>NC_084558.2:10355827-11590827 GCF_033978685.3 Nerophis lumbriciformis | reverse complement strand
ACAATATTGTGGATGGTCTAATATTACTACAACTCTCAGAGCTAAGACTAATTTGACGATTCCAGTTCCGGTCTTAACGATTCTCGATTTATTTCTTTTAAGAGGCAAGGTCAAAAAATCTTAACATTAAATCGAAAAGAAGAAAATAAAAATACGATCTATTCACTCTAGTATCACTCATATTATGATACTACCCTTGGTATCAACACTGTCTATTTACGGATCATTCTGCCTTCCTCTTACATGTGTGCCTGAGAGTCGTCTCTAAACAGCAACGGAGCAGCACAACAGTTATTGTATTATTCCCTTTCTTACTGTTATTAATCTACTTATTCATTTCCTGTTAATAACTGCTTACTTACTGCCGTGACGCTCTCCCAGCTACACTTTGTAAATTTTACTAAGCACTTATTGCTTGTGTTGTTTCAATGTAGTTTACCTACTAGCTTTAGTCATAAGCTTGTGTCTAACATATTTGGCCTCGTCCTTCAGTCTTCCAGTAATAATAGAACATAAGAAAAGGATGGATGGATGGAAGAACTTCCGTTTATTTTCCGCAGTGAAGGATTATTGACTTAGAGGAGGGACTCTACACAGTGTATGGAGGTACAGTTAACTGTGCGCTGCGATTGCGGTAGCTTATTAATTCTTCTTGTCTGCAGAGTGAGCATCGAAAATAGGAATCAATGTTTGAAAATTTGGACGATTCTAGGAGAATCGAAATGTAAGACCAGGTTCCCATTGATGCCAAACCCTATTTAAGGCACATCAACAAGGTATAGCAATGTCTGTTTGTTTTTGTCATTTCTAACCATGTATTCATCTACCAAACCAAACAGTGGTTTACATCATTGGAGTCGAATCAATTAACACAAAGTTTCTACAATGCATGAAACAACAAAATTCTTGGTAAAAAAAATAGCAAAAGTTGTACCGAATTAAAAGACTACAGACAAACACCAGTTTACAAATTATAGACATGTTGTTTCCTTACTTCTACAGTTTTAAATGTATTAAAAAAATTGCTCAACAACAAATTGGACACATTTATAAATAATAGTGGAACACTCGCAGATAGCCAAACCGGATACAGAACCAACATCTCAATATCGACGGCTTTAATGGAAATAATGGGAGAGATTACCAAAGCAATAAATGGTAAGCAGTGTGCAGCTGCAGTGTTTATGGATCTAACAAAAGCATTTGACATAATTAATCAAAATATCTTAATTAACAAACTAGAACAGTGTGGCATCAGAGGCCTGGATTAGAAGTTACGAAAGAAGTACGTGAAGCTAGGTGAACACATGTCGACAGCGCCAAATATGCGGTATGTTGCTGTGTACCCCAGGGATCAATACTGGGACCAAAATTGTAAAAATTTTATATAAACAACATTTGCAAAGTTAAAAAGGACTTAAAGGCCTACTGAAATGAAATGTTTTTATTTAAACGGGGATAGCAGATCCATTCTATGTGTCATACTTAATCATTTCGCGATATTGCCATATTTTTGCTGGAAGGATTTAGTAGAGAACATCGACGATAAAGTTCGCAACTTTTGGTCGCTGATAAAAAAAAAAGCCTTGCCTGTACCGGAAGTAGCGTGACGTCACAAGTTGAAAGTCTCCTCACATTTCCCCATTGTTTACACCAGCAGCGAGGGCGATTCGGACCGAGAAAGCGACGATTACCCCATTAATTTGAGCCAGGATGAAAGATTTGTGGATGAGGAACGTGAGAGTGAAGGACTAGAGTGCAGTTTTTCGCTCTGACCGTAACTTAGGTACAAGGGCTCATTGGATTCCACTCTCTCCTTTTTCTATTGTGGATCACGGATTTGTATTTTAAACCACCTCGGATATTATATCCTCTTGAAAATGAGAGTCGAGAACGCGAAATGGACATTCACAGTGACTTTCATCTCCACGACAATACATCGGTGAAGCACTTTAGCTACGGAGCTAACGTGATAGCATCGGGCTTAACTGCAGATAGAAACAAAAGAAATAAGCCCCTGACTGGAAGGATAGACAGAATATCAACAATACTACCAAACTCTGGACCTGTAACCACACGGTTAATGCTGTACCGCCTGACGAAGCCTAGCAATGCTGTTGCTAACGACGCCATTGAAGCTAACTTAGCTACGGGACCTCGATAGAGCTATGCTAATAACATTAGCTCTCCACCTACGCCAGCTCTCATCTGTTCATCAACACCAGTGCTCACCTGCGTTCCAGCGATCGACGGAGCGACGAAGGACTTCACCCGATCATCGATGCGGTCGGCGGCTAGCGTCGGATAGCGTGTCCGCTATCCAAGTCAAAGTCCTCCTGGTTGTGTTGCTGTAGCCAGACGCTAATACACCGATCGCACCTACAGCTTTCTTCTTTGCAGTCTCCATTGTTCATTAAACAAATTGCAAAAGATTCACCAACACAGATGTCCAGAATACTGTGGAATTTAGCGATGAAAAAAGACTATTTAAGCTGGCGACCGACCTATTCCAAAATGTCTGATTCAACTACTGACGTCACGCGCATACGTCATCATACCTAGACGTTTTCAACCGGAAGTTTCCCGAGAAATTTAAAATTGCACTTTATAAGTTAACCTGGCCGTATTGGCATGTGTTGCAATATTAAGGTTTCATCATTGATATATAAACTATCAGACTGCGTGGTCGGTAGTAGTGGGTTTCAGCAGGCCTTTAAAGTTGATACTTTTTGCAGATGAAACGATTGTTCTGTTGAGGAGAGAACACACAGAAACTAACACAAATAATAACTGAAGAAATTAACAAATCAAAGTGATGGGTTGATAAAAACGGACTATTTTTGAATGTCAGTAAAAATTCAAAAAATGCTAACAGTAGAAGAGAAAGTCAAACACAAATACAAATAGACGGCAATGGTATTGAAAGTGTGAACATAGCTAAAATGATGTACAAAGCAAACTACAACCTGCTACCCAAGAATGTACAACAATTCTTCTCAACTAAAGAGGAGAAATATAACCTTGGAGAAAAATCAAATTACGCTCAGACCTTTAGCATATCAGTATGTGGAATGAAATCATGGAATGGATTAAGCAAATAAAACAATGCACTAATGTGATCCAATTTAAGACACTGTTCAAACTCAAAGGGTTTACAAAGAAGGAGGAAGAAAAATCATGATACATATTTTGAACCCCTTTGAAAATGAGAATCGTATTCCTCCATTATGTGAATCAAAACATAACTATTTATTTATGAGAATTGTATTCATTGTTTATGTAATTCATATTCATTTATTTACTCATTTATCTATTAATTTATGTACTTACTCATTTATTTATTTATTCACTGTTGTGTTGGAGATTGGGTACAAGCAAATGTTACAAACTCCTATGAAACAAAAATGGGTAGTGTTAAATAAAGTCTGCTTCTTCCTACTCTTTTACGGACATGCTGTAATGGTCAACTGGAAATGTGATGAATCATATTGTAATTGTATGCGTGGACAAAATAAACGAACACCATTACCATAGTGACAACTAATCTCTTGATATATGAACACCCTAACCTCATTTACATTAAGCATAGCATGTTGTAGACCAGTGTTTTTCAACCGCTGTGCCGTGGGAGATTATGTAGTTTCACCTATTTGGGTTAAAAATATTTTTTGCAAACCAGTAATTATAATTCGCATATAATGTGCCGTTGTTGAGTGCCGGTACTGTCTAGCGCTCGGCAGAGTAACCATGTTATTCTCCTCAATATCAGTAGGTGGAATCTGGTAGCTAATTGCTTTGTAAACGTCGTATCTCATGCTTAAACCAAAAATAAACAAAAGGTGAGTGTCCCTAAAAAAGGCATTGAAGCTTAGGGATGGCTATAGAAAACGAAACTAAAACTGAACTGGCTACGAAGTAAACAAAAACAGAATGCTGGACGACCGCAAAGACTTACAGCGCGTGGCGCAGACAGCGTCCACAAAGTACATCCGTACATGACATGACAATCAGCAATTTCCACACAAAGGATATCGTTTGCAAAACTGAAATAGTCTTGATTGCTAAAACAAAGCAGGTGCGGGTTATAGCGCTCAAAGGAAGACATGAAACTGCTACAGGAAAATACCAACAAAACAGGAAAACTTACCAAATTAGGAGCGCAAGACACTACACACGTGATGTGACAGGCCGTGACACTTACTTTGAGACAAGAGCTATAGTGATGCATGGTTGGTTATGGTTTGAATTCATCTCCAACAATTTCAACAATGACTTTTTACTGTCAATATCAACTACTGAGTTTACATTTGTAATGTTTTCTGCTGGTGGTGTGCCTCCGCATTTTTACAATGAAGAAAAATGTGCTTTGGCTCCAAAAAGGTTGAAAAACACTGTTGTAGACACAACACATTCTTGACAATATTTCTGCTGTGTGACAGAGCAGAGTTTTTCAACCACTGTGCCGCGGCACACTAGTGTAGATATTGTCCGGTGTGCCGTGGAAAATTATGCAACTTCACCTAATTGGTCCAAAAAATATTTTTTGCAAATCAATAATTATAATCTGCAAATAATGTGCCATTGCTTAGTGTCTGTGCTGTGTAAACCACGTAATACTCCATGTCAGTAGGTGACAGCGGGTAGTTAATTGCTTTGTAAAAGTCGTAAAGTGTTGGGTGAGACGAGGATGGTTTGTTGTGATCCCAATATGCAGACTACATCGGGAGGCAGTGTGCAGGTAAAAAGGTATGTAATGCTTAAACCAAAAATGTACGTAAGGGAAAGGCAATGGCTATGCAAAACGAAAGTAAAACTGAACTGGCTACAAAGTAAACAGAAACAGAACGCTGGACGACAGCAAAAACTTACTGCGTCCACAAAGTACGTCCGTTCTTGACATGACAATCAACAATGTCCACACAAATAAGGATAGCAACAATGTAAATAGCCTTGCTTGCTAACACAAACCAGGTGCGTGGAATAGCGCTCAAAGGAAGACATGAAACTGCTACAGGAAAACATCAACAAAACAGGAAGAGCCACCAAAATAACAGCGCAAGACAAGAACTAAAGCACTACACACAGGAAAACACTAACAAACTCAAACTAAGGCACGACGACCTGGTGGAGTTTCATTTTTTTAACGTTTTCTACTGGTGGTGTGCCTCCGGATTTTTTAAATGAGAAAAATGTGCCTTGCCTCAAAAAAGGTTGAAAAACACTGTGACAGAGGACAAAGACCCTCGACCATGTTGTATATACACTCTGTCTTAGAATGCCCTGCGGGAAGAACTCAAACGTGTCTCCCTTTAAATGCACCTGGCTGCGTTGACTTTTCTTCAACATCGCAGCACTTTGCTCGTCAATAAGAGACTATCAGAAAAACCCAGTAACCAGTTACTGCACGGTATGCAGTACGAGACATTGTGGAAACCATGCAATCTCGATCAGGCAGCCAAGAACAGGAGCTAGCGCCTCTATACAAAGTGACAAAGCTGTGTGTTAGTTTACATAAACTGAAAGTCTGTCACCCCGAAGCCTGACTTGGCGCTTACTTCTCGAGTTAAAAGCTTCCAGCATCTGTTTCTTGTTACCTTGGAGATGTTGCTTCTTCAGTCTGTCCGGTTTACAGCAGACCGGCCCCATGTCTAAGTGAGCGGTTCAGGCTGCAGTTGGTACTGGCTCTGCCTTAAACCTTGCAACATGGAGCGCCGTCTCCACTTGGAAGCAGATCAGTACCCAGGTAGCACCGAAGCTGCCAGGGAGGCATGCTCGGTGCCAACGCCAACAGGATCCCGTCAAACGAGTCCCACTTCTACACCCATGTATGCTGTTCTTTCATTGCCCTGTTTCTTCCTGCCTCTCTCATTGAGCAGTGTGGGCAGCAGGTTCCTTCCCTCAGCCCCCCTGGGGAGAAGTAAATCCCTGAGGAGGAGTGTGACAAGACTCTCCCTCTCTCTCTCCTTCCGTCTGTGTGTGTGCCCTAACTGTGCCATGGCTTGTCCTCCAATCTTTGCCAAACAAACTTGTATGCACACTAAAGAAAACAGACAATGTCAATCAAGCTATGTGAGATACTGTCTGCAATGTCGGTTTCTTCTACTACCGGTACTCACTATTTGGAAGTGTTTGATGAAGATATCATGCAAACGGCATTCTTCCAATGACCTAAAGTGAGTGTCTATGGTCTTGTTCACACTGCAGGTCAATTCCGATCTTTATCGGATTTTTTCATGTCAGTATGTGTCCATGCACTAAATTGGTCCGATTTCTCAAATAGTTCGGCTCTAAATAAGCATCCTACAACCCATGGAAACAAACACCTTAATCCGATTGTGTTCGGTTTTCGAAAAGTCGGACTAACACACCTGGATTATGCGATTGGAAACCAGATCTGCGTCAGTCTTAACGCGCAGGATACAAGATACCGTTCAAAAATAACGTAGGCAACAATGGTCATGAAGAGTAGACTGTTTATTTGCTTCACAGAGGAAAAATAACAGAACATTTTAAAGTGCATCGATGGTTTGATTGATTGGTTGTTTTTCATTCATTTGAACATACTGTATATACAGTTTGGTTGAAAAAAAGAAACTGCGATTTATTAAAGGAGGTAGCTAAGGAAATTGAGAATGCTGTCTTAATTCGGACTCTCGAACATAATACGAATGAGATAAAAGATAATGAAGCAGGTATGTACTGTATATTACAAGGCAAAAAAATAAAGCGTACACAAACCTCTACACGCAGTCTTATGACATTCAAAAGTTGTGTTTACATGATTACCGTATTTTTCGGATTATAAGTCGCAGTTTTGTTCAGAGTTTGGCGCGATTTATACTCTGGAGCGATTTATGTGTGAAATTATTAAAATATCAAATAATATTATTTATCTCATTCATGTAAGAGACTAGACCAGGGGTCGGCAACCCGCGGCTCTAGAGCCGCATGCGGCTCTTTAGCGCCACCCTAGTGGCTCTCTGGAGCTTTTTCAAAAATGTATGAAAAATGGAAAAAGATGAGGGGGAAAATATATTTTTTTTGACACAAACCTCCCTAATTGTTATAAAGCACACTGTTTATATTAAACATGCTTCACTGATTCGAGTATTTGGCAAGCGCCGTTTTGTCCTACTAATTATGGCGGTCCTTGAACTCACCGTAGTTTGTTTACATGTATAACTTTCTCCGACTTTCTAGGACGTGTTTTATGCCACTTCTTTTTCTGTCTCATTTTGTCCACCAAACTTTTAAGGTGAGTTTTGTTGATGTTGTTGACTTGTGTGGAGTGCTAATCAGACATATTTGGTCACTGCATGACTGCAAGCTAATTGATGCTAACATGCTATTTAGGCTAGCTATATGTACATATTGCATCATTATGCCTCATTTGTAACTATATTTGAGGTCATTTAGTTTCCTTTAAGTCCTCTTAATTCAATTTATATCTCATGACACACTATCTGTATGTAATAAGGCTTTTAATTTTTTGCGGCTCCAGACAGATTTGTTTTTGTATTTTTGGTCCAATATGGCTCTTTCAACATTTTGGGTTGCCGACCCCTGGACTAGACGTATATCAGCAATCGTCACACACACACGTCAACAAATACAAATTCGGCGGGGGCGGGTCATGGCAGAAGTGCATAGTGAAAAAAAAGATGCTACCTGCTACTACTTCCGTACCTATGAAAATTGATCATTTCAACATTGGCGGTAACTTATAAAAACTGAGAAGGGCTGAACAAAAATGGCACGTCGCGGATTGTGGAGTACATTTTGAGACAGCATGGTGGCCAGCTATTAAGTCGTCTGTTTCATCGCAAAATTCCACAGTATTCTGGACATCTGTGTTGGTGAATCTTTTGCAATTTGTTCAATGAACAATGGAGACAGCAAAGAAGAAAGCTGTAGGAGGGAAGCGGTGTATTGCGGCCGACTTTAGCAACACAAACACGGCCGGTGTTTCATTGTTTACATTCCCGAAAGATGACAGTCAATCTTTACCATTGGCCTGTGGAGAACTGGGACAACAGAGACTCTTACCAGGACTTTGAGTTGGATACGCAGACACGGTACCGTGAGTACGCTTCCAAACATTTGATCGCTTGCCCGTATGAGCGTGCCGCTATGTGCATGTCACGTAAATAATTCAATGTATACACCCTGATGATTATCTTGTGTGATGACTGTATTATGATGATAGTATATATGATAGTACTGTATATATCTGTATCATGAATCAATTTAAGTGGACCCCGACTTAAACAAGTTGAAAAACTTATTCGGGTGTTACCATTTAGTGGTCAATTATACGGAATATGTACTTCACTGTGCAACCTACTAATAAAAGTCTCAAAAAGTCTTAACTTTGGGGACTTTGGGGAAATATATGTGCTGTATGAACTTTGGGGAGGTGAACGGTACACTTTGGGCTGTGGGATTGAGTGTGTTGTGCAGGTGTTTGAGTTGTATTGGCGGGTTATATGGACGGGAGGGGGGAGGTGTTTGTTATGCGGGATTAATTTGTGGCATATTAAATATAAGCCTGGTTGTGTTGTGGCTAATAGAGTATATATATATGTCTTGTGTTTATTTACTGTTTTAGTCATTCCCAGCTGAATATCAGGTCCCACCCGCCTCTCACAGCATCTTCCCTATCTGAATCGCTCCCACTGCCCTCTAGTCCTTCACTCTCACTTTCCTCATCCACAAATCTTTCATCCTCGCTCAAATTAATGGGGAAATCGTCGCTTTCTCGGTCCGAATCGCTCTCGCTGCTGGTGGCCATGATTGTAAACAATGTGCGGATGTGAGGAGCGCCACAACCTGTGACGTCACACTACTCGTCTGCTACTTCCGGTACAGGCAACGCTTTTTTATCAGCGACCAAAAGTTGCGAACTTTATCGTCGATGTTCTCTACTAAATCCTTTCAGCAAAAATATGGCAATATCGCGAAATGATCAAGTATGACACATAGAATGGACCTGCTATCCCCGTTTAAATAAGAAAATCGCATTTCAGTAGGCCTTTAATTGTACGCATTTCTGGTATTAACACGGCATAAAATATATTCTAAAAAATCAATAACACCTGACTTTATACTTACATGATTAACAATTTCTCTTGGAGATTAACACAATCAATCTTAGTCACACATTAATATTTTATTCATTATTATTTTTTGTTACATGTATTAGTTTGTGCTGATATTATAATGTTATTTGATTGCTATTATTTCCACCAATAATAAACAACATCAACATCTGGAATGTGATTTTATAATTTTTTTGTTATTAAATTAATCAATGCATAATAATCGTGATGAATTGCGAAACCGTGATTATTACCCAGACTATAATCGTACAGTCAATATCTGTAATCGTTGCATCCCTAATTGTCAATGCTTCCTCTAAAATCAGCAAATTTTGAAACAATCTTTGTACCAGTAATGTACAGCTTTAAGCTATCTGGTGTTGCCATATGTTTTTTTTTTGTAAAATGTGATTATTTAAGGCAGTGATTCTCAAACTGTAGTAGGTGGTAAACGGGCTTAATCTAGTAAGATTCCAAAGAATCAATTGATTAATTAAAGCAGTGTTCTATTTTCCTATATTCAAACCAAGTGTTACTGTTCAAACTGTGTGTATAAAGTTACAGTGGCAAAACATATTAAATATATTTGTTAATTAAAACATCTGCCTTGTTTTTAATGAATACTTAGGCCTACTACGCTACTGTATTTTGATGTTGCTAATTTTTCTGAGGTGGTACTTGGAGAAAAAAGTTTGAGAACCCCGAGTCTAGGCTAACCCAAATATATACTGTTTCAACAACTAATAATTAGGTCATCATTGTGGGTCAGCAAAGGCTGTGCTATCTTTGCTTCGGGTTCACAAGACTATTTTACATGAATACCAATTGTGAGGTGTTGAAAAATGACACCTAGAGTTTCACCACCACACACCCACTGTATTAATGATGCATGTACAAACAAACACACAACTGCAACACACACACTTGTGAGTCACAACTCATTCATATCGTTGTCAAATCGCAAATCAAAGACCAGTATATCTGATGTTTTGCCATCATTCCAGTTGATGTGCAGTATTTGGTATATGATTTGCAACTTAAAATGATGTAATATCTAAACCTTGACAAAGTTACATCTGTTTTAAATGAGGCCGTTAAAAGTTATTTCATTGTCCAACGCTTGAAATACGGAAACTATGACCCTGGCATAACATTTTTGGAAACATTTTAAATTGGTCACAGCTGGCGGTGTGGTACTGAAACAAAACCTATTTTATAACTTTTTTTTTGTCACAAATGACTTATTAATCCAAAAACGTTAGGCTCAATGCGTTGTTATTTTTTCTTTTTTACAAAGGCATGTTGCATGTTAAAATTGTACTGTTGTACAAACCCCGTTTCCATATGAGTTGGGAAATTGTGTTGGATGTAAATATAAACGGAATACAATGATTTGCAAATCCTTTTCAACCCATATTCAATTGAATGCACTACAAAGACAACATATCTGATGTTCAAACTCATAAACTTTTTTTTTTTTTTTGCAAATAATAATTAACTTAGTATTTCATGGCTGCAACACATGCCAAAGTAGTTGGGAAAGGGCATGTTCACCACTGTGTTACATGGCCTTTCCTTTTAACAACACCCAGTATACGTTTGGGAACTGAGGAGACACTTTTTTTAAGCTTCTGAGGTGGAATTCTTTCCCATTCTTGCTTGATGTACAGCTTAAGTTGTTCAACAGTCCGGGGGTCTCCGTTGTGGTATTTTAGACTTCATAATGCACCACACATTTTCAATGGGAGACAGGTCTGGACTACAGGCAGGCCAGTCTAGTACCCGCACTCATTTACTATGAAGCCACATTGATGTAACACGTGGCTTGGCATTGTCTCGCTGAAATAAGCAGGGGCGTCCATGGTAACGTTGCTTGGATGGCAACATATGTTGCTCCAAAACCTGTATGTACCTTTCAGCATTAATGGCGCCTTCACATATGTGTAATTTACCCATGTCTTGGGCACTAATACACCCCCATACCATCACACATGCTGGCTTTTCAACTTTGCGCCTATAACAATCCGAATGGTTCTTTTCCTCTTTGGTCCGGAGGACACGACGTCCACAGTTTCAAAAAACTATTTGAAATGTGGACTCGTCAGACCACAGAACACTTTTCCACTTTGTATCAGTCCATCTTAGATGAGCTCAGGCCCAGCGAAGCCGACAGCGTTTGTGGGTGTTGTTGATAAACGGTTTTCGCCTTGCATAGGAGAGTTTTAACTTGCACTTACAGATGTAACCACCAACTGTAGTTACTGACAGTGGGTTTCTGAAGTGTTCCTGAGCCCATGTGGTGATATCCTTTACACACTGATGTCGCTTGTTGATGCAGTACAGCCTGAGGGATCAAAGGTCACGGGCTTAGCTGCTTACGTGCAGTGATTTCTCCAGATTCTCTGAACCCTTTGATGATATTACGAAGCGTAGATGGTGAAATCCCTAAATTCCTTGCAATAGCTGGTTGAGAAAGGTTTTTCTTAAACTGTTCAACAATTTGCTCACGGATTGTTGACAAAGTGGTGACCCTCGCCCCATCCTCGTTTGTGAATGACTGAGCATTTCATGGAATCTAATTTTATACCCAATCATGGCACCCACCTGTTCCCAATTTGCCTGTTCACCTGTGGGATGTTCCAAATAAGTGTTTGATGAGCATTCCTCAACTTTATCAGTATTAATTGCCACCTTTCCCAACTTCTTTGTCACGTTCTAAAGTTAATGATTATTTGCAAAAAAAAAAAAAGTTTATCAGTTTGAACATCAAATATGTTGTCTTTGTAGCATATTCAACTGAATATGTGTTGAAAATTATTTGCAAATCATTGTATTCCGTTTATATTTACATCTAACACAATTTCCCAACTCATATGGAAACGGGGTTTGTACAAGCATTGATGTCATTTCATTTCAAAGTGTGAAGCGACTGGGATGAGAATCAGCACCTCCAAGTCCGAGTCCATGGTTCTCGCCCGGAAAAGGGTGGAGTGCCATCTCCGGGTTGGGGAGGAGATCTTTCCCCAAGTGGAGGAGTTCAAGTACCTCGGAGTCTTGTTCACGAGTGAGGGAAGAGTGGATCGTGAGATCGACAGGCGGATCGGTGCGGCATCTTCAGTAATGTGGACGCTGTATCGATCCGTTGTGGTGAAGAAGGAGCTGAGCCGGAAGGCAAAGCTCTCAATTTACCGGTCGATCTACGTTCCCATCCTCACCTATGGTCATGAGCTTTGGGTTATGACCGAAAGGACAAGATCACGGGTACAAGCGGCCGAAATGAGTTTCCTCCGCCGGGTGGCGGGGCTCTCCCTTAGAGATAGGGTGAGAAGCTCTGTCATCCGGAGGGAGCTCAAAGTAAAGCCGCTGCTCCTCCACATCGAGAGGAGCCAGATGAGGTGGTTCGGGCATCTGGTCAGGATACCACCCGAGCGCCTCCCTAAGGAGGTGTTTAGGGCATGTCCGACCGGTAGGAGGCCACGAGGAAGACCCAGGACACGTTGGGAAGACTATGTCTCCCGGCTGGCCTGGGAACGCCTCGGGATCCCCCGGGAGGAGCTGGACGAAGTGGCTGGGGAGAGGGAAGTCTGGGCTTCCCTGCTTAGGCTGCTGCCCCCGCGACCCGACCTCGGATAAGCGGAAGAAGATGGATGGATGGATGGATGGGAGATATTGAATTGAGATACAAGTGTTTGAGCTCCATCACAGAACCAATTAAGCTCGTATGTTGAGGTACTAATGTAATTAGTTTTGTCAATAATTTATAACTCTATAATTTAATAAAATAGTGGGCTTATTTGACTGCCAAATTCAACGTGTCCTGGTTGTCTGGGGCAACTGTTCTTGGATCAACAGGACAATATAACAAAGTTATATTCTGGATTTGAGCACTTGCATCATTCCTTTCCCGATCACCCTTCTGCGCTGGCAGAGAGATGATCATTGGAGTTCGCAGCCTTTCGCAATGTTGACGAGCCATAAACAAAACCCACAAACCAACACAAGTTGGTTGGCCTCTCTAAACACAACAAACGAGCAAACACTCCCAGGACGACAGGGTGGCACGGAGAGCCGGGAGAAGTTACATGGTTTGACTCCTCACACACTGATTCACAATAATGCACTGATCTGGAGTCAAAATGTAATTGCTAAATCAAACAAGAAGTTTTAAAATCATTAGTGTTTGCATGGTGGATGGGTAGAATGTGTTGCCGCTGGTGGAGATCGCCATGACACACTACCTGAACTCTGGGTAACAATGCCCCCTGCTGTTTCACATCCAGAAAAGCAGAAGCTCAGGTCAACTTACCTGGAACAATCTCAAAGAGGTGTCTTCCTGGTTCATCTGGGTTTGCCGTAAGTTCATTCACCTGGCATCCCTGCAGTGGTATACAGCCCTGAAAAACAGAAGGAGCCCACTTCAACAAAATCAACTCGTGATCTGTTTTTCTTCACTTATAGGAGAAGTGTTTTGATCTTACTATATGTTATATTGCTTGTAGTTTGTGCACATCAAGGACCCACACACATTATTAGAAAACATTATCCACGGACAAAGCTTAATCTATTATTACTATAACAATCTACAAGGTTAATATAGTTGGCTTCTCTTCCTCTCCATTTATCCGCTTTCTTTTGTATTTCATGTTATCATTACATATATGTATTGTTGCATTTGAACAGTTGTATTGTTGATAATAGAGGTAATTATTGTTATTATTAGAGATGTCTGATAATGGCCTTTTTGCCGATATTCCGATATTGTCCAACTTTTAATTACCGATTCCGATATCAACCGATACCGATATATACAATCGTAGAATTAACACATTATTATGCCTAATTGTGTTTTGATGCCCCGCTGGATGCATTAAACAATGTAACAAGGTTTTCCAAAATAAATCAACCCAAGTTATGGAAAAAAAATGCCAACATGGCACTGCCATATTTATTATTGAAGTCACAAAGTGCATTATTTTTTTTTTAACATGCCTGAAAACAGCAGCTTGGAATTTGGGACATGCTCTCCCTGAGAGAGCATGAGGAGGTTGAGGTGGGCGGGGTTGAGGTGGGGGTTGGGGGGGGGGGTATATTGTAGCGTCCCGTAAGAGTTAGTGCTGCAAGGGGTTCTGGGTATTTGTTCTGTTGTGTTTATGTTGTGTTACGGTGCGGATGTTCTCCCGAAATGTGCTTGTCATTCTTGTTTGGTGTGGCTTCACAGTGTGGCGCATATTTGTAACAGTGTTAAAGTTGTTTATACGGCCACCCTCAGTATGACCTGTATGGCTGTTGACCAAGTGTGCCTTGCATTCACTTGTGTGTGTTAATAGCCGTAGATATTATGTGATTGGGCCGGCATGCAAAGGCAGTGCCTTTAAGGTTTATTGGCGCTCTGTACTTCTCCTTACATCCGTGTACCACTCCATACAGCGGCGTTTTAAAAAGTCATACATTTTACTTTTTGAAACCGATACCGATAATTTCCGGTATTACATTTTTAAAGCATTTATCGGTCGATAATATTGGCAGTCCAATGTTATCGGACATCTCTAGTTATTATTCATTATCAATAGTGCTATTTCTATTGGTATTTGTATTGCTCCATTTGTAGTGTAATAATGATCATTGTCATTTCTGTATTATTATTTATTTCACTAACTGCTTCTTTGCTATCACTTTTACCATCATATTTGTACATATCCTATTTGCTGATGTTGTTCTATTGTTGTTGTTGTTGTTGTTATTGTTATTGTTGTGTTTGCTGTTGTTGTTTTCTCTGTCTTATCTCCCTCTTGTCCCCACAATTCCCCCTCTGTCTTCCTTTTTTTCTCTTTCTATCCCCCCCTGCTCCAGCCCGGCTGCACCAAATAATAATATAAATACATTTAATAAAGTCAAATACAAATAAGGCAACAAGAGAAGTATCCCACACTTCTCTTGTGTAAGGTAAATTTGTACAGCCGACATGGGCATCTACATCAACTATAAGATTTGCCCGAGTAGCTGGACAGGATAAAAAAAAAAGAAAATAAAGAAAACATTATCCAGATCAATACTCATTTAGCTCCAAAAACTAAGACCAAGTGAGCTGTGAAAAGATGCCAGCGCCTGTGGGTCGGCCATGTTAATCTGCTGACTGGCATCCTCCATCAAACAGGCACCCGAGTCTGCCAAATCGCCTCAGCCTGTGGGCTGGGCCGCCAACAACATTAGTTGCCGTGGCAACAAATGGAAGAGGCGGGAGCTGGAGCACAGGGAATCAGGGGATCGGAGGGCGTGGGGGGGCTCCCGAGGGTGCCATGTGCTCAGAGCAACACAGGCAGCGGGGGATGAATGATTAACAAAGGGCAACATGTAATCTGAGGACACAAATCATGCAGTCAGATGGTTATTAGTTAATGTATCAAAAGTATAATGTTATGAAAGTAGCGTATTTGGTAACTAACTCGCCAATTACCTTTACACGTGTCCAGATTTGCCTGAAATCTGCCTTGGCTAGAGTTGTATATATAACATGGCTTGTCTAATAAACCCCCATACAGAGTTTAGTTGCCATGACACCAGATGCACTCGCCATAAACTGATGTCGACACACCCATCTTAATCAAGTTTTCCCCATAAATGTCCATCATCATTCGTGAAAACCAATCTGGGGCCCCAAGACGAATTCCCACTTTTTTCTGTCACCAGCATCATTTTCACAGTGTGCTAAAGTAGCCAGCCTATTGCTACACACAGACATTATACTAGGGCTGCACAATTAATCCACATCCAATCGACATCGAGGTTTTAATTACTGAAAAAAGAAAAATCTCTCCTGCATCTTTACATTGAATTAGAATTGTCAAGCCTTATATTATATTATATATACATGACTTTGTGAACTCATCAATTATTCTTCACAAAGTAATTTTTTGCTGATGACAAAAATGTGTTCATGTCACACAAAAATCCTGAAAGCCTTTGTACTCTTTTTTTCTGTAATTACCCAGCCATACACCTTAGAGCAGTGGTTCTCAACCTGGGTTCGATGGAACCCTAGGGGTTCGGTGAGTCGGGCTCAGGGGTTCGGCGGAGGTCAAGACACACCCGACTCATCGTGTAAATAAAAACTTCTCCCTATCGGCGTATTACGGATACGACAACAGCAGAAGTCAGACTGATTTGCAGGTGTGTAATTTGTTGTGAGTTTATGCACTGTGTTGGTTTTGTTCTTTGAACAAGGTGATGTTCATGCACGGTTCATTTTGTGCACCAGTAATAAAACATGGTAACACTTTAGTATGGGGAACATATTCACCATTAATTAGTTGCTTATTAACATGCAAATTAGTAACATATTGGCTCTTAACTAGTCATTATTAAGTACTTATTAATGCCTTATTCGGCATGGCCGAATAATTAACCCTCTAACCCTGGCCCTAACCCTCTAACCCTAACCAAATAACTCTAAATTAAGTCTTTGTTACTTAGAATATGTTCCCCTAGTGCCAAAAAAAACTCTGAATTAAGTCTTTGTTACTTAAAATATGTTCTTCATACTAAAATTTTAGCAAAAACATAAGTTTGTCTTGTATTTGAAAAAAACACAATTTTATTTTTCACTAAAGAAGGGTTCGGTGAATGCACATATGAAACTGGTGGGGTTTGGTACCTCCAACAAGGTTAAGAACCACTGCCTTAGAGTCATATAACTTGGTATGTGACACATGCTAACTATTATTATGGTCACGTTAGCTTGCTAGCACGTTAATATTAGCATGCTAACTTTTTGAGCTAGTTTTGCTACTGTTTACCCCAGAGTCATATTACTTGGTATGTGACACTTGTTAACTTTTAGCAAATGATAGCATGCTAGCGAGCTTACTTAAACATGCAAACATTTTCATCTACTTTTACATTTTTTCTCTATTTCCGAAGCCATACACCATACAGCTGTGTTAATTGATGTGTGAGACATGCTATCTGTTAGAATGCCATCGTTAGCACATTTGCTAAGTGTTAGCATTTTAATGTGCGCATGCTAACATTTTAGGCTAGCTCTGTAACTCATTTTGTACAGTTACACCATACTTGCCAACCTTGAGACCTCCAATTTCAGGAGGTGGGGGGCGTGGTTGGGGGCGTGGTTGGGGCGTGGTTAAGAGGGGAGGAGTATATTTACAGCTAGAATTCACCAAGTCAAGTATTTTATATATATATATATATATATATATATATATATATATATATATATATACAGTATACAGTATATATATATATATATATATATATATATATATATATATATATATATATATATATACAGTATACAGTATATATATATATATATATACATATATATATATATATACACTGTATATATATATATATATATATATATATATATATATATATATATATACATATATATATATATATATATATATATATATATATATATATATATATATATATATATATATATATATATATATATGTATCCCCCCGCGACCCCGAAGGGAATAAGCGGTAGAAAATGGATGGATGGATGGATGTATATATATATATATATATATATATATATATATATATATATATATATATATATATATATATATATATATATATATAAGAAATACTTGACTTTCAGTGAATTCTAGCTATAAATATATATATATATATATATATATATATATATATATATATATATATATGTATATATATATATTTATATATATAAAATAAATACTTGAATTTCAGTGTTCATTTATTTACATATATACACACACATAACACTCATCTACTCATTGTTGAGTTAAGGGTTGAATTGTCCATCCTTGTTCTATTGTCTGTCACTATTTTTCTAACCATGCTGAACACCCTCTCTGATGATGCATTGCCGTGTGGCACGCACAAAAGTGCTTTCATCAAATGCACTAGATGGCAGTATTGTCCTGTTTAAGAGTCTCACAACATTGCTGTTTACGGCAGACGAACTGTTTTACGGTAGACGAAAACGTGACTGCTGTTTTTGTGTGTTGTTGCCGCACTGGGAGGACGTTAATGAAACTGCCTAACAATAAACCTACATAAGAAACCAAGAACTCGCCCTCGATCATTCTACAGTTATAATGATTGGGCAGGCACGTTGTTTATATTGTGGGAAAGCGGACTCAGGTCCGCATGGAGCTGGAGGGGGCGTGGCTTCCAGCTCCGCCTGAATTTCGGGAGATTTTCGAGAGAAAATTTGTCCCGGGAGGTTTTCGGGAGAGGCGCTGAATTTCGGGAGTCTCCCGGAAAATCCGGGAGGGTTGGCAAGTATGAGTTACACCTAAAAAATAAGTGCGACGGCTTCCGGCGACCCTTGGCTAGAGGTCCAGGGCACAGATAGCAGTTTTCTAGTTGCATATCGTTCTAGTGTGTGGCAGCTTTAGACAAGAATATGTTGATGGACATTCTAAAAGTAACATGACTTCCTACACTCATCATTCTAGCAGTTTTTCAATGAAATCTAAAAACGCAAATTGAATCACTATCACAATTTTTAGCAGAAAAATCGCAAATCCTTTTTTTTCTCAAAATCGTGAAGTCCTACATTACACACTGCTTTTGGATAGCAGAACACTGGAGGAGTGGTTGGAGTAGGTTCATACAAAGATGGTATTTTGTTATAATGAGACAACTTTTAGGTGTAATACATTGAGTTTGGGCAAAAATGAAAATAAACCACAGGAGTGGATCAACCTTCAAGTCTCCATTTTCTCAGTTTATAAAAAGTAGTCTTTAATATCATTGCCAAGTGGACTTATCTGTTGCTGCAATAAGCCGCCGCCTCCTCCCCCAAGCACCGCTCCCAGTTTCAAATATCGCATCGATTGGAAGATGAGAGAGAAAATTGAACGTCAGGATGACACTTTCTCGCACATCCTGTCATAAGAGGGGGAGGTTGTGTGTATACGTGTAAGTGTTCATTTCCCTGAGTATATGTGCATATGCCCATTTAGTCGCGTGTGCCTGTGTGTGTATGTGTGTGTGTGTGTGTGTGTGTGTGTGCGTAAGACCTGAATGCATCAGAGGTTGCAAATCAATACAGCTCGGGTGAGTATTGGCAAGCTTTGATTAAAGGCAGTCTGTCCACGTCTCAGTAATCTCAGTCCCTGCAGAATAGGGACTGCAAAGTGTGGAAGACGTCATTCCATGCGGATGTGTGTGTGTGTGTGTGTGTGTGTGTGTGTGTGTGTGTGTGTGTGCGCGTGTGAAAAGACAGTGATGTCAGATGGTCGACATTAAATGAAAAGCAGTCATCCAGAATGAGACTGAAATCAATAAAAGTGTCAAGATTTCAGGCAGGAAGGCTCAGTGAAGATTATTGTGTTTAAAATGGTGTGTGTGTGTGTGTGGGGGGTGGGTGGGGGGGGGGGGGGGGTGCTTGATGAAGATGCTCCAGCTGTCTTTTTTGTTGGATTACATCATCCCCTCTTGTTAGAGCAATGTAAATCTATTCAGCTAATCTGCCATGCCTTCTAATATGACCAAGGGTCAGGCCAGTGGCACACCCACTCCATTACTTCTGAGTGGTTATTAAAGACGTTAAAAATGAGTCATCGCACCGACACAAAAGATGTCACAAAAAAGGAAGGAAACAGAATCAGGTATTTCCCCTGCAAATATTGAATGGAGCAATTTGCTGTTGGCACTAAAGAGTTTGATGAGCCATAAATTACTACGCAGTAACCCATATTATGGCGGTAATTTCAATTTGATCACTTATGACAATCACAAAAGAAAAATCGAACTAAAAAAAAATACACAAAGAAAATTGTAGATCGATCTAAATACAGGAAGAGTGTAACAATTAACCGATATCCATCCATCCATCCATTTTCTATCGATTTTATCGATAACAAAAAGAAGGAAAACATTGGATTCAAGAATGGCAGACTTTATATGAAGTTTAACACTTTTAATGATAAGGATGTTGAACGTTATTCAAGACATCGCCATCAGTCAAAACGGGCCAAGCCGCGTCCGCAGACATATACTCTAAGTCACACGCACTCTAAGTTGTACTCACAAGGGTGACGAGAACAAAAGTTAATGCAACACACCATTGGTTATTATTCCGGTTGTTGAATGTATTGCTTTTTCATCTGATTATTTCCAACCCTAATCCTACCCAAAACCCTATTCGCAACTTATATTCAGCAGTATTGATTTATTTAGGATTTCCATGATAGGTATTCCATCCATCCATCCATTTTCTACCGCTTGTCCCTTTAAATTACAACACAACAATTTTCAGCCACAGCACGATTGCAAAAGCAGCAACAAATACAAACGTCACAACAAAATAATATCAAACCGCAATACAACTTTTAGCCACAAAGGATACAAAGGACACCACGGAAGTGACAGCAGTTGAGGCAGAACGAACAAATGCCGAAAAAGTCGAACAGCAACGAGTTTGACAGGTGGGCGATCAGTCATGCGGCATCCATTTGCTTAGCCCGGGGGTCGGCAACGCGCGGCTTTCGAGCAACAAACGGCTCTTTAGCTCCGTCCTAGTGGCTCTCTGGAGCTTAATCAAAAATGTATGAAAATGGAAAACGATGAGGAAAAAATATATTTATATTTTTTAATATGGTTTCTGTAGGAGGACAAACATAACACAAACCTTCCTAATTGTTAGAAATCCCACTGTTCACATTAAACATGCTTTACTAATGAGAGTATTTGGCACGCGTTATTTTGTCCTGATTTCGGAAGTCCTTGAACGCACCGTAGTTTGGTTACATGTGCAACTTTCTTTAATGCTGCCACAGAAAGATGTGTTTTATGCCGCTCTTTCTTTGTCTCTATTTGTCCATCAAACGTTTTATGCTGTGCGTGAATCCACAAAGGCGAGCTTTGTTGATGTTATTGACTTGTGTGGAGTGCTAATCAGACATATTTGGTCACTGCATGGCTGCAAGCAAATCGATGCTAACATGCTATTTATGCCCTAGCTCAGTGGTTCTTAACCTGGGTTCGATCGAACCCTAGGGGTTCGGTGAGTCGGGCTCAGGGGTTCGGCGGAGGTCAAGACACACCCGACTCATCGTGTAAATAAAAACTTCTCCCTATCGGCGTATTACGGATACGGCAACAGCCGAAGTCAGACTGATTTGCAGGTGTGTAATTTGTTGTGAGTTTATGCACTGTGTTGGTTTTGTTGTTTGAACAAGGTGATGTTCATGCACGGTTCATTTTGTGCACCAGTAAAAAAACATGGTAACTTTAGTAAGGGGAACATATTCACCATTAATTAGTTGCTTATTAACATGCAAATTAGTAACATATTGGCTCTTAACTAGTCATTATTAAGTACTTATTAATGCCTTATTCGGCAAGGCTTTATTATAACCCTAACCCTCTAACCCTAGCCCTCACCAAATAACTCTAAATGAAGTCTTTGTTACTTAGAATATGTGCCCCATACTAAAGTGTTACCAAAAACATATAACTTTGTCTTGAATTTGAAAAAAAAAACATTTTATTTTTCACTAAAGAAGGGTTTGGTGAATGCGCATATGAAACTGGTGGGGTTCGGTACTTCCAACAAGGTTAAGAACCACTGATCTAGCTGTATGTAGATAACGCATCATTATGCCTCGTATTTTAGGTATATTTGAGCTCATCTAATTTGTAGTTTCCGTTTCCTTCAACTTAAACACACACATCTTTACCTTTGGCCATTTTAAGCCAGTCATTTCCAGGAGTTATCACACCCTCTGAAAAGCCTTCGTTTTAGTAATGTTTTCCAATGTTGTAAAAATGTGTAGAATAAATATTACATTTCAACATTTCTGTCAACGAAGATTTGCATCAGCCTGCGACACATAGCCATTTTGATAGTAGGCTAATATAGCTAACATAGACACATACATCATGTGTTGCCTTCATTATAACACTTATATAAACATTTTTTTGTGGCTTCAGACAGATTTTTATTTTGTATTTTTGGTCCAATATGGCTTTTTCAACATTTTGGGTTGTCGACCCCTGGCTTAGCCTGAAGCAGACGAGTGACGTTATTGGTGTTTGAAAGAATCTATTGCTATTGGACTATTTTACATTTTTATGGTAATAAAAAATGGGAAAGAATGCATCCCCTGACAGCTTAATACAAAACGCGTACTTTTGCTTCGAAATACGGGACAATTCCGTTTTTTTCAAGGAACGATTAGCAACCCTACACCCACTTACATTTTAGTCGAAGGTTGCCAACTATTTATGAGTGGACTTTCTCCAACAGTCTGGAGGTTTTGCTGGGCAAAAAAAAAAAGAAACACAATCATTTATAATACGGGAAAAAAATTTAAGTATAGGCACTCGATAAACGGCAAGGCGATCTTTAGAGCGTGAGGCATTCCCTTCGTGAGTGCAAGGAAATATCCCTCCGCCGTTTATTGATTTAAACTACTGTATATGTGTATATAATTGGTCTTAAATCTTATCCCAAATAATTTTATCCAACTGTTTTTTTTCCTATTAAAAAAAGAGTAACAACTTGATTTGTATTATTGTTTTACCTGTGGTTTGGTTTCCTCCTCATCTTTGTAGAAAAATAGTTGATCTGCCCGCAGCACGAACCACCTCAGCTGCCAGTTCTTCATGATGCTGCGCTGCTTCTTCAGCCAGCCAGCCTTCAGCGCCCCCTCCTGGAGGCTGGGCGAAGCCGGCTGGCAGGAGCCCCGTGTCACCTCGCCCATCACCATGCTTTTGGACCTGGCTGCACACACACACACACACACACACACACACACACACACTTGTATTCTCAATTTATGTGCAAACAGACCAGTCCATGATAGAGTTGCCTGAAATTATTAGGCTACAGGGGCTGTTTAATTATCAGTCTTGGACACATGCCATGGTTTTTTCCTCCTTTCATTTTTTCACTCTGTAGTGTTATCTTTCATTGTGTATGCTGCCCTTCACTTGTGAACACACACAACCTTTTGCCCCAGGCTGCAACACCTCAAGATGAGATACAGAGGCAGCAGGCACAAATAAGATAATATAGAGACAGTGATGGGGAGCAACACACACACACACACACACACACACACACACACACACGCACGCACACACACACACACACACACACACACACACACACACACACACACACACACACACACACACACACACACACACACAATCTTGTATTTGTTACCTTTTTGAGACCTCAGAAAAATGCCTAACTCTTTAGGACCAGCCTTTCTAGATATATAAAGATGTGCATTTACAACATTAATAATATATACATGCAAATATAAAAAAGCTTGTTGTGAAAATTTGAGTTGGAATTTCACAAGAAACAAGGTCACAATTTCACAAGAAAAACTTAGAATTCTGGCAGTAATGTAATAAAAGTCGTAATTTTACTCAACGCAAGTCAACATTTTACACGAAAAAATGAACATTTGTGCAATATTATGATAAAAGTTGGAATTTTACTCAATAACAGTCGCGATTTTACCAGGAAGGTTTTCAATTTTGGCAATTTTATGAAAAGAGTCATAATTTTACTCGACAAAAGTCGCAATTTTATAAGAAAACGTAAACATTTTGGCAATATCATAATAATGATCAGAATTTTACATGGCAAAATTATGACAAAAGTCATCATTTTACTCAAAAATGTTTTCGCTATTTTACAAGAACAAGAACAAATTTGGCAGTATTGTGATACAAATCTGAATTTTCTATGACAAATGTCACCATTTCGCATTAAAAAGTAATAATTTTACACAAAAAAGTAATAATTTTACGAGAAAATATTGCAATATTTCAGAAACAGAAAGAATATGAGAAATTGTTCCCAATTTTATTAGAAAAAAGTCGACACATTGTGAGAAAAAGACTGCTTTTAGTTAATACATTTTTTGGGGAATGTTTTGTTTGTAATTGGTTTTTAATCTCCAATATTTACTTCAAATTATTACAGTATGTCTCTATATAAATAAAAAAAAAAACATGTTTTAAATAATTTTGGCCAGAGGGGGCGTATTTCAATTTCTTACACACACTTGTTACTTCATATGTTGACCAGAGGGGGAGCACTTTTAAAACTGAGACACAGTCAAATTTGAAAAATCCTTCCTTTTTGGGACAACCCCATTTTGATAGATTTCACATTCACAATAGAGACATTCTCTATTAGATGCAATGGTTTTCCATATTGGGACCATGATTTATGTCCCAACTTGTTCATCTCTCCTCATATGGAAGGTACTATTCCTTGTTGGTGTCTCAAAAAGGGTAGAAATACAACAACACACACACACACACACACACACACACACACACACACACACACACACACACACACACACCTAGCCTGAGGGAGTGCACCCCCACCACCTTCCCACCCCTTCACCTGCCTTCCATTTGAAGGTCCTTGGGAGAGACTTATTGTGTTGTCACAAGCCAGTGGGATGGTAGAGGTTTGGGGTGTAGATAATAAGACCACATGGGACTGAACGGTTCTGGACAAATGTGTGAAACCTGAGCTCAGTCAAAGGCGGTTTCAAAGCAAAAGGGAATGACAGTTGCACGGCCATGTCGCAATGTGACACCAGGTTTGTCCCTATTGAGATAACACGTTGGTTAAAAGCCTTTTTTAATGGGATGTTTACTTGATTCACAAAGGCAGACATAGGTTTCAATAAACTGTGCCAGCAGCCTGGACTATATGGATGTATTTACACAATGTGCAAACAAGGCTATGCAATTTAATAATCATGAATGATTTACATGAACTCACTGTCCTCCCTGCTGGTGAATACACACATACACACACATAGATATGGTAAAGATTTCCCCCCCCCCCCAGCTAACGTATGTATATTGGATGGGGGCGTGGTTAAGAGGGGAGGAGTATATTTACAGCTAGAATTAACCAATTCAAGTATTTCATATATATATATATATATATATATATATATATACATATATAAATACAAGAAATACTTGAATTTCAGTGTTCATTTATTTACGCATATACTTGTTGAGTTAAGGGTTGAATTGTCCATCCTTCTTCCTCCCACCTCCAAAAACATGCACCTGGGGATAGGTTGATTGGCAACAGTAAATTGGCCCTAGTGTGTGAATGTGAGTGTGAATGTTGTCTGTCTATCTGTGTTGGCCCTGCGATGAGGTGGCGACTTGTCCAGGGTGTACCCCGCCTCCCGCCCGATTGGAGCTGAGATAGGCTCCAGCGCCCCCCGCGACCCCAAAGGGAATAAGCGGTAGAAAATGGATTGATGTTCTATTCTCTGTCACTATTTTTCTAACCATGCTGAACACCCTCTCTGATGATGCATTGCTGTGTGGCACGCACAAAATGTCCCAGGGACCCCATTAAGCCATAAAAATGGGGTCCCACTTTTTTGTAAGCGTTTTGAAAACAAATGATAAATGGATGCATTATCCTGTTATATCTCACATTCTATATTGTGTTTTGGAAAAAGGTTGTCATAAACGTTACTTCATTCATTAAAAAAAAATAATAACACATTTTAAAAAGTATTTTTTTGGGGTGGAGGAGTCTGGTCGGGTGCTGGTTAGCTTGAAGCTAACAGCTTGCCTGTCTACATCCTGGAACGATGTGGATCCAGCAGGAGATAAAAGTGAAGTTTCCAAGGACTCACAAAGACTAAAACAAGTCATTTACTGGAAACATGGCACAGGATGAAGTTAAAAATGTTGACTTAAGCTCAGTATGTCTGACTATGGTAACTGTATTGCTCCGACATGCCATCAAGCGGTGCCGCTTCATGTCTTCCCAAAGTCGACCTAAAACATTCTGACAGATTTTTGAGCGCCGTGTGTAATGTTCTATATTCTCAATGAAACATCAAAGTTTTGGTCTTGCTTGCTTACCAGTACTTGCGAGCATCATTTATTGAACAGGTGTCAACCTGCAGTCCTTATCATTACACTTTGTGCCACATAAAATTGGTTTGAGGTCAGTAAGCACAACTAGAATTAGAACACATACACATGGCGCACCAGGTTATAAGGTGCACTATCAATTAAGAAAATGAAAGGATTTTAAGTGTGCCTTATAGTCCAAAAAATACGGTACTGTAAATTCAAAGGATTTGTCTTTTAAGGGGTTCTGTATACTACGTTGCACTGTTGCACACAGTATACGAAGGTAAACTGTTAAGTAATTAACAATAATAGTACAATTTTTAAATTACAGCAAATAGTAACTTTGTTGTAATTAACTGTAACATCACAGCTCTGTAGATTGCTATAATGATATTTTGCAGTAAAATGATACTGGGAAAGTAATTTGCTGTGAATTTACAATGACATTTTTTACGGTGTAGCTATACAGCAAATAAAGCTTTCAACAAACAGCATTACCTGTAAATCTAACATGAGAAAATGCAAGAGCTGTATCAAAAAATTGTACTTTCACAGAGCTGCTCATCTCTTTGATCCCGAATGACGAATTATGAAATAAGCTATATGCAGTTGTGGCTTTGCAGCACAGATACTTGAGTACAGTCAGTGTACAGTGTATGTACAGCACATACAGTATGTCAGTCTGTAGAATGTACCAGCAATGCTTCGAATGGTCTTCTTATAGCAGGGCTATTCAACTGGTACATGGACATACAGTATGATCACCTTATGAATTTGTCTGTGAATAGAGACATTCAAAAGCAATATTCTGTCTCACATATGGTAATAGTACTCAGCTGCTACGCCATGTTTACTGTGGCTGCTGCTGACCATGATGTGCCTAATTATGCCACTTGTTTACGTTCACAGCACTCTATAGAGTTGCACTAAGCCAATATTGACTGATGCTCTGAATTATTTAGTATTTATAATGACAAAACATTCTTGAACCTTTAGCGTTTCATAATAGAGCATAAAGAAACCGGTTTACAACCTGCTAAATAGAAAGATTATTAGAGCCTTCTAGATATAAATAACACCCTTTACACTAATTTTACCCAAAAGGGTAAGCATAATAGGTCAACAAAATAAGACTGTACAGAGACACGCATTTCTTTAACACAACCACAAACCTGTGAAAATATTGCAACTTGTTTGATGTTGATGATCTGCTGTGCAATACAGTACAGTACCTTGGATTTATTTTAAGTTAATGTGGTCATTTTTATGCTTAAAAATGCATTATTTAAGCCAAAAAATTGTTTTATTAGGCGTGTATTTGACTCATAACAAAAAGCAGTTAAGCGCAAAACCGTGCGACAACTACGACTAGCTGCACAGAAAGGAATATGAAACGTGCACCTCTGGTCAATGAGCCAAATAGTAAACAAGAAAAAAAAGACGTTGTGAGCCATCAGTCAATTTGAATACGTTAAATCATTCATCTGACTTGAAGTGGACTGGTTTTGCTTCTAGTGTACGGCCATGATAAACGACTAGGAATGCCACAGAAGCAGTTTTATCAGAATGTTCTCTCAGTATACGACTGATTGGGTAATCTTTGGCTATAACTGCCCACATGTTGATTTAGGCGGCCTGTAAATGAACACAATTGGCAAATCGTTCAACCAATTACCTTTTTCTATGGCAAGCTATTTTCTATTAGATATTTCTCAAATGTACGGGGACGGCGTGGCGCGGTTGGGAGAGTGGCCGTGCCAGCAACCTGAGGGTTCCTGGTTCAATCCCCAACTTCTACCAACCTAGTCACGTCCGTTGTGTCCTTGAGCAAGACACTTCATCATTGCTTCTGTTTGGTCGTGGTTAGGGCCTTGCATGGCAGCTCCCGCCATCAGTGTGTGAATGTGTGTGTGAATGGGTGAATGTGGAAATAATGACAAAGCACTTTGAGTACCTTGAAGGTAGAAAAGCGCTATACAAGTATAACCCATTTACCTCCTCTATAATTCTGTTCATACTTAAAGGGGAACATTATCACCATACCTATGTAAGCGTCAATATATACAACGTGACGTCACATCGGGAAGCAATCCGCCATTTTCTCAAACACCGAGTCAAATCAGCTGTTATTTTCCGTTTTTTCGACTGTTTTCCGTACCTTGGAGACATCATGCCTCGTCGGTGTGTTGTCGGAGGGTGCAACAACACGAACAGGGACGGATTCAAGTTGCACCAGTGGCCCAAAGATACGAAAGTGGCAAGAAATTGGACGTTTGTTCCGCACACTTTACCGACGAAAGCTATGCTACGACAGAGATGGCAAGAATGTGTGGATATCCTGCGACACTCAAAGCAGATGCATTTCCAACGATAAAGTCAAAGAAATCTGCCGCCAGACCCCCATTGAATCTGCCGGAGTGTGTGAGCAATTCAGGGACAAAGGACCTCGGTAGCACGGCAAGCAATGGCGGCAGTTTGTTCCCGCAGACGAGCGAGCTAAACCCCCTGGATGTCTTGGCTCACACCGTCCCTTATGCCACCGAAGATGATCAAGAGAAGAATATCGACCCTAGCTTCCCTGGCCTGCTGACATCAACTCCAAAACTGGACAGATCAGCTTTCAGGAAAAGAGCGCGGATGAGGGTATGTCTACAGAATATATTAATTGATGAAAATTGGGCTGTCTGCACTCTCAAAGTGCATGTTGTTGCCAAATGTATTTCATAAGCTGTAAACCTAGTTCATAGATGTTAGTTTCCTTTAATGCCAAACAAACACATACGTTAGAAGGCGATCGCCGAATTTGTCCTCGCTTTCTCCCGTGTCGCTGGCTGTCGTGTCGATTTCGTCGGTTTCGCTTGCATACGGTTCAAACCGATATGGCTCAATAGCTTCAGTTTCTTCTTCAATTTCGTTTTCGCTACCTGCCTCCACACTACAACCATCCGTTTCAATACATGCGTAATCTGTTGAATCGCTTAAGCCGCTGAAATCCGAGTCTGAATCCGAGCTAATGTCGCTATAGCTTGCTGTTCTTTCCGCCATGTTTGTTTGTGTTGGCTTCACTATGTGACGTCACAGGAAAATGGACGGGTGTTTATAACGATGGTTAAAATCAGGCACTTTGAAGCTTTTTTTAGGGATATTGCGTGATGGGTAAAATTTTGAAAAAAACTTCGAAAAATATAATAAGCCACTGGGAACTGATTTTTAACGGTTTTAACCATTCTGAAATTGTGATAATGTTCCCCTTTAAGGTTTGCTTTTCCGAAAGCCATTACTGATTCTTGTGTCAAAATCAATTTGACATACTGCATCTCTGCTTTGTTTGTCTCTTCAACACATTTAAATGTCTGTAATATATTAATATATTTAAACTCAGGTTCCACTGTCAGATTTCACATTATTCCTATTTCTGCCTCCCACCATTAATTTTTCCTTTGACACGCTCTAGTTCTTCTCTCCATGTGGTGCTGTTTCTGACAAAATTACTAATTATTACTGACGGAAGTGCACACTTTTATACTGATGACACACACACACCATAACTGACACATTTGGCATTAAATCTGTCGCTATTTCTTTTGCCATAAGTTGTTCGTACATATTGTGTTCCTTTACCATAATGTAATTCCACATTTATGCTGCTCTAAGCATAGAAGGGCTGCTGATGTCAAATTAGATCAACATTTATCCCGTCTGTCATGATGTTAATAGGCTTTGAGACCAAAATCCGCACCTCATTGAAAGACAAACTAGAGGTTGCCATGTGGGTGGTCATGTGTATAGATAGCTCCGAGGGTATCCGGCAACCATTGGAATATGATAAATGGGTGTAGCGCAACGGTGTAATAAAAGATTGAAGAGATCACTCTGGAAAGTTAGCAATAATTCTGCAGTCACACAAATTTAATTAAAAAATAAAATAAAATATGCATCTCATTTAATATTATATAATCACATGCAATGTAAAATAGGACTTTAAGCATAAAGGGACATATTTAACTGCAGTCCATTTGTTTACATGAAAGCCGTTTAAATTGGTAACAGCATGCCTCTTGAATTAAGATGGTTTTTTTTTTTGCTTTTGCCCTATCAAGACACTTTTGCAAAGTTCTCCAGAGCAAATCCCTAATATATTTCCAGGCTTCCTCGCCTGTAAAAGCGTTACACTGTTTAACGCGTCAGCTGTGTGTGAGTGGAACACACGCTGGACTGTGATTCACACTTGAGTCACTGATTTTTGGAATAAATGGGCTCCAATTTGAACATTGTGCCGAGGGTGATTCAGACCTTCCTTGGCTTAAATAGAGCTTCACTGTGGTCACCAGTCCATTTATCATCGGTTAAAAAAGACATTTACATGCTTTATGCATATAATCACTACAATGTGCAGGATCAGAGAGCATGATTATGCTTCATTAGTTTGTCCTGAATGATATTTTACAAGCTGTTATGCTCTGTTGCGGCATTGTTGACCCCAGGTTGCAGAGACAGGATATGCCCTGCAGTCATTATGAATTTGTTAAACAAAACTATAACTAGTGCAGCTAGGGAGTGCACAGAAAACAAACACTGCTGAGTAGCATAGCCACAAAACAAAGAAGCAAAGCAGAGTTGGAAGAAGGACAGGTCTGGAATATAAAGCATCCTGATTGGCAACCAGGAACAGGTGTGCCCTGATTGCCAATCAAGAACAGGTGAGGAAGCCGGCGCACAGACTGGAGAAATGTGGAAAATAGACATACAAAAGAAAATAGAAACTAAAATAAAAGCGCTGGACAGGAAATAAAACAAAACACATGAACATCAAAAAACAAACCAAACCTGTAATGACTTCAAAAATGTACTCATACAGAGATAATTGTTAGACTCCAAACTGTACCTTTTCAAAAGTGGGCTCCCAAACTATGAAAGTCAAGTCAGGTTCTCTTCATTTACAGTGCCAATTCACAACAAAAGTTAACTCAATGCTACACGAATGACGCAGGTTTAGAACGATGTGCCGCATGCATTAAACAAAACCACTCAACCACACATGAACTAGCACCTCAGTGTTAAAGGTAAGGAAACACTCCCCCCCCCCTGCCCCCCTAGGAAAAAACCTTGAACAGGACAGAGACACCATGTGAAGCAGCAGTCTTTATGTGTCAAGGGGACAAAAACACTTTAAGGGTACCATCACTGTGTTTGAAAGAGTCAATGGTGTACTGCATGCACACTGAGGATTTTATGCATACGGTAGTTTCACACGGTCTCATCAGCAATCTAAAACAATCTAATTGAACGGATAGACCCATAACGGATGTAAGAGAAATACTCTACATTCAGTTTCCAAGCCAAGGCTGAAATATGCTCTCACGTCACGTAGTCTGCGTCCCCTCTGATAGCGCCTTGATTCGTTTATAGCTAAATAATTGCACATTTCTTCCAAAACACCATGGGTGTTGTAGGAGAGAACAATGTCGACCGCAACAACCAGATTGTCGTTTATACCGGAACTAATAATTCAGAAACGTCAATATACTTTTTTAATGCAGAAGGAACATTGTGCAACCCTTGAATAAGTCGCTGCAAACGACGGGCCAATTTGAAACACTATTTGGCCAATCGGGACGTGGTACACTAGAAAGCTATGTAATTGTAAATAAACAAAACTGTTAAAGGACTGTTTTTTGTGTATGTGCAAAAGTTTAGTGCAAATCAAGCATCATTGCAAACAATGACACAACAAGCTGCAAAACGACACACTTATTAATTACTTTCAGAGTGCAACGCGATAGCAGAATAGGCCACAAAATTTACTCTTACATTTTAGAACGGGTAGACCATTACAAATCTGGAATGTTGAGGTCTTTGTAAGGGGGTAAACTCACAAATTTATCAAAACCAATTATGTCCCCCACAGTAAGCTCCAGGTAATCAGGTTCTTAGAAATTGGCAAAATAATCCCTCCAAGTAGTCCATGTTCCTTTGATACAACCCTGGACAAAATGATGGAATCACCAGGGGTTAAATCACCAAAATGATTCCCGGGCGCAGCCACCGCTGCTGCCCACTGCTCCCCTCACCTCCCAGGGGGTGATCAAGGGTGATGGGTCAAATGCAGAGAATAATCTCGCCACACCTAGTGTGTGTGTGACAATCATTGGTACTTTAACTTTAACTTTTTAACTTTTATGGGGATGTTCATTCAGTAGTTCAATTTTTTACAAAAAAAGCAAATAACAGATAGATATACTAATTTCAAATGGCAACTTTCTGGCTTTAAGAAAAACAAAATCAAGAATGTAAATTGTGGTAGTCAGTCGAGTTTAAATTGTGGAATCCACTCAATTCTGAGGAAAAATAATATGGAATCATTCGATTCTGAGTATTAATTATGCAATTCTGAAAAACAAACAAACAAACAAAAAAAACACCACACATACTTTGTTGCACTACCTCTGGCTTTTATAACAGCTTGCAGTTTCTATAATGACAACCGTCTCCCCAGAGCCATCGCTAGACATGCAGCTCCACAGTTGTTGATAATATCTACAACTGTGGAAATGTGCATGTTTTCTTCAGGCAGTCGTTTTCATAAAAGTTCCAGAATCATCACCTTGCCCAATGCAGATTTGCAATTCATCACTAAATATGACTTGAATCCAGTCATCCATAGTCCATGATTGCTTTTCCTTAGCCCATTGGAACCTTGTTTTTTATGTTTAGCTGTTAATTACAGCTTTTGTTTAGCTTTTTTGCACTTAAATACCATTTCCTTCAGGTAGTTTCTTACAGTTCAGTCACAGACGGTGACCCCAGTTTCCGCCCATTTGTTCTTCATTTGACTTTTGTGATTTAGGGCTATATAAATAAACATTGATTGATTGATTGATTCTGCTGTGCATTTTCTGTTAAGAAGACAGTATGTTTTCTGTCTTGACACTTTAATATGTTCCTTGGTTTACCAGTATGCTTGTCTTTTCCAACCTTCCCATGTTGTTTGTACTTTTAGACACAGCTGAATGTGAACAATTAACATATTTTGCAACATTGCGTTATGATTTAGCTTCTTGAAGAAGTTGCATAATCCTCTCCTTCGTTTCAAATGACATATCTCCGGTTGGAGCCATGATTCATGTGAATCCACCTGATGCAACAGCTTTCCAAGGTGTAAACACTGCTTTCTTAACTGCAACTAATGAGCAGATTCATTATGATGCAGGCGTTACCTAATAACATTAAATTTTACAGGGTGATTCCATATTGATTTCCACATAATTAATTGAGTGATTCCGCATTTTTCTTTACTTGACTTGTTCTAAAAATGAAACTTACTAACTCCCACAATTTTTTATTGTTGATTTCTTTTAGTGTTTCTTAAAGCCAGAATGTTGACATTTGAAATGACTTTAGTTTTGTGTTATGTCTGTTATCTGCTTTTTCTCCAAAAATAAAGGGGAACATTATCACCAGACCTATGTAAGCGTCAATATATACCTTGATGTTGCAGAAAAAAGACCATATATTTTTCTAACCGATTTCCGAACTCTAAATGGGTGAATTTTGGCGAATTTAACGTCTTTCTAATATTCGCTCTCGGAGTTATGACGTCACAACATCAGGAAGCAATCCGCCATTTTCTCAAACACCGAGTCAAATCAGCTCTGTTATTTTCCGTTTTTTCGACTGTTTTCCGTACCTTGTAGACATCATGCCTCGTCGGTGTGTTGTCGGAGGGTGCAACAACACGAACAGGGACGGATTCAAGTTGCACCAGTGGCCCAAAGATGCGAAAGTGGCAAGAAATTGGACGTTTGTTCCGCACACTTTACCGACGAAAGTTATGCTCCGACAGAGATGGCAAGAATGTGTGGATATCCTGCGACGCTCAAAGCAGATGCATTTCCAACGATAAAGTCAAAGAAATCTGCCGCCAGACCCCCATTGAATCTGCCGGAGTGTGTGAGCAATTCAGGGACAAAGGACCTCGGTAGCACGGCAAGCAATGGTGGCAGTTTGTTCCCGCAGACGAGCGAGCTAAACCCCCTGGATGTCTTGGCTCACACCGTCCCTTATGCCACCGAAGATGATCAAGAGAAGAATATCGACTTTAGCTTCCCTGGCCTGCTGACATGAGGGTATGTCTACAGAATATATTAATTGATGAAAATTGGGCTGTCTGCACTCTCAAAGTGCATGTTGTTGCCAAATGTATTTCATATGCTGTAAACCTAGTTCATAGTTGTTAGTTTCCTTTAATGCCAAACACATACCAATCGTTGGTTAGAAGGTGATCGCCAAATTCGTCCTCGCTTTCTCCCGTGTCGCTGGCTGTCGTGTCGTTTTCGTGGGTTTCGCTTGCATACGGTTCAAACCGATATGGCTCAATAGCTTCAGTTTCTTCTTCAATTTCGTTTTCGCTACCTGCCTCCACACTACAACCATCCGTTTCAATACATTCGTAATCTGTTGAATCGCTTAAGCCGCTGAAATCCGAGTCTGAATCCGAGCTAATGTCGCTATAGCTTGCTGTTCTTTCCGCCATGTTTGTTTGTGTTGGCTTCACTATGTGACGTCACAGGAAAATGGACGGGTGTTTATAACGATGGTTAAAATCAGGCGCTTTGAAGCTTTTTTTAGGGAGATTGCATGATGGGTAAAATTATGAAAAAAACTTCGAAAAATATAATAAGCCACTGGGAACTGATTTTTAATGGTTTTAACCATTCTGAAAATGTGATAATGATCCCCTTTAAACAACTGAATGAACATCCTCGAAGTCTGGTGATTCCATAATAATTGCCAGTGGTTGTAACCCACTCATGAATGTCGTTTGAAGCAGTATACTGTATTTACTAGGTCTGACAAGTAACATCAAGATCTACATGCACTTCCATTCTCTCACTCTCTCTCTTTCTCATACACACGCACACACACATGCACAAACATGCTGGAATAATTTAATTCCATTAATTTAGTCGTTGGGCAATGATTTATGTTGGACCGAGTTACAGGTGCATCAGCGCCGAACGTGCGGTTAGCCTATCACTGTTGATAAACGACTTAACCAGTGTGTGTGTATGAGTGTGTTTCAAGCTACACACTGACAAGAAGCGGGGGTGTGGCTAATTACATAGAGCCTATATGTGGAAGCAGCAGCAGAGTGGAACGGATGCAGCAGTGTGTGCATTTCTGGGCATGTTATCTCCACATTGGAGTGTGATATACTGTAGGTTGGTGCTAGTCTGCGCATGTGTTATTTATGCAGAATGTCAGGGAATTTGCCACGTCGCTTGACTTTGATCGTAAAACCATGGTAACGCGCATCAAAAAGATGCTGCAGGAGAGGGAAGCAGCTGATATGCAGGCAATCAAAGCACAGACGGCATTGCTGATGCCAACAGAAAAAACAATATATACGCAGAATGTATTTGCATTTTTTCCAGGCAGAAATTTGCTCTATACAGCTAGAAACATTTTGGAAGATGCCATTGATTATTTGGGAGTATTGATAACACATTCAGGAAAATGGTGAATCCTGGTTCGACTAAAGCGTGAAATAACAATTTGCAGTATACTCAGTATATAACGTGAATAATATTCTGTGTAACATAGACATACCTATATAGCAAGGCATTCAATCAAGCAAGGCTGATCAATTGTAGTTATAAATGAGTACCACATTTCCCTAATCAGTGTGTGCAGCCTCTTCATGACATTATTTCTCATTATGATTCATTATTCACAAAGAAATTATGATAAAAAGAGTCTGTTGATTAATAAGGGTACTCATGAAAAATAATAGTTCATTCCTTTGTGACTCTGGTGGAAATTGCTTATAGTCGTAGTCAAATCTACATAGACTGTGCTCCCCTACTGTGTTTCCTGTACAATTTATTTTCTGACAAATCCACCAGTTGAGCTCTAAGGTTTGACAACATAAGTTTTACTGAATTTAAATTTTTCACACGGCTCAATGCACTCAACAAAACACCCACTGTAACTTTACAGTGGTTTGCCCAAATTGCCGTAAGATTTGCAACGTACCTTCAGGGAAAGGACAAGCCCGTGTCTATACCATTTGAGACAGACTGGTTGAGGAACATGGCAGTCATCAAACAAGATGTCTTTTTAATAATTTGATGGATACATTTTCCTTGTTTGGATGTTTTTGGTTGACATGCTGCGGTCGCTGGCTGCAGCTTCTTGTGAAGCGGACTGACGCTGTGGCAGGGCTGATGTTTTAAGGGTTTGTTACTTCATTTCCTCAGTTCTGGGGGTTGGAGGGCAGGATTGTATCGATATTTGGGCGGCGCTTGTCTGATTAAAACGTATGTTTATTTCTTGTGTAAACAAAGCAGGAAGAGCAAAATGTAACAAGATATTAACTCTTCATTGCTCAAACACACAACCCTGTGAGAAATATTACTTCAACCGATGGCGGGTTGGGCTCGTAACTCAAATTATGTTGCACAAAAAGCCGAGAGCCAGCTCATATCTCAAATTACTCGTAAGTTGAGGTACCACATGGATGAATGAATGAATGGGTTGTACTTGTATAGCGCTTTTCTACCTTTCTAATATAACAATATATTATGGATTGTCATGTCTGTTGTTGTTGTATGTATGTTTTGTTTTAGTCATGTTTGGTTTTGTTTTTGGACTTTTTGTGCACTTTTGTTTTGTTTTGTCACCATAGCAACCCATTAGTTTTCACCTGTCACGTCACGCACCTGTTTCACGTTTTGAGTCACGCACCTGTTTTCGTTAATCATGTCGGTAGTATTTAAGTTCATTGTTTTCAGTTCGTCGTCCTGGTGAAATCCCGGATTCATACCCCTGTCACACTTTTACCTCTGCGCACTTCATGCCATGTCCAAGTAAGTTTTTTTTTTCTATTAATGCCACAGTTAGTGTTTTTTGTTTAATTATTCACAGTTTTTTGCCCACGTGCAAGTCTTTTTGTTTCGTTAGTCAAGTTTGTACATCCGCCTTGAGCGCGCTTTTTGTTCCTTTGAGTGTTATAAATAAATATGTATTTACCTTCACGCCATGACCAGTCCAGCTTTACTTGCATCTCGGGAAAACAAACACACCATAGTCCTCGTCTTGACATGGATGATCAAAACGAATCATTAGATTTATTTTTTGTGATTCTGCTAACACTACCACACAAAATCCCTGGAGCCTGCAGAGCCTCAGACTGGAAGTCTCTGCAGAGAGTGGTGAGGACGGCGGAAAAGACCATCAGGACTCCTCTTCCTCCTATCCGGGAGATCGCAAAAAGCTGCTGCCTGACCAGGGCTCAGAAAGTCTGTAGAGACTCCTCCCACCCCCACCAAGGACTGTTTTCACTGCTGGACTCTGGAAAGAGGAACCTCCAGGTTCTGTAACAGCTTCTTCCCTCAGGCCATAAGACTCTTGAACGCATCATAATAATTCCCTCAATTCCCCCCAAAAACCGATTTACTCGCTGGACTATAAACACAATATAACATACATCCGTAAACGTGGATGCATATGCAAAAGTGCAATATATTTATCTGTACAGTAGTCTATTTATTTATATCTGCACCTTATTGCTCTTTTATCCTGCACTACCATGAGCTAATGCAAAGAAATTCTGTTCTTATCTGTACTGTAAAGTTCAAATTTGAATGACAATAAAAAGGAAGTCTAAGTCTAAAAACCAAAATGGTGCTGTTCTGATACAACTGCTCCGAGTGCGCCATTTACTATCTTTGAGTTTCACTTTCACTTCACATCCAAACCACGCCCAACCAATGATTAGTCTAGAAACACAAATGTATCAGCTTATCAGTATTCCTGTAGAACATGTCAACCGTTTTATGTCCCTTTCATGACCTGCATGCAACTCTTGAGAATGTCCATCTGTCCCGCACTCATTTATTCACAGGCTTCACGCAACAAATGTGACGGGTCTCCGCATTTTACCGAGATGAAGACGTCACGGCTCGGCCAGTCACTTCTTTTCAATTCCACAGCATTTTGGCAAACAACGCTCGCTATTTCAACCTGAAAAATGTTGCATTTGTACGCATATTTGGATGTTGAATGCAAATATTAAATATTCGATACGCAGGACGACTTAATGTGAGCCTGATGTGACCGGTTGAGTAGTGAATTCACAAAGCACACTTGACCAATGCCTATTGTCTGATAATATATGCAAATACACATTGAATCTTCCTCAGGACCAATTTCATGCATCGCACTCCCATTCTCGGGAGCTATTCATTACATCTTAATCGCATCCAGATGAATAATTGGCAGTAAAGAAGGAACAACACATAAGCACACTTGGGCATATTAACGCATCTATTTACTAGTGCACACACGCTACCGGCTATATACACACGCACACACACACACACACACACACACACACACACACACACACACACACACACACACACACACACACACACACACACACACACTCACTCACACAACAGCTGACGGGAGGCTGATAGCAAAGATGAAACTAGAGATGGTATTGGTTAAAGCAGAATTCCCAGTGGCAGCAAACACTGCGTAGTAATAGTGAATACCAATGTGTGAAAGTCACATAATAGCTGCTGTCAATGGTGTCGGTAGATGAGGCAATAATGCAAGTGAACGCAAGACAAAAAAAAAGTATGGTCCTACCTCTTCTGGCCTGTCTGATCTTGGGACTCAGCATGGTTGTCATGGCTTGTCAGCTGGCTCTCCTCTCGGCATGTTCGTGTACATCCAAGCCACTCCCGCCCCTGCCTCAGCCTCCTCTTCCTCTCCTCTTCTCCTCTCTCTGACCTTCTGCAGTGCGGCCGTCAGCTAGGGGGTTGGGAGCACATGGGGAGGGGGAGTGGAACGAGAACGGGTGGAGGAGGAGGAACTACCTCTGTGTGGGTTTTTTTTTCTTTTCTTTTTTTAATCTTTCCATGCACACGCCCAGTGGCCTCCACACCTCCCTACTGCATTATTCATAGTGCTGCATCCGCCTGCATGGATGGAGCCTTTTTTGGGGGGCAGGTTACCCACTGGAACAACATGAAGCTGACCACATTTAACATGCCAGATTGTCTTCGCTATGATTGTAGTACTGAAATGTTTTAAAATTGGACTAAAAACGGTGAGGGGGATGGGTCATTTGGTAAAAGCCTAATTAAGCTGTATAAGTCTCCGCCTCCCTTCCTCTTAATCACTACCCCCTCCTTATTCTTCCTCTCTCTCTCTCTCCTATAAGAATCCAATCCGGTCTACTGTAGCTTTACTGTAAATCCTCCACACCATTTTAACCACTTTTCTGTAAGGAATGACATTGCCAAAGTCAAATGTGGGCAATTCCCAGATGCCACAGAATAGGTTGGTAATTACTCGCTGCAGGGCGTTCCAGTGGCACAACTGGGAGAACCCGTGCAGAAAAACACGACTTTAAAGGGGAACAACATCATCCTGTCCCCTGGAGCGGCTTGCGGCTGCCTATTTTTGACACCACAAGCCTCAAGTGTTACGAAATAGACGGAAAAAAAAGTTGAACATAAATGAATACGTTTTAAAATAAGATTCATGCAGTTCTTGCATTGTTGAATCTTTTGACTAAATTGAAGTCGGAACACAAGATTGCTGTCGTTTTGTCCAGCATGTGCCTCACTGCAGCATTAAGGTATGTACGGTAGCTGAATGTACAGTATATGCAGTTCAGCAACTATTCTATAACTTTTCAAGAGACAATACTATGCAAATTAAATGTGAATTTGATTTGAGAGTAGTCAGTGTACAGCTTGTATAGCAATATAAACATTTTTCATTGAGGGCCACATCACAGTTATGGCTGCCTTCAGAGGGCCATAAAATATATATGATTATTGTATAATCGCTTCATGATATTAACTGCCTGTGCATTTGATGATATTTTCTAAAATGTACAAATCCATGGATGACTTCAATCCAATCCACTTTATTTACAAACCCCGTTTCCATATGAGTTGGGAAATTGTGTTAGATGTAAAGATAAACGGAATACAATGATTTGCAAATCCTTTTCAACCCATATTCAATTGAATGCACTACAAAGACAAGATATTTGATGTTCAAACTCATAAACTTTTTTTTTTTTTTGCAAATAATAATTAATTTAGAAGTTCATGGCTGCAACACGTGCCAAAGTAGTTGGGAAAGGGCATGTTCACCACTGTGTTACATGGCCTTTCCTTTTAACAACACTCAGTAAACATTTGGGAACTGAGAAGACACATTTTTTAAGCTTCTCAGGTGGAATTCTTTCCCATTCTTGCTTGATGTACAGCTTAAGTTGTTCAACAGTTCGGGGTCTCCGTTGTGGTATTTTAGGCTTCATAATGCGCCACACATTTTCAATGGGAGACAGGTATGGACTACAGGTAGGCCAGTCTAGTACCCGCACTCTTTTTCTATGAAGCCACGTTGATGTAACACGTGGCTTGGCATTGTCTTGCTGAAATAAGCAGGGGCGTCCATGGTAACGTTGCTTGGATGGCAACATATGTTGCTCCAAAACCTGTATGTACCTTTCAGCATTAATGGTGCCTTCACAGATGTGTAAGTTACCCATGTCTTGGGCACTAATACACCCCCATACCATCACAGATGCTGGCTTTTCAACTTTGCGCCTATAACAATCCGGATGGTTCTTTTCCTCTTTGGTTCGGAGGACACGACATCCGCAGTTTCCAAAAACAATTTGAAATGTGGACTCGTCAGACCGGGCTTCACGGTGGCAGAGGGGTTAGTGCATCTGCCTCACAATACGAAGGTCCTGAGTAGTCTTGGGTTCAATCCCGGGCTTGGGATCTTTCTGTGTGGAGTTTGCATGTCCTCCCCGTGACTGCGTGGGTTCCCTCCGGGTACTCCGGCTTCCTCCCACTTCCAAAGACATGCACCTGGGGATAAGTTCATTGGCAACACTAAATTGGCCCTAGTGTGTGGATGTGAGTGTGAATGTTGTCTGTCTATCTGTGTTGGCCCTGCGATGAGGTGGCGACTTGTCCAGGGTGTACACCGCCTTCCGCCCGATTGTAGCTGAGATAGGCTCCAGCGCCCCCCGCGACCCCAAACGGAATAAGCAGTAGAAAATGGATGGATGGGATGGACTCGTCAGACCACAAAACACTTTTCCACTTTGTATCAGTCCATCTTAGATGAGCTCAGGCCCAGCGAAGCTGACGGCGTTTCTGGGTGTTGTTGATAAACGGTTTTCGCCTTGCATAGGAGAGTTTTTACTTGCACTTACAGATGTAGCGACCAACTGTAGTTACTGACAGTGGGTTTCTAAAGTGTTCCTGAGCCCATGTGTTGATATCCTTTACACACTGATGTCGCTTGTTGATGCAGTACAGCCTGAGGGATCGAAGGTCACGGGCTTAGCAGCTTACGTGCAGTGATTTCTCCAGCTTCTCTGAACCCTTTGATGATATTACGGACCGAAGATGGTGAAATCCCTAAATTCCTTGCAATAGCTGGTTGAGAAAGGTTTTTCTTAAACTGTTCAACAATTTGCTCACGCATTTGTTGACAAAGTGGTGACCCTCGCCCCATCCTTGTTTGTGAATGACTGAGCATTTCATGGAATCTACTTTTACACCCAATCATGGCACCCACCTGTTACCAATTTGCCTGTTCACCTGTGGGATGTTCCAAATAAGTGTTTGATGAGCATTCCTCAACTTTATCAGTATTTATTGCCACCTTTCCCAACGTCTTTGTCACGTGTTGCTGGCATCAAATTCTAAAGTTAAAGATTATTTGCAAAAATTTTTTTTTTATCAGTTTGAACATCAAATATGTTGTCTTTGTAGCATATTCAATTGAATATGGGTTGAAAAGGATTTGCAAATCATTGTATTCCGTTTATATTTACATCTAACACAATTAGGCGTGTCTTAATGAAATTAAACAATGGATGTCCGCTAACTTCTTGCAACTCAACGCCAAGAAAACGGAAATGCTGATTATCGGTCCTGCTAAACACCGACATTTATTTAATAATACCACCTTAACATTTGACAACCAAACAATTACCCGAGGCGAATCAGTAAAGAATCTGGGTATTATCTTCGACCCAACTCTCTCGTTTGAATCACACATTAAGAGTGTTACTAAAACGGCCTTCTTTCATCTCTGTAATATCGCTAAAATTCGTTCTATTTTATCCACTAGCAACGCTGAGATCATTATTCATGCGTTCGTTACGTCTCGTCTCGACTACTGTAACGTATTATTTTCGGGTCTCCCTATGTCTAGCATTAAAAGACTACAATTGGTACAAAATGCGGCTGCTAGACTTTTGACAAGAACAAGAAAGTTTGATCATATTACGCCTATACTGGCTCACCTGCCCTGGCTTCCTGTGCACTTAAGATGTGACTTCAATGTTTTACTACTTACGTATAAAATATTACACGGTCTAGCTCCATCCTATTTTGTCGATTGCATTGTACCATATGTCCCGGCAAGAAATCTGCGTTCAAAGAACTCCGGCTTATTAGTGATTCCCAGAGCCCAAAAAAAGTCTGCGGGCTATAGAGCGTTTTCTATTCGGGCTCCAGTACTATGGAATGCCCTCCCGGTAACAATTAGAGATGCTACCTCAGTAGAAGCATTTAAGTCCCATCTTAAAACTCATTTGTATACTCTAGCCTTTAAATAGCCCCCCTGTTAGACCAGTTGATCTGCCGTTTCTTTTCTTTTCTCCTCTGCTCCCTCTTCCTTGTGGAGGGGGGGGGGCACAGGTCCGGTGGCCATGGATGAAGTGCTGGCTGTCCAGAGTCGGGACCCGGGGTGGACCGCTCGCCTGTGCATCGGCTGGGAACATCTCTGCGCTGCTGACCCGTCTCCGCTCGGGATGGTGTCCTGCTGGCCCCACTATGGACTGGACTCTTACTATTATGTTGGATTCACTATGGACTGGACTCTCACAATATTATGTCAGACCCACTCGACATCCATTGCTTTCGGTCTCCCCTAGAGGGGGGGGTTACCCACATATGCGGTCCTCTCCAAGGTTTCTCATAGTCATTCACATCGACGTCCCACTGGGGTGAGTTTTTCCTTGCCCTTATGTGGGCTTTGTACCGAGGATGTCGTTGTGGCTTGTGCAGCCCTTTGAGACACTTGTGATTTAGGGCTATATAAATAAACATTGATTGATTGATTGATTGAATTTCCCAACTCATATGGAAACGGGGTTTGTATATAGCACATTTCAAAAAACAATATAAGTTTCACAAAGTGCTGCACAGAAGTTAAGACATATATACTAGAAGAGTCAGTAATATAAAACATTTAACTATAAAAAGAATAAATACATAAAATACATCAGAAAAAAATAAAATAGACTAAAATCACACAACTCTCATGCTGGTTTAAAAGCCAAAGAGAAAAAATATGTTTTAAGACGTGATTTAAAAGTCATTAAAGAAGGAGCCGTTCAAATAGCAAGAGGGAGATTGTTCCAAAGTTTTGGAGCCACAGCAGAAAATGCACGATCACCTCGGGATTTTAAACGGGTTTTTGGGACAAGAAGAAACTGATCAGCTGACCTCAGAGACCTTGTGGGGGTGTACATTTTTAAAAGGTCTGACATATATTGTGGCATTAATCCATTAAGAGATTTAAAAACAAACAACAATATTTTAAAATGAATTCTAAAATGAACTGGGAGCCAGTGAAGGGATGCTAAAATGGGGGTAATGTGTTCATGTTTTTTAGTGCCAGTTAGAAGGCGAGCAGCAGCATTTTGGACTAACTGCAATCGAGCGATTGAGGCCTGCTTCATTCCAACCTAGAGGGAGTTGCAGTAGTCCAACCGTGATGAAATAAAAGCATGTATTACCCGCTCAAAATCATTAAAAGATAAAACTGATTTAATTTTTGCTAAAAGTCTTCGATGATACAAACTAGATCTTACAACGGAGTTAACCTGCTGCTCCAATTTAAAATCATTGTCAAATTTAAACCAATATTTGTGACTGTTGGTTTTAAATAAGGCATCAGGGGGTCCAGGTCACTGGGGGGAGCCTTCTGCTTGACTTTGGAGTCAAATAAAATGATTTCCGTCTTGTTCTCATTTTATGTTTAGAAAGTTTACCGGCAACCATGCTTTTATGTCCTCAAGACAATTTAAAAGTGATTTTAAACTTGTGTCACTCTTCTTTTTTTTTAAAGGGACATATATTTGCGTATCATCCGCATAAAGATGATATGATATATTATATATTTTTCAAATGTGTTGAATGGGCAGACGGACTTGCTTGGAAATCATAAGTCAGAGTAACAAGCAGATATTTAAAGTATTGCTTTGTATTTAACAGACATATTTTTGGAATATAAATTATATAGTTGCATGATCAGATAATCCATCCATCCATCCATTTTCTATTTAAGTTAAAAGACATGCATTTAATCTGTCAAATACTAAGGAATAAAAACATTTAGGAAGAAAGACCGTGCTTTTTTAACTCACACTATTCCCAGTCTTTTGCGGGCCACATAAAACAATGTGGCGGGCCAGATTTGGCGCCTGGGCCTTGAGTTTGTCAAAAGTGGTCTGAGACGTACAGTCGTCATACAGTACATCGTACTTCAAATATTGCACCTTCACTCCATTGTGGCTTTTCTAAAAAAACAAGTTTTTTTTTATTTTTTATAGCACATTCCATACATTTTAGCTCTAACATACATTTTAGCTCTAATTAAGTGTTAAATTAAGTCTTATTTACATCTTATATATATTAAAGTTAAGTATTTGTCTTATTTTCTATCATTATGATTTAAAAAGGTATTCATCTCATAAAGGATGAATAAAGACATCAATGATTTTATATGCCAGTGCGACTTTTAGTCTAGAATATACGGTAGGTGAAACAAGTCTAAAGGCAAATATAAGCGGATTAATTCATGTTTAAAGGGCTCTGATTATGTTTAAAAAACGTATTTAAAGGGTCGTAATGCTCTATGAAATAAACGTATTAACCAGTGGTGGGCTGTCAGGGCCAGCAAGATCTTCTCTGCTGGCCTAACATAACCAGAAATCATGATCATAATTAAAGATACAAGTATTTTTTAATTTACTTTTCCTAAATATCTAAAATTATTCATATTCTCTTCATGTCATGTTATGCTCCTTCCAGTGCTGTTGTTTTTAGGTTAGAGTTTTTATCCAATCAGAATTCAGCTAGCCTTCAGAATCAACAATGCGGGCATCTGTGCACTGGAAGTGAACGGATACAAACATTTGACAGACAGTTACGATAGCCAATCAGATCATGAGTTGTTGTCAGTAAGGCCTTCTAGCTGGCCTAAGGCAGATATTTACAGTGATGTTATGAGCTAGGTAACATTAAGAACTCCATTACCCAGCATGCCAAAGTAGTGAAGAGCTATAGGTTGTTGAATGTAGACATGCTGGCAGCTGGATGTTTTGGATGAGCACGCTGTGGAGTAAACTTTAACAACTCAGCCAACACGCCACATCTGCATCTTCTATGATGAAACAAGCCAACACATATATTTGCAAGGCCATTTTCAAGAAGGATATTCAAAGAGAAACTACATCTTGTGAGGCGATGTCGGCCAACCCTGGAAGCTCGAATGGGTTCTTCAAATTGTGAGTTCAGATATTTTATTTCTTTATTTTTTCACGTTGAATATGTTTTTTGCTATTTTAATTTTGACAGTACCAGATAAAATATGTTTTAATTGCTGATGCGGGTTTGTTGATTGTTGAATATAACCCGTTTTGTACACTGTTGAGGTGGTTCAATGACCAGTAGTGCTTAAATGTGTTTCTGTATAGTATTTCTCCAGCAATGGTCATGTGGTGACATAAATGATGGTATTTTGAGTGGCAATCATTGAAGTCGGACATCACTGAGGGCCTAGGTGGGAAACGCACTGCCCGCCACTGGTAATAATAATCCTACTTTGCGTAAATGTATTTACCACAGTCAGGTCTGGAACCAATCGGCTACCATAAACGAAGGACGACTCCATAACCTTCCCCACACTGTAAAAAAAAAGAAAGTTGAGAAAATGCAAATTTTCAAGTTAACATGATGCAACAAGATTTTTGCGTTTTCTCAACTTTTGACTACTGCTGGCCAGACACTGTTTCGGTATATTTTGTTGGACTAATCATAGTTATAATCAAGTTAGCCAGACTCAGAAATAAGGTTTCACTATGTTTAACTACCAAAACAGTGTCTGGCTAGCAGTAGTCAAAAGTTGAGAAAACGCAAAAATCTTGTTGCATCATGTTAACTTGAAAATTTGCGTTTTCTCAACTTTTTTTTTTTTTTTTTTTACAGTGCAGCAATTCAGAATTAATGCGTCTCTTTACGAACCACAGCTCCCCAGTTTTGCCAACACTCATGCAGCCCAAGACCATGACACCACCCCCACCATGCTTGACTGTACACACTCGCTTCACTGACATCTATTCAGGGACCTTACCGCCAAATTGGTGCCTTTTGCATTATAATAAAATACACGATCAAAATATATTTTTATTAAATGGAAGTATTCTGCTCATTGATCTTATTGCAGGAAATGAGCCAATACAGTACACATTTGGAGTAGTTCAATACTATGGGATAACTGCACGGTTGCTGGAATGTGAAGGGTGTACTTATTTTTGTGACTACTACTACTGTGAGTACTACTGTTTACATAGTACATGGAAAAAGCACATTTCCTCAGTATTTGATTATAACGTATATTTAAAACATTTTTTGTGCCTACATTTATGACTTGGTTGAGTTCTTGCAGGAGCAGCTGTGCCACAGCAGCCAGTCCCCCTCCTGCTTCGGTCAAAGCGGGATAATAGCCGTAAGTCCTACACTGCAATTGAATCAGAGCGACCACAGCTGCTCTTATTACAGAGCGAAGAGGCAAGGAGACACGGAGAGAGTGAAGGGTTGTGTGTGTGTATGTGGGCCCTCTTTTGACATGACATGCACTTACTCAAGCCAACAAGCATCTGAAATGAAGCAGCACGTGCAAAGACACACACATTGATTACACTGAAATGAGCCAACAGCAAACAAGATAGGGGTCACATGACCTGAAAGAATGAAGCGTAGGAGCACACCAATGAGGAATCGATGGAAAAAAAAACAAAAAAACACAAAGAACGTGGCAATTTTAAAATGGGATTTTAAAAGCTAAATCATGTTATCTTGTATGAAAGAGGACCACACAAAAACCTGGTAATAGTCCATCCATCCAAAACATTTTCTACCACGTGGTCCTAGTACAGAGTGTAAATGTGACTGCCGACAGAGATCAAGGTGATCCTGAGCAACAGCTGTCCTGCATGCTTGGTCCGCATTGCAACAAAGAACCCTGCCTATTATCTGTTCACCACTGTGCTCGAATAACATCACTGAATTGGAGAGAACCTTCTAAAATATTGAAACACGGTTTGAATAAAAAATTGATGTTGGTAGGGAGGGGCGGTGTGAAAACAGGACATCTGGGGTGAGGGGGGTCTGGGCTGTTGAAGGTGTGACTGTTGACTTAGTATTATTTATTGATCGGGTGCAGGCTGGCTGGCTGGGATGGACCTTTTCCAGCTATTGCTTTTTCCTCTTGTTATTTTCAGACAAGCTTTTACTCAATGTTATTTTACATACAATGATAGTATTGGGTGGCTGTTTGTACGGTTGGACAACATACAGTCCATCACGTCGAAATAGTTTGTCATATTTCCTGGATCTCGAGATTTATTCATAAAAACCAAAAAGTGTAATAGCTCGGCATCTCTCCCCCCTCGGTGTCGGACAGAGTGCTACGCAGCGCAATGGCGCTATTTAAAAGGCATATTTTAGAAGCTTTTTGTGGAATCTGTGTCAGTAGGTACAGTCGCGATCAAAAGTTTACATACACTTGTAAAGAACATAATGACATGGCTGTCTTGCGTTTCCAATCATTTCTACAACTCTTATTTTTTTGTGATAGAGTGACTGGAGCACATACTTGTTGGTCACAAACAACCTTCAAGAAGTTTGGTTCTTTTATGAATTTATTATGGGTCTACTGAAAATGTGATCAAATCTGCTGGGTCAAAAGTATACATACAGCAATGTTAATATTTGGTTACATGTCCCTTGGCAAGTTTCACTGCAATAAGGTGCTTTTGGTAGCCATCCACAAGCTTCTGGCAAGCTTCTGGTTGATTTTTTGACCACACCTCTTGACAAAATTGGTGCAGTTCAGCTAAATTTGTTGGTTTTCTGACATGGACTTGTTTCTTCAGCATTGTCCACATGTTTAAGTCAGGACTTTGGGAATGCCATTCTAAAACCTTAATTGCAGCCTGGTTTAGCCATTCCTTTACCACTTTTGACATGTGTTTGGGGTCATTGTCCTGTTGGAACACCCAACTGCGCCCAAGACCGAACCTCCGGGCTGATGATTTTAGGTTGTCCTGAAGAATTTGGAGGTAATCCTCCTATTTCATTGTCCCATTTACTCTCTGTAAAGCACCAGTTCCATTGGCAGCAAAAGAGGCCCAGAGCATAATACTACCACCACCATGCTTGACGGTAGGTGTGGTGTTCCTGGGATTAAAGGCCTCACCTTTTCTTCTCCAAACATATTGCTGAGTATTGTGGCCAAACAGCTAATTTTTTGTTTCATCTGACATCACATGGACGCCAAACAGCTACATTTTTGTTTCGTTTGACGTCACATGGACAAAGATACGACCTTCTGGAGTAAAGTTCTGTGGTCGCCTTATTGCAGTGAAACTTGCCAAGGGACATGTAACCAAATATTAACATTGCTGTATGTATACTTTTCACCCTGCAGATTTGGTCACATTTTCAGTAGACCCATAATAAATTCATAAAAGAACCAAACTTCATGAATGTTTTTTGTGACCAACAAGTATGTGCTCCAATCACTCTATCACGAAAAAATAAGAGTTGTAGAAATTATTGGAAACTCAAGACAGCCATGACTTTATGTTCTTTACAAATATATGTAAACTTTTGATTGCGACTGTATATATAGGTTTATATAAAAAAACAGAACCCAGCAGAAGGTTTTTTAGTGTGTAATATTGTTTTTTTGTCAGTCATTTAATAAGAAAAGCTGCTCACATGTCCTTAATATGTGTTATGCGGTGGCAATGAAGCATCAAACAGCTGTCAAACACCTTAAACCAGGGGGTCCCCAAACTATAGATCCGGATCCAGCCCGCCAGCGTCCAAACTCCGGCCCGTTTAAGTTTAAAAAAAAAAAAAAAGTTTATTTATTTATTTTTATTTTATTTTATTTTTAAATCTGTCATTTCAAATCCATTTTCTACCGCTTGTTACTCTCTGTGAATTTTGGGGACCCCTGCCTTAAGACATTCACCGATACTGAAAACTTAAAACTATGTACAACTTAAGAGTGCCCCATGATTTTAGGACTGTTTATAGAGATAAGAGCTGTCCCTCTGCTAATTGTTATGCTTTAAGTAGTAAGCAAAAATGTAAGTTACAAGTAGGAATGTTTATCGTCAATACGATATCCTTGTCGGTATCGTTATATATCGGTACTCTTATTGGTACTATTGTAATTGGTGTAAACAAACATGTTAAAAATGGATTTTTATTACAATTTTTATTGGCACAAGGTTTACATCTTGTAACATCTCACAGCAGGGAAGTCTTCTATCAACACCTGATTTTTAAGTCTTAAACAAGTCAAATAAGTTTGCAGTGCAGGATGCAATGCAGTTATGTCATCATCTTGTAAAGACCACACAGATCCATCACTGTGTTTCTATTCATTACAATTACACTCAAATGGAAATAATATCTATGTAGGCAGAGCACAGGCCTTTTACATGGTACTGTATATCATAATTTATAAAACATCAAATGTATCATAAAAAAAAACAATACAACAATTAGCATATTAGGTGGGTGCATAGTTAAGCAAAGAGACCTGTCAGTGGATGCTATCTTTCTTCTGAGCAACTTTATGGATTATCATATCACTTAAATGTTCACTTTTTTGAGTGGATCAATCCGTTAATTACTGGATCACTGGACAGTGAAAAGATTCAACAGCTGCCGTCACTGCCGGAAAACTGCCGCTGCTAAAATGTTGCTCTGTGTGAGCGTGCTCTCGCTAACGTCACAGGTCACTTGTCAACAGGCACCACCTTTTAAAGGCACACACACACTCACACACACACAAACACACACACACACACACACACGCACACACGCACGCACGCACGCACGCACGCACGCACGCACGCACGCACGCACGCACGCACGCACGCACGCACGCACGCACGCACGCACACACGCATACACACACACACTCTGCTTTTATGAAACATCTCTTAACTGCATCTGCAAGATATATAGATATATAGAAATATTTGCTAATTATTTAACTTGTCCAAAAAAAGTAGATCCTACTGTATTAATATTCATTATATTTTACAAGCAAATGTCACATTTATACACCCATCTTTAAAGGCCTACTGAAACCCACTACTACCGACACACCAACACATGCCAATACGGCCGGGTTAACTTATAAAGTGCAATTTTAAATTTCCTGCGAAACTTCCGGTTGAAAACGTCTAGGTATGATGACGTATGCGCGTGACGTCGATGGTTGAAACGGAAGTATTGGGACGCCATTGTATCCAATACAAAAAGCTCAGTTTTCATCGCAAAATTCCACAGTATTCTGGACATCTGTGTTGGTGAATCTTTTGCAATTTGTTTAATGAACAATGGAGACTGCAAAGAAGAAAGCTGTAGGTGGGATCGTGTATTAGCGTCTGGCTACAGCAACACAACCAGGAGGACTTTGACTTGGATAGCAGACGCGCTATCCGACGCTAGCCGCCGACCGCATTGATGCTCGGGTGAAGTCCTTCGTCGCTCCGTCGATCGCTGGAACGCAGGTGAGCTTCGGTGTTGATGAGCAGATGAGGGTTGGCGTAGGTGGAGAGCTAACGTTTTTATCATGGCTCTGTCGAGGTCCGTAGCTAAGTTAGATTCAATGGCGTCGTTAGCAACAGCATTGTTAAGCTTCGCCAGGCTGGAAAGCATTAACCGTGTAGTTACAGGTCCATGGTTTAATAGTATTGTTGATTTTATGTCTATCCTTCCAGTCAGGGGTGTATTTATTTTGTTTCTATCTGCAGTTAAGCCCGATGCTATCACGTTAGCTCCGTAGCTAAAGTGCTTCGCTGATGTATTGTCGTGGAGATAAAAGTCACTGTGAATGTCCATTTCGCGTTCTCGACTCTCATTCTCAAGAGGATATAGTATCCGAGGTGGTTTAAAATACAAATCCGTGATCCACAATAGAAAAAGGAGAGAGTGTGGAATCCAATGAGCCCTTGTACCTAAGTTACGGTCAGAGCGAAAAAAGATGCGTCCTGCACTGCACTCTAGTCCTTCACTCTCACATTCGTCATCCACAAATCTTTCATCCTGGCTCAAATTAATGGAGTAATCGTCGCTTTCTCGGTCCCAATCGCTCTCGCTGCTGGTGTAAACAATGGGGAAATGTGAGGAGACTTTCAACTTGTGACGTCACGCTACTTCCGGTACAGGCAAGGCTTTTTTTTTTTATCAGCGACCAAAAGTTGCAAACTTTATCGTCGTCGTTCTATACTAAATCCTTTCAGGAAAAATATGGCAATATCGCGAAATGATCAAGTATGGCACATAGAATGGATCTGCTATCCCCGTTTGAATAAAAAATAATAATTTCAGTAGGCCTTTAAACAAAACCTGTAAAATGAAATATGTTAATTCTAACAGTCTAGTCACCATCTTACTCTCATATTGCAATTAAGACAAAGAAAAGTCGGCTGATGGATTATTAAGCGAGTGCTTTGACGGACTGAGTGGCCACAAACGAGACAGGTGTTGCTCCCGCTCACCCCTTTTACACCCCCATTTGTCCCTCCCCCCCGACTGCTCCTTCACTGACAATTAGCACATGGCCATGACTTCATCCACTAATGGCAATGAAGAGAGCTGAGAGGTTGAGCAGGCTGTGACACAACATGGATGGCAACTCCTGGACTGACTGACTTGTTCTTTCTGTCTCTAATTTTCAATGGGCCTGCTAAAGCAACACTGCTGCTGTGCAGATGTCTTATTGCAAATGAATGCAGCACATCTTATCATTATAAGCTGCAGTTAGGGCTGGGCGATATATCGATATACTCGATATATCGCGAGTTTGTCTCTGTGCGATATAGAAAATGACTATATCGTGATATTCAAGTATAAATTCTCACACAGTTGCTTTTAGCTGCGGGGCATTAAACTGCATGCGTTTCTCACTCTTTCCTGTCACGTGAGCAACGTCACACGCTCCCGCGGAGCAGACAGGTAGCGACATGGTAACGTTAGCTGTGATGCTAACAGCTAACGGTGTAGTTTGAGTGGTAATACGAGAGAAAGAAGGTGCGAATCTGGTAACAAATGGAGGAATAATTAATCCCCAAGAAAAACAGCACAGGGTCCATCGTCTAACGGTGGTTTGGCTTCAAGCGGGAATATGTCTTTCCATGTCAACATCTCCGTTCGGTGCCACACCAACTAAATGCCGAAGCAACTATTTCCACATCAACACCGTAGGACATATACTATTTGATATGCAGCTCATTTTTATGTGACACTGATTGAAATATCTTGTGTGTCATCATGCACAAAAGTGCGCTTTATTTGTTTTAAACTATTGTAGTGGCGTTCTGTACAAAAAGTGCACTTTAATTTAGTGTTGTTTTGAAATGTCATCTTAGTGACATCATTCACAAAAGTGCACTTATAGCTTGTTTTAAAATGTCTCTGACAATCTTGCACTTTCTGTTTTGGAAATGACATGAATGTTTGTGCCACTGCTTAATAACTGTTTAATAAATACAGTTTTGTATATATATATATATATATATATATATATATATATATATATATATATATATATATAAATATACAGTACAGGCCAAAAGTTTGGACACACCTTCTCATTTCAATGTGTTTTCTTTACATGACTATTTACAGTGTAGATCAGGCCTGGGCAATTATTTTGACTCGGGGGCCAAATTTAGAGAAAAAAATGTGTCTGTGGGCCGGTATATCTATTTTTAGGAACACTAATTGAAAATAAAGAATGCGGGATTTACAATATTAACTATGAACGATAAAACACTGAATATTGACAACATATGAACGTCACACCCCTCTCGATCGACATATTTTACGCGAAGCCCAACAAAAATGCAACAAACACAGCGAAATATGAATGCCAAGGGTAAAAAAAACCCCACCTACAATCTGATATATCACTAAGGTTTAGAACTTTCTTGTAAAAATCTAATTTCGCGTCTGTCCCTGTCATCCGCATTTTCAGGCTCGCTCTGGAAACACTGTGGAAACGCTCCCCACCCACACTGCTTGGTGCCTCGTCTGAGCTGCTGTGACGTAGATTACTATAGTAACTAGTATATCATGCAAAAGGGCAGATTTCAACCATTTAAATACTTTGTATAGTTCAAGACTTACGGTCATTTGAAAACATTACTGCACATCATAATGGCAGCTACAGTTTCCATTTTAAAGATCTAAAAAATATATTTGGGAATGTTCGGCGGGCCACATTGAAGAGCGTAACGGGCCGCATGCGCTCCCCGGGCCTTAATTTGCCCAGGTCTGGTGTAGATTGTCACTGAAGGCTCTTGAAGCTCATTGAGAGAATGCCAATATTGTGCAAAGCAGTAATCAGAGCAAAGGGTAGCTATTTTGAAGAAACTATAAGTTCAAACTAGTTCAAACTACAAGTGTTCACAAAGTACACAGAACAAGAATTATGATGAACATCTTGAACCTTTTTTTATTTTTTTTTATTGAGACAAAGATTATTTAGGTATTTAATATTTGTATGCTTACTATGGTATATTATTTATTTGTTCACTGTTCTGTTACAGAGAACAAGGAAATTGGATAAAATTGTTATGGTATGAAAAGGGGTAGGATTAAATAAGCTCTGCTTCTTCCTACTCCTTTTCGGACGTGCTGTAATGAAACAACTGGAATTGTGTGATGCATTACATTGTATCGTATGCATGTTCCAAATAAACTGAAACTGAACTGAACTGAATAGGTTACGGTAGTTTTGTATTCAAATGTGGTTTAAAAGTACTTTCTTTCTATTGATCTAGAATGGTCAAAAGGTTGGATGATTTCCACAGCGGTCGTTAAATAAAATGGTACATCATCTCAAATTGTGCAACCTCCAACTCCTACCACTGTTGCATGTTTTCTTCACGTGTAAACAAATAGTTTAGCGTTAGTCCTTTTAGCTCCCATTTGCACAGTCAACAAATTTCAGATTAACCTTTAAGATGGTGCTGCATTTTTTTTTGTTTAGTCTCCAGTTAACAGTTTAGGTGTGCTCTCAGCCGATAAGCAACTAAAGCTACGTAATTAAAATGAATTACATTCTATTTGTGGCCACGGGGCTTGGCTGCTGCAGCAGTCTCAGTCATTCTTCCTGCCTGTTTGTATTTGGGTGATCGATTTACAGAGCGAGACAGTCAACTTAGCTATAATAGAATAGCTGAGTGGGGGAGAAAAAACAAGCATATGGTACATCTACTTGTGTGCGCATATAGCTGTGAATTGATTTTCAATTTTACTGGCAGTGCACACGTGTATGGGAGCATTGTGCAAGGAACTTAAGATGGCAACAGGCCCCCGGCAGGCTGCAGGGCCAATCGAGTGCTTGTCTTTGTCAGCGTGTGCAATATTAAAGTTCAATGCTTTGATAAATGTAAGTAGGCTTCGTTTTTCCCAACAAAGGTCACACCCATTTAGTCAATGTTAGGCTGTTTGAATCCTAATGAGTGTATTTGATGAGATCGCATTTGTGTCCACTAAGCACACCATAGATTAAGTGATGTGGAGAAAACAAAAGCAGGTCGGTGGGTTGTAGGGTTATTTGCACTTTTCAAAGCCTATTGACTGCCTTGGTTGACATAGTGAGGGGCAAGACACTGACAGGAGCCAGATAATTGATCCCAATGTGGAAATAAGAATCTGGTGTTTTATTTAGCTAAATGCAAATTGATCGAAATCCAATCTTGTGCCCATTTGCATAAATCCAAATTTAACGTACAAACGGCTCGCATGGCGAAATTTAGCAAATAAGAACGCCGACTTAGTCTAGCAATATCATCCAATTTCAACAATAGTGACTCCAGTGGTATTAATAGGATGCATCGCACTAACCATTCTTACCAAGTGTTAAGGATGTTTCATGCTGCCGATTCGAATACCGATCATCCATGAGTGAGATCGACCGAGATCGACCGATACCAATAACAGTCACATGTAATAACTGTACATTGTTCTATTTTTTTATGGTGAGTGACATTGACAGTTCAACAATATCAACACAATATTTTAACAAGTTTTTTATTTTATTACATACAATTGTCTGAGAAAAACAAATTAAATAGTAAACAATAACTAAACAAAAGCAGAAACTACTATCTGCTACTCTTTTAAAGGGGCCCTATTATGAAAAAGCAACTTTTTTACCCATTGTTATTTACTGTTATGTATTTGGGATCTGCATAAGTCCTGAACATTTAGAAATCATACCGTGGAGGAAATGCGAGGATATTTATAAAATAATCTTGCCTCCTTCCTACTTCTGCCAAACATGCATATTGGAATTTGCACAACATGTGACGTCCCCGGTCGGGAGAATGTCAGCAGATTATCTATACATGGTATACATTAAGTGTACCCAGAGTGCCTTGCAGTAGTCCGCGCTGTAGTAAATTAACTTATATTTTGCTATCCTCTTGGGGAAGACTGTTTTGTACATGCACATGCATCCTTTGTTGTTGCCATTTCTAATACAATTTAGCGTATACCGTATTTTTCGGAGTATAAGTCGCTCCGGAGTATAAGTCGCACCGGCCGAAAATGCATAATAAAGAAAGAAAAAAAACATATATACGTCGCACTGGAGTATAAGTCGCATTTTTTGGGGAAATGTATTTGATAAAACCCAACACCAAGAATAGACATTTGAAAGGCAATTTAAAATAAATAAAGAATAGGCTGAATAAGTGTACGTTATATGATGCATAAATAACCAACTGAGAACGTGCCTGGTATGTTAACGTAACATATTATGGTAAGAGTCATTCAAATAACTATAACATAAAGAACATGCTATACCTTTACCAAACAATCTGTCACTGCTAGTCGCTAAATCCCATGAAATCTTATACGTCTTCGTTCTCTTACGTGAATGAGCTAAATATTATTTGATATTTTACGGTAATTTGTTAATAATTTCACACATAAGTCGCTCTTGAGTATAAGTCGCACCCCCGGCAAAACTATTTAAAAAACTGCGACTTATAGTCCGAAAAATACGGTAGTTCGAACTTATATCTGTCAGTAGACTCACTATAGAAGGGCTAAAAACTACAACAAAGATGGCGTGAAGAAGACGCGGTCCAAGTCGAGGCACGTAAATACATACTTGCCAACCTTGAGACCTCCGATTTCGGGAGGTGGGGGGAAGGGGGTGGGCGTGGTCGGGGTGGGACGGGGGCGTGGTTGGGGGCGTGGCTAAAGGGGGAGGAGTATATTTACAGCTAGAATTCACCAAGTCAAGTATTTCATGGAAATATATATATATATATATATATATATATATATACAAGAAATACTTGACGTTCAGTGAATTCTAGCTATATATATATATATATATATATATATATATATATATATACGCATATATATATGTATTTTATTATATATATATATATATATATATATATATATATATATATATATATATAAAATAAATACTTGTACAACTTATTTTATTATATATACATATATATATATATATATATATATATATATATATATATATATATATATATATATATATATATATATATATATAAATAAGAGAAATACTTGAATTTCAGTGTTCATTTATTCACACATATAGACACACATAACACTCATCTACTCATTGTTGAGTTAAGGGTTGAATTGTCCATCCTTGTTCTATTCTCTGTCACTATTTTTCTAACCATGCTGAACATGATGATGCATTCTGTGTGGCATGCACAAAAGTGCTTTCATCAAATGCACTAGATGGCAGTATTGTCCTGTTTAAGAGTGTCACAACATTGCTGTTTACGGCAGACGAACTGCTTTACGGTATACAAAAACGTGACTGCTGTTGTTGTGTGTTGTTGCCGCGCTGGGAGGACGTTAATGAAACTGCCTAACAATAAACCCACATAAGAAACCAAGAACTCACCCTCCATCATTCTACAGTTATAACGTGATTGGGCAGGTATGCTGTTTAAATTGTGGGTTAATACTCAAAAAAAATATTTGTTATTATGGACCTGAGTCCGCCTGAATTTCGGGAGATTTTTGGGAGAAAATTTGTCTCGGGAGGTTTTCGGGAGAGGCGCTGAATTTCGGGAGTCTCCCGGAAAATCCGGGAGGGTTGGCAAGTATGCGTAAATAGGACGCCGCATCCTGAAGAGACGGTCAGAAAGCAGCCTAAAATGGTCTGAAAACATAATCTATGCCAAATGTTGACCAAGGAACCACCTTTACATGTTATGTAGACCAAAAGAAAGCTTTTTAAATGTAGAAAATTAGAAAATCATAATATATAATAATTTGGTGTTTGCCCTCAAAGTCCTCCTGTGTATTGGGATTAGTCCCCGAGTTGGTAAACATGAACTAAAAGAACAAAAAAAATATTTTGACAAAATAAAGATATTATTCTGATCACTCCAGAATCGATTATATACTGATAATATTCTTAAGATAAACACCATTAATTTATGGATCGATCCACCCTACTCACCTTATTCTTAATATTGTTTCGAGCTAGCTTAGTTTAGCCATTAGAATTGCTGCGCTTGGCTTGCTCTCTGTGTGTAACATGTTTAGCCTCGTCCTCCAGTAATATTATTACTTGATAATGGTACTTAAAATATTAAAAAAATGCAGTTTATTTGCTGTAATTCAGGTGATTAGTATTAGTTTAGGAGAGCGTGTCCACACTGTGTATGGAGACGCATAATTAGCTGCTAGCTGCTTGTGATCTGCATTAAAAGACATTAATCAGCAATGGCCGATCACATAGTTTTTCATGAAAATAAACCTTATCTGTACAAAAACACACATTAAAGATGCATGATAACCATGATGGGCAGCAACATGTAGCGAAGCTAAGTAGCTTAACTACATTTCCCAGTAGCTTGGCAGTAGCTTCACTACTTTTTGAACGAGAAGCAATTCCTTAGTTATTTATAGACCCATGTCGCGAGGTAGCTTACATCAAAGCTACAAGCTACAAAGAGAGAAAATGAACTGCGAATAGAGGCCAAAAAAAACAACTTAGAAAATACAATGACTTAGATAAATGCACGGTGGAAGAGGGGTTAGTGCGTCTGCCTCACAATACGAAGGTGCTGAGTAGTCTGGGGTTCAATCCCAGGCTCGGGATCTTTCTGTGTGGAGTTTGCATGTTCTCCCCGTGACTGCGTGGGTTCCCTCCGGGTACTCCGGCTTCCTCCCACCTCCAAAGACATGCACCTGGGGATAAGTTGATTGGCAACACTAAATTGGCCCTAGTGTGTGAATGTGAGTGTGAATGTTGTCTGTCTATCTGTGTTGGCCCTGCGATGAGGTGGCGACTTGTCCAGGGTGTACGCTGCCTTCCGCCCGATTGTAGCTGAGCTTTGTAGCACCCCCCGCGACCCCGAAGGGAATAAGCGGTAGACAATGGATGGATGGGGATAGATAAATGAGAACATCCATACATAGACAGAAAATCCATAATGGTTGGTTGGTGTTCCAATGATGAGTCACAATTGGCCAAGGTTAGGGTGAAACATTACGGACTGGCCAATCAGAGTCAAGATAAGGTGGGTCATCAAAACTCATAACAAAAATCATAACAGTCACGCACTTATGTCACATGACGACGAGGGAGTCAGAGACAGAGGGACGTTTAAAGCTGACGACTCAAAAAATAAACAAATTTGAAAATTGAAGAATGATTCTTTCCTGCAGATTAGATTTTTCCTTTCGAAACCCAAAATAATGCTTGTCCTTGGCCATATTTAGACAATTGTATGCGTTAAGAAAAAACAATGCTCAAATCTTGGTTTTTAGTTGTTTACTCTACAAACAAAAATCATAACTGCTCTCTTCATCTAAGACGTCCAACACACATTTAGGAACACACATTAAGGTGAGTTGAGTTCATGAAGCTTTACCGCACATAACCATTACCAACTGTTCCCAAACAACACACAAGTCAGTTTTTTTTGGTCAAGAAATAGATAGATGCTGTTTTTTGTTTTGTTTTGGTTTTTTTAACCGTAGGCAGACAAAATAAATAGCATTATAGGGGTTGGCAAAAAAAGGCTAACTAAATAAATACATACTGTGGGGTGTGGGGACCCGTAGAGGTGGTTGTATGGTGTCCACAGCTAAATGGCACAAAGTTAATAGTAATTGACCCTTATTGGGTCCATTTATACACTCACTTATGTTAAATTATGCTAAAATGAGTATTATAATGTTTATGTGTGCATATAAATTACTGTAGCTTTTGCCCGGTGTTATAAGGAATGGTCAATCAACAATCACTTAATCTAAACAAGCAACCACAGCCATCTCTGCCAGCAAACAACGCAGCTCTCTCCCATAATATGCATGTCATTTAATGAATGTTCGGCCCACTATATCTAAAGTGTGCTTTGCATTTTCTGCGATTGAGTTTGACAGCCCTGTTTCTATAACCAACAGGCAAATGATCAAACACCAATTCAGCATTGACCACCTTGGCCATTCACTTAGACATGGACATATTCATTTTGTTTATTTTAAAATGAGTGTCTGTTGCTTCAAATAAATATATATATTTTTTAAATTGTTTCCTGTGTTTATTAGAAAGTCATTGTGTTCACCAGCAGTCTTTGCAGCCCTCTAGTGGCGACGCATAGATTGTAATTGAATTTATGCTGCCTGTGAGTGTCATGGAAAAGCATCATCATTGGTTAATGGTATGTATCCCAGAGACCTACTTGCTGCATTATGGCTGTTAAGATTAGCTGGGAGTTTGCTCCATTATAAGCATTATAAGCAACAACATTGGAAGAAAAAGGGCAAATGTCTAATGTTCTGCACTTACTCAGGCAATGGTTAGAGCTCCTTGACAAGGAGCGGCACTGACCTGGACGTTGTGTTGGGGTGCGCAAACAGTTCTTTTATGTTGCAGGCTGACGTCACAAGTTGACAACAGCTTTGGTAAGAGAGAGAAGTGCAATCCAGCTGTGTCCAATCACAGCGACTTCTTTGAAGACACAGATTGCTCCTTTGGGGAACCCATTACCCCTCAGACGGATCTTTAGGGAACAATTTCCGGACGTGCCACATGTGCTGCAGGAGGCTGTTCCTTCATGTTCAGCGCCTCCGCTAGCTTCTTCCTCTCTGTCCGGCACTTCCTCCGACAGTCATCACAAAGATCGCCTGCCTTGATTAAATGAAACATCTTTGGGATAGGGGTAGGCTTGATGACTTGCGGCGGGGGGATGGGATTCCTGTCCAGGTTGGCTTTCTTCAGATTTTGGAGCTGCTCGAGGCACTTGGGGACTTTGGCGAATTTGTTGTCGGAGAGGCCGATGTAGGTGAGCTCCTTCAAGTCCCCGATGGTGGAGGGGAGCGTCTGAAGCATGTTGAGACCCAGGTGGAGCGTGCGGAGATTCTGCAGCAGGCCGATCTCCTTGGGGACGTGCGTTAGACGGTTGTTGCAGCAATTTAAAGTGAGCAGGTTTTTCAGGAGGCCGATTGACGGAGGAAGCACCTCCAGCTGTTGTCAAAAAACAGGCAGTTATCACATACACTATTCAACATGACTAATACTGTAATTTATTTGAATGCCACTGGGATTGAGAGTGTGCCATGCATATTTAGTGCTATTTAGGGATTAGCGATGTCTTAATATCTATACCGCGATATATATTGCAACCTCCTCTTATTAAGTTAAAGTTAAAGTACCAATGATTTACCATGAATTGATTAACGTGGACTTAAACAAGTTGAAAAACTTATTCGGGTGTTACCATTTAGTGGTCAATTATACGGAATATGTACTGTACTGTGCAATCTACTAATACAAGTTTCAATCAATCAATGTCACACACACACTAGGTGTGGTGAAATTTGTCTTCAGCATTTGACCTGTCCCCTTGTTCACCCCCTGGGAGGTGAGGGGAGCGCAGTGAGCAGCACCGGTGTCCGCGCCCGGGAATCATTTTTGATGATTTAACCCCCAATTCCAACCCTCGATGCTGAGTGCCGAGCAGTGAGGTAATGGGTCCTATTTATAAAGTCTTTGGAATGACTCGGCCGGGGATTGAACTCACGACCTAACGATATATATATCACAATATATTACTTCAAATGTAAATGATAATAAAACCATTTCCAAATAGGTTATAAAAGTTCCCTATTTGGCTTCTGACATATATTGAGACATATTGTGTATTTTCCGGTTATATTATTTTCTCAAAACCATTATTTATCTATTTGCTAATTTACTGTTGATATCTGGTTACTTTCTGTTGTAACATTGTTTTATCAATATTTCTGTTCAAATGTACTAAGCACTCATTATTACGTTGTTTGGATACTTTACATTAGTTATGGGCGATGCTACAAATTTGGGTATTAATTAGGGATGTAACGGTATTGCAGATACCGCGGTATTGCGGTTACAAAATAGTCACAATAATGGCGTGACGTGTGACGGTATCAAATTAAAATTTGGTGATTGTTACGAGTTTTTACCGATAAACCGAGAAGTGGCCGGTTCGGCAACGTCGGTTACAGCCCCCTCAATCAATAAGATTTAGCTGTGAATCCTTGGGTTAATTAATGATAGAATAAATCGGTTATCACGCTGAACTAGAAATTAATTGGCTGGTTTTTGTCCTTAAAACCAGTGCTGTCGGTGAAAATAGTCACGCGTTTGTTACGTTATTTACGTAGCTGGAGACGAGAAAAGACACACATGGAATGGGTGTGTCGCGACACTAGCAATCATGTGAAAAGACAAGTCGAGTCACGTAAGTCAAGATACGTAACGTCAACACAGCAGACCGTCTCTGTGCTGTGTTGTCCATCAATATTGTAACATCCCAAGGACTGGAAGCTCAGACATATTCCCACTTTGTCTTTCTTTATTTTACAACATGCAATGTTCTCGTACAACGGGCTAAATCTCCATGTCCCGCTCTCCTTTCCGGCAAGATTGAAACGGCATTTCACCTCCACAACACATGTCACTTCCCATCCTTGTCCTGGAAGTCCCGCACCCCTGTCAAGCCATTGGCTCGAACCCGTAGACGTCTGTGACGACACTGACTTGACTCGTGGAAAATAAATATATTTGACATGCGTTTGCCTTTTTACTTCATAAAACATCTTTGGGGATACAGTATATGTTGTTTTAAAAATTTGAAAATACTGGAAGCATGTCACATTTATAGAATGTCTTTTTTTAATATATATTTGAAGATGAATACGCCTATAGGTGTTCACATTCATCACGTTATTGTTATTCCCATGGCATTCAACTGATCAGTTGTCTTAGAAGACATTTGGCTTCTCATCCGAGTAGTTTTCATCACGTCATGCTCATAGACTTACCTTGGATAGACCTAGGCTGAGTGCTTGGTGTCAAGGTCCTAACTATTTTCCTCTAACATGAAGAGTGTATGCACAAGAAAGAATACGTTTCTTCTTTTGTGGTGCAAAAAAAGAATGTGTCCATCAACAAATGTTAACCATAGAATTGAATCATTCATACACCGTATTGAATCTTATTGAATCGTTCATTTACTAAATTTAATCACATGGGATCGCTGTTTTATAATTACATTTTTTTTCTAATCTCATTGTAACCCTTGTATCGAGATGCGAATTGAAACGTCCATCACAAAGGGATTTACATTCCTAGTGAGTGTAGTTTTTTTTCCCCGCGCTTTTGCGTTGGCTGAAAATAAACGACATCTCCCAAAATCTTCTGCGCATTTTGGGAGACTCTCTCTCAGATTACCAGCAAAACTGATCACCACGCACCTACGTGTGATGACACGACTCGTTTTATTAGTAACACTGTAGTTTGTATTTACACTCCTTTTTTAAATAAACTGTTCAAGAAGAACTAGTAAGTCCAAAGCGTCCGTCTTTTATGTTATGCATTCGTTTTAGGCTAGACCACAACACAGTGACTGTAACTCTAACAAACAGACAAACAAATCCTAGCGAAAACGTAACTTATTCGGCGGAAGAATAAAGCGAAAAATTACATTTAAAAAAAATTACAAAAATAAATAAATAAAGCGCCACGTTCGACTCGAGCATTCCAGGCCAAAACAGACTCGGTCAAGGTGCACTGCGCCGAGGGAAAATATATTTGAAGCCAGCGAGACTAAACATCAATTTTAGAGGTATTTACATTATTAAAAGTTAAATTGTAAGTTAACTTTTCTGAGAAACAGCATTTTTCCAAACTGATATAAAAAAAAGTCTACTGCATAGGACACTCTTCTCAAAAAGTAAACGTTGAAAGACACTAAAATGAACATTAGTGTTTTACACTGGATGTTTACATTTTTACTTTAAAGACACTCAACTGTAAAAAATGTTTTATATTTGCTTGAAACATTGGATGTTTCTGCATGATTCGTTGCACTTACAAATACATGTTTGTAATAATAAATATGATGACATGATTATATGAGCATTATGTTTGTGTTCAATTACAGTAAGTGTGTTTATATTGAACATAGGGACGGCGTGGCGCAGTGAAAGAGTGGCCGTGCGCGACCCGAGGGTCCCTGGTTCAATCCCCACCTAGTACCAACCTCGTCACGTCCGTTGTGTCCTGAGCAAGACACTTCACCCTTGCTCCTGATGGGTGCTGGTTAGCGCCTTGCATGGCAGCTCCCTCCATCAGTGTGTGAATGTGTGTGTGAATGGGTAAATGTGGAAGTAGTGTCAAAGCGCTTTGAGTACCTTGAAGGTAGAAAAGCGCTATACAAGTACAACCCATTACAACCCATTCCTGCCACTTCATTATACTTTTGCATTTTTAAGTCTATTTTTTTTTTTTTTTTTTTTACATATGTCACAATAATATCGCACCGTGGCCTTAATACCGTGATGTAATCATTTTGATATTGTTATATTCCTAGTATTAATCCAATAACAAGGAGTTACAGGGGCAGTATTGATCTTACCAATGCTGACACTTTTACTTCAAATGTTTAGGATCATGGAAAGAGTAAATTTTTGATCAAAATTATAAATCAGACAAAAACACAGGATGTGTAATATTGAAATGATTTCCTTATCTACTTGTATTACATACAATATTTTAAGCAAAATAAAGTTAATCGAGCAAAATAAGTAAGCATAAGCAAACACTACAGTACTATAGGATCTGATTTAAATCCTTTGGTTTTTGCCCTTAAAGTCCTCCTACATCCAGAAACGTATTTTCTAAGTTTGTTAACAATTACAAACACGACAAAAAAAGATTTTGTGATAATAAAAAATACATGTATTTAATCACAATAATATTGATCATTAACTGATTCTTTAAATCATATCGTTACTGTTTATATGTGTATCAATCCACCTCCCCTTATTCACATACAAAAGCTCTTGCTTAGTGGTTCGCTATGATTTTTTGTATCCTCCTATGACATGTAGTGTAGTGTGTTTAGCTATTCCTCATCTTCTCGTGATAATGATACCTTTAAGAAATGTATTTCACTTGTGATTTTGAAACTGCACTGTGGAGGGAAATTAGCCGCTAGCGAGGATGCTACATTGGCGTTGAAGACACTATTATTCGCTTGTAGATGCAAACCAAAGTCATAGTTGCATCAATACAGGCTGGAATAACTAGTATTCTCTGAATCGTTGAAATCGGCTTTGTTTGTTGTGTTCCACGTAGAGTAGAGGAACAGTCATTGTCACATAGTTTTTCAGGCTCAAATAACTTGTTTACACACACAGGCTTATAGTTTTTCAGGCTCAAATAACTTGTTTACACACACAGGCTTATTACTGACTTCCCTATCCCAGTCCTCATAGAAGTTTTCAAGTCCCACATTGGCATGGATGAGTAATCTAATAAAATATAAAAATCATGTTGAATCCAAATACGAATATGTCTTATAAAGCTCCCATCATACTCACATAGTTGCTGTGCAGGTCCAAATTGTGGACGTTGTTGAAAACGTCAAAAAAGTCAGGAAGCTTCTTGATCAGGTTCCGACTCAGGAGGATTTCATCGATTCGGCAAAGCTTATCGATGCATTCTGGCACTATTGTGAATCCCTTGAAACTGAGATTGAGGCGCTGTTTGCCATCTGGTGTCAGCTCTATGCAATTCTGTGCCATTTGCAAGTCAAAAACCCTGGCTTTGGGTTTGCCGCCTTTCTTACTCTTGGGCATGCTTGTGCAATGTGATGTCCTGACAAAATACCAGTAAAATACCAAAATAAAAATCGAATAACAAAATGTCAATGCAAATGAATGTTGTTTGTAATGTAAAAAACAGATCTAATTTGAACACTCAAAAAACTGGATTAAAGTAATGTCTTACCTGCATTAAGAAATCAGCCTTAAAAGGTTCAGAGGATTGAGTGTCTTCAACTCATCTGCCAAACTGTGGATTACATAAAATGACAAGGACACATAGTCAATAATGTCTTTTTATGTCTGTCTGTTGTAAGCTAAACTGTGGATTCACTGGAACAAACATAGCATTTGTGTTCTTGTGTTTCCAAGCAACTGCCTCAGTTGTTTCTCATTGTTAAACAGGACAGCTACATTTCACAATATATTATAATTACTCTGGTCCATAGTTCAGCAACTGCTTAAAAAAATAGTGATCAATCAGCCCTAAAATCACGTTCTATAACAATGAATTGAAAATAAATTTTACACACCATAAATAAGCATGTGAAATCACATGTATGACTTGCTCTGCAGCTCAGGGGGGACATGACCAAACAATACTGATGTACTGCGGCATTTCTTCACCTGGAATTGAACAAAAGACATGGATTTCAACCAATACAACAGACTAAAACTCATTCTCGCTGATTGAAAGACAAGAAAATTTTGTTTTGGTGTAATTGTGCTTCTTGACCACCAGATGGCGACAAAAACATGTAGTATAAAATGGATGAATGGCCAAGTTTTTAACACACAAAAAAATGTACTTGGCACTCTACACTCATCAGAGTTTTGATAATTGTAAATAGGTTAAACTGTCATTAAACTGATGAAATGCAGTACAAATGATCTTGTGCAGTTATATAATATGAAAAAAAAAAATATATATATATATATATATGTTTTTTTATATATTTTTTATATTTATATATTTTTTATATATATATTTATATATATATATATATATATATATATATATATATATATATACAGGTAAAAGCCAGTAAATTAGAATATTTTGAAAAACTTGATTTATTTCAGTAATTGCATTCAAAAGGTGTAACTTGTACATTATATTTATTCATTGCACACAGACTGATGCATTCAAATGTTTATTTCATTTAATTTTGATGATTTGAAGTGGCAACAAATGAAAATCCAAAATTCCGTGTGTCACAAAATTAGAATATTACTTAAGGCTAATACAAAAAAGGGATTTTTAGAAATTTTGGCCAACTGAAAAGTATGAAAATGAAAAATATGAGCATGTACCAAACCATCACTGATGGTGGAAACTTTACACTAGACTTCAGGCAACGTGGATCCTGTGCCTCTCCTGTCTTCCTCCAGACTCTGGGACCTCGATTTCCAAAGGAAATGCAAAATTTGCATGGTTGGGTGATGGTTTGGGGTGCCATGTCATCTGCTGGTGTCGGTCCACTGTGTTTCCTGAGATCCAGGGTCAACGCAGCCGTCTACCAGCAAGTTTTAGAGCACTTCATGCTTCCTGCTGCTGACCTGCTCTATGGAGATGGAGATTTCAAGTTCCAACAGGACTTGGCGCCTGCACACAGCGCAAAATCTACCCGTGCCTGGTTTACGGACTATGGTATTTCTGTTCTAAATTGGCCCGCCAACTCCCCTGACCTTAGCCCCATAGAAAATCTGTGGGGTATTGTGAAAAGGAAGATGCAGAATGCCAGACCCAAAAACGCAGAAGAGTTGAAGGCCACTATCAGAGCAACCTGGGCTCTCATAACACCTGAGCAGTGCCAGAAACTCATCGACTCCATGCCACGCCGCATTAACGCAGTAATTGAGGCAAAAGGAGCTCCAACCAAGTATTGAGTATTGTACATGCTCATATTTTTCATTTTCATACTTTTCAGTTGGCCAACATTTCTAAAAATCCCTTTTTTGTATTAGCCTTAAGTAATATTCTAATTTTGTGACACACGGAATTTTGGATTTTCATTTGTTGCCACTTCAAATCATCAAAATTAAATGAAATAAACATTTGAATGCATCAGTCTGTGTGCAATGAATAAATATAATGTACAAGTTACACCTTTTGAATGCAATTACTGAAATAAATCAAGTTTTTCAAAATATTCTAATTTACTGGCTTTTACCTGTATATTTTATATAGGAGGAAACATACTGCAACTACCATCGCACAGTAGGTCTCTCCACATGTATGCACTAAGTGCAACAGGGACTGTCACTCAAGAATTGGCTTGTACAGCCATGCTGGGCGTTGTCAACAAACATGAATGTACCGTATCAACAAAATATCAAGGTGAAATGTGAAAATTATAATAAAATAAGTGTATTGTAAAATTACAACACTCATTATAACTGAAAATATATTACTAATAATTGACTAAAATAGGATGACAAAACTATTTAAATAAAAACAATAAACTATTAATAATAAGTAAAGTACCATTAAAAAATTAAAAAATTTAAAAAATTAAATAAAAATTAAACATCAAATCGAAATAAGTGTCTGACCCAAGATCATACATTAGCATGGTCTTCCGTGACTAAGCTCCCAAAGAAGAATATATATATATATATATATATATATATATATATATATATATATATATATATATATATATATATATATGTGTGTGTGTGTGTGTATGTATGTATGTATACATATATCTTTAAATATTAGAGATAGGGCTGGGCGATATATCGAATATACTCGATATATCGTGAGTTTGTCTCTCTATGATATAGAAAATGACTATTTTGTGAGTATTCGAGTATACGTCCTCACGCAGTTGCTTTTAGCTGCGGGCATTACACTACAGGCTTTTCTCACTCTTTCTTGTCTGTCCTTCTCACAGAGATAAAACAAGCGCACCTTCTTACATACGTTACATACTGTCGCGCGTGCAACGCCATACGACCTCGACCAGCAGAGAGGTTGCGGCATGGGTAAAGTTAGCTGTGGCAGGTAGTGCAAGCGGAGCAGTGCAAGTGGTAATACGAGAGAGAGAAGGTGCAAATCTGGTAACAAATGGAGCAAGAATTAATTCCCAAGAAAAACAGCACGGGGTCCATCATCTGGCGGTGGTTTGGCTTCAAGTGGGAAGATGAACAGACAACAGTATATGTCAAGTATGCGGCAAAAGCGTTGCTACAAAAAGTAGCGGCACTACTAATTTGTACCATCATTTGAAAAGTCACCGGCTAGAGAATAAAGAGTGCTTGAAACTCCGCATGTCAACATCTCCGACCGGTGCCACACCCAACAAAATGTCGAAGCAACCAGCACTGACACAATTGAGCATGGCGTTTTCCATTTCCACATCAACACCGTATGAAAAAATAGTCAACAACAGAAGGAGATAGCGTCTGCAGGAACCTACTACATAGCGAAGGACATACACTATTTGATTTCCTATTCAATCCATCCATTTTCTACAGCTAATTTTCATTTGACAGTTTTTGAAATATCTTGTGTGACATCATGCAAAAAAATGCACTTTATTTGTTTTAAAATATTGTAGTGACGTTCTGTGCAAAAAGTGTACTTTAATTTAGTGTTGTTTTGATATGTCATCTTAGTGACATCATGCACCAAAGTGCACTCATAGCTTGTTTTAAAATGTCTGTGAAAATCTTTTTAAATGACATCAATGTTTGTGCCACTGCTTAATAACTGTTTAATAAATACAATTTTGTTAAAATGACTTAGTTGTGATTTCCCTATCTGCATGAAACTTTAAAATTAGCATATATAAATGCAGTATGAACAAGAATGTTTTAATGTACACATAATATCATCATACTGGTGTGATTAGAAGCATCAAGTGTTAATTCAAGGCTAAGGCAAAATATCGAGATATATATCGTGTATCGTGACATGGCCTAAAAATATCGAGATATTAATAAAAGGCCATATCACCCAGATCTAATTAGAGATATTGGAATGCCACTGCGATGTGGTGGCGACTTGTCCAGGGTGCCCAAGTGCAGCTGGGATAGGCTCCAGCACCCCGCGATCCTGAGAGGCACAAACGTTAAAAATGGATGGATGGATAGAATGCCAGTTGCCATTTTCTTTCTACTTTTCTAATGCACTAATAGCTCACACATAAAAAATGCAACATACTGTGCACATACTTGTTCGCCTTGAATTAACCATCTCAGCTTCTAAACAAAATATGTGTATTGTACTGTGTTTGATTTCCCTGACATTTTCAATATTTTATCTTACAACTGTCTGAATCTGTATTTAGCAACAACAACAAAAACAACACAGGAAAAACTGACCTTTTTCCTCTGACTTCTGCTGAGCAAGGGAAATATCCAGTCTGATCCATTTTCCATGCTTCAATAAGATACTGCTATATCACACTAACACACACACACACACACACACACACATATCACACACACACACACACACACACACACACACACACACACACACACACACACACACACACACACACACACACACACACACACACACACATACATATAGACACACAGTCAGCAGCAATGATAATATGTCACACATTACTAAGCTGTGAGTTGTTTACCTAACTTAAGCTTGCTAGTTCATTTTAAATAGCACATAAGCTGCGTTCAAAAGAACTAGGACATTTGAAAGTCCAAACTGCTACCTATACTATAGTCAATTCACAACTAGGTAAAATGTGCAGTAATGTTTACTTGTGACATTATAAATCATATAGTTGATACTCACAGAGCTGTACTGTGCACTCTTTCCTAGGATGGATATCACCATCAATTGCTATCCTATAGAAGGATAGCATAGTGTGGCTATCGCTAACTAACTAGCCGCTATTACTGCCCGCTGTTCAACGTCTTTTTACGCTAATAAATCAATAAAAAATGTTTGACTGCCCTACACGTAGCAAATGCCAGAAAACGTGTGCGCCACTCATGACGTAAACGTAATTTCGTGGGCTCATCTTTCGTTTGTTGGTTTGTCTTCAGAGTGGTAACTATTCCACATGGGTGACGTCACAGCGCGAGTGCTCTTGTCAGGCGAGATGTATTAGTGACACTCGGAAAAAGTTGGGCATTATTTTACGACTGGTCATGTATAAGAAAAATGTAGGTGGAAATACCTTTAAACATATTGTCACAGTTTAATAAACTGTATTTCAACCACATACCTTTTTTAAGGTGGACATCGTGTTTGTTTCGAATTTACAACGCAGGTGCGACGTCATTGACATCTGGAAGGTTGTAATTTCCGAGGTAAACTGTACACGGGAAAATAATACAGTAAGAGACGCCAGTTTACCACTAGATGGCACTGTTTTATGTTAAATTAGTTCAATACCTTTTTGACAAGGACATCTGCGTTATTGTGCAGTATTAAATTATGTATTATTACTGTTATAGTTATTATAATTTAATATAAAATGGATTTACTAATCTAGCAAATTAGTTTTCATGATTAAGATTGATAGAGCATTGATACAGCATTTAGTTTTCAAGGTTTGATAATACGAATGTGATAATATTTTAGATATATTTTTCAGAAAATCTCATTTGCATTTTCACTTTTATTTTAATGCCAGGTTTGATGGGAACAACCTTGATTAAAGGGCTTAAGTAAATAACCTATTGGATCATTATACTTAGACTTAGACTTAGATTTATTGATCCACAAGGGAAATTGTACCACACAGTAGCTCAGTTACAAAGACTGGAAAGGGTAAGGATGGAAAGGATAATGCAGGTGTAAAGTAGACTAAAAATGTACCATAGTAGCAATATAAAATATAACATATGTAATATTTACATATTATATATACAGTGTATAATATATACTGATATATTATATTTGTATATAATATATAACAAATCCCAATTACCATGTACAATATTACAGTATCATCAGGATCATAACTCTAAGTTAGTGAACTATTATTTATGCGTGTTGAGTCCAAGCAGGACACTTAAATGGACACAAGAGTCACAGCTTATTGGATAACGTTTGAGAAAGGAGTCACCATGCAGGCAAAGACGTTCATGTGTTTGTCAAATTTTAGAAATGGATGTGGCTTTGCTGTCCTCAAACGATATGCCTGGAATGTTGTTTTTGCTGCGAGACTCGTGGCGGTTTAGGAAGGCCATTCCTTTTGAGGAGGCTTGGTCATGCTCCAGTCGGAAAGGCTGACCATTGGCAGTAAGATATTTCTAAAGGGTTTGCGAGAGACAACTTTTTGCCTTTTGGTAAGTTGTCAGATGTTTCCATATGATAAAAAAAAACATCTTGCTTTAAGAATTAAAAAATGAAATCAATGCAGAATTCATATAACTTTTCACTGGAATTAGGGGTGCACAATATAGTTATTGGGCCGATACGAGGAATTATGACGTCACATCGATAAATCCATTTATAAAAAAATAATAGCTTTCACATTCAAATTGATACGGTACCAATTCCCGATACGTGGGAATCAACACCGGAACTCAATTTTCTGTACTTTTGTGTGTATTTAATTATATTTTCATTTAACATTTAACCCTGAGCTGATTATAATAACTGTTGTTCAGTTGTTATATCTTATTTTGTTACACTTCAAGTCTCATTTGCAAGTATTATATAGTAGACTTTGCATACAGTTGCAATTACAACACGTTAGATGGCAGTAGTGTATAGGGTATGGTGTGTTGCAGATCCAGGAAGTAGTCTTTGCCATTAAACTGAATGTACCCGTCTACTCTCAGTCTTAGTTGAGCCCTTCAAATTGTGTACACTGAAAATATTGTATTTATTAGATGTTTGATTCTAATGTACATCCTAGTTGTAGGTTTCATTACCAAATTTGGAGGTGTTGAAATCGCCAAGTAAAATTGGTAATGCTAATCATTAGCATGTCTATGGCAAAGACAATTTAAGTTATCATCGAGCTAGCGCATTTTGAAAAGTGACGCTTTATTGTAAGTTTTCTATGTATTTTTTTTTATCATTTTCTATAAAGCATCCTTTTTTGTTGATGTGGAACATTTTATCATTACCCACAGGTGGTTTGGCTAGATGCTTCTTGAGTGCTTGTTTCCACGCCAAATGTTTGAGCCTGTGCCAAGTCTGTAACAACATGTTATGGTACCATCTGACTTTACGTGAAATGATACCCGGTAGTATTGACAGACTTCGGTCGCTAGCTATAAAAGTACAGAAGTTGGTACCCATCCCTATCGATGAAAAAAACAAAACTTATAGAGGCGAGATTACCCGTTCGGTGCTGCAGGTGAGCAAATCACGCAATCATTTTCCTCTACTCATAAACTTCCCCTGACCTCGTTGTATCCATGCTTCCACCGTGGGGGACTCCTTCACTGTTTAAGAGGAATACTTTTTGCGTGTATTTGCACCAAATGTTTGGCAAACATTCCGTAAGGAGGGAAACAACATCACGCATCAACACATCGAACCTTATCAGCGACCTTAAACGCCAGCATCGCTACAACAGTGTTTTTAAAGGCTGGGAAAATGAAGGCCGGCCGCAAAGAAAGGCCTGGGGCTTGTTGGAAAATGAAAAAAGTTTGCAACTAGCTAAATGGAACACTAAATAATCTGTTAAAAGAGACATGTATATCCATCCATTTTCTACCGCTTGTCCCTTTTGGGGTCACGGGGGGTGCTGGAGCCTATCTCAGCTGCATTCGGGCGGAAAGCGGGGTACACCCTGGACAAGTCGCCACCTCATCAAAGGGCTAACACAGATAGACAGACAACATTCACACTCACATTCACTCACTAGGGCCAATTTAGTGTTGCCAATCAACCTATCCCCAGGTGCATGTCTTTGGAGGTGGGAGGAAGCCGGAGTACCCGGAGGGAACCCACGCAGTCACAGGGAGAACATGCAAACTCCACACAGAAAGATCCCGAGCCTGGGATTGAACCCAGGACTACTCAGGACCTTCATATTGTGAGGCACATGCACTAACCCCTGTGCCACTGTGCTGCCCAGACATGTATATACTGTAAATAATAAATGTTTGGTGGTATACCTCCCTGCTTGACACTCCATATCAAGGGTTGGAATTGGGGGTTAAATCACCAAAATGATCCCCGGGCGTGGCCACCGCTGCTGCTCACTGCTCCCCTCACCTCCCAGAGGGTGATCAAGGGTGATGGGTCAAATGCAGAGAATAATTTCACCACACCAAGTGTGTGTGACAATCAGTGGTACTTTAACTTTAACTTTAATCATTAAAGATGTTCCAGAGACATATGCAAATATTACAGATATAACATCATTAAAAAGGTTATTGTGCATTAAAAGAGAGCCTTGAAACCAGAGATGTCAAACGTACAGCCCGCGGGCCGGAACAGGCCCGCAAACAGGATGAGTTTGCTAAGTATAAAAATAAGCCAACATTTTTGTATGAAATAAACAGCTGTTCTCAGTGTGTCCACTGGATGTCGCAATAGCAATTCTTTGTATATTTGCAGATGATGCTACATATGTACAAAATAAAATAAACCACATGATGTTAGTGCACCGGTTGAGGAAAAAGATCAAACTACATAAATAACATCCTGTAATTTGATTTTGATATTATTATTTTTGTCTCGATAGATTGAAAGTTAACACCAATGACTTGAATGATGAACATTATCACATAATTTATTTAGAAAGTATAAATAACAACAAATAAAGATAGACTACTATTAACCGCAACATGTAGGTGTAAAAAAACCCCCAACAACATTATAATTTGTACATTTTCAGAATGGGCTTGTTCTATTTTGAAACAAAGAAAACAATCTGAAGTTGTCTTTATTTTTAAGTTATCGTGCCGGGATTTTACCAGTCCGGCCCACTTGGGAGTAGATTTTTCTCCATGTGGCCCCCCATCTAAAAGTAGTTTTGACACCCCTGCTTTAAATCCACCCTCTCCAATCCCCCAAACAGCTCTTTAAGTCACAGTGCACGTATGATGTCATTGCTTTGGCAGTCTGAAGCCTGTCTGGTTCTCTTTAGTCTACTTGGCTTTGAGTTGTACAGAAAAGTAGACCAAGCAGACAAATACATATTGTACAATCATATCCAAGTATGACACACGTGTCCAATAATGATGTTTTATGTCATTGTTATTAGTATAGTAAATAATGGAAAACAACACCATCTTATAGTTGCAAACAATTTGTTACATGGTGTCAAAGTGTTATGAAATGGTATAAATATCAATGCAATTATCTTAGCATTCATTACCTGCTGGTTTTTGGGCATCATTATTCTTGGCAATACCACCAAAAATAGAAGTTGTGTCGTTCCCATGCAGGGAAAAACCCCCACAAGTGATTGTCTTCAACTGGACACTTGGTGTTGTCCATTGTCACTCACAGGATGCCGGATTTGGATCTCATTGCGACATCCTGTGATTTTACTCAAACGCTTTCATTATGTTTCTTTTTGTCCACGGACACTGTGCACTTATGCAACCACACAGGACATGCAGTGTGTGTGTGCGTGTGTATGAACGAGGATGATGACATGACATCAGACATGCAGTGTTTTCCTCTCTAACAAAAGGTTTTGAGTGGCTTTTTTTAAACTGCTGACATCACTTGTTTTTTATGTGAGGACATGTCTGCTGTTTTGTCCATTGTTTGTCCAATGAGCATCACTTTGGTAAAAAAACAAAAACAAGTTCCTGTCTCATGCACTCACCAGAGCAGGTTTGTCAAACTCATTTTAGCACAGGGGCCGCATGGAGGAACATCTATTCCAGCGCGGGCCGGACTTGTAAAATCGAGGCATATAAATAAAAAAATAAAGACAACTTCAAAATGGTTTTCTTTGTCTTACTTTGGCTAAAAATAGAACAGGCACATTTTGAAAATGTACATATTCCAAATAATGCTGTTGGCAAAACACTTAGTTATAAATGCTGAGGAAAAATTTGGTGCAGTTTCAAAAACAGCATGAAGAACACAATTAACTTAGACTTTGTCTCAGTGTTTTTACAAAGCCATTCAACTTTGAGCATTCTCATGTTGGCAGTTCACCATTCAAGACGTGTTTGGAAAAACAATTGAGTGTTTCCACATACCGCCACATTGGTGACATCCACAATTGCCACAACACATTCATTGGTCATCATTCAAATATAGTGGCGGGCCGTGTGGTTCCCACCTAGGTCTTCAGTGATCTCCGACTTCAATGATTACCTCTCAAAATACCACAATTGATGTCACTACATGACCATTGCTGGATAAATACTATACAGGAACACATTTTTGCACTACTGAGTATTGAATCACATCAACAGTATACAAAACAGGTTATTTTCTGGCGCATTTAAAAATAAATTATAACACTTCAGCGATTAAAACATATATCGTAAAGTTATCTGCTTGGCTTATGGAACTTCCGGTCAATAAAGTTTGATTCAAAGTACACACTTATCAAAGATATATTAACTGCCCTGACCACATGATGCCGACAAATACACATGTAACAATGTTAATTAAATGACAAGCATGACACACTTTAACAACAAGAGTTTACAACTTGTGATCAGCTACTGTCAACAACTTGTGATCTGATTGGCTATCGCAACTGTCTATCAGCTCTATGTGTTCTCGAATTCATCCGCTAACAGTCCCAATGTGTGTCCAATCACAGGACGTGTAAATGTCACGTTCAACGTGAGGCCATCTAGAAGGCCTTACTGACAACAACTTGTGATCGCAACTGTCTATCAACTGTATGTCCCCGTTCACTTACAGTGCACGGACGCCTGCATTGTTGATTCTGAAGGCCCCGGGCAGATTTGGTACAGCATGGCAACATAAGCGAGCTGAATTCTGATTGGATACAAACTAAAACTAAAAACAACAGCACCGGAATGTGCATAAAATGACATGAAAATAATATTAATAATTTTAGATATTTAGGGAAAGTAAATCAATAAATAACTGTATCTTTAATTATGATCATGATTTCTGGTTACGTTAGGCCAGCGGAGAGGGCCTTGCTGGCCCTGATGGCACACCACTGTTCAAATATTACAATTATATTATAAACAAAACAATAGTCAAAATTACACCATATTAGCCGAATTATAGGTAACATTACTCCAAACTTCACCAATGTGAACATGGTAGATTCAAGCATAAAATAAAATACAATAAACAACAAATATAGAAACACACATTTTTACAATGGAGTTCAGAGTGCACATCGTGCCGTCAACAAATTGCGAGCGCTGCATGGAACTCTAACTACCGTATTTTCCGCACCATAAGGCGCCCTGGGTTAAAAGCCGCGCCTTCAATGAACGGCATATTTCAAAACTTTGTCCACCTATAAGCCGCCCGGTGTTGTAAGCCGCATCTAACTGCGCTAAAGGAATGTCAAAAAAACAGTCAGATAGGTCAGTCAAACTTTAATAATATATTAAAAACCAGCGTTCTAACAACTCTGTTCACTCCCAAAATGTACGCAAATGTGCAATCACAAACATAGTAAAATTCAAAATAGTGCAGAGCAATAGCAACATAATGTTGCTCGAACGTTAATGTCACAACACACAAAATAAACATAACGCTCACTTTCTGAAGTGATTCTTCATTCATAAATCCCTCGAATTATTCTCCTTCGTTGTCCGAATTGAAAAGTTGGGCGAATGTGGGATCCAAAATGTCGTCTGGCGCTGTCTCCCTGTCTCCCTGTCTTGGTGAACGTCACGTGTGTTCGCCTTCTGTCATCCACTGTTCCCACGCAGTTAGCAGTCTAGCTTCGAATGCCCTGTTGACACCAATATCTAGCGGCTGGAGGTCTTTTGTCAATCCACCCGGAATGACGGCGAGTATTGAATTAAGCGCGTAAGCGTGTCTCTTAATGTGATGTTATGAGCTAGCAAATATAACAACTACACTACCCAGCATGCAACGATAGTGACGAGCATGCGCGGTAGCCCTGAGAAGCGTTGTTGTATGCTGGCAATTAGAATGTGGTTATGAGCACGCTGTGAGTAAACGTTGAGAACTCAGTTAACACGCCTCGTCTGCATTATTTATAATTAGACAGACAACACACTTAATAGGAGCCATTTTGGGGTCTTTACATAAACACACAAATGGAAATGAAACGTCACATATCCCAGCATGCACCGCGCGCTTCTTCTACGGGGAAAAAAGATGGCGGCTGTTTACCGAAGTTGCGAGACCGAAACTTTATGAAAATGAATCTTAATATTTATCCATATATAAAGCGCACCGGGTTATAAGGCGCACTGTCAGCTTTTGAGAAAATTTGTGGTTTTTAGGTGCGCCTTATAGTGCGGAAAATACGGTACAAAGAAGATGTAGTTTTAGTTGACTTAAATCTTTGCGTTTTACCGTTTCGTTATTTTTATCTGTTGAGTGGATCATTTACAGTAAAGAAGGTATTGTGTGTCGCCACAGCATTAATCTGCCACCAGCCACAACAGGAGCAACTGATTGCTTGCACCTGCACTGGTTGGAGTAGCGGCAACCAATCCAGGGGGCGCTTAAAGTCAGACGACACATCATCTTTAAACAGTGTGATGTGGGTTACACTGGAATTGCTATTGTGACATCCAGTGGACACGTTTAGAACAGCAGTTTCTTTCATTAAAAAATTGAAGCTAATTTGTATATTTAGCAACCTTGTTTTGTGGGCCGCGGGTCGGCCGAATGTTTGACACCCATGCACTAGATTCAACTTTCTCTTGTCTCTTCTAAATATTTCAGATGAAACCAGTGAACTCGACCCAAGACTTGTATCTTCTTAAACCTAGCAAAACAGTTATTGATGCTTTCTTTTGACAATGCTTTCTCACTAAATTCTCTTTCCTGGATGTCATAACCCCTCATATAGGGGAATTGCAATTTTTTTCTTCTTAATTTTGCCTATCATCCATAATCCCTTTGTGAGACAAGAACATACGTCTCCCTTTTACGTGCATTCTAAAGAGTGAAAAACTGCTTGTATAAGGGGGATAACGCAGGTAATTGGGATTTATGTAGTCCGCCTATAATGCGCTTTAAAAAAACTAAAAAAACACTGCAACAACGCTCCATTTACATGCCGTGAGCTCCATATTAATCAAGCTATATAACGACATTCTTATTGTAAGCGCTAACACGGAGGAACTACTTTTCTGGCGTAGTGATACATTGCCTTGCTCACACTGCTCCTCCGACCACTAGCGAGTAGCCAGCTACTACAAGTAGCTACTAGCTAGCCAGAGCTGCTAATAATGTTAGTTTGTGACCCGGCATAAAATAAAGAAGGATATATTATGTATAATAAAACATGCATCTCACCTATACAGAAGGGAATATGGTACATCTTGAACATCATTTGCTACCGACTTGATGGTATATGGCTCTCAACATGGCTCACAACAAATGGAACACATCATAAGATAATTGGCTAATTGGATGATTGTTTTTTTTTAATCTGAGAGGTGGGAATTATTCTGAATTTAGCAGCTCAATAAAAGCACAAGTGGTGAAAGATACAACCATCCCAGTGAGAGCGACATTGTAAGTCACTGTTTTATGTTCTTATCTGAAACATCCAGGAATAGTGCTACATGATAACACTCCAAGGCTCCCACAAAGTCTACCATTAACGGTAGCAGACACAGAACGTGCTCTCTATGTTGTTGTATTGGTGGAAGTTAAGTTAAATTAAGTACCAATGATTGTCACACACACACAAGGTGTGGCAAAATTATTCTCTGCATTTAACCCATCACCCTTGATCACCGGAATCAATGCACCCAAGAAAAAGGTTGCGATAATTCTTAAAATGAGCAAAATACTGTAAATATAACATGTTATCATTAATTTCCTTGTTACTATTAGGGATGTATACCATGTATCGGTATTTTTTGGTACCGGTTCCTAATTGGGTCAGTCCAGAAAGACCGATAAGATTCTAGACCAATGATACTGCTATCAGTATTTTTTTTTCATCCAGCTAACTGTCCTAATTATGAAACCTGTCACATTCAGTTCAAGTGCCGCGACTATGCACAGATCGATGATAATCAGCTTGAAGTAATCACAAATAAGGAAGCAACACCAAACAACAGTTCGTAACACAACAATATTTTCTCCTAGTCAACAAAGTCACACACGCTAATAGACGTGAGAACGTTCATGTTTTTAAGAGCAGGCTTAAGACCCACCTTTTTGATTTGGCTTTTACCTGATATTAATTATTTTATTGAAGTCATTTGTATTTGACTTTTTATCCTATTAGTTATGCAATATTTTATTTAGTTCTATTTATTTACTGTATATTCATTTAAAATGTTCTATTAATCTTCACATGTCTTACTTGTATTTTATTCTTTATCTCTACTCATGGTTCTTACTATTTTACAAGTTTTATTATTTTCTATTTTCCAACATTACTCAGATGAGCCATCTGCCTCAGGGGTTATCGGCCATGTTTGTGGGGGCACTTTTGTGTCAGCGTCCTGGTGGCCATTGTCTGATGACCTCCTGGTGCAGATGGCTCCTGTGATAGTGTTTACTCACATGGCTCCTCTGTACTCAGACATGCAATCATTTCTCCATAGAGTTGCATATGTGTGTATGTTGTGTGTGTGTTTGTGTTTGGTATCTGTGTCCGTGCGCACGTATGTGATAATGGGGCATATGGGTCACCGGGGTATTGTTTTTAACTCTGTAAAGTACTTTGCGTTGCATTTCTTTTATGTATGAAAAGCGCTTTATAAATAAAGTTTGATTGATTGATTGATTGAATAAGAGGTAGTGTCAGTTTGAAGTGAACGCCACCTAAGTCACGACCGCCCTTCATCAACCCGAACCGTTCAGGAAAATGAACACAACTAAAAAGCAATGTCAAAAGAAAGCAACAGCAACAATAACATTACCTGGTTTTTGCTTAGTTTAGGAAGAGACAGACAGTGTCCTCTCATCTTGCTAAAGTACATCTATCACCATGCACCAACAAGGACATAGCAGAGGCTTTTACTTCTCGGAGAAATGGTGTAATTAATACCACATGGCCATGCAATGTGCAATTTAAAGGACACACAAGTACAGCACTCAATGGATGGCTGCAACAGCTTCAGATACAAGTATGATATATTTTAAATGTTGTGTTACTGATATGCTAGATTTCCACATTGCAAATATGTCCTTTTTATATATTTCCTGACCACATTCGGGTGGATTCCAACCAGCGCCATTTTTAACCCAATTGGAGTCAGCTATTTGAGATTTGCTGCACATGGGACTAATTTTCCTGTCAGGGGGTGCTATTTAAATCATAGCATAAGATGAAGAAAGTGCAGAGAGATGGTGTTGCAAAAAGTGTAAAATGCAATGTTCTGGTAATAGGAGTAATTGGAGTCTCTTTATTGTTGCCCATTCGAGGCATCGGAGTATGTTTTTACAATGAGAGGCGATTAAAAAGCGCGATAGGAAAGTGAGTTTTTTGCAAAAAACATACACTGCTCTATTGCCTATTTTACACCAAAGTACCATGCATTACAAAGACAATTGAGACCACAACTCCCTATGCAAAATTACTGAGGGAATAAGTCAAATATTAAAGTTAAAGTACCACTGATAGTCACACACACACTAGGTGTGGTGAAATTAACCTCTGCATTTGACTCATCCCCATGTTCCACCCCCTGGGAGTTGAGGGGAGCGGTGAGCAGCAGTGGTGGCCGCGCTCGGGAATCATTTTGGTGATTCAATCCCCAATTCCAACCCTTGATGCTGAGTGCCAAGCAGGGAGGTAATGGGTCCCATTTTTATACTCTTTGGTATGACTCGGCCGGGGTTTGAACTCACAAAATATGCCCATTACTCCTCTTATTTCATTTCCTCCCTGTCGGCTGTTAAAATTAAAAGGGCGTTATATGCTACAGCAGGGTTATGCAACAAATCCGGTTCAGCTTAGAACTTGGGAGACAAACATTTTTGCAGCAAAGTCCTAAAAACTAAAGGGCTCCTGTTGTATAGAGGAACTTGGAGCACTGTTAACACATTGGCAGATCCTTGCATTGACATTTTACCTTTGCTAGCAAACATAGACTTGTCATTTACATAACAGGTGTTCCTCAAGGCACTCCTTCAAGTCCTCTCCTTTTTGACTGATGTAATGTAAATTCTGTATATAGCGTATTTTTTAACGAGAAGGTGCACTTAAAATCCTTTTATTTTCTCAAAACTCGACAGTGCGCCTTATAACCCAGTGCGCCTAATGCACGTAATAATTCTGGTTGTGCTTTCCGATCTCGAAGCAATTTTATTTGGTACATGGTGTAATGATAATTGTGACCAGTAGATGGCAGTCACACATTAGAGACACGTGTAGACTGCAAAATGAGGCCAGTAAACAACACCGACACTTTAAATGTTTCATTGGGAATATAGAACATTAAAAACGGCGCTCAAAAATCAGTCAAAATGTTTTTGTACACCTTTGGTAAACTATGAAGCCGCTTCATGGATTGTCGGAGCATACCGTAGTCAGACATACGAGTATTATTATGGTGTGTGTATACGGACTGCAAAATGGCATCCATTAGCAGACATATTATCTGGCATTTTGTTTTGCAATATTTTGGTACCTGCTGATCTATATTTGGGATCTGCATAAGTCCTGAAAATATGCGCGCAGTCCTTTGTTGTCCATGCTGACGTCGTAGTCGATAAGGTTCTTCTTTTTCTCTATCTTTTTATTATGGGGCGTACAATTCTAACTTATATCTGTCAGTAGACTCGCTATGGAAGCGCTAAAAACTACCGGTGTAGTGAGTTTACATTATTCACCCACGGAACTTAAGTCATTAGAGAGTTACGGTTGGATGTTTTTTCCACGGGACACATTTCCGGCGTTGTTGTTGCACTAGTGAGCCACGGATGAGTAGATGCTGCTCTGTTGTTGATTTAGGTAAAGTCTGAATATCATTAAAACAGTTAGCTCCATCTTTTGATACTTCTTCCACCCCTGTCCTTGCACGCTACACCGCTACATTAAAGATGACGGGGAGAAGACGTTGTGGAAAGGTGAGCCACGTAAATAAGACCGCCCACAAAACGGCGCATTCTGAAGCTACTGTCAGAAAGTGACTTGAAGATGATCTGTAAAACATAATCTATGCAACATTTTGACCAAAGAACCACCATTACATGTTATGTAGACCACAAGGAAGTGTTTTACATTGAGAAGAAAAATCATCATATGACCCTGTGGGGAGGCGGGGCCGGCGAACCGACAGCGAGGCGTGTCCCGCCGGGGCCGACTCCGAGATGGCGGCAAGGAGGCGTGGCCGGCGGTCCAGCGGCGAAGCAGGGCACACCGGAGCCCGCTCCAAGATGGCAGCGAGGAGGCATGGACGGCGAGCGAGCAGAGAGGCAGGGCGCGCCGGGTCCGATGCCGCGAACCCCGGGTGCGGGAATCGCCCGGCTGGGCACAATTAAAAAATCCCCTCTCTGTGTATAAAAGCGCGACAGCCGAGAACGACGAAGAAGAGAGAGGTGGAGAGCCAGCAGTGCATGAGGAGCGAGAGAGACAGAGAGCAAGACACAACGACGAAGACGCGGCCAGCTGAAAAGCGGACCGGAGAGCGAGCAGTGGAAAGGACGGAGCTGAAAAGCGACACAAACTGAGACTGAGAGGCTTTATTGAAAAATAAAAGACAGTCAACCCAGCTCGCAACCATGTCCTTCCTTGGTGGTCCTGAAAACCCGCACGACGGCTTGAGTCCGTCACAGACCCCTTTAATGCGCCTTGTATTCCGGTGCTTCTTTTGTAGGAAAATAAACCTGAATAGACCCGTTCATCGGTAGTGCGCCTTATAACCCGGTGTGCCCAATGGTCCGGAAATGCAGATGCAGAGATCAGTAATTTTTTCAACTTCTTTAGTTCCTCAGGGTTCCATTATAGTTCCTCTCTTTTTCATCGTTTGGTCTATTAAAATGTTGGCCTGCGAGTTCAAAACTAGAGAGACTCACATTTTTGCAGCAGATTCTTAAAACCACCAGAGTGCTGTCATAGAGATGATCTCAAAAACAGCAGACTTCTCCAGTAACTCCTGCAATGGAGTGTATGTACAATTTTGAGGCACTTGCAAAATGAAGAAAAATTACTTTTACTGTGTCTTAAAGGGGAACATTATCACCAGACCTATGTAAGCGTCAATATATACCTTGATGTTGCAGAAAAAAGACCATATATTTTTTAACCGATTTCCGAACTCTAAATGGGTGAATTTTGGCGAATTAAACGCCTTTCTATTATTCGCTCTCGGAGCGATGACGTCACAACGTGACGTCACATCGGGAAGCAATCCGCCATTTTCTCACTTTCGTCGGTGTGTTGTTGGAGGGTGTAACAACACGAACAGGGACGGATTCAAGTTGCACCAGTGGCCCAAAGATGCGAAAGTGGCAAGAAATTGGACGAAATTTGTTCAAAATACAAGGCTGTGGGGAAAGCCGACGAAATGGTCAGTCGTTTGTTCCGCACACTTTACCGACGAAAGCTATGCTACGACAGAGATGGCAAGAATATGTGGATATCCTGCGACACTCAAAGCAGATGCTGACATCAACTCCAAAACTGGACAGATCAGCTTTCAGGAAAAGAGAGCGGATGAGGGTATGTCTACAGAATATATTAATTGATGAAAACTTTATTCATTACTCGTGGTTTTACGTAAATTATTTTACATAAACTGTGTTTACCAATAATTTAGCTTAAAAACATTTATTTTTTTCAATCATTCGAGTACATTCGGGTAGTCTTGTGTAATGCAGTATTTTGTGTCTATTTAGGTATGGTTAACCTGAGTGCTGAAATCGTGGAAAAATATATGTTCTTAGTGCGCCTGAAATGGGCTGTCTGCACTCTCAAAGTGCATGTTGTTGCCAAATGTATTTCATATGCTGTAAACCTAGTTCATAGTTGTTAGTTTCCTTTAATGCCAAACAAACACATACCAATCGTTGGTTAGAAGGCGATCGCCAAATTCGTCCTCGCTTTCTCCTGTGTCGCTGGCTGTCGTGTCGTTTTCGTCGGTTTCGCTTGCATACGGTTCAAACCGATATGGCTCAATAGCTTCAGTTTCTTCTTCAATTTCGTTTTCGCTACCTGCCTCCACACTACAACCATCCGTTTCAATACATGCGTAGTCTGTTGAATCGCTTAAACTGCTGAAATCCGAGTCTGAATCCGAGCTAATGTCGCTATACCTTGCTGTTCTATGCGCCATGTTTGTTTGTATTGGCATCACTGTGTGACGTCACAGGAAAATGGACGGGTGTATATAACGATGGTTAAAATCAGGCACTTTGAAGCTTTTTTTAGGGTTATTGCGTGATGGGTAAAATTTTGAAAAAAACTTCGAAAAATAAAATAAGCCACTGGGAACTGATTTTTAATGGTTTTAACCCTTCTGAAATTGTGATAATGTTCCCCTTTAAACCAGACATCATATGTGCCTTTTGTGAAAAGCATGCACAACTGGAACTGGAGGTGGAACACTGTTGAATTTAAAGGTCAGCGCAGGGCAGCAAAAAGGAAAACTGAGAAGCAGATCGAGAGGCCCGAATGTCACCAATATGTTTCTTGTTAGAGGGTTTCCTTTAAGGGCATTGTGGTTTTGGAAGAAACTTCACATTGCACAGTTTTAAAGACATTTGGAATAAAAGCAAGTTTCCACCCACTATTAAAAGACAACTTTTATTCATTGTATCCTTAGTTGGAGCAATACACATTCACCATAGCTCTAAAATAAACTCCATTAAAACAATGTGATGAAATGAACTCATGTCAATTACAATTCCCTTCTTAGTCATTCTGTGGTTTTGATGAGTTGACAAAGTAAGAGGACGGACATCATTCAATGAACAACAGTTCAGTCTTCGATTGGAATAAAAATAATAAAATCACATTATAGTGGGTGCTACACATTTGTTAAATCCAATCACTTAGATACAACCTACTCATTAAGGACATGCAAAAACAACCGAAAACGCAGAAATCGTTCATGTAATTGAGGCAAAATAGAGTGCACAAATATTTTACATTGCACAGACAAGTATAATGTCAGCTACGGTAAATTAAGCACGCTATCATTTTGCTTAACCCTCTGGGGCATACATAATGTAATATAATAGTCGTTAAGTGCCATCAGGATGGAAAAGTCATCAGGGAGTTCGGAGTGTATGAAAACATTTTGAAATAATATGTTTTCGTAGTTTTTTTTTTTTTTTTTGCTCAAATCGCTCAGTTTGCTTCAGTCCTAAATAAAAATAGGGAATATGTGTTTTTATTTAAGCCCTCTGGATGCTCATTTAAACTAATTATGTCCGTTTTTTTTCGTTAGAAAATGTTGCTAAAAATATGTTACCATCCATACACTGTATACTATATGTCAAAGGGCTGGTTTACTAAAAAAATATGAATCATGAAATTATTTCTCAGTGTATCGTTGATATCTGAAAAAAATTGAAATAACCCCTTTTTTTAAATTTTTTTTTTTTAAATTGAGACAAAGATTATTTATGGATTTCTTTGCTTACTATGGTATATTATTTATTTCACTTTTCTGTTACAGAAAACAAGGAAATTGGATAAAATTGCTATGGTATGAAAAGGGGTAGGACTAAATAAGCTCTGCTTCTTCCTACTCCTTTTCGGACGTGCTGTAATGAAACAACTGGAATTGTGTGATGCATTACATTGTATCGTATGCATGTTCCAAATAAACTGAAACTGAACTGAAACTGAAAACCTTTAAAAAATAATTATTCCATTTGAATTAACACAACCAAAGTTATGGTGATAAAATAGAGCAAAAATTTATCTGTAAGGATTAAAAAAATGTCCGCAATGTACTCTAAAGGTATTTATTATAAATTACAAATGTATTTATATTCATGGTTTTCATGAATGGGCAATTTTTCAACACTTTCCCTACATTTCTTAACTGATGCAAACTGTTACAAAGTCAAAACGCTCTTTGCTAATGTTAGTAAAATGCTACCATGCTAATGTTAGAATGTTAACATGCTGACATTAGCATGGTAGCATTTCTAGCTAATTTCGTAAGACTTGACACATGCTCACTGTTAGCATGCTGGCATTAGCTTTTTTCACAAGTTTTGCAGGTAAAAACCCCAGAGTTACATATTTTGTTATTTGACCCATGTTGGTATTCACATGCTAACAATAGCATGCCAGCTTTTGAGCAAATTTTGCCGGTAAACATCTCGAAGACGTATTTTGATATACCGATGCATGCTAACATTAGCATGCTAGCATTTTTAGCTCATTTAGCAGACGTGCCTAAGAGTCATATTTTTTACAACTTGACACTTATCTGGCTAGCATGTTGTGAGTGTTTCAGTTGGGCTTTTCGGCATTTACACTAACAAAGAACAGGGCACCGCTCTATTTTATTTTATTCTGCAAAATGTGTGCATTTTCCTCATATTGAGCAAGCAAATTCATTGAAAATTATTTCGCACGTCATTTTTACAGCCCAAATGTTCCGTGATTTTATGTAAAAACATCAATTTTTACATGGTTTTGGAAAAAAAATTAAAAATTTTTTTTTTTAGCAAAATAATGTTTTGGTACAATTTTGGTAACATAATCTGTACAAACTATATGAAATGTGGAGATCACACTATTACAGCAGATAGTATAATGGGGGAGGAGGAGGAATTTGTTGAGTGTCAAGTTGACTGTTGCTGCTTTTCCATACCTCAATCCAAAGATTGAGGTATGGCAAAATGATGTATATGTTAAGACTTGGTCCTTGGGGTTTGTTTTTCCGGAAGGCAACGGAAAGTTGGCTCGGGCGAGACGGGAATGTGAGTACATGATTTATTAAACACTATCAAAAAAGAACAAACAAAAGGCGCACACAAGGGCGGAGGTAAAAAACTTGGCTAATGAAAACAAAAGACTTGCACAAAGGCAAAAGACTATGGACAAGAAACAAAAACTTACTTGGCATGGAACTGTAAACATGGCATGAAGAAGAGTGATCATAAAGTGTGATGTTGCCAGCAAGACAGCCTGGCAACTCGAAGCTTAAATAATAGTGACATGATTAGTAAAAAAAAACAGGTGCGTGACTGAAAACGTGAAACAGGTGCGTGACGTGACAGGTGAAAACTAATGGTTGCTATGGTGACAAAACAAGAGAGTGAAACCAGGAACTAAAAAGCGTCCAAAAAACAAACAGCACATGGCCAAACAAAAACATGATCAACACAGACATGACAGTATAAAGCAAACTACAACCTGCTACCCAAGAATGTACACCAATTCTTCTCAACAAAAGAGGAGAAATATAACCTTAGAGGAAAATCTAATTTATAACATTTCTATGCATGTACAACACTTAAAACCTTTAGCATATCAGTATGTGGAATTAAATTATGGAATGGATTAACCAAATAAATCAAAGAAAGCACCAATATGATTCAGTTTAAGAGACTGTTCAAATTACAAGTTTTCACAAAGTACACAGAACAAGAATTATGATGAACAACTTGAACCGTTGTTTTTTCCTTTTTTTTTATTAAGACAAAGAATATTTATGTATTTAATATTTGTTTGCTTACTATGGTATATTATTAGTTTATTATTTATTTGTTCACTGTTCTGTTACAGAGAACAAGGAAATGGGATAAAATTGCTACGGTATGAAAAAGGGGTAGGATTAAATAAGCTCTGCTTCTTCCTACTCTTTTTCGGACGTGCTGCAATGAAACAACCGGAATTGTGTGATGCATTACATTGCATCGAATGCATGTTCCAAATAAACTGAAACTGACACTGAACTGGGAAAAAAAAAAAGATCATGAAATGGAAATACGAGACTTTTACTCTCGACGTTAGCACCAAGCTCCTATCACAAAGGCAAACTTTATGATTTGGGGTAATGTGTCAACTAATCAAACACATATTGCAGTTTGACGTGCAATATTTTCCCTTCAGCATAGTGTTACCACCACACACGCAGCTGCAGGCTCGCACTGATGCATGTGTCACTGATAAATTAGCTTTTAAATTGACGTTGGCGCTACATGAAACTGAACTCGTGGGGCGGGGGGGGGGGGTTTGTCGCCGCTCTAATATCAACTTTCTTGAGTTGTGGTGACTAAATTGCAGACTGCCATGCAAAGAACAGACGGAGCACAGATGTTGTGAGGCGAGATAAGGCTGGGAACACTCAGGAAGCTAGAACATGCTGGATGGACTTAGGTCACATCCATGCAATATTTATTGCCTTTCTCAAACCGCTCGCTTGACAGTAAACTCAGAAATGGTCACTATGGGCATGAGACACATTGTTAAGACAAATGCGTTTCAGATTAAAAATTCTGGTTTCCATGCTGGAGTGACTTTTTGTAATTTTAACTCAGAATCCTTGAGGTCAGCTACTTTCCAAAGTGTTGTAAGTAGAGATGTCCGATAATGGCTTTTTTGCCGATATCCGATATTCCGATATTGTCCAACTCTTTAATTACCGATTCCGATAACAACCGATACCGATATATGCAGTCGTGGAATTAACACATTATTATGCCTAATTTTGTTGTGATGCCCCGCTGGATGCATTAAACAATGTAACAAGGTTTTCCAAAATAAATCAACGGCGTGGCAAAGTTGGTAGAGTGGCCGTGCCAGCAATCGGAGGGTTGCTGGTTACTGGGGTTCAATCCCCACCTTCTACCATCCTAGTCACGTCCGTTGTGTCCTTGGGCAAGAAACTTCACCCCTTGCTCCTGATGGCTGCTGGTTAGCGCCTTGCATGGCAGCTCCCGCCATCAGTGTGTGAATGTGTGTGTGAATGGGTAAATGTGGAAATACTGTCAAAGCGCTTTGAGTACCTTGAAGGTAGAAAAGCGCTATACAAGTATAACCCATTTATTATTTATTTAAGTTATGGGAAAAAAATGCCAACATGGCACTGCCATATTTATTATTGAAGTCACAAAGTGCATTATTTTTTGTAACATGCCTCAAAACAGCAGCTTGGAATTTGGGACATGCTCTCCCTGAGAGAGCATGAGGAGGTTGAGGTGGGCGGGGTTGGGGGGTGCGGGGTTATGGGTAGCGGGGGGTGTATATTGTAGCGTACCGGAAGAGTTAGTGCTGCAAGGGGTTCTAGGTATTTGTTCTGTTGTGTTTATGTTGTGCTACAGTGCGGGTGTTCTCCCGAAATGTGTTTGTCATTCTTGTTTGGTGTGGGTTCACAGTGTGGCGCATATTTGTAACAGTGTTCAAGTTGTTTATACGGCCACCCTCAGTGTGACCTGTATAGCTGTTGACCAAGTATGCGTTGCATTCACTTGTGTGTGTGAAAAGCCGAAGATATTGTGCAATTGGGCCGGCACGCAAAGGCAGTGCCTTTAAGGCACGCCTCCAATATTGTTGTCTGGGTGGAAATCGGCAGAAAGTCGGGAGAATGGTTGCCCCGGGAGATTTTCGGGAGGGGCACTGAAATTCGGGAGTCTCCTGGGAAAATTGGGAGGGTTGGCAAGTATGACTGGGAGACGCAACTGCTCTGTACTTCTCTCTACGTCCGTGTACCACTCTGTACAGCGGCGTTTTAAAAAGTCATACATTTTACTTTTTGATACCGATAATTTCCGATATTACATATTAAAGCATTTATCGGCCGATAATATCGGCAGTCTGATATTATCGGACATCTCTAGTTGTAAGCATTATATCCCCCTTACTTACGTTTTTTAGCACATAGTGACATAACTCCACATCACGTAACACGCACATTAGCTTTTTGCGTTGTCTGCTAATGACAGCAATTAAGCAAAGCTTGGCTACAAATGTTAGTTATCATTGGCTGTATATATACTGTACTAGGGAAGGGATTCAGGTACCAGTAGAGTGGAAAAACAAGTTGCCTCTATATTGAAGCTATTATCATATATATCTGATTTATGACACTAAACGACTTCCAAAGTGTGCGATTAAATAGTTATGATCAAAATAATATCAATCTCACTGAAGTTACCGAGCCATTTTGAGAGATAATGAGGGAGCCAGTCACGTGATCACATGACATCGCGCTAGGAACCAAAGATCCCTTCCCCATCAACAACAATGCTAATCAAGCAGACTTTGTGAGAACCAACAACGATTACTTTGGGAAAAATTATGATCCAGGGCCTTAAGTATATATTTTGACACAAAGAGGACGCGCAATAAGTTTTAGAAGCCGAGTGATGGATGCAGTTTCCTTGTGACACTATAGCATCCGCAGCAATGCTAGGTGCTAAACATACAAACTAACAATAACAACCAAAAATAAAACAAACACTTACTTTGATATTTCCAATATCGCTGGGATGCCGACTGACGGGACGCTCACATAATTTCGTTTAGATGAAGATTCAATCACAATTCTCATGAAGGGTTAAAAAAAAGTTTGTGTGGGGTCTATTTGACCATCTCGAGGGATGTCAAAGTCGAGAATTCTGTCAGACCACGGCCACATTTGTCTACTACCAGGTGAGAGATGCATGAAATACAATCTAGAATTTACTTTTAGCAAGTTTGAGACAAAGAAGAAGCAGCCGTGTGTCAACAATAGCAGTGTAAGCTAGCATTAGCTCACTGCTATCAATATGGCGCTAAAATAGTGCATCTGCATTGGCGTCTATAATAACAATATCACTTATATTTGGTAAATTTTCAGGTCACAACATATAAATGGAATATTGTTGGCAGTTTCTGGATGTTTTTAGAGAGAGTATAATGTGCGCAACAGAGGACGATCTATTGACATAATTGTTAGCTATTTATTTACGATATTGAATGCTTAAAAAAAGCCAAGCATGTGTTCTTGACTTACATAAGGATTGTGAATGATAAACACCACATCTCCATTCAATTTTTGCGTATTTCCAGTATGACTAATCTGATAACATGGTCAGAGTGCAGAAGTGTTACTACCGTGATGTCAATCCCCGAAAATAGCCAAAAGTATTCAGAGCGCAATATTCAAAATGGCTGACTGAATTTGTGGCATTTTGTGATGTTTAAACTGTGTTTTCACATACTTTGCGAATTGCAAATACAATTGGATATGGTTTAATGGATACAATGAAACACAAATAATCATATAAAGTCAACTTGTTTTTCCACTCTACTGGTACTTTAGGATATTCAACACTCTACTACCATCATCCCAACCGCAATAAAAGTACACCTCCAGGCAACTTCAACCCTAAACTAACACCCTCCCCGGATTGTTGTTAATAATCAAATGTAAACAATCAAATGCAGATATTTTTATTATGCCTTCTGATCTCTCTCTCTCTCTCTCTATGTCCACTACTTGCTGTACATATCCTACCAAGTCAGACCTACACTGTTTCAATATCCATTTCTCTGTTCTCAATTGTTGATGACTGATGATAGCAACCAAACCTAACCCCCCCCCCCCCCCCTCCCTCGAATTGTAAATAATGTAAATAATTCAATGTATACACCCTGATGATTATCTTGTGTGATGACTGTATTATGATGATAGTATATATGATAGTATATATCCATACTTGCCAACCTTGAGACCTCCAATTTCGGGAGGGGAGGGGGGGGGGGGGGGCGTGCTTAAGAGGGAAGGAGTATATTGACAGCTAGAATTCACCAAGTCAAGTATTTCATATATATATACTGTATATCTAAATCCTGAAAATATGAAAACAAAACTGTGTTTAGATAATTGATACTTCAAACTTGCATAAATAAATATTAAGGAAAATAACTAAACTTGACTTCTGAGAGCTTCAAAATGTAATGAATAAAATGTTAAAGTTGTTGATAAACAAGCAATTATTTTAATAATTAAATATGGTCATTTTAAATAAATTATTATGATCATTTAAAATTAATGATTTCAAATATGTTTATTTTAATGTATAATTCTATGGCTGAATGTAATAAGGAGTCAGAAAAAATACAAATAAAAATATAATTAATTTTGATGTTTTAGGCAAAATATAGTAAAAATGTATTATAAAATAAAATATATACCCCCCCCCCCAATTCGTCACATTTCATGTGTCAGGTAAACCATGACAAATAGGACCAAATTAATCCCCTTCCTATTGTACATATAATTCAATTGTTTTAGTTGCTTCTCTTGGACTGCTTTTGTGTATGTGTGGCAAGACAGCCTGAATGCCAGACTAATTTAAAAAATAAATATGTTCTGTTAAACAATAGCTTTTTTTTCTAATCACATTTAGGTTTGAATTTAATGTTGACTCTAAATTTAACATTTAGATATAATATTTAGATTCAACATTTAGATATATTTCAACTTAAATCTTAAATATAAATCTATATGTTAAATATAAATCAATGTTAAACCTAGACCTAAATCTTATATATATGTTAAATATAAATCTATGTTGAATCTAAACCTAAATGTTAACTCTAAACCGAAATCCATACATCCGTTCGGGGTCGCAGGGGTGCTGGAGCCTATCTCAGCTGCATTCGGGTGGAAGGCGGTGTACACCCTGGACAAGTCGCCACCTCATCACAGGGCCAACACAGATAGACAGACAACATTCACACTCACATTCACACACTAGGGCCCATTTAGTGTTGCCAATCAACCTATCCCCAGGTGCAAGTCTTTGGAGGTGGGAGGAAGCCGGAGTGAACCCAAGCAGTCACAGGGAGAACATGCAAACTCCACACAGAAAGATCCCGAGCCCGGGATTGAACTCAGGACTACTCAGGACCTTTGTATTGTGAGGCACATGCACTAACCCCTGTGCCACCGTGCTGCCCTAAACCGAAATGTTAAATCTAAATCTAAATCTTAAATTTAAATCTAAATGTGAGCACTAAATCTCTCGCCAAAGGTAAAGATGAATATTCATAGGATGTCAATATTCCATCAATCCAACACCTCTCGGCTGAAAAGCCGCACCACATCTCTGCCTCTCAGTGCAGAGACTCCTACACCTTTCTTACTGCGGAAAAAGGAAACATGACTGATGCTTGATTACAAACAATGCCGATAAAGCTGCATGTTTAAAAGAAACATTAGCTCCAAACGCATGAGTGTGCATGGTGTGTTCCATTAAGGCAATTAGACACTCCAACACATCGACGCTGCACATCCGCGTTTGACAATGAATGGAATTTATTCTTACAACGAAGCATGCAATGTGCATGAATACACACATTTCTATTTTTATGTGTCTTTCATCATATCTCTGTGGTCTTACTTCATGATTGTGTCACATATGAACGGTGCTACCGCTGTAAACAACACAGTCACTGTCATATAAGTGTGCTGCAAGCAGCCAGCTGACACGCTTGCTTTGGATCGGTTCTAAAGAATATGCCTTAATTGGGATCTAAATGGTAAAAAAAATTATCATAGAGAGTGTGAATAAAAGTCATCTTTCCTTCATCTTACTTTATTTTATCATGCCAATATGCGTCTTTTAATATGCTTATAAGTCCATCTTCCTGCTCCTTGCAGGACAACAGCACCGCCGTCTGATAGGCGTGATTTAAAAGAAAGTACAATGAAAGAAAGATTACTTTTATTCACACTCACTATGATCATGTTTTAACCTATTAGCCCACAATTAAGACATATTCTTTAGAACCGAATCAAAGCTATTCTGTCAGCTGGCTGCTGCTTTCAGCAAACTTATAAGACAGTGACCGTGTTGTTTACAGCAATGTAATGTTCATATGTGACACAATCATGAACTAAGAGCGCAGCGAAATGATGAAAAACACATACAAAATAGCAATAGGTGTATTTATCCACACTGCTGCATGCTTCGGCGTAATTAAAAGCAATTCCATTCATTGTCAAACAAGCAAATGCAGCGTCGACGTCTTTGAGTATACCGTATTTTTCGGACTATAAGTCGCAGTTTTTTTCATAGTTTGGCCGGGCTCCTGTGCGATTTATATATGTTTTTTTTCCTTCTTTATTATGCATTTTCGGTAGGTGCGACTTATACTCCGGTGCGACTTCTACACCGAAAAATACAGTACTTGGCGAGAGATATAGCGCTCACATTTAGATTTAGATTCTAGATTTAGGTTTAGATTTAAACATTTAGGTTTAGATTTAACATTTAGGTTTAGATTTAACATTTAGGTTTAGACTCAACAGTTAGGTTTAGATTTAACATATACTGTAGGTTAAACTTTATGATTGGATTTAAAATTTAGCGCTCACATTTAGATTTAAGATTTATATGTAACATTTAGGTTTAGATTTAAGATTTAGGTTTAGATTCAACATTCAGATTTAGATTTAACATTTAGGTTTAGATTCAACAGTTAGGTTTAGATTTAACATATAGGTTTAGATTTAACATTTAGATATATCTAGAGTCAACATTTAATTTAAACTTAAATTATTAATTAATTTGCTAAATCTGAGAAATATATATGCTAGAAAGTGTGACTGAACTTTTACATTCGGCACTCCATAGTATACGACTAGGCTTAAAACAAAATGTAATTTGATTGTTTTGGGGTAGGCAGAGGTGCATAGTGCCGTGAGATACAGTCTGGTGTGCCATGGGAGATTATGTAATTTCACCTAATTGGGCTAAAAATATTTTTTGCACACAAGTAATTATAATCCGCAAATAATGTGCCAATGTTGAGTGTCTATGCTGTCTACAGCTCGGCAGAGTCACCACGTTATACTCTTCCATATCAGAAGGTGGCAGCAGGTAGCTAATTGCTTTGTAGATGTCGGGAACACGTGTCGTGATCACAATATGCAAACGACAGCGGGAGGCAGCGTGCAGGTAAAACGGTATCAAATTCTTCAACCAAAAATAAACAAAAAGCGAGTGCCGCTAAGAAAAGGCATTGACGCTTAGGGAAGACTGTGCAAAACGATTCTAAAACTGAACTGGCTGCAAAGTAAACAAAACACAAAATGCTGGACGACAGCAAAGACTTACAGCATGTGGAGCAGAGACGTACATCCGAACATGACATGACAATCAACAATGTCCCCACAAAGAAGGATAGTCTTGATTGCGAAAACAAAGCAGGTGCGGGGAATAGCGCTCAAGGAAGATATGAAACTGCAACAGGAAAATACTAATAAAACAGGAAAAAACACCAAAATAGGAGCGCAAGACAAGAACTAAAACACTACACACAGGAAAACACCAAAAAACTCAAAATAAGTCACGGCGTGTTGTGACAGGTCATGACAGTACACCTACTTTGAGACAAGAGCTATAGTGATGCATGGTTGGTTATGGTTTAAATTCATATCCAACAATTGCGAGAACGACTTTCTATAGTCAATATCGGCTAGTGAGTTAATTTTTTTTTATGATTTCTGCTTGTGGTGTGCCTCAGGATTTTTTCAATGAAAAAAATGTGCCTTGGTTCAAAAAAGGTTGAAAATTGCATTATACCAATAGGGATTTACAATAGACTCTGTGAATTCTGCTATTTTATTCTCTGTGTCCCTCATTTGTTTTTCAGGGAGATTACAACCCTACGCTAGCCCTACCCATCTATGACACACACACACACATAAAAAGTGCACAAATAACATTTCTGAAACTCCAACCAGTTTGGTGGTCTTGCAGTAAATCTTGGACTTCACCATCATCGCTTGTGAAGGCAGTCAAAGTTTGTATAAAAACTATATGTACAATTTACATGTGTATTTATTAGAATACAACAACCACAGACTATAAATAAACAACCATATTTACATAACGTAAAAGCACATTTAGGAATGGAGTTTGCATCTTCATAACTGCTGTTCTCCGAAAAGAATCTGCGCGTAGACCGTGCCATTGCGCGACGCCTTTGCGTCTGGGATGGGCTTCACCAGATCCAGTTCTGCGTAGGTCAGATTTTCCTCCACTATCTTCGGCTGGCAATGAAGGGACAGAGGAGCAAGAGGAACATTATGGAGAGAAGACAAGGGGTGAACAAGGGATGTGGTCAGTGGTCTGCAAATCAGCAAGGTGTTGGCCTAGGATTGTTATGAAATTATCCAGAAGGTTATAGTAAATATAGTAGTTGTCTTAGGATGCCATAGATTCTCTGAAATCTGTAAACATTTCAGAATCACTGCAGCAAAACTGATCCTTAATACTATTGTTGGAGGATGGATCATAGGAAAGAATAAAAACAAGTTATAGCATTAGGGTAGATTTATACTACTATCCATCCATCCATCCATTTTCTACCGCTTATTCCCTTTGGGGTCGCGGGGGGTGCTGGAGCCTATCTCAGCTACAATTGGGCGGAAGGCGGGGTACACCCTGGACAAGTCGCCACCTCATCGCAGGGCCAACACAGATAGACAGACAACATTCACACTCACATTCACACACTAGGGCCAATTTAGTGTTGCCAATCAACCTATCCCCAGGTGCATGTTTTTGGAGGTGGGAGGAAGCCGGAGTACCCGGAGGGAACCCACGCAGTCACGGGGAGAACATGCAAACTCCACACAGAAAGATCCCCAAGCCCGGGATTGATCCCAAGACTACTCAGGACCTTCGTATTGTGAGGCAGATGCACTAACCCCTCTGTCACCGTGCTGCCCGATTTATACTACTAATGACTAATTTTTTTTTTTTCCTCTCCTTTGTGGCCATGTTTGAATTGTGTGGTTAGTTTGTATGCAGAAAAACAAAACAGAGTTGGGTAAATTGAAATTAATGGTTTGAATGTGTTTTACATGTTGACTCCTTTGGGAATGTGTGTAGGATACAATATATGCTCTCAGAAAATTTGCTGAGCAAATTATTTGTCTAATCTGAATAAGTACTTCTCAGATTTTAGTCTCAAGTATATTACTTAAGACAGGCAAATTAGGCTAACATAGAAAGTTTTTGTTTGTGAGTGACAGGAATACTTGCTCGCTTGGAGAGAAGTAACTTGATTTGCATAAATAAATCCCACAAATATAAAACAACATGAGTTTTTCTTATGGAAAATTAGAAATTGTTATACTTGGGTTAACAGTATTTTTGACTGTGTCCTTAAAAAAAAAGGAGAAAACTTCCAAGAATTGGTGGCTGCTGAGGAAAAACAAACCAGTGGTATGCAGAAGTCGTTTTGAAAGGACAACACATTTAACCATGCAAGGATTTGATATAGTATTGTCTATAGAACAATGGAGACTAACAACCATCCAAGGTGATGACTGGTTTGTGTTCCAGTCTTTGGCATCCATAATATAATCACACCAAAGAGTGCACATTGTATTTTGGAATGTGTTATGTACTCACCAGAACTAGTTTCCTTGGTTGTGGTTTTAAAAGTTTTGGTTTCCTTTTGTCTCCAATGGGAACTGCAGAGTTGAAATTAGGGTTGGTGTTTTAAAAAAAAAATTCAAACCAGAGAAGTAAATACAATAAGTACAATAAGCTGTGGCTTTGTAAAAGAGCAACTATCAGCATTCTCAGCTAAGAAAAACAAACCTCAAATCATCAACTGTTGCAGAATCCTAAGCCATCACATTAAACAAAGAAAATCAAATCAATGTTTAGAATAGATAGAACTGATAGATTGCATTCCAACACTTGATTACCAAGATGTGGTTTGATTAGATTAAACATGTTAGCTTCAGTCAAGAATGTTATCACTCAGGTTTATAGAGGCTGCTAAAACCCAACCCAATTGAACACTGTGTTTCTACTTTTAGGTTTTATTTACAAAAAAAAATCATACTGGGACACGTTACTAGATGTGTGCTTTTACCTTTTGCAGGTATCTCTGGTGGGATATCCTCTTGGTAATGTTTGCTCTTTTTCTTCTTGTATCTTCTCTCCTTCTTTGGCAGAGCAGGAGATACGCTGACCACACTGGTAACAGTTTCTCCTGAGCTGCGTTCAAATAACAGAGCAAAATATATAAAGCAGCTGCATTTCCATTTTGAAAGTCACAAGACTCAAGTCCTTTGACACCAATCAATGGTTCCAATACCGGGAGCAATACTCCAAAATCGATACCATAACAAGTAAAGCTGGATTCGGTATAGCTGATATCAAGACAGATACTTTGGCAAATCAACAGAAGATAAAATATGCTGATATAAGTTGCCAAAATAAACATTTTAACTGCTTATTTTACACCAAACCAATGCTGATACAGATACATAAAATTGTCCACATCAATGAATGATTCAACTTTTTATCACAATTATAATCAGACAAAAACACAAGATGGAGGTGTAATATTATTTACCGTATTTTCCTGACAAAAAGCTGCTACTTTTCCCCCACGCTTTGAACCCTGCGGCTTGCAAAACGTTGCGGCTAATTTATGGATTTTCTTCGCCAACAATCAGAATGCTTTGTATTCAACAAATAGTTGTCATAGAACAGACAAAGACAATGAAAACGTGTGTTCCTGTTTGCGCTATGGCGCCATCTTTTGGACGAGTTTGCTCACTGCAGATGCTGCAAGTTGAAAATATATTTCATGTTTCTTTCGTTGAACCGGAAGAATTTTCCATCGCGTTTCTGCTCGAAATGATTCCTCATTCATCACTCCAAGCAACGTTTGTAAGTTTTACAATATAACTAAAACAATTCCTAGTTAGAGTACATACATAAGCATTATTTCTTGTCGCTTTAAGAGTTGCGCTGCACAGTGAGCTTTTCTGTGAAGTTTTAGTCCGATGGCAGGACACACAGACTGGACCAGGCGGGTTACGTGTACAGCACACAAAAGTTGCGACATTACTATAAACTGAAAAGCAGGCATATTTAGTCTGATTAAGCACTAAATGACATGAGATGCTGACAATGATAGGCGAAAGGAAAAGTAGTTCCTGCCAACGCTATGGTATTTAAATTGTATTGACAGGTATTGACAGAGGATTAGGGTGGGTACCTAATTTGGAATAGGTACGGACCAAATCTGTCGGTACTACCGGGTACTGATTCACATGAAATCAAACAGTGCCCTATTTTGATGCCTTTGTTGCACGTGATGTAATGTTTGGTTGCAGACTTAACATAATATAACACTAAACTAAGGAGAATAATACTAAACACAAAAACAGAATATGACTTGGAATGACAGGTCATGACAACTTGGCCAGGAAACAAGCAGTCAAGGAATCAGAGCGGACTCTAGGTAATGTTTAAATTTTCCATGCCAACAAAGAAGTAAGCGCTCAAATGTACAGTAAGGCTCCACTTTTCAAAATGTTTTAGCTTGATTCTAATCAACATTGAATTTGCCATAGACATGCGATTGATTAGCATTGGCGATTTTACGTGCCAATTTCAACACCTCCAAATTTGGTAATGAAATTAAAACTAATAGTCATGTTACAATCAAACAGCTGGTGCGTAGTAAGTACAATATTTACATTTTAAACACTTTGTAGGGTTTAACAATAGACAAGACTGGCATAGTCAACTTAATGGCAAAGACTACTTCCTTGCTAAGGCAACACGCTGTGTCTATACACTACTGCCTTCTACTTGGAATTGCAACTGCATACCAAAAATAGTAGAAATACAGTGCAGCACAGTACTTGCAAATGACACCCAGAAATGTAAGAAAACGAGATAGCCAATTTATTTTTTTAAACAACGTTTCTCAACACATTTGAACACACACAAAAGTACCAAAAATTGGCACCGTTGACTACCGGTATTGATTCCCAAGTACTAGGAATTGGTACCAAATGTGATGAACACCCATCCCTACATGGCCTAGTTGTCAAATAACTCATTCCACCTGCTTACTAATGCACATCTCTCAGCCCAAGATGTCAACATATTGATATTGTTATATGAGAATCGACACACGTATAAGAAATGTTGTTATCAGAATATCAATATTTTGATATTATTCCAATCTTGTTATTCAATATTGTAGTTTATCGGAAAACGTTAAAAACGATTACTTTATTTTTTTGCTGGTTTCTGAGGGTGAACACACGGGTCCTTTTGATTTTTTTTTTTTAAAGACAAATGCATTTTTGAGGACAATACATTTATTTAAAAGAAACTACCAACAGCTAGAGAAAAAGAAAAATATGTGCAAAATTAACCCTTTGACGTTCACAAAATTGAATCCTCACTGAATTATGTGCAATTTTACTTCTTTTCCACCAGTAAGTGGGACACTTTCAAGTGAGATGCGTGTGGATAAATAAACATGAGGTCTTACCTATTTTGTGAGCTTTTGACCAGGTGGTAATTATCTGCAAAGAAACAGAACATTAGCACAGTGAAGAGACACGAGTTGGTGGACAAGAAGTGAAGGAAGGAAACAGACAAAACAGGTTATGGGTCAATAGCGAATGGTTTAATTTCTGTCTGCTGACCTTTTAACCGCCGCTTCCTCTGTATGTACTGGCAGGTTACCGTCACTGTGAACATACACATGCACAGCAGGCCCACTGAGCAAATCAGCACGGCGCAAAGGTAAACATCTGCAAGAAAAAAGGACATTTTAGTGTTTGGAATTTGAGAAAGTAGCATACTGGGCTGGGCTATTTGTGCCTATTATTGACAATGCGGTGGCTTTTTCTTTTTATCACTATCACACATACACGCTATAATTACGAGCACTTACCTTCAAACAAGCTCCACAAGCTTTCCTTGGCCTCGGTGGCCGGAAACAAATGTACTGCACAAGAAAAAAAAAAAAAAATGGACACACAGTGAGAGAAGAAACATGTAGAGGGAATAGTCATCACTGTGGCTTCCTTTGCTGCCACACTGAATTTATTGGTAAAACAAAGCTAAACTTAGCAGTGCGACTACATGTTCACGTTAAAACTGGCGAGACACAAAAAAGTGCATATTTTATCATAGACGAGGAAAATGCACTTGACTAAAATTGGGATACATCTTTTATGTCTCTTAACCGCATTTGTAATTTTAAAGGGCCGTCGTAACGTGCTACTGTATAGCCACAAATACAGACAGTAAGACACTCTAGTATGTACACTTGCCTACATCTAATGATACCGGGAAATACAGTAGCTGGAGAAAAAGAAACACATCAGGAAAAAGGGAAAAGGTGTGAGTTATGTTTTTACCCATTTTGTAGTACCGTGAGCTGAATTGCATAGAAACACTGCTTTACATAAAACTTTGCGCATAGATGCCCAGGATACACATTTTGGAGCAAATAGGAATACAAGTGTGGAATTTTGAAGATGTTTTCTCTGTCTTTAAAGGAACCTGTCAAATAACAATTCCAAATAATCTTATCGTTTTTGTCCTCCTGAGTTCCCAACAGTTATTTTTAAATAACACCACCTTGAACAATATGAATAATCACACAAACGATCTCAGGAAAGTTGCGGTAAAGCTGGGTTATGAAATGTGTAAGTATACAAAGTTCTTCCTTGTTCTTGTTCCAATTAAATTTCCATTGCTTTAAACTATATTTTAAACAACTTTTAAAATGATTTGTGTTTACTAATGTTGTAACGATTAATTGGTAAATCGATTTATATTAGAGATGTCCGATAATATCGGCCTGACGATATTATCGGCCGATAAATGCGTTAAAATGTAATATCGGAAATTATCGGTTTCGTTTTTTTATTAGCGGTATCTTTTTTTTAATTTATTTTTTTTATTAAATTAACATAAAAAACACAAGATACACTTACAATTAGTGCACCAACCCAAAAAACCTTCCTCTCCCATTTACACTCATTCACACTCATTCACACAAAAGGGTTGTTTCTTTCTGTTATTAATATTCTGGTTCCTACATTATATATCAATATATATCAATACAATCTGCAAGGGATACAGTCCGTAAGCACACATGATTGTGCGTGCTGCTGGTCCACTAATAGTATTAACCTTTAACAGTTAATTTAACTAATTTTCATTAATTACTGGTTTCAATGTAACTGTTTTTATATTGTTTTACTTTCTTTTTTATTCAAGAAAATGTTTTTAATTTATTTATCTTATTTTATTATTTTTTTTTTTTTTTAAAGTACCTTATCTTCACCATACCTGGTTGTCCAAATTAGGCATAATAATGTGTTAATTCCGTGACTGTATATATCGGTTGATATCGGTATCGGTAATTAAAGAGTTGGACAATATCGGAATATCGGATATCGGCAGAAAGTCATTATCGGACATCCCTAATTTATATTCCTTGAATTCAACTACCGGTACATCAATCCGTGCTCAGCAAGTTTGCCTTCTGGACGATGGGTATCTATCCAACATCGTTTTAAAAGGAAATTAATCGATTTTATCGATACTGGAAAAAGGAAAACATTGGATTTAAGAACAGCAGACTTTAAATGAAGTTTATCACTTTTAATGATAAGGACTTTAAACTTTATTGAAGTCTGTCTGCCCATCTGTGCGTCATCAACACAAAAATGGCGGACATCTACGTTGGTCGAGATAGGTCACAACAAATGCAATTGCCACAAGACAATATCATGAATTACAACACAAAAACGTTAAGCTACAGCATGATTGCAAAAGCCACAATAAATACAAATGACACAACAGAATAATATAAAGCAGCAACACAACTTGAAGCCACAAGACGCGACCGACACAACGGAAGTGACAGCGGAGCAACTTAAGACAACGCACCAACTTCCGGAACACAACATTATGAAGCCACCACACAACAACTGTCAGCCAAGGAAAAGTAATTTTTTACAGAAACTAATAAATACAAGAGATGGATGAAGGAAGCGAAGGGCCAACACCATCGACAGGAATGACGGGGCATACATGCTTCTGCACACCTGAGACGCTGTCCTTCATCGGCGACGCCAGGGCGAACAGGTAAATCTACTGTTAAAATGTTGGTTACTGTCGTTTTATTAAATACAGGAAAAACACGCACTCTCCAAAAAACTTAATAAAACAAAAATAAAGAGGTGCACGGCAAAAAGTGTACTTAAAGAAAAAGCAAGGCCAGCAACACTGGTGTTCTTCTAATAATTGTAATACAAACTGTGCAGGTACCACCAAATACATTTGCTTTAAATATGTCTTACATGAATATTGGTGTATATCATATCATTGTGTAGACCTCTGTGGAATTTACTTTCATAGAGACATGACTTTTACAGTGTACCTATGTCCTCATCTCTAAGTATATAATCATATGCAATGATCGTATGTAGTGATTTACAAACCAATGCCAATGCTGCATTAATGCATACTGTTGTGGACCAGATTGACCACTATAATTACAACAGCATGTCACTGTAATTGACAGCATTACTTTGACATAAATGTCTTTGTTAAAACATTGCATTTCTTTTTTTTTATTCATTAAAAAAAAAAAAAACAATTAAAAAAAACTATGAATGAACAGTAGTAGAAACTAACATGACAAGCAATATGCAGCATGACAAGGGCCACAATATCACAGAAGCTGCACAAGAAATATATATTTAATCACCAACTGCATTGTTATATTAGACCAGTTCCAGAAACCTAAAGCAAGCAATGGGCGAGGTCTTAAAAAGTGACAACACATATAATGATGTATTGAAATGTGATGTCACTCTTTTTTATGTCACTACATGGCTTTGGGGGTGAGGCCAATGCTTCAGTTTTTGACAATTAACTTTAGTGTTTGCCTTTTCTGTGGCTCGAGCGCTTTATACAGACCACTAAAGTGTAACAATTGTAGCTGATTGAGCTAAATAGATGGGGCTCCCCTTTCCGTTTCCTACGGTAACAAAGTTGTGGAGGAAGATTTCACGCCCTAAATGGCAGTTTGTTTGTTTGCAGACCCAATGAAAGAAAAGTAAATGGCAATCACCGGAAGCAACTAAATTTCTTTTAGGAAGAATGGAAGTGCAAGGTGACGGACAGCACAATGGTCCAATTCGTAAGTATCCACAGCTATTGCGGATAAAACTGTTCAATCATATACATAATGGTCTTGATCTAATCAGATCCAAACAACAAGTGCTGAATAATTTGTGCTGACTATAAAATTGAGTGTACTTTTAGTGGGTGTTGCAGGTGAACTACTAACTTTGCGTGTACAATTGATAACAATTGCAAAAGTCTTGCAGCCCGCCCTATTTAAAGGAGGGTTTCACTTGTGCTATACCGGCTGACACCATGGAGACACTTATTTCCCACCACGTTCATGTTATCATGCTCCTACGTGTGGCATTTTGGTATGATTTTAAACATGGAGCACACAAGTGGAACTTTTATTTCCAAACCCCTCTATTAGAACTTTTTCCACGGTGGAAGAGGGGTTAGTGCGTCTGCCTCACAATACGAAGGTCCTGGGTTCGATCCCGCGCTCGGGATCGTTCAGTGTGGAGTTTGCATGTTCTCCCCGTGACTGCGTGGGTTCCCGCCGGGTACTCCGGCTTCCTCCCACCTCCAAAGACATGCACCTGGGGATAGGTTGATTGGCAACACTAAATTGGCCCTAGTGTGTGAATGTGAGTGTGAATGTTGTGTGTCTATCTGTGTTGGCCATGTGATGAGGTGGCGACTTGTCCAGGGTGTACCCCGCCTACCGCCCGAATGCAGCTGAGATAGGCTCCAGCACCCCCCGCGACCCTGAAAGGGATAAGCGGTAGAAAATGGATGGATTTGCAAAATTTTAGATAAAACCCAATATGCCTCTGTGTGTGAACCATGTCTGTGTGGACAAACGTTTCACTCAGGCACCTGAAGGCAAGAAAGAAGGGCGAAACATTGTTGGGAAGGCAAAGCCTTCTACTTTACTTTCTGCACAGGAAGAGTCATGTCTCAACACTCCAGCATGTGTGCCTTTTTTTTGGTTTTTTTTGCCTTTTGACAAGTTTTGTCCATCTTGCTCACTCAATAAGAGTGCAAAAAACTCAAAAGACCAGTGTGAAAAGAGGGAGCGAAACGCTGAAGAGTAAAAAAAAAAAAGCATACCATTTACAGTACATTAATGGTGCTCACAAGCATGACCACATCACAGCACAATAAGTGACCACACCAAGTCGGTCTTCGCTTGGAAAATGCAAGAGCAGGGTTATATCACAGTAACAGAGAAGACACTTTTCCTCCTCTTGTTCCAGCGTGGCCCCTCGCTCTTACAAACAAGAACACGCAGACGAAGCTCCCCCTCCATTTCCATCTCCCGCTGTCTGTTCCTTTCTCTTCTGCTCCTCTGTCAATATTAATTTGGGTGCATTTTACATTCTTAAATGTTTATTATTGTAGCAATATTGTTGTTAAAGTTAGGGATTTTTGTGATTTTGTTTGTAAGAAGGCACCATAACCGACTCAGTGGCCTAGTGGTTAGAGTGTCCGCCCTGAGATCGGTAGGTTGTGAGTTCAAACCCCGGCCGAGTCACACCATGGGACCCATTACCTCCCTGCTTGGCACTCAGCATCAAGGGTTGGAATTGGGGGTTAAATCACCAACAATTATTCCCGGGCGTGGCCAACGCTGCTGCCCGCTGCTCCCCGCTGCTCACCTCACCTCCCAGGGGGTGAACAAGGAGATGGGTCAAATGCAAAGGACAAATTTCACCACACCTAGTGTGTGTGCGACAATCATTGGTACTTTAACTTTACTTTAGTGACTTCTGTCTGTGTGCACGCGTGTCTGCAGAGCAGCACACACAGCAGCTGGTTGTTGTTTTGACTTTGTTATTACATAGAAAGTTGATCATCACCCCCTTGTTATGTCTGTTTGATATACAGTACCTTGAAGTATTTTATATTGTGTTCCAAGTGTAGAAACCATAACTAAAGTAGGGACTTTTAAAGTTAAAGTTAAAGTCCCACTGATAGTCACACACACACACTAGGTGTGGTTGAATTACTCTCTACATTTGACCCATCCCCTTGTTCCATCCCCTGGGAGGTGAAGGGAGCAGTGAGCAGCAGCGGTTGCCGCGCTCGGGAATCATATTGGTGATTTAGCCGCCAATTCCAACCCTTGATGCTGAGTGCCAAGCAGGGGGGTAAAGGGTCCCATTTTTATAGTCTTTGGTGTGACTCAGCTGGGGTTTGAACTCACGACCTACTGATCTCAGGGCGGACACTCTAACCACAAGGCCACTAAGCAGGCTTGTCCGGGCTGGAACCTATTATTCATGTTTACATAGTTTTTTATGGGAATTCTGCTTCACTATACAAACTTTTCAATATACAAACCAGTTTTAAAAAACAATTTGTAAATAGAGGTTCCACTTTTCTGAGCATTTTAGAAGCTGTCCTGAAATGCAATCTATAACAGAACCCAATTTTTGTGCGCCAAAGGTGCACTCTGGCATGAGCTCGAATTATCCAGACACAAGAAAATGCATACTGCTTTTATTCCGATACGTGACTTCTTCCAGTAAGTGAAAACCAGTGGTGGTCAACCAGGCTGTTGTACAGCAAGTAGCGCGCGCAACATCTGAGTACAAAAGAGGCTTAAATCTTTCTGCAATAAGCAGATACAAGCAAAAAATCTAACTATGCAATGGAATAAATCCTTATACGTTATAAAAAAAAAAGATGTGTAGAGTGATATCAAGGATTATACATCAGTCGCGTTTTTAGACATATTGAACTATTGTGTGAAGTGAAGTGAAGTGAATTACATTTATATAGCGCTTTTTCTCAAGTGACTCAAAGCGCTTTACATTGTGAAACCCAATATCTAAGTTACATTCAAACCAGTGTGGGTGGCACTGGGAGCAGGTGGGTAAAGTGTCTTGCCCAAGGACACAACGACAGTGACTAGGATGGCGGAAGCAGGGATCGAACCTGCAACCCTCAAGTTGCTGGCACGGCCGCTCTACCAACCGAGCTATACTGCCCGTGTGCTGTATACCGTGTGCTCCAGACATGATTCTACACGACAAAACACATTAAAACTTGGAAAAGCATGGAGGTCTACAACTTCTTTGTGTGTGGCTAGGTCAAGGAAATTGGTATCAAGACTCTCCTGGATAAATATGCATCGTTTTGGCTCGGGTAAGGTTGCATTTCATGATTTAACTTTGTGTCTACTGATGTTTGTTGCTGTTGCACGCGCTGTTTACGAGTAGCGCGTTATCCCCGTATTAATCAAAATATAACTATAGATGTCAACATTGTGTATGTGCTGAAAGCTTCATTTATGATCGTTGGCTTTGGTAGAAGCTTAACTCTTATAGGTTTTGCTGACATTTGCTTTCTTTCTCGCCGAGTCGGTGCTTTTCGAGACACTTGTAGCAAACACATGTTTAAGAAATACAAATTATATCAAGACAATACTTAAATGGGAAATAATAAACGTTAAAAGTACAAAAAACAAACATTTAACGGAGTGATCATTGCAAACTCATGCATTCTTTGACTCTGCTCCCTTGGACTGGAGCGTGAGTTGCATGCTTTTCTCGTTGTTTCGTAAAATCTTGCACTCTCCCTCCCTTTTTAACTACCTCTCAAGGAACTCTGAAGAAAGGTTAATACTTTTCGCGATTTGAACGATTCATACAGCCGAAAACAACACAAGCATAGGCCATTTTTTTCTTTGAGAAATTATGCCGAGTACCCATTGAGAACAGAGCTAGCTTGACCACCACACAGATTCATTGGGCGGGACGGGACGTGAGTCGGACGTGACGTCAGTAAGATCCCAGCAATTACATTACGTTTTTTTCATACAAGAGATAGGTTGACATTATATCTCCTACATGAAAAAAACAAACGCCATTAAAAAACAATGCCAGGAGACCACGGCAGTCATTCATCAGCTCAAAGATCAAATTGCTGAACAAGATACAGGTATGTCTAATATCGACACAGGCACGGAAGATCCTCGTTTCTCTTCCGTCGTTTTGCATTAATTGTGTCCTTCTGTGCCACGGCACAGCCAGTTGTGTGCCAAAATATTTCAGACATCCTTAATATAGATTTCATGCTCGATAATTCACATTGCAAGAGCTAAATGATTATATTTGTATCTCCTACTGTTGTGGGAGTTCTATACATCAACATATTTTCTGCATGTACTTTAAGATAGACATGCTAAATGGATTGTGCTCTCTATTTTGTTAATTTAAGAGACAGTCCGATGCGCAAAAGCTTAACAGGTCAACTTTGCGTGCGCTATCATGTTTGCACGTCTCTTAATACTCTATATTTTCAACTCGGCAACATGTTTCAACTGTGTTTCAGGTCGCCGATTCCAACGGAGGCTAGGACGAGGAGCCCCAAATGTGGGCGCCCTTCGAGTCAATGTTTGTGTCTCCAACCAGGAGATCACCATTTCCTTTCAGGTGATCCCAAGGCAACCTGAAAACAATAGCAATGAAAACATTGACAACAACAATGTCGCCAATATGGAAGGCATTAATAGGAACCGTGGTGACAATGATAACAATCCTAGTAGTGATGACAATGATGGTGATATTGAAGATTTTGACGTCAGTAATGAAGACAGTGAAAACAACGATGCCAATAATGAAGGCAATGATAGCAGTAATGAAGATAATATTGACGACAATGACAATTCTGATGACGATGCTAATGTTGAAGAGAATGATGACAATATGGACGACGATGATGCCAATGTTGAGGACAATGATGACAATATTGAGGACGATGATGAAGACAATGACGACAATATTGAGGACGATGATGAAGACAATGACGACAATATTGAGGACGATGATGCTGAAGACAATGACGACAATATTGAGGACGACGATGCTGAAGACAATGACGACAATATTGAGGACGACGATGCTGAAGACAATGACGACAATATTGAGGACGACGATGCTGAAGACAATGACGACAATATTGAGGACGATGATGCTGAAGACAATGACGACAATATTGAGGACGATGATGCTGAAGACAATGACGACAATATTGAGGACGATGATGCTGAAGACAATGACGATGCCCATATCGAAGACATTGACGACGATATTGAAGACAATTATGCCAATGTTGAAGACAATGACGACAATGTCGAAGACGATGACGACAATATCGGAGACGATGAGGAACATGTTGACAATGCCGAAGATAGCGACAATGATCCCAATCATGAAGGAAGCGAGCCAACAACAGAAGAAAGCGACAGCGACACAACTAGTATTCAAAGTGAGGACAATGATCACGTTGTCATTGAAAACCCAGAATTCAACATTTCAATGGGCATAATGCCATTTTTACACGGCAACATTATGCAGAACATTTTCGTCGAGTTCCATGGAACGAATACGGATGGTTTTGAATTTGACAATGCAGAGTAACAGGGAGGCAAGGGAACAAAACATGGAAGACTATGACATCAAAACAATGACAACATTGAAATGTCAAGTAAAAGTGTCAGGAAGGATTACTGTATGTACTCTATCATAGAACAGATGCAGGACCTTGTCTGGATCATTAAAGAAGAGGTTGACCCTGATATAAGTCTGAAAAGTCTGAAGAAGACATTTGTCTTACATTCAGGGTTCACATATTTATACATGCATACTAACAGGTGACGCCAAATGTGTTCGCTTCAGGTGAGTCTGAGCTTTTCTTCCTGTCACTCACACACCAGACCTGGAGAGATGCAGCCGTGACACAGCGTGTCTTAAAGGCTGGGCAAGTTAGCTAACAACAGAAGAAGAGTCGCGATTCCAATTTTAGAGTAGCTAAGAAATTCATAATTTTCGACTGCAATCTACAGTACAAGTTATGTCACTGATATTGAAAACATGATTTAAAGTATTGATTTATTCTTTTTTTGTGTTATTTTCCCACAAAAAATGGATCTTGGAAAAGCGGGATGTTCTTATGTTCAGGGTCAGTTTATATTTTTGTTAATACAGTAATAGCTACGGGTGTCCTGAGCCAATATTAAAATTAGATATCGGTCCAATATCAACCAAAAAACGTGTATCGGAATTTATCGGCATGGGTCAAAAGTGTTCAATATTAGCCTCCAATATGAAAAGTCCATTCCTGCCTTCATTTCAGCAATTCTATCCAGCAGCACCCAGGGCCAGCCTGCATAGCCCACGTAAGAGCGATTCATATAAGTTCGTTTCAAAGATGTTTCAAATGATTGTTCAGCTAAAGATGACTGATCATCACAACAGCTTGGAACTATTAATGATGCACAACTTGGAACTAGTAATGCTGCACATCAAGTAATAAAGAATTTTACATTATTAAACAAAACAATCATTTATACACTTAATAGTTTCTTGTTGCACTTGCACTTTCCTTAAAAGAAACACTGTAAACCAGGGGTGTCAAAAGTGCGGCCAATGGGCCAATTTTGGACTGGGGCTTGCCTTATTGTAAAAAAATAAAGGTTAACAATGGGATGTATTAAAGGTTAATAATGGGATGTATTAAAGGGATCATATTAATTATATTTGTTCATTGTGGTCTACATAGCATGTAATGGTGGTTCTTTGGTCAACATTTTGCATGGATTATGTTTTACAGAGCATTTTAATGCTGCTTTCTGACCGTCTCTTAAGGATGCTCTGGTTTTATATACGTGCCTCCACTTCAACTATGTTTCCCACCGTCATCCATGTTGCAGTTTTAGCGCTTTAATAGCAAGTCTACAGACAGCTATAAGTTAGAACTATACGCTACTTCGTATTAGAAATGGCATCAGTGGAGGATGCATGTGCATGTACGAGCCAATCTGTCCCACAACAAGAGGATAGCAAAAAATAAGCTTATTGACTACAGTGTGGACTACAATGGTGCACTTGCGCAAGGCACTTTGGGTAAATCTCTACTAGGGCTGTGAATCTTTGAGTGTCCCACGATTCGATTCAATATCGATTCTTGGGGTCACGATTCGATTCAAAATCGATTTTGTTTCAATTCAACACGATTCTCGATTCAAAAACGATTTTTTTCCCAATTCAAAACGATTCTCTATTCATTCAATACATAGGATTTCAGCAGGATCCACCCCAGTCTGCTGACATGCAAGCAGAGTAGTAGATTTTTGTAAAAAGCTTTTATAATTGTAAAGGACAATGTTTTATCAACTGATTGCAATAATGTAAATTTGTTTTAACTATTAAATGAACCAAAAATATGACTTATTTCATCTTTGTGAAAATATTGGACAAAGTGTGTTGTCAAGCTTATGAGATGCAATGCAAGTGTAAGCTACTGTGACACTATTCTTCTTTTTATTTTTTTATAAATGTCTAATGATAATGTCAATGAGGGATTTTTAATCACTGCTATGTTGAAATTGTAACTAATATTGATACTGTTGTTGATAATATTCATTTTTTGGTTTGTTCAGTGTCGTGTTTGTGTCTCCTCTCAATTGCTCTGTTTATTGCAGTTCTGAGTGTTGCTGGGTCGGGTTTGGTTTTGGAACTGGATTGCATTGTTATGGTATTGCTGTATATTGTTTTGTTGGATTGATAATTTAAAAAAAATAAAAATAAAATAAAATAAAATTACAAAAAACATAGATTTTTTAAAAATGAGAATCGATTCTGAATCGCACAACGTGAGAATCACAATTCGAATTCGAATTGATTTTTTCCCACACCCCTAATCTCTACCATATATGGATAATCCGCTGACGTCACACCTGGGAACAATGTCACACTTGGGGAAAATTCTAAGGTCATTTTTGAGGATGTATGACGGAAGGCAATATTGTTTTATAAATATTTCCGCCATGCCTCCATGGTTTGATTTCAAATTGTTGGGATGTAGCAGATCCCAAATACACAAAAACAGATACCAATAGGTAAGCAAAGTTGATTTTGCATAATCGGGCCCCTTTAAATTATTACAGTAATTTGTTTCATCACCTAAATGACAAAGTTTATGGAGCTTAAAATACAGTAAACTGGAGAGAAATACACTGAATTGGTCATAACAGCCTTTATGCACTGAATGTATCAAATTGGCACCCCATGTTTTTTGTGCTTCCCATTATAGATGTAAAATGGGTGTTAGCTTCCTTGCCGATAAAACATGGTAGCAATTTGTGTCTGCTAGTTCACGATCGTCCCACTTCTCACAGTATGGCAAGTCAGAGTACTATGGTATGGAGGTTAATTTGTGTCTTTATTACGAAAGCTTTTTTTTGACACTGAATTTATGTAACCACATTTTTGGCGTTTGAATTTTGTGAACTGAATCTTTTCAAATCAAATTATGCTGACAATTTCATTGAAAACATTCAGTGTTTTAAATTCAGTCAATAAAAATTCAGTGTAAAAAAAAAATCAGTGTAAAAAAAATGTCAGGCTTGTCCCTGACAGTTTGACTGTTTTAGTTTTTTCTCTGTTTGTCTTAGTTTCCTGTCAGCGCTTTTATTTTGTCTTAATTTCCTGAGTGTCTCCCTGAGTGCTGCTTCCCCTCAGCTGTGGCTGATTGGCACCTGGCCACACCTGGTGTCAATCAGCCAGCTACTATTTAAACCTGCCTTCTCCTCCAGTCATTGCTGGATCATTGTCGTTCCTACCTGTCGTGTCGTTGTTCTTAATACTTGTCGTTGTAGCTCTGTCTACTTTTGGTTTCACTCTGCTCATGTCCTAGTTCCTTCGTGTCACAGTAAGTGTTTTTGGTTTCTTGTCCACAGTTAGCCTCTGTGCTATTTTAGTTCATAGCCAAGTTTGTTCTCCGCCTTGTGCGCGCCTTTTGTTACTTTTTTCTTTGTTGTTTTGTCATAGTGTTGAATTAAATCATGTTTTCTTGCACAACGCCTTCCGCCTTCTCTGCATCTTGGGGTTCGGCACCTACAAACTCTGACAAAAAATGCTGCTTCAGAATGCAAGACTCACTTCCGCTATATTAAGACAGAAGCAATCGATCCTGTCTCAGAACCAGCCAATGATGTGTAAAGTTTGAAGTCACGTGACACGGGTATTTGCAAAATAGCATAAAAAAGTTGTTAACTGGGCTACCTTGGCATAATGGAAACGAACAGAGTAGGGCAGAGTGGGCGGGGCTTGTTTACAGCGCAAAAAAGCCTGAAAGCGAGTGTCAGACGGAGGCAGAGTTCTTCAGCAAAGTTCTGCAGAACATTGATATTGTATAGAAAATGTGGATGTTTGCATTTATGTTTCGCAGTGTTTGTTGCATCTTTGTTGTTTAGGGTGACCAGGTGTCCGGATTTAGGCCGGACAGTCCGGATTTTTAATGCCCTGTCCGGCGTCCGGCGCAGCTTCAAGCCGGACACGTATTTGTCCTCCTTTTTGAGGCACTAGGCTTAAAGAGCGGAGTTTTTTCATCTTTGCTGGGCTGCAGCGCGATAGCCAATCAAAGACCGTAAAAAATGCCCCCAACGCAGTAACGTATCAAATGATTGGCTAAGAGCTGTGTCGGATACAAATCTGCTTATCGTTGGTTAAAAAAGTAAACATGGATAAAAGAGCACGAATTTATAACGAAAAGCAGTCGAGACTCATTCCATGGCTTCTGCACACTTTGTCGATGTGATGTCGACGTAAGTAGTCAGGGGAAAGCTGCAATTGAACGGCATGCGGGTACGGATAAACATAAAAGTAATAAACATGCGGCAGGTACCTCTTCAATGAGGACATTTTTTCATGAAGTTTCGTCGCCCCTGGATGACAAGATAACTGCTGCGGAGCTGTGCAAGGTGTACCATGCTGTAAAGCAGTGGTTCTCAAATGGTACCCTGGGGGTATGTAATGTAATGTATGTTCATAAACTGAACATCAAATTAAGTAGGCTATTCCATTCATTACCATAAACCCAGAGTTTCCCCCATGCCATGATGGTTTGACCCTCACTAAAATGTCTGTCAAAAAGAACTGTGAAAAGAAATGCAACAATGCAATATTCAGTGTTGACAGCTAGATTTTTTGTAGACATGTTCCATTAATATTGATGTTAAAGATTTATTTTTTTGTGAAGAAATGTTTAGAATTAAATTCCTGAATCCAGGTGGAACTCTATTACAATCCCCAAAGAGGGCACTTTAAGTTGATGATTACTTCTATGTGTAGAAATCTTTATTTATAATTGAATCACTTGTTTATTTTTCAACAAGTTTTTAGTTATTTTACATATTTTTTTCCAAATAGTTTAAGAAAGACCACTACAAATGAGCAATATTTTGCACTGTTATACAATTTAATAAATCAGAAACTGATGACATAGTGCTGTATTTTACTTCTTTATCTCTTTTTTTCAACCAAAAATGCTTTGCTCTGATTAGGGGGCACTTGAATTAAAAAAATGTTCACAGGGGGTACATCACTGAAAAAAGGTTGAGAACCACTGCTGTAAAGCATCACCAGTCCTACAGAAGTTTAGACTGCGGCATGAAAGTGGACCGGGAGATTTTCAGTGACTATCCCACAGCTAAAGGGATGGCCTGTGGCTGAACGAAAGCCAAGGCATTGTGCGAGAACGTCATCGCTCACTATTCAGTACAGGAACATACAGACTACATAAAAGAAAACAACCTACCCTTTTCCGTAGCAACCGACGCCTCAAATAAAGGAACAAATAAGTGTTTTCCCATTGTGGTAAGGTATTTTCACTTTGATGAAGGCATCCAACATGTCCTGTTGGATTTTTATAGTGACAGCAACGAAACGTCAGAAGCCATAACAAACCAGCTGCTGGCAAAACTTGAGATGTCTGGCTTAGAGGTGAAAAACATGTCTGCATATGCAGCAGACAATGCCAGTGTCAATTGTGGCAAACATAACAGTGTGTATCAGAAGCTGAAACTGAGCCAAAAAGATGTGCTCCCTGCAAACTGTTTGGCCCATATTCTGCATAACGCAACCAGATATGCAGCAAGCAGCCTTGATGTTGATGTGGAAAAAATTTTGTGGCATTTTTTTTAAATTATATATGTTAACTACATTTAAGTCCACACATGTTATGCTTTGTGGCACTCTGCAATTGAAAAGATTCATCTCAGTGGTCACTTTTTGAACACCACAATGTATTGAATAAATACAAATACTGTTAACAAACACTTGACTTTAATATTTTTTCCTATTCAGCCACACAAACATCATCTTTAAACCACTCAAAATTGTACTATAAATAAGAGTATACCAGAGTCCTATGTACACCATAGTAATTTATTGATATGCCGCATAATGTCCTCCTTTTTGGTGTCATGGAAATGGTCACCCTATTGTTGTTCTTGCCCGATATCATATGTCGATCAGGAGGTGGTTTGTAGGAATGCAACGCATATTATCAATATGCTTTATTGTTATTAATTTATATTGTAAATTCCACATTCTATATTTCATGTACATTCTGACTGTCATATAGCTCAGTAGAATAACTAAAGTTAATTCCGTTTTTGAGATGTTCTGTTTAGTTTTTTACTGAAGACACTTGAATGTACACGAAAATACAGAATTTGGGATTTGCAATATTAGCTATGCACAATAAAACACTGAATATTTAAAATATGTGAACGTTGCTTCTCTACTGCAGATCGACATCTTTTATAATCGAGCAAGAGCAACAAAGATGCAACAAAGACGACGCAAAATAAAGGCAAAAGGATAAAATAAACGTTCACTTATTTAAAATAATATCTCGGTTCCTTTGGTCACCGTAGTGTTCATCTATTAATGACCAAACTTTGTCTTGTTAACAACGAGCTTCGACTCAAACATGTATTCCTTTAAGAATGCATCGTAACCTGTCTTCTTCTTATATTTACCTGAACATTATCCAGCACCATCTGCTGGTCACATTGTGTATCACCGTCAGTTTAGCGGCATATTGTATCACTCACTATTAACCATTGGAATCATTTCTGTAGTTTGAAAATATCCAGGGAGCCGCACTGAAATGTTAATTATGTTGTGTCATGCCAAGTTAGGCCAGTTAACTGACTTTTATGCTGTTTTGCAAGATCTGCGTCATGTGACCTCAAACTTGACACCTCTTTGGCTGGTTTTGAGACACGCTTGATTGCTTTAGTCCTAGTTTGGGAAGCAAATTTTTCGACACTGAATTTTTCAGAACTGAATTTTTATACACTGAATTTTAAAACACTTGATTTTTTTCAATGAAATTGTCAGCATAATTTGGTGTAAAAAAAAATCAGTTCCCAACATTGAAACGTAAAAAAATCAGTTACATAAGTTCAGTGTCAAAAAAACCTGCCGTAATAAAGACACACATTAACCTCGATACTACAGCGCCTACATCTTTTTTCTCTTTGGTCCGATTATCAAGAACAATGATGTCACTTACCTAAAAAAACATTAAACCAACTGTAGATTTTACAGTTCATAAACCATAATTTAATGGCGTAAAAATGTCTCTGCAACCAATATTTTGAAAAAATTGTTACAAGCAGACCAGAGAGTAATCAATCCCCTCATTTTCCGCTTTCCACACAGGCATGAATAAGAAGCAGCAAGATGTCTTGTGTCAGTGTGCACATTTTGGGATTTTTACTCGAGTAAATACATAACACTGTAATGGACAATTATTAATATTAAAGTTGTATTTTTCTCATTCTGAACACACATCCCTGGTCTTAAATTGTATTCATTGTGGTCTTATAAAGTCTTGATTTGCGATATCGGATTGATATCGGCATCGGCCAATAATCAGGGCTGCAATATCATCAGGCGGAAAAAGTTGTAGTAGTAATAAAGACATTTCTGTAGAATTTTGTACATGAGATATGATGACTGCCAAGAATGGCTTTAATCAATCAGTTTGGTTGAGGTACCACTCAATGTGGCCTACACTATGTAAAGTCCTTGTGGTAGTCCTTAGCTATCACTCCTCTACTAATGCCATCTTGGTTTTCTTTGTGAGGTTTTCGTGTGAATCTACAGACCAAAATCTCTATAATTACTGTAGAATTTATTTTCAGAGTGAGGCTGCACATGCTGACGCAATTAAATAATGGGATGAAGCTGCAATACAACTGCTGCTATGCTCATCTGTAACGTGGCCTTCATTCACAGCAGCTTTTAACACAGTCAAAGCAGAGCGTATATATGACAGTCCAATCCAACACTGGTAGCATCTGTATGCTAATGTGGGATGGAGTGAATAGGGATTCTGTGCATTCATCATCTACTGAGGCCGTCAGTGTTTTGTTGCCATCCAAATGACTTTAGTGTGTGATAACAAAGCTCTCAATCATGCAACCTACAGCTTCCTGTTGTTTCCTCTATTTGTTTTCAGCAACACAAACTTGCAATTGTACATATTTTGTGTTCCTCTTTATGCCACTTCTGCAATATGCACATTCCTCTTTTTTTGGTTTTATTCTCCAGCAGCAGATGTTTACGGGACTGACAAGCATTCCAGAACACGCCTGTGCTAAGTTGCAGTTTCCCATAAACATTATTGTACCTCAGGGATATTCAACCAAAATTTGTTTCACGGACCACATTTCCAGAAAGCACTCTTGTGTTTTTTAATAATCTGTTGCAAAAATTACATTCTTTCACAAGTGTTTTGAACTGAACTCATGGGCCACTAGTTCAGGGGTCGGCAACCTTTACCACTCAAAGAGCCATTTTGACCCGTTTCACAAAATAAAGAAAACAATGGGAGCCACAAAACTCTTTTGAAATTTAAAATAAAATAACACTGCATACAAAGTTTTTTTTTGCTTTGTGCTATGTATAAACCAGGGGTCTCAGACACGCGGCCCGCAACTTAATATGAAAATTTAATGTTAGTGCGGCCCACGAGATTTATATGAATGCCGCTTGACAGCATCACACTTGCCAACCCTCCCAATTTTTCCGGGACACTCCCGAATTTCAGAACTATTCTCTCGAATGTCTGCTGATTTTCACCCAAACAACAATAATAAGGGCGTGCTATGATGACACTGCCTTTAGCGCCATCTACAACCTGTACAAACAGCTTGCGAGCCCAGTCACTTGTTGTATGAGGCTTCTGCAGACACATAAGTGACTGCAAGGCATACTTGGTCAACAGCCATACAGGTCACACTGAGGGTGCCCGTTTTAACAACCTTAACACTCTTACTAATATGCGCCACACTGTGAACCCACACCAAACAGGAATGACAAACACATTTCGGGAGAACATCCGCACCGTAACACAACGTAAACACAACAGAACAAATACCCAGAATCCCATGCATCTCTAACCCTTCCGGGCTACATTATATACCCCCCCCCCCCTCTTCGTGCGTCGGTTGAGATGGGCGGGGTTTGGTGGTAGCGGGGGTGTATGTAATGTAGCCCGGAAGAGTTAGGGATGCATGGGATTCTGGGTATTTGTTCTGTTGTGTTTATGTTGTGTTACAGTGCGGATGTTCTCCCGAAATGTGTTTTTCATTCTTGTTTGGTGTGGGTTCACAGTGTGGCGCATATTAGTAAGAGTGTTAAGGTTGTTAAAACGGGCACCCTCAGTGTGACCTGTATGGCTGTTGACCAAGTATGCCTTGCAGTCACTTATGTGTCTGCAGAAGCCTCATACAACAAGTTGTTTATATCACAAGGGACGGCGTGGCGAAGTTGGTAGAGTGGCCGTGCCAGCAATCGGAGGGTTGCTTGTTACTGGGGTTCAATCCCCACCTTGTGTCCTTGGGCAAGACACTTCACCCCTTGCTCCTGATGGCTGCTGGTTAGCGCCTTGCATGGCAGCTCCCGCCATCAGTGTGTGAATGTGTGTGTGTGTGAGGGTGAATGTGGAAATACTGTCAAAGCGCTTTGAGTACCTTGAAGGTAGAAAAGCGCTATACAAGTATAACCCATTTATCATTTATTTATTTAACCCTCAGTGTAACCTGTATGGCTGTTGATCAAGTATGCCTTGCAGTCACTTACATATGTAAGCAGAGGCCGCATACTACACGTGACCGGGCCGGCACGCAGATAGCATGGTGTAAAAGCGGACGCGGCGATACAGTATGTTGTAGAGGACGTTAAAGGCAGTGGCATCACGGCACGCCCTCAATATTGTTGTCTGGGTGAGAATCGGAGAATGTTTGCCCCGGGAGATTTCCGGGAAAGGCACTGAAATCCGGAAAAATCGGGGGGGTCGGCAAGTATGCAGCTGAGCCGCATCAGAGTGATCAAAGAGCCGCATGCGGCTCCGGAGCCGCGGGTTGCCGACCCCTGGACTAGTTGAATAGACCACGTTATGAAAAAAAAGAGAACCTAAAATGGAACATTGAGGAACACCCCTAGTATAACAAAATGACTCATTTACTGCTGTAAAGGAGAGGACTTAATAGGATGCCTTAAGGGTCACCGCAGTGATGTAAATCACATGATTGGATCCCAGTGTTCTATGTTTGCTAGCAAAGGTAAAATGTCTTGGCAAGGATCGCCTATTTTCACAGCAAGGATGAGAAATGTGGAAAATGTGCGGTGCCTCACGCCAACGTCATGCTTCACGTAAGCATATTTTTACAGGCTGTGAATACTTTGGCGACACTGAGGTGGTCATTTGCCAACATTTAATTTCAACAATGTAAAAAAGTTTGAGGCAAAGAGACACAATTAACTTTTTTGCCAATGCATTTAATGCTTCATATTCATATTAATATTTGTGATGATGTGAATTGATGTTCTCATTCATCCTGTTCATTGTATTCTTGGGGCATTCAATGGTTCGCAACTGGACTGTTGGGTTTGTCTTAGAATATGTTTCACCTCTCATCCATGTAGGCCTCATCAGTTCATGCTCATAGACTTAGATTGATCGGATTTAGTCTCAGACTTCTGACTAATCTAATTAATTTATATAGGTAATCTTTTGCCACCTATTGCTTTCAAAATGTCTTCCTGTGAATCCACCAGCTTTGCCAGTCGGGCAGACAGCAGCTGCCGGTGAGTGTGGCACATTATGGCAGTTAAAACGATGCAGTAATGGCCCAACTTTGTGTCACATACGGCTGCTACTGCATTGAAATAATAAATTGAGTAATCAAACAAGAGTCAAAGTCTTTCGTATCCTTTTTGATATGCTGGCATTTTTAACGTAAACGATTTCAAACATACTTTTACATCATTCTCACATAAATCTCAAATCTGGCTGTGAACAGGCTACAGTATGAACGCATTTTATTGTAAATTACACATATCTTTATTAGGGATAACTCACCTCTTCTAAAGTTTTACGCATCATTGGAGCGATTATCTTATCAAACAAGGTGCATCACTACTTTATCTCGAGTCCCCTTGTCTGTTTGGGTCATGCACATCCATCTTCTTCTTCACCTTCCTGACCCGACCATTCCTGTCTTACGCTCACAATCTCCCTCTTTCGTTTGCTCGAATGTATAAGGGAGCGTGGCCTGGGCATGCTCAGGCACACAGACAACTGCGATCAATTCCAGGTTGATTGGAATGTAACAACGATATGGGATTGGAATAGTGCGTTTGCACACTTTAATATATCTGAATGTTTTCTTGCGTACACTGTTTTCTGCATTTTAATGTACGCCTATTTTATTGTAAGGCCACTTGTCACCTGATGTCAGGGATTCCATTACTTCTGAGTCCCACACATAAATGTACATACAGCCTCATTCATCAAACTTTGAGGTGTGGACCTTATTAAGTTGTGCATAAGTATAGTTAACTGCTGGTATTGACACTGAGCTGAAAGTTTCCATCCATTATTGACAATTACTATTACTAAAACGTTTGAACATTCATTTAGACAAATTTACTCAATGCAAAAGTAAAAATTTGGAATTATTGGTCATGCGGAACCAAATTTAAAGTGTCCTCACCTTTCAATACAATACTCATTTGTTTCATTTCTGCTGAGTCTCTGAATTCTACATCGGGAGGAAACTCTTTGGCCTGGCCAGCGTCAACAACTCGTGTTCAGGTCTGCGTGTCGGCCTGACCCAGAATTGGCCTGTCTCACAAAGTCACCCGACAAAGCCTTAGCCAAATAGGATCACGCCCACGGAAAATTGTGGTGACTGAGTAATATTTAGTGTTATTATAGGCAGGAAGTGTGGAAGGAAAGAGAAGGTTTTGCCTGCTCTGTTAATGAAAGGTACGGGGAAGACGTGCATTTACTTTTATGGCTAGTTGACATGTCATTTGTCATCATGGACAAACCCTGTCACCCCCAGTAAAAAGATGAATTTGCATATTTACTGATCAAATATAGGGCAAAAACATGAAATGAGGCTGATGCAAGTCTTTCCTCTCTACTAAGTGTACCAGCAAGCGTTCCGTTCCTTCTTAGCGCACTGCGCTCAGCAATGAGGGCACTTGGCCGAATACAGGGCCGAAACCAATGTGATGGCCGTCTCTATTTGCATGACATCTTCAATATACTGTACAGTGCATCCGAATAATATTCACAGCACTTTTCCCAAATTTTGTTGTCTTAGAGCCTTACTCCAAAATAGAATACATAAATTTTTGTCCCGATAATGACAATGTGAATTTAAAATTTTTATTTTAAATTTTTTTTGCCAATTTATTTAAAAAAATAAAAATAAAAAAATCACACGTACATAGGTATTCACAGCCTTTGCTCAATAATTTGTTGAACAATTGCAGCCTTTTAACAGTCTTTTTGAATACGATGCTACAAGCTTGGCACACCTGTCTTTGGCCAGTTTGGCCCCTTCCTCTCTGCAGCACCTCTCAGGTTGGATGGGAAGAGTCGGCGCGCAGCCACTTTCAGATCTCTCCAGATCCAGAGATGTTCAAAGGGATTCAAGTCTGGACTCTGCCTGGGCCACATAAGGACATTTACAGAGTTGTCTTGAAGCCATTCCTTTGATATCTTGGCTGTGTGTTTAGAGTCGTCCTGCTGAAAGATGAACTGAGTCTGAGTTCAAGAGGCGCTCTGGAGCAGGTTTTCATCCAGGTTGTCTCTGTACATTGCTGCATTCATCTTTCCTTCTATCCAGACTGGTCTCCCAGTTCCTGTCACTGAAAAACATTTACACAGCATGATGCTGCCACTACCATGCTTCACTGTAGGGATGGTCTTGGCCTGGTGAAGACATGCTCCAAACATGATGCCAGGCATTCATGCTGAATAATTTAATCTTTGTCTCATCAGACCAGAGAATTTAGTTTCTAATGGTCTGGGGGTCTTTCAGGTACATTTTGGAAAACTTTTACAAAGGAATGGCAGCAGAGATGGTTGTCCTTCTGTCAGGCTCTCCTCTCTCCACAGTGGAATACTGTAGCTCTGGCAGAGTGACATCGGGTTCTTGGTCACCTCCCTGACTCGGGCCCTTCTACCAAGATCGCTCTGCTTGGACAGCCGCAGATCTGGAAAAGTCTTAGTGGTTACAAACTTCTTCCATTTACCAACGATGGAGGCCACTGCATTGGGACCTTAGGAAGCAGATGTTTTTTCTGTACACTTCCCCAGTTTTGTGCCTCGAGACGATCTTGTCTAACAGTTCCATAGACAATTTTTTGGCTTCATTCTCGGTTTGTGCTCTTCTATGCACAGTCAAGTGTGGGACCTTTTATTTATAGACAGGTGTGTGCCTTTCCAAGTCACGTCCAAACAACTGAATTTACCACAGGTGGACTCCAATTAGGCTGTAGGAATATATGAAGGATGATTAGTTGAAACAGGATGTACCTGAGCTCACTTTTGAGCTTCATGGCAAGGGCTGTGAATATGTATGTGATTTCTTTGTTGTTGTTTTTTTTAAAATAAATTTGCAAAAATGTTTCACATTGTAATTATCTTGAATTGTCTGTAGAATTTTTAGGATAAAAATTAATTTATGCCATTTTGGAGGCTATAACATAACATGTGGAAAAAGTGAAGCACTGAATACTTTCCAGATGCACTATAACAGAAACATTTACACCATGGCTTTTTTATAGCCCCTGTGTAAGTGTGACATCATATCATTGCTAATTGCACAATAAAATACAAATAAATCATACAGAGAGGTGAGAGGGAGTCAATGAGCTGGTAGGTGTTTGTCACTGCCATCTTTCTACAATGAAATGCAGCGACAGGAAGTGCAAAGCTCACAAAGCGACTGACACTTTTAAAACTAAAGGAAAATTAGGAAGTTTACAAAAAATGGAACAGCTGCTTCCTGGAGAAGGCATACACCCATGGATTCCTTTCCAAAACACAGTGGTACCTCAACTCAAGAGTGCCCCAACTTGAGCTAATTGTTATGCTTTGGTTGCAGAAACAAATTTGAGTTATAAGCATCTTTGTCGTCATTTGCATAGTCAACTCATGTCACAGTGAACATCCGGTCTTATTCACGAGCATTAGCTGATATAGAGATGGACATGTCTTTGTTTTTCAACCATGGGAAGGAAGAAAGTGAGTGTACAGGACAGCACTGAGAAGAAGTGGATGATATCCATTGAATTAAAGAAATAAATCTTCAAAAACATGATCGATTGCATCGCCATCTTGGGGAAACAATTCGAGTGTATCACTGCTAGTCTGCACCATACTAATGCAGAATGAGTTTAACGGCAGTCAAAAATGTTAAAATATTATTTAAATTGTGGACATTTATCCATGAAAATATGGAGAAGCTGCTGATGGTGTGTTTGATGGAGAAGCAGCTGCAAGAAGATACCGTAGAAGTCGAATCTCCAATGCTAATGCTAATGCTGTACATTATTATTACATTACTGTAGTTGTTTGTAGTACATTCTATTGTATTATTTTATAAAATATGTATTATCTTAAAGTTGTTAAATTGTGCTGTTACATACAATAAATCACTTACTTGGAGTGAATTATTTTATTTTTCCTGTTGTCCTGCATTGACGTTGATAAGATCATTGATCTCAGTTGACGTTGGGTGAAAGTTAAACTACACAGTCAACAGTCAATCACTGTATTGACCAAAATACACATTTAGAAGATAGTTTTTCTCCAGATTTTTTTTTAATTTGGGGTCTACAGCCTTATTTGTTGGTCCAAATGACATCCTCTCAAAAGGCAAATAGCAGACTGTGAGTTACGACGCTAATGTTGTCTTACGGCTTATCTTGTATTTAATAGTTGTATATACACTTCTGGCTAAATTGGAGCCCTAAACAGAATTTTCTTTGGAGGCCCCTTCACCCATTACAAAAAATGTCCACACTTTATTTATAAGAAATTGTTATACTTTTTTAAATCAAACTTTAATTTAATTGGATGCATGTGTTGTGCTAAAACAAATTCATGAGATATAAAGTGTTCAATAACTTTTAAGTAAAAAAAAATCCTGGTATAAGTGCCTTACAAGACCCGCACTCACACGATAAAGTGAAAATTCTCGGGGAAAGATGTCATTAGACTATTTTCAGTGACAGAGCAGGAAAGGGCTAAGAATAGGGTTGCGGTAAAATGTAATCTGAATTGCCCTGTCATTTATTAATTGACATTTTACATGCACTTAATTACACAAAACGGGGCCCACCACGGATTACGAGGCACTGCTCACAGCCTGTGATGTGTATAGGGTGGGGCTGGCCTGTGAATACAAAATGTATATTTTACACAAAAAAACAAAGTTTTGCCATATACTTTGTTATTAAGTAAAGAGGTTCGTGTACCACATGTGTCATCCATTCCACACAGTGAGTCAGGAGAAGCAGCACTACAACCCCACACTGCCTCTGCTCATACATCAAGTTCATTTACTCTGTCAAAGCCGTAATTTATTGCCACGGATGATGCTTTTATATCCAGGCTGGATCGCCACCAATGTCATTTCTCCCTCCAAATCAAAAGCAGGAAAATGCATTAAACCTGCAAGAGACAGCACAGTAGAACGTCTGCATTTTTTTTTTGCATGCAACTTGAGCTCTGTTACCTACATCTGTCGGCGTGATGTAGGGTTATTTTACAGAACTGGTTATAAAAATGGCACATGGTCATCTTTATGGCTCTTTGCTGACGGGGCAGATTTAACGCTGCGCAGAAATGTTCAGTCTTAACCTCAAACAGCTTGATCACATATGGGAGCTGTTTAAAATCTATCTGCAGCGCCATATAACATCTCTGTAGACCAGCCTGTGTAAAAATGTGGTTTCACTTTTATCAAAACAAGATTTGACAGTGCTTCTGTTGTGGTAACAGCAATAGCTGTCAGGTCTCCGCCCCGCATAATTAACGCAGTGAGGTCATCCTGTAAGAGACTACCACGGCTACTGGTTTGAAAGAACAAATGGTAGTAGGGCCATCATCCGCCATTTGAATGAAAAATACTAAAATAAAGATTGAATAAACTCAAATAACCAATTTTATCCAGTGCAATTTACATCATACAGTACATAGTTCATATCTAATACAGACTTAAATGTGAAATAAATGTATATGACTGAACTTCATCAGTCACTTCAATTTTTAGTTTTAGACATAACTACGGTACTTGTGCTCTGCAAATCCTACCTAGGAACAGGCGGCAAGGAATTGTAACCAGAAGCAGGAAGTCGAGCAATTCTGTTCTTGTACATTCTTGTTAGATAGTCACAATTAGGGATGTATACCTTTCACATTTGAATCAATACGGTACCGGTTCCCACAACCTGGGAATTGATAATGGGTTCCAGCTAGGGATGTCCGATAATGGCTTTTTGCCGATATCCGATATTTCGATATTGTCCAACTCTTTAATTACCGATACCGATATCAACCAATACCGATATCAACCGATATATACAGTCGTGGAATTAACACATTATTATGCCTAATTTGGACAACCAGGTATGGTGAAGATAAGGTACTTTAAAATAAGATAAATAAATTAAAAACATTTTCTTGAATAAAAAAGAAAGTAAAACAATATAAAAACAGTAACATAGAAACTAGTAATTAATGAAAATTAGTAACATTAACTGTTAAAGGTTAGTACTATTAGTGCACCAGCAGCACGCACAATCATGTGTGCTTACGGACTGTGTCCCTTGCAGACTGTATTGATATATATTGATATATATTGTAGGAACCAGAATATTAATAACAGAAAGAAACAACCCTTTTGTGTGAATGAGTGTGAATGAGTGTAAATGGGGGAGGGAGGTTTTTTGGGTTGGTGCACTAATTGTAAGTGTATCTTGTGTTTTTTATGTTGATTTAATTAAAAAAAACAAAAAAAAATGATACCGATAATAAAAAAAACGATACCGGTAATTACCGATATTACATTTTAACGCATTTATCGGCTGATAATATCGGCAGGCCGATATTATCGGACATCTCTAGTTCCAGCTTTGACAAAAGTCCTATTTTAGTTAAGGTTCGATCCTAATCACGGCCGTTGTGTCTTGGGCAAGACACTTTGCCCACCTTGGTCCCAGTGACACCTACACTGGTGTATGAATGTGCAGGACTCCATTAAATAAGAGATTATTATTTTCAATGGCACTTTTCTGGTTAAAAAATTAAAATAAAAGGACTCCAATTCTGTAAATGACGTCACGCCAAGAGGGGACGGCATATCAAGTCTGGCGATGGAAATGGGGTCTCCCGAGTACAGTTAGTTATCTACCCATTACCTAAAAACTAATTGATATTATGGAAAAAGACTGCCAAATTCATTTTCAGGAGAAATAAAAAAAAATACAGAAAAACAACTTGTTGGGGAAATTTGAATGCTATGGGTCCCACTTTTGCATGCACTCTGGACTTTTATTAACGTAACGGTCTGTTTACTTTAAGCAATAAATTACTTTACAATTTGGGAAATAACAATGATCACCTGCTTCCAATTAACGCCCAGGCTTCTTTGTGGTTTAAGTACTTAAACACCGTGACTGTAATTAGATCATTTATACTGTGTATGCTTTAGGGCAAGCTACAAGGGTACAAAAGTAGCATCTGTCAACGTACCACCTCAATGACAAAGCCTTTGTTCCTCTTAAATAGTGTACCAAATGGCAGAAGTCAAGCAATTCTAGAGCTCACCTCTGAGTTCAGTTGTAGCTGTGCAGTTGGACGAGGCCTTCCAGCGATCCTGGTGCTTTTTAAACTCCTGAACCCGACATATGTAGAGACCTCGGTCATCCTCCGACACGTTTAAAATCAACAAGTCAAAGATCTTCCCCTGCTTCACCACCGTCAGCTTCATCTTTGGCCTTGAGAAGCTCTTAGTGTAGTTCCCATAGAAACGGGCCTTTCTCATGTTGACGCGTGCGATGAGGAGTTCATCATCCAGCCTATCTGACCCCGCTGGCAGGAAGGTCCACTTCACTACGGGTAAAGCGGCGTTGCGGCGTCGTTGGGACACGGCGCATTTGAGTGTGATGTTTTGGCCCTCCTGGGCCACCGTGAAGGGGGAAGGGCTGATGGTGACGTTTATGGCAGAACACAAATCTGACGAAACAATAGCAAGAAATATAAGCTAATCACATTTGAGTGGCAAATTTCCACAGAGTTAGCAGGGTTTGTCACTTTCAGTTCACATTACAGTTGTGCCTCAACTTAAGAGTGTGTTGCGATAAAAGCTGTGTCTCAGGCTAATTGTTATGCTTTAAGCTGCGAGAACTTTTGAGTCACAAGACTGTTAGAAAACCATTTCAGGTGACTACCTCTTGAAGCTCATCGGGAGAATGCCAGGAGTGTGCAAAGCAATAATCAGAGCAAAGGGTGGCTATTTTGAAGAAAGTAGAATATAAAACATGTTTTCAGTTATTTCACCTTTTTGTTGTTAAGTACATAACTCCACATGTGTTCATTCATAGTATTGATGCCGTCAGTGACAATCTACAATAGTCATGAAAATAAAGAAAACGCATTGAATGAGGAGGTGTGTCCAAACTTTTGGCCTGGACTGAATATATATATATGAATGTATGTATATGTACCCCCAGACAATTTTTTTTCTCTCAAATAAAGTGGCTCCTGAGTCAAAATACCGTATTTTTCGGAGTATAAGTCGCACCGGAGTATAAGTCGCACCGGCCAAAAATGCATAATAAAGAAGGAAAAAAACATATATAAATCACATTGGAGTATAAGTCGCATTTTTGGGGGAAATTTATTTGATAAAACCCAACACCAAGAATAGACATTTGAAAGGCAATTTAAAATAAATAAAGAATAGTGAACAACAGGCTGAATAAGTGTACTTTATATGACGCATAAATAACCAACTGAGAACGTGCCTGGTATGTTAACGTAGCATATTATGGTAAGAGTCATTCAAATAACTATAACATATAGAACATGCTATACGTTTACCAAACAATCTGTCACTCCTAATTGCTAAATCCGATGAAATCTTATACGTCTAGTCTCTTACGTGAATGAGCCAAATAATATTATTTGATATTTTACGGTAATGTGTTAATAATTTCACACATAAGTCGCTCCTGAGTATAAGTCGCACCCCCGGCCAAACTATGAAAAAAACTGCGACTTATAGTCCGAAAAATTCGGTAATTGCCCGGGCCTGTTATAGCTAGAGATTAACATGACTACATGGAGAAGGCATACACCCATGAAATTCTTATACACAGTGGTACTTCAATTGAAGAGTGCCCCAACTTAAGAGTGTTTTGAGATAAGAGCATCTTCTCCTCTTTCTTCTTCTTGTTTTATGGCGGAACACTCAACCTTAATTGTAATGCTTTAGTTGCAAGCGAAACATTTGAGTTGCAAGCATCCTCGCCGTCAGTTGGAGTAGTCTACTAATGTCACAGTGAACCCTGTAAGGGCCGACCAAAACATCTGTTTCTATTTGCTAGCATTAGCTTATAGCAAGAGATCAACATAACTTGGTTTTCCAACCATGGGAAGGAGGAAAGTGAGTGTGAAGGATAGTGCTTAGAAGAAGAAATGTATGATATTCATCAAATCAAAGTAATAAATCATCAAAAACTCGACAGAGCATTTGGTCGACTTGGCAAAGCAATATGAGCATCATACTGAAGCAGAATGAATCTCATGCCAGCCAAGAACATTTATCCACAAAAATGTGACAATGTGATGCAAATCTACCTTGACCGGCCAGACTGTACCAGGTTGACACTGTCATAAAGGTATTAATTACAAAAACAATGTCCATTATTGTAGTTTACAATAGTGTAGAACTGCACTGCATCATGCTGAGGAGTGTCATTACTTTGGTGATGACTTGTAGCGTGATGAATACTCAATAATACACACTTTGCATGACATTCAAATGAAGTGCATTACCAGTTTTGTCATAAAGAATCTAAAGGAAAAATACAATTTGCTGTCACAGATGCAACTTGCAAGAGTACAGAACTAACCTTATAGGTCATAAGATTATATATTATAGACAGATTCTCTTTGTCACATCCTTTCTGATAGCATGCACGATAGTGAAGGGCTGTTCATAGTTTTCCTACCTCCAAAAAGCGCTTGAATCAGGAGAGCAAAGACCACAGAGGAGATCATTTTCCACGACTGCAGCCTCCATAAAGTTCAATGGTTGTGAGGGAAAAGTGGCTTAAAGTTTCCTCCGCCTTCTTTTCCTCTTCTTCTCCTCCAACAGAGCAGTGTAATATGAAACACTGCACACTATTTCTCCTCAGAACCTCCCCTGTGGCCCTCCCCCCTGCGGACTCACACACACATGCTCACCAAGAAAACACACACCAAAGGAAGGTGGGCACGCACGCACGCACGCACACACACACACACATTCTTTGCATCTGGAAACTGAGTGGGGAAACGTGAGTTCCTGTGTTTAGGATGGAGGGCGGTGGTGGAGGGTGACGCCGAGAAAATCACACTTCCAGCTGTGGAGAGACCTCAAGCCAAGGCTTTTATTTAGGCACTTATTTTGACAAGGGAGGGGGTGAAACAGTCTGCCTGTGTGTGGCCATTTGGATCTTTATACAGATGAATTATACAGTAAATGTTGTTTACCCATGAGAGGTGTATTGGTGTGGTTGATGGTCTGAATACAAAAATGAATATCATGCAAGTATGAAAGCCTCATGTAATAGAGTCGTAGACATTTTTAATTGGAACCTATGATGATTTTCATCTTTTGTGACTTATAAATGTTGCAATGTTGGATACTCGCATAGCGTCAAATCACCAGGTTCAGACACATGGCTGTAAGCTTGCACGCAGTTTCGGATGCCGCTGTTCGCGGTGTTTTGGAATATATTTTTTTTTAACAGTGCATCATCTGTGACGTCACAGATTGACGTACGTACCTATGTGGGCATTATTTAACGTATTTTGTTGGAAAGCCTCCTACTTCTCTGCTGAGTCCACACAGCTGCAGACTGCCACCACTTGAACTTTTGAATATTCCTTGTCTTTTCGTCGTTTCTATGTCTATAAAAGAAATACTTCTGTGTTTATTTTTCCACGACATTTGGGCCACTACAAATTTGGATTAGCCATTGAAAAAGGCAACGTCATCACAACATTGAGGAAACTCAAGAGAAGGTAGGATAAAGTGTTATTTTCATCTAATCTTAACATGCTCAGTAACACCAAGGAGCGACATGCATTAACATCAAGGCTGCTAAAAGCAGCTTCTTTGACAGTGTGCAGGTTTATATAATGCTGTGACTGTTGAATTTATATAATGTTTATGAAGTTTTTTTATTTCCAACATGTTAGGAAAAAAAATAGCGGTGGCATCTTCCATATACAGTACATCTGAAATGTATTCACAGCTCTTCACTTTTTCCACATTTCAGTATGTTACAGCCTTATTACTAAATGGAATTAATTAAATTTTGTCCTCAAAATTCTACAGACAATACCCTATAATGACAATGTCACATTTTTTTTTTAATACAAATGTATTAAAAATAAACAACAACAAAATCACATGTACATAGGTATTCAGAGCATTTACTTGTTGATGCACCTTTTGCAGAATTTACAGCCTCAAGTATTTTTTAATACAATGTCACAAGCGTGGCACGCCTATCTTTGGACAGCTTTGCCCATTCCTCTATGCAGCATCTCTCAAACTCCATGAGGTTGGATGGGAAGTTTTGGTTTTCATCCTGGATGTGTCTGTACATTTGCATTCATCTTTCCCTCTATCCTGACCAATATCCCAGTTCCTGCCGCTTAAAAGCATCCCCACAGCATAATGCTGCCACCACCATGCTTCACTGTAGGGATGCTATTGGCCTTGTGATTAGCGGTGCCTGGTTTCCTCCAAACATGACGCCTGGCATTTACAACATGGGGTTCAATCTTTAACTCATCAGAGCAGAGATTTTTGTTTTCCATGGTCTGTGAGTACTTCAGGTGCAAATTTTTGCAAACTTCTATGAAGAAATGGCTTCTGTCTGGCCACTCTACCATACAAGCCTGATTGGTGAATTTTTGCAGAAATGGTTGTCCTTCTGGAAGGTTCTCCTCCCTCCAAAAAGGAATGCTGTAGCTCTGACAGAGTGATCATCGGGTTTTCGACTAGATTGAAATGAATGCAGCAATGTACAGAGACATCCTGGATGAAAACCAACGCTTCCCATCCAATCTGATGGAGCTTGAGAAGTGCTGCAAAGAGGATTGGCTGAAACTGCCCAAAGATGTTGACAGGAAGATTAAAAAAAATACAAATCTGCTCTTCCCAAGAGACAACCTGAACTCACCTGCAAGACCCACAGAAATGACTTTGCAAATTGTACACATCTGCTGCTATTACCTGTCTTTTGCACTAAAAAAACCTAACTTTTATATATGTGGTCTATATTTTTGAGGATTTTTGAAATATTTATATTGCTTTTTTGTTTACTACAAATTGTTAAATATTCTTTTAAAAATGTGTACAATCTTTTTAAACAGGCGGCTAAGTATCACAGTACACTACTTTTTCAAAGTACACTGCTGAAACACAATTGTTTACATCCATATCATATAGACCTTTGTTTTAATACTTGTAAAAATACTATGCCGCATCTACCTGCACTTTTATTATTATTATTTTTGTCCTTTTTTTATTGCTACCATAGTAGTTACATATATTATGTTGTGCTCGTGCACTTTACTATTTGTGTCTCGTCTCGTCTCGTCTATGCATGGGGCAGTGAGAAACACAATTTTGATTCTTTGTATGCCTTGCACATTGACAACAAAGCTGACTTTGACTTTGATAGGTGTGCCAAGCTTGTAGCATCATATTCAAAAAGACTTCAGGCTGTAATTGCTGCCAAAGGTGTATCAACAAAGTATTGAGCAAAAGCTGTGAATACTTATGTACCGGTACATGTGATATTTTTCGTTTTTTACTTTGAATACATTTGCTAAAATTAAATAAAAAAAACTTTTTACATTGTCATTATGGGGTATTGCGTGTAGAATTTTGAAGACAAAAAGGAATTATTACATGTTTGAATAAGGCTGTAACATAACAACATATGAAAAAAGTGAAGCGCTGTTAATACTTTCCGGATGCACTGTATATATTTGAACAGTGTACATTTTTAAAAGATAAAACTGGATACCTTTGGAGAGGGTGGAGCGTGGTTTCATTTGCAATCTGGGAAGGCCTCTAAAGACCAATATGTTAAAGTTAAAGTACCAATGATTGTCACACACACACTAGGTGTGGCGAAATTATTCTCTGCATTTGACCCATCACCCTTGATCACCCCCTGGGAGGTGAGGTGAGAAGTGAGCAGCAGCGGTGGCCGCGCCCGGGAATCATTTTTGGTGATTTAACCTCCAATTACATGTTGCAGACATAAGCAAAAAGTATGTGAGTTGGGAGAAAAATCTAGGACAATTTTCACCAAAGCATTTCCAATACATTATCTGGACCACAAGGAAGTGTTTTAAATGTAGATTAAAGTCACTATAGGTGCACTCTATTTAGAAATAATGTTTTGGAAAGATTATTTGAATATTTACACTTTAATTATCTCCCCATTTTTCTGTTGCTTTCCCATGCTGTATGTATGCATAATGCCACAAACACATGTTCAAGACCTAAACTGTGTTAGTTTGCGAATATAAGATTGGATACTGATAGAGTTCATACTGTTTTTGGCAATCACTCTTTTTTTGTTATTTTACATGTCCTGTTCTGCAGCTTAGTAGTGCACTATGAGCAATCTGTACGCATGCCTTGTTAGGCTGGTACATATTTACTGGAACACTCAATAAAATATTGTTGTGATTGTATTCTTTATTCTAATTTTCTAGGATTAAAGGGGTTGAGAGGGCACAGACAGATATAGTGGAGAAGAAGAAATAGATAAAAAAAAAAGATAACTGACATTGTTAACTGCTGCTTGTACCTGGTTGAGGAACTCAGAGACCACCGGAGTACAGTGCAATAAAAAAACAAAAACAGAAATGACACAGTACTCATTTGGTGTATCCGAGAAAGAAAAAAAGCAAAGACAAGGGACAAAGACAGCAACCAGCAACACCGTTTTCTGCCTGGGCTTATTTTGGCCTCACTTGAGAGAGGGTGTTGATATAACAGAGAACAATAAGCAATACCAGAAACAGCAGCAACAACAATAACTGCATAGCCTACTGGTGCTTAGTTTAAGAGGGCACTTATAGAAGATTGCAATGAGAAACTGAACGGCAAATATAATCTTCGAATCAATGCAATTTAAAATTGGACAAAAAAATAGATCGGAATAACAGCACTTACATAAAGTAATAATAACTAGTATTAGTAGAAGTTATGTGGATCTGAATTGTTCAATGGGGAGCACGCGCCCTATACATGACACTATAACTGCCATGACTTGGTCCGGGGTGTGTGCTTTTCCAGGATGCAACGGAAAGTTGGCTCGTGCGAGACGGGAATGAAGGTACATGATTTATTATTATCAAAAAAAAGGAATAAATGAAAGCGCGCACAGTGGCGGAGAATAAACTATGAAACCAAAAGACTATAGCAAAAAAGTACAAACAATAAACACGCACAATGGCGGAGAACAAACTATGAAACCAAAAAGACTATAAATATGGAACCAAAACTTACTTGGCTTGGACAAAAATAGTTGCTTGAGGAATTGACATGGAAAGAAGTATCAGGCATGAACAGAGCATAAATGTGTTGGTGTCGTCAGCCCCAACAACAGAAAATGAAAAGCTTAAATAGCACAGACATGATTAACGAAAACAGGTGCGTGACTCAAAACGTGAAACAGGTGCGTGACGTGACAGGTGAAAACTAATGGTTGCTATGGTGACAAACGAGAGTGTACAATGAGTCCAAATGTGGAACAGGTGAAACTAATGGGTAATCATGCAAACAAGACAAGGGAGTGAAAAGCCAGAAACTAAACAAAACATGACTAAGACAAAACATGATTACACAGACATGACAGAACCCCCCCCTTACGGACAGATCCCAGATGTCCAAGAAAAAACTTAACAAGAGTCATGGGAGGGCGGGAGGGGGACATGGTGGTGGGTCGCCAGCCCAAGTGGCCCCGAATCCATCGAGGCATAGTCATGTGGCGGCGGCGAGTGGAACGCCGCTGCAGCAGGCGAGGTGGGCGACCCGGGACGGGCCACATCCGTGGCCGACTGGGAGGTGGGCGCACTTGGCGTGGCGGGCGACCAGGTAGCGGCCATATCCGTGGCCGACGAGGAGACAGGCGCGTCGTCATCTTGGCAGGCGTGGAAGCTCGGCGTGGAAGCTCGGCGTGGAAGCTCGGCGTGGCGCGTCAGGCGGCGAAGCTCGGCGTGGGTCTTGGCATGGCGGGTCTTGGTCTTGGCATGGCGGGTCTTGGTCTTGGCATGGCGGGTCTTGGTCTTGGTCTTGGCATGGCGGGTCTTGGTTTTGGTCTTGGTCTTGGCATGGCGGGTCTTGGTCTAGGCATGGCGGGTCTTGGTCTAGGTATGGCGGGTCTTGGTCTAGGTCTTGGTATGGCGGGTTTTGGCATCGTTGAGCTGCGACTGGCTGCACTTGGCGTCGTTGAGCTGCGACTGGCGGCACTTGGCGTCGTTGAGCTGCGACTGGCGGCACTTGTCGTCGTTGAGCTGCGACTGGCGGCACTTGGCGTCGTTGAGCTGCGACTGGCGGCACTTGTCGTCGTTGAGCTGCGACTGGCGGCACTTGGCGTCGTTGAGCTGCGACTGGCGGCACTTGGCCTCTTGGAGCTGCGACTGGCGGCACTTGGCGTCTTGGAGCTGCGACTGGCGGCACTTGGCGTCTTGGAGCTGCGACTGGCGGCACTTGGCGTGGTGGGTCTTGGCGTGGAGGGTCTTGGTCTTGGACTTGGTGTGGAGGGTCTTGGTCTTGGACTTGGCGTGGAGGGTCTTGGTCTTGGCGCGGAGGGTCTTGGTCTTGGCGTGGAGGGTCTTGGTCTTGGACTTGGCGTGGAGGGTCTTGGTCTTGGTCTTGGCGTGGAGGATCTTGGTCTTGGCGTGGAGGGTCTGGTGCTAACCGTGGAGCAGCAACGGGTGCTAGCCGTGGAGCAGCGACGGGTGCTAGCCTTGGAGCAGCGACGGGTGCTAGCCTTGGAGCAGCGACGGGTGCTAGCCTTGGAGCAGCGACGGGTGCTAGCCTTGGAGCAGCGACGGGTGCTAGCCTTGGAGCAGCGACAGGTGCTAGCCTTGGAGCAGCTAGCCGTGGTGCTAGCCTTGGAGCAGGTGGAGGTGGCCTAGCTGGGGGTTGCGGCTTGGCAGGGCGAAAGACTGGTGGTGGCGGCCGTGCTGGAGGCTGTGGCTTGACATCGTGCTGCTGAGCAACCCCACCTGAACAATTCCCAGCCCTAGCCCCCCCCTCAAGGGGCGGATACCAGACGCGCTCCCTGCGGTCTGGAACTCTCTGTAGAAGTGGGCGGAGGAGGGCAGAAACTTCCCCATTAAATTGTCCAAATTGTCTTTCTTGTGCCTGGGATTGAGTGGGTGAAAAAAAATTGTTTTGTGTCTTGGGTGTGGCTTGAGTCCTGGGGAGCGGGGAATCAAAAGAAAAAGAATTCAGAAAAAAAAATCCTGGTTTTTGACGTCATCAGGGCATGTGGGAGCGGCGTGTCCTGCAGGCTCGCGGAAGTTCTTCCTGACGTCCTTCGTCTTTGGCGGCGCTTCCGTGGCTGAGGTGACGCTGTGTCGTCCTGGGACCAAATGAAGTCTCTATACTCCATGGAGGAGTAGCGCCGCATTTCCTCCTCCATCGCGCACAGGACCGCCCAAGAAGCCTCGTCGAAAATGTCCAACTCTCGTGCGGAAAAGCGAGTCTGCTGACGACCTACTGTCATGACTTGGTCCGGGGTGTGTGCTTTTCCAGGATGCAACGGAAAGTTGGCTCGTGCGAGACGGGAATGAAGGTACATGATTTATTATTATCAAAAAAAAGGAATAAATGAAAGCGCGCACAGTGGCGGAGAATAAACTATGAAACCAAAAGACTATAGCAAAAAAGTACAAACAAAAAACACGCACAATGGCGGAGAACAAACTATGAAACCAAAAAGACTATAAATATGGAACCAAAACTTACTTGGCTTGGACAAAAATAGTTGCTTGAGGAATTGACATGGAAAGAAGTATCAGGCATGAACAGAGCATAAATGTGTTGGTGTCGTCAGCCCGAACAACAGAAAATGAAAAGCTTAAATAACACAGACATGATTAACGAAAACAGGTGCGTGACTCAAAACGTGAAACAGGTGCGTGACGTGACAGGTGAAAACTAATGGTTGCTATGGTGACAAACAAGAGTGTACAATGAGTCCAAACGTGGAACAGGTGAAACTAATGGGTAATCATGCAAAAAAGACAAGGGAGTGAAAAGCCAGAAACTAAACAAAACATGACTAAGACAAAACATGATTACACAGACATGACAATAACTGTTACGAATGGGTCGCATGTCTGCGAAGGTCGTGTGCCCAGGACGCACGACAGGAAGCAGCTTGGAAGTGAGAATGATATTTTAATTCCAAAACCACGGCAAAACAACAGAGTGTGTGTCGCTAGAAGTGCAGGTGAAGTGTAGTAACACATGTTAAATTAGCATAGCCAAATAGAACAGTAACAAACATAAAGCTGTAGCATAGCATGGGAATAAACATAAGTAAGTAAGTCAATTTTATTTCTAAAGCGTTTTTCACAAATAAAATCACAAAGCGCTGTACAAAACATAGGTAAAGTAAAACAGCAATTCAGTGAACCTGCTCAGTGGCCTTGTGGTTAGAGTGTCCACCCTGGATCGGTAAGTGGTGAGTTCAAACCCCGGCCGAGTCATACTATAAAAATGGGACCCATAATCTCCCTGCTTGGCAGTCAGCATCATGGGTTGAAATTGGGTTAAATCACCAAAATGATTCCCGGGCGCGGCCACCACTACTGCTCCCCTCACCTCCCAGGGGGGGAACGAGGGGATGGGTCAAATGCAGAGGACAAATTTCACCACACCTAATGTGTGTGTGACAATAATTGGTACTTTAACTTTAACTTTAACAACAGGGGCAACATCATAAATAGGATACACAGTGGTTTAAAAATGATAGTTAAAAGGTGCTTTAACTAAAAGCTTTACTAAAAAGAGAAGTTTTCACGTTTCTTAAAAGTTTCAACCCAGTGAAGATCACGGAGCAAGTTGTTCCAGAGTCTGGGACCTATAGCCTGGAATGCCATAAACAGTCGCCAATGGCAAACAAGAAACCCAGACTGAGTGGATCGCGAAGCAAGTATAATAAGGGGTGTGATTACGACCAGACATGTGAAAACACTAATCACAAAAGTAATGCTGCTGTGTACTCTAAACCAGTGGTTCCCAACCTTTTATGCACCACGAACCAGTTTAATGTCGGCATTATTTTCAGTACCTACTTCACAACTGAGGGGATACTACACCCCTATGGCGAGCAAATCTAGACTACAAGGGACGCATGAAGATAGCCAAACATCCATGCCACACCCACCGCGATGGGCAATCATGCCAGGCCTACTACTGGCCTAGGAAAGACCAGACATAGATACGCACAGACCCCCGGTGGGTAGAACCACCATGGACCCCTCCCTCCAGCAGGACATGCACAGTCTGCAAAAGCAGCCAAATGTTCCACAGCCCTGGAGAGAGGCAGCAGGGGACTGGGGAGGGAGGTCCCCAACCCAACCTCCAAAGGCCCCCCAACTCAAAGTACCTTGCGGTGGTCCCGTCAAACTTCAATGTTGATAGACTTCTTGTGTGGACAAAATCAAGGTAACATAGTATAGTATAGTGTTGAAGTTCTCCAAATATAAAGGATGTGGCTACACCACGACTATCCCTATAGAGTCCATCAAGGATTATCAAAAGTACTGCTGCCCCCATGTGGGAGACATCAATATTTTTGTCAGTGATGTAGTCTTGCTGCCAAAAAATGAGAGAGTAGTATGTGTGTCAGTGGAGCAGCTGGACAACAAGACACAAATACACATGTATCTGGGCTCTTCAGTTGCTGGGTTAGCTTTATTCTGGTTAAAAAATGTACACAAGTTTAATCAAGTTTGTACATCGACGGAGATAAGTTGTTCAAAAACAAGTAATCTGTATCAAAATTGGAGCAAATCAAGTGTAGCAAAACTCAGATGTTACTCTTTGCAGGTTCACAGCATCCTGCCAAACATTCTGATTTGACCTTTAACACCTCCATACCATTGATGCTGTGGTGGGTGGAGCAAGCAACCCTGTGGGTCAAAGCGACACATGGAAAGTAAGTAAATACGCATGTATTATACTTTATTGTTTTTGTTTTTTATGTCCTGTTCAGCTTCTCAGGCAAATCATATTGTTGATGTAGATGCCCATATCGGCTGTACAAATTTACTTTACAAAAGAGAAATGTGGTATACTTCTCTTGTAGCCTTATTTGTATTTGACTTTATTAAAGGTATTTATATTATCATTTAGTGCAGCCGGGCCGGAGCAGGAGGGGATAGAAAGAGGGAAAAAAGGAAGACAGAGGAGGAAATTGTGGGGACAAGAGGGGGATAAGACAGAGAGACAAAAACAACAACAGCAAACACAACAATAACAACAACAACAACAACAATAGAGCAACATCAGCAAATACAAATATGATAGTAAAAGTGATAGCAAAGAAGCAGTTAGTGAAATAAATAATAATACAGAAATGACAATAAACATTATTACACTACAAATGGGCAGCACGGTGAAATAGGGGTTAGTGCGTCTGCCTCACAATACGAAGGTCCTGAGTAGTCTTGGGTTCAATCCCGGGCTCAGGATCTTTCTGTGTGGAGTTTGCATGTTCTCCTCGTGACTGCGTGGGTTCCCTCCGGATACTCCGGCTTCCTCCCACCTCCAAAGACATGCACCTGGGGATTGGTCTATTGGCAACACTAAATTGGCCCTAGTGTGTGAATGTTGTCTGTCTATCTGTGTTGGCCCTGCGATGAGGTGGCGACTTGTCCAGGGTCTGCCCCGCCTTCTGCCTGATTGTAGCTGAGATCGGCTCCAGCACCCCCACGACCCCAAAGGGAATAAGCGGTAGAAAATGGATGGATGGACACTACAAATGGAGCAATACAAATACCAATAGAAATAGCGCTATTGATAATGAATAATACCAATAATTTACCTCTGTTATCAACAATACAGTTGTTCAAATGCAACAATACATATACGTAATGATAACTAGATACAAAAGAAAGCAGAAAAATGGAGGGGTAGAAAGAGAAGCGAGCTATATTAACCTTGTAGATTGTTATAGTAACAATAGGTTAAGCTTTGTCAGTGTGCCACGTGTTACCCAGTTTACCCTAGGGTAACAACGTTAATTTATGTTTGATGAAACATGATTATATGCATGAGTGTATGTATGTATATGTACTTGTATATGTACAGTATGTGTATATGTATATTTGTACAGTGAATGTGCGTGTGGATGTAGGAACTTTGAGTATGTAGGTATGTACTGTATTTGTGTATGTATGTGGGAGCGTAGGTACCTATGTATGTATGAATAACGGTGTGTATGTGAGTATATGTGTATTTGTATGTACAATATATTTGACTCCCAGTGTGTGTGGGAGCCAGAGTACGGCCCCAGCCACCCAGAGAGCCCAACCCACAAACAGCAAGTGTGGCGCCCAGGGAACAAGGGACCACTGGCCCCCCGCAGCCAGGCCGGCCAGCGTGCCGCCCGGAAGAGCCAGCAGCAGGCCGCAGACAGACGCGCCTGGCAGAGGACAAGGTACGGGAGAAGCAGGGGACAGCCAGCCCTCAAGTCAGCGAGAGACCACACCCCACACTGGAAGAAAGGCGGGATGCCCAGCCCAAGGGGCCCAGACTCCCCGCAACCGGACGGGAAGACCACCCCCGCCCCACCAGCAACCAGGCCCCCACGAGCCAATCCCCCATCCCCTGGAGAGCACGGCGCGGCCCGCCCCAGGCCACCCCACCCAAGTCGGCCGCCGCAGGACCGCCCAGCACGAGGTCACGGGAGCCACCCACCCCACCCGCAGGGACCCCAACGACGGAGATGGAACAACCAGCAACCATCCTGTCGAATCCCCCCCTGAGGGAGGGGAAAAATTAAAAAATTAAAATAATAAAAAAAAAAAAAAAAAAAAAAAAAAAATATATATATATATATATATATATATATATATATATATAAAAAAAGAGAATTAGAAGAAGATCACAGACACGCTGACACACAAGGTCACTACCCCAGCAGCTGGCCGACTTGCAGCACTTTGGAATACCTTGCAGCACCAAGCTACCACAATACACGCGGGGTCTAGAACCAGCAGGCCCCAACCAAGACGGGCACCCGGAAGGGATGGACGGTGGGACCCAGGAGCTCCAGACACACAGCCCGGATGCAGTAGCCTGAGGCGCCGACCCCCGCCTGACAAGCAGGGACCAGAGCGTACCCCCAGAAAAAAAATAAAAATAAATAAAAAAACAATTTCAAATTTAAAAAAAATAAATATATATATATATATATATATATATATATATATTCATTTCAATACGTTTTCTTTATTTACATGACTATTTACATTGTAGATTGTTACTGAAGGCATCAAAACTATGACCAGAGGTGGGTAGAGTAGCCAGAAATTGTACTCAAGTAAGAGTACTGTTACTTTAGAGATTTATTACTCAAGTAAAAGTAATGAGTAGTCACCCAAATATTTACTTGAGTAAAAGTAAAAAGTATGTTGTGAAAAAACTACTCAAGTACTGAGTAACTGATGAGTAACATACACACACATATCATATATATATATATATATATATATATATATATATATATATATATATATATATATATATATATATATATATATATATATATATATATATATATATGTATGTATTTATATATATGTATATATATATATATATATATATATATATATATATATATGTATATATATATATATATTTATATACACATAAATTGATATATACAGTATATCATTTATATTTATTTAGTTTGCCGTTTTTGTTTACATGTTAAAGGTGTTTTAATGAATATACATGCATGTTTAACATACGGATTCCTTTCTTTCATGAAGACAAGAATATAAGTTGGTGTGTTACCTGATTCTGATGACTTGCATTGATTGTAATCAGACAGTAGTGCTGGTAACGTCCACGTTTTCAAATGGAGGAGAAGAAAAGTTCCTCCTTTCTGTCTAATACCACATGAAAGTGGTTGGTTTTTGGCATTCTATTTGTCCAGCTTCCATATTCGTTTTCACACACTTTACAAGAAATACATTGGCGGCAAATTCCGTAGCTTGCTAGCTTGTTTGCGCTGGCTTTCGGAGACTCTTATTTTGTAAGTGCAGGCGCGATGGAGCGGCACTTTTATTGTAAAGACAGGAACTGTGCAGTCAGTCTTTAGGCTTTTGACGGGATGTACGGTTGAAATAAAAACGTGTCTTTTTTCCTTCACACTTTTGATTGATTGATTGAAACTTGTATTAGTAGATTGCACAGTACAGTACTTATTCCGTACAATTGACCACTAAATGGTAGCACCCCAATAAGTTTTTCAACTTGTTTAAGTCAGGTCATGTGAACGCCTGGCTCTGTTTGATTGGTCCAACGTCACCAGTGACTGCATTTGATTGGTGGAACGGAGTCAAACGTCACTAGTGACTGCATTTTATTGGTGGAACGGAGTGAAACGTCACCAGTAAGGCAGGCACTTTGAAGGTCTGTCTGACAGACCAAAACAAACAAAGCGTGCATTAACAGATCGATAAAAATTAGTAGCGAGTAGCGAGCTGAATGTAGATAAAAGTAGCGGAGTAAAAGTAGCGTTTCTTCTCTATAAATATACTCAAGTAAAAGTAAAAGTAAGTTGCATTAAAACTACTCTTAGAAGTACAATTTATCCCAAAAGTTACTCAAGTAGATGTAACGGAGTAAATGTAGCGCGTTACTACCCACCTCTGACTATGACACCTGTGAAGTGAAAACCCTCTTGAAGCTCATCGAGAGAATGCCAAGAGTGTGCAAAACAGTAATCAGAGCAAAGGGTGGCTATTTTGAAGAAACTAGAATATAAAACATGTTTTCAGTTATTTCACCTATTTTTGTTAAGTACATAACTCCACATGTGTTCAGTCATAGTTGTGATGCCTTCAGTGACAATCTACAATGTAAATAGTCATGAAAATAAAGAAAACACATTGAATGAGAAGGTGTGTCCAAACTTTTGGCCTGTACTGTATATCCAAAGATGAATGATGAATTGTACAATTAATTGTTCAGGCCAGTATGTATACATAGTATCAGTGTACTTTTTTTGTATTAATGAGATTTTAAAAACAAATTTAAAGACCTTCCTTTCTTTCAAACAGGAGGTAGACTTAACTCAAACATGTAAAAGTAGTGGGAATGAATCTGTCATGTCTGTTTTGATCATGGTTTTGTTTGGCCATGTGCTGTTTGGTTTTGGACTCTTTTTAGTTCCTGCTTTTCACTCCCTTGTCTTGTTTCCATGGTTACCCATTAGTTTCACCTGTTCCACGTTTGGACTCATTGTGCCCTCTTGTTTGTCACCATAGCAACCCATTAGTTTTCACCTGTCATGTCACGCACCTGTTTTGAGTCACGCACCTGTTGTTAATTATGTCTGTGTTATTTAAGCTTTTCATTTTCTGTTGTTCGTCCTGGTGTCATATCTTTTCTAACCCTGCTATCCTCTCGTATCAAGCCATGTTCACAGTCCAATGCCACAGTAAGTGTTTTTATTTCGTGTTCACAGTTTCTGCCTTTGTGCAAGTTTTGTTTTCATTCGCCAAGTTTTTTACCTCCGCCATTGTGCGCGCCTTTTGTTTGCTTCTGTTTTGTAGTTTGTTAGTGTTTAAAATAAATCATGTACCCACCTTCAAGCCATGTCTGATCCAAGTTCACTTGCATCTCGGGAAAACAATCACTCCATAGTCCACGTTCTGACAGAATCAGCAGTAAAAAAACAACAACATTAAACATTTTTGCTTTTTCCTACTCCTTTTCAAATATGTTTAATTGTGCAAATGTAACCACGTGATGTAATTTGTCTAACTGCTTCGTATTTCACCTCGATAGAAAAAAATGACCAATGTAAACCAATAAGATCATCGACAAAGTTGTAGGGATTATGTAATAAAATAAATAAATAAAAATAATAAAAATACCTGGCAGCTCAGTGAACATGTTCAAATTGTGTCTAAAGTATGAATAATAAGTGCCATAATCCTCTTGGGCATGGAATTCCCAAAGGAGGGGATCATGCTTCAGAATGTCACATTACATTACCTCAACTCATGCAGTCTCAGACCATGACATACCACCCCCATACTTGACTACATCTTAAACACTCTTGTCTATATGGCTCTCCTGTGTTGCCAGCTATTAAGACAAGAATGGCTTTCGTGTTGACTTATTTACATACTGCCGTACAAGCTGCACGCTGACTACTCTAAAGTATATCCAAGTTTCATTTCTGCAGAATTTTCTTTTAAGAAGATCTACTGTAATACAAATGTTTTTGAAAAGTGACGCAGGGTGCACTCTCTTCTGCGAAACACAGTTTTATGATATAAAACAATGCAGTGAATAAGATATTAATATGACTGACCCACTTTCTGTTTAGTTTCCACTCCTTCCCCTCCTCCTCCTCCTCCTCCTCTAACCTTCGTCAGCAGTGTGTCTGAAACAAATAGTTATCGAGTCACAAAACCAGCCCAGACAGGAAGGATGTTATAAACCCACGTGTTATTTACACTTCCTGTCATGGTTTAACACTTGTGAATCCTACCTTTTATTAAATGACTAAAAGGGTGGATGGCAAAATGATTAGTTAGCAACAACACCTTTAAAGAAAAACACAGGTCAACAACAGTTCACTTGCTAATTTTAGACCCTGAATGACTCCTCGTGTAAGTGCCAGAATCATCTTAACAACGTGACCTCTTTCCTATTATTGATTCATATAAACTACTAATGCAAAAGTGAGCAAGGTAGCAAATATTGAACCATCTCAATGCAGACATGGGTAAAATCAGGCTGTTGTGAAATAAAACAACCAAATTGTTATGATAACATTAATTTGAGTGTGCAATCTTTTATAAACTGGGGTAAATCAGGTTTGTCAGCATGTTACCAATATGTTTGCAGAAACCTTTATTACGCACCATTACTTTCTACAACGTGTAATGTATTTTACTGTATGTAAACGTGACATATTTAATGGACACAATGGAAACAAGCCTTTTGGCTTTTTGTGCCATCCATTTGCCTTTTTAAAGCAATACATGGATTCAATTCTTAAAGATGTCAATAAACTTCTCAATCAATCAAAAAACATCATTAAACATGCTAATCAGAGAATAAACTGCAAATAAAAATCTGGAAATTACTTAATTTTTTATTTTCTTAACTGTAACTTTTGGATGTTTTGCTGACTCGCCACACACACCTTCAAAGGTGTGAAAGGCACATGTCGGTAAAATGTAAGTTGGTCGAAAAACATGAGCACAACTCATAAACCGGTAAATGTGATCCACTACCGTTTCTGTAACTATTTATTGCAGTACTACTGTGCTGTACGATAACAAATACATGTATTTTTACTCACCAGTGACGAGGACCAAGCTGACGGTAGAAAAGACCTCTGGAGGACATGTCGGAAGTTCTCCACTTCATGAAGTGATTTGACTATTTCCTCAAATCAACACGTTTACAGCTTTGTTGATTCAATGCTTATTTGACCAGATAATGTTTCTCCTTGCTACTTTGTTTTACCACACTTAGGAACGTAAAAACAGAACATTTCCTCCACCTAAAATGTGATACAGAGGTAAAACAGGAACAAATTGAGAAAGTTAAGCTCATATCGGCCTTGGCAAGGAACTGTGATCTTAAATTGAAATGTACACTCATTAAAAGCCAGTAGAACCATGTGATTTCTCCCAGCCAATCAACAAAGAAAAGGAATTAGAATTACTACAAAATAATATAATTACATAACTACAATATATGACTGTACTGTATTATCTTTTATATTGTACATTAATTATAATGATTATTTATTCTTATTTACAAAATGATTCAATTATAATGATATCAAGTATTTTTAGGTACGCATTTAGTTTTGTTGTCTTAATAACAATAAAATAATAATACATAATACATAAATCCAACTTCTACAATACTACAAATAAAAATACAAGTGGTTTGATTTCTTATTATACATAATTGTCATACACTGAGTTGTGGACATATCAAGTTTAAAATTATTTAACAAAAACATCAAATTATTTTTAGTAAGTGTGATAGAGGGGCCTTTTTGATTAAGTTTTCTCTGAACACTGTAGTTTTCACCTTAAGTGCAAATATAAGTTTAATTGGTTCTGTGACGGAGCTTGTAACTCAAAATATGCATATCTCAATTCTATGTTCTCTATTGAAATTAATTGAAATCCACATATTGTGTCCTTGGTCCTCCAAAGACACCAGTGACATGTAGCATGCTTTTAAAAAAAAATAAAAATAACCCTAATTTTTTGTTAATAAATACTGTATGAAAACCTCTACAATGTAATATACAAATACAGTAGTTTTATGATGTAAAGTAGTACTGTGTACAGCATTTACCTCAGAGAGCGGACTTTGATAATGTTTCCAGGCTGTGAGCTGCTTTTTCACACCTTCTGCATCTTCTCCATATTTCCATGGATATTGTCGACTGTTCAAGATAACAATTTAAAGCTGGTTACAAAAAAGCCATTTTTGACAGCTCCTGCTAGCTAGTGCTATGCTGCTTCGCCAAGTCACGCACAACTCTGTCATGTTTTTCGATGTTTTCTTTCTTTAATTCAATGAACATAATCTGCTTCTTCTTCACACTCACTTTCTTCAAATTAAAGGTTGGAAAAATAAAGTTTTGTTTGGGGGGGGCTCATAACCCAAATTGCCGATTGCAGCATTATGGATATAAATGTCTATCAATTTATTTCAGACTGATTTTTAATACATACATATACAGTACATACATAAACACATATTGTATATAAATACATGTATGTATGTACAGGTAAAAGCCAGTAAATTAGAATATTTTGAAAAACTTGATTTATTTCAGTAATTGCATTCAAAAGGTGTAACTTGTACATTATATTTATTCATTGCACACAGACTGATGCATTCAAATGTTTATTTCATTTAATTTTGATGATTTGAAGTGGCAACAAATGAAAATCCAAAATTCCGTGTGTCACAAAATTAGAATATTACTTAAGGCTAATACAAAAAAGGGATTTTTAGAAATGTTGGCCAACTGAAAAGTATGAAAATGAAAAATATGAGCATGTACAATACTCAATACTTGGTTGGAGCTCCTTTTGCCTCAATTACTGCGTTAATGCGGCGTGGCATGGAGTCGATGAGTTTCTGGCACTGCTCAGGTGTTATGAGAGCCCAGGTTGCTCTGATAGTGGCCTTCAACTCTTCTGCGTTTTTGGGTCTGGCATTCTGCATCTTCCTTTTCACAATACCCCACAGATTTTCTATGGGGCTAAGGTCAGGGGAGTTGGCGGGCCAATTTAGAACAGAAATACCATGGTCCGTAAACCAGGCACGGGTAGATTTTGCGCTGTGTGCAGGCGCCAAGTCCTGTTGGAACTTGAAATCTCCATCTCCATAGAGCAGGTCAGCAGCAGGAAGCAGGAAGTGCTCTAAAACTTGCTGGTAGACGGCTGCGTTGACCCTGGATCTCAGGAAACAGAGTGGACCGACACCAGCAGATGACATGGCACTCCAAACCATCACTGATGGTGGAAACTTTACACTAGACTTCAGGCAACGTGGATCCTGTGCCTCTCCTGTCTTCCTCCAGACTCTGGGACCTCGATTTCCAAAGGAAATGCAAAATTTGCATGGTTGGGTGATGGTTTGGGGTGCCATGTCATCTGCTGGTGTCGGTCCACTCTGTTTCCTGAGATCCAGGGTCAACGCAGCCGTCTACCAGCAAGTTTTAGAGCACTTCATGCTTCCTGCTGCTGACCTGCTCTATGGAGATGGAGATTTCAAGTTCCAACAGGACTTGGCGCCTGCACACAGCGCAAAATCTACCTGTGCCTGGTTTACGGACCATGGTATTTCTGTTCTAAATTGGCCCGCCAACTCCCCTGACCTTAGCCCCATAGAAAATCTGTGGGGTATTGTGAAAAGGAAGATGCAGAATGCCAGACCCAAAAACGCAGAAGAGTTGAAGGCCACTATCAGAGCAACCTGGGCTCTCATAACACCTGAGCAGTGCCAGAAACTCATCGACTCCATGCCACGCCGCATGAACGCAGTAATTGAGGCAAAAGGAGCTCCAACCAAGTATTGAGTATTGTACATGCTCATATTTTTCATTTTCATACTTTTCAGTTGGCCAACATTTCTAAAAATCCCTTTTTTGTATTAGCCTTAAGTAATATTCTAATTTTGTGACACACGGAATTTTGGATTTTCATTTGTTGCCACTTCAAATCATCAAAATTAAATGAAATAAACATTTGAATGCATCAGTCTGTGTGAAATGAATAAATATAATGTACAAGTTACACCTTTTGAATGCAATTACTGAAATAAATCAAGTTTTTCAAAATATTCTAATTTACTGGCTTTTACCTGTATGTATATATATACATACATACATACATATACTGTATAGATACAATATTATATATATATATATATATATATATATATATATATATATATATATATATATATATATATATATATATATATATATATATATATAATACAATACAAAAATACAAAAATCACAATTTTATTATTTTATTATTATTATTAAATTTGAGTTTTGGTGAGGATGCAAAAAAGGTAAACAAAAAAAACAAAAACTAACTGTACTTAGAACACTCCCTTCCCATTGGCAGACTCAATATGCCACCCCCTCTTGGTGTGATGTAATCTACAGATCTGGAGCCCATTTTCCACATTGACAGCTTTCCCTTTATTTCGAAAATCCTCGAAAAAATTGTCGCACAGCAGCTAAATGAACACTTAGTGTCTAACAATCTCTGTGAACCTTTTCAATCCGGTTTCAGGGCAAATCACTCTACGGAGACAGCCCTCGCAAAAATGACTAATGATCTACTGCTAACGATGGATTCTGATGCGTCATCTATGTTGCTGCTTCTTGATCTTAGCGCTGCTTTCGATACCGTCGATCATAATATTTTATTAGAGCGTATCAAAACACGTATTGGTATGTCAGACTTAGCTTTGTCGTGGTTTAACTCTTATCTTACTGACAGGATGCAATGCGTCTCCCATAATAATGTGACCTCGGACTCTGTTAAGGTAACGTGCGGAGTTCCTCAGGGTTCGGTTCTTGGCCCTGCACTCTTTAGTATTTACATGCTGCCGCTAGGCGACATCATACGCAAATACGGTGTTAGCTTTCATTGCTATGCTGATGACACCCAACTCTACATGCCCCTAAAGCTGACCAACACGCCGGATTGTAGTCAGCTGGAGGCGTGTCTTAATGAAATTAAACAATGGATGTCCGCTAACTTCTTGCAACTCAACGCCAAGAAAACGGAAATGCTGATTATCGGTCCTGCTAAACACCGACATTTATTTAATAATACCACCTTAACATTTGACAACCAAACAATTACACAAGGCGAATCAGTAAAGAATCTGGGTATTATCTTCGACCCAACTCTCTCGTTTGAATCACACATTAAGAGTGTTACTAAAACGGCCTTCTTTCATCTCCGTAATATCGCTAAAATTCGTTCTATTTTATCCACTAGCGACGCTGAGATCATTATTCATGCGTTCGTTACGTCTCGTCTCGACTACTGTAACGTATTATTTTCGGGTCTCCCTATGTCTAGCATTAAAAAATTACAGTTGGTACAAAATGCGGCTGCTAGACTTTTGACAAGAACAAGAAAGTTTGATCATATTACGCCTATACTGGCTCACCTGCACTGGCTTCCTGTGCACTTAAGAAGTGACTTTAAGGTTTTACTACTTACGTATAAAATACTACACGGTCCAGCTCCGTCCTATCTTGTCGATTGCATTGTACCATATGTCCCGGCAAGAAATCTGCGTTCAAAGAACTCCGGCTTATTAGTGATTCCCAGAGCCCAAAAAAAGTCTGCGGGCTATAGAGCGTTTTCTATTCGGGCTCCAGTACTATGGAATGCCCTCCCGGTAACAATTAGAGATGCTACCTCAGTAGAAGCATTTAAGTCCCATCTTAAAACTCATTTGTATACTCTAGCCTTTAAATAGCCCCCCTGTTAGACCAGTTGATCTGCCGTTTCTTTTCTTTTCTCCTCTGCTCCCCTTTTCCTTGAGGGAGGGGGGCACAGGTCCGGTGGCCATGGATGAAGTGCTGGCTGTCCAGAGTCGGGACCCGGGGTGGACCGCTCGCCTGTGCATCGGCTGGGAACATCTCTACGCTGCTGACCCGTCTCCGCTCGGGATGGTGTCCTGCTGGCCCCACTATGGACTGGACTCTTACTATTATGTTGGATCCACTATGGACTGGACTCTCACAATATTATGTCAGACCCACTCGACATCCATTGCTTTCGGTCTCCCCTAGAGGGGGGGGGGTTACCCACATATGCGGTCCTCTCCAAGGTTTCTCATAGTCATTCACATCGACGTCCCACTGGGGTGAGTTTTTCCTTGCCCGTATGTGGGCTTTGTACCGAGGATGTCGTTGTGGCTTGTGCAGCCCTTTGAGACACTTGTGATTTAGGGCTATATAAATAAAGATTGATTGATGATTGATTGATTGACAGTGTAGATAAGGGCATGTAAAACCATACTTGCCAACCTTGAGACCTCCGATTTCGGGAGGTGGGGGGAGGGGGTGGGCGTGGTCAGGGTGGGGCGGGGGCGTGGTCGGGGGCGTGGCTAAAAGGGGAGGAGTATATTTACAGCTAGAATTCACCAAGTCAAGTATTTCATATATATATATATATATATATATATAAGAAAAGTCAAGTATTTCATATATATATATATATATATATATATATATATAAATATATATATATATATATATATATATATATATATATATATATATATATATATATATATATATATATATATATATATATATATATATATATAAGAAATACTTGACGTTCAGTGAATTCTAGCTATATATATATATATATATATATATATGTATATATATATATATATATATATGTATATATATACATATATTTATTTTATTATATATATATATTTTATTATTTATATATATATATATATATATATATATATATATATATATATATATATATATATAAAATAAATACTTGAATTTCAGTGTTCATTTATTTACACATATACTCACACATAACACTCATCTACTCATTGTTGAGTTAAGGGTTGAATTGTCCATCCTTGTTCTATTCTCTGTCACTATTTTTCGAACCATGCTGAACAACCTCTCTGATGATGCATTGCTGTGTGGCACGCACAAAAGTGCTTTCATCAAATGCACTAGATGGCAGTATTGTCCTGTTTAAGAGTGTCACAACATTGCTGTTTACGGCAGACAAACTGCTTTACGGTCTACAAAAAAGTGACTGCTGTTGTTGTGTGTTGTTGCCACGCTGGGAGGACGTTAATGAAACGGCCTAACAATAAACCAACATAAGAAACCAAGAACTCGCCCTCCATCATTCTATAGTTATAACGTGATTGGGCAGGCACGCTTTTTTATATTGTGGAGGACCTGAGTCCGCCTGAATTTCGGGAGATTTTCGGGAGAAAATTTGTCCCTGGAGGTTTTCGGGAGAGGCGCTGAATTTCGGGAGTCTCCCGGAAAATCCGGGAGGGTTGGCAAGTATGTGTAAAACTAGTATTTTGATAACTTCACTGCATTTGTTGTTGCCCTGGTCCATGATCACTTCAAAACTGATATGGCTGACATTAAAGGCAAACAATTCATGTAAAAGAATCGCCATTTCCAGACTTCCCTTCTCTTCCATAGACAACATTGGCCGTGTTATCTGATGCCGTTCAGCATTCTTGCTTGAGGAAAACATCAGTGGAAGTGGACGCAAAATGGAATAATGGCGAACCTACCTTCTGTTTATCTCATTTTTGAGCACCGGATCGGCTTTTCTTTCTCGGTTTTTCCGCAGGTTCTTACTCAATCTTTTTCACCTCGATTTTCTGGAATCGCATTTGGCTTGAGTCAATCTCCGACCAAAACCCTTCTTCTTTGAAGTCAGAACCATTCAAATGAACGCTGAAATGTACACTGCAGTGCTTGGTCCGTCACATTTTGCGTGAGTCAGTTTGATTTGACGGGCCCATAATATCCTCATATTCCCATCATTTGGAAATCTATGCAGGCTGACCCCTTCTTTAGTTGTATTGCTACAACCTGCAACAATGCATTTGGCAGACATATTTGATAATACCTTCAAATTCTGCATGAAATTATGTTGATTCTGGATGAATATGCATATTGTAGCGAAAAGTAGGCATTCAAAAATTAGAGACAGAAAAACAAGCCTTAAATCACTACTGTGTCATTTTTGGAGGACATTTTAACTTTAGACATCTTTTTTTTTCAAAACTATAAAATAAGTGCCAATGTTGTCAGCATTACAGGGTCCCTTTAAATATCGGGATTTAATATTACTATGAATATATGATCTATTGCAGTGGTTCTTAAACTTTTTTTCCACCAAGTACCACTTCAGAAAAAAACTTATGACTAATGACTAACATGACTAATGACTAATGACTAACATGAAAATACAGTAGCGTAGCAGGCCTAAGTATTTATTAAACAAGGCAAAGGTTTTATTTAACAAGTATATATAATATTTTGGCAACTGTAACGTTACAGAACCTGCTCTTGTGGTTCAAGCCCCGGCCGAGTCATACCAAAGACTATAAAAATGGGACCCATTACCTCCCAGCTTGGCACTCAGCATCAAGGGGTTGGAATTGGGGGTTAAATCACCAAAATGATTCCCGAGCGCAGCCACCGCTGTCGCTCACTGCTCCCCTCACCTCCCAAAGGTTGGAACAAGGGGATGGGTCAAATGCAGAGGGTAATTTCACCACACCTAGTGTGTGTGTGACTATCAGTGATATTTTAACTTTAACTTAATTATACACAATTTGAACAGTAACTCTGTTTGAATATAAGAAAATCAAACAATGATTCTTTATCGTACAACAAGATGGAGCCTGCGTACCGCTAGTGGTACATGCACCTACAGTTTGAGAATACCTGATCTATTGAACCAATGGAACTGACCTCCATGAACCAGGAAGTAGCCTTCTAACTAACAAACAGATATAATCTCCGTTCTACAGTAACTAAGCCAAGTAGCAGTCGTTCATGACAGTGAGCGTGTTGTGTGACAGTTCATATGTTCCACTGTGCGTGTCAGTCCCGAAGGCCACTCCAGCGGTCCAAGTTTCCCTGCTAGAATGAGGCTGGCTGCTTTATAGCTGCCCGCAGAAGCTGACACATGTGGGTGTCAGTCACAGGAGCATAAACAAAGGCTGGACAGGGTGCCTCTTTTTGCATTCTTCGCCTACTTCTACAGACTAAGCTGAGCTAAAGTAAGCCACCATTGGCCCCATACACTTGATTTCGACTGGTTGACATGTAGCAGATTCAATGTGTGCCAATGCACTTTTGAGTGGCACTGGAACCCACAGCCTGATGCCGCTAATTATCACACAATGCAGTTACATACATATAGTACATCCCCTGACGAGCAGGGAAACCTGCGAAACAGGCTTGAAGGGATGATATAGCCTCTGTATTTTTTTCCTGACATAACATCTATAGTACATCCTTAGATAACTACATTATTTTTGTATTTCATAGTTGTTATTGCATGGTATCTGGTTTGGTGGCTGCAGGATTAGGTCTCTGCTATTTGCAGATGATGTGGTCCTGATGGCTTCCTCCGGCCAAGATCTTCAGCTCTCACTGGAGCGGTTCGCAGCCGAGTGTGAAGCGACTGGGATGAGAATCAGCACCTCCAAGTCCGAGTCCATGGTTCTCTCCCGGAAAAGGGTGGAGTGCCATCTCCGGGTTGGGGAGGAGATCTTGCCCCAAGTGGAGGAGTTCAAGTACCTCGGAGTCTTGTTCACGAGTGGGGGAAGAGTGGATCGTGAGATCAACAGGCGGATCGGTGCGGCATCTTCAGTAATACGGACGCTGTATCGATCCGTTGTGGTGAAGAAGGAGCTGAGCCGGAAGGCAAAGCTCTCAATTTACCGGTCGATCTACGTTCCCATCCTCACCTATGGTCATGAGCTTTGGGTTATGACCGAAAGGACAAGATCACGGGTACAGGCGGCCGAAATGAGTTTCCTCCGCCGGGTGGCGGGGCTCTCCCTTAGAGATAGGGTGAGAAGCTCTGTCATCCGGGAGGAGCTCAAAGTAAAGCTGCTGCTCCTCCGCATCGAGAGGAGCCAGATGAGGTGGTTCGGGCATCTGGTCAGGATGCCACCCGAACGCCTCCCTAGGAAGGTGTTTCGGGCACGTCCGACCGGTAGGAGGCCACGGGGAAGACCCAGGACACGCTGGGAAGACTATCTCTCCCGGCTGGCCTGGGAACGCCTCGGGATCCCCCGGGAGGAGCTGGACGAAGTGGCTGGGGAGAGGAAAGTCTGGGCTTCCCTGCTTAAGCTGCTGCCCCCGCGACCCGACCTCGGATAAGCGGAAGAAGATGGATGGATGGATGGATGGATTGCATGGTGACACACCTAATATTTCTACAAGGTTTAAAGTTAGGTGCACCTGTACGATAACAAAGTAAAAAACAAAACATGCAGTGTTGCCAACTTCCCAGGAAGGAAAGTAACTATAGGCCAGTGACGTGAGGCAGGGCCTCACCTGCCATCATGGAAAGAAAAAAAATGTAAAAAGAAAAAAAAATTATTAAATTGTTAAATGTATCCAGTGATTATACTGAACAGTTATTTTCCATTTAACTTCACCAGTTTTAGATTATTTTTATTCAAAATCGATGAATTTTCACATTTGCCGTTCAAATACTGAGAAGAGACGGTGGGGTGATCAGCAGCCAGTTGAGGCACGTCACTGTGTTGTGCCTCAACATGGATTACGGACTCGGCTAACTGCTGGCCTGCTGTGCAGTGAGACCGTATTGCTATATGAATTATATTATACATTTCCATAGTTTAGTTAGCTGAGGTATATAATGTACAGTGTATTTTGTCAACAACTGTATGTGTGTAACATATTTCTTGTGCTGAGCAATCATAAAACGGCTGCGAAGACGCACTGTGTGAGGCTCGCAGTAATCCCGCCTCCTGGTGCCGGTTAATGCACCTCCGCCGCAGAGTGCACCCCCCGACGGGAGCGCCACACCAACCAAAGCCCACACCCAAATCCTCCACGTGCAAGACCGAATCCACCCAAAAAAAGTCACTTAACAAGAAGCTAAAAAGTGCAAAAACAACAATACTCGCGCCGGAGAAGCCGTGAACGACTGCAGGGACATAACATTAGGTACACCTGCAGACTGCAGCATGGATTTCATATTTCATTCATTCACAACTCCTCCAACACGAACACCACTGTTCCCGCACTTATAAGTAAAGGTAAGACCATAATAACGTTTTTTTTATTAAATGTGCTTTTTTGTGTGCTACAGTTTGTATGTGTAAAGTTAAAGTTAAGTTAAAGTACCAATGATTGTCACACACACTCGGTGTGGTGAAATTTGTCCTCTGCATTTGACCCATCCCTTGATCACCCCCTGGGAGGTGAGGGGAGCAGTGGGCAGCAGCGGCGCCGCGCTCGGGAATAATTTTTGGTGATTTAACCCCCAATTCCAACCCTTGATGCTGAGTACCAAGCAGGGAAGAATGCTGGCAGAGGTGGGACCAAGTCATTGCTTTGCAAGTCACAAGTAAGTCTCAAGTCTTTACCCTCAAGTCTCGAGTCAAGTCCCGAGTCAAGACAGGGCAAGTCCGAGTCAAGTCCAAAGTCAAGACTGGAAAGTCTCAAGTCAAGTCCCAAGTCCTGCATTTTGAGTTTCGAGTCCTTTCAAGTCATTTAACCACAGACTAATATATTTACACAGATTGTGTATGCTTTTAAAACGCTGTATTTATTTATTAAAACAAGTGCATTTGAAATTGCAGGGAAAAAGATAGTGCTGACATTGCACTTCAAAATAGCACTATTAACCAGTCATTTTAAACATGTAACTCATTCCTTTACAGAAAAAACACATTTGAAAAAAAAAAACAAGTGCAACTGTACTTATTTGCACAAAAGTGTTAATATTGTATTTCCATGGCATATTGCATTGTAACTAGTTCCACAGCAGTTTCTATCCTGTTCTTACCTTATCTCATTGATCTCATCTCATACTGTATGTGTGTTTATGTGTGCGTACACATGAAAAACATAACAAATATATGAACATAACAATGAACAGAGTTGTACTTTTTAGATGTCAGGACCCTATGCAATATGTACACATATTCTTAATATAGTATACATTTTAACTGACCTTTATTTGACTATGTTTGTCTTTTTGTAGGTGGCTAAAATATGCGGTGCTGCTGACTGCCGTCTAACGTTACGTTACTGTGTGTGATACATTGACTAACGTAATGTTACTGTGTGTGATACATTGACTAACGTAATGTTACTGTGTGTGATACATTGACTAACGTTACGTTACTGTGTGTGTTACATTGACTAACGTAACGTTATGTACAGGTACCTCATGAAACCCTGCTTAAAATAAAATCACTTGACAAAAAGTATGAATAAGGTAGCAAACTACAGTGGACGCAACAGATTGCCGTGTTTGCAATGACGTTATAACCATAGACATCTTATAAGTAGACGCAGCATTGGTTGCTGTGACGTGAGCAATTTGCCCGCCATCTTGAAGTGCTGATGAGGAGCCGGCGAGCAGCCTAAACTGACAGTTGAAAGGTAGAAAACAAAGATGGTGTTCAGCGTTTTCCTGCTCAAATGAGCGGACTGTTGAAAATAGGAATCGGGGGATTACTTTTCACAAGTAAGATTTAACATTAACGTACTATTGGTTGTATTTTATGAAAATAATATTACCACAGAGTTGAGAAGGATCAAAGATCTTCAATATTTGTATGTGAAAATCACAAAGAAATCTTCTGGGGGAGGATGACGCCCTACAGGGGTTTGGTTTACAAACTTTCAGCCCCACCTAAAACAAAATTCACCAGCCACTACTGATTATGATGAATTCTCATTTTAGGCAAAGTATAAGACAATACTTTCTTAACAGTATAATTGTAACCAGGAATCAGTCTTCAAGTAACAATATTCAAATACTAACATTGTTGGGTTAAACAGAATTTGGTTTTATTCTGAATCCAGTGAAACAGATTGGTGGTTTTAGCTGATATGAAGACTTTCAGGTGTTTATATATGTTTAAGTATTTGGCAGACGCTTTTATCCAAAGCGACTTACATAAAATAATACATATAAAACAATCACTGCAAACATTATCATTTAAGGGAAGAATGTAATAGAAAATATCAATACAAAGTGTCAAGACAGAATAAACTCTCTGCTGCTGAAGCAACAGAGATACAGTCTATAGGTCCCTAAGATATATAGATATCTAATGTATTCATACATTGTTTATGTAGGATACACGCATATGTATATATAACCTAATCATATTGTTTCTTCAACTTAAAAATAGCTTACCGTTTTTTTTCCCCTTCTCTGGGATTATATTCCCAGTTTTGATCTCGGACGTCTGGTCACTTGTAGCGTATAAGAATATTATATTACTGTTAAGCAAACTATGAATAATAAAACACGCCAAAACATGTGTCTGTTACACACGTATGACAAAAAAGCACGTGAAAATCAGTGGTATTCAGTGAAGTAAAATGAATTAAATGCGCTGACAGTTCATTGCTCCTGCCAAATGAATTGCACTGAGTGGAGCGGATCACCACTCCAAGATGGCGGCCCCGCGCCTCGTCTGCGCCAGTAGGCAGTAGCGCTCTATGCTGCGTCTACTTATAAGATGTCTATGGTTATAACGTTAGCAGTGAGTTTGCAGCCTCACTGATTTAACTACACAGCAAATAAAAGTCACGCTACTTAGCCAATAAACGTTATCTTACATTCAAAACGTACCCTTCTTTGTGCAACTTCAAATGTCGAACGAAGTTGGAAGTTGTTGCGTCTCCGTCTGTAATATTCGAACTGCGTGATTTGCATACGGCAATTCGTTTTTTGTTGACCAAGTCGTAGTTTTTATACCCGAACGAAACCAACTTTAACATAATTGTTTATCACTGGCACGTTGTTGGACCAACTCTTGTTCATTGGTTGTCCTGCAATTTGATTGGATGAATGCTGTGTGATGAAAACAATGTAGTTCTAATTTGATTGGCTGTTGTACTGACAGCACACCAGCTGACAGGAATAACACGCTGATAGACAGACGAAGAAAATGAAAAATACGGAGCGCTCCCAAATAACTTTTTAAGCTTTGGATTTTGGGGAAAGTGGCAAGTCATGTCAAGTCATGTCAAGTCAAAAGGCTCAAGTCCAAGTGAAGTCACAAGTAATTGATGTTAAAGTCTAAGTCGAGTTGCAAGTCTCTTTACATTTTGTCAAGTCGAGTCTAAAGTCATCAAATTCATGACTCGAGTCTGACTCGAGTCCAAGTCATGTGACTCGAGTCCACACCTCTGAATGCTGGTATGAGCTTTTAAACAACCGTTAACTGCTGCCAATCAAATGGTGAATAAGATACTCTTTAGGGTTCATATGTTTGTAAATCTGACTGTGATGAAGTCAGTGCCTCACCAGTCATGAACCTCACCGCACGTCACTGCTATAGGCTGTGCTTAAAGCTAATAGAAGTCACCACAGGGCCTCTTTGTCTCTTCCAAATTGCTTGCGATAAAGAATGCAACCAAGCTCTGGGTAACGAGGTTGCTTCAGGAGTTAAATCTCTGGACAACAAGACCCCTTGGGGTTCAGCATAGAACTGCACATCACGTACTAAACTGCGACAGAGAGCTTTAAAATAATCAAGACGCTGATTAGGGATGGGTCCTGAATTTGGTACATTTATAGGTTCTGATCAAAGCCCGTCCGTACTACAGGTTATCAATTCATGTAAAATCAACAGTGTTGGGTTAGTTACTGAAAACCAGTAACTAGTTACAGTTACTAGTTACTTTATTTCAAAATTAACTCAGTTACTAACTCAGTTACTTTTTTTTAAAGCTCCCATTAATGCCCTTTTAGCCTTCATTTCAGTACTGTTATTGCACTGGAGAATAATACAATGTGTTGATCAACTTGACATGCATTTGCATCACTGAACTCTGCTAAGCAATGTGGTCTACATACAACACACAAAGACAAAGATATGTTTCAAAATGCCAATTTATTTCAGGCCACAACAAATTGACACACCTATTTTAAATAGCTGCAACATAACATATAAGTAACAAACAGCATAATAACAACATAACTGTAAACCTGGCTTCACATGACATACACAAAGCCTAACCAGGCAGAATTGAATTGTTGTTTTGGGCAGTAGATGGGATCTTTGATCCAAGACACAACTTACATTTAACTAAAATGTTATTTTCTTTGTGCTCGACAAAAGAAAAGAAGTGAGAATATCTCATACTTGCCAACCCTTCTGAATGTCTGTGCCGGGACAACCATTCTCCCGAATTTCTCTCGATTTCCAGCCAGACTTAAGGCACGCCCCCTCCAGGTCCGTGCGGACCTGAGTGAGGACAGCCTGTCGTCACGTACGCTTGGCCAACCAAAAAGTAACCACAGAACACTATAGTGTTCTGTGGTTACTTTTTGGTTGGCCAACGGTTTACGTTGTATAGCGCACCCCCCTCCCCTCCCCTCCCTCACAGAGCGAGCCTCCCCCTTGTGACACAAGAAGATTCAGAAGGACAACACTGCAGCGCTGCAATAAAACACACTCAGATCTTCTGTTTCTAGCCGATACTACATAAAAAATAACGTAAAATAACGCAGTAACGCATCATGTAGTAACGGTAACTGAGTTACTGAATATAAAAAATAACGCGTTAGATTACTAGTTACCGCCGAAACTAACGGCGTTACAGTAACGCATTACTTTGTAACGCGTTAGTCCCAACACTGAAAATCAAATGGATTGGTTTGATAGCTCAAGTCTAGTTGCAAACTCGTCATTCGGGAAACAAGCAGTCAAGCACTTAGAGCAGGGGTGTCAAACTAAATTTAGTTCAAGGGCCGCATGGAAGAAAATCTATTCCCAAGCGGGCCAATATGGAAAAATCATGGCATATTAATTAAAAAATAAAGACAACTTCCAAATTGTTTTCTTTGTCTTACTTTTGTCAAAAACAGAACAAGCACATTTTGAAAATGTACATATGACAAATAATCCTCTTGACAAAACACTTCAAGTTATTTGAAAATTCGGAGGAAAAAAAATGGTGCAGTTTCAAAAACACCATGAAGAACATAGCGAACTTCGTCTCTGTGTTTTTACAAAGCCATTAAACTTTCAAACTGCCGCATTGGTGACAACCGCAACTGCCACAAAACATTCATTTATCATCATTCAAATATTACAATTATAATATAATCAAAACAATTTTCAATATGAAACAATGAAAGACAAATTAAAGGTAACGTAACTACAAACGTAACCAATGTGAACATTGTAGATGTAAGCATAAAACAAAATAGAACATACAACAAATATGGAAACACACATTTTTACAATGGAGTTCAGAGTGCATATCGTGCCGTCAACAAATTGCGAGCGCTGCATGGAACTAACTACAAAGATGATGTAGTTGTAGTTGACTTAAATCTTTGCATTTTACCGTTTCGTTGTTTTATCTGTTGAGTGTATAGTTTACAGTAAAAAGGGTATTGTGAAACACGCATGTGAATGTACGAGCCAGTCTGCCCCACAATAAGAGGATAGAGGAAAATAAGGAAACTATTGATTACAACTTTGGATTACAACTGGATTAAAATGGCCGACTCACGTAAAGCTTTTCAGGTAAACCTTTACCATATATGGAGATATCGCTGACATAAATAAGGCAGAATATGTCACGTAAGTCTCAAATTCCAAACGGCTCATTAAGCTCATGTTTAAAAGAAGGCAAAATTGTTTAACAAATATCTCCGCCCAGCGTCCATGGTTTGGTTTCAAATTTTCAGGATTTATGGGGATCCCAAATACACAAAAACATGTGCCAAAGTTGGTTTTGCACAGCCGGACCCATTTTACAGCTCTTAACACATTTGAACACACAAAAATGGACAGAAAATTGGTACTGTTGAGTGCCGGTCTCGATTCCTTGGTACCGGGATCTGGTGCCGTACCAATTGAATTGTGAATCCCTGGAATGACTAGTAATGAAGAGTACAGAGTCCAGAAATCTCCAATTGGACGAGTAAAAGTTGCCCCCGGAATTTGCTTATGAAGAAGTGTGAATACTTGCTGATATATATATATATATCAACAATAGGTCTGATTCACTAAAGGTTTGAGTGTACTAAAGCACGTGCAAACCTGATAGCACACGCAAGGCTGTGCTACTAACTGTGTGCAAAGTGGATTGTGTCTGTTAAGTGAGCAGAATAAAGTGGAGAAAATGCAATTACAATTATTTAGCACGTGCAATGTGATCTATCAACACTCATCACCGTTTTGCGATCACTATTTAGCGTTTTTTTTAGCACTTGTGGAAAGGACATGAAAATTGACAGTTCTACACATGACTCCAGTATCAGTGCTCCCGCTGCACAGACAGACGATGCACAGAGAAGACGTGTGTGTGCGCCAACATTTTGGAAGGGCAGAAATAAAAAAAACGTCACAGGTTGGAGCGTGATAACATGCATGTGCAGTAAATGAGAGTCTCTCCATGGTGATGATATAGTACATGCAAAATCTTCATTTAAATAAAGCGGCCTGCATCACTTAAGAATTGCCCAATAATAGTATGTGCTATTTTATAGATTGCCTAGCTGTTTAGTAAGTTTTAGTAATCTTAGTAAATCAGGCCCAGGGTTGCTAAATTGGCAACACCATGCAATCCTGGCAACTTCTAATTAACAAGAAACACATTTCATAATCAAAATAAAATACAAATATTAGAAATAATGAACACTTGCACGCACGAGAGTAATGAAGCCGCCTTGCACCATAATTAGCCAACATGAAATAAAGTTGGTACAGTTTTTAATTATTAAAAACAAATAAAGGTAAAAAGCTGTGAGAAATTAAAGTAAAATACATAAATACAATTATATTAAATACAATTTTATAAAAGTACAAATTTTAGCAGAAAAAATGCATCTATTTTTTATAGGAATAACATGTTAATAATGTGGGGGAAAAAATCCAAGGAATTAAACATCATTAATGTTGGTAAAGTTTGTTTTGTATTTCTTAGAGTGCATGGTTATAATTCTGTGAAGAAAACAATACAAATTGTAAAACAATATTACAAAGATAATTTTACAAAAATGTTTATATTAAATGAAAAAAATGCATGTTATCTTTTTACAACAATACATTTGTAATAATGTAAGAAAAAGCACATCATTTCACAAAAAAAAAAGGTAGCATAGTTTATGAATATTTGTTTTAATAAAGTTAAACACTGTGAGAAAAATAGTGAACTATACAGATCATAAAATACTGCAAAAAATATTTTTTTTACAAAGGTAGGAGCATGATAACATGCCTGTGCAGTAAATGAGAGTGTCTCCGTGGTGATGCCCCATATAGTACAGGCAAAATCCTCATTTAAATAAAGCGGTCTGCATCACATTATAATTGCTATATCTTAGTAAATCAGGCCCAGGGTTGCTAAGTTGGCAACACTATGCAATCTTGGCAACTTCTAATTACCGACAAAAACATTTTATAATCAAAATAAAACACAAATATTATAAATAACGAACACTTGCACGCAAGAGAGTAATGTAGCCACCTTGCAAGTGGAACATTATCACAAATATAAAATGGTTAAAACCATTAAAAATCAGTTCCCAGTGGCTTATTATATTTTTCGAAGTTTTTTTCAAAATGTTACCCATCACGCAATATCCCTAAAAAAAGCTTCAAAGTGCCTGATTTTAACCACCCGTCCATTTTCCTGTGACGTCACGTAATGAAGCCAACACAAACAAACATGGCGGAAAGAACAGCAAGCTATAGCGACATTAGCTCGGATTCAGACTCGGATTTCAGCGGCTTAAGCGATTCAACAGATTACGAATGTATTGAAACGGATGGTTGTAGTGTGGAGGCAGGTAGCGAAAACGAAATTGAAGAAGAAACTGAAGCTACTGAGCCATATCGGTTTGAACCGTATGCAAGCGAAACCGACGAAAACGACACGACAGCCAGCGACACGGGAGAAAGCGAGGATGAATTTGGCGATCGCCTTCTAACCAACGATTGGTATGTGTTTGTTTGGCATTAAAGGAAACTAACAACTATGAACTAGGTTTACAGCATATGAAATACATTTGGCAACAACATGCACTTTGAGAGTGCAGACAGCCCAATTTTCATCAATTAATATATTCTGTAGACATACCCTCATGTCAGCAGGCCAGGGAAGCTAGGGTCGATATTCTTCTCTTGATCATCTTCGGGATGGTGTGAGCCAAGACATCCAGGGGGTTTAGCTCGCTCGTCTGCGGGAACAAACTGCCGCCATTGCTTGCCGTGCTACCGAGGTCCTTTGTCCCTGAATTGCTCACACACTCCGGCAGATTCAATGGGGGTCTGGCGGCAGATTTCTTTGACTTTATCGTTGGAAATGCATCTGCTTTGAGTGTCGCAGGATATCCACACATTCTTGTCATCTCTGTCGTAGCATAGCTTTCGTCGGTAAAGTGTGCGGAACAAACGTCCAATTTCTTGCCACTTTTGCATCTTTGGGCCACTGGTGCAACTTGAATCCGTCCCTGTTCGTGTTGTTACACCCTCCGACAACACACCGACGAGGCATGATGTCTCCAAGGTACGGAAAACAGTCGAAAAAAACGGAAAATAACAGAGCTGATTTGACTCGGTGTTTGAGAAAATGGCGGATTGCTTCCCGATGTGACGTCACATTGTGACGTCATCGCTCCGAGAGCGAATATTAGAAAGGCGTTTAATTCGCCAAAATTCACCCATTTAGAGTTCGGAAATCGGTTAAAAAAAAAATATGGTCTTTTTTCTGCAACATCAAGATATATATTGACGCTTATATAGGTCTGGTGATAATGTTCCCCTTTAACCAACATGAAATGAATCTGGAATCAATCCACAAAGTCATCAAAACTGCAGTAATGGGACAGGCAAAAAGGCAGAAGCAGGAATAGTAGTAGTGTCAGTGGGAGGGGGAGTCACATCCAAGACCAGCACGAGACGAATGGTGGAGTGTGAGCATATCTGTAGTGTGAAGTGTCACAGGCCAAGTGTTTGACTGATGGTCTGAGCTGAGGAAGGTGCGGTGGACAGCGAGGCAGGCTCCTACCTAATGAAATACAACATGCCAGGAATAGACCCGACTTAAAAATGGCACCTTGAGGGAGCGCAGCAATGTGTACGCTGGGGCTATGAAGTCATTGTTAGCTCACAGAGGGACTGTTGTTCTTCTGCACACCTGTGTCATGTACAAAGACAGCCCATTCAGAAGTGTCTCGCCCAATGGACACAACGGCAGTCACCACTTACTGGCAGAAGCTGGATTCGAACCAGCAACCCTGAAGTTTCTTGCTGGCTGCTCTAGCACCTGAGCCACACCGCCTAAATAATGAACATTCAAAGCAACAAACACTTGGCAGTCTCCATTTAAGGCACACACACATATTCACACGTGACCTCATCCATTGCCTCCCTTGCCGGGAGTGACTCACAGAGAGTAAAAAGTAAAAACATCCCCCCTGCATTAGATGCCCCATCTCACAGCAACAACAACAGCTGTGCGATTACAACATGGTTTTGTGGAGAAAACATCGTCAGTCAGCGGCATGCTTCTTCTTCTAATCTCCGTTTTAGATGTCTGAGGCGTCACTGGTTTGTTTATTGACCAAAAAATACAATATTATATTTTAGTGTTAACAGTGTCAGGGCCACGCTAAAAAGAAACAAATATTAGTAAATACTGTGTATAGAATTACAATTGTAATTTTACAACAAAAAAAAGTTTCCAAAAAATACATTTTTATTAATGCAGCTGAGATAGGGACAAGCGGTAGAAAATGGATGGATGGATATTGTAAAAGCATTTCAAAATAATAGGGGAAAAACATTGACATTTTGTGGAAATGTTATATTGTGATAATACATGTTAAAGAGATCGTGATAATGAATAATACAGTTGAAAATAAAACAACGTTTTAATAAAGTATTACAATTATTTAACAATTATAAAGTTGTAATATAAGGATATAAAATTTAAATTGTGAAAAAGGAATATTGTAATATTGTAAGATAAAAACAGTAAAATCTGTATTATTTTCGGTGACAATATTACTAGATATTCAAAATTACAGGGAGAAAAAAAATCTACATATTTTAAGAATAAAGTTGCAACATGAGAAGAGAAAACATTTCTAAGTTTTACAAAAGTAAACTTGTACTATTAGGAGACACAACAATCCAAGCTCTACAACATTGTGAAAAAATGTCCGTTCTCCAGGAATAAAGTTGGTACAGTTTTTAATTACAAAAAATAAAAAATAAAGGTAAAAAGCTGTGAGAAAAGAAAAGTAAAATATATAAATAGTATTATAAAAATAAAGTTTTAGAAAAGTACTAATATTAGCTGAAGAAAATGCATCTATTTTTTATAAGAATAAAGTTGTAATAATGTGGAAAAAAACAAACAAACAAGGTATTTAACAGGAATAAAGTTGCTAAAGTTTGTTTTATATTTCTTAGAGTGGTTGTAATTCTGTGAAGTAAACAATACAAATGATAAAACAATATTATAAAGATAATTTTACAAAAAAAAAAAAAAATCTTTTAAAAATACATTTGTAATAATGTAAGAAAAAGCACATCATTTCACAGAAAAAAAGTAGCATAGTTTAAGAACATTTTTTTTAGTAAAATAAACACTGTGAGAAAAAAAGTGAACTATACAGGTCATAAAAAAACTGCAAAAAATATTTTTTACAAAAGTTTTAACGTTATTAGGAGAAAAATATGCATTTAATCGTTTTACAAGAAAAAAGTTATAATGATATGAGAAAAAAATACATACTTTTTCAGGAATAAAGTTGGTATGATTTTAGAAGTAACTAGGTTAAAACACAGCTGGAAGATAAGTTAAATATACACATAACTATGTTATATTGCAAACGTTTTAAAAATTAAAAAAACGTTTTTACAAGAAAAAAGTTGTGATATTGTGAGAAAAATATATGTAATTTGATTTTCTTTAATTAAATTGGAATGCTGTAAGGAAAAAAAGTGAACTGTACATATAATAAAATAATATTACATAAATATAATTTTACAAAAGTTGTATTACTATAAAAAAAAGTGCATTACATTTTTACAGGAATAAAGTTGGTAGAGTTTTGAATTTAATACAAAGTCACATTTAACAGTTGTTTTCATTGACGCCTCTTGCTCGAAAAGGCCTAACTGATGAGTCCGTGTGTCATCTTTTAACAGTAGAGAAGAGGTCCATGTGGGAGTCAGCCACGGTGTGCTGCCGGGTTTCAAAAATAACCAATGACAGTGTCCATTTCAACCCGCTTGGCCTGTCGCTTGCCCTGCTACTCGACACCCGCTGGTTATTTCAATATGAACGAGCTTGAGCTGCGTCCATGTGTTCAAACTGCTCGCTTTGGCCACACTGACTCTCTCGTCTATTTTGGTAGATTCTCAGCTCTCTATCAGGAGCCGGGGCCACAAGAAGTGCATTTGAACATGGAACTGAAGGTTTGACTCGCTTGGGACAAGAGTTCTCTCCGTTTTTTTTTTTGCTTCCAGAGAGACAATAACATTTTATTTTCAGGATGAAGAAGTGAAGCAGATTCTTGGATTCTGCTCCACCGCTTTTCAGATTGGAGCCTCACACTCATCATGAAAAAAGACTGTCAAGGTGAGAGGGGCATTGTTGTCATGTGGGTGTTAATATCTTAGCATTTATAATACATACTGATTCAACAGGCTTCCTGATGAGTTACACAAATGTAAACATGTGATGTACTTCAATGTTAAGCATGTTCAAAATAAACGTGATTAACCTGACCATTGGCGTACCATTACTAAAGCATGCAAGTATTAAGATGACTACTTAAGTGTACTCATACAGTGCAATTAAAAAGGCTGTATCTCATTCCTTGTGTATAAATACTCAAGCAGATGCTGGGAAAGTACCGTGGTGGCTGTTTGCTCTCAGGTTATAAGGGTACAAACGTGTCACAGGGAAGGCCAAGCCATTTTAATGATATTAACTTACACTTGTTCTTACTTTTTTTTATCACTGTAAAGCATCAGTTCAACGCAGTTTGAAGTTCAACGTATGTGTTTTTTAATGTGCAAATTTATAAATCTAAGGTAATGTGACTACAGTTGAAGAGTGCAGTGCCATGCCATGGAGTGACCATAGTCCCAGGTCAGGACATATAAATCAGTTAAAGAGCTATTCAAAGAGCTCACCCAGATATCCCAAAGTAAGATACAGTTAAGCAGCTGCTGCTGAGGCAAACAGCATTAAATGTGTTTTTTTTACTTCCTGCTACCGGCTGGCATGACTATTCGTCTAGATTTCCATGTTGCAAGTATAGTCCAATATGCATGTTTAAAATGCACTTAAGAGGACTGGAAATTTTGACTTGATATGCTTCTCATAAAGTGAGCTTGGTCTCATGATGACTGACAACATGCTTGGTGCTAAAAGACACTATACAGTGCCTTAAATAGACGAGCGCACTGTTTGAAGTGTGCACCGTATCAGCCTCTGCACATGTCATGTACGTACTGTAAAGGTCACTGGTGCAAAGCTCCAAAACAAACTTAAAAGACTGACAACTAATTGTGATCTTTTTCTCAGGAGGTCTCCATACGTTGACGTAACATCGTGCCTGAGATCAACCTGAGCTGGAGGAGCAGAGCCTTCATGGCGCAAACCAGGAAGAAAGCGGTCGACATAATGGGCTGTGTGGAAAGGCGACACATGAGCCACCGAGTGGGCAACATGCTCCACCACCGCTTCCCTAACGGCTTCACCGACCTGCTCATGGACGAGACCGACCGCGAGGTCAGCACGCTCACAGATCGAGCCTTCCGAAGTCTCTGCGTCGGAGATGAAGCCGTTTACAATGATGACTTCCCGCACGGATACTCGCCTTTCAGCTGCCATAAACCTTTGGCAGGGGAGCCACTTACAAAGATACATCAGAAGGAATTAAAAAAGCAAAGGAAAAGTGACAAAGAGAAGGAGAAGAACCTGTCCAACATGTCATCTTTTCTTAAGGCATTAAGTGCCACAGAGGAGAGCTGTGAGGGCTTGCTGAGCAAAAATGGTGGCGTTGCAGACTCAAATGGAGAATCATGGGATAAATCTGCACTCCGCAGCATCCAGAGAGAACTGTCGGAATTCTCCTCGGATTATCATGCCAACCTTACAAGTGGACATTTTCAGAAACAATCAGGGTATGGTTTATCGAGTAAAACCGGCAAAGGTTTTTCTTTGATGTCAGGAAAATCATCCAAGAACAAAAATGGGAAATCGACGTTGAAGCTAAAGAAACTTAATATCAAAAACTTTTTTCTCCACAGTGAGTTTAGTCCGTTTCAAACATGGAGAGGTATGAGACAGTTCTCCTTTAGCCATGAGGACACTTCTATTATCTCAGCAAATATAACACCAAAATGGTATGACCTACCATTTTACAAGGAGTTAACAGAGGCTCATATAAAAGAGCAAATAGAGGAGATACAGAAAGAAGCAGGTGAAGCCCCTCCTTCTTCTCCTCCTCCTCTTCCTCCTCCTCCTCCTCCTCCTCCTCCTCCTCCTCCTCCCGTTGCTCCTAAACCTGTCAGTCCCCCTTCACCACCAAAAGTCCTGCCAAAGCCATCAGCTGTACAGCCACAGAAAAGATGCCCTTCAGCTGTAACGGATGGAGGTACTGCCCCCTGGAGGCAGACTAAGACTGCATTTCCAGTCAAGCAAGAGATGCCACCTCAGGGGAAGAGTTTGTTGGCAAAAATAAATGGAAGTATATTGTTGAACCAAAATGAATCAATGTCTTCAGAAGTGAAAGCGGTTGAGGAAGTCAGCCCTGTGTCCTCAACTCCTTTCAGCATCTGCCAGCTGATGACTCCTGTCATTGCCTCCAGACAAGCAACAGAAACATCAGAAATTCTTCAATCTGCACTTTCGCCTTCTGTGCTCGACCTTCCTCTCAGACCGCACTCTGAGGCCAAACTGACACCAGAACTTGCAGTGAAGCGGGACGGCTACAAATCTCTGGCCTCTAGCATCCTCTTTAACCTTAAAGATAACAGGAAGAGGGTTAAAAGTAGGTACAGTCCACCTAAATTCAAAACCATAGAGGCTTCTGGAAGTGACACCCAATCTCCGTTATCAGATAGTCTCAAACAACAAAATAACTCTTCCGGCTTAAGCACTCCTGCTATTTCAAAAGAAGGACAGACCAAATGTATTCCAGTTTTTGAGACTGTCGCCATCCAAACTCCTGCTCTTACAAAGCATGCAGCTGATACACCACAATCCGATGATTATTTGTTATCTAATCTGCTACAAAATAAAAAGGAGGCTTTTGGTAATCTTGGTGGGGAGAATCCAAATTCTCCTATCATGCATTCTAAAAGGAAGACTAGCCACGTTGCTAAAAAGCAAAACTACCCTTCCCTTAATTTATACAAGAAAGCAAGCCCTTCAGTTGCCACTGATCAGTCAAATGAATTTTCGCTTCTGAATCCAAGCAAAGACATTTCCCAAAAAGGTATTTCACCAAATACATCAATCATCAACTGTAGTCCCTCACCCATATGTTCACCGGAGACACAAAGAGAACTAATTGAGAAAAGAGCACCACTAAATGTATCAGACAGACCAAATGTGCTTATTAAATCTGTGAAAGACTTTGAAGAAGAGCGCGCTGGTTTTGGGCAACCCATGAGCACCATGGATGTTGTCAAGGCTGCACGGGAAGCCATTAGCGCGACCAAAACTAAAGCCCTACTCACAGTTCAGGCTGAAAGCATCTGTAAACCTGAGGACAATGAAACAAATGAGGCAAATATGTGCTCAAAAGTAGAAAACTATTCAGTGGGAGGTGAAGGTGAATGGAATATTATTGTCAAGAAAGATCCCCCACCAGTTCCCAAGAAAAAAGTTACCCAACCAGACATTCGTAAGAAAACACACTTCGGTGACAAACTTTCTAACAGTGATTTGTCTGAAACAAAACACGATGAATCTGCCCAACAAGACAAGTTGAAACACATATTCCCAAGCAGGCTGAACAACTACATAAAATGTCAAAGATACTCTGTAACGGATGAGGAAGGCAGAGAAAATGACAGTGACGCGGATGTGAGGACAGAAATGGATGGCGTAAGAGACAGGGAACTAATCATTCACGACTTGCATGCACTGAAAGAGTTAGAGAGGGCGCGGCTCTGCGATCGGGAGAACACAAAGGGAGTTCCCAACAACATATGTGAGGAAGCCAGAGCTAAGAATGATTTAATCTCCAAGGAGTTGAAGAAAATTAAGAAGGGAATGCTCTCAATGAGAGGGAACACATCTGCTAAGAGGGAAATATTTGCGAAAAGAGAGAAGCAGGCAAATGAGCAGGAGGCTCTGGCGAGGTTGGGTGGCAATGTTATGATAAACAAATCCCTTATAAACAATAATTATGACAAAGCTAAAATGGCTCTTGAAGAGATCATCTCGGATCGACAGATGAGAAGGAATGTTACTAATGGAAGTTATGGATCAAGGGTAGAGCAAAGTAAAGACACGTTGAAAGAATCTGTTGCAGAAACTAAGGACGACAAAAAAGAGGAAGAACTAAGAGAAAGGTTGGGGGAACTGAGAGACCATAAGAACATGAGACACATCCTGTCCCAGACTGAACCAAGACTTGGTGAGACTCACAGATCAGGTGGCAGAGTGGCTTTACCCTGCATGGAGCTAAATCCATCCTTTAAATTAGAATGTAAGCATGCCCATGATAGACTAACTGATAATTCTGAGAAGTCAGAGGATATAAACATAAGGCAGTTGTCAGGAGAAACCATTGCTATTCACGAAAAAAAAGGCTTAGAAACGCCCACTGTACCTCCTCGGAGCAAAAAAGGAGGTAACAAAAGAATTGGGGACGCGATGAATGACATTTTAGATGACGATCTCCAAAAAACAAAAACACATTATAATGTAAAAAATAGCACAAAAGACAGTGATGCAATTATTCCATCTGATGCAGTTGCTATCAAGCATCAACCCAACGAAAAACGTTATTCTTTGTTATCGGACATAAAAATAGATATGGAGACAAATACCACAAGGGAAGCCTCAAGCGGCACTGTTGAGACCTCTTTAAAACTTGACAATATAACCTCAACCAGTAACAGACATTTTTTGACTGGTGCAGTAGCTCCCAACCATCAACCCAATGAAAGACGCGGTTCTTTGTTATCGGACATAGCAACAGATATGGAGACAGATAAAACAAGAGAAGCTTCAAGCAGCACTGTTGAGATTTCTTTAAAACTTGACAATATAACCTCACCCAGTAATGTCCTTGAGAAAAATGACGATATGGATGCAGAGGCTAACTCCAAGCCTATAATATCCCCTGAACTGCTTGTGAACGGCGTCAATGTTGATGATCGAACCAGCATGTCGTCCAAATCTTCTTACTTCTCTGTGGAAAGTCCACCGCACAGAGTTGCTGTGCCAAACCTTTACCACTCTGTGGAGAACTTGAACAAACTAGGGGTTGAGGACAGGGGGGACAAAGGGGCAAATGGACACATTAAAAAGGATGCCGACAGACCAGAAAGAGAGTATTACTCCTTTAGTGATGTCGAAGGTGAACAAGACACAGAGATCCAGAATGGAAGCAACTTAAGTTCCACTGATGGCCCTGTCTTATCTCAGAATGATGCTTTTTCAACACCAGTGTCACCATGTGATACTCTCTCTCCAACTTTGGGGATCCCTGCGCTGTTTAAAATCAAAGACAACACTTTTAGCAAAAAGTCAAAGAAGTCCGTACAACCCTGGACTCCGAGGGCGGTTTTCAATAAAGACAAGGAAGAGGAGGACTTGCATCTATTGGATGAAAACCCAGAACTCCCATCTGCCAATGAAACAGCTACCAGTGGATCAACTGTAGAAGTTGTTCAACCTAAAGAAACATTGTTGAATGTTTCACCGCCTTCTGTTCTGCAAAAAGCAAAAGCTCTTGATGCAGGATTACCAGCTGCTCCAAAGGAGAAAGTGGTCAGTCCCATATCGGATGTTGTGGGAAGTCTAACAACGCCACCGGTGGAAATATCAAAGGTTCCTAGTGAACGCTCTGGCTCTACCTGCAGTGGTTACGACAGTCAGTCTGGGTTGCCCAAACCCCCGACTGTCCTACCCAAATCTGAACGGGCTGTCCTCAAAGCCATGAAGCTGACCAACCGACGGATGAAGAAGGAGGAGGGCCACAAGTCAACTGGTAAACACAAAACGGAGAGACGTAAGAGTGACAAAGCTGAGGTGAAGAGCAGTGAAAAACAACATCACAAAGAAAGTGATAGAAAGGTTGTGGATGGTGATGAACATGCACACAAAACAACAGCCAAGACTAGAAGTTACGATTTGGTGGAAAGCAAACACCTCAACAACAAGACTCTTCTTGCATCGGAACAACGAGGCCGTAGTACGGTAAATCTGAATAAATCAGAACAAAGGCACCAGAGCGGCATCAGTAATGTTCCTGTGTACAAAACCCATGTTGCAGAGAGACCTGCACGGAGCGCTCGCACGCAAAGCATCGACAGATACAGAGTGGATCGGAGGCGGAGCGCCGACACGTCGGTCAGCGAGAGGTTTGACCCGAGAAGTGCACGCATTGAAAGATCCATCATGGATGAGTTTCAGCAGAGAGGCCGAGCAAGAGAGAAGACAAACAGAGATAAACCGTTGAGAAGAAGCCACAGCATCGACGTGCCACCTCCACCACCGACGACCTTCTCTCGCCAGTCAAGCCACACCAGCCAACTATCTCGCCAATCCAGTGTTGAGTCCGCCATCGTCCCTCAGTCGTTCCCTATGACCCAGCGGAAGCTTCTCCAGGACCCTGATTCAGGACAGTATTATTTTGTGGACATGCCGGTACAAGTCAAAACCAAAACCTTCTTTGATCCAGAAACAGGGAGTTACGTTCAGCTGCCGGTCCAGCCACCAGATGGTGCTGTTCTTCAAGCATCAACGATGGAAGTTCTGTCCCCGCCGCTGGTTGTGTACCACGGCTTTGTCCCCGTGCCTCTGTCCCCTATGTCTCAGAACATCCAAGGTCCTCACATGGAGCAAAAAGAGCTGATACACTTGGACACTCCCAGACAAATCCACTGCAAGGACAGACATCCGTATTTGGAGCCAGTCTATGGGCAACATGAACACATGCTGGGCGAGTTCCTTGGAACTGAGGAAGTGGACTGCACGAGTTGATACTGATGAAGTTTGAAAGGTCAAAACTACTGTTATTGTTTTGTTTTTACTCATATTTACGTTTTTTTTTACACTGTATCACTATATTACTTACTCAAGCAGTCACTATTTGTTTATGGATTACAAAAATAACATTTCACTTGAATCTACACAATATAACTCAAATAATAGGAAACGGATAGATACCTCCCTAATTTTGTGCCTTTTTGCCTAATGACTTGAATGTATCCTGAAAAGAGATGAACTTGAAATGAAGGACTTTTTTAAAGAAAGGGATTTGGATAATCCATTACAGTAAAAAAAAAAGGAGAGAATGTAAATGTGGACTATTTATTATAAATGCTGTGAGTTTGTGTTGTTAAAGTACGGCAGTGACTGGTGGTAGTATCATTAACTTTTATTTTTGCAGCAATGTTTTTAACCATTTTAAGTTAGCTTTGGAGCTTCATAAAGCAAATTGCATTAACCGAATGTCATCATGTTGCATGTTGTCAAAAGGTGTCAAAGACTGATAAGTTAGCATTTGTGCAATTTATTTAGTTTTCAAAGAAGTATACCAGACGTGATTTTTCAGAACAATGTTGCATTTATTTTTTAAATGTATTGAACCAGAGCTGAATTGTGATCCATTCCAATAAAAGCAACATCACAGCAGTATTGTCATTGTTTTCCTTGTATGCATCATTTTTAAGACAGCTCAATGTGTTGATCAACATATTTATTGTTAAAATGGTATCAATGTGTAAAAAAAAATCTCCATTTTGTATTGATAGATTTGCTGCCATCTGCTGGTTAGATTATGTAAAGACAAGAGAAGACCAAACTAATGGAAAGTCTACGATGGTTAATAAAAATATATTTATAAATTGTGTAACACCAAAATACAAATATAATTATAAATTTAGATATTTTTACAAATATTTTCAACCGTTTAAAATTATTTTTGATTAAACATATTTTAAATATAAAACAATAATTGTAGGTTGATTGGCAACACTAAATTGGTCCTAGTGTGTGAATGTGAGTGTGAATGTTGTCTGTCTATGTGTGTTGGCCCTGCGATGAGGTGCGACTTATCCAGGGTGTACCCCGCCTTCCACCCGAATGCAGCTGAGATAGGCTCCAGCACCCCCCGCGACCCCAAAAGGGACAAGCGGTATAAAATGGATGGATGGAATTGTTTAAACAAGTAGTAGCTCTGTGATTTAAATTCAATACCTATGCTGTCATCTACTGGAGAGAGTTAAGACAGCACTTTCATGAAAATATTTGTTATATACGCAGATTTTTAAACTCCGTATTAGTGTTGTCCCGATACCAAAATATTTCGGTACATTTCGGTACTTTTCTAAATAAAGGGGACCACAAAAAAATTCATTTTTGGCTTTATTTTAACAAAAAAATCTTACGGTACATTAAACATATGTTTCTTATTGAAAGTTTGTCCTTAAATAAAATAGTGAACATATAGAAAACTTGTCTTTTAGTAGTAAGTAAACAAACAAAGACTCCTAATTTGTCTGTTGACATATGCAGTAACATATTGTGTCATTTTCCATTCCGTTATTTTGTCAAAATTATTAAGGACAAGTGGTAGAAAATTAATGATTAATCTACTTGTTCATTTGCTGTTAATATCTGGTTATTTTCTGTTTCAACATGTTCTATCTACACTTCTGTTAAAATTTAATAAACACTTATTCTTCTGTTGTTTGATACTTTACATTAGTTGTTGATGATACCACAGATTTGGGTATTGATCCGACACCAAGTCGTTATGGGATCATACATTGGTCATATTCAAAGTCCTCATGTGTCAAGAGACATATTTCCTGAGTTTATAAACATAATATAATTTTTTTTTTTAAACGAAAGAAGATTTTGTGATGCTAAAAAATATCGATGTAATCATAGTAGTATCGACTAGATATGCTATTGTACTTGGTATCATTACAGTGGATGTAGCGTCCCAGAAGTGTTGGTGCTGCAGGGAATTCTGGGAATTTGTTTTGTAGTGTTGTGGTGCAAATCTTCTCCCAAAATGTGTTTGTCATTGTTGTTTAGTATGGTTTGGACTATATGGCACAGGATTATGACAGTGTTGGCGTTGTTCATACGGCCACCCTTAGTGTGACATGTATGGCTGTTGATTAAGTATGGCTTTCATTCACATGTTATCAGCATAATCAAATTTAAGATGGTTACTTAAATGGTTAATGATTGGACATAATGAAATATTGTGTTGACTTTGTCGGTTATAGACAAGTACACACTCGGTGCTTTTTAGATGATTTATCAGTATCGCGGTATTACACTAATACTGGTATACCACGCAAACCCTACTCCGTATATATCAAAAAGGAATGCTTTAACCAAAACTGAACTTTTTAAATGTTAAAACCAGTTTACTAATTTTGCTTTCAGTTCACATTGAGGCTATTGTGCATCATGTCTGATCAAGTACTGTACAATATGCACACTAATAGTTATAAAAATACATCTCATTCACATTGGTTGTAAAACAACTGCTTTATGCAAGAGGTCAAGGTGAGGTAAAAAAAAAAAAGGATGTCACTGCCAAAGGATCACAGCACTTACAGAATAATGGCTCCTATGCTGCTCACTGCCTCTAGGGGGCATATGTGCATGATGTCTAGGCATAAACTGCTGACTTAACTAAATGTGAATGAGAAATATGTTTTTTTTTTTTCTGAAAATGATGACATTTTGAAACATCTCCCCACCGTCTCATTGTCAGTGACAGCCACAGCTCAATGCCACCATGTCGTCGTACTGCTTCAGCACCACGTTCTCCTCGTCGTCAAAATACAACAAACTGATGGACTGGAGTCTGTCGGGCACGCAGCACGGAGCGTCCACCTCGTCCGCGGACAGCTTCAGGGCGTGCATGATGGAGCGCACCGTGGCGTGGTTGGTGGCTCGGAGGTTACCCCCCAGCGGGAAGGGACAGGAGCCCTTGCAGTGGTAAGCGTTGTATCCCCGCGGGGAGATGATCCACCCTGACCAGCCGATCTCCTCAAAGTCCACGAAGAGGGGGACACGCTGGCAGTACTGGGAACGGCTGCTGCGGGGTAAAAAAGACGGGGCTCCACGTCGCCTCCTGGTGGGGTGGCCAGTAGCAGATGCTGCGAGATAGCATTGGGTGAATGACACCATGATCAAACGTCTTTAACACAGTTTTTTTTACCCCATCATACCAAGGTATGACTGATTTGATGCTCCTGTCCTCCCATCATCAGAGAATATAACCAAGTAGGCGTGTGTGTCTGTTGCCTGCTTCCATGGAGAAACCACCGTTTCCATCCAGATCCCAGATGGAAGCATGGTCACCACCAGGATGCCGTTGTTCTCCTGGCTGTTGTGGATCCACTTGGACACCTAAAAAACAACAACAAATCAAACCAGGTAATTTCATGGGATTTGTCAAGTGATATTATTTGGATTTTAATGAGTGAAGTCGACCGTTTGCGTGACGTTGAAGACTTCCCATCCTTGCGTGTAAAGAGGAACCAGTCTGGAGGTGATGAGGTTTCCTCGCCAAGGCTTCACTCGGCTATCCAGAACCTCATAAAGATCCACCTGGATGGGAGCAAGACACTTACACATTAAACATAATGTATACAATCGTCCCTTGTTTATCTCTGTTAATTGGTTCCGGACATGACCGTGATAAATTACTTCCCGCCAAGTAGATTTAATTTTTATTATATTTTCATTGCTACAGCATAAAGCAATGTTTTACAGTCTGGTGTATTGTGGGAGATTATCTAAATTGACCTATTTGAGTTAAAAATATTTTTTGAAAACCAGTAATTATAGTCTGCAAATGATGTGTTGTTGTTGAGTGTCGGTACTGTCTAGAGCTCGGCAGAGTAACCGTGTAATACTCTTCCATATCAGTAGGTGGCAGCCGGTAGCTATTTGCTTTGTAGGTATCGGAAACAGCGGGAGGCAGCGTGCAGGTAAAAAGGTGTGTCATGCTTAAAACAAAAATAAACATAAGGTGAGTACCCCTAAGAAAAGGCAAACTAAAACTGAACTGGCTACAAAGTAAACAAAAACAGAATGCTGGACGACAGCAAAAACTTACTGTGGAGCAAAGACGGCGTCCACAATGTACATCCGAACATGACATGACAATCAAAAATGTGTCCACAAAGGAGGATGAAAACAACTGAAATCTTCTTGATTGCTAAAACAAAGTAGATGCGGGAAATATCGCTCAAAGGAAGACATGAAACTGCTACAGGAAAATGCCTAAAAAAAAGAGAAAAAGCCACCAAAATAGGAGCGCAAGACAAGAATTAAAACACTACACACAGGAAAACAGCAAAAAACTCCAAATAAGTCACGGAGTGATGTGACAGGTCATGACAGTACACCTAAATTGAGACAAGATCTATAGTGATGCATGCTTGGTTATGGTTTAAAGTCATATCCAACAATTGCGACAACGACTTTTTACTCTCAATTGAGTTTAGTTTTTTAATGATTTCTGCTGGTGGTGTGCCTCTGGATTTTTTCAATGCAAAAAATGATTATTGGCTCAAAAAAGGTTGACAAACACTGGCATAAAGAACCTGTTTACCCTCTAAACATGTTTTTCACATTAAAGCAGCCTTTTATAACACCCTCTAATCATATTTACACTATTTTAATCCAATATGCTTTTCAAACTTTTTTTAAGCAAGATCCACCATAATAGCCAAATACAGAGTAGTAGGCATAAGTATTCATTAAAAACAAGACAGAGGTTTTATTTAACAAGTATATTTAATATTTTGGCCACTAACATTACATACAGTTTGAACAGTAACAAGGTGTTTGAATATAAGAAAATAAAACACTGTACTTTAATCAAGTGACTCTTTGGCATACCATTAGGTGGAGACCTCATACCACACAGTTTGAGAATCATTGCAATATAGTAATGTTTCCGCAGGCTGGGCCAATCAGTGGCCATAATACTGAACAGCACGCTCTGATTTTGTTGGGTTTCCCTAAGTGGCCACTACTACTGTGCTGCAGTGCTGATATTTGTAGTTTTGTTAGCCCTTTCAATGCTTAGAAATACTTAATTTAGGACCAACAAATTGTAGATTGTTCTTTAAAACAAAGAAAAACAATCTGTGATGTGGTGAAGCCGCAATATTTGAAGCTGCATGTGGCGAGGAATGACTGTAGCTTGAAATGCATGGTCGTAGACGACCACAACGTAGCCCAGAGGGCATTCTCCCTTTTGGGAAAGTGTACATGTCGTTAAAAGAGGAACTTCGATTTATGAACCTAATGAGTTTTTGACCAGGGTTTGTAAAAAAATGTGTATATTAAAGCGAATGTCTCGACAATGCAAATATGAATAATGAGTTCCAGCATTGACAAAAGTACAGTACATATTTAATATAAGGTGCTATACAGTATGCATATCAAACAAGGGGGTAAAGCATGGGTGTCAAACTCTGGCCCGTGGGCCAAATTTGGCCCGCCGTGTAATTTCACTTGGCCCTTGAGGCGATATCAAATTAACACTATAGCTGGCCCGCCGATTATATTCAGCGCCGGTGCCGCGGTATCACCGCATTCACCGCTATTTCTCATACTTGCCAACCCTCCTGGGAGACTCTCAAAATTCAGTGCCCCTCCCAAAAATCATTACGTCCGCCCAGTCCAGCGAATGCTGGCCCAGTCACATAACATGTGCGGCTCCAGTGCCACACTGTGAATCCACACCAAACAAGAATGACAAACACATTTTGGGAGAACATCCGCACAGTAACACAACATAAACACAACAAAACAAATACCCAGAATCCCATGCAGCCCTAACTCTTCCGGGCTGCAATATACACCCCCGCTAACTCCAAACCCCGCCCCCTCAACCCTACCCGCCTCAACCAACGCACAGGGGGGGGATTTGGTGGTAGCAGGGGTGTATATTGCAGCCCGGAAGAGTTAGGGCTGCATGGGATTCTGGGTATTTGTTTTGTTATGTTTATGTGTTACTGTGTGGATTTTCTCCCAAAATATGTTTGCCATTCTTGTTTGGTGTGGATTCACAGTGTGGCGCATTTTTCTAACAGTGCTAAAGTTATTTATACAGGCACCGTAAGTGTAACCTGTATCGCTGTTGGCCAAGTATGCTTTGCATTTACGTGTGTGTGCGTGCTGAAGTCGCACATATTTTGTGATCGGGCTGACACGTTGTTGGAATGGATGAAAAGCAGACGTGACGACAACTCGTGGAGGACGATAAACGCAGTGCCTTTAAAGCATGCCCCCAAGACTGTGGTCCGGGTGGAATACGAGGTATAATGACTGATGAACAACTTCGTTCGATAATGAAAGATGCCTCAGCTCAAATCCTGAGCCCCGACATTAATGAACTAGCATCCAAGAAAAGATGGCAGGTATCTGGCTTGGGCACATCAGATTAGATCAGTGTGTTGCAAACTGAGCCATGTAAAGTCCTGAATGGCTTATTCATTACTTTATTTTCAAATGTATTAGCCTGTGGAAAAAGTTAATGTTGATATTTACCTCAGAAGGCTGCAAATAGAAAAGAGGCATTACATTTTTATTTAAATTGTATTTGCTATGCCATTGATATTTTTTAATTATTATTATTATTATTTGAAACTCGATTTTGCATGTCACTATAAAGTTATACAAGCCTTGCTTGTTCAATATTCAATGCAAAGCTTGTTTGGGTCCCTATTAAAAGGTTAATTTGTTCAACCTTGGCCCGCGGCTTTGTTCAGTTTTAAATTTTGGCCCACTCTGTATTTGAGTTTGACACCCCTGGGGTAAAGGATGAACTTTCTATTTAATAACAGAGCTAAAGCAACAACGACCTGAATTGTCCTCATTTTCAGCCGCCCTGCCGACACACGCACACACACTATGACTAGACCTGTGGTGCACTCACAGTTTGTAATCCCAAAACTCCTTAAAGTACCAGTAGAGTGGAGCAACAGGTTGATTGTATATGCTTATTTGTGTTTCATTGTATCCATTAAACCACATCCAATTGTATTTACAATCCGCAAAGCATCCATCCCATCCATCCATTTTCTACCGCTTATTCCCTTCGGGGTCGCGGGGGGCGCTGGAGCCTATCTCAGCTACAATCGGGCGGTAGGCGGGGTACACCCTGGACAAGTCGCCACCTCATCGCAGGGCCAACACAGATAGACAGACAACATTCACACTCACATTCACCCACTAGGGCCAATTTAGTGTTGCCAATCAACCTATCCCCAGGTGCATGTCTTTGGAGGTGGGAGGAAGCCGGAGTACCCGGAGGGAACCCACGCAGTCACGGGGAGAACATGCAAACTCCACACAGAAAGATCCCGAGCCCGGGATTGAACCCCAGACTACTCAGGACCTTCGTATTGTGAGGCAGATGCACTAACCCCTCTTCCACCGTGCTGCCCAATTCGCAAAGAATGTGAAAGTAATTTCAATATTCCGCTCCGAATATCTTCGGCAATTTCCGTCAATTCTTCATCACAGTAGCAACGCTTCTGCACTCTGACCATGTTATCAGATTAGTCATACTGGAAACGCGCACAAAATGGAAAGAGATGTGGTGTTTATCTTTCACAATCCTTATGTAAGTCAAGAACGAATACATTTGTCTTTTTTTGTGCATTTGAAATCGTAAATAAATAGCTACAGATCAAGGGTCCTCTGTTGCGGCCGTTATACTCTCTCTAAAAACATCCAGACACCGTCAACAATATTCCATTTACATGTCGTGGCCTGAAAATGAACCAAATATGAGCGATATTGTTATTATAAATGCCAAAGCAGATGGACTATTTTAGTGACCCATCGATAGCAGTGAGCTACAGTAGCAGAATTGCTAAAAGTAAATTCTAGATTATAATTCATGGATCTCTCACCTGGTAGTAAACGAATGTGGCCGTGGACCGACATACCCCCCGAGATGATGAAAAAAGACACAGAAAGACGTAGTTGCGGCAACTTTTTGTTATCCCTTCATGGGGATTGTGATTGATTCTTCATCTAAACAGGATTATGTGAGCGTCCTGTCGGTCAACATCCCAGCTAGAGTGGAAATATTAGAGTAAGTGTTCTTTTTTTTTTGGATTTGTTATAGTTAGTCTGTATGCATTGCTGCTAATGCCAGTGTCACAATAAAGCTGCAGTCGGCTACCAGCAAGCTTCTAAAAATGTTTGCTCATCTTGTTTGTGTTGCGGCTCAAATATCTAAGGTTCTGCATCATATTTTTTCCAAAAGTAATCGTTGTTGGTCTGCTTAATTAGCATGTTTTTGATGGGGAAGATACGCTACGTCACAGGTCACGTGACTGGCTTCCTCATTAACTCCCAAAATGGCTCGACAATCTCAGATTGATAACATTTTGATCATATCTATTTATTCGTCTTTTGGTGTCATAAATCAGATATATATGATAATAGCTTCAAGGGTTGTACGGTACACCGGTATTAGTATAGTACCGCAATACTAATGAATCATATTCGGTACTATACTGCCTCTAAAAAGTACCGGTCCGCCACCCCATTGGTGGATCCACACCTAACATCCACTGTAATTATACCAAGTACAGGAGCGTATCTAGTCGATACTACTACAATTACATCAATATTTTTTGGCATCACAACATCTTCCATTTTTTCTAAAATGTATATTATGTTTCTAAACTCAGGAAATATGTCCCATGGACACATGGGGACTTTGAATATGACCAATGTATGATCTGGTACCGACTTGGTATCGAATTGATACCCAAATTTGTGGTATAATCCAAAACTAATGTAAAGTATCAAACAACAGAAGAATACATGATTATTACATTTTAACAGAAGTGTAGATAGAACATGTTGAAAGAGAAAGTAAGCAGATATTAACAGTAAATGAACAATGAACACGTGTTCTTAATAATATTGACAAAATAATTGAATTATAAATGACACAATATGTTACTGCATATGTCAGCAGACTAATTAGGAGCCTTTGTTTGTTTACTTACTATTAAAAGAAAAGTTGTCCTGTATGTTCACTATATTATTTAAGGACAAACTTTCAATAAGAAACATGTTTAATGTACCGTAAGAGTTTTTGTTAAAATAAAGCCAATAATGCAATTTTTTGTGGTCCCCTTTATTTAGAAAAGTACCAAAGAGTACCGAAAAGTATCAAAATAATTTTGGTACCAGTACCGGTACAAAATATTGGTATCGGGACAACACTATATCGTTTCAATATAGAGGGAATTTGTTTCTCCACTCTCCTGTTACTTAAACTTGAACAGCCTTGTTGCTATTATTATTAGGAATAACAAATAAAACCCCTTTAATTTGTTGGTTAATCTTCTTTGCGTGCATCAGAAGGGAACAGGAAGGGGGGGGCGGGGGGGCAGTGTCGACAATGCTGTGGATACTTCCTGAATGTTCATCCCTTGTCCATTGCTGTCTTTGGACTCATATTGAACCAGCAAAACCAGAAAATGTTTGTAAAGTTTGATGTTTTGCATTTTGTTCCCTCACCGTACTGTACGGCCTTATACCAAAGTAGCACAGGCGCACCAAACCTTAATGTGTTTAGTGCAAAATAATAATGAAAAAACATATTTGACCTTGTAGAAATGGGGCCTGTATGACTTTCCAAGGAAAAACTTCTGTTTCCTTCTGAACCAACGGAACTCAGCTTTTATCATCCTCTCCTCTCTTCTGAATGACGTCAGGTTGAAAAAGTGAAACCTCTCACCAGAACGACCTGAAACACAAAGCACATGCTTAGAAAAAAACAAACAAAAAAACGTAATAAGGTATTAATTGTGCTTTATTAATTATGATTAGACGTAATAACGCACACGCGCCTTGAGAGCTTATAGGCTTTCTTGTCGTGCGTAATTACGCATGTGGAAAGCAATTACGCGCCATAAAGCAAACATAATCACCTTTATCTTCGAAACTCCGCACTACGTTTCCTTCTAGAATCTCCTTCTGGCTTTTGGACGTCCCGTCTGCGTCATACACGGCGTCAAAAAGATCCAACATAAACTGAGGCGCCTTCTTGTGCGGTGCCACGGCCGCGCCCTGGAGGAGATCCTTCAAGTGGAACAAGGTGCTGAGCTTCTCCGTCAACTTCTTGGTGTGGTCCATGTTCAATCCCCCCCGCGTCGCCACCGGGCCTGCCGGCAGCACCGTGACGCACGTCAGCTGGAGGACCACGACGAGCCAGACGCGCAGAGCCTCTCCTGACATATTGGCGCGCAGGGGCAGACTGCGCGCGACACCCGGGGGGTTGTGCGTGATAAGGAGACCTCCTAGCTGGCCGTGATGAGTGCGCAGCTAACATCACTTTGATTAGGCACTGATTGATGATGGAGGGCCGGCCAAAACCCACTCAATGACAAATAAAAGGTGACAATTACTTGAAAGTCAGCCCAAGTGAGCTTTAATAAAACAAATAAACAAACTATTGAATGAACCATTTACCCCTGAAGTGTATTGAATTTATATTAAAAGCAGTTAAGAAAATATAAACTGTTATTAATATTACATTCTTACAGAATAATGTGTTTTTATTTTAGAAGTGAGTAGCGTATGTAATAAATAACAATGTCCATTCATCCAGTCAAGGCAGGCTGCCACCCCAAACTAAACCTTGGTGTAGAACAGGGGTGTCAAATTCATTTTAGATCAGGGGCCTACTAGAGAAAAATCTACTCCCAAGTGGGCCGGACTGGTAAAATCACGGCACGATAACTTAAAAATAAAGACAACTTCAGATTGTTTTCTTTGTTGATACATAGGACAAGCACATCCTGAAAATGTACAAATTGTAATGTTTTTTTTTTACACTTACATGTTGCGGTTAATAGTATTCTATCTTTATTTGTCGTTATTTATACTTTCTGAACAAATTATGTGATACTGTTCATCAGTCAACTCATTGGTGTTGATTTTCAATTTATCAAGATAAGAAAATAATATCAAAATCAAATTGCAGGATGCTATTTATGTAGTTTGCTCATTTTCCTCAACTGGTGCACTAACATCATGTATAGTTATTTTTTTTTTTAACATATGTAACAACATCTACAAATATACAAATAATTGCTATTGTGACATCTAGTGGACACATTTAGAACAGCAGTTTCTTTCATTCAAAAATGTCATGTTAATTTTTATAGTTAGCAAACTCATCCCGCAGGCCGGGTCGTATGCTTGACACCTCTGGTGTAGAGTGTAATGATTAACTTTCATATTGTGGTTATTATTATAGATTATATCTATATTCAAAAGAATATAGATGTCATTTTTTTTAATATAATGTATACATATAATGTATAATATACATTTAAATAATCAAAACACTGTGTATTATAATTGTATTTAAAAAAAAAAAAAAAAAAAAAAAAAAAATATATATATATATATATATATATGTATATATATATATATATATTAAGTGTATTTTACATATATTTTCAAAAAATTTCATTAAAAACTAAAATAAAACACGTTCTATATATATATATATATATATATATATACAGTAAAATAGTATTCCGTTAATATAAATTACATTTTGCATATACTATACAACATATATCATCTAATACACTATACAATATATATATCTATATCTATATATCTATATATATATATATATATATATATATATATATATATATATATATATATTTATATATATATATATATATATATATATATACATATATATATATATACATATATATATATATATATATATATATATATATATATATCTATCTATATATATATGTATATATATATATATATATATATATCTATATATATATGTATATATATATATATATATATATATATATATATATATATATATATATATATATATATATATATATATATATATATATATATATATATATATATTAGGGAACGGCAGGCCGTCTACTTCTAATGGATGTATAACAATCTTTGCGAGCTGGGTAATGTTTTCCATGGTCTGGAACAACATGGTAACGTTTGCTGTGGTCTGGAACAACATGGCACACAAACAACTATCAGAAATGTAGCCAATATTACATACAGATAAAGTGTCATGAGACATGCAAATATCAATGAAATACACAGAGGACATAAGTAAAGGAAATTAAATTAGCTCAAATATATCTACAAACGAGGCATAATGATGCAATATGTACATCAATCAATCAATCAATCTTTATTTATATAGCCCTAAATCACAAGTGTCTCAAAGGGCTGCACAAGCCACAACGACATCCTCGGTACAAAGCCCACATACGGGCAAGGAAAAACTCACCCCAGTGGGACGTCGATGTGAATGACTATGAGAAACCTTGGAGAGGACCGCATATGTGGGTAACCCCCCCCCTCTAGGGGAGACCGAAAGCAATGGATGTCGAGTGGGTCTGACATAATATTGTGAGAGTCCAGTCCATAGTGGATCCAACATAATAGTAAGAGTCCAGTCCATAGTGGGGCCAGCAGGACACCATCCCGAGCGGAGACGGGTCAGCAGCGTAGAGATGTTCCCAGCCGATGCACAGGCGAGCGGTCCACCCCGGGTCCCGACTCTGGACAGCCAGCACTTCATCCATGGCCACCGGACCTGTGCCCCCCTCCCCTCAAGGAAAAGGGGAGCAGAGGAGAAAAGAAAAGAAACGGCAGATCAACTGGTCCAACAGGGGGGCTATTTAAAGGCTAGAGTATACAAATGAGTTTTAAGATGGGACTTAAATGCTTCTACTGAGGTAGCATCTCTAATTGTTACCGGGAGGGCATTCCATAGTACTGGAGCCCGAATAGAAAACGCTCTATAGCCCGCAGACTTTTTTTGGGCTCTGGGAATCACTAATAAGCCGGAGTTCTTTGAACGCAGATTTCTTGCCGGGACATATGGTACAATACAATCGACAAGATAGGACGTACATACAGCTAACCTAAATAGATGTACATACAGCTAACCTAAATAGCATGTTAGCATCGATTAGCTTGCAGTCATGCACTGACCAAATATGCCTGATAAGCACTCCAGCATATCAATACAATCAACAAAACTCACCTTTGTGCATTCACGCACAGCATAAAATGTTTGGTGGACAAAATGAGACAAAGAAGGAGTGGCACGAAACACGTCTTTCTGTGGCAACATCGGAGAAAGTTGTACATGTAAACAAACTACGCTGAAATTAGTAGGACAAAACGGTGCTTGCCAAATACTCTCATCAGTGAAGCATGTATAACATAAACATTGGGATTTCTAACAAGAAGGAAGGTGTGTATCATCTTTGTTCTCCTACACAAAATATATTAAAACCAAAAATACATATTTTTCTTCTTCCTTTTCCATTTTCACACATCTCTGAAAGAGGTCCAGGGAGCCACTCGGGCGGCGTTAAAGAGCCTGCGGCTCTAGAGCCGCGGGTTGCTGACCCCCGCCTTAACCACTGAAAAGCGGTGTGGGTTTTTGTATCGTCAGTGATCAGGTCAATGCAAACGTCAGAGCAAAGATGAGAGAGGAGACTTCGACTGGCAAATTTCACTTCAAAACACACCCTGACTGAATAAAACTGTTACCAAGTTTGAGTAAATGAAGTATAGTCGTGGTCAAAAGTTTACATACACTTGTAAAGAACATAATGTCAAGGCTGTGTTGAGTTTCCAATAATTTCTACAAATCTTATTTTTTTGTGGTAGAGTGATTGGAGCACATACTAGTTGGTCACAAAAAACATTCATGAAGTTCGGTTCTTTTGTGAATTTATTATGGGTCTACTGAAAATGTGACCAAATCTGCTGGAAAACCAACACATTTAGCTGAACTGCACCAATTTTGTCAAGAGGAGTGGTCAACAAGGTCCTGCGATGAGGTGGCGACTTGTCCAGGGTGTACCCCGCCTTCCGCCCTAGTGGTTAGAGTGTTAGAGTGTCCGCCCTGAGATCGGTAGGTTGTGAGTTCAAACCCCGGCCGAGTCATACCAAAGACTATAAAAATGGGACCCATTACCTCCCTGCTTGGCACTCAGCATCAAGGGTTGGAATTGGGGGTTAAATCACCAAAAATGATTCCCGGGCGCGGCCACCGCTGCTGCCCACTGCTCCCCTCACCTCCCAGGGGGTGATCAAGGGTGATGGGTCAAATGCAGAGAATAATTTTGCCACACCTAGTGTGTGTGTGACAATCATTGGTACTTTAACTTTTAACTTGCTGGCCCCACTATGGACTGGACTCTTACTATTATGTTGGATCCACTATGGACTGGACTCTCACAATATTATGTCAGACCCACTCGACATCCATTGCTTTCGGTCTCCCCTAGAGGGGGGGGTTTACCCACATATGCGGTCCTCTCCAAGGTTTCTCATAGTCATTCACATCGACGTCCCACTGGGGTGAGTTTTTCCTTGCCCGTATGTGGGCTTTGTACCGAGGATGTCGTTGTGGCTTGTGCAGCCCTTTGAGACACTTGTGATTTAGGGCTATATAAATAAAGATTGATTGATTGATTGATTGATTAACTTTAACTTTATAGGCTCCAGCGCCCCCCGCGACCCCAAAGGGAATAAGCGGTAGAAAATGGATGGATGGATGGAGTGGTCAACAATTCAACCAGAAGCTTGCCAGAAGCTTGTGGATGCCTACCAAAAGCGCCTTATTGCAGTGAAACTTGCCAAGGGACATGTAACCAAATATTAACATTGCTGTATGTATAATTTTGACCCAGCAGATTTGGTCACATTTTCAGTAGACCCATTATACATTCATAAAAGAACCAAACTTCATGAATGTTTTTTGTGACCAACAAGTTGAAGTATTTGCTCCAATCACTTTATGACAAAAAAATAAGAGTTGTAGAAAATATTGGAAACTCAACACAGCCACGACATTATGTTCTTTACAAGTGAATGTAAACTTTTGACCACGACTGTGTGTGCAATCACGTAAAACAAAGAAAACATATTCCTGTATGACATTCAGGCAATAAATGATAAAATAAAACCCAAATTCAAAAATGTGACTCAACTGATTATAAAAATGTATAATTTGACAACACTAGAAATAGCATACCTGCATCAAAACAGGATCATTAAAAACCGTTAAAAACGGGCATTTATATGCATTTTGATATTGCACAATAGCAAGTAAAAGGTTATCATGACTTGGTATAACTACTCATTGTGTTTTTACAACGACGCTTCGGGAGTTGTATTTTACACCGGGGTTGTCAACGGTTCAAGCAAAGTAAAGTTTCTCCATCATCATTTCTTTTTAACCCTCGCCATCAGTCTGTTATCAGTGTGAAGCCAGTTGCAAGAAAGCAAACGAAGGGCAGGAGCCATGACGCACATGACGCGCATTGTTAACGTGCCCCGAACATGGACACACACACACACACACACACACACACACACACACACACACACACACACACACACACACACAATGCTGGTCATCTTGTCCCCAATGACCCTCTTCCTCTCTGCTCCTCCCAGGTTTGTTTGGACAGTGACGGATCATGACGTCATGACCACCCCATTAGGACTAATCCAAGATGATCTACAATCAATCCGATGGCATAGCGGGATTGAATTCTCAAGATCCTTATTTGATCAATAACTTTGTCTTGGGTCTATTGTCATTCTGATTACAGAGGAATGATGATCCCTTCACCTGGGGCCGCCCATTACTCATGTAATCATTCTCCTTGCTGTCAGATAACACACAGGATACATTCTATAGTCAGACACAGTGTCAACAAGGCACCTAAAAGGCCAATGATGACTGGATTTGATGAAAGACAAAGTCAAGACCACGATACACTTTGTGTTTGTCATGTGGATGATCAAACACCTGACGGGTGTCTGGCTTCACCAGCTGCATCCTTACTTTACCCGATGCACAAGCATGTCCATAAATGTTTACAATGACCATGTGCTGACCACAGATACACTTGAAAAGGAAGCCCTGTGACGTGTCTCCTGTATACAGTATATACACACACACAGTACAAAGACATTCTGCGTGGCGACTGTCTTGTATTAATCACCTTATTAAGTTGAATGGTCATATATTTTGAATATCAGTCAAACCATACTTCATATTTTATATCATATTGTCTGCTTCTTTGATCACCAAACCGCAAAGTTCTCTTGTTATAGCTGACCCATTTGAATATTTTAAGTGAAGCTGTTAATTGGATAGACTGTTATCCTATCAATAGGAAAGAGTATACTGTGAATAATAGAGGGAGATCATCACTTATACATTGTAATGCAGGGGTTCCTCAAGGATCAATCTTGGGACAAATGTTATTTTGTATGTACTTTAATAATCCTCCCGGAGTCTGCAAGGAAGTTGACATTCAGTCATACATTGACAATGCACTTCTATAGTGCTCTCTTCAGCTCTCAAACACTGGCTCAATATACACTATATTGCCAAAAGTATTTGGCCACCCATCCAAATGATCAGAATCAGATGTCCTAATCACTTGGCCCGGCCACAGGTGTATAAAATCAAGCCATGTAGACTGTTTCTACAAACATTTGTGAAAGAATGGGCCGCTCTCAGGAGCTCAGTGATTTCCAGCATTGAACAGTCATAGGATGCCACCTGTGCAATAAATCCAGTCGTGAAATTCCCTCGCTCCTAAATATTCCAAAGTCAACTGTCGGCTTTATTATAAGAAAATGGAAGAGTTTGGGAACAACAGCAACTCAGCCACGAAGTGGTAGGCCACGTAAGCGCATAGTGCAAAGAGGTCGCCGACTTTCTGCTCCCAACTTCATGTGACCTTCCAATCAACCCACGTACAGTACGCAGAGAGCTTCATGGAATTGGTTTCCATGGCCGAGCAGCTGCATCTAAGCCATACATCACCAAGTCCAATGTAAAGCGTCTGATGCAGTAGTGTAAAGCACGTCGTCACTAGACTCTAGAGCAGTGGGGACGCGTTCTCTGGAGTGATGAATCACGCTTTTCTATCTGGCAATCTGATGGACGAGTCTGGGTTTGGAGGTTGCCAGGAGAACGGTACATTTTGTACTGCATTGTGCTGAGTGTGAAATTTGGTGGAGGAGGAATTATGGTGTGGGGTGGTTTTTCCAAGAGTTGGGCTTGGCCCCTTAGTTCTAGTGAAAGGAATTTTGAATGCTCCAGGATACCAACACATTTTGGACAATTCCATGCTCCCAAGCTTGTGGGAACAGTTTGGAGCGGGCCCCTTCCTCTTCCAACATGAATGTGCACCAGTGCACAAAGCAAGGTCCATAAAGACATGGATGACAGAATCTGGTGTGGATGAACTTGACTGGCCTGCACAGAGTCCTGACCTGAACACGATAGAACACCTTTGGAATGAATTACAACAGAGACTGAGAGCCAGGCCTTCTCAACCAAGAGAAGAATGGTGGAAAATTCCTATAAACACACTCCGCAACCTTGTGGACAGCCTTCCCAGAAGAGTTGAAGCTGTAATAGCTGCTAAAAGTGGACCAACATCATATTGGACCCCATGGGTTAGGAATGGGATGGCACTTTAAGTTCATATGTGAGTCAAGGCAAGTGGCCAAATACTTTTGGCAATATAGTGTATCTTGGCTCATTAAACAGGCAAAAAACGATAGGCATGAAATATTTCTCAATCTAATGTATTATTCAGAGGGGAATAACTAAAGTTAGTCAATGAGGTTAAATACTAGGTGTGTCCTTACATTCAGCACGCTCTCCTTCAAAGGTCATATTAAAATGTCTAAAATTTTAAAATAGAATCTACACAATTTACCGTACATAAGGAGACATTTGACAGAAAAAGACAATATAGGTATTTTCTAATCAAACATCTTAGCACTCCAGTAATTTTATTTAAAAACATTATAATCTGAGTGTTTGGTTTTGTGATAATGTGCTATATAATTTAGCTTTTTTTTTGTACTTTTATGCAATTCTTGCACTTTAGCACTTTTCCATCTGCCTTATGCACTTTAATTACAATAGTCACCTAATTCCTGATCTATCGTAAAATGAGGTAATGCAGAAAACTACTGTGCTGTGAGTTTCCTTCTTTTTGTTATATCTGAGTATGTGTTTTATTGTACAGTTTATGATGTCTGATACGGATGTTGTCTGATTTTTACGTACATGTTTCGTTGTGCAGTACCATCAACGTCGACAGATGAAAATCAGCCTGTGGCTACGACCTGCTGCCTACACTTACTGTACTTTTTTGTATTTCAATGTACATTGTCCCATGAAACAAAAACAGATGCATAAAGCAGGGGTGTCCTAATCTTCCCCACCGAATACCGCATACACAAAAATGTATATGTACCATAGGTTAATATGTAGTATACTAAAATATCAGAACAAAACCTCCACACCTTAGCTCAGGGATATTCAAATACATTTTTGTAGGCCACATACCCAGAAAGCTAAGAAACCGGCTGGCCAGACCTCTCCGTTCTGTCAGGAGCTGGAACGTAGCTTAGCAACGTGAACCCAAGTTACAGCAGACGACAGGCAGATGGTGAGTAAAAAATGATATTCTTTAATGTAACAAAAGAAAACACACTCACAAGTGAGTGGGAGGAAAAGCAACTACGAATGAAAAAGAACAAAAGAAGGCGAGTGCAAACATGCTTGCACACAACACAGAACTTCCCTTGTAGATGATCAATAGGCGAAGCAGCCCAGTGCATAAGAAGTAAGTGCAAATAAAAACGAACAGACATCGTCAGGGAGACAGGTGTTGACGCCTGTGCACGAGACGAGGAATTGAATATACAAAATAGCACAGGACAGAAACTAATAAAAGACAAACAGAGAAAAAGCAAACATAAGTCCAAAACAGTCACCAGAACGCGACACCTTCACTTGTATTCTTATTTTGTATATTCCGGAAACCCAGCGTCCTCTAAAGTAGACATTTGATTTTGGTCTATTCGTTTTTTCAGTTACAGGAGCACATGAGGGTTGAAGAACCTTCTGCAAATATGGGTGTCTCTCACAAGTTTTTGGAATTGAACTCGTTGAATAGTCTACATGAAGAAAAAGAGAGGACCTAACATTGAACCTTGAGGAACACCGCTAGTATAACTAAAGAAGTTGAACAAATGACTAGTCGCATAGTTGTTAGTTACATAAATCAAAACTACAAGAAAAAATGTTAACTGCCTAAAAGTAGAGGACTTAAAGGTGTGCCTTGAGGAACCGGTGTTTGCTACCAAGGTTACAATGTCAATGCAAGGATCTGCCAATGTGTGTTCCAACAGAAACCAGAATTTTAGGATTTGGCTGCAAAATTGTTTTTTTCTCCCAAGTTTTGAACTGAAGTAAGGAATGATGGATTTGACCCCGTAGTTGAATACCCCTGCCTTATATTTTGTTTAAGGGGACAGTTAGTGTACTCTAAAATAATGTACAGTATCTGTCAGGATGACACAAGCAAAGCTGGAATCTGTGACCCCAGGATGCAGAGACGACGGGCCCAACACAAATGTATCTAATGAGAGCAAGTACAGCTAGGAGAACTTATGTAGCTAGGAAGTGCACTAAAAAAGGTCAACACTTTTTCGGTTAAGTATCAGTAGGTAGCAGGTGTGTCCTGATTGCCAATCAGGGCCAGGTGAGGGAGGCAGCGCTCAAGCCAGAGATGAAATGGCAGGAAATGAAAGCACACAGGAAATGGAAACAAGAGTACTGGAACAAAAATAAACACCACGTTCAAAACTGTCATGGAGGGACAATATGTCAGAAATTAATTTGTTTTATTTTTCACAAAATGCAGACAGCTGAATAGTAAAAAAACTAAGTGTGGACTAAAAAAGGCCCCTCTACTGCACTTTGTACACGCCTGGCATAAAATAAAGACATGATTGGGCAGCTTTTGTGACTTATGATAGGACAAAACTCAAATATTCTCAAACAATATATGAATATGTTTGTTAGTTTTATATTCTTCTAATTTTACCATAGCTTGGATTCTAATAAAAGCATATAAAATATACTTATAGCGCTTTTACCGCAATCGTCAAACATTAATATAACCAAAGACACGGTAAGGCCTTAAAATAACAGCAAATTGCATGCAAAAATTCCCAAAAAATATTTAAAAATGAATCAGAGCCACCGCCTTATGTGAATGCCGCTTCTTTTGCTTTAGATCTGTGCGGCATCATATCATATTTTGTCTCGTAGTGTAGCCCAATAAATAAGCTATATATGTTTATAATGTCTATTTTCTATTTCCTGCTGGATCTACTCTCTATTTTATGCTGCTGCTGTCACATATACTGTATATACTGTAATATTGTACATGGTCATTGGCATATATTGTATATATGTTATAGACATAATATAATATATCTGTATATATATTATTCTGTACACATATGATGTATATATTCGTATATATGTTAGATATTTTTATCGCTATATTAGTATATTTATACCTGCATTGTCCTTTCCATCCTTACACTTTCCATCATTGTAACTGAGCTACTGTGTTGAACAATTTCCCTTGTGGATCATTAAAGTTTGTCTAAGTCTAAGTCTAAGTCTAATATGTAAATGTGACTGCACTAATCAGATTCAGACACTAGGTGGGCATGTTGACTTGTATATTGCTATGCAGCTCATGTTTTAATAGAACCATACTTCATTTCCAAACAGGTGAGTCATTATCTGCGGGCCACCGAAACCAAACTATTTGTATTTTTCTGCATTGTCAACATATTTTGATTGATTGATTGATTGATTGAGACTTTTATTTGTAGATTGCACAGTACAGTACATACTCCGTACAATTGACCACTAAATGGTGACACCCGAACAAGTTTTTCAACTTGTTTAAGTCGGGGTCCACGTTAATCAATTCATGGTATAAATATATACTATCAGCATAATTTGAGCAAATACACTGAAAGGCAATGATGTCATGACGTCATCAGAAGATCATAGCACTCATATTAGGGTTACAAAAATACAAATACAACCTTGCAACAAACAGTCTTCTCTTCAGACATGTTCATATTTACAAAGTTGCCATTGATTTTGTTCATCCAGTCTGTCAGCCAAATAGCAGCTGGCTTCACATCTGACAAGTGTGTGCCCGTGTTAATGACTTCACCTCGCGTTAAATACCTGTACCCAGGCAATTAGGCACACATGGAAGACATTTTGCCACAAGTGCTGGCGGCTGCATGCGATCTGTGAGTGAATAATGAAGAGGAACACAATCACAATAAAAAGTGGAACCACATGACATGCAAGGCTTTCAATGTGACATCCCTTGGCAATCACTCTGTTTGGAAATATCCCTAAAAACTTGAATTTAGCCCTTTACGCGCCTTAATCCATTTTTGTTAATCTGATTAAAAATGTAATGCAATCGACCCATCTGCAGGGGAGGTGCGAGATAGAACATTTCTTATGCCGTACTTTCAAACGTTAATATGTACTTTTAAAATTGCATGGGCAGTTCATAAAGGTTTTGGTTCAAGCATGGGATTTAATTCTAGGGGTGTTCTGATCCAAAATCAGAAAAAAAGTAATTGAATGATAACGGCATCTAAAATCTAAATGTCCACGATAAGCACACAAGGTTGGTCTTTTCTTGTATTTTAGTGAAGTCATTTACAAAAGGTAAACATAGTAGGCTACATGTGGGGGCACATGTAACCCCCAAAGAATATGCTTTTTCAGTATCATGCAGTATTGTGCTTCAAACCCCACTTCCAAAAGCCACAAACATGCTCATTGTAGCCATCATTTTGATGAATAAAAAATAAAGTTAAAGTCCCAACGATAGTCACACACACACTAAGTGTGGTGAAATTATCCTCTCCATTTGACCCATCCCCATGTTCACCCTCTGGGAGGTGAGGGGAGCAGTGAGCAGCAGTTGAGGCCGCGCTCTGGAATCATTTGGTGAATTAAACCCCAATTCCAATCCTTGATGCTGAGTGCCAAGCAGGGAGGCAATGGGTCCCATTTTTATAGTCTTTGGTATGACTCGGCCGGGGTTTGAACTCACGACCTTCCAGTCCCAGGGCGGACACTCTAACTACAAGGCCACTGAGCAGGTCTAACCTAAATTAGCACATATGGATTCATTCATTTTTGTTTTGTAGGTTAAATAAAGTGTTTCATACATTGTGCTACTGAGTTAATGTTGTTGATAATTTTTTTTATTGAGCTTATTTTATTGTTCAGTATCAAATGGTTCAAATTGGTCAAAAACTGTACACAGTTTAAATAAGGATTTTTTTTTTTTACTTTCAGGCAAAAATCGATGCATCTTAAATGTTCTCTGTTACAGACTAAAACCAGTATTGATAGAATTATTGTTTGTTGTAAGTTGATCTTTGGTTTTCATGGTGTCCTTGTAATACGTTTTATAGACAAATGATACTGTTTACAGTCGGGGTAAGGGGCCGTAACATTTTTTCTTCTTCCTAGGGCGGTGTAACTGTCATGATCCGTGGTCTGGATCATGTTTTGTGTTTTCGGTTTGTTTTGGACTCCCTCAGTTTCTGGTTGTGCACTTCCTTGTTTGAGTTTGCTACCATGGTTACATATTATTTTCACCTGCCTCTGTTATTCGGGAAGCACACCTGTGCCTAATCTAGAGACACTCTTTAAGCCTGTTTTTCTGTTCACTCATCCTGGCTTCCTTGTTTGCGGTAAGCAACAGTCTTGTTTCTGTATTCTTGTTCTAGACTAAAGTTGTTGCCTTAGCTTCCCGTGCGTTCGGCACGCTTTTCTTTTGCTTGTTTTCTGTTTGGCTATGATTTATGTTAAATAAACCATCTCTTACCTTCACGTTTTCGTCCGGAGTGTCCATTTGCATCTTGGGAGAACAAAACCCGCATCATCATGCGCCCCGATCGTGACAGAAACAGAAAATGGAGAAGCACTGTGTTGCGTTCGAGGCGTCGCATAGCTGCGAGGGTTGTGTTCTCACCAATGCAGAAAACCAAGCAGGAAGCAGCAGGTAAAAATCTGTTGTAATTCCACGAGGCAAGGCAAAAAAAATACAAAAACTTAGATGACATAGCATGGAGCCAAAGCAGACAGTCGCCAAGGGCGAACAGCATGAAAGTATTTAAGCGTGGAACAAAACACGAAAACGCAACTGTCGGAAGTAGCAAACATTGACCCAGCGACTAAGGCTGTGTGACCAAACAATATAAAGGGGAGTGATTGACTAAGGAGACAGGTGGGACTACGAGTCTTAAACTAAAGGTAGGTGTGTCCAGTCAGTGTCCAAAGCAACAAGAAAAGTAAACATAGGTATAGGTGCACTGAGGACAAAACACAACACTAAACTACATGCGACTAATGGGTTATGCTTGTATAGTGCTTTTCTACCTTCAAGGTACTCAAAGCGCTTTGACACTATTTCCACATTCACCCATTCACACACACATTCACACATTGATGGCGGGAGCTGCCATGCAAGGCCCTAACCATGACACATCAGGAGCAAGGCTAAAGTGTCTTGCTCAAGGACACAACGGACGTGACGAGGTTGGTAGAAGGTGGGGATTGAACCAGGACACTCTTCCAACCGTGCCACAGTGTCACTAATACTCAAAACACAACACAAGACAGGACCCGGGACATCGGGTCATGACACACTGCCTTAAATGAGCAATATTGCAGTCAAAAACATAACATTTGTCAACACAAACAAGTATCAAATAGTCAGTGATGGGCAAGCTACTTGGAAAATGTAGTAAGCTAAACTATAAGTTACTCTCAATTAAATGTAGCCAAGCTACAGGGGAAGCTATTCCCGGAGAATTGTAGTGACGTGAATTAATTAACTCATACTATGTTCTACGTATGGTGAATGTTTATATTCACCTTGGAGAAAGCAAGCCACCAACTTTAATTAAATAGTGGTATTTCAGTTTGAGCACATAAATAGATAAGGCCTCTTAGTTTGATATTCGCAGATCACTTCTCGTAGGAAAAGAGGCTGTAATTGGGACTTCGGAATGCAAAAGTGAAAACCATATCCTTGAGAAAAGACTACCTGTCTAGCTCAACGCCAACATTTGAGTTATGACTTAAAGCAGACACTTATACATGAACATCTCTTATTATGGTCAGGATGCACTCTCCTGACTTAGCACACACACCCAGAGACAGAAAGAAGGAATATAACAACTGATGGTTTGGCTTGTCCAGGTAGGAGTCCTCCATTTTCTTTACCGGCGTTCCATCAGGTAATGCAGACCTGTTTAATGACGCTCGCTTGTAATAAAGCAACTTTTTTGTTCAGCAAAGCGTCTCTGACGTCTCTCTTGATCCAGCCGCACTGCCATGTTGCCCTCCTGCCCGGGAGGGAGTGACAAGACCAGAAATACGCTTCAGTAGCAAGCTACACTACAAGCTACACATCAAAGCTACATTTAACGGCATTTATATCTATGAGCCCACATTGTATAATATCAATGTTAATGTAACTGAGAATGTACAAATGGACCCAATAAGGGTCCATTATTATTAACTATCTGTCATTTAGCTGGAAACACCCTACAACTACCTCTAGGGGTCCCCGCGCCCCACTGTATGTATTTATTTTAGTTTGCCTTTTCTTTGGCCCACCCCTATAATGTTATTCATTTTCTCTACCTACAGTAAAAAACGGCATCTATCTATATCTTGACAAAAAAAAAAGACTTGTGTGGGGACAGTTGATAACTGTTATGTGCAGTAAAACTTTTCATGAACTCAACTCACCTTAGTGCAGTGTTTCTCAAAGTGTGGGGCGCGCCCCACTGGTGGGGAATAGAGACATGACAGGTGGGGCGCGAGGAACGGGAGGAAATTTCACTTTAAATTTTTTTTTTTTATTATTATATTTTTAGATTTTTTTTTTTACTATGCTTTCATTTTCTATACACACTGTAAATCACTTTGTGATTCTGTCTGTGAAATCCGCTATATAAATAAATGGAAATTACCGGTACTTATTTTTACTGTAGGCTTTATATTTCTCGGTAGGAGCGAAAGTTTGACAGACATAGCAACAGTAACTAATGGGGGCGGGACTAAGCGGAACAAACTTTTGAGCGGATGGGTAGCAGGCTAATGTGTGGATCACAATTACACAAATATATACATTTGTGACTCACACCTCAAAGGTCGTCGAGCCAGAGCCAGCGCCTGCAGAGAAACAAAAATCTGACGGGCACGCACTGTCATTCACCGGGAAGCACTCGCGTCAAGGCAGCTCAGCCCCGAACTCAATGAGGTTTTAACAGATGTTGTGAGCGCGGTAAATTTGATCAAAACACGACCACTGAAAGTGCGACTGTTCTCTGCACTGTGTGAGGAAATGGGAGCTGATCATACAGCCGTGCTGTTTCACAGTGAAGCAAGGTGGCTCTCCTGGGGGAAAGTGCTGTCACTTGCCCTGTCTTGCCAAATGCATAGCTCCTCCTTTTTTTTTTGCAAAGATTGCAAAATGGCACTTTTATTGTATTTATTATTTAACTTGATGCAAGTTATTTGATTTATTATTGAACTTGATGCAAGTTATAACACTTTTTTTGATTTATTATTGAACTTGATGCAAGTTATAACACTTTTGTTTTATTTATTATTGAACTTGATGCAAGTTATAACACTTTTTTTGATTTATTATTGAACTTGATGCAAGTTATAACACTTTTTTTGATTTATTATTGAACTTGATGCAAGTTATTGGATTTATTATTGAACTTGATGCAAGTTATAACACTTTTTTTGATTTATTATTGAACGTGATGCAAGTTATAACACTTTTTTTTATTATTGAACGTGATGCAAGTTATAAAACTTTTTTTGATTTATTATTGAACTTGATGCAAGTTATAACACTTGTATTTGATTTATTATTGAACTTGATGCAAGTTATAACACTTTTTTGATTTATTACTGAACGTGATGCAAGTTATAACACTTTTTTGGATTTATTATTGAACTTGATGCAAGTTATAACAGTTTTTTTTATTTATTATTGAACGTGATGCAAGTTATAACACTTTTTTTGATTTATTATTGAACTTGATGCAAGTTATAACACTTTTGTTTTATTTATTATTGAACTTGATGGAAGTTATTTTATTTATTATTGAACTTGATGCAAGTTATACCACAGCTGCACAGTTATTTTATTTATTATTGAACTTAATGTTATTTTATGTTATTGAGTTTGAATGTATACAACTTGATGTTCAATAAATTTGAAAATGTTAAAGCTTGGCATTAGCGCTCTGTTGGGGCGATGGGGGCAGGTGGGGCTTGAAAACTCCCCCTTGTCCAAAGTGGGGGATGACAAAAAAAGTTTGAGAACCACTGCCTTAGTGTGTGTTCCTAAATTTGTGTGGGACGTCTTAGATGAAGAGAGCAGTTATGATTTTAGTTTGCATAGTTAACAACTAAGGTTTTGGGCATTGTTTTTGCTAAACGCATACATTTGTGTAAATATAGCCAAGGACACGCATTATTGTGGGTTTCATGCATGTCGTCTTCATCACGAAAGGAAAAATCTATTCTGCGGGAGAGAATCCCTCTGCCATTTTTAAGTATGTCTCTTTTTTTTTTTTTTGAGTGGTCAGCTTGAAGCGTCCCTCTGTCTCTGACTCCCTCGTCGTCATGTGACATGAGTGCGTGTCTGTTATGATTTTACTTACTAGTTTTTATGACCCGTCTTATCTTGCCTCTGATTGACCAGTCTGTTTCACTCTAACCTTAGCCAATTGTGACTCATCATATGAACACCAACCAATCATCATGGATTTTCTCCCTATGTATGATGTTCTCATTCATCCAGGTCATTGTGTTTTCTCCGTATTTTTTGGGCGGCTGGATTCACAGTCCATTTTTTTTCTCTTTGTAGCATGTAGCTTTGTAGCGATGGCGCTCGCTACGTGGGTCTAAAAGTAGCTAAGCTACAGGAAAAGCTACTCGTTAAAAAGTAGCTAAGCTGCCGCCAAGCTACTGGAAAATGTAGTTAAGCTACGTTAGCTACATGTAGCTTGCTACTGCCCATCACTGCAAATAATTATAGTTGCATATTACTGACATGAACAAAGTATCCAAACATATTAGAAAGTATCCAGCAACAACTTACAGCAGGGATCCCCAACATTTTTGACTCGGGGGCCGCATTGGGTTAAAAAATTTTGTCCGGGGGCCGGGCTGTATATATATATATATATATATATATATATATATATATATATATATATATATGTATATATATATACATATATATATATATATATATATATATATATATATATATATGTACTGTATATTCCTTGCGCACTAATTGACTAAAAGAGCGCGCAATTGCTGCGCGCTCGCCCGATACTTAGGCGCGATGATGTCACCTTATCGTTGAGGAAAATGCATTTTTAGACAATATGATTTGCCTGAGCGGCGAAGATACCCCAAGAGTAACAAGCGGTAGAAAATGTATTAAAAAGGACAGATTTAAAAAAAAAAAAATAATAAAAACAACTTTTTTTTTTTTTTACTTGGGACTTCCCGCAGGCCGGATTTTCGGGACCCCTGATTTACAGCATCAGGAGTTAAATGTATTGAAATATTGTAACCACTAGATGTTGCTGAAAACAAATGACAACTCCACCTACTCAGTGGACTAGTGGTTAGAGTGTCCGTCCTGAGATCAGTAGGTTGTGAGTTCATACCAAAGACGATAAAAATGGGACCCGTTACCTCCCTGCTTGACACTTAGCATCAAGGGTTGGAATTGGGGGTTAAATCACCAAAAATATTCCCGGGCGCGGCCACCGCTGCTGCTCACTGCTCCCCTCATCACCAGGGTGATCAAGGGTGATTGGTCAAATTCACAGAATAATTTCGCCACAACTCGTGTGTGTGACAATCATTGGTACTTTAACTTTAACTTAACTTAAAAAGCATAATCTTATTATAATCATATTTATCATAAGGTTAGTGCAGGGTTGTCCAAAATGTGGCTCGGGGGGCCATTTGCGGCCCACAGCTTGAGTTCTGTTGGCCAGCAACATAATATCGGTAAAGAAATCCATACGGGAAAAACAACAACAAAATAAATCAAAATATGTATCAAAATAACCCCATACTTTGACTTTTCAATATACGGTCTTGGTGGAAAAAGTTTGAGGAGCACTGGGTTAATATTTTTCATAACTTCCATTGTTCTTTAAGTAATTTCACTTGATCAAACCTTTTCTAGTATATCGAACTACAAAATAGTCAGTACTCACGGCTCCAATATCGATAGCGTATCGGAGGTGAAAAAGTTGTATGGGGACACCCCTGTTCAATTCATTCATTATTTTCTCTGTTTGGTGATCAGAACTACTTGAAAGTCAACCAGAGTTGCTTCGAAGTGACAACAATTTTATTGATGCTTAGTGGTGTTCTATGTTTGCTAGCGAGGTTACAATGTCAATGCAAGGATCTGCCAATGTGTGTTCCAACAGAAACAGGAATTTTAGGAATTGGCTGCAAAAATGTTTGTCTCCCAAGTTTTGAACTGAAGTCAGGGGCCGGAATGATGCCATTTCCGGGCCGGATTTGGCCCCCGGACCGCCAGTTGAATAGCCCTGCTTTATCTTTTGTTTTAGGGGACAGTTAGTGTACTCTAACATAACATAACGTATCTGTCAGGTTGACACAAGCAACGCTGAAATTTGTGACCCCAGGATGCAGAGACGACAGGCGCAACACAGGTAAAAATGTATCTAATGAGAGCAAATGCAGCGAGGAGAACTTATGTAGCTAGGAAGTGCACAAAAAAGGTCAACACTTTTTCGGTTAAGTATCAGTAGGTAGCAGGTGTGTCCTGATTGCCAATCAGGGCCAGGTGAGGGAGGTAGAGATGAAGTGGCAGGAAATGAAAGCACACAGGAAATGGAAACGAGAATGCTGGAACGAAAATAAACACCTAGCCCAGGGAGATAAATACTAGTCCAAAACTGTCATGGAGGGACAATATCTGAGGAATTAATTTGTTTTATTTTTCACAAAATGCAGACAGCCGAATAGTAAAAAAAAAAAAAAAAAAGTGTGGACTAAAAATGGCCCCTCTACTACACTTTGTGCATAAAATAAGGACCTGATTGGGCTGCTTTTGTGACACATTATAGGACAAAACTCAAATATTATCAAACAATATATTCAAAATTATTTGGCCACCTGCCTTTACTCACACATGAACTTGAAGTGCCATTGTCCAAAATGTTTTGGTATCTTGGAGCAATCAAAGTTCCTTTCACTGGAACTGAGGAGCCAAGCCCAACTCCTGAAAAACCAACCCCACACCATAATTCCTCCTCTACCGAATTTCACATTCGGCACAATGCAGTCTGAAATGTACCATTCTCCTGGCAATCTCCAAACCCAGACTCATCCATCAGATTTCCAGATGGAAAAGCGTGATTCATCACTCCAGAGAAGGCGACTCCACTGCTCTAGATTCCAGTGGTGACGTGCTTTACACCACTGCATCAGACGCTTTGCATTGGACTTGGTGATGTATGGCTTAGATGGAGGTGCTCGGCCATGGAAACCCATTCCATGAAGCTCTCTGCGTACTGTACGTGGGCTAATTTGAAGGTCACATAAAGTTTGGAGCTATGTAGCAACTGACTGTGCAGAAAGTCTTTGCACTATGCACTTCAGCATCCACTGACCCCTCTCTGTGAGTTTATGTGGCCTACCACTTGGTGGCTGAGTTGCTGTTGTTCCCAAACTCTTCCTTTTTCTTATAATAAAGTTGACTTTGGAATATTTAGGAGCAAGGAAATTTCACGACTGGATTTGTTGCACAGGTGGCATCCTATGACAGTTCCACGCTGGAAATCACTGAGAGCAGCCCATTCTTTCACAAATGTTTGTAGAAACAGTCTCCATGCCTGAGTGCTTGATTTTTTACACCGGGCCAAGTGATTAGGACACCTGATTCTCATCATTTGGATGGGTGGCCAAATACTTTTGGCAATATAGTGTATGAATATGTTTGTTAGTTTTATATTCTTCTAATTTTACCATAGCTTGGATTCCAATAAAAGCATATCAAATGCTTAGTGGTGGACTGAATACAACAGAAGGGGAAACTAATGATGTCACAGGTGCATACAATGTGTCTCTTTTAAGACTGGAAATAATCACAGGAGTTTTACATTTTTAAAATGTTAAAGTTTTATAGATAATATAACATGTCATTAAAATATAATTTGGGTTTAACAATTTGGTGGTCAATTGTCAGACGAACATTACATTGTCTTCTGTTCTCATATTAATAATAGTTCTACATACAGTACATAGCCAATGACTTTGTTCAAAATTTCCTGTCCTCGAAGCTTTATTTTGGAAAGCCATAAAAGCGTATTTAGTCTTGGCTGGTTCTCCACAGGCAGCATGTTATATGTCTCTCCCCCTCCTCACATCCCATTTCCCCTGCACTGCAATACACGACGACCTCACCTTTCTTTGTGTTATTAAGTCTGCCAGACGCTACTTCATCTGGCAGGTTGTGCGCTTTCGACAATATTCATAATCGCTGAAACATACTTGTTTCCTTTCTTGCGCCGCGCTCATTATTCTTGCAATATTTTGCAGCACTTAAGTGACACATGACGTTCACCTGCGGCTAATTACGCTGTTTGTTATGCTGGTGGGCCACTTGCATGGTCTGTGGGACACGTGTGTACTCTGCAAAAATATATATTCACATTTAAATGTGTGTTTACTTATTTGACTGGCATTTACTGGGGTATAATTGGAACTTCATTATGACGGCAGTTGTGTTGCTAACCCGTATGGAGATGATGGATTTGTACAATGCAGGAGTTCTTTGTTGATTGACGTCATTTTGGCCAGAGTGTGACTACTATTAATAACCACACAGTTTCTTTTCTCGTATTTATAAAGTTGAAATGTAATTATAAGACACAAATAACAATATATCACAATATGGCAAGAAGAAGAAAGTTTGATCATATTACGCCTATACTGGCTCACCTGCACTGGCTTCCTGTGCACTTAAGATGCGACTTTAAGGTTTTACTACTTACGTATAAAATACTAAACGGTCTAGCTCCATCCTATCTTGCTGATTGTATTGTACCATATGTCCCGGCTAGAAATCTGTGTTCAAAGAACTCTGGCTTGTTAGTGATTCCCAGAGCCCCCAAAAAATCTGCAGGCTATAGAGCGTTTGCTATTCGGGCTCCAGTACTCTGGAATGCCCTCCCGGTAACAGTTAGAGATGCTACCTCAGTAGAAGCATTTAAGTCCCATCTTAAAACTCATTTGTATACTCTAGCATTTCAATAGACCCACCTTTTAAGACCAGTTGATCTGCCATTTCTTTTCTGCTCACAGATTCGGTGACCACAGATGCGCTAGCTGTTCAAAGTCGGGACCCAGGGTGGACCACTCATCTGTGCATCAGTTGGGGACGTCTCTGCGCTGCTGACTTGTCTCCACTTAAGATGATCTCCTGCTGGCCCCACTATGGACTGGACTTTCACACTATTAACTAGATCCACTCGCCGTCCATTGCACCGGTAGCCCAAAGGGGGCGGGGGTCCCCACATCTGCAGTCCCCTCCAAAGTTTCTCATTGTATCCCATTGGGTTGAGTTTTTTCTTGCCCTGATGTGGGATCTGAGCCGAGGATGTCGTTGTGGCTTGTGCAGCCCTTTGAGACACTCGTACTTTAGGGCTATGTAAGTAAACTTTGATTGATTGATTGAATATGCTCCATTTAGTAGTAGTTTAAAAAAAGACTCAGTTGCCCACCAAAAATTGGTTACTTGCACACCAAACAATAAAAAATAATGTCCCTGTTATATTTGCAAGGTGCATTGCATATTTGCATTGCTGGTGCACAGCTTGGAGTCATTTAATTTGGTACTTAATACATGCTAACTGTTAGCATGTTAGCATGCTAATGTTAACAATTTAATTTTTTTTTTGTTTAACTTTGCAAGTATACATCTCAGAGTCGTTTAACTTGGTACTTGACACATGTGTTTAGCATGATAACGTTAACATGTTAGCAGCTTTTTAACCTAACTTTACAGGTATAAACCTCAGAATCATATAACTTAGTACTTAAGTTAGCATGTTAGCATGCTAATGTTAACAAATTAGATTTTTTTTTGTTTAACTTTGCAAATATACATCTCAGAGTCATTTATCTTGGTACTTGACACATACTTTTAAAATGTTAACGTTAACATGTGAGCAGCTTTTTAACCTAACTTTACAGGTAAAAACCTCAGAGTCATATAATTTAGTACTTGACACATGTTAACTGTTAGCATGCTAATGTTAACAAATTTAATTTTTTTGTTTAACTTTGCAAGTATGCATCTCAGAGTCATTTAACTTGGTACTTGACACATGCGTTTAGTGAAGTGAAGTGAATCATATTTATATAGCGCTTTTCTCTAGTGACTCAAAGCGCTTTACATAGTGAAACCCAATATCTAAGTTACATTTAAACCAGTGTGAGTGGCACTCGGAGCAGGTGGGTAAAGTATCTTGTCCAAGGACACAACGGCAGTGACTAGGATGGCGGAAGCGGGGATCGAACCTGGAACCCACAAGTTGGCGGCACGGCCACTCTACCAACCGAGCTATACCGCCCCATTTAGCATGTCAACGTTAACATGTTAGCAGCTTTTTAACCTAACTTTACTGGTATAAACCTCAGAGTCATATAACTTAGTACTTGACACATGCTAACTGTTAGCATGTTAGCATGCTAATGTTAACAAATTAGATTTTTTTTTGTTTAACTTTGCAAGTATACATCTCAGAGTCATTTAACTTGGTACTTGACACATGCTTTTAGCACGTTAACGTTAACATGTTAGCATGCTAGTTAGCATGCTAGCTTTTTAACCTAACTTTACAGGTATAAACCTCAGAGTCAAATAACTTGGTACGTGACACATGCTAACTGTTAGTATGCTAACATGTTAATGTTGACGAGTTAGATTTATGTTTTGTCTAACTTTGCAAGTATACACCTTAGAGTCATTTAACTAGGTACTCGACAAATGCTAATTGTCAGCATGTTAACGTTAACACGTTAGCATGCTAACATCAACATGCTAGCTTTTTAAAGTAAATACACCTCAGAGTCATATAACTTACTACTTGACACATGTTAATTATTATCATGCTAACATGCTAATGTAAACAAGTTAGATTGTTTTGTCTAACATTGCTAATACACACCTCAGAGTCATTTAACTTAGTACTTGGCACATGCTAACTGTTACATTAGCATGCTGCTAGTATCATGCTGCTAGTATCAATCAACTAATTTTACAGGTATGCACTTAAAGTCATTTTTTGTTACTTGCCGCTATCTGGCTAGCATGTACTTCAATTCGGCTTCAGCTTTTCAGCATTCATATGCAGTTTCTAGTTTAATTTAATATTTAAAGTTAAAGTTAAAGTACCAAATGATTGTCACACACACAATAGGTGTGGCGAAATTATTCTCTGCATTTGACCCATCACCCTTGATCACCCCCTGGGAGGTGAGGGGAGCAGTGAGCAGCAGCAGTGGCCAAGCCCGGGAATCATTTTTGATGATTGAACCGCCAATTCCAACCCTTGATGCTGAGTGTCAAGCAGGGAGGTAATGGGTCCCATTTTTATAGTCTTTGGTATGACTTACAGTGTTATAGAGCAAACAATTTCAAGTGTTAAATAAGTACAATATATTTTTTTTCCAGACTCATGTCTTTGAAACAGATATCCTTCAGGTGTGGTGGCGCTGGTAACCTGGCAAACCTCCATTTTGTTCCATGAGGTTGCAGAATTTCTCTCATGCAGTTGTTTTTGGGGTTTCCAAGGGATTTTTTGGCATTTGCAGCATTTTTATTTTGCATTTATTTTTGATCTTATAGTGTTTATACAGTTGCAGCATTTTTATTTTGTGGTCATTTCCCATCGCATGTGTTTTATGTTGTTTGTGTGTTTTTGGGTTCAGATCGTTGAGCACATATTATTATTTTTCTTCCAAATGAACATGCCTCAATATGTGTATATTTACCATTTTACCACGAGGTCGCTGTTTTGGCAACAAGCCTATTGATTGAATGCCAGCATTGTTGTGGTTCAGCTTCTGCTAAACAAATTCCCACAGCGTGATGATGTCACAGCCGCCTGCTTTGACTGAAGTGAAACAAGGCACAAAGATGAGGTTTCCTTAAAGCAATATTGTTAATAAAGCCAAAATAATAGCTCGTGGTTCAGTGGTTGTTCTCGCTCCTGTGACTCCAGGTGTTTGTTAATGTCATATCAGCATCTGCGTGATAAAACGTAGAAATTATATCTGGAGTGTAGTTGCATTGGGCTGCTTGACAATGAGTTATTATGTTATTGAAGTTGGCTCGTACGTCATGCTTGCAGCCCATTATTGCTGAGGTCTGCTATCAGCATCACACATCTTCTGCTCCCCTTTTTCTCGGTCTTTATTTGCATAAACTGGTCACTGTTTTGAGAAAAATGTTGATCATAAATGATGCTCGGATAAACTGGAGCCTTGCCTATCTGCTTCAATTTTCCTTTTTGAAGTTTTTGTTTAACCGCAATGCCTCGGACTGTTATTGTTGTCCTCGCAAAGCCTGCAGTCAGCACTATGACTGCTGCGATTCCCAGCCAATCTTCAGCTTGTAAAAAAAAAAAAAAAAAAAAAAAGTTTTGAGAAAGCAAAGTGATTCTGAACAATATGCAGTAAAATCGGGTCGAGTAGTTCAGGTCATGGGCCAAATCAGTACTTTCAATCTTGAAATGAATATAGTAAATATGTCAGCTCAGATTGAATTGCTTTAGATTGATAAAAAAAAATGTCATGACCTTGTCAAAATTGAAGAAACACTATTTTTGGCTCACGTTAAGAGTTTTTAATGCAGGGCCACTCCTGGCTAATTTGGGGCCCTGAGCAAAATTTTATTTTGAACCCCTATTATGCACAATCTATTTTGTTGTTGTTTCTTCGAATCCATCCATCCATTTGCTACCGTTTGTCCCTTGGAGCCTATCTCAGCTGCAATCGGGCGGAAGGCGGAGTACACTCTGGAAAAGTCTCCATCTCATCACAGGGCCAACACAGATAGACAGACAACATTCACACTCACATTCACACACTAGGGCCAATTTAGTGTTGCCAAAAAAACCTATCCCCAGGTGCATGTCTTTGGAGGTGGGAAATGACATAAAAAATCGGATTTCTTTGTTGTATTTCCATAATTTCATCAATGCAACGAAACATAATCCATTAATATTGTAATAGAAGTTGAATTTAAAGCACCATGGTACAGCAGATAGTCGTGTGGTGAATCATTCTCTCCAGGATGTGCTGCAGGGAAAATTAACATTTAATCATGAAAGCTCGTCATGTATTTGTCGCCTACATAGTCATTTTGATAGTAAGCTAATATAGCCAATATAGGCACTTACAGCATGTATTGGCTTCATTATAAGACTTATAAAATACTTTTAATTTGTTGCGGCTCCAGACAGATTTGTTTTTTCTTTTTTTTGGTCCAATATGGTTCTTTCAAGGGCAGCACGGTGCAAAACAGAGGTTAGTGCGGGTGCCTCACAATACGAAGGTTCTGGGTTCGATCCTGGGCTCGGGATTTTTCTGTGTGGAGTTTGCATGTTCTCCCCGTGACTGCGTGGGTTCCCTCCGGGTACTCCGGCTTCCTCCCACCTCCAAAGACATGCACCTGGGGATAGGTTGATTGGCAACACTAAATTGGCCCTAGTGTGTGGATGTGAGTGTGAATGTTGTCTGTCTATCTGTGTTGGCCCTGCGATGAGGTGGCGACTTGTCCAGGGTGTACCCCGCCTTCTACCTATGTGCAGCTGGGATAGGCTACAGCAGTGGTCTCCAACCACCCGGCCGCGGCCCGGTACCGGTCCGTGGATCGATTGCTACCGGGCCGCACAAGAAAAAAAATAAAAAAATAAATAAAAAAAATATTATTATTATTTATTTTTTTAATTAAATCAACATAAAAAACACAAGACACACTTACAATTAGTGCACCTAAATTATATATCAATATAGATCAATACAGTCTGCAGGGATACAGTCCGTAAGCTTGATTATTTTTTTATGACAAAAAAAAAAAAAAAAAAAAATTACAATTCAAATTGTACACGAAAAAGAACTGACAGTCGGTACCGTTAAATATCGTTATTTATTCCCATTTTCCGGGAAATGTTTTTTTATCGATTCAAATGTGAAAGGCTTTGCAATGTACTTCAATTGTTTTATTTGTTGTTACATTTTGATTAATCCCGAAATTTCACCTAGAAGCCAAATACCCCTAACTTTTTGCGAGTGGTGTATATTACTGTATGTCGGAAAGTATTGCACAATTTTTTTGGTTTTCCAACCGTGATTTGTGAGAAGTAATCGGATCCAATCCTCCTCCTGTCTGAGAGAAGAGCGACATATGGAATTCATCCACGGCACACATCCATTTTTCATCATCGCCCTTCTCCCCTTACTCCATGGTGTAGTGCTGAGCCCGTAATGGTCCACCAGTGGGCCGTTTATACATACGCCAAATACTCCACGCGCTTTCATCCTCATCACCTTCTCCCACTGTCTGGATTCTTCCAAAAAAGACTTGAAACATCAGAACTGAAAGCCCTTCAGCCTTTCTTTCAACATCATTTTGGAGACAGAATAGGGACGTATGGAGTAAGGCTTCAACACGACCACATAAGCAGTGTTAATCGAATCAATCATTGTTTTAAACGTTACAACTCCGTTACCGACAGTGAAATGCGGCCATGTTATCATTACACCGTAACACGTCGACAGCCGTGCTCAGTTCCAACACCATATGCTGCATATCTCCAACTTCTCCAACACTGTCTGTGTCTTCTACACCCACCCACACAGCACTTCTTCATATTCCACCCGTCACTCGAGCGAGATGCATTCATGGACATTGGAACTCCGAGCATCAACACAAAACACAAGTGGGTTGTTACGCACTGATATCTAATAGCTGTAACTAGTACCATATTTTCCGGACTATAAGGCGCACAAAAAATATTTTTTTTCCCTCAAAACTCGACAGTGCGCCTTATAACCCGGTGCCCCTAATGTAAGGAATAAGTTTGGTTGAGCTTACCCACCTCAAAGCTATTCTATTTGGTAACTGGTGTATTGATAAGTGTGACCAGTAGATGGCAGTCAAACATAATATATAAGTGTAGGATGCACTATGATGGCAATATGGCTCAAGTTAACAACATCAGCAATTTAAATATTCCATTGAAAATATAGAACATTACACATGGCGCTCAAAAATCCATCAAAATATTTTAATACAACTTTGGTAAGCTATGAAGCCGCACCGCTTGAAGGCTTGTCGGCGCATTAAACATACAAGTATTATTATGAGGTCTATAAGGTAAGACATATTATCTGGCGTTTTGTTTCGCGATATTATGCAAAAGCAACTTTTCTTACCTTCTTGTACCTGTTGATCTGTATTTGGGATCTGCATAAATCCTGAAAAATTGTGCCGTAGTCGATAAGTTTCTTCCTTCTCTCTAACTTCTTGATATGTGACATTAATCCTCCGCTGTTGTCATTACTAATATAAAGTAGTGTAAAGTTCTTAATTATATCTGTCAGTAAACTTGCCATGAAAGCGCTAAAACATACCGGTGTAGTGAGTTTACATTATTCAGCTTAGGAACTTTAGTTATTAGAGTTCCGGTCGGACATTTTTTCACGGGACACATTTCCTGTGTTGTTGTTTCCGAATGAGGAGATGCTGCTCCGTTATTGATTTCAGTAAAGTCTGAATGTCATTAAAAAAGTTAGCTCCGTCTTTTGACACTTCTTCCACCCCCGTCCTTGCACTCTACACCGCTACAACAAAGATGACGGCGAGAAGACGCTGCCGACGGTGAGCCACGTAAATAAGACCGCCCACAAAACGGCGCATCCTGAAGCGACTGTCAGAAAGGGGCTTGAAGATGATCTGTAAAACATAATCTATGCAACATGTTGACCAAAGAACCACCATTACATGTTATGTAGACCACAAGGAAGTGTATTCAATATAATAATAATAATATAACTCCTTTAATGCACCCTATAATCCAGTGCGCATAATATCCATCCATCCATCCATTTTCTACCGCTTATTCCCTTTTGGCGTCGCGGGGGGTGCTGGAGCCTATCTCAGCTACAATTGGGCGGAAGGCGGGGTACACCCTGGACAAGTCGCCACCTCATCGCAGCGCCTAATATATGAACAAAAAAAAAAATATATATATATATATTTTTTTTTTCTGCGTAATATATGAAAAAATATAAAAAATATACCATTCATTGGCAGTGCGCCTTATAATCCGGTGCGCCCTATTGCCCGGAAAATACGGTAACTATAACAACTACTTTCTAAAAGTAAAATGCTAGACACTGCACATATATTTGCTGGATGGAGTATCACAGTACTCAAAGACAAGCCTCATTTCTGACTAAATTGTGTGTAGACACTTGTTATATAAAGAGTTCAAATTAGGTGTTCAGGCCAAATGTCCAAAATGCATTTGGGGAGACGCTGATAAGAGTTTGGGCTTAAATGATTATGTTTAATTATGGAGTAAAAACATGGCTAGCTTGTGCCAGTCATAATTTTTTCAGAGAAACACACACTCTAGTGTAAATACACATATTTAGGTGTAAGGGTTGGCTTTGGATCATCTACTACTTTTTCTAATGGCTCATTTTGTTTCCGGAATGTTTATGGCTGCTCAGATTGCGAAGCAGCCTTTACCCCATGCACCCTTTGTCAAACCTCAAAGAGTTAAAGTCATAAAGGCAATTGTTATAGCTGGTTTTCGGTTTTTGCTCCACTGTTGCACACTCGTTGCGATAGGCACAGAGGTGTTAAGGGCCAACAAGTAGCAGATGTAGGACATTTTAGTGCATTGTTTCGAACTGGATTGGACTGGCATTTTGTCTGCTTGACTACAAGCCCCTGCACTAAGGATGCACGTTGTACAGTAGTTTTGAGCCTCTTGAACTGCAGCCCCTTAGGGTGGTCTCTTCTGTGTGGTCAGTCTAGTACAGGGCTATAACTACAGCAGGAATAGGATTCATATGGCCCCATTCATCGCAGTTTACCGGACACATGAAACGTGACAAATCGTTGCCGTGCACTATCCACTTTAGCCGCCAGATGGCAGTAGAGTATTTAATATCTTAAAATGCAATTCCAATTTTGAGATTTGGAATTTTGGGATGATACTTGGACTTACAACTAGTTGAATGACACCTCTGTCATGGCCGGAGGGGGTCTGTATCGCTTTTACTGGCACTAACAATTTTGAGTAGGGTGGCAGTAACCCTGTCACAAAAAGAACTACAAATATGCTGACTTGCTTTACGGCATACGTCACTCCCCCTTTCCCTATTCGTTAAAAAGACAGACGTTGATGCGAACCCCTACTTGCAATTACTGCAATCATGGCAGAAGCTGCAAAACAAACATAGAAACGAAACGTTTTGTCTAAGGAGACAAAAAAACAACAACAAGGGAAGCTACCCGGGTAGAACAAATAGTCAAGGATCAACATGGGCCCAGCTTTCACTCGCTGGCGTGAGCTCAAAGACCAGGAGGGATTTCAGACCGATGCTGCCTTGGCTCTGTTCCTGCTAATCTAGTAGGTACCTTTTGATGCTTAAATCTAAATTATAATGGAAATTTGCCTGGTACCAATAAATAGCCACGAGCTTGATAGTTGGTAGTTCCACACTGACACTACCAGCCACGCAATAAAGTCAAACGTACTGTAAAAAGAAAAAAAAACAATGCGATGACTGCAAACCGCAAATATGAAGTTAGAGTAAAATATGTAGGTTCCTACTGTGGAAAGATCAGTCATACTGAATCATTGTGGTATTATCCTGTCAGTTTGACGCTATATGCGCTAGTCCCCATGGGAAATGTGGTCTTCCATCTGGCAAAACACTACCGCTTTGGTCCACTAGCGCCGCCAAAATCAATCAAAACTGAAAGTTCTTAAGTGTGGCTTTAAAGGGAAACTTTTTTTTTTCCCCTGTAATTCACAATCCTCATGAGAGACAAGAACACATACTTTTTAATTTTTTTTTATTTATTCTAACTTGTGAATAAACAAATAAATAAAGTAAATACAGGAAATAGAATTCTGCTTAAATGGAGCCGATTTGAGCCATGACGTCGTTGGGTCTATTGCGCCTTTTCCGACCATAAACCCCCCCCCCCCAAAAAAAAAAAAACATCCAAAAAGCACCAACAATACTCTATTTACATTTCATGACCTGAATATTAACAAAGTATAAGCAATATTCTTATTATAAGCGCTAACGTTAAGGACCTACATTTACACCTACTCAGTGGCCTAGTGGTTAGAGCATGGTTGTCAAACTCTGGCCCGCGGGCCAAATTCGGTGTACCGCTGATTCTCATACTTGCCAAAGCTCCCTAGAGACTCCCAAAATGTCAGTTAAAAGCAGTGCCTGTAAGGCACGCCCCCAAGACTGTGGAATACGAGATATAATGACTGATAAACACCTTCGTTCGATAATGAGGGATGTCTCAGCTCAAAGCCTGAGCTCCGACATTAATGAACTAGCATCCAAGAAAAGATGGCAGGTATCTGGCTTGGGCACATCAGATTAGATCAGTGTGTTGCAAACTGAGCAATTTAAAGTCCTGAATGGTTGGTTTATTTATTATTTTATTTTCAAATTTATTAGCCTGTGGAAAAAGTTAATGTTGATATTTACCTCAGAAGGCTGCAAATAGAAAAGAGGCATTAAATTTGTATTTAAATTGTACTTGACATGCCATTGATATTTTTTAATTATTAGTATTATTATTTGAAACTCGATTTTGCATGTCACTATAAAGTTATATAAGCCTTGCTTGTTCAATATTCAATGCAAAACTTGTTTGGGTCCCTATTAAAAGGTTAATTTGTTCAACCTTGGCCCGCGGCTTTGTTTAGTTTTAAAGTTTGGCCCACTCTGTATTTGAGTTTGACACCCCTGGGTTAGAGTGTCCGCCCTGAAATCGGTAGGTTGTGAGTTCAAACCCCGGCCGAGTCATACCAAAGACTATAAAAATGGGACCTCCCTGCTTGGCACTCAGCATCAAGGGTTGGAATTGGGGGTTAAATCACCAAAGATGATTCCCGGGCGTGGGCCCGCTGCTGCTCACTGCTCCCCTCACCTCCCAGGGGGTGAACAAGGGGATGGGTCAAATGCGTGTGTGTGACAATCATTGGTACTTTAACTTTAACTTTAGTGGCACATTGATCAGAGAAAGGCAACTTAATTTTGCTGCTATAGTGACATCGTCAGCTGGTAAACTGCTCGGAGCTCTTGAAAATGTATTCTCGATTATAGATCATGCCTCTCACTTGTACACTAAAATGATGTGGACATAAATTGATAAGTTTGCACACTTTGACAGCCAACTTAGATCCGGAAATGACAAAAAGACACTTATTTCCGTCACCCTATTTTTTTTGCAGGGATTATGTTTCTTGGCTCTCATGATGTCTGCAGTGAATAATAATCATTGATCTTGTTGAAAGAAAACACAAACATTGTGATGCGTTTGGGAAATGAATTAATTAATCAATCAATCCATGTTTATTTATATAGCCCTAAATCACAAGTGTCTCAAAGGGCTGCACAAGCCACAACGACATCCTCGGTACAGAGCCCACATAAGGGCAAGGAAAAACTCACCCCAGTGGGACGTCGATGTGAATGACTATGAGAAACCTTGGAGAGGACCGCATATGTGGGCAACCCCCCCCCCCCCCTCTAGGGGATACGCCTGCCGTATGCTTAAAATTGACCAAAATACTTAAATATTTCATGTTATTATGAATATGCTTTTTACTGAGTTTGCATGTCCTCCCCGTGACTGCGTGGGTTCCTTCCGGGTACTCCGGCTTCCTCCCACCTCCAAAGACATGCACCTGGGGATAGGTTGATTGGCGACACTAAATTGGTCCCTAGTGTGTGAATGTGAGTGTGAATGTTGTCTGTTTATCTGTGTTGGCCCTGCGATGAGGTGGTGACTTGTCCAGGGTGTACCCCGCCTTCCGCCCGAATGCAGCTGAGATAGACTCTAGTACCCCCCCCTGATCCCTAAAAAAGGGACGAGCGATAGAAAATGGATGGATGGATACATTACATATATACTTACATCATGTATATCAAACCTTGATGGAGGCCTTTAGATGTTTTTTTAAGCGCTTCATAGGCAGAATAGAGTGACTCCAATAAGCTAAATTTTGAGCTGACTTTTGCTCGCAATTATTTACTATTTAGAATGCACTAAAAAAAAAACAACATATGTGTGCTTGTCTTACATAATGACTGTGAATGATAGGCACCATTACCAAAAAAAGGGCATTTTCTCCTTCAACCTCATTTTGTACAACCTGCAGCCAACAATTTGACCTAACGATGGCAGTAGAGTATCGTGCAAGCAGGGAATTGAAGGATCTACTTTTTAAAGCTGCATTGACACAATAACTCAGTGCAGAAAGGACAGCAACCAGCAGCCATTGTTCCTCCATAATTGCAGCTGCTTCAAAGGACATTTTTACATAATTATGAAAATATTTTATTTCACAATTAAGACCCTATACTCACCAAGCGGTCGCAGCAAGGAGTGCACATGCATAAAACATACTACAATTTTGTATGGTTGGACGCACTGTTGGAATAAATCAATCACTAATTATCATACATCCTGATAATAAAACATATTAGGTTTGTATTTGGTTGTGACACATTTGTTAGATTGCACCATGTGGTTCCACTGCGAGTCAAATATGCATATTAGCCCTTTTAAGCCGGTCCAATATTAACAATAGCATGCATGAATGTTTTGTTCCAGCAAACTGTATCCACACCATCAATCCTTCCTGTTCCCTCACACCCACCATAGGCATTGATGTACAGTCCAGTGCACCATCTGAGTGATTATCATCAGGCAGCAACATTCGGCCTTCTTCATTATGTCATCACTAGGTCCCGCAGGGGGGTGCTGAGGTCAGATACGGAACGATAAAGACCTTTGGTTAAACATTCGATTTGTGTTGTTAACCCCCTAAATTGGCAGTCGGGAGGAGATTAGGGTGTTTTGGGAGGAAGAGAAACTTTGAAGACTTTGGCTGTGGTTCAGTATGCTGTTCCAAGGAGAGGGTTGCGTTGGTGGGAATAAGTATACAGTATGGGACCAAAGATTAGTCCTGCTAGAAAAAAAAAAATACAATGTTAAGAGTAAAAATGTCAAAAGTTCAGCATTTATGCCTTAAAACACTCACTAAAGTCCTAACCAGATTGCCTTGATGTCATCCACAGTATATTTTTATCATGTCATTATGTTTCTTCTCTGGGCATGAAGGCACTTGATTTCAAGACAAAAGTAAACTGACAATGACAAATGACACCATCTTTTTAAGGAAAAAAGCTTGTCATCAATCAAAGCTTTAGAGCAGGGGTCGGGAAAGTTTTTGGCTGAGAGAGCCATGAAAGCCAAATATTTTATAATGTATTTCCGTGAGAGCCATATAATATTTTTTTAACACTGAAAACAACTAATTGCGTCCATTTTAAGTAACACCAACATTTTTAGAACATAATAAGTCTTTTATTCTTTTTAATAACATTGTTATTCTGAAGCTAACCAATAATAAATACAATACTTCTTACCATTAATGCGACTTCTTGGACAGGTGCGATAGAAAACGGGTGGATGGATTAAAATGTATGAGAATGGTTATAATTTGAACATTATTTTTAACATTGTGATTACCAGCGGAATTATTAATTACTTATTGTGTTAAGCAATGTCAGCTAAGATTTATCTGAGAGCCAGATGCAGTCATCAAAAGAGCCACATCTGGCTCTAGAGCCATAGGTTCCCTACCCCTGCATTAGAGGTTATTTGATTGCAGAGGGAGATTACAAAGTCAATCAAAAATGGCCAATTGAAGCAGATCATGTCTTTTGAAATTCGTACATAGGCCTAACACTTCATTGATATACTGTATAGTCAGTTCTCTTGAGGTGGACAAAATCATAATTTTTTGTAAGGGGATTCATTATTTGTTGTATACATATTCAACTGTAACTGCCTGAGACCTTGAAGGTAAAACAGTATAGTGAGTATTTCAAGGATTCAAGGACCGTGATTTGTCACAGTCGTACACATTTTCACACATACGATACGAAATTTAGACACAGGTCCTGGCACTATGAAGAAAAACAGTAATAAACAGGCAATATAGAAAAACAGTAATAAATAATAAATAGAAAATAATATAAGGCACTTAACAAGAGGAAGGAGTTTGGCTGGCTAAACACTCTGTGTGGAATGTTAGGTAAATTAAAAAAAATAATGCAGTCGGTGTGGGGGGGCAGGTGTGGAGGTGGGGCAGGGGGGAATTAAAGAGAGAGACTATGCTTCATTTGGTTTTCCATCCATCCATTTTCTACCGCTTGTCCCTTTTGGGATCGCGGGGGGTGCTGGTGCCTATCTCAGCTGCATTTGGGCGGAAGGCGAGTAACACCCTGGACAAGTCGCCATCTCATGACAGGGCCAACACAGATAGACAGACAACATGCACACTCACATTCACACACTAGGGCCAATTTAGTGTTGCCAATCAACCTATCCCCAGGTGCATGTCTTTGGAGGTGGGAGGAAGCCGGAGTACCCGGAGGGAACCCACGCAGTCACGGGGAGAACATGCAAACTCCACACAGAAAGATCCCGAGCCTGGGATTGAACTCAGGACTACTCCGGACCTTCGTATTGTGAGGCACATGCACTAACCCCTCTTCCACCGCGCTGCCCACTCATTTGTTTTTGTTTTTGTTAAATTTAAAATGCATTTTTGAATAAAAAACAAAAACAAACATATGCATTCTAACGTATAAGAAGGAATAATTACACACATTACACAATTTTTACAGGTATAAGAAAGTCCCTTCCCTCCTTTCTTCATATTTTATCCTATAGTCTTAATCACAGTTTCTTACTATTGGTATGAATTTTATTATTTTTTACTTTCCAGTATAGTGGATTTAATCAGCCATACCTGCAGGCGTGCCATCCCAGTGAGCTCCTGTTGCAGATGGCTCCTGTTATAGTGTTTCTTCACCTGGCTCCTCCGTACTTAGCAATGCATATCATTTTGTGTGTGTTTGCGTGTGTGTGTCTGATTGTTTCCATGTTTTCAAGTATGATGGTATTTTTTTGTTTTTTTTGTCAAAAAAAAAAAATACAATCATGTGTGCTTACGGACTGTATCCCTGCTGACTGTATTGATCTATATTGATGTATAATGTAGGAACCAAAAATATTAATAACAAAAAGAAACAACCCTTTTGTGCGAATGAGTGTGAATGAGTGTAAATGGGGGAGGGAGGTTCTTTGGGTTGGTGCACTAATTGTAAGTGTATCTTGTCTTTTTTATGTTGATTTTATTTAAAAAAAAAAACTTTTTTTTTTTTTTTTTCTTGTGTGGCCCGGTACCAATTGATCCACGGACCGGTACCGGGTCGCGGCCCGGTGGATGGGAACCACTGTTGTAGATTGTCACTGAAGGCATCAAAACTATGAATGAACACATGTGGAGTTATGTACTTAACAAAAAATCTCTCGATGAGCTTCAAAAGGTATTCACCTGAAATGGTTTATATATATATATATATATATATATATATATATATATATATATGTATACAGTACATATAAAATAACTACTCTTGATTGTTTGTTTTCAGTATATAATCTCCCATCAGCTTCACAAGCCTACTATCCTTCAGGAGTGTGTGGTTTTATGAATGTGCAGGTGACCCTTCCAGCTGCAGTGTGACTGACATCAGCGACGGAGCTTTTGGACGATCTCTCTAATTAGACGCGAGTACCCTGTCATCACTTACTACTGTTGTCATCCAAGCAGCTGCTTCACACACACACACACACACACACACACACACACACACACACACACACACACACACACACACACACACACACACACACACACACACACACACACACGCACACGCACGCACGCACACTCCCACACAGGTGTCCTAACCTGAACCATTACTCCAACCTTTGGAAAAAGAGTGGGACAAAAAAAGTTTTTTGTAGAAAATATGTCCTACAAATCCTTGTTCACACACACACACAACAACTCAGTCCCTCTAGGATTTTTGTGGTTGTTGCAAATTAAATTGCCATAATTCGCAACAGATCTTTTAAAAATTTGCAGCAAATGATATAATATTTTGAGTATTTTTTTCCTTAACAGTCCATCAGCTTGTGATTTTAGGAATTTTCTACACATTATTTTTTAAGTGTTCTTTGCAACCCTAAACCCAGAGAGCACAAGAGATTGCAAAGTTAATTCTAGATTACAAATCATGCCTCTCACCTGGATAGTAGAACGTTGTTGTCAAAAACCGAGAAGTTTGTCAACGTTAACATTTACCTGGAGAAAGCGAGAAAGTCACAAAAATTGCTCATTTGCAGCCACCATTTTTTTTTCTCTTCCACCTGGATTATGATTAATTCTTCACCTAAACATGAAGATATGAACATCCAATCAGTCGTTATCCGAGTGAGCGCAGACATTGTACAGTAAGTGATTGTTTTATCATGTTTGCAGTTTGGATAGTAGAACGTTGTTGTCAAAAACCGAGAAGTTTGTCAACGTTAACATTTACCTGGAGAAAGCGAGAAAGTCACAAAAATTGCTCATTTGCAGCCACCATTTTTTTTTCTCTTCCACCTGGATTATGATTAATTCTTCACCTAAACATGAAGATATGAACATCCAATCAGTCGTTATCCGAGTGAGAGCAGACATTGTACAGTAAGTGATTGTTTTATCATGTTTGCAGTTTGGATAGTAGAACGTTGTTGTCAAAAACCGAGAAGTTTGTCAACGTTAACATTTACCTGGAGAAAGCGAGACAGTCACAAAAATTGCTCATTTGCAGCCACCATTTTTTTTCTCTTCCACCTGGATTATGATTAATTCTTCACCTAAACAGGAAGATATGAACATCCAATCAGTCGTTATCCAAGTGAGAGCAGACATTGTACAGTAAGTGATTGTTTTATCATGTTTGCCGTTTGTATTTGTTTTTTTTAGCACATAGTGTTTCACTAAAGCTGGATCTGTTTAGAGCGCAGCTTCTAAAACTTTTTGATCATTCTCAATATGTTCAGGCTCAAAAATATAAGGATCATCATTTGGCCCGAAGTAGTCTTTTTTCAGGTCTCATGAAGTCTGCCATGATTGGTAGTTGTTGTTGTTAAAGGGAAAACATTGTGAAATTAACATAAGCAACATATTTAAATATTACATGTTACTGTAAATGTGCCTGTTACTACATTGCATACAATATATACATTCAGCATGTATTTAAAACGTTGACGGAGGTTTATTAGATGACTTTTGCTAGCGTTTATTTACGAGCTATAATGCATAAAACAAGAAAAACATATGTGTGTTTGTCTTACATAAGGATTGAGAATGATGGGCAAATTTCCCCCAAATTTTCCCTTTAAGATGCCTGAGTATTTCCCCCAAAATTGCGATGGTCCTTTTCAGGTGTTGGTTGCAATACAATTGCAGGACAGAGTGACAGTTGCCGTCAATCGTGATTTTGCCGCTGTGTGATAGTAATAGAGGAAGGCTGAAGAATGTATGCTGTACATGATGTAATGTAGACAACAACGTGAGGACTACGCATGGACACATTTGATTGATTGGACAGTCGACCAACACGATTGAGTGCTTCTCAGGAGCAAATTCGATTGGCTAAGATATGCGGGTAATTTGTGGGAATTTGTTGAATTTGCAAGTGTGGAGAATGCATATATTTTTAAGAGTTCTTTCTTTATTCATAGTCATGTTTGAATCAGCTAATATTTTCCCATGTGTACTCTTTATGCTTGTATCTTAGGTCCCCAAGTAAACTCTGTGCCTTACCTTGAAGGCGTTGGAATGTGGGAGTATGGTGTACCCCCTTTTTACCTTATCAGTACTAGAACAATGAGGCTGTATTCCTTTCTGGGCAGGGTGGGGGCTGTTTTCATATTAAATAAGTTGTCTCTTCCCTTTTTGATTTTTAGACCGCTTCTAGATGCTGGTATTACCGTATTGTAAGGGTGGTCTCCTAAAGCTTTAGTAAAACTTGATGATATTCCTATTCTGTCTAGATGGTCCTTCTTACTCAATATATATGTCATCTGAAAGAATTTGGGATTGACCAGTGACTTTAATTCCCTGAGAGGAAGACTGGTCAGACGCAGCACAAGCCAGGTGACTCGAAGGCAATATGACTTTGTAATGAAAATCTACAGTCGTCCATCGTCACATTACGCGTCAAATACTACAATTTTAATACATTGCAGATTTTTTTTTCCGAAGCATATTCTACATAGTTTTGGCCTAACTTTTAAATGAAATCTGATTTATGTCTTATATATTACACTACGGTATTTGTGTTCTCTCGCGACCCCGAGAGGGACATGCGGTAGAAAATGGATGGATGGATGGATGGATATTTTACTTCTATTATGTTGATAGTCAGTATCAACTAAGGACTTCCATTTCCATTTCCGGGATAACAGTAACTTCCAGCGTCATGGCAACAGATACATTGTTTACTTTCATGATAAGCTAATGCTAATGGCTATCTTCTCTACAACGGTCAGTTCCAACAGAGAGGAATTAGTACCCAGGGTGTGATGAAATGATGGACGCCTCAACGACGCCTGGAGGATTCTCCCAGTACCGGCAAGTAAAACCCATTTAAGACCACTATATCGGGTGAGATGAGTGTAAAGGTGACTAAATGGGTGTCATTTCATATATGGAGTGCTCAAATGAAAAATATTTTTTAGAAGGTCTTTACATTTTTTATGCCCTATGAAGAAGAAAACTAAATATAGATGTATATTGGACAAGCCTTTAAAATTGTATACGATTTTATCTAGCTAATTTAAATTGTAATGGGCTTGGTATTTAATTTCGTTTGGAACACCTACAACAACAAAACATATTTGAGATATCCACGGCAACATCATTTTCCCCCTCACATTGCAAGCCAATGTAAAACTGAAACATTTTTAGGATTTGATTACTTTACAACTACGACACAGTGCATTTGTTATGCATATTTACGCTTCATACATTGAATGTAATTATTAAAATGTGACTACCAAAAAAATACTTCTATAAAGTATTAATAATCATCATCAGTTATTGGTGTATCAGTTGACTATACAGTATATAAGCGTTTGGATATACCTTCTCATTCAGTATACTGAGAAAGTATGTGGAAACACTTCAGCTGCACTGTACACTCATTTTATTTAAGTTAAAGTTAAAGTACCAATGATTGTCACACACTCACTAGGTGTGGCAGAATTATTCTCTGCATTCGACCCATCACCCTTGATCACCTCCTGGGAGGTGAGGGGAGCAGTGAGCAGCAGCTGTGGCCGCGCCCGGGAATAATTTTTGATGATTCAACCCACAATTCCAACCCTTGATGCTGAGTGCCAAGCAGGGAGGTAATGGGTCCCATTTTTATAGTCTTTGGTATGACTCGGCCGGGGTTTGAACTCACAACCTACTGATCTCAGGGCGGACACTCTAACCACTAGGCCACTTCATAACTTGCATAATATTATTCTCTTTCTTTGCATGGGAGGATGACCATGACCAGGGCTGATATGTGTTAGGTTATGCTTATTTTTGTACATCCCAGTTATTTCTTCATCTTTAATCAACTTAAAACCTGTTGCAGCATCATTCTGATTATTGTTCTTGGATGACTGAGCTGGCAGGATGCTTTATTCAGCAGCTGGTAGTCATTCAACAACACACACCATAACCCCCCCCCCCCCCCCACACACACACACACACACACACACACACACACAGCTGGAGCTGTGAACACGGCCTGAATGTGTTTTGGGTGTGATCAAGACAATTTGTTGCTCCTGCAGCCAAATGACTTCAAGAGCAGCAGAATCTTCCTTTAAAATGGACAAGATGGCAATTGTGTTTAAGCACTAAACAAAAAGCGCTGAACTCATTGTTCTACACATCGAGTCTGACGTCATTTAGACGGAAAAGAGGAAGAAGACGCAAGTGAGGCTTTGCATTTTTACACAACAGCAATTGTATCTTTTCCTTGACCTAGTGTAATCTCCTTTTTTCGTGGTTTTTTTACTCTCTTTTCACAAGAATGTATCAAATTTTTTCTTCTTCTTATGTTTTTTTATACATTTTTCCAGGGGGAGGCTCCGCTGAGTCGGATGCTCGGTGTCCCATCTCTACCGTTAGGGTCCCCCCTGGGGTGTTACGGTTCATATACCGGCCGCCTCTCACTCTGTTGTGTGCTCCGCGGAGGTGCGGCCGGAGCGTCCTGCGTTCCAGTGCCAGAACGTAGCTACTTGTACTTGTACAGTTACCCTCTCACGTCTCTCGCTTCCTTGCCCATGTGCTTCCTCGCTCTTTGTGTTTCCCCTCCGTTGAGCTCACTGTGTCTTGTGCTGTGTCGTCATCCAGCAACCTTTCATCATCCCCTGGTTTCGAGCTGTGTGTCTCGTCTCCCTGGATCCCCTCTGGACTCTCTGCTGCCTTCCTGGATCTCGACCTCACGCCTGCCTTTGGACCACGACTCCTCGCTCCAGGTCCTGACCTCCTGCCGATCTCAACACGCACCTTCAACACCACCTGGTAACACTCCTCATATATCTGCTACACACAGTCACACCTTATACATTTGGTTTAAACACACACTTCACATATATTTGTATATTTCTATAAACACGCTGCAAGCTAACGACGTCCATGCCTCTGTGCTGTCTCCTTCTCCCACTGTACCGTTACATGGGGATGGGTTTGGAGGTTCTACTGCGGCTGTCCTGGGTGGGACGACTCAGGGTGGGTTCCACCGTGCTTTCCTTTGGGGGGTGATGGGCTTGTGGGGGCCGGTTGCTGATGGGGCAGGGTGGTTTTCCCCAGAGCCGTTTATAGAGAGCATATGGACAACCCGGTCTCAGAGTTGGTCCCAACTTTGGCGCCCTGTGGTCATGTGAGGGGCTTTTTACCAATCATGCCCAGAAATATTTTAAATGATTGGTCAAAAACTCCTAACGTGAATACAGGGCGCCATGTTTCCGGGTTGGGGAGGAGATCTTGCCTCAGTACCTCTGAGTCTTATTCACGAGTGAGGGAAGAGTGGATCGTGAGATCGACAGGCGGATTGGTGCGCCATCTTCAGTAATGCGGACACTGTATCGATCCGTTGTGGTGAAGAAGGAGCTGAGCCGGAAGGCAAATCTCTTAATTTACCGGTCGATCTACGTTCCCATCCTCACTTATGGTCATGAGCTTTGGGTGATGACCGAAAGGACAAGATCATGGGTACAAGCGGCCAAAATGAGTTTCCTCCGCCGGGTGGCGGGGCTCTCCCTTAGAGATAGGGTGAGAAGCTCTGTCATCCGGCAGGAGCTCAAAGTAAAGCCGCTGCTCCTCCACATCGAGAGGAGCCAGATGAGGTGTTTCGGGCATCTGGTCAGGATGCCACCCGAACCCTCCCAAGGGAGGTGTTTCGGACACGTCCGACTGGTAGGAGGCCACGAGGAAGATCCAGGACACGTTGGGAAGACTATGTCTCCCGACTGTCCTGAGAATGCCTCAGGATCCCCCAGGAGGAGCTGGACGAAGTGGCTGGGTAGAGGGAAGTCTGGGCTTCCGTGTTATAGGCTGCCGCCACCTCAACCCAACCTCGGATAAGCAGAAGAAGATGGATGGATGGATGGATGTTTTGGGCCAACTCTTAAACAAAATTGTCCATATTCTCTTCATAGACGGCTCTGGTTTTCCCTTTCAACTGTGGGAAGTCTCTGGGCCCCTCTGGACGGGGCTTTCCATTTTAATTCTGCCTGCTCGGGATATGGTCTCTCATTGGCTTGGAGGCTGGTTTTCTCCGGCTTCTTCTGTGCCTTGTCCTCGGCCGAGCGCTCTCTGACTGCGAGCTACCGGTCGATCGTGGAAGGTGGGTCGGTCAATCCTCATATAGAAATGTTGTGTACAATTAAAGCACTGTTCATCTTATTCTAACGCCACCATAGAAAAACAACAATTTAACTGAAATTTGTAGCTAATATTTGTAGGGAGCGATACTTCAGTATAGTAACAGTGTTACCGTGCCACATAAACCAATTTAAAAATCATATTTTAAAACATATAAATACAATCTTGCGCTACCATTTATGCATGAATTAGCCTAATTATGCATAAATACCAAATGGCCTCGTTTAATTTACCAAATTTTTTTCATGATCCATGACTTAGCTGATGTTATCAGAAACATGCCTTGCCCAGGTTTCTAACAGGCCGCCGTTAGCATCCATGGGAGAGGAAAGGAATAGGAAAAGAGAGAAAAAAGAAATTGGAGATGGGATCGGCGTGGTTAAGATGGTAGAGCGGCCGTGCCAGCAACTTGAGGCTTGCAAGTTCGATTCCAGCTTTTGCCATCCTAATCACGGCCGTTGTGTGTTCACCCACTTTGCTCCCAGTGCAGGACGACCTTGAAAAAAAAAAATCTCAATGGGACTTTCCTGGGTAAATAAAGGTTAAAAATAATAATACAAAAAAATAAATAAATGGATCAGAAATTCTATTTGATAGACAATTAACCTAATAAAGAAATTGGAAAACATCTGCAGTTTGGATCATGGCTTGATTGTTGTGTTGTATAATAACTATGGCTAGACTGCACTAACGTACAATCAGATTTATGACTGAGGAGACTGGCATTAAAAAGAAAAAACCCACATTTCGGTTTCCTAACTGTTACCTAAACAGACTTGGCCAGTTCAAACTGGAAGACTGAGAGAACAGGATTACTTTTACTAGTTACTGAGATTTGAAAGTACTTTGATGTAATTGCAACTGATTATAAGTAGCAAGTACACAGCAGCCTGAGTCTGGAGATTTGGGTTAGAATCTCAGTTGGAGCGACTCTGGAGTTTTCATGTTCTCCCTTTTGTGTGATTTTTTTTTTCCATGTACCACTTTTTATATGTGCCTTGTGATTGACTGGTGACTAGTGCAGGTTGTACCCTGTCTCGCCGCTTGCCCAACTGGGGTAGGTTCCAGCTCACCCGTGACTCTAATGGGTATAAGCAGTGTAGGGAATTGTTGGATGAACATGCCGAGTGAAAACATGATGTAAATATTATTGGTAATAATAATAATAATAATAATACAATTGATGTTGTATCCAGGTTTATAATGCTATGCTTTTATTTTATAGCTTAGCTCACTGTCTGCACCTTTTAATGCTGTGTAACAATCCAGTGGAAGCAATTTTACAGAACTGACCTCTTTTGGATGTTTTTTTTATGTTTAGAAGTCAACGTCATCTTATAGGGGAATTGCCTCTCATTCAAAATCATTATGAAAGACATCCAATACAATGAAACATTTATTACATTTTTTTTTTAAGCTTACTATCCTAGCTTGGATGTATAAGTGAGCTAACGGAAAGCGTTTTTAGACGATTGTGGAAAAAGTGCTACTTAAATATAATTCATCCAATCGTAATGAAATAAAGAAACCATAAAATAAATTAAGAAATCATTAAAATGAATGATTAAATAATTAAATGTACTTTTACTTTAATCAAATTAATGACACATTCAAATGTATGTAATTCCAAATTAAATAAATTAATGACACTTTTAAGTAATCATCTTAAGATGTATTTATTTATTTTTGTCCACTTGACTCTTAATAACTGACGATAAAATTGCACTATTGTTTCTTTTAGGTGAATTTATTGTCATGGCCCGGGCGCACACCAGTGCGCATTCATCTATGCGCTGTGCTCGGCGCACCTCCAAGAGCCCGCCGGCATGTGTCACTCCAGCTGCAGCAAGCAGCTGCATTCAATCAATCATCAGCAATCAACACAACTATCGCTGATGAGAGGATCTGCCTTCATAAGCCAGTGCGAACCTGCATCCTGTGCCAGAACGTAGCTCCCTGTTCCTGTACAGTAAGCCGATATTCTACTTGCTATATGCATACTCTCTCTCTGTTTCTCCCCCTCCGTGTTGATTGGTCTCATGTCCCCCTTGCCGTCTTCCAGCAGTCTACCTCCGTTCCCGCGTTACGAGATGTGTGTCTCGTCTACCTGTGTTCCCCTCTGGTTCTCTGGCTACACCTTTTGGATCTCGACCTCCCGCCTGGACACTGACTTTGACGCCACTCTATTGCCTAATCCTGCCTGCTCACGGACCCCCAAGCCAGTATTGCCCCTCTTTGGACTTCCGCCTTTCGCTCAACACTACTGATAACACATTTAATTCCCACACATAGTCGCACACCATACACACATTTGGGTTAGTTCACACTTCATATTATTGTAGTTAAATAATAATAAACAATGTCCCTGTTGTCTGTGCCGTCTTCTTCCCCTGTACAACCGTAACATTTATGTTACGAAAGCAAGCAATTAACTGATTAATCGGGATAAGGACAATTTAAAAAATTTCATTGATCTGAACAAAAAAAATAATCGTTAGACAACACTACTTTGAAGCATGTTAATTTTCTTGAAAAGCTAAAACAGTTTTACATTTTAATCAGAGTTATTATGTTCAGAGTGTGGAAATCAAAAATGTGATTACGGAAAAACTGTTTTCGTGGGAGAGGCCACATATTGTACTAATATGGCTGACTGATACTGAGAAACATAACGTGGACATGTTGTCTGGTTCTTTGGCTTCCCGTTTGGAGCTGCAAAGGTTTCGAAGCTTGGAGTCAAAGTGTGAGCCAAACTTTGATTGTCCTTAAGTCTTCCAAACATCAGTGTTGCTAAGGAGAATCAGACCTTTGCCTAATTCAGAACATATTGATGTTGCTATGAAGAATCCAAACATGACCCCATCTTTGCAGAAATATTCCAAACAAGACATTTAAAATGTAAAACGAAAAAAAAAAAAAATCTAATTTCCAACTATTTTTTGCGGCTTGTGTGTTTTACTTCTACAAGGGCCTAATGGCTCAGAGAAGAAAATATGCTTAAAAAAGTTGAAGTGTGGGAGGTTTGTGGGATTTAAGTGTGTCAGCAACTGTCTCAGTTTGACTCTCACTTCCTGTGAAATCCTTTTAGCACCAAGCTGAAATAACAGACAATGAAATACAGCTCCTCTTGTAAAACTGCTCATGATAGGACAGTAGAGGGGAGAAATGTTCTGGAAACTTTTAGAAACAGATCTTAAAGGATACATTCAATATATGATCTTGTTTCAACGGCAATGACAATATTTCAAATAGATTATGTTCTAGAGATTCCACACATAACCAGGGACTGGCAGGAACTATGACGGACTCCCTGTTGGACCTTCAAACAGAAGAGAAGTTGGCTGGGATTCAATGCTTTAAAAAAAAACAAAAAAACACTACGGAGCAGTGCAGGAATTTCACGGGGGCCACGATGGCCATGGCTCTTGTTGCCCCTGTTAGCCGCGTGACCCTCAAAATGAAATACGCCATGGCCATAATGGCCTTGATGCCCCGATGGACGCATCTTTTTTCCTCTGCGTGATTGTCATGTCATTACGGCATCTTTGACCAATGGTGGGTGTCATAAGACTACTGTACCTTTCAGTTTTGTTTGTTGTTTGTATACTCTAGCCTTTAAATAGACCTCCCTTTTAGACCAGTTGATCTGCCGTTTCTTTTCTTTTCTCCTCTGCTCCCCTCTTCCTTGTGGAGGGGGGGGGGGCATGGATGAAGTGACCCGTCTCCGCTCGGGATGGTGTCCTGCTGGCCCCACTATGGACTGGACTCTTACTATTATGTTGGATCCACTATGGACTGGACTCTCACAATTTTATATCAGACCCACTCGACATCCATTGCATTCGGTCTCCCCTAGAGGGGGGGGGTTACCCACATATGCGGTCCTCTCCACGGTTTCTCATAGTCATTCACATCGACGTCCCACTGGGGTGAGTTTTTCCTTGCCCTTATGTGGGCTTTGTACCGAGGATGTCGTTGTGGCTTGTGCAGCCCTTTGAGACACTTGTGATTTAGGGCTATATAAATAAACATTGATTGATTGATTGATTGACAAAAAGTTTTTAAAAAATGGAGAAAGATCTTTAGTGCTGACTAGGCACGTGCAAACATTGTGGCGCTCAATCAATGTCAAAAGTTTTGTACTTGGAAAAACTGCACTGCAAAAAGTCAGTGTTCAAAAACAAGAAAAAAAAAAAATTAGGGGTATTTTATTTGAACTAAGCAAAATTATCTGCCAATAGAACAAGCAAATTTGGCTTGTCAAGACTTTCCAAAACAAGTCAAATTAGCTAACCTCAATGAACCCAAAAATACCTTAAAATAAGTATATTCTCACTAATAACAACTGTACTACTATATGAGTACGTATTTTCTATTGTTTCATTGAAAATAAAACAGCACAGTCCATTTGGCTGTCATCTGTTTTAATTATGAGACACAATTGTGTCAAAGTCATGATTTTTTTTTTCATGCTTAAAGTAAGAAATAATTACTTTAAAAAAGTAGTTTTATACTTGTGAGTGTTGATGACACAGCTTTGCAACAGTTGATATTCTAGTTTCAAGCATGTTTTACTCAATATATACTCAATATATACAATATATATACAATATATACAATCTCAGCAACAAGCTGTAATATCTTACTGAGATAATTAAGGACCAAAACCCTTAAAACAAGTAAAACACTCTAACATAAAATCTGCTTAGTGAGAAGAATTATCTTATCAGACAGAAAATAAGCAAATATCATCCTTATTTGACATATTTAATCTTACTTAGATTTCAGTTTTTGCAGTGTGAACTTGAATTCCCTGCGCCGCAACGCCCAATGCAGCGTCTATTCATATATGAGGTCTATAGTCTGCAGAGCCGCACGCCATCATTGCAAGTGGCGAGCGGATCACTGTGCATGCGCAGAGTGGCGCTCAAGGTGCTACCCTGGAATGGGAATTTAAAGCTTGGCTGTTGAGATGCATAATCTGACATAATTATTCGCTACAGTTCCGCAATTTGTTCTAATTTCTGTTTAATATCTTCATGATTCACTGGTTTCATTTCGTTCACTAACAATCACATGGTGCGGTCTATAAAGAGTTGGCTTGAACTGAGTTAGCTCCTCATTCTCTGAAGGCAACGTGACCGTGCACGCCCTTATCCTTTTGCTGATTGGTCTGTCATGAGGCCACATCCCTCACACACACACTACATAAACAAAGGCCAGAAGTCTGAATCTGAAGAAACACGATTTCAATCTGAAAAAAGAAAGAAAGTCTAAAACATTAAATTTGATTCTGAAAAAAGAAAACAAGCTCAAATATCAAAACAAATAAATGAAAATAAAATACATTCATTCGAAATATTTTAAGCGTGAATCAAAATTATATTGAAAAAAATGCTGTTTACTTCTTTTTATTTGGAATACGCTGATGTTTTTTTTTTCTTCAAAATTCAACATCAAAACTTTCGGTTTCAAAGTTAAGTTTTTCAAGTAAAAAACTTTTGAGCCTGATTTAGCGCCATACACTACTCAAATAGCTCAGTGAGGTCAAAAGACAAACCAAAGGTTACTGGAGCACAGTGAGATGAAAAAAAAAGGCCATAAAAAACTAGAAGATGCAGTGTGACACATCAAAAGCAATCATAGAAACAGGTCAATGACTGATACCAGCAGTCTCACGCAATGAACCAAGTGACAACTAAAGAACCCCTCTGATTAGACGACCCTCCTGATTGCTAATCAGGAGCAGGTGAGGAATTTACGATCTCCGGCACCTACTGAGTCGAACAGGAGAAGGAAATGGAGAAAATAGACAGAATACAATAAAGAACTATTAATATTGGAGCAGTTAAAACAAGTCCTTCAAACGCTATAGTAGTTAAAGCAATTGAGCTGCTTATGTACCACATAAGATATGTTTTAATTGCTGATGCGTTTTAATTGATTTTTAAATGTGCCAGAAAATTACACGTTTTGTACACTGCTGATGTGCTTTAATGCAGAGTAGGGTGTAAATGTGTTTCTGTATAGTATTTCTCCAGCAATGGTCATGTGGTGACATAAATTATGGTATTTTGAGAGGCAATCATTGAAGTCGGACATCACTGAAGGCCTGGGTGGGAAACGCACGGCCCGCCACTGGATTATACAGCATGTGAATTGGCACCCTGTTATACCAAATAAATTCGGTTGGTACCTATCCCTTGTTATGAACAAAAAACTAATTACAAATCCCGAGGGCTAAGGCATACTTGCCAACCCTCCCGGATTTTCCGGGAGACTCCCGAAATTCAGCGCCTCTCCCGAAAACCTCCCGGGACAAATTTTCTCCAGAAAATCTCCCGAAATTCAGGCGGACCTGAGTGACGTGTCGACAGCCTGTTTTCACGTCCGCTTTCCCACAATTTAAACAGTGTGCCTGCCCAATCACGTTATAAATGTAGAATGATCGAGGGCGAGTTCTTAGTTTCTTATGTGGGTTTATTGTTAGGCAGTTTCATTAACGTCCTCCCAGCGCGGTAACAACACACAACAACAGCAGTCATGTTTTCGTCTACCGTAAAGCAGTTCGTCTGCCGTAAACAGCAATGTTGTGACACTCTTAAACAGGACAATACTGCCATCTACTGTACATGCATATGTGACATTAACATCTACGGCTTTTAGAGAGTGCAGTGCATAACTGTGCACACAACAAGGAGACGAAGCAGAATGCATCATCAGAGAGGGTGTTCAGCATGGTTAGAAAAATAGTGACAGAGAATAGAACAAGGATGGACAATTCAACCCTTAACTCAACAATGAGTAGATGAGTGTTATGTGTGTGTATATGTGTAAATAAATGAACACTGAAATTAAGTATTTCTCTTATTTATATATATATATCTATATATATATCTATATATATATAGATATATATATATATATATATATATATATATATATATATATATATATATATATATATATATATATATATATATAGCTAGAATTCACTGAAAGTCAAGTATTTCTTATATATATATATATATATATATATATATATATATATATATATATATATATATATATATATATATATATATGAAATACTTGACTTGGTGAATTCTAGCTGTAAATATACTCCTCCCCTCTTAATCACGCCCCCAACCACGCCCCCCCCAACCACACCCCCCACCCCACCCCCGACATCCCCCCCACCTCCCGAAATCGGAGGTCTCAAGGTTGGCAAGTATGGGCTAAGGTACCATAAATGCAGATGTAAGATTGGCCTGGAGGACATAGGGTAAAAAGTGCCCCCCAAAATTAAATGCTCACCTTTATACAGTTAACCTCTTCACCAAGATATGAAGTATTCTTTCTTGCTACAAGCAGTCCTACAAAGTGAAGTGAAGTTACAGTTGATATTACGCACTGGGTGTGATTGAGACCATACTTAAATTCTAGTGACAACCTCAAAACAGCAAGCTTATTCGACTCTATTTGTCATCATAGATGCTCCCCAAGGACCCTCACATTGTTCTCAGCCGTGTTGGAGCCACATGAAGTTTGAATTAGACCAGGCGCCCGCCTAAAACCACTGGGGTAAAATTAGGTACGAGGGCCGCCATTCTCTCACGGGCCCTTTTACGGATTAGATGACGTTACTGGAGGACTGATATGCGCGATTAAAATTGCTGATTACCGTGCCGAATGGAGGTGTATTTTACTGACTTACCTAAAGGGGTTCCATTTGGTGGGGGTGGTAGTTTATGGGTCTTACTCAGGGCCAGGCTGAGATTATGATGGCTGATTTAACACCAGATCTTTGGATAGCGAGCAATGAACTGCTTGTGAACCTTCATGTCAAGCATTGAAACAATGTGTGCGAGAAGCTGCTGGTCATTTGGTGGGTTTTGTAGTTTCACTGCGCTGTTTTGTTAGAGTAACCTCAGGGCCAATAAAAGGTGGGGTCTCTGCAAGTTTTAAAGTCAGCCTGGGTATCAAATGACCGATAACAAAACTATTAAACTATGGCACTTCGAGATTGTGAACCCAACTCAAAAATGATATTGACATTTTTCCTTCCTTTTTGGCTCATATCGCAAATCCGCTTTGACATATGTGAGAAGCCGGAACTCCTGCTCGCCCTAAAAAACACACTTATAAGCAACTAAACCACCAAAGTGTCATTGGTGACCCTCAATAAAAAAAACACACACACAGGAAAGGGAAACACTTCTGTTTACTAATTGGACCAGTAGAAGTGGTAGCAGAGTGACATCACGTCTTCATTAACAGGTGCCTCATCCGGTCCGGTTGGACGTTCCTGGGAAAGTTTTAATTACATTTTCCCGCTCACCCGTCCGCACCAGCACAGGCCGGCGATTAGTCGCTAGTTAAGAGCTGTTGTCAATGTTTACGATGTGTCGCAGAGAAAGGAGACAGACCTGTTGCTTTTGCATGGGGTCAAACTCAGGGGTCAGCAAGAGGGGAGGAGGCATGGCGGTGGTCGGGGGAGGAGTTCCCAATAAAGGAAATGATGAATTAATAAGTCTAACTGGTTTCCTGTTGGGAAGTTTTTTTTAAATTCAACATTTGTAGACTCTTTGCAGTCTTAAACTCTGGAACTGAAGATATAACAGAAGCTACAGTATGTTTTTCTATGTTGAGCCAATTTGCTAGTCTTAAATAATACATAATAAGATCTAAGATACTGTTGATTACTCAAGATAATCAAACATTACAAGAAAATGCAATGAAACTGCACGATCTTGTTGACCTCAACACTGCTATTGTGACGTACAAATCTCATAACCACATGCTGCCTGGGTGTCTACAGGAGAGGTTTAAACCCAGAGAGAATCCCTATGACCTCAGAGGTTCAGCTGTCTTCCAGAAAGCTAAGATAAAAACGAGCTTAAAAAGTAAATGTGTTTCTGTCAGGGGGGTTCAACTGTGGAACAGCTTGGATGATTCCTTAAAATGTTCTCGTTCCATTTACACATTTAAAAAACACTTTAAGACCAATGTCTTGAAAAAATATATCACTCTTGAATCAACACAGAAGTTAATACTATGATCAATGTTAATTGAAATACTAAATGTGGGATATAAATAATAATGGAAGTATAATTGTTTGTATATAGTATATCAATTGGTACAAAGGTTTAACACGTGTACAAGGATATTTCACATGCCTTTACTGTGTATTTAATTTAACTGTGTTTATGTTGTGTATAATGTGTATTTATAATATGTTGTACAAAAGACATTTCATAATTTTCGGAAGTTTATCTTGTACTTGACATTGTTTGTAGGGTTAGGCGCAATAAGTGTTCAACTTCAGCCTAAACCCTTTCGGTCCGCAACATTTTCATTTTCAATCTATGAATGTACAACTGTTTGTTTATTTTGTTGACGATTGACCGAAGAATAATAAACTATATACAAATGTCGCATACGGAACTGGTTGAAATAAGCAAAATGAAAACATTATCATGGGGCCGAGGTAGAGCGGGCGGACGACCCCGGCGCGGGGGTACGACCGTGGTAACCGGCTGACTAAGATCCAAGTGGGCCGCTTTAAAGGGGAACATTATCACCAGACCTATGTATGCGTCAATATATACCTTGATGTTGCAGAAAAAAGACCATATTTTTTTTAACCGATTTCCGAACTCTAACTGGGTGAATTTTGGCGAATTAAACGCCTTTCTAATATTCGCTCTCGGAGCGATGACGTCACAACGTGACGTCACATCGGGAAGCAATCCGCCATTTTCTCAAACACCGAGTCAAATCAGCTGTGTTATGTTCCGTTTTTTCGACTGTTTTCCGTACCTTGGAGACATCATGCCTCGTCGGTGTGTTGTCGGAGGGTGTAACAACACGAATTGGGACGGATTCAAGTTGCACCAGTGGCCCAAAGATGCGAAAGTGGCAAGAAATTGGACGTTTGTTCCGCACACTTTACCGACGAAAGCTATGCTACGACAGAGATGGCAAGAATGTGTGGATATCCTGCGACACTCAAAGCAGATGCATTTCCAACGATAAAGTCAAAGAAATCTGCCGCCAGACCCCCATTGAATCTGCCGGAGTGTGTGAGCAATTCAGGGACAAAGAACCTCGGTAGCACGGCAAGCAATGGCGGCAGTTTGTTCCTGCAGACGAGCGAGCTAAACCCCCTGGATGTCTTGGCTCACACCGTCAAGAGAAGAATATCGACCCTCGCTTCCCTGGCCTGCTGACATGAGGGTATGTCTACAGAATATATTAATTGATGAAAATTGGGCTGTCTGCACTCTCAAAGTGCATGTTGTTGCCAAATGTATTTCATATGCTGTAAACCTAGTTCATAGTTGTTAGTTTCCTTTAATGCCAAACAAACACATACCAATCGTTGGTTAGAAGGCGATCGCCTAATTTGTCCTCGCTTTCTCCCGTGTCGCTGGCTGTCGTGTCGTTTTCGTCGGTTTCGCTTGCATACGGTTCAAACCGATATGGCTCAATAGCTTCAGTTTCTTCTTCAATTTCGTTTTCGCTACCTGCCTCCACAATACAACCATCCGTTTCAATACATTCATAATCTGTTGAATCGCTTAAGCCGCTGAAATCCGAGTCTGAATCCGAGCTAATGTCGCTATAGCTTGCTGTTCTTTCCGCCATGTTTGTTTGTGTTGGCTTTACTATGTGACGTCACAGGAAAATGGACGGGTGGTTAAAATCAGGCACTTTGAAGCTTGTTTTAGGGATATTGCGTGATGGGTAAAATTTTGAAAAAAACTTTGAAAAATATAATAAGCCACTGGGAACTGATTTTTAATGGTTTTAACAATTCTGAAATTGTGATAATGTTCCCCTTTAAGCCGGGCCACTGTGATTTTTTTTCAGACCGACCCCCGATATCCAACAGAAAATGCTTGTCTCCGCTCTCTAGGAGGCGAAATGGCCCATGGTAAAGAGGCTGAAGGGGGCCGCGGTGGGCGTTGTGGCGGACAAAAACAAATGCCGCTCTTCTCAAACTGGGAAAGTAAATCCTGAGACGGCGTAAAGCCGTGTTGAGAAGTGGGGATGGGGGCAAAACCCTTGGCGCATTGAGGAGAGTAGCTCACTGCGCACCGGTGGACCAAAGTGCAGTCGTGCTAGGAATAAAGTCACCTGGCACTCGCAAGGGCTGGCCATACACCAACTCTGCCGAGGAAGATTGCAGGTCTTCCTTGGGGGCAGTCCGAAACCCCAGCATCACCCAAGGGAGTTTGTCTACCCAAGCGCTGTCTTTTAGGGACGCCCTCAGCGCTGTCTTCATGGATCGGGGAAATCGCTCACACATACTATTGGCCTGTGGGTGATACGCCGTCGTGTGGTGGAGTTTCATTCCCAAGCTCTCGGCCACAGCGGCCAAGAGCTCGGAAGGGAACTGAGAGCCCCGGTCGGATGATATGTCTGACGGGGTACCGAAACGGGCAACCCACGTACCAATGAACGCGCGCGCCAGAGGTGGCTGACGTCAGAGGTGGCTGACGTCAGAGGTACTGAGATAGGCTCCAGCACCCCCCACGATCTCGAAAGGGATAAGCGGTAGGAAATGGATTTACTTCCTGTTAAAGTATATACAGGCAGATTGGCCAAACAGAAAGTGCCTGGTAAAATAAAATATCTAATTAGTCAAAATAAGTATTTTTCTTTGAATCTTGATTTAATCCTAGTCTTATTTAATCTGATTTACATTTTTGCAGTGCATATTTTTCTATTTTGAATTTGTTCGGTATTTTTTATTCCTCTAATGACAATGCAACAATTTGTTATGAAACAAATACCACTAAAACACCTACAGACAGCACATTCATATTTTGGTATGTTATTTTAAAATGTTATTCTAGGTTTCAATTTTATTTTTTATTCATCATTATATTCATTTTAGGATTTTTATTAAAAACATAGAGTGGTGTCTCCGTATTACAAATGCCCTAAAGCAGTGATTCTTAAAGTGTGGTGCATGTACCACCAGTGGTGTGCCGTCAGGGCCAGCAAGGCCTTCTCTGCTGGCCTAACATAACCAGAAATCATGACCATAATTAAAGATACAATTCTTTTTTTATTTACTTTCCCTACATATCTAAAAGTATTCATATTATCTTCATGTCATATCATGCTCCTTCCAGTGCTGTTGTTTTTAGTTTAGGGTTTTTATCCAATCAGAATTCAGCTATCTTATGTTGCCATGCTGTATCAAATCTGCCCGAGGCCTTCAGAATCCAAGGTAAGGCCTTCTGGAAGACATTTACACGTCCTGTGATTACTCACTGGGACCGTTAGCGGATGAATTCGAGAACACAAAGAGTTGATAGACAGTTGCAATAGCCAATCAGATCACAAGTTGTTGACAGTAGCCTATCTAGGTAGCCTGATGTTAACGAGACTGTGATTGAATACTCACTTGTCATTCCTGCTGAGCAGGAAGTGTTGACCCACAAAGAAGGAGAACAAAACTTTGATTAGGTGGCAGATATAATTTGCAAGGCCATTTTCAAGAAGGATATTTAAAGAGAAACTACATCTTGTGAGATGATGTCAGCGATGAGGGGTACCACTGGCTTATACGGCGTCCAATGGGTACGACAAATTGTGAGTACACATTTTTTAAATTTATTTTTATTTTTGTTTTTTCACGTTTAACATGTTTTTTTGCTATTTTATTTTTGACAGTACCACATAAGATATGTTTTAATTGCTGATGCGGGTTTATTGATTTTTAAATGCGCCAGAAAACAACCCGTTTTGTACAATGCCCAGTAGGGCGTAAATGTGTTTCTGTAGAGTATTTCTCCAGCAATGGTCATGTGGGGACATAAATTATGGTATTTTGAGAGGTAATCATTGAAGTTGGACATCACTAAAGGCCTAGGTGGGAAACGCACTGCCCGCCACTGTGTACCACTAGTGTGGTATGTGTACTTCATCTAGTGGTAAGCCAAATAATCACTTGTTTAAAGTATAGTGTTTAATTTTCCAAAACTGTGTGTAATGTTACAGTGACCAAACATATTAAATATACTTGTTATATAAAACCTCTGCCTTCTTTTTAGCGAACACTTGGTCTGCTATTGTACTGTATTTTGATGTGGGTTATTATGGTGGTACTTGGACAGCAGAGTTTTTTTTAAAGTGGTATTTGGTGTAAAACGTTTGAGAACCACTGCCCTACAGTTATTCAGAATATTATTGTTATGCATGAGGTCAAGAGCAAAAAGACACACCTCCCCATTATTGGCATAGCAAATGCAGCGTTAAACCCCGTAAGATCCAAAACATCTGGTCTGACTTGCTAGCATTTGATAGCTAGAGATGGACATCTTTTTTTCTTTTTTTTTAATCCTGGGAAGAAAAAAAGGTGAGTGTGAAGGACAGTGCTGAGAAGAACAAGCAGATGATAATCATTGAATCAAAGAAAGTAATAATCAAAAATATGACCAACCGTTGAGGCTGGTGTGTGAATGTTGTGTAATTTCTATATGTGTAAACATTTGTAGTTCATCGTTTGAATGAATTAACACCAAATCTTCTATTTTATTTATGTAAAGTACACAATGGACTGTATACTTTTGTTATGTTTATTTTATGTTTATTTTTTCAGTCTTACAAACCTCAATGAAGGAATAAGTGTAAAGAAATAAAACTAAGGAAGGAAAATAATTAAAAGAAGGAACATCAATCCTCAACAAAAACTGGAGCTTCTTTCTCTTCATACTGTTAACTAACTGCACACGCTGGAAACAAGTAGCGAGGGCAGAATAATTATTTTATTGACAGTGCAGTGTGAAAGCCGATGTGTTTACTTTGCAATTAAGTAAACACAGTCTCAAAAAAATCTAACCTGCGGAGGCACTTTCTGATGAAACATCCACATTTCGATGTCCAGCCCCTGAACCCTTGGCCTCTTGAAACTGTGGCCCTCTTCATTATGTAGTTGAATAGCCCTGCTATACAGCATTGATTTCTAGGCATGATGTCTATTTATATAGAATGGTATTGCTTGATCAATCAAAGGGACAGCATAAAGTACAATTTAAGACATGGGAGGTCGGGTTGAAAAAAGGGAAATCTATTTTTTAATCCTACTTGACTATTTTGATTGTTTTCTAACATTTATAGGAATTTGTGTCTTTTTATTTTGTATTTAGGAAAAAACAAATGCATAGGAACAAAACACATTTTACTGTTAAAAACAGACTTAGTTATTATTATTCGTTATTAAATGGCTAAGTTGTAAAATAGCATTACTCATCTAGTGGGAAGTGGTCGTAAATTATTGAATTATAATGCAAGATACAGTATGTGCCTGTCATTTAAGATTATTATCATTTAGATTATTAGCACAACCCATACTTGCCAACCCTCCCGATTTTCCCGGGATACTCCCGGATTTCAGTGCCCCTCCCGAAAATCTCCCTGGGCAACCATTCTCCCAAATTTTCTCCCGATTTCCAGCCGTACAACTATATTGGGGGCGTGCCTTAAAAGCACTGCCTTTAGCGTCCTCTCTCACCTGAAAAGGAGACTATTATATATGTCTCCGTTATCCATAGGTTTATCTATAACCCATAAAGTAGGCAGGCACGGAGCTATTTCTCAGCGTGTGTTTATTCCAGCCGGCACGTTAATACACTGACACACAACATCTGGATTCCCATTATGATTGCTTCAAAACTACGGCAAGTAGTAATGTCCAAAAACATAGCAGAGACGAAGCAGAAGAACGAAGAAGAGACATGGCGACGACGAGTAGAAGAAGAAGTACGTTTGCAAGTTCCAAAATGATTGGAAAAAATAATTTCAGTTCATCCAGGACAGCTTGAAGGGGAAGGGGTATGCTGCCTGCAAATTTTGTAGATCAGACTTCTCCATTGAACACGGTGGCCGAATGGATATACTCATTCATGAACGGATTATTTATATATATATATATATATATATATATATATATATATATATATATATATATATATATATATATATATATATATATATATATATATGTCTTAATAAGGTTATCCAAAAAATAGTGCTCGATACCGTAGTAGAGCGCAATATATGTATGTGTGGGAAAAAAAATCACAAGACTATTTCATCTCTACAGGCCTGTTTCATGAGGGGGGGGTTCCCTCAATCATCAGGAGATTTTAATGGGAGCATTCACATAGCATGGTTTATAAAGGGCACAGAGTGGGTGGGTACAGGCTGGCGTAGGGGCGTGGTGATTGGCTCATGTGTTACCTAGGAGGTGTTTCCGTCTGTGGCGGCATGCTGTAACAATTTCGCTGCGCTTGTTGAGGGATGACAGGTCTGGACGGTAAATAATAAACAGTTTCTCTTTCAAGCATAGGTTGCATCTTTTATTACCACTATTGTAAGGTGTGCTGGATGCAAGAATTTGCCATGTTATTGAATATTCAACATTATCGTCATCCACGCAAAAAACTCCATTCTCATCCACAACAGTACACCATGGCAAAAAAAGAACAATGCAACATTTGACGTCACTATGGGAAGTTTTGACGGAGCAGAAACGTGTGAACTCGTTGGGAGTTTCCTCCTCTCCCAGCTCGCTAGCCTCAATCTGAACCTTGGTATTTACCGTGATGATGGACTGGCAGTGTGTCGCGCCTCGCCAAGGAGCAGCGAGAATACCAAGAAGCGCATATGCCAAATTTTCAAAGAGAACGGCCTACGGATCACGATTGAAGCCAACAAGCAAACCGTCAACTTCCGTCACTTTCAACCTGAGAAATAACAGCTACCAACCATTCACGAAACCCAACACAACACTCCAATACGTGCACCATGACAGCAACCACTCACCCACCACCACGAAAAGAATACCTACCGGAATTAATAAAAGGCTATCGATGCTGTCATCTAGCAAAGCTGAATTTGACCAAGCAACCCCCCGTACCAAAAAGCCCTTGACGAAAGCGGATACAATTTCACCCTCACCTATGAACCCACGCCAGGAAACCAGCCAAAAAAGAACAGAAAACGAAACGACATCATCTGGTACAACCCCCCATACAGCAAAAACGTCTCAACTAACATTGGACACAAATTCCTCAATCTGATTGACAAACACTTTCCCAAAGACAACACCCTAAGAAAAGTATTCAACAAGAACAACATTAAATTGAGCTACAGCTGTATGAACAATATACGACAAATCATCTCAAACCACAACAAAACAATTGCAAATGAGCCGTCGGCCCCCGGACAGAGCGACTCCAAAACCAACAAAGGCTGTAACTGTCGAAAGAAACCTGATTGCCCTCTCAAGGGGGGGTGCTTACAAACATCAGTTGTCTACCAATCTAAGGTAATACGCAAGGACATTAACACATCCGACACATATGTAGGATTAACCGAGGGAGAATTCAAAACCAGATGGAACAATCACAAGGCTTCTTTCAGGAACCAAAACCTGCGGAATACCACAGAACTCAGCAAACACATTTGGGACCTCAAAGACAATAATGTTGAATATTCAATAACATGGCAAATTCTTGCATCCAGCACACCTTACAATAGTGGTAATAAAAGATGCAACCTATGCTTGAAAGAGAAACTGTTTATTATTTACCGTCCAGTCAACAAGCGCAGCGAAATTGTAACAGCATGCCGCCACAGACGGAAACACCTCCTAGGTATCACATGAGCCAATCACCACGCCCCTACGCCAGCCTGTACCCACCCACTCTGTGCCCTATATAAACCATGATATGTGAATGCTCCCATTAAAATCTCCTGATGATTGAGGGAACCCCCCCCTCATGAAACAGGCCTGTAGAGATGGAATAGTCTTGTGATTTTTTTCCCACACATACATATATATATATATATATATATATAAAATAAATACTTATAAATATATACACCCCCTGCTACCCCCCAAACACCCCCCCATCTCCCGAATTCGGAGGCCTCAAGGTTGGCAAGTATGGCACAACCCAATAGGGTGAAATGTAAACACATATTGTATATTCCTTTTAAAGGTTCTGTCCTTTAATTCCTCTCTCTATGTATACACATGCAAATCACGTGCTGCAAAGAAATAAATCACACAAACACACACACACGCCCACATCTTCTTGAGACCTCCGAAAAATGCCAACCTCTTTAAGACCACCCTTTCTTGATTGATTGATTGAGACTTTTATTAGTAGGTTGCACAGTGAAGTACATATTCCGTACAATTGACCACTAAATGGTAACACCCGAATAAGTTTTTCAACTTGTTTAATTCGGGGTCCTAGGTATATAAAGATTTGTATTAACAACATTAAGAATATATACATACTATGCATATATAAAAAAGGTAAGCTTTTGGTTAATTCCTTTTTTTTTTTTTGTAATTGGTTTTTAATCTTCATTATTTACTTCAAGTTATTACAGTATGTCTCTATATACATATTTATTTTATTGTTTTTATTAATTTTGGCCAAAGGGAGCGCATTTCAATTTTTTACACACACTTGTTATTACATATGTTGGCCAGAGGGGGAGCACTTCAATTTCTTACACACACTTGTTATTACATATGTTGGCCAGAGGGGGAGCACTTTTAAAACCGACACACAGTCAATTGGAAAAATCCTTTATTTTTTGGGACCACCGTAATTTTGATAGATTTCACCACCAGAGGTGCAAATAAGATCTTTAGTTTTTGTTTTTTGTAATGTGCTGAAGGCCGATGACAAACGAGTCACGGACCACATATGGTCTTGTGTCGCAACCTATCTAACTGCTAACTGTTAATGGCCACTATAGTCTTAGTACCGTAGTGCATTTGTTCATTCTATGGTCACATATGGGACGTGGGTTGTCTTACGTCAGCACCGGAAGTCGTGAAATCAGCTGTTCACCTGGCGGGTTTTTTTCGGGGATGAATAGGGAAGTCCTTCTTTAGCTGCCGTCTTGTTTTATCAACTTGTTCACCGATCCTCATATTGAAGGTACTTTTCCTTGTTGATGTCTCAAGAAGGGTAGAAATACAAGAACACACACACACACACACACACACACACACACACACACACACACACACACACACACACACACACACACACACACACACACACACACACACACACACACACACACACACACGACTAACTTCTGGTGAGGTCCACTTGAGTAGTAGAAACAAACAAAGTTGGATTATGACAATTAGAGACCTGGTCTGAACTCTGCTGTTTCCAGAGCTTAGTGGACAGGAATAATTAATCAAGAATCTGACAAACACTCACACAACCACACACACACACACACACACACACACACACGTGCACACACAGGACTAATGAACAGTAATATTCAAACATGTGGGAACCATTTTTCCGCCAACCTTTTGCTCTCTCTATGACAACAGAGAGGAACACAGCAACATTTAGGGAAAAAAGAAAACATGCCACTGAACAGAGTGTGATTACAAAGCAGTGCATGCTTCAAACAGGACCAGGTGTCGGAATAATTGAGCAAAATAATAATCTTTTATCATATGCATTACTGTATATGATTATTGACACGCAAACCATTAAAGAAGGTGATGCTTGGTCACTGTGGCGATGACTGAAGACCTAATTGTTTAATGCTAGTTCAAATCATACATCGTAGTACCACAATAATCCATAATTCATCTTTAGGCAAATCATTGCATTTCATAAATACATAAAGGCACATGCAGGGTCACATGATTGCTAATGCCTACTGGGTAGCTTTGCGGTTTTTGCACATAAGTGAACCCAGTATGGATATGTTGGCTATGTCAACACGGGTTGTCAGGGAAACACAGGGTCAGCTGGTTTTGCTAACCTTTCACGGCACATGTTTTAATGTGTGAATAAAAAACTAGGTCATTCATGTGCACAGTCATGTGTTGGTGCCCCCAATGAGACACAATGTTAATGAAGTCATTCACCCGAGACGACCTCTGACCCCTTGTGATCTGTGGACAGAGATCAGGGCGAGACCTTGTAGAGTTTTTATTTAGTCGATCTTGTCGCACATAAAAGTTGTACAAGAGCTACTCAACTGGTGGTTTGGCTGCCAAATCCAGCCCAGGAATGACACCATACTGGCTTAGTTCAGAACTAAGGAGACAAGCATTGTTTACAGAAAATTCCTAAAAACACTAGAGAAAAACATTTAAGAGGAGGCATTACATTTTATCAATCGATAAAATGTAAATCGATTCCTTCTGCGTGAGCGTGCACGCTTACAAGAACGGCAATGCTTGGACTTTGTCTGTCCACAACTGATTACTACATGTAATACAAACACTTAAGTTTGTGGTTATTGTGACAAAATTTGTTTGAAATAATTTAAACCTTTATCGTGTCCGAAAAATGATTGAGTTGGTTATTTCCGTGATATTAATGAGATTGTAAAAGACCGTTATTGATCCGATGTTGATGTGCTAAAACGTCTTTCTTGTTTAAAAGCTACATACAATATTAATTGTTAATGAAGTGTTTGGATGTATTCATTATATCGATGTATTCTTGCCTGCGATCCGGGAGACAGCCTGTGTTTTAGCCAGAGGTGGGTAGTAACGCGCTACATTTACTCCGTTACATCTACTTGAGTAACTTTTGGGATAAATTGTACTTCTAAGAATAGTTTTAATGCAACATACTTTTACTTGAGTATATTTATAGAGAAGAAACGCTACTTTTACTCCGCTACTTGTATCTACATTCAGCTCGCTACTAATTTTTATCGATCTGTTAATGCACACTTTGTTTGTTTTGGTCTGTCAGACGGACCTTCATAGTGCCTGCGTTTCAACAAATAGTCACTGGTGACGTTCACTCCGTTCCACCAATCAGATGCAGTCACTGGTTACGTTGGACCAATCAAACAGAGCCAGGGGTCACATGACCTGACTTAAACAAGTTGAAAAACGTATTCGGGTGTTACCATTTAGTGGTCAATTGTACGGAATATGTACTGTACTGTGCAATCTACTAATAAAAGTTCCAATCAATCAATCAAAAATGTGAAGGAAAAAAGACCCTTTTTTATTCCAACCATACATCCCGTCAAAAGCCTAAAGACTGACTGCACAGTTCCTGTCTTCACAATAAAAGTGCCGCTCCATCGCGCCTGCGCTTTCAAAATAAGAGTCTCCCAAAGCCAGCGCAAACAAGCTAGCAAGCTACGGAGTTTGCCGCCAATGTATTTCTTGTAAAATGTATACAAATGAATATGGAAGCTGGACAAATAAGATGCCAAAAACCAACCACTTTCATGTGGTATTAGACAGAAAGGAGGACTTTTTTCTCCTCCATTCGAAAATGTGGACGTTATCATCACTACTGTCTGATTCCAATCAATGCAAGTCATCAGAATCAGGTAATACACCAACTTATATTCTTGTCTTCATGAAAGAAAGGAATCTATATGTGTTAAACATGCATGTATATTCATTAAAACACCTTTAACATGTAAACAAAAACGGCAAAATAAATAAATATAAATTATATACTGTATATATCAATGTATGTATATATATATATATATATATATATATATATATATATATATATATGATATGTGTGTGTATGTTACTCATTAGTTACTCAGTACTTGAGTAGTTTTTTCACAACATACTTTTTACTTTTACTCAAGTAAATATTTGGGTGACTACTCCTTACTTTTACTTGAGTATTAAATCTTTAAAGTAACAGTACTCTTACTTGAGTACAAATTCTGGCTACTCTACCCACCTCTGGTTTTAGCTCAATGGTAGTACGCTGGTCTCTCACACAGGCGATGCGGTTTCGCGCCCTGCTCGGAGCAGTAAAAAAAAAAACAACGCAGCTGAGAGAGAGAGAGAGAGAGAGAGAGAGTACACAATTGATAGACGAAGTTGAGCTGTTTGTGATTGACAGCTATGAAAATTATCCCCTAAATGGGTGTTCCCCAGTCATCTCTGATGTCTAAGAAAGAAAAATGTTTCCGTGTTTATTGGTATGGGAACATTTTACTGACTTTTGCTCAAAACAATTGGATTCAACCAATAAACTCTGACATTTTGACATTATTAATTGGTTTGAGGAATCACAAGAGGTAAAATAAAGTATTATTTTCATCTAATCTAACATGCCACAGTAACACAGACTACAACATGCCATTAGATATAAATGTCGGTAAATTCATCTTTTTTTTGATGCTGCCTTTGTATTGATCCAATATTAGTGTGTGCAGGTGCATTCAATGTTGTGATCGGTGAATCTTTATATGGTTTATAAACTTTATTTTCGACTATGTCTGAGATAATAATAGTAAAAAAAAAGCTGTGACGTTCGTCTTCAATATCCATCCATCCATCCATTTTCTACCGCTTATTCCCTTTTGGGGTCGCGGGGGGCGCTGGAGCCTATCTCAGCTACAATCGGGCGGAAGGCGGGGTACACCCTGGACAACATTCACACTCACATCCACACATATACATTTCAATATTGTACATTTTGAAAAGATACATTCTGATACTTTTGGAGGGGGTGGGGCATGGAGGGGTTAATTTACATAAAAAGGGCTACCGCTCAAAACTAGCCGTTTTCCAGGCATACTCAGAGAGTAGGTTATAAATGTGACTGTAGAGCAAAATTTATACCAAAGTACATCTAATACATGTTATCTCGACCAGGGGTTTCTTAACCTTTTTGGGGCCAACGCACTCAAATATTACCACTGAATTAATCATCTTACTCTTGATTTGAATAGTATTCAATAATTATACATAACCTACTTACAGTTTAACAGGGTACACCTTGTCCAATGATATGACACCATGTGGTAATCACAACGATTATCATCGAGACTTAGGCCAGGCTGTGATAACAAAACATAAATACCAATCAAATACACTGCAAAAGAAGTGACTCATAAAAACTGATGACAAATAAGTTCACATACAATTACGCAGTGCTAAAATAAACAAATTGGGCAGCACGGTGGAAGAGAGGTTAGTGCGTCTGCCTCACAATACAAAGGTCCTGAGTAGTCTTGGGTTCAATCCCGGGCTCGGGAACTGCGTGGGTTCCCTCCGGGTACTCCGGCTTCCTTCCACTTCCAAAGACATGCACCTGGGGATAGGTTGATTGGCAACACTAAATTGGCCCGAGTGTGACTGTCTATCTGTGTTGGCCCTGCGATGAGGTGGCGACTTGTCCAGGGTGTACCCCGCCTTCCGCCCGATTGTAGCTGAGATAGGCATCAGCTCCCCCGCGACCCCAAAGGGAATAAGCGGTAGAAAATGGATGGATGGATGGATAAAATGAACAAATTCTGACTAAATTATATATGTATATGTTTGTCAAATAAACTGTCAAAAACATTTGAATGCATATAAAAATGCAGCTTAACCACGTTAGTCATATTTTTTGTGCTTAAGAAACTTCTCTGTGACTTTAGCTGAAGACTTCTTCTGTCTGTTTGAGATTGTCATTACTGTTGAAGTAAATGTGTGATAAAACTGAGTACCGAACCATACGGCCCTCAGCTGAGAAACATATTTTTTGGCTGGGGGCAGTTGTGGCCCAACACTTAGTTGGTTAGGAAACACTGACCTTGAGCATGACATAGTTTAAACCATATATAGTTCATTAATCATATTGTGCTCTTTTATCAATAAACATGTCTCAAACGATAAGTCTGCATACCACTTGATTGATTGCGAGTCCAAATATTTTAGTTCATATAACGCATTTCAACAAAAGTAACTTTTTTATCTGCAATGCAACCTTTTTTCTGTAAGATCTTTATTTCCCGAGGCTCTCTTTATTTACCACCCCTCCACAACACACTCACACACACAATCACACACACAAGCCTTGTTGAACTTTCTCCCGCAGGTCAAGCGGTGAAGGAGGACAAAGTGGTATCTATGTTCTCTCCGTTCATATTTGTGTTGGAGGCGCCACGCCGCCTGAGCGCCATGTTAGCTCGAGGTAATTGCGTCTATACACCACCAATATCCCCTCCCATTACTGCTCAGTAATGGACCTTGCTGCTCACACACACACACACACGTGGACACACATACGGACGAACACACACACACACACACACACACACACACACACACACACACACACACACACACACACACACACACACACACACACACACACACACACACACACACACACACGTCGGAGGCCTCAAGAACAAGCAAAGTCACACATGCCACTTTGTGGAGTTCAGTGACAACACCGGTTAGTGTCGATATGTCACCGTGATCATGTTTTTCTACAATCTTTATTCACAGAATAAACATGTATTATTTTATTATTTATATCAATGTATTTATTTTTACGTGTGATAGTGTAACATATTCACAACAAGTAATTCAATGGGTCACAAGCAGATTTTAAAATGACTACTTCTGACTATAAGTGAATGGTCTGTATTTATATAGTGCTTATTATACCTGGAATGATACATTACATTATACATCACATTCACCCATTTACACACACTGAATGGCGGAAACTGCCATGCAAGGTGCTAACCACGACCCATCAGGAGCAAGGGTTAGGTGTCTTACCCAAGGATACAACGGTCATGACCAGGAATACAGGAACCCTGGCACCACGCCGCCCCTAGTGAAGGATAATAATAATGTTGGCATGCTAGCATATACTACACTTACTAAAACAAATGTATTGATTTTTTCACCATGTTCTGCTTTTTAAATATTACATAATATAATAGTACCTCAGTGTCATGTCTGTGTTGATCATGTTTTTGTTTGGCCATGTGCTGTTTGGTTTTGGACTCTTTTTAGTTCCTGCTTTTCACTCCCTTGTCTTGTTTCCATGGTTACCCATTAGTTTCACCTGTTCCACGTTTGGACTCATTGTGCACTCTTGTTTGTCACCATAGCAACCCATTAGTTTTCACCTGCCCTCACGACTCACGCACCTGTCTTTAATCATGTCACTATTATTTAAACCGATTGTTGCCAGGAAGTCTCCCTGGCGACATCATACCCCTGACTCTCCACACACCCTTATGACCCTTGCTGCTCTTTTTCATGCCGTTTTCTCATCCAAGTAAGTTTTCTTTATTCATGCCATAGTTTGCAAGTTTTGTTTCATTGTTCATAGTTTCTGCCTTTGTGCAAGTTTTGTGTTTATAGTCAAGTTTTGTACTTCCGCCCTTGTGTGCGCCTTTTGTTTATTCTTTTTTGAGTGTTAAAATTAAATATGTATTCACCTGCACGTCATATCTGGTCCAAATCATTTGCACCTCGGGAGAACAAACCTCGCCATAGTCCCAGTTATGACACTCAGGATATGTGTTTAATTGGTTCTGTAATGCAGCTTGCATCTTCAAAAACTCGTATTGCGAAATAGTGCCACCCACTCTAATGAACTGAAATATCGTATTTTCCAGACTTTGACATACTTCTTTTTCCCCCATTCTTCGAACCAGCCGGGTTTTAAAGCGGTGAGGTTAATTTATGGATTTTTCTTCGTTAACGGCCATAATGTTTTGTATTTAACAAATACTTTTCAGGTTACACCAACATAGACACTGAAAAGGTGTGTTATTGTTTGTGCTATGGGGCCATCTTTTGGATGGATCCACTCACTGCAGGTGATGCAGGTTCGTGCCTTGAACCAGAAGTAAAACTGTCTATTTCTGCTCGAAATAATTCTTCAGTCATCACTCCGAGCAACGTTTGTAAGTTTTACAATACAACTAAAACAATTAATGCAATAACCTGGCATTTATGGTGAAAACGATAAAAGTGAAGATAAAAAGAAAACACCCATAGAACTCCACCTTTTTGACTATGAGTTTGTCAGCGCATCACCTTCCTCGCCTGCCTCTAATTGCCAGGATGCTTTATATGGATCATTGCTTGACTTTTGTACTTTGTACAGTTGCATGTTTTCTGTCTCCTGTATCTGTCAAGTTTCTCTACACACCCGTGGTCCACCCCTGCCGCCCACAATGGTGATCCTTATTTTTTGTCATTAAATGCATTTTTGCCTGCGTTACGCCTGCTGTCTCTGCATCCTGAGGTTCAAGACAAACACAACCCCACACTGAACTGTAACAACTACACAGTGCACACTTTTAACATGTAACATCCCTTTTTCGATAAGAAATGTATGAAAAACAGCACAATGGAATGTACTACTAACAACTTCAGTAGTTTTATAAAGTAATGTAAATATAATGTACAGCATTTTTCTTTGAAGAGGACTTATATGGTATTTCCTTCCAGCAGCAGCTTCTTCCTATTTTCATGGATAAATGTGGGATATTATTTAATCATCTTTGACTGGCGTTAGACTCCTTCTGCTTCAGTATGGTGCACTGAATACCATCTGCTTCTTCTTCTCAGCACCTCTCTTCCTTCCCATGGTTAGAAAACAAACTTGTGTCGATATTTAGCAATTAGCTAATGCTAGCTAGTAAAACCAGATGTTTGGGCAGATATTACTTGGTTCACTGTGACATTCACCACGCCAATTGAAGTTGGGGAGGCTCGTAACTCAAATGTGTGCTCGCCACTTAAAGAATAGCAGCTAGTCGTGAGGCGGCTCCTATCTCAAAACATTGGTAAGTTGAGGCAATGTGTGCCCTTGTCTGTTTAAACAAAAATGCTCAGCAGCTTTGAAAATTCTCTAAACATTCATAGGTCCCCTTTCATAAATAGGCACATTGCAGAAGATTTAGCTGCTTCAAATGCAGTATTTCTCTTACTGTCAAACGCAAAGCACACATGTAAATACGACACAATTTCAGTACCTGAAAACTGCTCACACACACACACACACACACACACACACACACACACACACACACACACACACGCTCCTCTGGCTTGTGATTGAGGCCGAAACGTAACAGGTCTGCATTCAGCTCCTTGCTAAATGCAACAAGCATTGAAAGATCTGAGCCAGGAATGCAATTTAGTGCTTTTTTTGAGTGGGAGCATGAAAAAAGGCTGACAAACAGTCTGATTTTTAATGGCCATCTCATGTAAATAACATTGGCGCATTCGCGACAAACTGCTCTCGACTGTTTAGTCAGAAGACTTTTGCTGCAAGCTCTGGTTAGAGTCAAGCAAGAGATGGTGATGGATGTTTAGATTGCAATAGTAATATAATAATAACAAAACAATGTCATGGACAAAGCATGGAAAACATTGCTCCATTATGTAGATCATACACAAAGACCACAACTCACTGCACAAATGAAAGGTCAAACAGTCCAGTTTTTATGTATTTTTTTAATCATTTTTGCATGTTCAGCAACTACAAAGCTAAAGTTGACTTTAGAATAACACACTTGAAATGTTATGGAAATGTATTAATGGATATTACTTATGGATATTTAGGCTGCACGATTGTGTAGGAGGAAATTATGGTGTGAGAGTTGATTGTCAACACTGCAGGTAACCAACATTGAAGATCATATGGCTTCAATGTTGCACTCCGGCAAACATGTGTACTCCTGAATTAGACAGAACGTAAACCTTCTCCGCCATATGCTGGAACCTGGCATCATGAATTTTAATGTTCAGTCCCACAGTTTTTGGTTGAGGTCATTGATGGAACGTCTCACAATGGCTGTGTTTTAGTAGCCTTCGTCTCACTTTTCCTCATTACATCTAATGGCAATAATATTATTTTCCAGCTCTAGTTAAAAAGTACTGAGCATCATATATTTTTGAGGTTAGGTTTCAATACTTCCCTGGCCACAGGAACAATACATCAACAGTTTATTTTTGCAGGTGATGGTTAGGAGGGTGGAGAAAAACAATGATAGTGATTAGATGGAAGTATATTTGGGGGAATGAATGGTGCTCTCCTACACAGGGCCACCCCAGGCTAATTTGGGGCCCTAAGCATAATTTTATCTCAAGGCCCCCTAATTAAAAAAAAAATTACACCCTTTTTTTATTTATGTGAACATTATTTTTTAAATATTTTTTTAATTAAACTTGAATTTAATTTCATGCATATTTTGACCTACATTAAAACACATTTTGGGGAAATAAATTGGTCCGTAATTTTTTGTTGTTGTTGTGCAAAAACAATTTTTACATTATTCAACCATGAATTACCATTATTACTACACACCCAGTGCCATTTGCCTTACAAACCAAGCACTAATGTGCGCCACAAAAGCCATAGAGAGTTTGAAGCAAATGTGTCTTATTAGTGACACAATTTCATATGAATTGCCATGTCAGTCATTGATTTTCCATGAACTTCTCCACGCAAAATGGGGCCTCGATGGATTGAGCAAAATACATTAATAGAGGTTTTTTGATGTTTTTTTAGAAGGCTTTATAGGCAGAAAAGATTGAATCCCATTACCTGCATTGTTTGCCATCTACTACGAGCCGTACTGTATATAAACACATATGGATTGTGAATGATAGGCAACATTCCAAAAAAAGTGCAGTTCCCCTTTAAGAGCAGTGCTTATTATCGGGTTGATAGCTGGCCAAAGACCATTGATTGTGTATTGGGGCTTGAAAGTGTGATGTGGAAATGCATTGCATTGTGGGTCTTGCTGGACTCTGAGTTGCTTATTTACATGGTTGAATACAATAATCTGTGCTTAAGTATTGTTTTCTTAAAACACAGCGTGAACATCATTAAACACCTCACTGCATCAGAATTTGGTGAGATTTTTCTCATTTCCAGCGTTAGTGAGCTAATAAAGAGACAGCAATTAATAACCTGGATAATAGCCATGAGACGATCAAGCATGACTTTTAACGCCATCATTTGGTACATATTGTTGTGTTTTCGGCATTTTCAGATAGGTAAATTTGAATAAAAGCATGTTTTTTTTTCTGTTACACAGGTAGCATTTGATTGGCTGTTAGCGTTAGCCAAGCAGTTAGCTGCGAGCAATGAACAACAAAGTATTTTGGAAAAAAACGTGTTGTCTGTTCACTTTTAGTCTTGGGTAAGCACAAAAAATAATGAGTATTATTTTTGGAGAAGTCATGCAGTGATCAAAGTATTTAAATGTTATATTGAGCTTAAACCTGCTTATGAAATTAGGCTAAACACCCTCATTCCATCTCGGACACATAAGAGATGAAAGCCGAAGATTACGTGCAACTTGAACGGAGGACAACGAGTCTTAACAGGCTTTGCATTCTGAAAGTCTTCACCGAAATAAAAACGGACTCCGTTGAGGACATATACACCAGTTTGGCTGCGACAAGGGCAGCAGCTTACTCAAATGTATAGTCCATTTGACCTGCTCATATGGATCAATATTTTTTGGAGGTAGCCAGCATTTGGAAGAGGGTACACTTGATTTTTTTTAATTTTGTATGATCAATTTTAATCCAGTTTGTTGTTTTCTCTCACATTACCGAAGGTTCAGTACAGCCATGAAAACAAAAACCTAAGTCCAGCAAAAATGGCATTGCGAAATCACGTGCCCCTTTGAGCCCTGTATACTTACAGCATGTATACAGAACAAAAATATTAACAAAAAAAACTATAAAAACTTTTGTTTTTGCTCCCATTTTTAATGAGTTGAAGTTAAAGATCTAAAACTTGGACTATACACACAAAAGACATATTCCTCTTAAATATTGCTCACAAATCTGTCTAAATCTGTGTTAGTGAGCATTTCTTCTTTGCCAAGATAATCCATCCCACCTCACAGGTGTGGCATATCAAGATGCTGATTAAACAGCATGATTATTGCACAGGTGTGCCTTAGGCTGCCAACAATAAAAGGCCACTCTGAATTGTGCAGTTTTGCTTTATTGGGGGTCAGCAGTCAGAATCTGGTGTGACCACTCTTTGCCTCACACAGCGCAACACATCTCCTTCGCATAGAGTTGATCAGGTTGTTGATTGTGGCCTGTGGAATGTTGGTCCACTCCTCTTCAATCATACTTGCCAACCTTGAGACCTCCGATTTCGGGAGGTGGGGGGGGGGGCGTGGTCTGGGGTGGGGCGGGGGCGTGGTATATATATGCATACATATATATGTATATATATATATATACATATATATATATATATATACATACATATATATATATACAGGTAAAAGCCAGTAAATTAGAATATTTTGAAAAACTTGATTTATTTCAGTAATTGCATTCAAAAGGTGTAACTTGTACATTATATTTATTCATTGCACACAGACTGATGCATTCAAATGTTTATTTCATTTAATTTTGATGATTTGAAGTGGCAACAAATGAAAATCCAAAATTCCGTGTGTCACAAAATTAGAATATTACTTAAGGCTAATACACAAAAGGGATTTTTAGAAATGTTGGTCAACTGAAAAGTATGAAAATGAAAAATATGAGCATGTAAAATACTCAATACTTGGTTGGAGCTCCTTTTGCCTCATTTACTGCGTTAATGCGGCGTGGCATGGAGTCGATGAGTTTCTGGCACTGCTCAGGTGTTATGAGAGCCCAGGTTGCTCTGATAGTGGCCTTCAACTCTTCTGCGTTTTTGGGTCTGGCATTCTGCATCTTCCTTTTCACAATACCCCACAGATTTTCTATGGGGCTAAGGTCAGGGGAGTTGGCGGGCCAATTTAGAACAGAAATACCATGGTCCGTAAACCATGCTGACCTGCTCTATGGAGATGGAGATTTCAAGTTCCAACAGGACTTGGCGCCTGCACACAGCGCAAAATCTACCTGTGCCTGGTTTACGGACCATGGTATTTCTGTTCTAAATTGGCCCGCCAACTCCCCTGACCTTAGCCCCATAGAAAATCTGTGGGGTATTGTGAAAAGGAAGATGCAGAATGCCAGACCCAAAAACGCAGAAGAGTTGAAGGCCACTATCAGAGCAACCTGGGCTCTCATAACACCTGAGCAGTGCCAGAAACTCATCGACTCCATGCCACGCCGCATTAACGCAGTAATTGAGGCAAAAGGAGCTCCAACCAAGTATTGAATATTTTACATGCTCATATTTTTCATTTTCATACTTTTCAGTTGGCCAACATTTCTAAAAATCCCTTTTTTGTATTAGCCTTAAGTAATATTCTAATTTTGTGACACACGGAATTTTGGATTTTCATTTGTTGCCACTTCAAATCATCAAAATTAAATGAAATAAACATTTGAATGCATCAGTCTGTGTGCAATGAATAAATATAATGTACAAGTTACACCTTTTGAATGCAATTACTGAAATAAATCAAGTTTTTCAAAATATTCTAATTTACTGGCTTTTACCTGTATATATATATACATACATATACAATTTTATATTACAAGATAGTTAAATACACTTTTTCAGCCAAAAAGACCATCATTTTTTTTCATCGGAAGCTCTGTTTTAAAAGCCTCTGACCTGGTCTTCATTTTGTTGCAGACCGAGATTTTCCATACTGACCTTTTCTTTAAATAAGTCAGCCTTAAGGTAAGGGGCTAAAGCATGCACGTGTGTTTCATATTCTGGCTTGTTCATTGGCTTGCGTGCACACACACACACACACACACACACACACACACACACGGAACCCAGTCGTGCAGGATAGCACACTGTATTAGAGAGGATCTAGACAAGCGACCACACGCTGTGCTTAGAGAAACCTGAGCACTAACCTGGAATTTACTGTTAGCATTATAAATAACATCTGTGTTCACTGTGACGCCAAAGGCATTACGATTCCAATTCTGATTGATCCCTGAATTGGATAGAATATCTTAACACGGATAGGTAGGACATTTGTTACAAGAAATAAATGTTTTTTTTTCTGAAGTTCAACACAATCCAGTCTGGAATGATGGTTGACTTTTGATTTGTTTGGATTTAGAAACAAAAGAGTTCATGTAATAATACATGTATAATAAATAAGAATGTTCCTAGCTCTAATTGTCTCTATGATAAAAACTTGACTAACTCTACAGGCAATGTTTAAAGTAATATTGTATCACTCTAAATAGTAAAAAAAAAAAAAAAAAAGTTAACTACAATAAAATGCAACCTTATGTGTGACTAAGCAGATTGATTAGTGCAGTGGTTTTTTAACCTTATGTCCGGGGCCCATTGCTGCAAAAATACTGTTTTTTCAGCTGTGCTTTGTATGGGCCGCAGAGGTACTCACTTGTCATACACTATTGCACCACTAGTGGCAGTAATGATATTAAACCTGAATGGTGTATAAAGAGAGTATGGCCAACTAAACAACAGTCGCCATGACTGCTACTAAGGACATGTACGGCTGGGCCCGGGATGCATGCAATTGCTGTCATTTTGACGATAGTTTTTCTGACGAAATAAACCAAAATAAAATGTCTTCATATAGTTCTAAACATACTCCAGCTCATAAACTTACAATAAAACATGCTTTTACTTCATGAAAGTATAATTTTGCGGCTGTATTTGACGCACTCTGCAGCCCTATGGCACAACGGGGTTTTTTTAATATGCTGAAAAACTAACGAGGTAGCGCCACAGCCACATAACATCAGCCAAAGTTGGTAGTAGTCATGGCGCCCTGTAGTCACGTGATTGCCTTTTGACCAATCATTGAGGAGAGCGCCTGACCCGGGTTGGCCTTACTCTTTATACACGACTCTGTATCAAACAAATCTGGATCTAAAGTTATAGAGAAGTTTCTTTAGCACAAAAATGATGCCGAAAGTGGTGAAGCTGTATTTTCATTTGCACTCTAATTTCATTGACATATTATTTAAGAAACATATATTACCATTTATTAGTCAGCATTTGTTTAAATTAGCACTGCATATTTAAACGCTTTCTTCATCAGTTTTTATGAGTTCCTTCTTTTGCTGTATACTTGATTAGTATTTATTTTTGTTATCAGCCTGACCTAAGGCTTGTTTATCATCTTTGTGATTAACACATGGTTTCATATTATTTGACAACGTTTATTTTGTGAAACTGTAAGTAGGTTAGATATAATTATTGAATATGATTCAAACTAAGAGTAAGATTAGTGTGACTCTGAAGTCAAAAAGGTTAGGAACGCATGGATTAATGGATGAATACTTTAAGTGTGTGTCATTCTTCTTGCACTCTTTTTCTATTTAGAGGGTAAATATAATGAATTTAAACTTTATGAATTATAAATGCTGTTGCAATGTTGGATACTCGTGGTAAACAATGCCAAAGCGTCAAATCATAAGGTTCATGCTTTTTGGCTTGAGCTTGCACGCAGTTTTGGATGCCTCCATTCACAGGGTTATGCAGGCTGGCTACGCCGTGACATCACAGCGAGGCGGACATACTTATTTGGACATTAAAGCTCTTGGCCAGATCGGAAGGAGTACCCCACTCTCTGCTTCAGGCTATGAGGAAACACACAAAAAAGGCATAGGATAAAATATTATTTTCATTTAAACTAGGACTGTGCATAATAACACCGACCTACAGTGACATAAATCCTGCTAAAAGTAGCCTTTTTATGCACTCTCTGTATTGATCTGAAATATTCAGGTGGACCTAATGTTGTGACCGGGTGAATCTATATGTTTATGAAATTTATTTTAGACCGTGTCCAAAAGAAATAGCAGTGACAACTTCAACATATACAGTATATTCAAACAGTGTACATCTTCTAAATATACATCCAAAGACTTTTGGAGCGGGTGGGGCGTGGTTTCATTTGCAATCTAGGAATGCCTCCACAAACAAAAATCCTGCGCAGACTGACAAAATGGGTTTTAAATGTGACTGTGGAGCAAAATTTACACCAAAGCACATTCAATAAATGTTATCTGGACCACAAGGGAATATTTTAAATGTAGATTAAAATCATCATAGGTCCCCTTTCACCAGTCCTTGTTGAAGTGTTATAAAAAGACACACAAAGTTACAATTTTAATCATATTTATTTTATATTGTTTTTTATATTGGTTTTATATGTATTTGTCTTTTGCTTTTATTCAGTCATTGGTGGAGCTAAGGATAATATTTGAATATTGTTTTTAATATTGTTGTGCAGCACTTTGGAAACATTTTGTTGTTTAAATGTGCTATATGAATAAAGTGGAGTGGATTGGATTGGATAAAGAGAGTAAAGATTGCTCTTCTGATGCTTGGTCAAATTAGGTTGAAGGCGTCACATGACGTGGGTTTGAGTTTGAGTTAGATGTGTAGTTTAACTTGAAATTCCTGAATTTGGCACAATTTTCAAGAAATAAAATTGGGGTTAGCCACCTGTGAAACTTTTACATTTTCTGATCTATTAATATTAAAGTGGTTAGATTGTTTTGTTTTTAAACTGTTTAATTCTAAAACAAAGTATTTCAACTATAATTGATCTAAATAGGGAATAATTGTTTTGGAATTAGAACAAGTTGGAAGTCAACTTTGGAGTTTCCACTGCTGATTAATGCAGTTTTTATGATTAGATGGAGGAAATAAGGCAGATTACCTCTTATTCCCTTCACGTCATCTTGAGTTCACATTCAATTTATTACGCTTTTCTGGACGGCACACACACACTTCCTATGCAACTCTCCCTCTGTCTAGTTCATTGACAAAGTAACCGTTAAGACGCCAGTGCTAAATCGGGTTTAATCACTCCCAAATTAGCCATATCATATTCACTATCTGGCTATGCTGGCATGAGTCACTCTTTCTTTCTGATTTGAGTAAAATATGTTTATTTTGGAAGAGAGAGGTCCGTACTGACACGTTGTAAACACGCAGATTGGATGTGGGATTGAATGGTGTTACTGAAAGGGGACCTCTAGGTAATGATAGGTAATCATTGAGTTAAACATGGTGGATGGTGGCGCAGAAACCCAGAGCCAGGTGGGGACAATATACACATACATGCACCAAATATATACAAATGGATACAAGTTTAAATGCAAGACTAACCATTCCATCGTCCCCCATAACTGATGGAACATATGCTGCGGCTTGGGTTGACCTTCGACCTGTGGATCCACCTTTATGCTTTCAGTAATGGGCCGCCTCTTCCAGTAAACTCGCGCCTTCCTTCCCGTTATGACCAACGTGTGTATGCTTCCAACCACAGAGCGGCTTGTGACGCAAATTGTTAAAAAAAAAAAAAAAAGAACCTGAATACGGTGTGACTAGTCATGTATTAACTGGAAAGTAAGTGAAGTGAAACATTTAGTCTGGCTCTTAAAGTACAATGGTTAGACATGGTGGACATGCTGAACCCATTAGAACTGTGGTACTGCATGCATTAGTCTGTTTGAGCGGGGAAACCAATCAAAATTACTTAGGATTTGTTGCTTGAGTATACCTGAGAGCTGTCGTAAACGTTCATTTTCCAATATTGCAGTGTCTATAAAACGTAGTATTAGGACTGCGGTACGACCTGCATGGCCGGGTCATTAGTAACCTGCGTGGCCATTGGCTGACTAGCCCGGCGGCAAAGGGTTATGGTCCTGCTGAATCCCCAGAGAGGGTTGGAACAGTGCAGAACAACAATAGGGGTCGGGTGCCATGTTTAGTCTGCGTCTGTGGAGGCTTACAGCAGATTCTACGCTCTGAAACCAAACCCTGACTTTCGACTAAATACTTTAAGGCTCTCTCGCAGAAAGCTTATTACGTCTCAGTTGAGTTTTCATGCGTGGCCAAGGCACACACAAACACTAATATTCGTGACGACCACACCTAACCAGAAGGATAAAAATTCCTAAGAATGTCTCCTGGACATTTCTTATCACCACATTGCTATGACAAGACATTTATTCTTATGTTAAAAATATTACATTAGATTTAAGATTCAAAAGTCTTTATTATCAATTTGCCATGTGTCCAAGACACACAGAACATTCAGTCATCCCATTGAGTTGAGTTTTTTCTTGCCCTGATGTGGGATCTGAGCCGAGAATGTCGTTGTGGCTTGTGCAACCCTTTTAGACACTTGTGATTTAGGGCTATATAAGTAAGCTTTGAATGATTGATTGATTGACAGAACATTGAAATTGTGTTTTTCACTCTCCGCAGTATAATCACAATATGGTATATAAAAAGGTGCAAACACTGCCGATATGCAAAAAATATATGGTTATTATAATTACCAAAATTAGTAGCACTAGTTGCCATAATTTAGTAGATTATTCATCTGTTATAACGCAGCTTCTAGACCAGGGTTATTCAACTAAATTGTTTTGGGACCACATTTCCACAAAGCGAAGAGCCTTTCCTATTAGTCATATTCTGTATATACCAGAGAACCAGCATCCTCTATCGTACATACAGGTTTTGGAGCAACATATGTTGCCATCCAAGCAACGTATTTTTCATGGACGCCCCTGCTTATTTCAGTAAGACAATGCCAAGCCACATTCTGCACGTGTTACAACAGCGTGGCTTTGTAGTAAAAGAGTGCGAGACTGGCCTGCCTGTAGTCCAGACCTGTAGTCCAGACCTGTCTCCCATTGAAAATGTGTGGCGCATTATGAAGCGTAAAATACGACAACGGAGACGCCTCACCGTTGAACAATTTAAGCTGTACATCAAGCAAGAATGGGAAATAATTCCACCTGAAAAGCTTCAAAAATTGGTCTCCTCAGTTCCCAAACGTTTACTGAGTGTTGTTAAAAGGAAAGGCCACATAACACAGTGGTAACAATGCCCCTGTGCCAACATTTTTGCAATGTGTTGCTGCCATTAAATTCTAAGTTAATGATTATTTGCACAAAAAAAAAAAATTATCTGTTCGAACATTAAATACCTTGTCTTTGCAGTCTATTCAATTGAATATAGGTTGAAAATGATTTGCAAATCATTGTATTCTGTTCTCCGGGTTGGGGAGGAGATCTTACCCCAAGTGGAGGAGTTCAAGTACCTCAGAGTCTTGTTCACGAGTGAGGGAAGAGTGGATCGTGAGATCGACAGGCGGATCGGTGCGGCGTCTTCAGTAATGCGGACGCTGTATCAATCCGTTGTGGTGAAGAAGGAGCTGAGCCGGAAGGCAAAGCTCTCAATTTACCGGTCGATCTACGTTCCCATCCTCACCTATGGTCATGAGCTTTGGTTTATGACCGAAAGGACAAGATCACGGGTACAAGCGGCCAAAATGAGTTTCCTCCGCCGGGTGGCGGGGCTCTCCCTTAGAGATAGGGTGAGAAGCTCTGCCATCCGGGGGGAGCTCAAAGTAAAGCTTCTGCTCCTCCACATCGAGAGGAGCCAGATGAGGTGGTTCGGGCATGTGGTCAGGATGCCACCCGAACGCCTCCCTAGGGAGGTGTTTAGGGCACGTCCGACCGGTAGGAGGCCGCGGGGAAGACCCAGGACACGTTGGGAAGACTATGTCTCCCGGCTGGCCTGGGAACGCCTCGGGGTCCCACAGGAAGAGCTGGACGAAGTGGCTGGGGAGAGGGAAGTTTGGGCTTCCCTGCTTAGGCTGCTGCCCCCAAGACCCGACCTCGGATAAGCGGAAGAAGATGGATGGATGTATTCTGTTTTTATTTACAAATTACATAACGTGCCAACTTCACTGGTTTTGGGTTATGTAGGTTCCATAATGGCACTGGCAGACAAGAAGAGAATGCAATGCTGCACTGATAGAGTAACACCTCTTTGATAGTGTGAGCCTGCATCTCAATTACTGGAAAATCATTAATTGAGCTTCTGCAATCAGTGAAACTCTGATAGCTTCAGAGTCCTGGACCAAATCCTTCTATCCCCCAAGATGACAATGAGACACTACTTCCAGAAACGATACTGACCTTAACCCAACTGATGATCTTTGGGTCAGCTATTTGAGCTTTAGTGACCAACACAACCATCTCGTCTGACTTGCATAAATTCCTCGTTGATGAGTGCATTCCATTTCAAAATCTTATCATTGATATTAACATATGTTTGTCCGTCAGTCCTCCAGCATCTGTTGGTCTAATAATTAGATGCCGGTATTAACATACATCTAATTTAGAGTTTAGGAATAAAAGCTAAAGGTAGAGGATAGCGTTGGATGTGCCCAAACACACACTGAACATATACCGTATTTTTCGGACTATAAGTCGCAGTGTTTTTCATAGTTTGGCCGGGGGTGCGACTTATACTCAGGCGCGACTTATGTGTGAAATTATTAACACATTACCGTACAATATCACATAATATTATTTAGTTAATTCACGTAAGAGACTAGAGACGTATAAGATTTCATGGGATTTAGCGATTAGGAGTGACAGATTGTTTGTTTTTTTCCTTCTTTATTATGCATTTTCGGCCGGTGCGACTTATACTCCGGAGCGACTTATAGTCCGAAAAATACGGTAACCAGCCTTTTAACACTTGGATGGATATCTTACGCAGTAAATGAAGTCCATGGAAATTATTAATTCATGAGGATTAAACAAGATTAACAATCACTGAAAATGAAACGGGTGTTCTACATATTAGTTTTGTAGCTGTAATTTCGAAATGGTAATACTCAAATATTTAGATTCACTTACTGCTGTATGAAGTGTTCTATACTGTTGACCATAGTGTACATCCATGTATAACTGAAATACTATAGAGTTGGGGACAATCAAATAATACACACAAGGGACTAATAACATTTTCCCTCGTCTACTGTGGGAGTTAGGTTCCAGACCCCACTGCTGCTCAATAAGTAAATTTTTACGAAGTAGGCACACTATTTATTTTATAGTTTGTATGTACAAGTGAAAATGAAAAAATCTGAATATCGTGAATATGGTACAGGAGGTAAAAACTAGAAGACCTACCATGACCGTTCAATAGTAAACAAGCAGGACAGGGAAGCTGGAGGCTGTATTTCTATTTTAGCAAGGAGCTCAGGGGAGACACCAAGGATCACAAAGTATTATCTTAAAAGTAAGATAACAAGAAAAATGTCAATTTAAGTAAGAGGTAATTAGGATGTGATAAACAGCTATGTGCAACCATAGGCGCCAACCCCGTGGTGCTTCGGCGCCCGAGCACCCACGGACAATGCCGAGCACCCACGTGGGATTGATGGCACCTTTCAATCTTTCCTTTTTTTTTGTTGTAGTTAATTTTGTGGTGAGTTTGGTCCGTTCTACAAAATAATAAAGCCACAAATCATATGGGATATTAACTTCGCTGAACGTCTCATTTTTTTTTTTACACACATACCGAGCACCCACTGGCAGAAATGTAGATCGGCGCCTATGTGTGCGGCTGCTCCCACCTGTAAGTGATTGGTTTACGTGGCCCAAGAACACAATCAACAAAACACAAAAATACAGATACAACAGGAGAATGTATTGCACTGTTGCTGCCGTCCTTATATTTCCCTCCTTTTTATGTAGTAAATTGAAGATTCATTGATCTTGTAATGACAGCGAGTAGATAGTACCTTGTAACTTAGCTATCTTTCTTTACCATAGCAAAGAGGTGGTCCGCCTGTTCACCGATGGTAAGCAGCTTCCTCTGGGGCTTGGGTTCTGTGCTAGCAGCCTTAGAAGGCACAGGGAGCATATATATATATATATATATATATATATGTATATATATATATATATATATATATATATATATATATATATATATATATATATATATATATATATATATATATATATATAATTAATTTTAGATTTTTTTTAATTGAGTAAGAATCGTTGCAAGTAAGAATTGCGATTCATTCGAAAATCTTTTTTTTTTGACACGCCCAAAAAAGCACACCGGGGTTTCCTTCAACCCGTCATTTTGCTGTCAATGAAAACGGATCTCGAAAGTGAAACATCACGGCCTGTCGCACCGTTAACGCTTCTGACATTTATCAGACGTGACGTTTTGACTTTAATTAGATGGTGCGAGTGTGCAGCAGGAGCGAGGGGGGTGGGGGGATTGTATGTCCACATGTTACTACTTTATTGTGAACTCTGCTGACAGCACTTTAAAAAAAAAAGAAGGTAGAACGGTGGGACCAAATGCATTTGCATATGCAGGCCAGTAAAAGCGACTCAGGTGGAGGTTATGTGAGTTAAACTGACAGATTGAGCTAATTAACATTTTTACACAGTCAATTAATATCAATCTATGTATGAAGAGAACATTATCACTGGAATCCATAAATCAATGTTAACACCAACACATATGAAAGGTGTTTGCATATTAATATTTGCATCCAAACATCTGTGTATGCAATCCATTATCATCATTGTTTTGGACAGACATGGTCAAGGAACTGATGAAAAAAAAAAATCAAAGTAAAAGTGAATGGGGGGTTGAAGGGAGGGTAGGAACAAGTAGGAAACCTCTGGTAAATGTCGACTGCGTGACGTCAGTTTAGGAGGCGACACCTTTAGACCAATGAAAGTTTCCATTACACACACTGCTGATGTTTAGGTTATTCCATGTTTGTTGTGCAGGTTGAGGTGTGTGTGCTCTGCAAAGGGACGGGTGCCCTTTTCGAGAAAATACACGGTGACCTGCACGTCTGCGGTGCTGGGTGGGTTTGTAGGTGGCGACACGGGTGTGTGTGAGATGGAATGTGTGTGTGTTACTGAGGGTGTGGTATATAAGAAAGTGTGTTTATGGTGCTGGTGGCACGCAGTGGCCGCCCATGCATAAATAAGAACATGTCAATGGCCGGTAAAGTGGCGATGATGTCATGGTCATTTTCCGAATCATGTGATTCTCCATGTGTGTCTTGGCAGTTCTTGTCACATGCATGCCCATATATAGGCATGCTGGTTGAAATTGCTGTTATCTCACATGTTCTTCCAATTTTCTAATATCAGGCTACAAATTTAAAATGTAGTCAGGTTGAATTAGGGGGGGGGGGGAAATAGCGGGTATGACAGAAGTTTACAGAGTTTAAGTGCAAGTCAATATTTCTATTTCCGCTTCTTGAAACATGACTTCACTGGCAGCCAAAGGGCTTTCTGTTACTTGTTTACTGCAGAATGCCCAGGAGAAATTCCGCAACAGAAGGTCACTACCTTTGGACTGTGTCGTGCACTCTGGTGGCTCATGTTTCTCTTCAGGGTTTGGTTGTGTCTGCTTACAGCTAATTATTTGTGTAAACTTCAGAAGGCTACTGCTCGTGGCTTTCAGGGGCTATATTAGTTATTTTAAAGTAACATGCAGCCCAGCAGAACAACAGTAGGGCGTTAGTTTTATATAGAATATATGTCCTCCAAAGAAGTGTTCATGTTTTGCAGTTTACATTTAGAAGACACACAAGCATTAGGATTTACACATTAAAATTAGTAGCAAAATAGCTTTTTCATTTAAAAACCATAACATTTACACATTTAATGGCAATATGTCATGTGGTATGTACATCATTTAGTTTAAACTATCCTACTAAAATGACAGGAAATAAAGACTAGATAAGGTGCATTTGTGGCAATAACATTTCACTTGTGTATTGATCAGTGGTTCTTACACAAATTTTCACCAAACACTACCTTAGAAAAAAAAAAAAGACTCTCCAAGTACTACCATAATGACCAATATTAAAATACAATAGCATAGTAGGCCTAAGTATTCATTACAAACAAGGCAAATGTTTATTAAATATTTAATTATTCCATATTTATATAATAATTTTATCATTTAATTAATTATTTCATATTTTGGCTACTGTAACATTACACACAGTTTGAACAGTATAACTCTGTTTCAATATAGGAAAATAAAACATTATACTTTAATCAAGTGATTATTTGGTGTAACCCTAGATGGAGCCTGCATACCACGAGTGGTACACACACCACAGTTTGAGAATCACTAATATAGATCATAATTGGGTTGCTTTCAGCACATATGTTGTTATGTACAGGAGGAGTAGACGGCACAGACAAGAAGGGGGCGTAGTTTAGCTCTATGTATTTATTATATATATTTACAATATATATAATATATATATTATATATATTTACAATATATATAATAACCAAACAATATTATAAATAAACTAGAGAATGGAGTGTGACGAATCGGAAGTGTGTTTGTGTGAGATTATGTGTGGATTTTAGCTGTTTGATGTTACCAGGAGTGTTGAGCGAGAGGCGGAAGTCCCGGAGGGGAAAGGCAAGCTCGAATGTCCGTGAGGCAGGTAGGTAGTCGGGGGTATAGCGAGGCGTTGAAGGTCCGTGTCCTACCGAGGGTTGAGATCTTGAGATCCAAGAGGCAGTCAGGGAAGCAGAGAAAACGCGGGGGAGACGAGACGCACAACCCGTAACCAGGGAACGAAGGGGTAACTGCAAGGAACGACAAGGGGAGAAACACAAGACCAATCATACGACGGAGAAAGAAACACGGAGAGAGAAAGGCATAGAGCTTAGTTAGTTGGCTTACGGTACCCGAACAGATGATTACATCTGGCCCGGAACACAGGTCTGCACTGGCTTAAGAAGCCCAGGAAGATCATTAACGACAGGTGCGCTAAGTGCTGAATGATTGCAGCTGCTTGCTGCCACTGGAGTGACGCGTGCAGGAGATGAGCGACCGTGGCCGTGTCCCGAGGTGCGCTCCGCGGGGCTCTTTGATGAATGCGCATTGGCATGTGCCCGGGCCGTGACACATGTACTTGCATTAGTTTAAAATGCGAGTGTCCACAGGGGTGTCCAAACTTTTTCCACATTTCGACATCTACTATTTGAACAAAACATCTACATTTTAGCATTTTGTTTTCGGAAACAGTTCACATTAGTGTGATATCTAATCGTATTCCCGCATTTTTTGCGAGTGGCTCACCCTTGGCTACCCACTGGTGGTGCCATTGGCTGTGTTCAGCACCCTTACAACTAAAGCTCATAGTCATTGAACATAAATCCCAAATACAATGACAATAGGGTGACAAGAAAGCAGCGATTATATTCCTGAAGCATTAAAATTAGGCCAATCTTCTTGTTCAACTTGTGACGTTTCCGTAGTTTGGACACCCATGCTCTAGATAACATGTTTTGGAGATGCTTTGGTGTACATTTCTCTCCAATGTCACATTTATATCCCATTTCCTGGTTTACGGTTTGTTTGTGGCGGCATTCAGGATTGAAAATGAAACCCTCCACTCCAAAAAATTATAATTAATCATGTCTCTACATTCATCTTTGCACTGACGCATGCATTGATCTGATCACCGCCTTTCAGGTAATCATCCCCAGTTAAGGTAAAATAATTAGCGATATTAATGTGCGTTTATGCATGATTAATGCAATAATTTTCTTTGGGATGAATCACCCTAACTTTATTTTCAATAAGATAACTAATATTTCAGCATGATTTGAACACTATGTGCAGCCATTACATGCAAAATCACCTTACTTTAGGTCAGGGGTCGGCAACCATATCCATATCGGACCATAAATACAAACAAAAAAAATCTGTCTGGAGCCGCAAAAAATTAAAAAACCTTTTATAAGTGTTATAATGAAGACAACACATGATGTAAGTGTCTATATTAGCTATATTAGCCTACTATCAAAATGACTTTAAAAGCCTTATATAAGTGTTATAATGAAGACAACACATGAGGCAAGTGACCATATTAGTTATATTAGCCTACTATCAAAATGACTTTAAAATCCTTTTATAAGTGTTATAATGAAGACAACACATGATGCAAGTGTCTATATTAGCTATATTGGCCTACTATCAAATGCTGACGCAAATCTTCGTTGACAGAAATGTTGTATTTTCATTTTTATTCTACACATTTTTGCAACATTAGAAATCATTAGTAAAATGGAGGCTTCTCACAGGATGAGATAACTTCTGGAAATTACTGGCTCAGAATGGCCAAAGGAATACATGTGTGTGTCCAAGTTAAAGGATATGGCAGGCTTTCTTCTTCTAATTGATGTATTACAATATTTGCAAGCTGGATAACATTTGCTGTGGTCTGGAACAACATGGCACAGAAAAAACTATGAGAAATGCAGCCAATATTAAATACAGATAATGTGTTATGAGACATGCAAATATAAAATAAATACACAGAGGACATAAGTAAAGAAAATTAAATGAGCTCAAATATACCGTATTTTTCGGACTATAAGTCGCAGTTTTTTTCATAGTTTTCATAGTGCGATTTATATATGTTTTTTTCCTTCTTTATTATGCATTTTCGGCAGGTGCGACCTATACTCTACTAAGAGGCATAATGATGCAATATGCTCATACAGCTAGCCTAAATAGCATGTTAGCATCGATTAGCTTGCAGTCATGGATTTAGCAAATATGCCTGATGAGCACTTCAGCAAATCAATACAATCAACAATGTTCACCTTTGTGCAGTCACACACAGCATAAAACATTTGATGACAAAGGAGTGGCAAAAAAAACCACGTCTTTCTGTGGCAGCATCGGAGAAAGTTGTACATGTAAACAAACTACGATGAGTTCAAGGATCGCTGGAATTAGTAGGACAAAACGGTACTTGCCAAATATGCCAAGTATGTTTAATATAAACAGTGGGATTTCTAACAATTAAGAAGGTTTGTCATGTTTGTCCTCTGACTGAAACCATAGTAAAACAAAAAATACAATTTTTTCATCTTTTTCCATTTTCACACATCTTTAAAAACGCTCCAGGGAGCCACTAGGGCGGCGCTAAAGAGCTTTATGAGGCTCTAGAGCCGCGGGTTGCTGACCCCCGCTTAGGCCTACATTACAATGAACTGTATTCTTTTACTGTAACTACAATCAACAGATAAGGAGCAATGCATTCTGGGAGGGGTTGGTGTGCCATCCTTCAGGTGATTAGTTGCAACCACATGTTGCTCAGAGCCATTTTGTTGGCAGGCCACCATGTCTAAATCATAGTCATTATCCCAGCCAGAGCTGCCCTAGTGCTGCTTTACGGGGCCACGCAATGTCCCACAGGACAAATTAGTCCACCAATTGCCGCACAATGAATAATAAATGCGGATTGTTTCAATTTGGCCAATTAACTGCGCTACGGAAAGGAACATACACAAAAAAACACCATTTCAAAAACATATATTTTGAATTTACATAGCGACGGATTGCTATGCACACACACACACACACACACATTCACATCTTGAAACCCTCCCGTAAAGATACACACTATCAAAGGATTATGTTGAACTCTTGTAAAAACACACAGAAAAAGTGGGGGCAGGCGATCGCCAATGAACATTAATTGTGTGTGTCGTTCCTCTTATAAAGGAGTAGTTCACGGATGCATGTGCTGCTGTTATTAAGCGGCAGGCGACCCTTGTGAAAATGTTATGGTAGCGAGGCTCTGGATTAGGTGTCAGGATGGAGGTCCACAGCTACCGGGGGGGTGGGCAGGAGGAGTGTGTGTGTGTGTGTGTGTGTGTCTAAACAATACTGATGAATGGGCTGAAGGAATGAATGTGTGAGTGTGTTGGATTGTGTGGATTAGAGTGATTCCCTGTTCGTTCTTCGTATATTTGTGATTTAAAAGTTGTGTGTGCGTATGCAACATTCATTTCCAGTCATTTAACAATCATTTCAAAACCTGACATATTTAAACAAGAATACAGGATGACGGAGGTGGTGAACATTTTATTCACCAATAGGATGCTATGCATGTGTTACGGGCTACATTTTGCACACTCAATTATATCAGCCTTGACACCATGATTTATATAAGTATATGCGGAGCAGGTGGAGTTCATTAAAATATTTACCTGTCACTGTGTAAAGGTTATCGTTCCTTCTCAGTTTCAGTGGCGTCCCTGTTAGGAGTCCACATGGTGGAGATGTGCCGTCAGAAATCTGCTCTCTCACCTCGCCTCTGTGACTGCTTTAAAACCCCGGAGGAAAACCCTGCATGAAACAGCCAGACTATCAGACTCCAAGAATCCCCCCCCTCTGTCCCCCACCCTCCACACACACCCTCCCTAGCCCCCCAAAACCCTCACCCTTCCTCCCTTGACATGAGTCAAAGAGGCCTTCTTCTCCATGCCAGCTGACGGCAGAAGAGAGGAGAAAAAAGTGGCCTGAGGACTAAGTAATATAAAAGCAAAAACAATTGGCAGAGTCAGCTGATTAAAGACATTATCTTTAGATGTCGGATTAGCAAAGCTGCCTTTTGAGTGCATAAAAAGCCTTCGACATGCTGTCATTAGTATGTATGACAAACTACCCTGCTTACACACCCTTGGATGCTGACTTTGCATGCAAGAGATTGCAGTATTCTCCAGTCTTTCTAACACAAATATTTAGTTCACACTGCAGATTAATACTGACTTTTTTTTACCTGTATCGCATGTTTTCATGTCAATGTAAACAATTCCGAATTTTTTAAATCTGACCCAGGCCTCTTTCGTATGTGGATGTAAAAAATTGGATATGTATCCGATGCAACTGCATTCTGAACCAAACAATGAGAGTCATAATTATTCACCAGAATAGGCGGTCGCAAGAATAAATGAAGACAGACGTGATCAGAGCCCACTGTAAGTTTCAGGCCATGTTTCCTCGTCACGTTCCCTAACCTGACTCTCCTTGTAGTTCACCGAGCTCCAAGGATCTGGGATCGAAGGCAATGCAAACTCCTTCAAGATAGCAAAAAAAACAAAAAACAATCAGGATCGCCGGGCGGGATTTCATAGATGTGACGTAGCGCCGAAGCGACCGTTTGATTCAAACAACAATTGGCGAGGAGTTGTGTGCTGACATGATTCTGCTATTGCAACTGTTTTGTCGAATCAATTGAATATTCATTCTTTAAAAGATGAACAGAGAACTTTTTGCTCTGTCGTTATCCAATATGTCGACTGTTTTGTTTTGGATTCCCCAGCGTCGCTCTCATCAGCGTCACGGGTTGATTTGGATGTGAGTGGTTGAAGTAGCACGTCATTCAAGATAACGGACAATTGGTTTATACAATGATTTTTTTTCAAAGGCCCCGCCTTCTGAAATACATCTCCTATTGAGAAGTCCCAGATCCTTAGACTTAGACTTAGACTTCCTTTTTATTGTCATTCAAATTTGAACTTTACAGCACAGATAAGAACGAAATTTCGTTGTGGGGAGCTCAGCGAACTACAAGGATCTGGCAAGAGTCAGGTTAACGTTTCCCCGTCTTTATCAATATATAACTATAGCTCTCAATATTGTGTATGTGCTGAAAGCTTCATTCATGATTTCTCCCTTTGGTTAGAGCTTAATTAATTTAAGTTTTACTCACATTTGCTTTCTTTTATTTAGACTCGCCGATTTGGTGCTTAACGAAACACCTATTTCAAAAATGCGTTATTTGTTCCAAAACAAGATAAAATACAAATACTGTAGTAGCTCAGTCGGAATGAATGGTGAAATGGGCTTTTATTTTACGTCCATCACCGTGTTGCCAATGACCAACTCAAGAGCTAATGTTTTCTTCAGCATTGTCCACACGTTTAGGTCAGGACTTTGGGAAGGCCATTCTAAAACCTTGATTTCGAGCCTGATTTAGCCATTCTTTTACCACTTTTGACGTGTGTTTGGGGTCATTGTCCTGTTGGAACACCCAACTGCGCCCAAGACCCAACCTCCAGGCTGATGATTTTAGGTTTTCCTGAAGATACTGGAGGTAATCCTCCTTTTTCATTGTCCCATTGACTCTCTGTAAAGCACCAGTTCCATTGGCAGCAAAACAGGCCCAAAGCATAATATTACCACCACCATTCTTGACGGTAGGATGGGTGTTCCCAGGATTAAAGGGCTCACCTTTTCTCCTCCAAACATATTGCTGGGTATTGTGGCCAAACAGATCGATTTTTGTTTCATCTGACCACAGAACTTTCCTCCAGAAGGTCTTATCTTTGTCCATGTGATGTCAGATGAAACAAAAATTGAGCTGTTTGGCCACAATACCCAGCAATATGTTTGGAGGAGAAAAGGTGAGCCCTTTAATCCCAGGAACACCAGGCCTACCGTCAAGCATGGTGGTGGTAGTATTATGCACTGAGCCTGTTTTGCTGCCAATGGAACTGGTGCTTTACAGAGAGTCAATGGGACAATGAAAAAGGAGGATTACCTCCAAATTCTTCAGGACAACCTAAGATCATCAGCTCGGAGGTTGGGTCTTGGGCGCAGTTGGGTGTTCCAACAGGACAATGACCCCAAACACATGTCAAAAGTGGTAAAGGAATGGCTAAATCAGGCTACAATTAAGGATTTAGAATGGCCCTCCCAAAGTCCTGACTTAAACCCCATTGAGAACATGTGGCCAATGCTGAAGAAACAAGTCCATGTCAGAAAACCAACAAATTTAGCTGAACTGTACCAATTTCGTCAAAAATTCAACCAGAAGCTTGCCAGAAGCTTGTGGATAGCTACCAAAGGCACCTTATTGCAGTGAAACCTGCCAAGGGACATGTAACCAAATATTAACATTGCTGTATGTATACTTTTGACCCAGCAGATTTGGTCACATTTTCAGTAGACCCATAATAAATTCATAAAAGAACCAAACTTCATGAATGTTTTTTGTGACTAACAAGTATGTGCTCCAATCACTCTATCACAAAAAAATAAGAGTTGTAGAAATTATTGGAAACTCAAGACAGTCATGACATTATGTTCTTCACAAGTATATGTAAACTTTTGACCACGACTGTACACACTTTACCGTAGCGCCATCCTAACTGTGACATTGAAAGAAAACACTTCCTTTTCCGTTTTCATTCGTGAGTTCCTTAACACAATAAAAGCATACCCGCTTGCACAACCATCAAAATAACAGTCACATTACATAACAAAACAGAAATACATTTACTAAACCGTTTTTAACAGTTGTCCCTTACAAATAATATCAAGATAAGACTTACATGAGAAATACTAACCGATAAAAGAATATCGAACACACCTTTAAAGAGGTAATTCCCGTTGTCACTTTGTAAAATCTTGTACTCCTTCACCCTTCTTGATTACATCTCGGGAAACTCTAAAGAAACGTTTATCCTTTTCGTGGTTCCAACAGCCTAAAACAACGAAAGCATAGGGCACATTTCTTTGAGAAAGGCAAAATGCCGCCCAGAACTCTTTAACAGACGCTTACCGGACCACCACTTTGACCCTCGCATATTTAATATTTATTGTAGAAATTATTTGAAACTCAAGACAGCCATGACATTATGTTCTTTACAAGTGTATGTAAACTTTTCACCACGACTGTATATAGTAAATTATATATATATATATATATGCAACATCCAAGACAAACAACAGCACAACTTTATCTCCTTTGATATCGAAGAATTTTACCCTTCCATCACGCAAGACCTACTGACTCAAGCACTAGACTTCGCCTCAGACTACGACTCAATCACAGGCAACGAAAAAAACATCATCATCCACGCAAAAAACTCCATTTTCATCCACAACAGTACACCATGGCAAAAAAAGAACAATGCAACATTTGACGTCATTATGGGAAGTTTTGACGGAGCAGAAACGTGTGAACTCGTTGGGAGTTTCCTCCTCTCCCAGCTCGCTAGCCTCAACCTGAACCTTGGTATTTACCGTGATGACGGACTGGCAGTGTGTCGCGCCTCGCCAAGGAACAGCGAGAATACCAAGAAGCGCATATGCCAAATTTTCAAAGAGAACGGCCTACGGATCACGATTGAAGCCAACAAGCAAACCGTCAACTTCCTCGACGTCACTTTCAACCTGAGAAATAACAGCTACCAACCATTCACGAAACCCAACACAACACTCCAATACGTGCACCATGACAGCAACCACCCACCCACCACCACGAAAAGAATACCTACCAGAATTAATAAAAGGCTATCGATGCTGTCATCTAGCAAAGCTGAATTTGACCAAGCAACCCCCCCGTACCAAAAAGCCCTTGATGAAAGCGGATACAATTTCACCCTCACCTATGAACCCACGCCAGGAAACCAACCAAAAAAGAACAGAAAACGAAACAACATCATCTGGTACAACCCCCCATACAGCAAAAACGTCTCAACTAACATTGGACACAAATTCCTCACTCTGATTGACAAACACTTTCCCAAAGACAACACCCTAAGAAAAGTATTCAACAAGAACAACATTAAATTGAGCTACAGCTGTATGAACAATATACGACAAATTATCTCAAACCACAACAAAACAATTGCAAATGAGCCGTCGGCCCCCGGACAGAGCGACTCCAAAACCAACAAAGGCTGCAACTGCCGAAAGAAACCTGATTGCCCTCTCAACGGGGGGTGCTTACAAACATCAGTTGTCTACCTATCTAAGGTAACACGCAAGGACATTAACACATCCGACACATATGTAGGATTAACCGAGGGAGAGTTTAAAACCAGATGGAACAATCACAAGGCTTCTTTCAGGAACCAAAACCTGCGGAATACCACAGAACTCAGCAAACACATTTGGGACCTCAAAGACAATAATGTTGAATATTCAATAACATGGCAAATTCTTGCATCCAGCACACCTTACAATAGTGGTAATAAAAGATGCAACCTATGCTTGAAAGAGAAACTGTTTATTATTTACCGTCCAGACCTGTCATCCCTCAACAAGCGCAGCGAAATTGTATCAGCATGCCGCCACAGACGGAAACACCTCCTAGGTAACACATGAGCCAATCACCACGCCCCTACGCCAGCCTGTACCCACCCACTCTGTGCCCTATATAAACCATGGTATGTGAATGCTCCCATTAAAATCTCCTGATGATTGAGGGAACCCTCTCATGAAACAGGCCTGTAGAGATGAAGTAGTCTTGTGATTTTTTTTCCCACACATATATATATATATATATATATATATATATATATATATATATATATATATATATATATATATATACAGTACAGGTCAAACATTTGGAGACACCTTCTCATTTTAATGCGTTTTCTTTATTTTCATGACTTTTTACATTGTAGATTGTCACAGAAGGCATCAAAACTATGAGACACGTGAAGTAAAAACTCTTCCAGGTGACTATCTCTTGAAGTTGGTCGAGTGAATGCCAAGAGTGTGCATAAAAACAGTAATCAGAGCAAAGGTTGGCTATTTTGAAGAAACTAGAATATCAGAATCAGAATCATTCATCCATCCATCCATTTTCTACCGCTTATTCCCTTCGGGGTCGCGGGGGGCGCTGGAGCCTATCTCAGCTACAATCGGGCGGAAGGTGGGGTACACCCTGGACAAGTCGCCACCTCATCACAGGGCCAACACAGATAGACAGACAACATTCACACTCACATTCACACACTAGGGCCAATTTAGTGTTGCCAATCAACCTATCCCCAGGTGCATGTTTTTGGTGGTGGGAGGAAGCCGGAGTACACGGAGAGAACCCACACAGTCACGAGGAGAACATGCAAACTCCACACAGAAAGATCCCGAGGCCGGGATTGAACTCACGACTACTCAGGACCTTCGTATTGTGAGGCAGACACACTAACCCTTCTTCTACCGTGCTGCCCCGAATCAGAATCAGAAATACTTTAATAATCCCCAAGGGGAAATTAAGATTTCCAGCGTAATCTCATTCAATAGCAGACAAACATTGCAGGGAGACAGAACAGGATCGCTGTCGGGTATGCCAACTTCCGGCGCCCCTTACAAAAAAGGTGAGAAACAGGTAAATGCTGGGGGGCGGGGTGAGACAAAAAAATATTCAGTCTAAGCCTGGGACTCTGGAGAGGGGGTCCAGACTGAGGCCAAGGGAGAAGAAAAAAAAACTCATAGCCATAGCACGCATAAACGTGTGTAAGAGGGAAACATCAACACAAAGGACATTAAATACATTAAAAGAGCAGAGCTGATGCATCCAGCCATTCTACACACAGTCACAAAAGTAAAACAACAACAACAGAAAAAAAACATATACACTGTGGTGGCCTCTGCGGTGTTCCATGCCATCGTCTGCTGGGGTGGGGGGAGCATGGCCAGAGACAGGAGCAGACCCAACAAAGCAACCAAGAGAGCCGACTCTACCCTCGGCTGTCCACCAACTCTCGGCCAGTGTCCAGTCCGCATGGATGAGCGAGGATGCGTCCAAGGAGACCGAGATGTCTGATACACGCTCATTCAGCCAAGACACCGTGAAGCCCGTCTGTCCCGGCATCCGCAGCCCTGTCTCTTCATCTGCATCCCTCCAGTCGTAAAAATGTATGGTGTCCCCCACCCAACCATCACTTTGATTGTATTTTTCCTCAACCCAAACATATTTACAAAATTCTTAAAGCATACTAACCTGATTCCCAAATAACAACACAATAAAATATACAATACTGGGTTCAGCCCCAACACCCAACCATTGGAGATGTCCAGTGTCAGTGCAAACCACAGATAAACAGCAAGTTTGCGACAGGAAGGTAAATGGTGAATGGGTTATACTTGTATAGCGCTTTTCTACCTTCAAGGTACTCAAAGCACTTTGACACTATTTCCACATTCACCCATTCACACACTGATGGCGGGAGCTGCCATGCAAGGCCCTAACCACGACCCATCAGGAGCAAGGGCGAAGTGTCTTGCTGAAGGACACAACGGATGTGACGAGGTTGGTAGAAGGTGGTGATTGAACCAGGAACCCTCAGGTTGCTGGCACGGCCACTCTCCCAACTGCGCCACACCATCCCCTTGTTGTACTTGCACTCACAAACAGTAAGAGTCCATGTTGGTCCCTAAAACCTGAAGTTCCCGAGCCCCTGAGTTGTAACAGGTTTGTCTTAACCAAGGCCTTGACTAAATAAATGCTCGGTCAACTAAGTAGTGGCAAAAGTGTCAGCCGCTGTCAGTCATGGTTCAGGCCTTGCAGTTATAGTAAGTCAGTATTCATTCATTCAGAATGTGTGTCTTGAGATGTATTTTGGCAGAATTTTGTTTTGATTGGCCGAGTACATATGCTTTTAGTCTAAAACAACTAGTGAAGGGGGTCATCTCGGCCCCACCTATGCACCATGGTTCGCGGTTTGCCCCCCAAAAAGGTACAGGTATTTTCGAAAAGTAAAAGGTAAAGGTTACATTTAGGCATGGGAGTACCACATCAAAACCAATAGCTACAATATTGCACGTTTTGTGACGTATTACACTTGTAAAGAACATCATGCCATGGTTGTCTTGAATTTCCAGTAATTTCTACAACTCTTATTTTTTTGTGATGGAAAGATTGGAGCATTGATTGATTGAAACTTTTATTAGTAGACTGCACAGTACAGTACATATTACGCACAATTGACCACTAAATGGTAACACCCGAATAAGTTTTTCAACTTGTTTAAGTCGGGGTCCACGTAACACATACTTGTTGGTCACAAAAAACATTCATGAAGTTTGGTTCTTTTATGAATTTATTATGGGTCTACTGAAAATGTGACCAAATCTGCTGGGTCAAAAATATTTGGTTACATGTCGCTTGGCAAGTTTCACTGCAATAAGGCGCTTTTGGTAGCCATCCACAAGCTTCTGTCAAGCTTCTGGTAGACGTGTGTTTGGGCTCATTGTCCTGTTGGAACACCCAACTGCGCCCAAGACCCAACCTCCCGGCTGATGATTTTAGGTTGTCCTGAAGAATTTGGAGGTAATCCTCCTTTTTCATTGTCCCATTTACTCTCTGTAAAGCACCAGTTCCATTGGCAGCAAAACAAGCCCAGAGCATAATACTACCACCACCATGTGGTCAAAAACATCAATTCTTGTTTCATCTGACATCACGTGGACCTTCTGTAAAAAAGTTATGTTGTCAGATGAAACAAAAATGTAGCTGTTTGGCCACAATACCCAGCAATATGTTTGGAGGAGAAAAGGTGAGCCCTTTAATTCCAGGAACACCAGGCCTACCGTCAAGCATGGTGGTGGCAGCTGAACTGCACCACTTTTATCAAGAGGAGTGGTCAAAAATTCAACCAGAAGCTTGTCAGAAGCTTGTGGATGGCTACCAGAAAGTGAAACTTGCCAAGCGACATGTAACCAAATATTAACATTGCTGTATGTATACTTTTCACCCAGCAGATTTGGTCACATTTTCGGTAGACCCATAATAAATTCCTAAAAGAACCAAACTTCATGAATGTTTTTTGTAACTAACAACTATGTGCTCCATTCTCTCTATCACAAAAAAATAAGAGTTGTAGAAATTATTGGAAACTCAAGACAGCCATGACATTATGTTCTTTACAAGTGTATGTAAACTTTTGACCACGACTGTATGTGTTGTGTTCCTACCCGGACGGTTTTGAAAGACTCACCAGGGGAAGTGTCTGCCGTATGTGTTGAATGGCAACTGTTCCTGTGAGTAGGGTAATGCTAAAAAAATAAATAAATGGGAAAAAAAAAAAAAAAGAAAAAAGAAGAAAGAAATGTGAACTGAAGTTTAGGTATGATGAGTAAATGGTTATGTTCGGAAAATAATTTAAAGCTAAGTGTAGCTGTTGCTGAGAGTTTGCATGCTTTAAACATGTGTCATAAATAAATAAATATTAATAAATAAGTTAATGATGCAGAGTTATAAAATATTATTAGAAAATGTGTGATTGTAAATTCTCCTGAGCAAAATGTAAATGTATTGTGTTAACTGTGTTGCAAAGCGGAACGATTGTTGTGATGTTGCGACACCACGGACAGTAAATAAGGCAGAACATGCAAGAGGGGAGGGTGCTTGAGCACGTTGTCTTCAGCTCCTCAAAGGATTTAAGTGTATTCGATGATTTGTGCAAAACTTCAAGCAAGTGACTATTAGAACCTCTTTTCGTTACAAGCAGCCAACGAGGTATTGTATTTTTGTAATTTAATTTCTTTCTGAGTGTTTATTGATGTGAAATCAAAGTTTGATGTATTGTACTGTATTTTGTAAGTTCTCACGGCGTGTTGGCGTGTCGGCGTGGATGGTGTGTACAGCAAGAAGGACGAGTCAATAAACGCCCGTTTTACAAAAAATAACTTTCCTGTGTTGCCGTGTACCGAAAGGAGCTACACTAAGGTACATTGTTCGGTAACTAAAAAAATAAATACAAATTATGCACAGTTATGCACTGTGAAACTGAATGTAATATTTGTTTTGCACTAAGAATGTTTTAAATAAATAGCAAGTTTGTATAGTAGCAACTTAAAAGTTAATTTTGTTGAATTCAATATTTGAAAATAATACTTTCTTTTTAAAAGAAAAGGGATGTAGCAATAGGAATTGCTTGTGTGTATTAGGTTCCTACCCGGACGATTTTGAGAGACGCACCAGGAGAAGTGTCTGCCGTATGTGTTGAATGGCAACTGTTTAATAAAAGTTCCCTGGGAGTAGGGTAATGCTCAACTGTCCTGTTTGTATACTCATTGAAAGACAGAACAAGCTGAAACAAAAATGGTTACCGATAGTGATTAACATGTACGGTACAGAGTGCCATAGTCGAACAGTCCGAATTGTATTGTAAAGGCCAAGTGTGCGCCCTGCGATGAGGTGGCGACTTGTCCAGGGTGTACCCCGCCTTCCGCCCGATTGTAGCTGAGATAGGCTCCAGCGCCCACCGCGACCCCAGAAAAGGGACTAAGCGGTAGAAAATGGATGGATGGATGAGATGGAAGGCCAAGTGTGCTTAAGCATTATGCACATTGCGTCAGTTTGAGTGCGACGGACACATACGAGCACGTGCACGGGCGGCGCGGCCTCTCCATTTCGCTGTCTCACATCACGAAACACCTGAGTTTCCCATGCAAACAAACACACATGTCCAAAGTGTGAGAGACGAGTCCCACCTGCTAATCACTCAGACAGTCTGGCTACTGTAACCAGAGAGCAAGCACTTTCTGTATTATTAATGAGTACACACACTCATCCACTGGAACAGGCTCAAGCCTCACAGCCAGAGAAACACACGGACTCGTCATGTTGCATACTGTCATAATGTGATGCAGAATAGTCAAGTCATTTGTTATAATTTCAACAGGATTAGTTGCAGCTGGATGCCATTAGATGTTGTATATTCCAAACTAGAAGGCAGGTGAAAGAACTAAATTTTTATGGGGTATATTCAAGGAATATCCATACCCATAATGTTTCTAGGGCGTGCACTTGATGGAAGTGCATGTAACATTAAATTGACACACTTATAGAAATGGAGCTAGACGGGCAGGCGTCCATCACTCATGCTGCTTGTTGGGGAGGGCTGATTGTTTTCTCTTAAAACGGGGGCTTGTTTTCGCTGGGGGAGTGGCCCCTGTAGCGTGAATATTGTGTGAATGGCGGTGAAAGGAGGCGTTCATGAGCGGTGAGGTGGCTGCGGTCTGTGCAGACGCACTGCCAGCCACGCGACTTCTCCCGTCGCTCGCAGGCTGATTGGCTCGTCCGCAGGCAAGGCTCTTCAGGGGCCTTGGCTCGTATTCAGCGGCCGTGATTGGGAGCGTTAAACGAATCAAATGTGCTCAGTGAATGAGTTCCTGATGAAAGTTCCAGAAATGGTCCTCTTGGAGAAATCCCCCGCAGCCCAAAAAGTGGTTCCTCACAGACTCCCTGTTGTACAAGAGACGTTTATAAAAGCCTGCCAAGACAGTGCAAGTACAGTCAATCATTGTGTGAGTGCTGAAAGAGTCAAGCAGTTGTAAAATGGTAGCATCAGGCGGCTAAATACGAACATTTTAGCGGTGCATGATTGCACTTAGAATCTGACTCACAAAACACAATGTGAGGTTTTAAACCATGTCATAATCCCAACATTCAACAGTTTTTAAATGTTTTCTAAAAGAAAGTCAACGTCCAAATCACAGACAGAAAAAATAATTTATGCTATTGACAGAAATAAATCACATTGCTTTGATCATCCACTATACTGCTCATAGCCTTTAGGAGGCATTTTGCAAATATAATGGATTGGTGCATTTATGGTGTACTCACACTAGGGCAGTGGTTCTTAACCTTGTTGGAGGTACCGAACCCCACCAGTTTCACATGCGCATTCACCAAACCCTTCTTTAGTGAAAAATAAAATGTTTTTTTTTTTTCAAATTCAAGACAAAGTTATATGTTTTTGGTAACACTTTAGTATGGGGAACATATTCTAAGTAACAAAGATTTAATTTAGAGTTATTTGGTTAGGGCCAGGGTTAGAGGGTTAGGGTTATAATAAGGCCATGCCGAATAAGGCATTAAAAAGTACTTAATAATGACTAGTTAAGAGCCAATATGTTACTATTTTGTAATATTTTCATGTAAAATTATGACTTTTTCATGTAAAATTATGACTTTTTCATGTAAAATTATGACTTCTTAATGTAAAATGGTGACACTTGTCATATAAAATTCAGACTTTTATGACAATATTTCCAATTTTTTTGGTGTTCTCGTAAAATAGTGACATTTTGTGAGTAAAATTATGACTTTTTGCCAAGTGAAATTCCATTTATTATTATAACATTGCCAACATTTTTCAAGTTTTCTTATAAAATTGTGACTTTTGTCGAGTAAAATTACGAATCTTCATAAAATTACCAAAATGTTAAGCTTTTCTTGTAAAATTGCGACTGTTATTGAGTAAAATTCCAACTTTTATCATAACATCGCACAAATGTTCAGTTTTTCTCGTAACATTTTGACTTGCGTTGAGTAAAATTACGACTTTTATTATAATACTACCAAAAGTTTTTCTTGTGAAATTCCAACACATTTTTCACAACAAGCTTTTTTATATTTACATAGTTTGTATATATTATTAATGTTGTAAATTCAAATCTTTATATATCTAGAAAGGGTGGTCCTAAAGAGGTAGGCATTTTTCGGAGGTCTCAAGAAGGTAAAAAATACAATATGTTCCCCATACTAAAGTGTTACCATGTTTCATTACTGGTGCAGAAAATGAACCGTGCATGAACATCACCTTGTTCAAAGAACAAAACCAACACAGTGCATACACTCACAACAAATTACACACCTGCAAACCAGTGTGACTTCTGCTGTTGTCGTATCCGTAATACGCCGATAGGGAGAAGTTTTCATTTACACGATCAGTCGGGTGTATCTTGACCTCCGCCGGACCCCTGAGGCCGACTCAGCGAACCCCTAGGGTTCGATCAAACCCAGGTTAAGAACCATTGCACTAGGGCAAAGCAATTCAACTAAATTGTTTTGGGGGTCACATACAGAAAGCTAAGGACTGGGGGGACAAACTTCTCCCTTCACTTCACTTTTCACACAAATTTACCCCGAAATGCACCAATTTTGTCAAGAGGAGTGTTCAAAAATTCAACCAGAAGTTTGTGGATGGCTACCAAAAGCACCTTATTGCAGTGAAAATTGCCAAGGGACATGCAACCAAATATTAACATTGTTGTATGTATACTTTTGACCCAGCAGATTTGGTCACATTTTCAGTAGACCCATAATAAATTTATAAAAGAACCAAACTTCATGAATGTTTTTTGTGACCAACAACTATGTGCTCCAATCACTCTATCACACAAAAATAAGAGTTGTAGAAATTATTGGAAACTCAAGACAGCCATAACATTACGTTCTTTACAAGTGTATGTAAAGTTTTGATCGCGACTGTATATTCCCGAGAACCAGCGTTTTGTACTGTAGACATTTGATTTGGGTCTATTTATTTTTTCAGCATTAAAGGAACACTGTTGTTTTAAGAAACTTCTGCAAACATATGAGTCCCTCACACGTATTTTAACTGAACTTGCGGACCAGTTGAATAGCCCAAATGATAAAAAAGAGAGGACCTAAGATGGAACCAGGGAGAACACCACTATTATACCTCAAGAAATACTGCTTGCATTCGAAGTATTGAAGCTACAGCAACGCATTAGCTATATAAATTATGTAGCGAAAAACATAACTGCCTGAAAGGAGAGGACTTAAAGGGGTGCCTTGAGGAATTCCTTAGTTCTCCCAAGTTCTGAACTGAACTTTCGCAGGTTTCTCTGTTCTTCAGGGCATTTCCCTGAAGAGCAGAGAAACCTGCAAAACAAGCTTTTAGGGATGAAATAGCCTCTGTGTTTTCTTCTGACCTAACGTAATTATATATATATATATGTATATATATATATATATATATATATATATATATATATATATATATATCTGCTAAAAATGTAACCATTTTACCATGACAATCTTTAAGGTTATTATAGTCCGCTCCTCTTTCTTCTCCCCTCCCCATTATCTGCTTTCTTTTGTATTGCAAGCATTCATTACATGTATGTATTGTTGCATTTGAAGCAATTGTAATCTTGATTATAGAGGGAATTATTAATAATATTCGTTATCTATAGTGTTATTTCTATTGGTATTTTTACTGTTTCATATGTAGTGCAATAATGTTCATTGTCATTTCTGTGCTAATACTATTTACTTCATTAACTGTTTTTTGTTATAATTTTTGGTATCATATTTGTACATAACTTATTTGCTGATGTTCTGTTGTTGTTTTTGTTTTCGTTGTTGTTGTCTCTCTCTGTCTTATCCAACCCTCTTGTTCCCGAAATTTCCACCTTTGTCTTCTTTGTCTTTCTTTTTTAATCCCCTCCGGCTCCGGCTGTGTCAAATACTAAATACCCATCCATCCATCCATCCATCCATTTTTTCGCCGCTTATCTGAGTCCGCGTCGCGGGGGCAGCAGTCTAAGCAGAGATGCCAAGACTTCCCTGTCCCCGGCCACCTCCTATAGTTCCCCAGGAGGGACACCGAGGCGTTCCCAGGCCGGCTGTGAGACATAGTCCCTCCAACGTGTCCTAGGTCTGCCCCCAGGCCTCCTCCCTGCTGGACATGCCCGAAACACCTGATTGTATTCATGTAATAAAATCAAATACGAATAAGGTAACAAGAGAAGTATTCCACACTTCTCTTTTGTAAAGTAAATCTGTACAGCAAATATGGGCATCTACATCAACTATATGATTTGCCTGAGTGGCTCAACAAGACATGTTTAAAAATAAAAGTGCATTTTTTACTGTGTTACCATTCAAGATGCTTTGTATTTACCATCCTTCAGTAAATAAATGCAAACAAAGGTTTTACTTTTTATCTTCCCCTGTTTCTTCTCTACTAAGAACTATTATCACAGTGCCAATGTAAGAGCTTGGGTATTTAAAACAGGATCCTGATCTGTTATTTTATTCAAGAGTGGGTCTGATCACCCTGACAGGCCAAATGCCTCCAGGTGTTATACTGGGACCTGGTCAAACCAGCACTCAGGATGGCAGCTGTTGCAGCTGGGCTAGTGTGGGGACCAGCTGTGTGTGTGTGTGTGTGTGTCTGTGTGTGTGTGTGTTTGTGTTTGCAGGCAGCTGTAGGGAGAGTGAGAGGTCTTCTCCACAGTAGTCAGCACCACCTGGGCCAGCTCAGCTACAGTCATCATACAGTAGCAGTCAGCTACAGGGGTGGTTTGGATGTGATGAAACTGCAAGCTGGTAAACAATGGCAGGGCCCTGAGTATGGAAGTATTATTGTATCAAAATGATTTGCAAATGTGTATCTCAATCTGTGCGCATGTAATCCAATGTGTGTGCTTATGTACTAACTTGTGTGTCTGTATGTCAATCCGAGTGTGTGTATTTAGATATGTGTACGTAGGGATGATGCTCGGAACCGGTTTTCCCGGTTGTTCGATAAGAAAAGAACCGAGTCCTCGGACTCGAATCCCTTATTGAGAACCGGTTCCCGTTATCGAGACCACTATAGTAAAGAAAAAGAGTTGGTTCTTTATTCGAATCCCTGGGAATGACTCCCGTCCCGACAAGAAATGCCCCGTGTGACATCACAAGAAATGACGTCACGTAGCTCAGTCATTTGTCACGGTGGAGTGCAGCGTGCTGCGGTTAGTTCCCGGGATGCAAAACTGATGGCACCGGACGAAAGCGTGCAGGTAGGAGATGATTTATTTCTCATAAATCATACACATAACAGACAGGAACGAAACAAAAGGAAAGTGTGCCGTTCGCACGAGAGGCTAAAGTAAAAACTTACTTAGCACAGGAATACTAGAAGCTAAGGTAACTTTAGCACAGGAATCATGAGCTCGAAAACCAGAATGCCAACGTAACTGTTGCAAATGCAACGACGAGTGACCAGAAAAGGCAGGCTTAAATAAAGTCTCTGATGAGCAATAGGTGTGCGTACAAGGCAGGTGAAAATCATAAGTAACCATGGTGACTAAAACAAACCCCCGAAGTGCACAAAACAACTAAGGAAGTCCAAAACTAACAGAACATAACTAAACAAAACATGATCCGACCATATCATAATACATCACAGTTTCATATCATTTCACTTTACAGGAGTAGGAAGAAGTAAAGCTTATTTAATCCTACCCCTTTCCCACTTCACACAAATATATACATCATTTACTGACCTTTTTATAATAAAGTATATGTGAATTAGTATATACAACAGTTTTGTAATATGTAATTAATTAATTCAGTCATTATTAATATACTGAGATGAAGACTATCTTATTTTCAATAAGTTTGAAAGTATTTCTCATAATTCTTCATCTTTGTACTTTGTAAGCACTATTCATTTGAACAACCTCTTAAACTGGATCATATCAGCACAATGTTTAACTTCTTTACTTAATCCATTCCATCATTTAATTCCACATCATTTTAGCTGTTTGCAATTTTACCAAATCATCGAACTTTAATATTTTTGACTCTATAAATAAAGTGTTTGTATGTTCTCTATATCCAACATTATGTATCAGTCCAATTGATCTTTTTTGTAACACGGTTAGCGAATGTAGCGCACATTTGTAGTTATTTCCCCACATTTCTGCACAATAACTCAGATATGGTAATACTATAGTAGCGAGCAGTAGAGAATGTGAAGTGATTTGTTAAACCAAATATTGTGCTTTTTTTCCATATACAACAATCTATGTGGACTCGATAAGAGAAACGATAAGGAATCGGTTCGATAAGAGGATTTGATAATAGGCTCAAACTCGATAATTTCTTATCAAACATCATCCCTATGTGTACGTGTGTATTCACATCTGCGTACGTGTGTATTCAGATCCGCGTACATGTGTATACAGATCTGCCTATGTGTGTATTCAGATTTGCGTACTTAGATCGGTGTACTTGTGTATTCAGATCTGCGTACGTGTATTTTAAGTTGTCTGTCTGTTCCGAATCAGAAATAACCCTCAATAAGCAGTCTACTTACACATGACTTTTGCGACACTTCGAAAGGGTAATTGGTAAATGGGCTATACTTGTATAGCACTTTTCTACCTTCAAGGTACTCAAAGTGCTTTGACACTTTTTCCATATTCACCCATGCACGCACACATTCACACACTGATGAATTTGAGGACCAGTCATAGACAATTTAGAGTGAAAAGCAAATTTTATTTTCACTTGCATACAAAACATTCTAACTTAGATTGTTTCCCTGGCTTTGAGACTCTTCTGAAGGACAGTGCAGTGAAGACACAACTAACTCCTTTCTTTGTCTCTCATGGACACACACCTGTTGTTGTTGACTTTGGACTGACTAGCGGCTGCACAACACCAAGGCCGTGGAACAGAGACACGCAGCAGGCTTACACACACACACATGCATCCACAAAAAATATACGCAACACACACATACCCCACCCCCCATCCAACGCTCTTAACGCAAATCCCTTAGGGGTGATGGACGACTGGGCAGCGCCTGAAGAGCTGCAGCCTCCCATCGTAGCCCACACTCCCGCCCCTCTGTTGCAAGTCTCGATATGTATATGTGCTTTGGAGGTTTTTTCCTACTCCAGACTGGGCCCCCTTAGGAGCCCAGTCTAGAATGTATTTTTTTACTCATTCTCCCCCAGCGTTTACCTTTTTCCCATTGTTTACGGGGTGCCTTGTGGCGAGCCATCAGCGTTCCTGTTCTGTAACCCTGTACACTGTTTTGTTTGTCTAATCTTGAACGGGTTTGTGCTGAAAACAAAGTAAGGGAAAGATAATGATGCTGATTTACAATTTATTACAATATAGATTAAAACCGTCCAGTTGTCAATACTAAAAATACCAATATTATGGTGAGGGTACAGCCGCGACAGGCGTAGTGGGTCAGCGTCCTGGCTCCACCCACTTCCACGGCGTCCTCCTGCACACAGAATTAAAACGGAGGCAGGCCACGAGGATAAAATCTTCTAAAACTACGGAGACGCCCTCCGGGCTGACGCCACACTTACACGCAAGACAGAGTTTCCACTGCCCTTGCTGTAGTTCCGCGTCGAGGTATTGGGTACGACCACTCTCCTCGCCAGTCGCCGGTCACTCGCGGGACCTACGTGGCCGTACCCGTCCCGCCTCGCTCCGCCTCATGGTCGCTCCCGGGAGTCGCCGCAGGTCTCTGGGTCCCGATCGCTCCTGCCCACAGGACCACACAGCCAGCGTACAACGCACGAGCCCGCAAGCCCACTGCCCAAGGCAGTTGATGACCCCTACAGATCCACAATCCACGACACTTACTTCGGAGGCAGAGTTTCCTCTGCCCCTGCGTGTTGTGGGCTTCTTGGGGTTCACTCCGGTAGCTTGCGGGGTCTGCTGAGTAGTCCTGGATTCCTTCCCAGCCTGCGGGCGTCCACCTGGACGCTCTTGGCAAAGCCTGTCGATACACTCCGGTCGCTTCCTCCTCCTGCCGTCGCGCTTCCTCCTCCTGCCGTCGCGCCTCCCTCCCTCGGTCGCTCTTCCTTCCTCATCCCTCTTCCTTATCTCTGTCCCCCTTCCTTCTCTCTGTCGCCCTTCCTTCTCGGTCGCTCTTCCCTTTTAAATGTGTGCAGCCTTAATGCTCCACAGGTGCGTCTGTTCTCAGGTGTCGTTTGATTGGGCACTTTGGTTGTTAGGGGCAACAAGCTAAAAGGGGCAAGTCTTAAAATGCCAGCAAAGTCCACCAAGAGTAAAAACATGCAATTAAAAATACAATCAAAATCCCCAGCAATAAAAACATGCAATTAAAATCCACAACAATAAAAACACTCTAAAACATGCATGGCAATGAAACATAAAAAATAAAATCCCCTACTTGTGTCCCATCACATAATGGTAAGAGGTGCCATGCAAGGCCCTAACCATGACCCATCAGGAGCAAGGGTGAAGTATCTTGATGAAGGACACAAAGGACGTAACTAGGATGGCAGAAGCTGGGGATCGAATCGAGGTACTGGCACGGCCACTCTACCAACCAGGCCACGAAGTCCCTAGCCGCGTAAGATTTGACCAAGAGAAAGAGCTGTCAATCTGTCAACCTTCTACACGTCTGGGCCGGCTGAGAGTCAAATTAAGCCACAACACTTCTGTATGCGCGCGCACACCACATTCACAAATCTGGATGCGCTCGCTTAAATCATACACGGCAGATGTGTTGCAAAGTCAGGTGTACGTAGACAGCCTATCGAGGGTTCTCTCTGATTGGGGACAACTTAAAACACATGTATGCGGATCTAAAACACACTGATCTGAACAGCATATCACAAAGAACACAAAACTCTTGATTCTTGTTTTATTAATCAATTCATTATTAGAACACAGGAGAACTTTTTGCTGTAGTAGCCGTACACATGACATCCCCCTCGGGCCAGTGTGTAGCGACCGGCGGCGGCTGCAGTCCGCCTGACATGGCCAAGGAGTCCCAGGACCACGTTTGGACAGCCATAGGTGGCAAAATGATCGTCTCGATAAATCAATAGATGTCCACACACATATAAATGTGAGTATGAAGCATTAAATTAATTGGCGTATAGTGAATTGTGTGTCCTTGCCTCGATTTATTTTTACATTGTTGAAATCAAGTATGGGCAAAGTCCGAAGAAATGTGCCTACATCAGCAATGAGGTAGCGTGAGGCAGCGCACATTTCCACATCAACATCAGTCTTGATACATCTCATCTTTGCTGTGAGAAAGGGCGTACGGCAGGTTTTTGTGCGTAAGCAAGCTTGTTACATGATGTCCCAGGAGGTCTGTCGCTCCGCCGGCGGTCTCCACTCCTCTTCCCCACTACTCCCCACTGTGAGAAAGGGGTGGGCAAACTTTTTGGCTCAGAGGCCACATTGGCTTTTGAAATTTGACAACCGGGCGTGGCGAGCACATGATGCATTTCATAGCAAATCGTATCTATTGGAATTAAGGAGTAGGCTTCTCAAACATGAGCTCCTTTAATCATATTACATCTATTTTCAACAATATCCTATCATTAAAGAAACATACAAATAGTATTAAAGGGTTAACACTTATATTCTCTTTTAGTGGGAGCAGGGTTATTGATCACCCAATTTTGCCAGTGTGTCAAAGTCTAGTATCAGTTTTGTTGTGGCAATTCTCAAAACAGGTCTTTGCTCAATTCTGTTTAATATTTGGCGGGCCAGATTAACAGGAACCGGCGAGCCGTAGTTTGCCCACCACTGTTGTGAGAGATAGCATACCTAGGAATATCCACTTTTTCAAGTGGTCTCTTGGCTTTGTGTTATACTTTAAGTTCTGAGCATAATTTGAGTTGCGGTTCCAAGTCTCTAATGTCTCCAATTTTCACTTTTTCAACACCATTACTCGCTGCTATCTCAGCCTTATTGACCAATTGGCCTCTTTGGTAACTTATTTGGCTCATTGTGCATGTTGGATCTAATGGGAATGGAATACGGCAATCAGAACAGACTTAAAATGATTTCAAAGTTATTTTAAGTCTGCTGGAAGATGTCATTTCTGTGCATTACTCCTAGATGGTTGTATTTCTATTGTATTTATTTTCAAACAATATTTCTTGCCTACGAGTTATTTTCTCTTCATGAAAGGCATGTTACATGTTAAAATTGTGCTGTTTCGAAAGGGCCAAGCATCACATAAATTTATTCATTTCAATGGGCGGGGCTGCTTTAGATACCAGTATTCCAAATTGCGAGCTTGGTTGTGGAACGCAATGTGCTCGTAGGTTGAGGTACCACTGTATTTATTGCAGGAAAAACCAAGCAGAGCCAGCAGGGACAAAGCAGTCCAAGGATGAATCAAAGTAATGAGTGCAGCACATGCAGAATGCAGGAACAACTCAGAGCAGGAACGCTCCCACAAACAAGTACAGACTATGTAAAGTACAATATGCAATTAACCAGCACTGAAAGAAAGCAGCTTTTGGTATAAGTATGCTCTTAATTAGTAATCAGGTACAGGTGAGTCCCCTGATCCTTAATCAGAAGCAGGTGGGGACCCAGCAGTAGCAGAAGTAGATACAGAAAGAAACAACATAAATCCTACTTACCCTGACTGTGAGTGATATTTCTTTTTTTATATTTTGTGTCGTGTCTCAGATTTTGTGAATTAGTTTTTAATTTAATGAATTTGAAGGCAAAATTGTTTTGGATTTTTCCAAAAGTCTGCTTACTGATACGGCTTGGCCACTGCTTTACACAATTTAAGAGTGTTTAAAGTGCTTTGAGATAAAAGCTGTCTTTCAGCTAATTGTTATGCTTTGAGTTACAAGTAAACATTTGAGTTACAAGCACCCCCGCTTTTATTTAGTTGGCGTAGCAAATGTCACGCAAGATCATCCCCAAAACAACAGCTAGCATTAGCTTATAGCAAACGATCGACATAAATGTGTTTTTCAAATGTGGGAAGGAAGAAAGTGAGTGTGAGGGACAGTGCTAAGAAGAAGTGGATTCTTTAAACTAAAGAAAGAAATAATCAAAAACATGACAGCGTGTGTAGCTAGCTAATTTGGCAAAGCAATTTGAGCTGCGAACCATTTTGGGGCTGAATGAGTCTAACACAAGCACAGAATGTTGATATAATATCTAAATCGACATTTAACCATGAAAATATGGAAAAGCTGCTGATGATGTGTTTGACGGAGAAGCAGCCGTAACGAGATACCGTAGAAGTCCAAGGTAAATGTTGTATATTATTACATTCATAAAACTATTGTAGTTTTTGGTAATCCGTATTATTTTGTTTTTATTCAATATTTCTTATCCAACAGTTAGTTTTATTTTTAAAAGGCATGTGGTATGTTAAAATTGTGATGTTTTGGGGGCGTAAAGTCTGGATTGATCTTAATTGATTTCTGTGGGAGACGCTGACTTGCGATACAAATGTTTTGAGTTAAGCCAAGAACTAATTAAGCTGAGGTACTACTGTATTACCGTATTTTCCGGACTATAAGGCGCACTTAAAATCCTTTTTTTTTTTCTCAAAACTCAACACTACGCCTTATAACCCGGAATGCCTAATGTACGGAATAACTTTGGTTGAGCTTACTCACTTCGAAGCTATTTTATTTGGTACATGGTGTAATAATAAGTGTGACCAGTAGATGGCAGTCAAACACAAGAGATAAGTGTAGACAGCAATATGATTGCAATATGTCTCAAATAAACAACACCAACATTTTAAATGTTCCATTGAAAATGTAGAACATTACACACGGCGCTTAAAAATCTATGAACATGTTTTACTGCAACTTTGGTAAGCGATGAAGCCGCACCGCTTGAATAATTGTCAACGCATTAAACATACTAGTATTATTATGGTGTGTGTATAAGGTACGACATATTATATGGCGTTTTGTTTCGCAATATTATGCAAAATAATATTTTCTTACCTCCTGGTACGTGCTGATCTGGATTTGGGATCTGCATAAGTCCTGAAAAATTGTGCGCGTCCCTGAGTCGATAATCTTCTTCTTTTTCCTCTATCTTCTTGTTATGTGACATCCATCCTCCGCTGTTGCCATTTCTAATATAAAGTAGTGTAAAGTTCTTACTTATATCTGTCAGTAAACTCGCCAAGAAAGCGCTAAAACATACCGGTGTAGTGAGTTTGCATTATTCACCCAAGGCACTTTAGTTATTAGAGTTCCGGTCGGAAGGTTTTTCACGGGACACATATCCTGCATTGTTGTTTCCGGATGAGGAGATGCTGCTCCGTTATTGATTGAAGTAAAGTCTGAATGTCATCAAAACAGTTAGCTCCATCTTTTGACACTTCTTCCACTCACGTCCTTGCACGCTACACCGCTACAACAAAGATGACGGGGAGAAGACGCTGTAGGAGGTGAGCCACGTAAATAAGACCGCCCAAAAAACTACGCATCTTGAAGTGACTGTTAAAAAGCGCCTTGAAGATGATCTGTAAAACATAATCAATGCAACATTTTGACCAAAGACCCATCAATACGTGTTATGTAGACCACAAGGAAGTGTTTTACATTTAGAAAAAAATAGTAATAATATGACTCCTTTAATGCGCCCTATAATCCGGTGCGCCTAATTTATGAAAAAAAAAAAAAATAGACCGTTCATCGGTAGTGCGCCTTATCCAATCCGGTGTCCCCTATGATCCGGAAAATACGGTACTAATTTGATCATATTTATCTGTGCTTTTGCTGCATCTCCAGTCTCCATCCCTGTCCTCCCCTAAGTGGACTACAGTGCTGTAGTAGTTTGATCAGGTTTCCAGCAACCAGGCCGAGGTCAAGGCGGTTTTGACATCATCAACAAGCCGTGAAAACACTACCTCAGTGAAAAAGCAGCTTCACTGCCAAATTTAAGGTTATGCTGCCTTTCTTACTCGCGCTTCTCCAAACTTAAATAAACAGCAGACTGTTCACATCACTTCCCGCCAGTAGCCAGCACCTCAGATGGTATCCAGCGCAAAGCACACAGTCTAGAGTTCGATTCCATCAATAGGGACAGGTTGACGGTTCCCCATGCCAACAATGTCCATAGAGTGCAAATGTTTATTTAGAAAGTTATGTTCAGGTATTGATTTCCCCCTCCTTCTTCTAAGCTGCCAGCGCCTGGCTCAGGTACATTATGGTGCCTGTCTATCACAAGCTAGTCCCACCGGTGTCCGGAATGTTGTCTATAGCTTAAAAATGGCAACTGTAGGGTAATATATCTCCCTTTCCTCTCCAAGCATGCTGAGCTGTGACTGTAAGGGATGTGTTTGTGCGCCTGTATGGGCAGCATCCAAGACAAATATAAAGTGGCATCCGTTCTTATAATCGTCTGGTGGGAGAATATGTCACCTACTACTAGGTGAAATATATAACAGTCAACATGACCCTGTCTTTACATCCAGCTAACCTTCAGTGTTATGTTTGAATATGAAATTGTACTAATATTTACATCCCCCTAAACGCCTGAAAAAAGTTAATAAACATATATAGTTTCATTCTATGTGTCATTCTGCTCACTTGGGTTCATACTGGCTGGTTGTTTTTCAAAAGATTCCATTATATCAGTTAAAAAAAAGTAGAGGGATAAAGCAAATATATAAATACATATTCCTCATGCATTTGTGTCACGTTCAAATACTGAGGACATCTATTAAACAAGACAAAAGGCAAGGAATCAAACAGAGACAGAATTCAATTTGGACTCAATTGAGGAGAGACGGCGTCAACCTGTAACCTCTTACAGTGTCTTAGCACGCTCTGACGAAGAAGGTTTCCGTCTCCTCTTTTATTTAGATGTTCAATGTTCACGCACCAACACATGTTACAGCAGGAATGGGAAGTATGTAAAACAGTCATTGTTTTCGGTCACATTGAAGACAAAGAAGAGGATGTCTCGGGCTTGGGCTCTTTCTGGATCCAGCTAGGGCAGGTGTTGGAGGACAATGGCTAACCCCTCCCGTCTCCTGACCACAGCGACTTCAAGAGGGCAGCGGGTCGTAAATAGCGTTGACCTTGGTTACCTAATAGTTGGAAGAGAGTTTGTGAAATACTTCAAAGAGAGTTCGTTTAACACTTCAAAGAGAGTTCCTCTGGAAGTTGAGCAGATCCTGCCATCTGTCCGTGTTGAAATCACAGTGGAGTTTCACGAGCCTTCTTCCTCTTGTTAGGCCTCGGAAGACAGCCTTCATCTTCTTATCAGGAACATAATGTAATACAACGTTTCTTTTGTGATAACTTACAAACAATTATTCCAACATTTCCCTCCTGTTTATCGCAAAAACTTTCCCATAATCTCCTTATCCCTAATAACTTCTTCTTGCAATTTTCAGTTAATGGTTAATTTCCTTACGACAAAGTTATGTTTACACTCAGAATTGAACATACATTTTTCCTCATATTTATGACATTTCTGGAAATAAATCAGGAACACCATCCTGGTAGGTATCCTCGTCTTCAGATTCATCTTCCTTGTCGTCCACCAGGAAGTACATCTGAACAGCTTTATCATCTGCTGGGCTAATCGCTGTGGTAATCAGACGGTTAAACAGTGAACAGACAGGGAATACAACAACATCCACACAACGTCAGTATTGCTGAACACGGCCATAGATAGCAGATACCAAAGACTTGTATTTGCCAAACACGTCCAACCACCCCTCCCACATCGATGTATCTATGCCTGAATGCTCTTCCAGTTTACCGTTAAGGGTGTGCAGGCCTTCCATTGCTTTGGTCAGGCTACTTTCTGCATCAGTGCAGTTTGGTACAAACATGCAACACTGTTCACCAAATATTGCGCACACGCCCCCTTTTTTGCGTCATATAGTTTTGAAAAGCCATAAGGAAGGTGGCGACGATGATCAGCGACGGCTTCAAGTCTTGGCTTGTGTAATTTTCCAATCTCTGTACGTTGTAGTGGACGTAGTTTATTCTGTCAACATTCTTGTTAATCGTACACCACCAGTAGACGGATGATTCAAATCCAGCTGCAACTTGATTTACCAATTTATAGTCGTCAGATATACTTCTTTGGACACCCATCAATATAAGTTGGATCTACAACACTTTGCCAGTTTACATCATGTCTAGTTATTTTCCAATGTTCAGATATCAAACTGTTCAGGCGTGTTAACAACTCTTGTACAAATATTGATACATTTACTATGTGTAAGCAGTTATCTGATGATACGTTTCCTAACTGTTGTACAGAGCCTTGCATGTTAATGCAGGTATAATTAGCTTTTTCACAAATTTATCAAATATTGGTTTCTGTTTTGTCTCTTTAGCTACAGGGTCAATTTTGTTTTGCTCATTACTTCAATTCAACTTTTTTTTTGACTCATCTTGAGTAATTGTCTGGGTTTATACATACAACACAATCCGTTTTTGTAGCCTTTTCCACTTGCTCCGCCATAAGGAACAAGTTAATTACCAAAACAGGAACCAATAATTATCAAACTTTGAAACACCATCAAATGATATGTTTACAACTATGACAGTGGAATTTGTAGTGTGCTAGTTAACATGTCCCTTTGATAACACAAATACAATTCCAAATACTTTTTTTTTTTTTTCCATTATATGACCTTTTTAAATACAATCCCAAAAACCTTTTCCCATTATATGACCTTTTTACTATGTGCTAAGTGTACTCAGCTTGGTCTTTCCACTATCTTTCAAATGGTGTTAGTCCTGTTGTACTTGTAATGTTAATGTACATTTTTACTAAATATTTGCATAATGCTTTTGCTACTGTCAGCACATCTGCTTTTCCTTTAGGAAATATTTCTACCTACTTTGAAAAAGCATCTACTATGACCAGACAATAATGTTTTCCTTCACTCTTATTTAGTTAATTGCCTAGATGTTTTATACAATTTTTTTTTTTATACGAATTAAACTATAGGAAGTATAGTAATTCTGTATAAGGGTATTCATATCCCTCCTGTTGAGCCATGAGTTCAACCATGGCTCAATATTGCTGCTCACTTATACCGATTTTTCTTTGTAAGTTTGGTTTATTGTCTGGACATACATAGATGTCTTCTTTGTTCAACGTGACTCCGTTTTTTTATCCATTTATCTTTTTCTTTTGGAGTACTTTGTTGTTGCATGTCTTTTAGTATATCATGCGCTATTTTTTAGTTTGAAATATGTATTTCCTTTTCTGTTGCTTGTTTTGCTGTTTTGTCAACAAACACATTTCCTATTGATACTGTGTCTGTTCCTTTGGTGTGTGTCGCAAATTTGCATATTGCTATTTTAGCTGGTAGCTGTACTGCTTCTACTAATTATTTTTTCTCTCTCTCTTTTTTTTATTTTTTATCTGTTCTCCAATGTGTTACAGATTTTCCTGTTGACTTTATCATTCCTATATTTTGGCTATCTTTATATATATTGTGACCTTTTGATCTTTCATTACTTTACATGCTTCTATTAGTGCTTCTAGTTCTGCCGCTTGCATTGAGCAATTTGATGGTAATTTGATAGCTTTCAAAATTTTTGTTACTGTAACAATCGCACATTCTGTTCTATTTTTATTTCACAGAATGCTGCTTTAGCTTCTGAATGCCACTCTACAGATGATTTCATTTTTCATTAATTTACTTAAAGGAGCTACTATTTCAGCATAATTTGGTATCCAACTTCTACAATAATTAGTTAATCCTAGAAATTACCTCATTTGCTTCTTTGTTTGTGGTTTTTGTACTTGCCGTACTTAGTTTTTCTATTTTCCACAATAGTGCGTCCATTTTTGTTTAGAGAACGTCCTAGATTCTTTACTTCTCTTTTGCATAATTGTACTTTTATTTTGCTTATTTTGTGTCTTTCACTATGTAGATGATTTAATAACGCTAATGTTATTTTTCCTCCTAATTCAAATGTTATACATATTACTTTATATATTTTTTTAAGTAATGTTTTAAACTCACTTAACTGTCTATACGCCACTTAATCTATACTTTTACACTCAGAATTTACATTCTTCCCATTGTTTATATTTCTTATTTGCAATTACTATTCAATAATATTCAAAGCAAACAGTTGTCTATCGCTAGCTGATAGTTTTCCTGATTGCCATACCTCCTTATTTATTCTATGTTATGTCCTTATCTTATCTTAGCTCAACACTCAGATGTATGGTGTTGCAAATGTCTAAAACATAATCTAACCTAAGAATGTTATACTACACTTCAAAGGTAAACCTACTTTAAACTTACATGTAATAAATTCATTTTCACACCTCCCCCACTGCGCCACGCACACACACACACACGGTGGTGTGTAAGTGCGTGAGTGCACTCCTAGAGGGCAAAGGTCAGCAACACTTGAAGAGATTTCTCTTCTTTTTTCTTTTTTCTCTCTTCTTTCCTCAGCTAATAAACATGTAACCCACTTTATCATTTTATCATACTATACATCTCAACTCTTATTATAGTTATTAATCTAGGTTTTTATTTATTCCATTATTTAATTATACATATATATATATTTGTATATATAAAGGCGCTCTTTATATATCCAAACATACATGTATATCTTCAGTCTACCTTTTCTTCATCTCTTATTTCAATACCCCCATTATCTCTGTCGTACACATTAGTTTATTCCATTTTGCATTAATTCTTCTTATTGATTTCTTCCCATTTCTTCATCTATTTTTACTTTCATCTCATTTTAGCACTTTGAGATTTTTCTCCTATTTGCTTTTTCTTTTAACCTATTTTTATTTTTATTTGAACCTCCGGGGTTTTTACACAATTTGTACCTGGAAAGATACACACTTAAACACACACTAACAAACAAACAAACAAACAAACAAGTTTGCAGCGATCTTACCACCAATGGCATACGCTGACAACATGACTAATTGGTGTCGTCTTTTAACAGTCATGCTGAGTTACTTTGATTGTTAATTTTTTTTCTCAGGACAGTTTCTTGCAAAATGCCCTTCTCTGCAACAACTCCAACATGCAGTCGGGTGTAACCGCTGTTGTTGTTGTTGTCTCCTATTTTCTTTTTCTTTTTCAGGACAGTCTCTTGCAAAATTTCCCTCTTTGCCACAACGCCAACATGCAGTAGGGTGTAACCGCTGTCGTTGTTGTGGTCTCCTATTTTGGTTGAAATAGATTGTAATAGACCATATTAGATCTGCGTTTCTTTGGGTTCCTCTTTTCATTTTGAGAATTTGGAGTAATCCGTCGTCCCTTACAGAGCCGAACTTATAAGGATTACTTTTGTCTTTTTTGTAAGATAGTGGTTTAATTTATTATTGTGGTACACGTCGCTTCTACTGGAGATGGTTCCCCAGTGGAGGTGTCTTGCCTAGAGCATCCACAATAACCCACTATTTACTTCTCACAACTTTAATATGGAGTGATAGCCTAATGGCGATTACTCCCACACACTCTCACATTCACACCTTTCAGTATATTGATCTACGGAAATTTCAATGTTTCATGATGACTCCGTCGCCCTCCAGGTTATTGTTTTTTACGGACAAAATTCAGTTTTTTTTCTGAATAGACCATTTAAGGTCTGCTTTGGACTCCGTTGTCCTCAGAATAATGGTTCACGGATATTTAAAATTATTGTGGGCTCCGACACCCTCCAGTATGTTTGTTTATGGATATTACGGATTCCTGTTTTCGCGGTTCCGTTTACCTGCAGTATATTGGCCTCTTCAGTTTTTATTTTAATTCAGTTTTTATTTAAAATGTTAATACTCACGGACGTTGGACTCCGACGTCCCTCTAATTATTTGGCCTTTTTACCTGTTAGAGCCTAGGATTTACAGGGTTTGTCTATGCGTCGTAACCCTCAGTCACACGCTCTTTCTTAGTCGTTTCTTCCTTCGTCAATTTAAAACGTATTCACTGCTCTCTGCCTTCCTTCCTCTTGTCCTCGGATTTTCCGTCAGTCTTTCCAATTCCAGCCCGAAATGAAGAAAGCAGTTCCTCAATCAGGATTTGGTTGCCATGGTCTTTCTGGTTTCACTCATTCATGCTGGAATCGTCAGACGTGTTGGAATCCGGCTCGAAGGACCACTAAGATGTCACGTTCAAATACTGAGGACATCTATTAAACAAGACAAAAGGCAAGGAATCAAACAGAGACAGAATTCAATTTGGACTCAATTGAGGAGAGACGGCGTCAACCTGTAACCTCTTACAGTGTCTTAGCACGCTCTGACGAAGAAGGTTTTCGTCTCCTCTTTTATTTAGATGTTCAATGTTCACGCACCAACACATGTCACAGCAGGAATGGGAAGTATGTAAAACAGTCATTGTTTTCGGTCACATTGAAGACAAAGAAGAGGATGTCTCGGGCTTGGGCTCTTCCTGGATCCAGCTAGGGCAGGTGTTGGAGGACAATGGCTAGCCCCTCCCGTCTCCTGACCACAGCGACTTCAAGAGGGCAACGGGTCGTAAATAGCGTTGACCTCGGTTACCAAATAGTTGGAAGAGAGTTTGTGAAATACTTCAAAGAGAGTTCGTTTAACACTTCAAAGAGAGTTCCTCTGGAAGTTGAGCAGATCCTGCCATCTGTCCGTGTTGAAATCACAGTGGAGTTTCACGAGCCTTCTTCCTCTTGTTAGGCCTCGAAAAACAGCCTTCATCTTCTTATCAGGAACATAATGTAATACAACGTTTCTTTTGTGATAACTTACAAACAATTATTCCAAGAATTTGCATTACAACTGTTATTTGCACCAATATTCAGTCATTATAATGGCACATCTAGAGCAGTCATCCCTAACCTTGTTTGCACCACGGACCGGTTTAATGTCAGCATTATTTTCAGGGACCGGCTTTCCAATTGTGTGAGATAAATACAGCAACAATAAGTGCATGAAAAATACAACTCACTATAACGCTGAATTAGTAAGAGCCCTGGGCTTGTTTCTTTTCAATGAAATGCAGATGGAAATCAGCCTTTGGCTACAATCTGTCACATTTTATATGTTCATTAATATGCATTGTATCATGTCACAAAGTTATAAAAAATACAAACCCCGTTTCCATATGAGTTGGGAAATTGTGTTAGATGTAAATATAAACAGAATACAATGATTTGCAAATCATTTTCAACCCATATTCAATTGAATGCACTACAAAGACAATATTTGATTTTCAAACTCATAAACTTTTTTTTTTTTTTTTTTGCAAATAATAATTAACTTAGAATATAATGGCTGCAACACGTGCCAAAGTAGTTGGGAAAGGGCATGTTCACCACTGTGTTTCATGGCCTTTCCTTTTAACAACACTCGTTTGGGAGGGATCATATATTACAAGTTTATACATCGTTCTGCTCATTTTCATTCATTCATTTTTAAAGTGTGTATTAATTATTTAATATTTAGTATATGAAGTAAAATTGGAACTGTTGCACGTGTCTTGTTACCACATTTTAATATTAAAAGAACAGTTGATAATCTTGATATAAGGGTGAAAGGTCTTAGTTTTACAATTTACTAATTAAACAATTAGTGATGACCAGGTGTGCATTCATACTTGCAGCAACAGTTTTTTAAACAGGGATGAAGATATCCACTCTTAACTGCGAAATGCACCAGACATTGTACAAATACATGTTTCCATACTAAAACAATAAAATACAAATAATCTTTTCCTTGGAAAGTCATTCTCCACTTAATAGCTGAACAAATAAGATATTCTACCAACCAAAATACACTAAATATCCCCACATCTATGATGAAAAGCTTTACATTGACATTTGTAGAGCCGTTTAAGTCTAATTACTTGTTTGGACATAAATATGGAGCACAATACATTTCATATTCTAACACGGGCTCATAAATTGTTGCAGCAATTATGGTGGTAAAAATGACTGTTTGGTCTGCCATTCAAGCTTGTAAACTCATCAGGCACTGTATTACACCACTGGAAAAACACGGTTTTACCCATTTTTAGCTTCAACTTTTCTTCAATATTTACAGTGAAAACTGTATAGATTTGTCTCAATTGCAGACGTCATTCCACGTTTTGGAAAGGTTAGGTGGGAACACCATTATTCAAACACCAACAGAGCAAAAAACAAAAAAAACAAAAAACGTTTCATCAACTTTCCTGCAAGTCGATACAGTTGGCTACATGCAAATGTTCAAAAACACAATCTGGCCAGTTACTAGTTCTATAAAAAACCTTCATAAATACAAAATATTGCATTCATACAAAAATGTACAGCACTGAGACCCTAAGTGCCCCCCAAGACATCACAATTATCACAGTAGCAAAAATAAAGTCAAATGCAATACATAGAATGTACAATAAGAAAACAACTCATCATAGTTAACTGGAGACCAATGTAACCTTCAATTGTTTTTAAAATATTAAAACACAATTGTGGATAGAAGAGCTGGTGGTAGTTCATTCAAAGAGAGGCTCCTCTGTATTTAGGCGTACATTGATTAGTAGATGTTCTACCAAACATAATTGCTGAAAGTCACCATTGTTTCTTGTTAAGTATCTATACTAGAAGGATATGTAACCAATTATGAAAACATTTTGGTAAATCAGAAGATACTGTACATATTTGTAAATAGAAATAGTACATAGTACAAAATGGTACATAAATACTACAAAAAAACATACAAATATATGTTGACATTTTATATTGTCCAAAAAAAGGAGTAGATGAAGATAGTGTATTGGGAAAATGTGTTATTGTTAGAAATGTGTTTTGAATTATTTAAGGTTTTATAAAAGGGTGTGATTAACGAGTGATGCTCAAACGTAGTATTGTTTTTCCTCAGAGATCTATTGCCTTTTAACAAACTCTTACGCCTCACTGAAAAATTACTATTCAGGGGATTGTGACTAGTATAAGTGTACAGCTCCACTAATGGACATTGGAGTGTTACTTTCAAAGGCAAAATTTAAGTATTGCTAGAAACATAATTTTATATGAGACTTTATTGTATTATATGTATTTTTTTTTTTTTTTTTTTTTTTTTTTTTTTTTTTGTGTCCTGTCCAGCTTCTCAGGCAAATCATATAGTTGATGTAGATGCCCATGTCGGCTGTTCAGATTTACTTTACAAAAGAGAAGTGTAGGATACTTCTCTTGTTGCCTTATTTGTATTTGACTTTATTAAATGTATTTATATTATCATTTAGTGCAGCTGGGCCGGAGCAGGAGGGGATAGAAAGAGAAAAAAAAAGAAGACAGAGGGGGAAATTGTGGGGACAAGAGGGGGATTAGACAGAGAGACAAAAACAACAACAGCAAACAACAACAACAACAATAGAGCAACATCAGCAAATATGACATGTACAAATATGATGGTAAAAGTAATAGCAAATAAGCAGTTAGCGAAAAATAAAAAATAATACAGAAATTACAATGAGCATTATTACACTACAAATGGATCAATACAAATACCAATAGAAATAGCACTATTGATAATGAACAATACCAATAATTTACCTTTATTATCAACAATACAGTTGTTTAAATGCAACAATACATATACGTAATGATAACTTGAGATACGAAAGAATGCAGAAAAATGGAGGGGGAGAAAGAGAAGCAACCTACATTAACCTTGTAGATTGTTATAGTCACAATAGGTTAAGCTTTGTCAGTGTGCCATGTGTTACACCCAGTTTACCCTAGGGCAACAACGTTAATATATGTTTGATGAAACGCGATTATGTGCATGAGTGTAAGTATGCATATGTACTTGTATATGTACAGAATGTGTATATGTGTTTGTACAATGAATGTATATGTACAGAATGTGTATATGTGTTTGTACAGTGAATGTATATGTACAGTATGTGTATGTGTATGTTTGTATATTGAATGTGCGTGTGGATGTACGAACATTAGGTAGGTAAATATGTACTGTATTTGTGTATGCATGTGGGAGCGTAGGTACCTATGTACGTATGTGAGCATATGTGAATTTGCATGTACAATACATTCGACTCCCAGAGTGCGTGGGAGCCAGAGCACGGCCCCATCACCCCCGAGAGCCCAACCCACAAACAGGAGGCGTGGTGCCCAGGGAACCAGGGACCACCGCCCCCACGCAGCCAAGCCGGCCAGCGACAGGAACCCCAGAGCCCGACCCACCGTACCGCCCACAAGGGCCAGCAGCAGGCCGCAGACAGACGCACCCGGCAGAGGACAGGGCACGAGAAAAGCAGGGGACAGCCAGACCCCAAGCCAGCGAGAGACCACACCCCACACGGGCAGAAAGGCGAGACGCCCCGCCCGAGGGACCCAGAGACTCCCCGCAACTGGACGGGAAGACCGCCCCCGCCCCACCGGCAACCGGGCCCCCACGAGCCCAACCCCCACCCCCGGAGAGCGCGGCGAGGCCATCCCCCGGCCACCCCACCCAAACCGGCCGCCGCAGGACCACCCAGGCACAGGGCCACGGGAACCACCCACCCCACCCGCAGGGACCCCAACGATGGAGATGGAACAACCAGCAACCGCCCCGCCGAGCCCCCCCCCCTGAGGGAGGGGAAAAATTAAAAAATAATATTAATAAAATATATTAAAAAATAAATAAATAAATAAATTAATTAATTAATTAATTAATTTAAAAAAAAAGAATTAAAAGAAGATCACAGACATGCTGACAAACAAGGTCACTACCCCAGCAACTGGCCGACTCGCAGCACCTCGGAATACCTTGCAGCACCAAGCTACCACAATAGACGCAGGGACTAGGTCCAACAGGCCCCAACCAAGACGGGCACCCGGAAGGGATGGACAGCGGGACCCAGGAGCTCCAGACACGCAGTTCGGATGCAGTAGCCTGAGGCGTCGACCCCCGTCTGACAGGCAGGCCCAGAGCGTACCCCCAGAAATATACATACATACATACATATATACATACACATACACACATACATGTATACATACCCACACATACACATATATACATATACATACACATATGTACACATACACATATATAAACATACATACATACACACACATATACATACATATACACAGTTCGTCAGCCCCGACAGCCATCACGAGCGCGCGCTGCCACCAGTCACAACATCAGCCACACCCCTGCACCAGACCCAGCAGCCACGGGCGCCCACACCACAAACAAACGGCAGCAGAAACAGCAGCCGCAATAACCCCAGACAGCCAGCACCAGCCAATCAAATCAAAGCGATCAAAAAAAAAACTGCGACCAGCTACCACACGCCACCAGGACCACGGAGACCAGCCGGCGCCAGCCCGCCAGTCAGCCCGAACGCCAACACGCAAACAAGAGACACCAACAACCCCCCCAACCAAAAGGCCCCCCCACCCCAACCCAAACCCGCACAAACACACCACCGCCCAAACAACCGAGACACAGCATCCAGACCAGACACGGGGGCTGCGCCGCCACCACACCAAGTCACCAACAGAGACCCCACAGCGCAAGGTCGGGCCACACGGGCACGGACCCCACCCAACAGGAAGTAAGACCCGCGCGACGCCACACACAAATAAATAATAAGATTAAAAAATAAATAAATAAATAAATAAATAAATAAAATAAAAAATAAAATTAAAAAAATAAAATAAAATAAAAATAAGTAAATAATAAAAATAAAAATAATAAATACATTAAAAATAAAAAAAAATATATAACAATAATAAATGAATAAAAGCCTGGCAGGCCACCAGACCACAGTCCCCGCCGGCCGACGAGGCAATGAGGGGTGCGCCGAACCCCAAACCCCCCATGCATGTGTACAAGGCCCCCAGAGTGTCTACTGTGTAGTTAAAATTTGGAGGTCAGCCGTTACAGCCGACCTCCAGTCCCTATTGATGTGTGTACTGTAGCGTGAGTGAGATATGTATGCTTGTGGGAACTAATAATGCAATTAAAATTGGGGGACATCAAGGTCATGGTGGGTCCCAACCAAACCAAGCCCCCCAAATCCTAAGTGTCTAATATGCAGCTAAGATTGAGGGATGGACGAGCAGGGGACAAGACAGGAGGACTGGAGCCCCATTGGAGGCATCCTCAACACCCCGCCATGCCTCCTCGCAGGACAATCCCCAAAGTCCTATATATGTGTGACTGTGTGCGCTATAAGTAGGAGGAGTAGAGGGCCCGGACATCCCCCCAGTCCACGCGGCCGACAACCAGGAACTACGGCCAGGAGGCCGCCACCCCCCGCCACAGCCCGTGACCCACACCAGACCACTTTAACGTGACGCCACGCGAGCCCTCCCCCCGCCAAACAAAGCCATCCCCCGCCCGCCCCAACCCAACCCTGCAGAGCCCATACCGGCAACCAAACGCAGAAAAACCGCACAGCCCCCACGCCCAATGCAAACACCGCATCCCGGCCATCCACACAGCAACGTGCCCATACGAGTCCCGGCCAGGGGAAGGAGCCCCCCAACGGGGGAGGAAGCCAATGCATCCCGTCCGCCCGCCAGCCCCCAAACCAGCCGGCAAGCCAACGCCAGCCAGCCCCACAACCCCACAAGCGCACAGACACCAGCCACAGTCCCCCAACCACTCCAACCCAACACAGCGATGCCAACCACTGGCCAACCATCACCACCACCGCCCGTCCGCAGCGTAAACACCCGCGGCCGCCGAAACCAAAACAAAAAAGCGACCGACCCCGTAAACCACAACAACGCACACCCCCGGCTACCACCGAGGCCACCAACCCACCTACCCCAACTCATCCACAGCCAGGCCAATTGAGCCACCGGACATCCACACCCATGCACACACCTACACATTCATATACACATACATACACACATACATATATGCATATACATATACATACACATACACACATATACACACGCATGCATATACATATAAACATACACATCCACACATATATACACATTAATGCACCCACACACATATACATAAGCCCACATATACACAAACACATACATACACAACACACACAAAAAAAATAAATAAAAAATAAATAAATAAATTAAAAAAAAATTAAAAAAAAGAAAAAAAATAGAAAGAAAAGAAAAAAATAAAAATAAAATAAAAATAAACCCTTTAAATAAAATAAAATAAATAAAAATAAACAAGAGGCCTGGTCGCCAACAGTGCCCAACGCCACCAAACCCCGCAGCCCCTCCCGCACGTCCAGGCCCCCCCCGCCCACCACCCACCAGGCATCCCATCCGGCAAAAAGCCATAAGGGCCCAGCCCTGCGCCCAGAGCCGGCATGCCACGCCACCTCAGCAGACCCGGCGCCGCGATCAGCAATGCACACCGGGGCAGCGACACATACATATGTACCTACATACATACACACAGATTTCACCATACATATATACAAACGTACACACACCCACATACACGCGTACCCATATATATTTTAACAGAATAAGTTAAATATATTAAATAGATTAAAAAAAAAAAATAATAATAATATATATATATATATATATATATATATATATATATATATATATATATATATATATATATATATACATACACACATACATATATATATATATATATATATATATACACATACATACACATACATACATACATACATACATATATACATACATACATATACATATATACACATACACATACACATACATACATATTTATATATATATACACATAAAATAAATTAAAATAAATAAATAAAATTAATAAAAAAATAAGGGCAGAGTAAAACACAGGAGGGGGACTCCCGCAGGGCAGTCGGGCAGCACCGCCGGGGCCCCAACAAGGGAGGCAAGCAGTCCCCCCCAACCCGGCACCAGGCAGGCCCGCACAGCCGCAGCGCAGGGCGACCCCGGGCAGACCCCGCCCGGCGCCCCAAGGGAAGGAGGAAGCCCACGGACACCCGGAGCCAGAGGGGCACGAGCCGACCCCCGCCCGACAGCGGCAAGACCCCAGCCCCACGGGTGCAACCCCCCGCCCAACCACCCACGGGAGGGACAGCCCCCCCAACCAACCCAAGGCGGCCGCCCACAGCCCCACCCGCACCCCAACACCCGCCCAGGCACCTCCACCCACCCCCAGCCACCAGACCACCAACGGATCGGCCCGCCAGCCCGGAACCAGGAAACACACCCCAGGCCCACCCGACCCCGCGGCACACGGCCCCCCCGGCACCCAGGACCCCCCACCCACGGAGCAAGACCCCCGGGACAGAGCCCCAGCCCCGGCCCCCAAGGGAGTCAGGTCAGAAAATTAATTAGCGGTGCCCAAAGAGATCGGAATTCTGTCAGTTGTTGGTTTGATTCAGCAGACATTCTTTCCATAACTACATAATCTAATAAAATGTTTTTGTAAAGGTTTATACATAAATTATTTTTTGATTTCCAATTTATGAGAATAGTTTTCTTGGCGATGCCTAACGCATTTATAAGGAGGTATGTTTTGTTTATATCAAGATCAGTTGCGGAGAGATCACCCAACAGGCAGAGTGCGGGGGAGATGGGAATAGGAATCTCTAACCCTAATGATAGGTTCTCGCACACTCCAAGCCAAAAGTTACTCACGGGAGCACAGGACCACATTGAATGCAAGTAATTATCTATCTTATTATCTGAGCAGTGTACACAGATGTTAGAGTCAGCTAAACCCATTTTATACATTCTTAGACCGGTGTAATGTATTCTGTAAAGTATTTTGAGCTGAATCAGTCGTACATTTGGATTCTTAATCAAACGAGTAGTATTGAGGCATATTTGTTTCCAGAATTCTGGGTCACAGCTTGTTGATACGTCTGAGTGCCATTTAGAAGTTGGAATACTTATTGTGTTATCTATTTTTGATAAGAGAGCATATAATTTGGATAAAGCTTTGGGGGCAGATGTTTTGAAGAATTTAACGGTCGTAGGATTACTTTCCCATGTTGTTTTGTTGAATCTTGCGCTGATTACAGATTTGATTTGTATATATTCTAGAAATGTATTAGGATTGATTGCATATTGTGTTATTAAACTTTTAAAAGAGATACAACTGTTTGCATTGATGATATCCCCAAGGCATCCGACTCCCTTATCATACCATGTTGGAAAGTTCAATGGCTTCTTGTTTAAAAGAAAATCAGGATTATTCCAAATAGGCGTAAATTGGCATGGAGTGAGCGGGGACCCAGTTATTTTCAAAAACTCCCACCAAGCTGTTAAGGTAGTGCGTATATTAATACTTTTAAAGCAGTTGTGTTTTCGGAGAATTTGGCTAATAAAGGGCAAGTTAGAAATTGGGATCTCCTGGCTAAGTGATTGTTCAATCTCTAACCATAAACTATCTAATGAAGTGGGATTGATCCATTTTAATATATATTGTAGTTTATTTGCAAGGAAATAATAGGAAAAGTTTGGGAGTTCTAGACCCCCATGTTCTTTGGGTTTTTGTAAAGTTTTAAGGCTGATTCGTGCTGGTTTACTCTTCCAAAGAAACTGATTGATGTGTGAGTCTAGTGACTTAAACCAGATTTGAGAAGGTTTGGTTGGAATCATTGAAAATAGATAATTAACCCTAGGCAAGACCATCATTTTCACGGTAGAAACCCTTCCCATAAGTGAGATTGGCAGTGTTTTCCAACGTGCCAGATCATCCTCAATCGATTTTAAGATTGGGGAGTAATTCAAGCGATTCAGATCTGACAATGTGGAGGAAATATTGATTCCCAGGTATTTAATGTTCCCTTTATGCAGTGGAATCGATGAGGTGCTCTGAAAGTCAAAATTAATTGGTAACACAGTAGATTTGGACCAGTTGATGGAGTAATCTGAAATAGAACTGAATTTATTGATAAGTGAGATTGTATCTTGAAGAGAAGAATGTGGATTTTGTAAGAAAAGTAATACATCATCAGCATAAAGGCTTATTTTATGATGAACGGTTGCGGTATGGATGCCTTTAATATTTGCATGCTGTCGAATAGCGGTTGCAAGAGGTTCAATAAATATAGCAAACAGTGACGGAGAAAGTGGACACCCTTGCCTTGTGCCCCTCATAAGATTAAACCTTGGAGATATTTGGCTGTTCGTTCTAACCGAAGCTGTAGGAAAACTATATAGGACCTTAATCCATTCTATAAATGAGTCTCCAAATCCAAATTTCTGTAGACTAGCTAGAAGAAAATTCCAGTTCACTCTATCAAATGCTTTTTCAGCATCTAATGAAACAACAGCTGTTTTTAGATTATGAATAACAGAATAGTCTATCACATTGAGTAGACGGCGAACATTGTTGGACGATTGTCTCTCTTTGATGAAACCTGTTTGATCAGGATGTACTATATATGGAGTGACTTTTTCTAATCTTTGAGCTAATACTTTGCAGATAATTTTAAGATCAGCATTAATCAGGGAGATTGGCCGGTAACTGGATGGAAGTGTTGGGTCTTTATCAGGTTTTAGCAAGAGACTGATCGTGGCAGAGTTCATATTTGGATTATATGTATAGTACATGTTCCAAAAAGAAAAACGCACAAAACACAGTATATTTAAATATACTACATGTAAAAAAGGGAATAAATATACAAAATAATCTCGTTTGGTTACGCTATCATGAGCGCAACACAAGGTTGTAAAAGTTTCAACTACACTTCTAAATAAGATGTCAAAAGCAAACTGAAATCAAATACAGCTTAAATATTGAATAATACCTATTTATGATAATTTATCAAAATATAAAAGAAATATACCTGAACAGAACGCTCATGATGGTTACACCAAAAAGTAACGCTATGAATCGCGTTTTTCCAAGTTTTTGGGGCATTTTTATGCTATTTCCAAGCATCTCCTTTTTATTATCGTTGATTTTAAATGGTCAAACTAATGCATATTATATATGCATGCCCTAGTAAACAAAACAAAAGTCATATTTATTTTGATTGTTACATTTTGAAGTACATTTGTGTAGGTGGGTGCGAATGTACCCATTACCAGAGCTGTACACATAATGTTTGTTTAGATATTTTTAATAGAAATTTGAAATATATACTGGGTGAGATTGTAAGTGTTTCCACTGTATCAATTTTATCATCTTGCTATTGACAAGTTATGTATGTTTTTCCCATGTTAATTTTTCATCAACAATAACGATAACGGTTTGAGGCATCACACTGATTCTGATGCCATCCATGAATAAGTTCACATCTTCATTATTGTAGCTTTAGTATTTTGTGCTGAAAATCATTGAAGTTAGTTTTATTTTTAAAAATAAGTGAAAATGTATTAATTTTAATCCATTCAGAAAAACTAAACCGTTTTTTATTTGCTTCTTTTGTCAATAAATATATTAAAATGTGATACATTATTTAAAGACCGGTGTCATCTGCAAACAGAGTCAGTATCAAATCAAATCAAATCAAATCAACTTTATTTATAAAGCACATTTAAAATTTACCACAGGGGTAGCCAAAGTGCTGTACAATGAACAGGTTAAAAGATAAAACGAGTACCGAGCAAACACAACACAACACAAACAGAACACGATAAAAAATAAATAATTAAAATAGAATTAATAAAAACATAAAAACAGGATCACAGCAGGTGTATTATGGGGCGCCATTGCAGGATGGATATCACTCAGTGTTAAAAGCCATGGAATAAAAGTATGTTTTTAAGAGAGATTTAAAAACAGGAAGAGAGGAGGCTTGTCTAACACTCAGGGGTAGGTCGTTCCAGAGCTTGGGAGCTCATACCAACATTTTTTTTAAATCATTTATATGGATTAAAATAAACGTGGTTCCAAATTCGAACTTTGGGGAACCCCGAGATACTAATTTAGCTTGTATTAGAATTCTTAATTATTAATGGAACCCTTTTGTTCGATTTCACAAAGATAGCTATGAAGACATTTTATAACATTTTCAATGCCATGTGTACATAATTTTCTTAGAATATTTTCAAAATTGACATTATCAAATGCCTGAGACAAATTAAAATATTTGCAGAGTATATTTCTTATGATCTAAATGTACATTTGAGTTTGCTATTATAAAAGTCACCCAGCATAATACAATAGGCTTTCAATCAGTGAGCAACACAATAATGCAAAAAAACGTCAACGTCAAAAGTATGTAGCAACATATTTAAGCATTAAGCCTTCAATTGTAAAAGTGAATGTCTAATTTTGATTACTGCTTAGTGTATCAATATAATCTTAGTTTAGTGTAGATTCAACTGGCGCTAAATCAATTAAAAAAGTAAACAACATTCTGTTTGTCTATGATGTCTGCTTACAAGTACACATCAAAGCAACGTAACTTAGTTATGGGATGTCTTGTGAGTGCTATGTTGCAAAGCCTGACTGAGTTAAAAATGTTGGAAAAAAAATGGGAGAAAACAAAACAAAAACATTGGGAAATTGTGAGGCATATTATCCCGATCTCCATCTCGTTTACCCATATTTCTGCGCTTATTGATTAATTCCTTCAAAATGCATCCAAAAACATTAACTTCCTGGCAAATCTAACAAAGATGCTTAGAAGGCACATGCAAACCATCAGTTATGTAAGCAATGGTGTTCACGGTGGAACTGAATAGAAGCCGTTTTATCTTTTAAATGGAAATATTACCTAACATAATACGGTGAGTCACTGTAACAGGTTAACAATTGGCGCAAACTTCCTGTCAATCAGTTATTATGCAGCAACTGTCGGGTGAATTACGGAGCAATCGTGTGTGTTAGCCAGCTGTCAGGCCTCAACGGTACAAAGAAACACTGACCGCTTCAAGCATGCACTGTGGAATACTTGACACACACTATTGCAATACTGCACTGAGAGAAAACTTGATCGTCCCTTTTCTAAAAATGATGATGAGCTGTGAATGGATGCATTCGCTACGTTCAGGATGGATGAGAGTTTCTGAAAACTGTAAAGAGTGGAGGAAGAGGAGAAGATGGTTGCAGTTAGTCCAGTCTGTTGATTGATGGGATGCAGATTATGACAACCGTACTGAGCTCACTGGCTTCAAGACGCACACGTGTCTTCAGATTCTTGTTAACACTGATACCCAAGGTTTTTGCTAGTTTTTTCTAAAACTCCACGATCGAAGTAACAATATAATGATAATCCCTCCTAAAGTCAGAGTATAAGTGTTTTCTTTAAGGATGCTTTTCAGTCTGTGTGACTTCCTTCCTCGGTTCTGGAAACTCATCTGATGCAGCTGGTATTTCCTATATTTTATTTGATGAAAGGAAATCAAAATGCAAGTCTTTCCAGTGTACGTGTCAATTTGTTGCAAACTAACATTTTTACATTTCCTGAAGGTCATGCAAGTGTCAAACTAAGTCAACCAAGGCTATCTTAACGAACAGGCTAAAAGCCGGGGGCCCCACCCATTTTGGTGGCCCTCCGTATTGACGGCGGAATGCAATGATTGGGGTTCATAGTTGTCAATCAAAGATGCATGCGGCCGTCACACAGAATATATTCTAGCGAACAGAAATATAATATAAAATATGTTGATATCAAACTGTGTCGTGGTAACGTTGTATCGTTGAATGCGAATGTCCGACTTCTGTGGCTCGTGTTAGACACGGAAGAGGGTGGCAGGGTTAAAAAAAATGGCTTGCTCGAACACCATTCACTGCAAACAGCATCTTTGCACATTTTCGCACAGTGCAACTTCAAGGATGTGTGGCTTTAGAACAATCAATTTAATGCATGGTTGAAGGCGGTGGATGGAAACGTATTACATGTTTAGGACCCGGATGTGGAGCCATTGAGGAGGGAAGCGTTTGTAAACATTGCGGTGAAAGTGAATGAAATGATAAAGCAAAAGTCAAAAATCTGGGATAGGTCCGTGTCAAAAGCTACTGAAACGCCACAAACACTATACAAGGGTCAATTTGCAATCTGCCAACAGTTATTGTTTACAAAATCAGGAAATAATTATCTGCACACAGGAAGGATTTGAGGGCCAAACCCAAATGATTTAAATGGCAGCCAAAAGTAGTTTTTGATTTTGCTTAGTTATTGTGCGTTAGCCACTTTATTCTGGCTTATTTTGTATTTAAAAAAAAGTTTGAGCGTTCAATACCACAAATGTATTACATCATTTGATTTACAACAATAATAGCAAATTCTAAATTTTAAATGAGAAGTTATAAAAATGTGTTATTGTGTTCACTACTAATGTCAAAGTATTGGATCGAGAATTTTCGAGACATCCTTATTTACAATGCAATTCAAAGCAGTGAATATTGTTTATTTTTATAATGCCATAACTGTCATGATCCTTTGTGACGTACCTGGACATTTGTTCATTGTTTCCTTAATTTGAGTTAATTTGCTCTCCAGAACTGTTTTTTTTTTTTGTTTGTTTCTACTTCCTGTTTGCCTGCACCACGCCTCTGGTTTGAGTGTGGGCTCACTAACCTGTCTCCCTGGATGCCAATCAGGAAGCCTCATTGTGATCTGCAAGTATAATAATTGGTTTATCTGTGGTGCGTAACTTTGGTCCACTCCTTGTCACGGCCCGGGCGCATTCCAATGCGCATTCATCTGTGCGCTCCGCTGAGCGCACCTTCAAGCGCGCCACTCCTGCCCAGCTGCAATCAACGAGCAAGCAACACACCTGACGCTAATGAGTCCCCTGCGCTTCTTAAGCCAGCGCAAACCTGCTTTCTGGGCCAGAACGTAGCTACTTGTTTCGTACAGTAAGCCTACACGTCTCTAGCTCTATGTTCACTCTCTCTCTCTCTCTCTGTGTTTCTCCCCCTCTGTGTTCATTTGTCTTGTGTTCCTGTGTCGCCATCCAGCAACATTCCTCCGTTTCCTGGTGACGAGCTGTGTGTCTCGTCTCCCCGTATTCCCTCTGGTTCACTGGCTGCCTTCTTGGATCTCGACCTCCCGCCTGGACACAGACCTTGACGCCTCACTCTTGCCCCTGACCTCCTGCCTGTCCCTGTACCTCCGAGCTTGCCTTGCCCTCCTTGGACTTCCTCAACACGCACCTTCAACACATCCCGGTAACACTCAACTTCACATATTCGCACACCACACACATTTTGGATTAGTTAAAAGCCTACTGAAATGCGATTTTCTTATTTAAACGGGGATAGCAGTTCCATTCTACGTGTCATACTTGATCATTTCGCGATATTGCCATATTTTTGCTGAAAGGATTTAGTAGAGAACATCGACGATAAAGTTCGCAACTTTTGGTCGCTGATAAAAAAGCCTTGCCTCTACCGGAAGTAGCAGACGATATGCGCGTGACGTCACAGGTTGTGGAGCTCCTCACATCTGCACATTGTTTACAATCATGGCCACCAGCAGCGAGAGCGATTCGGACCGAGAATGTGACGATTTCCCCATTAATTTGAGCGAGGATGAAAGATTTGTGGATGAGGAAAGTGAGAGTGAAGGACTAGAGGGCAGTGGGTGCGATTCAGATAGGGAAGATGCTGTGAGAGGCGGGTGGGACCTGATATTCAGCTGGGAATGACTAAAACAGTAAATAAACACAAGACATATATATACTCTATTAGCCACAACACAACCAGGCTTATATTTAATATGCCACAAATGAATCCTGCATAACAAACACCTCCGAAATCAATCAATCAATCCCCCCTCCCGTCCATATAATCCACCAATACAACTCAAACACCTGCACAACACACTCAATCCCACAGCCCAAAGTACCGTTCACCTACCCAAAGTTCATACAGCACATATAATTCCCCAAAGTCCCCAAAGTTACGTACGTGACATGCACATAGCGGCACGCACGTACGGGCAAGCGATCAAATGCTTGGAAGCCGCAGCTGCATGCGTACTCACGGTACCGTGTCTGCGTATCCAACTCAAAGTCCTCCTGGTAAGAGTCTCTGTTGTCCCAGTTCTCCACAGGTCAATGGTAAAGCTTGACTGTCATCTTCCGGGAATGTAAACAATGAAACACCGGCTGTGTTTGTGTTGCTGCAGCCGCCCGCAATACACCGCTTCCCACCTACAGCTTTCTTCTTTGCCGTCTCCATTGTTCATTGAACAAATTGCAAAAGATTCACCAACACAGATGTCCAGAATACTGTGGAATTTTGCGATGAAAACAGACGACTTAATAGCTGGCCACCATGCTGTCCCAAAATGTCCTCCACAATCCGTGACGTCACGCGCAGACGTCATCATACCGAGACGTTTTCAGCAGGATATTTCGCGCAAAATTTAAAATTGCACTTTAGTAAGCTAACCCGGCCGTATTGGCATGTGTTGCAATGTTAAGATTTCATCATTGATATACAAAGACTTCGTGGTCGGTAGTAGTGGGTTTCAGTAGGCCTTTAAACGCCTCATTTCCTATTGTATTTCTTAATAAATAGAGCTAAACGACGTCCTCGCCTCTGTGCCGTCTTCTTCCCCTGCTGTACCGTAAACAATTCTGCTTCGATCATGTTGGTACTGCCTGGGTTGTCCTTATTAAGTCGACTTTTTACCTGCACTTTGCCGTATGCCTCTGCATCGTTTTATTCTGTGAGTAGATCTTTGATTCTATATAATAATTGTATCTATCTCGGAAACGGTTGCCGTTTTAAGCGCACTTGTGTTAATTAAACTCCAGGTAAGCTGAGGAAACTTCAGTCTCGTCCACAGCCAGGCAGTTCTGCATATTAGAGTTGACAAACGTTGTTAAAAGTCACCGTTCTGAATAACAAATCTTTCAGCTGCTATGCACATATACACAGTCCATCCCCCCTGACAGACACACACACACACACACACACATACACACACACACACACACATACACTGACTTTCAGCAGCTCAGGCGAAACATGGATACGCCAAGCTCAGTAGAGGATGTCCACTGAGACAGCAGAGCCAGACTCCTGTTTCTCTCCTGGGACCCACTCTGGCTAGCACACATGCTAATGCTGGCAATCCCTCCCGTTCATTCGTATAATCATCTTCCTCATCTGGGTCTCTGAACTGCCTTTTCACCACCTATTAGCTCTCCAACTTGCAGCGGCGACAAAAGAAGGCTTTTGACAAAGCACCCAAACAGCTTTTCAAAAGCTCCTCACCGTGCCGGATTACTTCCTCCGACTTGAAGGAGCGCTGATTAGTAGCCACTTGAGAAAAAACCGAATGTCAGCAACGGTTTGTGAATTATTTAGTCATTCAAATCGGCGAGAAATGAAAAGTCAGTGGCCACAAAGAATGGAGACAGCTTCCGTTAGGTGTACTTAAACCTCTGCGGCTAAGACAAGCTGTCCGTGCAGCTGAGTGAAGCTCGGCCACAATATCTCTTCGAGGCCAAAAACAGTCGACGCGGTGGCCAGCTGCGACCACGGCGGCAATTTGGCACTTTAGCAAGGTGCAAGGTTTTGTGGTCTTACCAGCCGCTTACCTTTGCTTTTCTTGCAGGAACTTTGTCATCACACTCAGCACAACGACCGAGGACCTAGGCGAGAATAAATGAGTTCAATGTTGGCATACTTTGAGGCAAGGTGTTAGCTTTAGTGTTTCCATCAGCTCAGCCATATTTTGAAAGAAAAGTGCTCTACCAAACACTATTGCTACCATATATAAACATTAGCAATAGGAGAACAGGTGGGTTAAGAACATTTTAACTATCATCGTCATTCAGTTTAGGGAGTAAAAAACAGTATTATACAGTAGGTTTCACTGTATTTTTGCCTCATTCCTGTGATAATCCTTCATGTGACTGAAGCATTTAGGAGTGGAACTATCCAGGTACCATTTGTGAGCAGATAATACTGTACCATCCCTTTCTCTTTCAGACTTACCGTGTCAGGTCGTTAATGCATTCTTTACCCAGGTTTACAATGAAGGATAAGGCCAAATTACAGTGGTACCTGTTACGGTTCAAACACCTGCCGCCTCTCACACTGCTTCGCCTCGGGACACGCCCACGGGCGTTCCTCTCCTGCTGCAGCCGTGCAGCAATCAACACACCTGACGCTGATGAGACTCCCGAGCTTTATAAGCCGTCGCATCCTGCGTTCCAGTGCCAGAACGTAGCTACTAGTACCTGTACAGTAAGCCTTACACGTCTCTAGCTTCCTTGCTCATGTGCTTCCTCGCTCTTTGTGTTTCCCCTCCATTGTGCTCATTGTGTCTTGTCCTGTGTCGTCATCCAGCAGTCCTTCGTCATCCCCTGGTTTCGAGCTGTGTGTCTCGTCTTCCTGGTTCCCCTCTGGACTCCCTGCTGCCTTCCTGGGTCTCGACCTCACGCCTGCCCTCGGACAACGACGTCTCGCTCCAGCCCCTGACCTCATGCCAGTCCCTGGACCTCCGAACCTGCCTTGCCCTTTCTGGACTTCCACACCGATCTCAACACGCACCTTCAACACCACCCGGTAACACTCCACATATAATTGACTACATACAGTCACACCGTATACATTTGGATTAGTCACACACGTCATTTATATATTTTAATAGTCACACACGTCATGTATATATTTTAATAAACACGCTGCAAGCTAACGACGTCCCTGCCTCCATGCCGTCTCCTTTCACTGTACCGTTATAGTACCTACTGCAAATACTTGCTACATTGTTAGCAACTTTACCAGTGTAGACATTTTTCTACAATACTTAAGAAATCCCTGCAATATAACACTAATACACTACAGTTAAACTTACAGCTGGAAATTGTAATTATCATATCAAATATTAGACAAGAGATAACAAAAACACAATATTCGGTACCTCCGGGATTTTGCAATCGCACCGATTTATGCAAAATATGTTTCCAATTTCCCGCAACTTTCCTCCACATTTTGCTCAATCGCCGTCATTTTCACCATTTAAATGTGTCTCTGATTGGTGCTCAACCACACCACACACATCAAATATCTAATCAGAACTTATGTTTGATTCTTGTGTAGACAAAGCGGATACAGCAACGTGTACCAATATATTAAGTCTTGACAAACGCGCGCCGGGACACGCCCCTGCAAGGCTGCAGGCAATTTACAATCAGCGCACCTGTGTCCGATAAAGACAGACAGCATAAAGACCAGCGGACCCGAAGATCCAGTGCCAGAACGTAGTTCACTCTCGTATGTCCCGTCTCTGGCTTCCCTCCCGCGTACTTGCGCTCTCTCTGTGCCTTCCTTGTTCCCGTGTCTTAAGCCCTTTGTGTTTCCCGCAGTGCTTTCCCTGTTTCCCGTGATCGAGCTGTGTGCCTCGACTTCCCTCTGGATTCCGGACTGCCTCCCCTGATCCTCGACCCCTGCTTGGACACGTACCTTGTTACTTCTCTCCATCCCCAGACAGCTTGCCTGCCCACGGACTGCCTTCTTGCCTTGCCCCTTTGGTCTGACGGAGAATTCATCCAACACGCACATACAACAAACTCTGGTAACATTTACATGGTTAATTCTACACATCGTCTTGCACCTTTCACTTAGAGTAGCATACACATCCCACCTAATCATCAGTGTCAATAAACCTATTGAACTGATTCCTGCCGTAGTGTTGTCTACTTCCCGCGCCGTACGTAACATTATTTCCTTAAAAGGCAAAATTGTCGTCCAACTTTCTAGTCGGAATTTAACTGGAGGTCAGATTCTCGACACAGAAAGTCAGTGCATTCTCACCATCCCCGAGTTGTTTTTTTCCCAAGATGGCTACACCAAGTGTTAACAGTAAATAGAAGCTACTGTAATAATCAGTTTATTGGCATTTCTTGGTATTTTTTGTCGAACTAATAAGCCGTATCGATAGTATAGTTCGACATATTTACGTTCTAATGCCGTTGTCGTGTATTACCATTTTTTAAATACATTGCAGACGTGCTGTTATTGCTAACAATAACCTGATTGTTCCTTGACATGTTTTTTTATGTTTTCGTGGGCTGTTTAATTAATTAAAAATAGTGCACGAAGTAGTCGGGATACACTTTCTGAATATTGTTATAACCGACCAGTTAATAGTTACGCCTAAACCCTTACTCTGGCTATAAACAGGAAAAGTTTTTTCCTCAAATATTTTCCATGTAAAAAAAAACGGAAATGGAATAGATGTTGACTTTTTGTTTTTCCTCAGTCTATATGGACAGAAATGCGTGTCTGTTAGTGGAACAACACCTGCAGACACGTTTTTCTCTTCCTTTCTTTTGAAGAGAAGACAATGTGGCCCCATATTACATCTATGCAGACTGCAGCAGTACGCTAACCATAGTGATAGCTAAGGACATCACAACAGGTAGGATACAATTATAATAATTTTAAAAGTGATGGCTATGGTAGATTGTTTGATATACATTATTCATGTGTATTGTAGGTAGCTTTGAGCAGAATGCTGCCCCAAACCCTTCACCGTCTCCTGCCCTGCCACATAATGACGGCTTCAATATGGACCAGTTATTGTTCCTCATTCAATCAAGCTTGATTGCATACTCCCAACATTCAAGTAGACATACAATCACAAACAGTTCATAAACCAAACAAAAAAAAGAAAAAAAATACAATATAAAAGGCATTGTCACATTATATAAAAGTGTGCTTGTGCACATTCAGTAAAAAGGCATCTAATAAATAAATAAAAGCATCAATAAAAAAAAAAAAAAAAATATATATATATATATATATATATATATATATATATATATATATATATATATATATATATATATATATATATACTTTAAAAATGTGTCTACACATTCTATTAAAGACACAGATACCAGTGTTTCCATATGTAGGATTCATACCTAACAGAACTACACGTAGGATTTATTATCTGTGTAATAAGAGTATTCTCAGACCCCTGCAGTCTACATATAAACTTAAACATCAGTTTTCTCAGGGTGGCGTGGAAGGTGTTTATCCCTAAATCACAAAAAATCTTGCTGGCACTACTACCCCTGGGCTTTCCGAGCAGGATTCTGAGACAGTCATTATATGCAACCTGGAGTTTGCGCAAGCTCTCTTTCTTGAACCTCACCAAGAGGGGTGCCGTGTACATAAGAGTGCAGTAAGCTCTAAACAAGTACACCTTCACTTCATCAGAGCAGTAGTGAAATTTTCTCACCAGCCTATTGGTTTGGACATACAGCATTATTCTCTGTCTAAGCGAAACCGACGAAAACGACACGACAGCCAGCGACATGGGAGAAAGTGAGGACAAATTCGGCGATCGCCTTCTAACCAACGATTGGTATGTGTTTGTTTGGCATTAAAGGAAACTAACAACTATGAACTAGGTTTACAGCATATGAAATATATTTGGCAACAACATGCACTTTGAGAGTGCAGACAGCCCAGTTTTCATCAATTAATATATTCTGTAGACATACCCTCATCCGCTCTCTTTTCTTGAAAGCTGATCTGTCCAGTTTTGGAGTTGATGTCAGCAGGCCAGGGAAGCTAGGGTCGATATTCTTCTATGCCATCTCTGTCATAGCATAGCTTTCGTCGGTAAAGTGTGCGGAACAAACGTCCAATTTCTTGCCACTTTCGCATCTTTGGGCCACTGGTGCAACTTGAATCCGTCCCTGTTTGTCTTGTTACACCCTCCGACAACACACCGACGAGGCATGATGTCTCCAAGGCACGGAAAACAGTCGAAAAAACGGAAAATAACAGAGCTGATTTGACTCGGTGTTTGTAATGAATATTAGAAAGGCGTTTAATTCGCCAAAATTCACCCATTTAGAGTTCGGAAATCGGTTAAAAAAATGTATGGTCTTTTTTCTGCAACATCAAGGTATATATTGACGCTTACATAGGTATGGTGATAATGTTCCCCTATAAAGCCAAATTGGTTGTCTGTGGTGCAAATAAGATCCCCAAATCTGTATATCATCACACTTTGCAGCACTTCAGATATTATACTGGCTAGGGCGATAGGTCGATAATTGTCCTTACTCCCTACCTTACCAGCCTTGTCTTTAATGACAGGTCCTAAAATAACTGTCAGCATAGCATCTGGCAGGATGCCATGCATTACCAACCCTGTAAAACAGATGGAGAGCAACACAGCTACCCTAAGGCTTGCTAGCTTCAGGTGCTCTGCAGTAATATTATCCATGCCACATGCTTTGTTAACAGCTAGTTGCCTGATGGCTTGGTAGATGTCATTGGGGCTGATGTATACCACTTCCTCCTCTATGTTACCTGTACAATACGGCTCACTTCTGACACAGTTGAATAGAGCAGCATAGAGCTGCCTCCATAGTTCAGTTATATTTCCTCCACCAGATATGCCCTCAATATTACATGGCAATGCTGCTTTAACCCTATTTATATTTTTAACTTCCTTCCAGAAGCCAGTGACATTGCTGTCAAGCCGTTTCCACACCATAGAGTCAGCTCTCAGGGCTTTCTCAGGCTTGCCAACAAAGCGCACTGCATGTTTGTATCTATATCTGTATCAGTATTGCTTAGCTTTTTATGCTCAAGAACAGGTCCCTGTCTAGGCCTACCAGCATGTGGGCCAGCTACATACCTGTTCCACCCAGGCTTGGTGTTTTTAGCTTTACTAAGATGAGTAGAGGTCTGCTGGCCTCTAGTGAAGCACACACAATACAATTGTACATTTCACAGAGGTCATCACAGTGAGAGGTGGCATTACAGTTGACATTGGAACATAGTATGACATGCATGGGTAAATGTATTTTGCTCAAGAGTTTATCTGATCTCCCACAATACAATAACATATCCTCTGAGGAGAGTTTAGACCAGTCTATCTTGGCCTCACTTGCGCTATTGTCCTCCCTCACTAACTCAGGGAGACTGCCAGTGTCAAGCATGATTTGAACAGGGAATTGATCAGTTGTGGTAGCCTCATACAGTACTTATTAAGTACTATTCAATGTTACGTGCAGTGATTTCTCCAGATTCTCTGAACCTTTTGATGAGATTACGGACCGTAGATGGTGAAATCCCTAAATGCCTTGCAATAGCTCATTGAGAAATGTTGTTCTTAAACTGTTCGACAATTTGCTCACGCATTTGTTCACAAAGTGGTGACCCTCGCCCCATTCTTGTTTGTGAATGACTGAGCATTTGATGGAGGCTGCTTTTATACCCAATCATGGCACCCACCTGTTCCCTATTAGCCTGTTCACCTGTGGGATTTTCCAAATAAGTGTTTGATGAGTATTCCTCAACTTTCTCAGTCTTTTTTGCCACTTGAGCCAGGTTTTTTGAAACATGTTGCAGGCATCAAATTCCAAATGAGCTAATATTTGCAAAAAATAACGATTTCCAGTTCAAACGTTAATTATCTTGTCTTTGCAGTCTATTAAATTGAATATAAGTTGAAAAGGATTTGCAAATCATTGTATTTCGTTTTTATTTACGGTTTACACAACGTGCCAACTTCACTGGTTTTGGGGTTTGTACATGTTTGACCAAGTTTCGTGATGAAGCTTACACGCTGGGATTTCTACAATTGTTGCTGCTTGTCTGGATCAATATGCCCGTCGCTTAAAAGGTTCACCAAGAAGCAATGAGTTGAGCACTTGCTCAAGCAGGACATTCAGAATTTGTTGTTCAGTCGTTAAAAGTCAGATTTTTTCTATGTATTTAGATTTTTTTTAAGGGTTGAATGAGTAGTCTTCTACTCACCCCAGTGCAGCCTCATTATGACACATATAACTCGCTGCTGCCCCCTGTGAGGTGGCGGGAGTACTGCATACATAGTTTCATCACGATTACAATATTTGGGCGATGTTCGGCGGGCCAAATGAGAAGTGACCCGCACGCCGCCAGTGGAATATGCCTGCTGTAAAATCTAATAATGTATTTTACATAAGTGTAACATCATATCCTTGCTAATTGGGTTACAGATACATAATAAGCATATTGAGAGACGCTGTAGTATTCTGTCACCAGGAGAAGGGAGGCGAATATGTGAGCTACAGATAGCCAGAGCTTGTTGCTACCGTCTCTTTTCAGAAAAGAAGACAATTTTTTTGGGCAGATTATTTTGTAATGCTCTGCTGAATAACTTAATAAATATGGCTGCCAATATAGAGGATTATATATCCAAGCTCAAAAACGATCAACCCTATATGCATTTAAAGTTTGAACTTACCCGCAAGTCACTGCATTACACTATCATGTCTTCGTGTAACAGGGTCAATTATGTCTTGTAAATAATGTATTTTATAATGTTTTATTATTGTTATAATTACACAAAATGTGTAAGTTACATGTAAATACCTGAATGTTGTTCGATGTTTTGTCAATGTGGAACCATTGTCTCGTTGTCCCTCCTACTGCAATAATTACTGTGACACCTGTCTTTTTATATGCGTTGGACACGCCTTCCAACTTCCCTTGTGTCTACGATTACGGGAGAGATAGGCATCCATGCGACGACAGAAAATGTATTGTCTTGTTAAGAACTTAAAGGCCTACTGAAACCCACTACTACCGACCACGCAGTCTGATAGTTTATATATCAATGATGAAATCTTAACATTGCAACACATGCCAATACGGCCGGGTTAGCTTACTAAAGTGCAATTTTAAATTTTGCGCGAAATATCCTGCTGAAAACGTCTCGGTATGATGACGTCTGCGCGTGACGTCACGGATTGTAGAGGACATTTTGGGACAGCATGGTGGCCAGCTATTAAGTCGTCTGTTTTCATCGCAAAATTCCACAGTATTCTGGACATCTGTGTTGGTGAATCTTTTGCAATGTGTTCAATGAACAATGGAGACAGCAAAGAAGAAAGCTGTAGGTGGGAAGCGGTGTATTGTGGCCAACTGCAGCAACACAAACACAGCCGGTGTTTCATTGTTTACATTCCCGAAAGATGACAGTCAAGCTTTACCATTGGCCTGTGGAGAACTGGGACAACAGAGACTCTTACCAGGAGGACTTTGAGTTGGATACGCAGACACGGTACCGTGAGTACGCATGCAGCTGCGGCTTCTAAACATTTGATCGCTTGCCCATACGTGCATGCCGCTATGTGCATGTCACGTACGTAACTTTGGGGACTTTGGGGAAATATATGTGCTGTATGAACTTTGGGGAGGTGAACGGTACTTTGGGCTGTGGGATTGAGTGTGTTGTGCAGGTGTTTGAGTTGTATTGGCGGGTTATATGGACGGTAGGGGGGAGGTGTTTGTTATGCGGTATTAATTTGTGGCATATTAAATATAAGCCTGGTTGTGTTGTGGCTAATAGAATATATATATGTCTTGTGTTTATTTACTGTTTTAGTCATTCCCAGCTGAATATCAGGTCCCACCCGCCTCTCACAGCATCTTCCCTATCTGAATCGCTCCCACTGCCCTCTAGTCCTTCACTCTCACTTTCCTCATCCACAAATCTTTCATCCTCGCTCAAATTAATGGGGAAATCGTCGCTTTCTCGGTCTGAATCGCTTTCGCTGCTGGTGGCCATGATTGTAAACAATGTGCGGAGGAGAGGAGCTCCACAACCTGTGACGTCACGCGCATACCGTCTGCTACTTCCGGTACAGGCAAGGCTTTTTTATCAGCAACCAAAGGTTGCGAACTTTATTGTCGATGTTCTCTACTAAATCCTTTCAGCAAAAATATGGCAATATCGCGAAATGATCAAGTATGACACATAGAATGGACATGCTATCCCCATTTAAATAAGAAAATCGCATTTCAGTAGGCCTTTAAGTTCACTTTCTTGTTCATTATTGTATCTGTGTAGGGGCTCGACGATGGCAGAAAGTTATTGACAACAATTGTATTCTGTGTATTATCAGGTATGTTTTTATTTCACTGTTGTACGTAACCCCGCCCTTTTGTCTACGATAACGGGAGAGGGGCTCGACGATGGCAGAACGTTATTGACAACAATTGTATTCTATGTATTATCAGTAAAGTGCAGCTGAGCAGCAACCCATGGTGTCGGTATTGTTCCATAAAATTCACACAACGCAGAGGAAAAGACCACCGGTTACATTCGTATAACTATTGTCTAAAAACAAACTGAACAGAATAATAGGCATGAACACTGGTGCTACAAGCTGGCTCACACTATCAACCACTAATTAGCAGAGGTGTGGACTCGAGTCACATGACTTGGACTCGAGTCAGACTCGAGTCATGAATTTAATGACTTTAGACTCGACTTGACAAAATGTAAAAAGACTTGCAACTCGACTTAGACTTTAACATCAATGACTTGTGACTTCACTTGGACTTGAGCCTTTTGAATTGACATGACTTGACATGACTTGCTACTTTCCCCAAAACCCAAAGATGAAAAAGTTATTCGGGAGCGCTCCGTATTTTTCATTGTGTACTTGTCTATCAGCGTTGCGTGTGTCAGCTGGTGTGGTCTCAGTACAACAGCCAATCAAATTAGATCTACTTTGTTTTCATCACACAGCATTCATCCAATCAAATTGCAGGACAACCAACGAAGAAGACATGTCCAAACCACACGCCAGTGAACAAAAAATGATACCTAAAATAATTTTGTTTGGGTATAAAAATTACGAGGTGGTCAACACAAAACGGTTTGCAGTATGCAACACATGCGGTTCGAAAATTACTGATGGAGAGGCAACAACTTCAAACTTCGTCCGGCATTTGAAGTTGCACAAAGAACGGTAAGTTTTGAATGTAAGATAACGTTTATTGGCTAAGTAACGTGACTTTTAATTGCTGTGTAGTTAAATCAGTGAGGCTGTAAACTCACTGCTAACGTTATAACGTTATTGCAAACACGGGAATCTGTTGCAGTTCACTACCTTATTCATACTTTTTGTTCAGTGATTTTTTTCAAGCAGGGTTACGTTAGTCAATATATCACACGTAACGTTAGACGGCGGTCAGCAGCACCTCGTATTTTAGCCACCTAAAAAAAGACAAAAATAGTAAAATAAAGGTCAGTTAAAATGTATACTATATTATGAATATGTGTACCGTTTTAGCTAGCTTTCTGACATACTGTTGGTTGTTTACCTCAGAGGTCCCCAACCACCGGGCCGCGGCCCGGTACTGGTCCGTGGATCGATTGGTATCGGGCCGCACAATAATTTTTTCTTTTTTTTTCTTTTTTTAATTAAATCAACATAAAAAACACAAGATACACTTACAAGTAGTGCACCAACCCAAAACAACTCTCTCCCCCCTTTTGTTGTGGGCATTGAACATGAAGACTCTTCCTTCACTGTTCCGAGTGGCCATGAGAGTCTTGGCAGTGCCTGCCTCCAGTGCTCCAGTGGAGCGAGTTTTCAGCCATGGTAGCATCATACTACGCCCCCATCGTGCACAAATGACTGACAGACTCTTGGCTAATTTGGTCTTTTGCAAATGCAATGCAGCATAGGGCCCTGACATATAAAAAGTACAGCTTTTTTGTTATGTTCACGTATATGTCATGTTTTTTCAATGTTAACACTTTTGTACAAATAAGTACATTTGCACTTTATTTTTCAATGTGTTTGTTCTGTAAAGGAATGAGTTAATGTTTAAAATGACTGGTTAATAGTGCTATTATAAAGTGCAATGTCAGCACAATTTTCTTTCCTGCAATTTAAAATGCACTTGTTTTAATAAATAAATACAGCGTTTGAAAAGCATACACAATCTGTGTTAATATATTAGTCTGTGGTTAAAAGGACTTGAAAGGACTCGAAACTCAAAATGCAGGACTTAGGACTTGACTTGAGACTTTCCAGTCTTGACTTTGGACTTGACTCGGGGCTTGCCTGTCTTGACTCGGGACTTGACTCGGACTTGAGGGCAAAGACTTGAGACTTACTTGTGACTTGCAAAACAATGACTTGGTCCCACCTCTGCTAATTAGTACACTGTAGGTAGTGTTGCATTTGACCAGTCTTCCTAGTCCAAATTAGTTTTGCTTACAATTTCGTTGTACAATGTAAAATTACAATGAAGATATATTCTATCTGTATTCTATTCCTCTCAGGGAATAAAACACACTGGTCAATCCCAAGTTCTTTTGGATGACATATGATGAGTAAGAAGGACCATCGAGACAGAATAGTACTTGGCCAGGTTTTACTAAAGCTTTAGGAGACCAGCCCTTACAATGCGATAATAGCAGCATCAAGAAGCGGTCTAAACTCAAAGAAGAAGAGTCAGCTTATTTAGCGTGAAAACAGCCCCTACCGCCCAGAAAGAAATATAGCTGTTGTTTCAAAACAGATAAGGCCTTCTCCACAGGAAGGGATTATGTTATACCTCTACGCGGACAGCACAGCGCCTTCAAGGTGAAACACAGAGTTTACTAGCAGACATAAGATAAAAAAACACGGAGATCACGAGAAGACGCACTACATAGGAAAATACTAGCTGATTTAAACATTACAATGAATTAAAAAAAGAACACTTGTTGGCCCTGTGATGAGGTGGCGACTTGTCCAGGGTGTACCCTGCCTTCCGCCCGAATGCAGCTGAGATAGGCTGCAGCACCCCCCACGACCCCAAAAGGGACAAGCGGTAGAAAATGGATGGATGGGCACTTAAAATATCTAATTCTTACAGTAGCCGACGAGCCTCCAACATATTGTTGCAAGAAGTTAAACTTTTCACTTAAAAATCTCACTCAAGTGCCCCATCCATCTATCCATTTTTTACCGCTTCTCCCTCTCGGGGTCGTGCAAAGAAATACAAATCAAATACAGATTCTAATACAAAATATCGCAGCCTATTGCCAAACATTAACGAAAAGATACGCGACCTAAAAATAAGCCAGCATGGAGACTAACTGGCTGCTGGCATACATGGCGCAGGGAACGTGTCTGCTTTTGTCAGACTTCCACATGTGTTTCCAATGGGGGAATATTAGTTTCTGGGCCGGTCCTGCACACATGTGTGTGCATATAACCACACCACGCAGCCATATAGGAGGAGATGTAGACAGGTTGTGATAGCAGTGTGATGGCAAGTGGGTCGCTTTGATTAAATGTGTGTGTGTGTGTGTGTGTGTGTGTGCGTGTGTGTGTGTGTGCATGTGTGTGTGTGCAGGGCTCAGGTTACCTTGCGGCTGCTGAATGTCTAACGAGGGAGGTCAGTCTTGTGCAAGAAGCGGCTGTGACAGCAATGAGATTCAGAGGAAAATGAAAACTTCAGCAGAAAATATTATGTACACAGTTTAAAAAAAGGCACCAGTATATCCTGCTTTGAGCGCCCTTTTAACATGTACCTAATTCTTTTATCATTACAGGCAACAGGGAATAGGCCCATAAAGATTTTTTGGAATGTCAAACTTCTCACAAAAAAATCTGCCACAATTTCAATCATGTTTTAACTAAATTCTACGTGCAAGTTCTTGAAGACACGCGCAGAAAACAAACTTCCATGACTATGTCAACGGAATAAAAATATTACATTTTAAAACCTTAAGAGCTAAGTAGAAGTTTTTATATTCATTGACTGTCAAAATAACTAAAACAGCATACGTGAACATGGGAGTTTAAGGTTGTTTGCAACCAGAATTTGGACTGAAGGAAGTTAAAGGAGAATGATGAAGCATGTGCATTTTGACTTTGGTGATGTCATCGCTCGACTGTAAACATGTATTCTTCGTTTTATGATGACAATTCAGGTCCAGAGAGACAAGGAGACAGTGTCTGCAGGTTGAAATTAATGAATCATAGCTTTCTTAATGAAAGGATGTGAAGTGAGTTGTTCTTAGTATCCTGACCATGCTTGCCAACCCTCCCGGATTTTCCGGTAGACTCCCGAAATTCAGCGCTTCTCCCGCAAACCTCCCGGGACAAATTTTCTCCCGAAAATCTCCCTAAATTCAGGTGCACCTGAGTGACGTGTCGACAGCCTGTATTCACATCCGCTTTCCCACAATATAAACAGCGTGCCTGCCCAATCACGTTATAACTGTAGAATGATCGAGGGCGAGTTCTTGGTTTCTTATGTGGGTTTATTGTTAGGCAGTTTCATTAACGTCCTCCCAGCGCGGCAACAACACACAACAACAGCAGTCACGTTTTTGTCTACCGTAAAGCAGTTTGTCTGCCGTAAACAGCAATGTTGTGACACTCTTAAACAGGACAATACTGCCATCTACTGTACATGCATATGTGACAATAACATCTAGGGCTTTTAGAGAGTGCAGTGCACAACTGCGCACACAAGGAGACGAAGCAGAATGCATCATCAGAGAGGGTGTTCAGCATGGTTAGAAAAATAGTGACAGAGAATAGAACAAGGATGGACAATTCAACCTTTACCTCAACAATGAGTAGATGAGTGTTATGTGTGTGTATATGTGTAAATAAATGAACACTGAAATTCAAGTATTTCTCTTGTTTATATATATATATATATATATGTATATATGTATATATATATATATATATATATATATATATATATATATAAATATAATAAAATAAATATACATATATACAGCTAGAATTCACTGAAAGTCAATTATTTCTTATATATATATATATATATATATATATATATATATATATATATATATGAAATACTTGACTTGGTGAATTTTAGCTGTAAATATACTCCTCCCCTCTTAACCACGCCCCCAACCACGCTCCCCCCGAGCCCCCCCCCCCACCTCCCCAAATCGGAGGTCTCGAGGTTGGCAAGTATGATCTTGACTGTGTCAGCGGGTCCGAAAGTATGCTATTTAATTTGCATCTTTAATTTTTGAGCAGGACTTAAATAAGCGTACATTTTTATACTATTCAAGTTTCAGTTCATTATTTAATTTGTTGTCTTTTTCTAGGGTTCCCCTACAGTTATCAGGTTAATTAATTCCACACAATTTTGAACAATCTGCTAAAATATGCTTGAAACCTAATGAAATAAAATAATGCAGAAAAAACGATTAAAGTATTTAATCGTGATTAATCAGAGACTTTTTTTTATATCTTCAATAAATTTCCCTTAGACGGATAATGTTCACGTTTTTATACTATCAACATGGAACTGGAGAATGTGTTTGCTTTATGCAAATGTTTTACATTATTTTGTACAGCTCAACACAAAATAGACACACACACAAACTCTTCTGACAATAAAAAACATACCTGCCGTGAGGTTGACAAATATGTTTGTTAACTTTTTATCACAATAAGTTTGACAAATTAACTTTAAATAATTAATATAATTCTATGGCCATAATTACTAATACCTTATTAATTATCCATCCATCCATCCATCCATTTTTCTACCGCTTGTCCCTTTCGGGATCGCGGGGGGTGCTGGAGCCTATCTCAGCTGATTATAATACATGAAATTAGCCTGAAATTAAATAAAAACAACTATCTAAAGCTGTTGGGTTTATATCTGTATTACAAATGCAAATTATATTGGTGAATTGATCTGCCAAAATGTTGACAGATTACCATAGTAAAATTTTCCTCTCGATGTGCATAAAACAGCTATTTCCACAACATTTAAAAAAATATGTCGTAATGATGAGCGTGACCCCAGAGATGTACAGACAGCAGATGAAATTTAAGTAAAATAATATTTAATTAACAACGAAGGTAAGTGCAGCTAAGAAGTGCTCAGGACACACAAACTTCTTATAAAAAACAACATAGACTCTCACAGTGAATAACCGTGTACAATGGACAAGGATCCAACCTGAACGACAGGGCAGGCATATATAAGAGCCTGATTGGCAACCAAGAACTGATTGCCAGTCAAGGACAGGTGTGGATGCCAGTGCTCATTAGCAGACATGGGAAGTGACATTACAAGAGCATTGAACAGGAACACAAATACCACACATAAGGTTTAAAAACAACACATGTCCACAACTGTCACAGAGGATATGACATATGTTTTGTATTTACTACTTTTATTTTTCACTTTTGCTTTAACCATTCTTACCACTTGCTCTCTACTGCACCATCATGTTCATATAATATGTATTTTATTAGGGCTTTCAAAATTAATGCAATAATGCAGATTAATAAATGATCAATATTCATCAGATCTGAATGCAATTAAAGCATCTGCACCATAGAATGACTCAGATTCCCTGAAATGTCTCGGGTAGCACATTTTAGGCAGTTTGTCTAAGTAGTGTTACCGTTGATGCGGTCGGGACAGGCTGCAGAATCAAACAACTTATATGGAAGACGCTAAATTTTAGCGGCAAAACAATTGCACTAAACATCCCTCAATTTACTTGAAGGCCCATGCCCAGGAGAGCAATATGAATCTTATCTGAAAAGCATCTTTGCCCTTTCAATGGGAAATTTCATTACCAAGCACTTCCATCCTAAAATATCACATTAGTAACGCAGTAGGAGTCACGTTTATATTAATGTGGATACATCTTTTCTAGAAAACATGAACATTACGTCAAAGGTGTTTAATAAATGTCAACAAATTAATGATATTAAATCGTGAATAATCCCAATTATTTCCCAGCCACCCTATGATTAATGTGAGAAAAAATGTTAATCCTTTGACAGCGCTCATGTATTTATCTCTAATTTGGGTCATAATTCCAATTTGCATCATAAGAACTTTACATCAGGGGTGTAAAACTCCTTTTCATTGAGGGCCACATTGCCATTATGGCTGCCATCAGAGGGCAATTTGTAACAGTGAATAATATGTAAATGTGCCTATGTATTTGACTATTATATATTTTTTTAATGCAAAAAAAAAAAATTGGTATATCCTATTACATTTACCGATATACAGTGTAATATACAGTGTTTTACAACATAATACAGTAAATGTAAAAACAGTATGAAAAACTGGCAGTTAAGTTGCCACGTATTTTACAACATATTACAAATGGAAAAATGGTACTGATTTTTTAATTCTGGCAAATGAAATGGAAAAATGGTACTGATTTTTAAATTCTGGCAAATGAGCTGTCAGTTTGTTTGGTTTTTTTACCTTAAAACAAAACAAAACAGGAACACGGTGGTTCCTGTTTTTCAAAAAGCAATAAACCGTGAAAACAACAACGGTAGATTTTATGGCGAAAAACTGGCAGCTCAGTCGCCATAATTTTACCGTAAAAACCAGTGCTAGAGTTTTTTAAATTTACAGTAATTAGCGACATGAAGACTGTAAATTAAAAAAAACATCGGATAACTTTTCCAATTTGATGAATAACTTGCTTTGAAATCATAAGTCAAGCAGATATTTGGGTATTTATTTTTATTTTGACAAAAAATGCTTTGAAAGTAAAATAATATTTCTTGCAATATCGGACAATATTAATATTTAAATGTATGCAATTTCAAGCAGTACATATATATATATATATATATATATATATATATATATATATATATATATATATATATATATATATATATATATATCGGTTGGCTGGGCTCTCTCTTAGAGATAGGGTGAGAAGCTCTGTCATTCGGGAGGAGCTCAAAGTAGAGCTGCTGCTACCCCACATCGAGAGGAGCCAGATGACGTGGTTTGGGCATCTGGTCAGTATGACACCCGAACGCCTCCCTATGGAGGCGTTTCGGGCACATCCAACCGGTAGGAGGCCACGTGGAAGACCCAGGACACGTTGGGAAGACTATGTCTCCCGACTGGCCTGGGAACGCCTCGGGATCCCTCGGGAGGAGCTGGACGAAGTGGCTGGGGAGAGGGAAGTCTGGGCTTCTCTGCTTAGGCTGCTGCCCCCGCGACCCAACCTCGGATAAGTGGAAGAAGATGGATGGATGGATGCCAAAATGTACACAACGAAAACATTTAGTAAGACAAGATAAGGTACTTTATGGGTGCATATTATTTCCAGGTGTTCACAGGCCACATAAAATGATGTGACAGGCCTTGAGTTTGACACTTGTGCTGTTATGTTTTGTATACATCTTTTGTATGCAGATTGTACTATTAAAGTTTGGCTTATTAAGATTTAAATTGAATATGTTTTTGAACATATTAAAATTCATTTCTCTTGAGCTTTTATTCTGTACATTAAAGGCCTACTGAAATGTGATTTTCGTATTTTATGTGTCATACTTCGCGATATTGCCATATTTTTGTTGAAAGGATTTAGTAGAGAATATCGACGATAAAGTTCGCAACTTTTGGTCGCTGATAAAAAAGCCTTGCCTGTACCGGAAGTAGCAGACGAGTAGCGTGACGTCACAGGTTGTGGAGCTCCTCACATCCGCACATTGTTTACAATCATGGCCACCAGCAGCGAGAGCGATTCGGACCGAGAAAGCGAAGATTTCCCCATTAATTTGAGCGAGGATGAAAGATTCGTGGATGAGGAAAGTGAGAGTGAAGGACTAGAGGGCAGTGAGAGCGATTCAGATAGGGAAGATGCTGTGAGAGGCGGGTGGGACCTGATATTCAGCTGGGAATGACTAAAACAGTAAATAAACACAAGACATATATATACTCTATTAGCCACAACACAACCAGGCTTATATTTAATATGCCACAAATTAATACCGCATAACAAACACCTCCCTCCTCCCGTCCATATAACCCGCCAATACAACTCAAACACCTGCACAACACACTCAATCCCACAGCCCAAAGTGTACCGTTCACCTCCCCAAAGTTCATACAGCACATATATTTTCCCAAAGTCCCCAAAGTTACATACGTGACATGCACATAGCGGCACACACGTACGGGCAAGCGATCAAATGTTTGGAAGCCGCAGCTGCAAGCGTACTCACGGTACCGCGTCTGCGTATCCAACTCAAAGTCCTCCTGGTAAGAGTCTCTGTTGTCCCAGTTCTCCACAGGCCAATGGTAAAGCTTGACTGTCATCTTTCGGGAATGTAAACAATGAAACACCGGCGGTGTTTGTGTTGCTGAAGTCGGCCGCAATACACCGCTTCCCACCTACAGCTTTCTTCTTTGCTGTCTCCATTGTTCATTTAACAAATTGCAAAAGAATCACCAACACAGATGTCCTGAATACTGTGGAATTTTGCGATGAAAACAGACGACTTAATAGCTGGCCACCATGCTGTCCCAAAATGTCCTATACAATCCGTGACGTCACGTGCCGGCGTCATCATACCGAGACGTTTTCAGCAGGATATTTCGCGTGAAATTTAAAGTTGCACTTTAGTAAGCTAACCCGGCCGTATTGGCATGTGTTGCAATGTTAAGATTTCATCATTGATATATAAACGATCAGACTGCGTGGTCGGTAGTAGTGGGTTTCAGTAGGCCTTTAAGATTTAAATTGAATATGTTTTTGAACATATTCAAATTCATTTCTCTTGAGCTTTTATTCTGTACATTAATATTGTAAAGGGAAGTTTGTGTAATATTTGCAGTTGCATCTCTGAAATTGATGCATTGTTTGTGTGAGTTTTTTCAAGTTTTTGTGTAAATACATTCACCCCAAAATGATAATATCAAGTCAAAACGCCGGTATGTTGTTCCAAATATTGTACTGTGGAACACCTCCTTGACTACATGAGGACGAGCAGGAAATGGTAAGGAATTTCTGCATGCATTGTAGGGTTTACAAGGCGGAATTAGGATCATCTTAATGTTATCTCAGATGTGTCAATGGAAAGCACCAAAGCTCATGTTTGAAAAGACTTGTAAAGGGCAGGGTGATTTTTAAGAAAAAAAAAAAATCTAACTTATACAACAAACTATCCACGCAGCAACTGAGTGAAGTCCAGCCCAAACTGGAACATGTGCAACAATTGTATCCGTACTTTTTTTTTTTCTACGGTTCACACATGGGGTAGACAACAGATAATGGTGCAGAACCTGTTGGCGCAGTGGGAGGTGAGTTTGCTGTTGTCCTCGCCGCTGACAGTAGTTCCAGCACCGCTCACAGAGGGAATCTGGGCCACACACCGCTTTAGTACAGTCCAAGCATGGAGAAAGTCAACAGTGATGAAGCTTTCGCCTCCCCCCACACAGCGTGTTGTCCCACCACAGACAGAAAGAAAAACATTGAAACCGTGGTGATGATCTGTGTGAGGATTTGGACAAGACAACTGTTTCTCCGGGTCATGACAGGTAGTGAGCGCAACGCAAAATAATAACCCGCATGCATTATTTGTCTTTGATACCACATCCAGTATGTTGTTCCGTACAAACGGCAAAAATAGGAACGCAAAGCTTGTTTTTGCGGCCATCTTTCATGAGCTAAACAGGGAGTCTCAAACTCAATTTAGCCGCTGAAGGTACAGTCGTGGTGAGGCTGGGCCACACAAAGTATTCACCTCAGAATCCTGCTGCAATCATTTGTTAGTCGTTAAAAATAAAAAAAAATAATTTTGACGCTGTTGAGGTCACAGACACTTCTGCTTGCTACAATGAAATTGCTCTTTGAGTTGCCCATTGTGAGTTTTTGGTGCTATAATTTTTGTGTAAGTACCGTTATTGTATTCAACGTCCTTTCTAATGGGATTTAAGATTGGCATAGTATATTTAACTATTTGCAGCCCAGGGTGCACGGTTAACTTGCTCAGTGGCCTTGTGGTTAGAGTGTCCGGCCTGAGATCGGTAGGTCGTGGGTTAAAACCCCGGCCGAGTCATACCAAAGACTATACAAATGGGACCCATTACCTCCCTGCTTGGCACTCAGCATCAAGGGTTAGAATTGGGGGTTAAATCACAAAAAATGTTCACGGGCGCAGCCAGCGTTGCTGCTTACTGCTCCCCTCACCTCCCAGGGGATGAACAAGGGGATGGGTCCATTGCAGAGGACACATTTCACCACAACTAGTGTGTGTGTGACTATCATTGGTACTTTACTTTAAAGTTAAAGTTAAAGTACCAATGAACTTTAACAATTACACTAAACTGAATTAAAGAAACGGGCCACAAATTGTGGGCTTGCAGGCCGCAAGTTTGACCGCCGTGAGCCAAACTCACAAAAGGCCAATTTCTCAGCATTTTTTTTAACAAATTTGTTTACATCTGAAGCAATTTTCTTTGCTGAAATAATCAATCTACATCACAGTTGTGGCGTATCAAGATGCTGGTTAGACAGCATGATTATTGCACGTTTGCCTCGCAGAAGGCTCCCAAAAATAATGTATTGAAGAGTCCTTGGTCAGTATGTAGTGTAACTACCATTTGCTTCACACAGTGCAACACATATTCTTTGCAGAATTGACCAGGTTGTTGATTTTGGCCTGTGGAATGTTTGTCCAATCCACTTTTATGACTGTGGGAAGAAGATGTTGGATGTCTCATAGCATCATAAACATGTTCAGTACAGTACAAAGGGGATTCATATCTAATGTAAGTATTTGCCCACCAAAGATGGTTACAAGAACAAAAGGCAGTCAAATTGAAACCACAGTGAGGAAGATTGAGCATGCAGATAAGGTTTCCTGGGTCTGTCAGGTTGTGCAGAAATGTTTTGGTTACACAAAACGATTTTTGCAGCAGTTGTTGGAGTGGCTCGTCTCAGTATACTCGCACACTCCTCAGGGCCCGCGACGCAGCCTTCAGGTCAGGGGACAGGGCACTGTACAGTGTTGCTAGAGCCGACCTGAAGAGAGGGATTAAAAAAGCAAAGGCGGACCACAGGAGGTGCATAGAGTCCCATCTGTCCAGCAAAAACTCACTGGAGGTGTGGCGGGGCATTCATGACATCACAAACTTCAGAGGCTGCAATATGACAACTGCGGATCAGAGTGCGACACTGGCAGAGGAGCTTAACTGTTTCTTTGCCCGTTTCGAAACCCCCCAGCGACACTCATCTGCTCCAGCCCTGCCCCCGCCCCCACCGGGCTCCGGCGCCACTCCACTCACTGTACAGCAGCACAGTGTCAGACGAGTGCTCCTGGCTGTGAACCCCAGGAAGGCTACCGGACCAGACGGAGTACCTGGAAAGGTGCTCAGGACGTGCGCCCACCAGCTCGCTCCCCCCCTCACCAGGATCTTCAACCTCTCCCTGGCTCAGGCAGTCATCCCATCCTGCCTGAAGTCATCTACAATAATCCCGGTGCCGAAGAAGTCTCCCATCACCAGCCTGAATGATTACCGACCAGTGGCCCTCACTCCGGTAATCATGAAGTGCTTCGAGCGACTTGTTCTCCAGCACATCAAGGACCATATCCCTCCAGACTTCGACCCCCACCAGTTCGCATACCGGGCGAACAGGTCCACAGAGGACGCCATCGCTGTTGCTCTCCACTCTGCTCTGAACCACCTGGAGCAGCAGCAGAGCTACGTCCGGATGCTCTCTGTGGACTATAGCTCTGCCTTCAATACAATAATCCCGGACAGACTCTGCAATAAACTGGACACTCTTGGCCTCCCCCCTCTCACAAACGCCTGGATAAGGGACTTCCTAACGGACCGACCCCAGAATGTGAGACTTGGCCCGCACCTCTCATCCTCCCGCACGCTGAGCATCGGCTCCCCACAGGGCTGTGTGCTGAGCCCCCTCCTCTACTGCCTTTACACCCATGACTGCAGTCCGGCCCACAGTGACAACCTTACCGTCAAGTTTGCCGACGATACCACAGTGGTCGGGCTCATCTCCAGGGGTGACGAGGCTGCCTACAGAGAGGAGGTCCTGAAGCTGACGGCCTGGTCTTCGGAGAACAACCTCGCTCTCAACACCAGCAAGACCAGAGAGATCATCGTCGACTTCAGGAGGAGCAGCACCGACCCTGCGTGTAGAGAGGGTCCTCACCTTCAGGTACCTTGGAGTCCACATCTCTAATGACTTCTCCTGGACAGTCAACACCACATCAATCATCAAGAAGGCTCAGCAGCGGCTACACTTCCTTAGAGTCCTCGGGAAGTACAACCTGAAGCCTGACCTGCTGCTGACCTTCTACCGCTCGTCCATCGAGAGCCTGCTGACCTACTGTATTACGGTATGGTACGGCAGCTGCACTGCAGCAGACAGGGAGAGGCTGCAAAGAGTGGTCAAGACGGCTCAGAAGATCATCGGCCGCCCTCTCCCCTCTCTGACGGACATCTACACCTCCCGCTGCCTCAACAGAGCCAGTGCCATCATCAAGGACAGCACCCACCCTGGCTCTGACCTGTTCCACCTGCTGCCCTCTGGGAAGCGCTACAGGTGCATTAAAACCAAAACAAACAGGCTAAAGAACAGCTTCTTCCCCAGGGCCATAACCATCCTGAACGGACTGCCCCATTGTCCCTCATAACTGCCTTCGCTTCGGTGCAATAACCCATTCCACCAACCACCCTGTTTTTTTTTTTTGTTTTTTGTTTTTTTGTTTTTTTCAATATATATTCATTTCACACCATATTCATTGCACTTCTACATTTTTTATATTTTTATATATTTGCACATTGTTTTTCTAGCATGCACACATCGCACTGTATGGAATGGCCTCAATCTCGTTACCTTGCGTAATGACAATAAAGCTGATTCTGATTCTGATTCTGAAAGATGAAAATGCTGGATGTGGAGCTCCTGGGTTAGTGCGGTTACACATGGTCTGTCATTGTAAGGCCTGTGTGATGTACAGTGAACATAATTTGAGTTACAAGCCACCCGGCCAACGGTTCAAATTGCATAGTCTACAACCACAGTCAGAGATCGAATGATCGATGGAATTAATGAACCTAATAACTGCAGGGGAACCAGAGAGAAAGACAAAAAATAAAATAATAAACTGAAACTTGAATAGTATATAAAATCCTACCCTTTAAACACTGGAACTAAGAAAGTTAATCTAAAGGAGGACAAGCAGATGACCGAATCAGTGAAACAAAACATTAAAAACGTTCTACCAGTTACCCGACAAAGTGAGTCAGCCTGACCGAAACACCGTCAGTCTACCTCACACAAGCACCGGCCAAACACACCCAGAGAACGCACATTTATCCATGATAATATGAAAAAGTTGCTGATGTTGTTTGATGTACTCTAGTTAATTTTTCCTGGTCCTGACTCAAAAAACTGAGCAAACGAGCATTAGCTTTGGTACACAAACAGCTTTCTGTCAGCTCTGATCTTCGCCACTCAAAAACATTTGTGGGCAACACAAAGAACAATAACAGTTCCTATCGGTACACAACTGAGAAGCATCCTGTAGGAGACACCCACAAAAGTCCGGTCCTCTAGGTAAATGCTGAACAATATTATTACATTACTTCATAAAACTACTGTAGTTGTTTGTAGTACATGCTATTGTATTGTTTTTCAAACAATATGTCTGAACTAAAAGTTAGTTTTTCTTTTTAAATTGAATGTTACATGTTAAAATTGCTGTGTTTTGGGAGGGCCAAGCACAGATTAAATCAATGTCTATTAATTTCAATGTGCAGGGCTGATTTGAGGTACAAGTGTTTTGAGTTACAAGCTTGGTCGTGGACGAAATGGAGCTCGCTCACTTAATACTTGTGACACCAGTGAAGTTGGCCTTTTGTGTAAATAGACAACAGTCTTAGAGCTTTGTGTTTAGCTCATAAAAGATGGGAACAAAGCATTTATATTTTTGTTGTGTGTATTTGAACTTTAGGCTTTGGACAGTGGACGCTAATGGTTTAGCAGTCAAAAAACTCTCTTGTTGATTTTGACAATGTTGTTGTTGTTTTTTTCCTTTTTGTGTGCGTGTATACCATTACATAATGGCCTTTAACGCAGACAACCATTGTACATGCCCTGTGTCAATCCCAAAATGGGATGTAGGAAAAAAAATCACAATTAAGATTGTGAGCCAAAGAGATAGATACTACTGATGACATTTGAACTTTCCACATATGCACATGGGTTGTTTCTGTCAAAGTAAGTTAACAAACTAACTAGCCAACTAACACTTTTATTTGTCCCAAATGGGCATGACTATTTAAAATATGTTTCAACGTGAATCACCTTGAAAAATGAAAATGGGACAGCATTCATTGCAGGAAAGATAGCATATAAAAGTAAAAGCTGTGATTTTACTGTTCTGCAGACTAAGTACTTTGTTTTCATTAGGCTTCATTTATGGTTCTCGATCCCACGTTGAAGTCTAGTGTCTTGATTTTTTTTTTGTAATATTTTAATTCAAAACCGCCAATCTTGTAGAATGGATTTTTTTTGGTCGTATGTTGGCTACTACTCTTAGTAATAATCGAGTTTTACATTCAATTGCAGTAATTGCAGGCTTGGTGATGAATGTTGCCATCAATAGTACTTTATTAACCTGTGCTGTATTTAAAGGCATTGGCATTGATTGAAATTGTACTTCCAATATTTCTGACATGTAAAATCAAATCATAATGAATAAATAAACATTAACCTTGACCATAATACAAACAAACATATCTAAAAAGGTAACAGCCTTTGTCAATAATTGTGGGTCACTACAAGCTGTTAAAATTTCCAGGTCAGATATTATTTGCGGACGACACCTACTTTTATAGTTCGGGACATGACTTAAAAGCATTATCAAACATTATTGAACAGGAAATGATTAAACTTAAGAGATGGTTTGATGTCAATAAATTATCATTAAATGTAAAAAAAACAAAGTTCATGATTTTTTGTAAGAGGAAAAGGGAGGAAACGATCAAACTGTCAATAGATGGAATTGATATTGAAAGGGTCTCTGAACTTAGATTTTTAGGAGTGATACTGGATGACGGTCTGACATGGAAATCTCATATTGCACATGTACGTAAAAATATGTCTAAGAGTATTTTTATATTTAATAAGGTAAAATATGTGTTAGATTATAAGGCAATGCGTATATTGTATTGTGCACTTATATTGCCATATATCAGCTACTGTGTGGAAGTGTGGGGGAACACATATAAGAGTAACATAAAGGCATTGTATCTACTACAGAAAAGAGCTATAAGGATTATTCATAAAGTAGATTACTTAGAACACACTAACATATAATTTATTAATTCGGGTTTATTGAAATTACAGGAGCTAGTAAAGTTACAGACATTATGTGTCATGTTTAAGGCTAAAAGTAAAACATTACCAGCAAATTTACAAAAAATGTTTGTCATCACTTCTGAGAATGAAGAGCATAGAAGAAAAGGTCATTTCCAACATCAGTATTCAAGGACAACTTTAAAACAAATGTGCATATCAGTGGTGGGGGTTAAACTATGGAATTCGCTTTACAATGAGATCAAAGATTGTAAAAATATTTTCCAAGTGAAAAAAATTTATAAAGACAAAACAATAAGATCATATGGACAGCCATAAGTGTTTCCATTTTGCTTTATATTTATTATTTTACTTAATAGTTTGCCTGGTTTTGTATTTGTTTTGTATCATCCCGTGAGGTGTATAATACTTTTGTTTATACTTCATGAAGTTTTGCACTTGTTGTGATTGTTTGTATGTTTTTTTTTGTTTTTTTTTATATTTGGATGTAATTGTTGGTTTATATAATATTAAGTAAGACTACGTATTATGTTGAAGGGAGCAGGAAAATATAAGATTTTTCTTCATCCTGCTCCTTCTCAGGCATTGGTGTGTAAATGTATAATTGAATAATTGTGGTATAATTGTCTATCAATCAAAGATGCACATCAATGAAGGAGATAAATTTAAAAAAATGAAATGAAAAAAAGATACATCTCAAGAAGCAATTCATGTGTGTACAAACCTTTATTTGACACTTCTCCGCAGTGCCATCCTCGAGTTTCTCTTGGTTGTTTTCATTTTGCTCCAAACAGGACGCCTCCCAGTCTGGGATCGTCATCTCCTGTGAACGTCTACCCCTCTTAAGAGGGTTCCATCTCATTGAACTGAGAACCTGAGAAATAGTCCACAGAGAATAGAACAAATGAAGAAGTTTGCTTGGACTCATGTCATGGGATAATACTTTCAAGAAAGACCATGGATGCCAAAGTCAGACACCCCATCAATGTTCGTGTATGTGTTTATTCAAACCAACTGTGAGGGAATACAATCTTTTTTTTTTTTTTACCTTAGACCATACAGTGCATTATTGTTTAAGCATATTTTCAAGTAAAGCGTGCATTTTTAAAAAAAATGTTTCATTGATTAGACAAAAAAAACAGGAAGTGACCTGTGTGTGTCACTCATTTGGGAAGCAGGACTGTTTCTGTTCCTTTGACACCTTCATAATTACATCTCATAAATGACACCCCACGCTGTGCAGGGTTGGGTTTACCCGAAAAAGGGGAGAGTTTGTGGGTTAGCGGTTTGTTTGCACTCCCGGCTGATTAATGTAGAGCCACGAGATATGCGTCTAATGCTCTCAACATCAAGACGAGAAGACATGAAGGTGAAGAGGTCACATGAAAGCTGATAGTCTTATCAGACACATAAGTGGGGAGGCAGGCGAGAGTTGATTTAGATTACGGGTTGATAAACACTGACCCCACTAACACTGGCCTTTTGCATGTTTAAGTGATGGTCTTTTAAAAAAAAACAAATGACAAGGAGACTTAAGTGCTTACTACTTGTAATGTTAAAAAATATGTTAGTGTTGTGTTGCAATGATGTGGGGCGGCAACATAAATGAACAAATTGGGATGTATGTTTAAATCAAGAGATGTTGTTTGTAAAGCCCATTGAGACACTTGTGGTTGAGGGCTATAAACATACATGTTGATTGAGTGATAAATTGGGTACATTTTTTCACAATAACTCTTGGCCCAAGAGTACTAAATCTCGGTGTTGACCCCCTCACATATCCACTTTGCACCCTTAATGTCATCCCATCCCATCAGAATTCTAGTTTCCTCCCTGCTCTCTGTCAAAGCATTGATACCCTGGCTCAGACATAAAATCATGCATCTTCCATAAGATAAATTGACACATATGACAGATATTATTTAACTTGACTACTTGTGTGATCTTCCTCACCTATTTTGACTACGCTATGTAACTTTTCAGCATCTTAGTCTCGCTTTCAGTTACACATCATAAAATACTGTGGTTTCCTTCCTAAGGATCGTGAAGGCTAAATAGTACAATGTTTTTCAGAAAGAGCACATAAAAATCATGTTTCATCATAGGAATGTCACAGTTTTGCTCCAATATATAGAAATGTTTTGTTTTTTTAGCCAACGGATTCTATTAGTAGAAGGGCACGACCGAAAAAGAGTGGCATTAATGATACCAGTGTCTGAAAAACATGTTACGCTATTAAATGCAGCATTTGAGAACAAATTAGGGGCATTTCTATCAGGGCCAGTGTGCATTTCTACACTTTATTTTACCTTTCGATTTATTCTCATCTGCCAACCTCTTTTGGCTGTCTTTTTGACACTTACGCATGTCCCATGTAATGTACCACATTTTTTCAAGTTTTTTAGTAGATGATTTACTGACATTATCATAATTGAAAATGTAATATAAACTTGTATTACATGCATGCAAAGAACGCAGAAAATGTTTCCCATTAGGCTATCCTGTAGCCATCTCCATTGGGTAATGGTGTTGTGACCTTTGTTTACGATCCGTCATGTCAAAAATATACCTTCGCAATGGCTACTAATGAATACTCTCAAACTACAACTGGTTCGGAATTAACGGTGTTAGGATCATAATCATCCAAATATGATTAGCAGCAAAGTGGACATCCACCAACTTTGTGGCTTGGAGTGCAAACGGAGGCAATAAGAAGTAAGCTAGCTAGATGGTTAGTTAAATAGTGAGCTTGTTTCGGTGCTTCTGATCGTCTCCCAGTCCTGCAACACAGTGCGGCGTTTGGGCAAAAGGATGGTTGAGGCAACCGTTAAACACATTTTGTATTTATCTAAACGCAGAAGTGATATTTGGATGTGAAAATAAATGTTTAAAAACATGTGTTTTCGCTGAAATTTCACGTGTGTAAATGTCCTAATACTGCATCTTGGACCTCTGCAAAGGCTCATCTGTTTTTGAGGGGTTTGTTTGAGAAACACCAGCTGACACCCCCTTTAAGAACTGCAGTGGTCTGTAAACATTAGGGTGGATTAGGTTGCGGAAGGCAGCGACATAAAAGCAGGTAAAAGGAGGTAGCCGAGATTGGAAGAGGCAGATAAGGATGGTAGTGATGGGCACCAAAATTCAAATTGAAGAGAAAAGCTATTTCTGAATTGTTCTTTTCTCAGTTGAAATCATGCTTCGATTAAATCAACCAAACGTTGTTGGGAACAAATCAACACACACACGTGTTATACTGCAACAAGTCACACTCAAATTTTACAGGACTCCAAAGTAAACTGAAATTTACTATTGGGTTTTAAACATTTCTAAGTGTCAAACAAGAACATATATAATACAGTAATCTTAATGATTGTAGGTTTTTGTAAATGTAATTGTTTCAATTTACGACTCAATTAAAGTACTATCAATTAATGAAAACATTTTAAAATGATCAATAAGAAATGCTACTTTTAATAACAATTGAAATGCAAATGGTAGCTGGCTAGCTAGACAGCCTGCAGTTAGCTGGCTAGGTAGCCAGCACCTAGCGTGAAAAGCTAACAAAGCATAACATAACATAAGTCCTTCTTGTCAAACGGATTGTCTCAAATGCTCAACACCATTCACAAAATATACAAAGTTTATACCATTTGTCCACAGAAAAATGGTCAACGCCATTTGAGAGTCCTGATATACTCCAAAGGGAATGAGAACAAAATAACATTAAGTAGAAAACTCACCACTAATAGCGCAATTATTTTCTGCTCCCAATTTGAGTCAGTTTACTTCACTTTATGATTATTATTAATTAATTAATTTTCTGTCTTGGCTCTTGGCAAAGACGGTCTCACTCCCTCCCCTCTCCGTGTCTGCCCTGCTCGCTTCTTTGTTTTATCTTGTTTAACTTTCTTGTTTCCTCTTTTAGCACTGCTCTCTAAAATCTAAACAATGGAATTGATCAACTGGCCTCTCAAATTTTTTAAAAAGATCTCAGGTTCAGGAGAACCTGTCTGCCCTGTCAGAACGGTTGTTGCTGAACACACAACGGACTCTTGGGAGAAGAGGAGTGCCGCGTGCCTGGCGACCCTTTCAATCGAAGACACTGACGACATCTGCCTATTTGGAATCATGATAACAGGACATCTGCTGATCGTAGTAGGCGTTGCCCTGTATCGACAAATTGGAATATGCTGGCAGCCATTCAAGGTACCCCAAAACTGCCACAAATGATTGGAGGATGCAGGCAGAATTCTGGACACTCAGACTTTTGTAATTAACATCGGACTGTCTGCCCTGCAGAATAAATTTGAAGACCAGAAATAGACAAGAGTGAAAAGTTTAAATTTATTTTTGCTCACTCAGCACAATTATTCCCTGGCTAAGCAGTGGCAAGGTCATTGCTTCAAGATTCCCCTCAAAGACAGTGCAGCGAAGACAAAACAAACTCCTTCTCTGTCAACAACAAGTGGAAAGATAAACTCTCTTCTTTGCCACCGCTTGCGGAGCGATTCCAGGCCTACAGACTTAACGTACACACCATGGACCATGGATACATATGCACCCATAACCCCACCCCCATCCCACGTCTTTGCCACCGCTTCACCCCACGTGGTATGACGAACAACGGAGCAGCGCCCTAGTGGCTGGCAGCTTCGGGCCACATGCCTCTTCCCCTCCTGTTGCAAGTCTTGTAGTTTCTGTGTAAAATGTTTGTGTGTGCTTATTGGCTTTCAAGTTGTTTTCTTGGCCACAGTCTGTACCCCTCCCCAATAGGAGCCCAGTCTGATATCGACTTTTTTTTCCACTCATTCTCCGACTATTTTTTTATTCAGGTTACCCCAGTGTCTACCTTTTTCCCACCTTTTACATGGAGCCATTAAATGGCGGCCCATCACCATTCCTGCTATGTCTTCCTGTACAATTTGTACAGTTTGTCTAATCTTGATTGGGTTTGTGGTGAAAATGAAATGTCATTGTACTTGTGTAAAGACAATAAAGAGCATACCATACCATTAGTGTTGAACATCTGTTGTACCTTCGTCTTCCCTTAATGAGAATGGCCGCACGAATCCAAAGGAAAAAACAAAACATGCCCTCTTACGACTTACAGCACATAATGACGTAACTACAACTCATTAGCTTTGTGTATTGTCACCTAATGATAGCAATTTGGATAGTTAACGTTAGCCATTATTGAATATATAGTCCAGCATACAACAACTTGACTGTTAGTTGTCGGTTGCTTCTCTGGTTGTTTTTGTGGATGTGTACACAACAAATTCCTCGGACCTATAAGCAATTTTCATTCAATATAATTAGAAATTGTGAAAATTTTAGACACTTTATAAACTTGTGTTCTGTTAAACCACTAATGTTAACATACTGTAAGTAGCTTTCTTGTTACATTTTTTGGTTACCGTATTTTCTTGAATTGCCGCCGGGGCGGTAATTAATTAAAAACCTCTTTTCACTCCGGCGCTTACCAAAGGCATGCGGTAAATGTAAGCATGCGCTAATTATTTTAAAACCTCTTCTCACTCTGGCGCTTACCAAAGGCATGCAGTAAATTTAGACCTGTGCTTATAAATTTGAGTGTGATGTAAGGATACCATCATGAAAAGCACATTTAATAATAAAAACGTTATTATGGTCTTACCTTTACTTATAAATGAAGTCCATGTGCAGCTCCTTCTGAACAAAAGCATCGTTAACTTGTTTATAGAAGTATTCCTTATCTTTCTTCAGTTTTAAAAGTCTCTTTGTCTCGATGGAGATATTCCTTTAATTATTACCTCCTGCTTCGATTGAAAGTCCAGTTTAGAAAACTTTTTTATTTTACATATGTAATCCTCCATGTTAAAAGTGCAAGCGAGAGGAAAAAATAAACGATCGCTGCTCACTGTTGCTGCTTGTTGTCACTTCTTCTGCAGCCGAGTAGTCGCAAGAAGGATCACTAGCGCCCTCTACCACCAGGAGGCGGGAGTCATTTAATGACTCATATTTGACACACGCAGCTACGGTATATTAATAAAACATAGCTGCTTACTGTTCTTTTTAGCATATTCAATAGCTTGGACCTTAAATCCTACCGAATAGCTCTTAATCTTCTTCCCTTTATGCGATTTCAAAGTATTGAAATCAGTCTTCTCCATTTTGAAAATGATGACAGGTGAAGTTCACTCGTGACGCGACGAGTTTGACCCGGCGGAAATTCTAGACATGCGCTAATAAAAATTATATTTTGCGAAACGAGTTTGACCCGGCGGCAGGCCCGGCCCTAACCAATGTGGCACCCTAGGCAAGATTTTAGGTGGTGCCCCCCCACATCGGCAGTGAAGTGTATATACTCACAAGAAACCGAATAGCTTTGTCTGTGACATTTTTTTTTTTTTTACTTACAACTATACCTAATATATAAAGGGGTGGAAAAGTGACTATTACCTGCAGGGCAAACATTAGCTAACCAGAAGGCAATAACAATGTAAACAAAAAACACCTGCTTAAAAGATCTAATACAAATGTCCCTGAAAAATGTAAGGTGGGAGTACTGTAATTACCTAACGTTACATTATTATTTTCCATAACAATTTAGCCCCCTCCACAATATTAACCCGACGTTAAAACAGAACTAGCTATTTATTGATTAGCAATTGCCGAATCATGTAACATTAGCTTAATGCTAAAAAGCCAGGTTACTATCACATTCTGTAACAGACAAATAATTTCATGTAGGCTAACGTTACCTACCTGCTACCTCTCTCTTTTCTCGTTTCTCCTCTTCTTTTCTCTTTTTTCTTCCCTGGGCACCTGACAGTTTTGGCCGTTTTGACATCTTGTGTTGATTTTTTTGATGTGGTGACGTCCAAAAAGAGTCATGATACGGGAAGGGAGGGGGCGCACCGTCCGGGTGGGGAGTGGGGGGGGCGTAATGTTGTAACAAATAATATTTATATTAAATAGGCTTTACTTTGCATTTTAATTAACGTGGGATTATTTTTTGTATTTAGAAATAATAGTAAATAAATGATAAATGGGTTGTACTTGTATAGCGCTTTTCTACCTTCAAGGTACTCAAAGCGCTTTGACACTACTTCCACATTTACCCATTCACACACACATTCACACACTGATGGAGGGAGCTGCCATGCAAGGCGCTAACCAGCACCCATCAGGAGCAAGGGTGAAGTGTCTTGCTCAGGACACAACGGACATGACGAGGTTGGTACTAGGTGGGGATTGAACCAGGGACCCTCGGGTTGCGCACGGCTACTCTCCCACTGCGCCACGCCGTACCAACTTTTTTTTTATTTTATTTTTTTTCTCCAATATTTGTGGCACTGGCGTGGCGCCCCCTGATGGACGGCGCCCTTAGCATTTGCCTATACGGCCTATGCCACGGGCTGGCCCTGCCCGGCGGTAATGTTAAGCATGCGCTAATTATTTTGCGAAACAAGTTTGACCCAGCGGTAATTCTCGGCAGGCGCATACTATATACCTGGCGGCAATTCAAGGAAATACGGTATAAAAAATAGCAAGTTGCAAACTGCCTTTTGAAACAGTTATGGCTGAGATCTGGTGAGGTACATGCTAACGTCATATTTGTCTCAAAAAGTTTGGTCGGATTCCACATTTTACAAGTGGTGAGGAGGCTTATGACTTGATACGTTTCAGTGTACCAGCAAGTAGCTTTCCGACCTCGTCCATCATCTGCTCGCTCGTTAAAACAAAAAAAAAATGATGCTTAAGCTCAGCATATGAAAGGTTTGGTTTTCAGAGTGGTGCCAGAGTAAACTGGGTGCTATTTGGCTTAAGAGACATTTCCGACTCGAAGAGTAACGGTCTCAGGTCTCTGTTTGTGATGGAACGGTGCGCCTCTGGCCGAGCTCCTGCCATTTCTTAGGCCTCTTTGTGGCTCAGAGGAACACTTTAAAAGCTGCAAGTTATCACTGGAGCATGGGAGGTTTGTGGCGCACAGGATGACCATGCCCATCATGCCACACTCTATTATACTCTCGATTACCGACCCGACACACACCTTGTGCAAACCTTGCCACACGCACTTTCCGTCTGTCCATGAGCTGCCAATTCGCGCATCTATTCCTCCCCAATAGAGCGTCCCTCTCGCTTTGCCAGCTGTTTGTCCGTTTCGCTTTCCTTCCACTCTTCCGTGCCCATCCGTCCACGTACCCGCCAGCACTCCATCAGTTCTCTCCGGTTTCGTTGACACGATGAATGGTGGTGGCCCTCGCCAGGTATACCGTGTGCTGCTTATAAAAAAATGGCTGATTAGAAGAGTGTGTTATTTAGTGGGTTAAAACAAATTCCCAACCACTGTGCAGCATTTTTTGTGTTTTGAGAGATCATTCAGGTGTGCCCCAATTTCAATTCCAACAATGCAAACGTGCCTGATTGAAAGCACTCAAAACTAAGGCTTCACTTTTCAAAATGCACAATCTCTATGCTAATTTACATAATTATGCCATACACATGCTACTGATTAGCATTAGAGATTTTACATCGCGATATCCACACCTCCAAATATAGTAATCAAAACTATAACTAAGATGCACATTGGTGTGCAATAAGTACAATATTTACTGTAAAAACATTCTGTAGGGTTCAACAAAAGACAAGGCTGGTACGTTCAACTTAAAGGTTAAAAATGGCTAATGGGTTATACTTGTATAGTGCTTTTCTAATTTTTTAAGGAACTCAAAGCGCTTTGACACTATTTCCACATTCACCCATTCACACACACATTCACACACTGATGGCGGGAGCTGCCATGCAAGGCGCTAACCAGGACCCATCAGGAGCAAGGGTGAAGTGTCTTGCTCAAGGACACAACGGACGTGACTTGGATGGTAGAAGGTGGGGATTGAACCAGGAACCCTCAGGTTGCTGGCACAGCCACTCTCCCAAAAGCGCCACTGTTAAGACTACATCCTGACTACGGCAACACAGCGAGGACAAAGTGAAATTAATGCATACTTGCAAATGAGACTCAGAAATGTAAAAAAACAAGATATAACAACTGGGCACCACATTTATTATCATTATATTTTATACAATTATTAAGGACAAGTGGTGGAAAATTATTTTTTAATCTACGTGTTCAGTTACTGTTAATATCTGCTTACTTTCTCTTTTAACATGTTCTATCTACACTTCTGTTAAAATGCATATTCCCGCCACCCTGCAGGGGGCAACAGCGAGGCATATGTGTCACAATAGCAGTAGAAGAAGACTACTTATTCAAACCGGGGACGGCGTGGCGCGGTTGGTAGAGTGACCGTGCCAGCAACCTGAGGGTTCCAGGTTCAATCCCCACCTTCTACCAACCTAGTCACGTCCGTTATGTCCTTGAGCAAGACACTTCACCCTTGCTCCTGATGGGTCGTGGTTAGGGCCTTGCATGGCAGCTCCCGCCATCAGTGTGTGAATGTGTGTGTGAATGGGTGAATGTGGAAATAGTGTCAAAGCGCTTTGAGTACCTTGAAGGTAGAAAAGCGCTATACAAATATAACCTATTTAATAAATTGTAGTTACTTGTTTACTAACATAATTCCTCTTTAATAAATATCATTAATTACTTGGGAAAGTAATTAATGCTTTACTTGAAAAAAGAAAAAAAATCAAATATCTGTCATACTTCGTGCAATTGAGAGTCATTTCGTGTGTGCCTTTTAAAAGTGATGACGTAAGCGAGAGCACGCTCAGAGCAGCATTTTAGCTCAGTTGTGTTTGTTAGCTTGGAAGCGGCAGTTTGCCAGTGTTCTGTCGACAACGGCAGCTCTTTTGAATCTTTTCACTAGATTGTGTAAGCCAGGGGTCCCCAAACTACGGCCCGCCAGCGTACAAAAATGTATTTATTTATTTATTTATTTTATATTTTTAAATCTGTCCTTTCTAATCAATGTTCTACCGCTTGTTACTCTCAATGTCTCCTAGCATATTGTTAAAAAATGCATTTTCCCATCGATGGATCCCTTTCTTTACTCATTTACTGCAATCTTATGTTTTATTACAATATCTACTGCAGCAACATTTATAGTTATATTTATATCATTATACAGGGCCACCCCTGCAAAAATTAGGCCCCGAAGCAGAAAAAGATTTCGAGGCCCACTTGTGTCAAAAATATTTAATTTTTTGCACTTTTTTATGTATGTGAAACAATTTAGATCAGTGGTTCTTAACCTGGGTTCGATCGAACCCTAGGGGTTCGGTGAGTCGGGCTCAGGGGTTCCGCGGAGGTCAAGACACACCCGACTCATCGTTTAAATAAAAAATTCTCCCTATCGACTTATTACGGATACGACAACAGCAGAAGTCACACTGATTTGCAGGTGTGTAATTTGTTGTGAGTTTATGCACTGTGTTGGTTTCGTTGTTTAAACAGGTGATGTTCATGCACGGTTCATTTTCTGCACAAGTAATAAAACATGGTAACACTTTTGTATGGGGAAAATATTCACCATTAATTAGTTGCTTATTAACATGCACATTAGTAACATATTTGCTCTTAACTAGTCATTATTAAGTACTTATTAATGCCTTATTCGGCATGGCCTTATTATAACCCAAACCCTCTAACCCTGGCCCTAACCCTCTAACCCTAACCCTAACCCTAACCAAATAACTTTAAATTAAGTCTTTGCTACTTGGAATATGTTCCCCATACTAAAGTGTTACCAAAAACATATAACTTATAACAACATTTTATTTTTCACTAAAGAAGGGTTCGGTGAATGCGCATATGAAACTGGTGGGGTTCGGTACCTCCAACAAGGTTAAGAACCATTGATTTAGATCAATTTTAAATAAACAAATGTTCAACACAAAAAACAAAAACAAACCAATTCCTCCTGACACAATTCCAAAACCACTTAATAAAACTTTATATAAAATGCTCCCATTCTTGACTTATTTACTGTAATTCAGCAACTTTTATGTTTTTATTAAAATATCAATTGCAGCAACATCTATAATTATAATTATAATTATATCATTATACAGGCCCTAAATTAGGGCCTGAAGCAGAAATTATTTGGAGGCCCACTTGTGTCAAAAATATATATATTTTTTTACACTTTTTTAAATTAATGTGAAACGATTTAGATCAGGGGTCCCCAAACTATGGCCCGCCAGCGTCCAAAATACGGCCCGCGGAAAGTCCAAAGTTTAAAATGTTTTATTAATATATATATATATATATATATATATATATATATATATATATATATATATATATATATATATATATACATATATATATATATATATATAGGGCGCGGGGGGTGCAGCACCGGTACGTTTCAGAGGCGATATAGTACCGAAAATGATTCATTAGTATCGTGGTACTATACTAATACCAGTATACCGTACAACCCTATATTATGGTGTATTATTTTGTTGGATTGGTTAATAAATAAAACAAATACAAATAATTAAGGCATCAATGCTTCCGTATCGTTTGACCCATCACTATTAGTAAGGATTTTATTGTAAAGCACAACAACAAAACAGGAGGTTGCCTACAGTCGCAGCTGTTAATGCCAATTAACGGTGCCAATAAAAAAAACATGGAGCACTTATTTTAAAAGGATTGCTAAGTCTAACATTAAAACTGCAGTTTAACATTTACCGAAGGAGAGAAACATTAAACAGTGGGGAGTATCTTTGCCTGAAAAAAACGCAGGGAATTCTTCACAGATGTGAACAAAGACTTTCACAGACTTTTTTTTATATTTTATTTCAAACAGTGTGTCTGATATCTGTACATTCTGCTTTGGCAGAGTTCTAATTTTGAGACTGAGGGGTAACACATTTCCTCAAGCTCCCGGCGGAGCCCAGGAAGTTTCCACAAGTCTCCCTCAGCTTGGCTACATCTTCGCCAGTACACCCGCCTGTCTTTGCATGCATGGGAGCAGCTCCCCGAGGAGCCCGGAGGGGCGGTGGGGCGGCAGCACGAGTGAGAACGGCGGTCGACCGTCAGCCGCAGAGCACGCTGCTGCGCCTGTTAGCAGGCAGCTGAAGCCACTATGGATGAACCCGGGTCACACATGAAACCAGCGGCGGATCACGCGCAAGACTGACTGTTTTGTAAATGAAAATGTAGCTTTTGGCGAAGGCCTTTGAATGATCTTTATTGTTATTGTTTTCATAACCTACCCTCATGCTCCCTCTCCAATGATTTAGCTGCTCAATGCACATGGCCCGCTTATACAATAAAAAGCCCTTCTATATTCAATATAAAACTTATATAAAATACCATTAACGATTCTTGCTGGTTAGGTTACAACCTCTCTGGATACCAGAGGGATCGAGGCCTCTCGCCCCTCATCCACTTGCCCTCCCGCCTAAACACAACTTTGTCATTTTCTCCACTCACCTATCCCGCCATCCATCTATCATCGCCTGCGTCCTGACAGATGAGACGTCTGCAGCTCCCTCACCTGTCAATCTTTGGTGCACGGTTCAGTCGGAGGACTCCAGGATAAACGCTGAGGTGGGATAACTTCATCTTCGGGTAGTTTTACTGTAAATGTTTGGTCACACTTTAGGATGGGGAACATATTCTAAGTAACAAAGACTTAATTTAGAGTTATTTGGACACTAGGGGAACATATTGTAAGTAAAAAAGACTTAATTTAGAGTTATTTGGTTAGGGTTAGGGTTAGGGTTAGATTGTTAGGGTTAGGGTTAGTAATGGTGAATATGTTCCCTATACTAAAGTGTTACCGGCTTACTGGTTGTATAATAAGGCCATGCAGAATAAGGCAATAATAAGTACCTAAAAATGACTAATTAAGAGCCAATATGTTACTAATTTGCATGTTAATAAAGCAACTAATTAATGATGAATATGTTCCCCATACTAATGTGTTACGAAATGTTCATACTATAGGACTCAGAGAGCTGAGATCAGCATGAATTAGCTTCTCTATTGTCTTTCAAAAGGGATTTTAGATTTGTTAGGAAAGATTTCTGCTGTCTACAGCTTCTAAATATATCTTGTGGCGTACCCCAGGGATCAAAATTGTTCAATATCTACATTTGTATAAGTTACAAAGCACTGAAAAGTTAGTCCTATTTGCAGACCACATGTTAAGGAGAGGACATATCAAAGTTAATGCAAATAACAGAAAAAATTAATACATTAAAAATATGTTTTTTTAACGACGGGGGTCGCATTTTACTGCGGGAGTCATACTTGCCAACCTTGAGACCGCCGATTTCGGGAGGTGGGCGGTGGGGCGGGGGCGTGGTTGGGGGTGGGGCTAAGAGGGGAGGAGTATATTTACAGCTAGAATTCACCAAGTCAAGTATTTCATACATATATATATGAGAAATACTTGACTTTCAGTGAATTCTAGCTATATATATTTTTATTTTATTATATATATATATATATATATATATATATATATATATATATATATATATATATATATATATATATATATATATATATATGTCTTAATAAGGTTATCCAAAAAATACCCTCAATCGTCAGGAGATTTTAATGGGAGCATTCGCATACCATGGTTTATATAGGGCACAGAGTGGGTGGGTACAGGCTGGCCTAGGGGCGTGGTGATTGGTTCATGTGTTACCTAGGAGGTGTTTCCGTCTATGGCGGCATGTTGTTACAATTTCGCTGCGCTTGTTGAGGGATGACAGGTCTGGACGGTAGATAATAAACAGTTTCATGCCGCCATAGACGGAAACACCTCCTAGGTAACACATGAACCAATCACCACGCCCCTAGGCCAGCCTGTACCCACCCACTCTGTGCCCTATATAAACCATGGTATGCGAATGCTCCCATTAAAATCTCCTGACGATTGAGGGTACCCCCCTCATGAAACAGGCCTGTAGAGATGAAATAGTCTTGTGATTTTTTTTTTCCCCACACATACATATATATATGTATATATATATATATATATATATATATATATATATATATATATATATATATATATATATATATATATATATATATATATATATATATATATATATAAATAAAAGAAATACTTGAATTTCAGTGTTCATTTATTTACACATATACACACACATAACACTCATCTACTCATTGTTGAGTTAAGGGTTGAACTGTCCATCCTTGTTCTATTCTCTTTCACTATTTTTCCAACCATGCTGAACACCCTTTCGCAGGTACCCAGAAAAGTTTCGAGTACCACCAAAAAAACGGAATCTCTGAAGACAGCATAAAAATCTGTGTTAAAGGTGTACAAATACTGTTTGTATAATAAGCATGTTTATTTTTTAAATGAGGGTTAAGAGTTCAGTACTAAAAAAAAAGAAAATGATGTGGCTTGAGTACAGTTTTTTAATTGAGGTGCTGCATTTTTTGGTTGGGTTGTTTATTTATTTTGAGTAACTTCTATACATTTCTAAAAGGGGAGGAATGTAATAGTGATCTATGTTTGTCTGTTGCCATCTCCTGGTGAATGTTGGCTATAGCGTACTGGGGTTAATTTTTTGTTGGCCAACGATTTACGTGGTGTTGCGCACCTGACGTCACTCAGGTCCGCATGGAGCTGGAGGGGGCGTGGCTTCCAGCTCCGCCTGCATTTCGGGAGATTTTCGGGAGAAAATTTGTCCCGGGAGGTTTTCGGGAGAGGCGCTGAATTTCGGGAGTCTCCCGGAAAATCCGGGAGGGTTGGCAAGTATGGCGGGGGTTATTCTCCCAAGATGCAGCAGGAACTCCGGAGGCGACGTGCAGGTGAGACAATGATTTATTGCCCATGAAATCATGCAAAAATACAAAAGACCGTAAAGCGAGCCGATAGCATGGGAGCTATGGCGAAGCTTAGCACAGGGACAGGAATCAAAGATCGTAGAAACATACTTGACGTACGGGTTGCATGGAAGCAAGTAGAAAATGTTGTCACTGTTGCGTAATGCAAACAAGGAAGGCAGACTGATTGTGGCGAGAAACGGGAATAAATAGCTCTCTGATTAGTGCCCAGGAGCAGGTGAGCGTCCCGAACACTAATCAGAGGCAGGTGAACTTAATTTGCAGTCATGGCAACTGACACACAAACCCAGGGGTGCTGAACACAGAACTGAGGAAGTCAAAGTAACAGAAAAAAACATGATCCGAGCAACGGATCATAACAGGTTTGACAAAAACAGACTATCTTTGAATCTCAGTAAAACTAAAATAATGCTATTCGGTAACAGTAGGAGAGAAAGTTAAACACAAATACAAATGGATGAAGTAAACACTGAAAAGGTAAAATAAATCAGATTTATTGATGTAATAATAGATAAAACAAACTAGAAATCCTATATAAAATTATACAACCTAAAGATGGCAGGAAATACTTCAATATAAATAAAGCTCAATATGTTTGAGAACAAAAATCACTCCGTATTTTCTACTGCTTGCTAGTGTTACCATATCTAAGTTATTGTGTAGAAATATGGAAAAAATAACCACACACGTACACATTTGAAATTGAGAATATGTGATGTACCAAATTGTAATGCGTGTTCAAAATAAACTAATACCATAGTTTGGAGTACCATTGGTTCAAATGGTGGTCAAACCAGAAACTGACTACTTTTCTGACCCCTCTTGGGCCCCAATAAAGCAAAACTGCACATTTCAGGATGGCCTTTTATTGTGGGTTGCCTAAGGCACACCTGTGCAATTAACATGCTGTTTATTCAGCATCTTGATATGCCACACCTGTGAGGTGGGATGGATTAGCAATCAATCAATCACTCAATCAAAGTTTATTTATATAGTCCTTAATCACAAGTGTCTCAAAGGGCTCCACAAGCCACAACGACATCCTCGGCTCAGATCCTACATCAGGGCAAGAAAAAACTAAACCCGATGGGATACAATGAGAAACCTTGGAGGGGACCGCAGATGTGGGGATCCCCGCCCTGGGCGACCGGTGCAATGGATGTCGAGTGGATCTAGTTAATAGTGTGAGAGTCCAGTCCATAGTGGGGCCAGCAGGAGATCATCTTGAGTGGAGACAAGTCTGCAGCGCAGAGACATCCCCAACTGATGCAGAGATAAGTGGTCCACCCCGGGTCCCGACTTTGAACAGCTAGTGCCTCATCTGTGGTCACCTAATAACCTCTCCACGCAGGAGAGGGGGGCAGAGCAGAAAATAAACAACTGGTCTAAGAGGGGGGTCTATTTAAAGGCTAGAGTATAAAAATGAGTTTAAAGATGGGATGCTTCTACTGAGGTAACATCTCTAACTGTTACCGGTTATCTTGGCAAAAAAGAAGTATTAACTAATATTTGAGAGGAATAGTTATTTTGTGTATATAGTTAACATTAAAATGTTTTTAGTTCAACTCATTAAAAATTGGAGCAAAAGCAAAAGTGTTGTGTTTGTATTTTTGTTCAGTGTACCATCCATCCATCCATTTTCTACCGCTTGTCTCTTTCGGGGTCGCGGGGGGTGCTGGAGCCTATCTCAGCTGCATTCGTGCGGAAGGCGGGGTACACCCTGGACAAGTCGCCACCTCATCACAGGGCCAACACAGATAGACAAACAACATTCACACACTAGGGCCAATTTAGTGTTGCCAATCAACCTATCCCCAGGTGCATGTCTTTGGAGGTGGGAGGAAACCAGAGTACCCGGAGGGAACCCACGCAGTCACGGGGAGAACATGCAAACTCCACACAGAAAGATCCCGAGCCTGGGATTGAACTCAGGAACTTCATATTGTGAGGCACATGCACTAACCCCTGTTCCACCGTGCTGCCCTGTTCAGTGTACATTACTTTTTGAATTTTACCAAACACATTAGATATAGTTGCATAATGTATCGGATCGGTATCGCTGATACAAGCCTGAATTTTACTCAGTATCGGATCGGAAATAAAATCAGCGGTATCGCGCATCACTACACACACACACACACACACACACACAAGCACACACACTCCTAAAAACCTATTTTGTGCTCACAAAGCACATCTGGATAAATACTGCATGTTGTTTTGCATCAGGGACACATTGTGGGTGTACATTGTGCATAAAAACAAGACAAACCAGGGTTTTTAAACGCAAGTCAGTACAACTGGATGCCACATGCTGTTTTACACTGGGTGTCCTATCTTCACAGCAGGAAGATCTTTGTGCTCAACTTCCCTTCCATCAATCACTGGGCTCATTTGTTTGCACAATACTGCGCTGACAGTCCGAGGGTCTTGTTGCAGTCCGACTACATGTGTGATGGAAATTTAGGTTCAACGCTGCTTTAAGGAATATTTGGGGGGATTTGTTGCTCGTGTGAAGGCTCCACTTACAGATGTGGAATATAATGTATTTCACTTTTGTGTTCTGTAAGTGATGAGTATGGACATTTTTTTGAGATTAGGCTATTGACGAATAATCCATTTTCTTGCCCTCAAAAAGTCTGGAGTTGCTTTCACAAGACGTTTGAGGTCGAATGTGATCATAGAGCAGTCACATCATCAAGAAACACCAGCGAGCTCCATTCCATACCAACACATTAAATACATGATGTGGTATGCTTTGGATCATGAGCTGTTCTCTACCCATCATTTGGATTCAAGAACATCCAAGGCTTTTTTGATCTTTCCTTGGAAAATCTTAGTTGAAGTAGGTTTCCAGTTACTGAATGTAACCTGTATTTTGCACCTTGTTGTAAACCGGGGTGACCTGCAACATGTTTTTAAAATAAAGTTAATAAACTCGGCACCAAAAGGCATACTTGCCAACCTTGAGACCTCCGATTTCGGGAGGTTGGGGGGGGGGCTGGCGAGGTTAGGGGCGTGGTTAAGAGGGGAGGAGTATATTTACAGCTAGAATTCACCAAGTCAAGTATTTCATATACATATATATATATATATAAGAAATACTTGACTTTCAGTGAATTCTAGCTATATATATATATATATATATATATATATATATATATATATATATATATATATATATATATATATATATCAGATGACATGGCACCCCAAACCATCACTGATGGTGGAAACTTTACACTAGACTTCAGGCAACGTTGATCCTGTGCCTCTCCTGTCTTCCTCCAGACTCTGGGACCTCGATTTCCAAAGGAAATGCAAAATTTGCTTTCGTCAGAAAACATGACTCTGGACCACTCAGCAGCAGTCCAGCTGGTGTCGGTCCACTCTGTTTCCTGAGATCCAGGGTCAACGCAGCCGTCTACCAGCAAGTTTTAGAGCACTTCATGCTTCCTGCTGCTGACCTGCTCTATGGAGATGGAGATTTCAAGTTCCAACAGGACTTGGCGCCTGCACACAGCGCAAAATCTACCCGTGCCTGGTTTAAGGACCATGGTATTTCTGTTCTAAATTGGCCCGCCAACTCCCCTGACCTTAGCCCCATAGAAAATCTGTGGGGTATTGTGAAAAGGAAGATGCAGAATGCCAGACCCAAAAACGCAGAAGAGTTGAAGGCCACTATCAGAGCAACCTGGGCTCTCATAACACCTGAGCAGTGCCAGAAACTCATCGACTCCATGCCACGCCGCATTAACGCAGTAATTGAGGCAAAAGGAGCTCCAACCAAGTCTTGAGTATTTTACATGCTCATATTTTTCATTTTCATACTTTTCAGTTGGCCAACATTTCTAAAAATCCCTTTTTTGTATTAGCCTTATACAATATTCTAATTTTGTGACACACGGAATTTTGGATTTTCATTTGTTGCCACTTCAAATCATCAAAATTAAATGAAATAAACATTTGAATGCATCAGTCTGTGTGCAATGAATAAATATAATGTACAAGTTACACCTTTTGAATGCAATTACTGAAATAAATCAAGTTTTTCAAAATATTCTAATTTACTGGCTTTTACCTATATATATATATATATATATATATATATATATATATATATATATATATATATATATATATATATATATATATATATATATATATATATATATAATAAAATAAACATATATATATATATATATATATATATATATATATATATATATATATATATATATATATATAGCTAGAATTCACTGAACGTCAAGTATTTCTTATATATATATATGTATATATATATATATATATATATATATATATATATATATATATATATATATATATATATATATATATATATATATATATAAATATATATATATATATATATATATATATATATATATGAAATACTTGACTTGGTGAATTGTAGCTGTAAATATACTCCTCCCCTTTTAGCCACGCCCCCAACCACGCCCCGTCCCACCCCGACCACGCCCACCCCACCCCCTCCCCCCACCTCCCGAAATCGGAGGTCTCAAGGTTGGCAAGTATGCTGAAAACGTAAACAAACTATGATCCGGGCAGCGGATCATAACAATATCTTCTGCAGCATTTTATAATTTCATAGCTGCTAGAAGATTTAGATTTTAAAACAAATGTAATTGATGCCTTATTTTAAATGACATGTGTTTATTTCACTTAGAATATACAGTACAGGCCAAAAGTTTGGACACACCTTCTCCTCATTCAATGGGTTTTCTTTATTTTCATGACTATTCACATTGTAGATTGTCACTGAAGGCATCAAGACTTTGAATGAACACATGTGGAGTTATGTACTTAACAAAAAAAGGTGAAATAACTGAAAACATGTTTTATATTCTAGTTTCTTCAAATTAGCCACCCAAAATTACTCTGATTACTGCTTTACACACTCTTGGCATTCTCTTGATGAGCTTCAAGCACACCTGTGAAGTGAAAACCATTTCAGGTGACTACCTCTTGAAGCTCATTGAGAGAATGCCAAGAGTGTGCGAAAAAGTAATCAGAGCAAAGGGTGGCTATTTTGAAGAAACTAGAATATAAAACATGTTTTTAGTTAAGTACATAACTCCACATTAATAGTTGTGATGCCTTCAGTGACAATCTACAATGTAAATAGTCATGAAAATAAAGAAAACACATTGAATACGAAGGTGTGTCCAAACTTTTGGCCTGTACTGTATATATTATTAAAATATTGCTTATATAAAAGCGTCTTGAGCCACAGTAAGTACAGCCCTTCACCAATGAGTGCAGTTTCCGCTGCAAAAAAAAAAGTGGTGTCAATGTAGATGCATTGCGGGACTGCTGATAAAATGCCCATAAAAAAATTATAAATGTCTCTTACTACGACTATGGCCGTTCTTGTCACATTTCAAGCGTCTCTCTTCCATGAATGACTTGCATGCTTCCTGAAAGGCTCTGCAATAGGGATGGGAATCGAAAACTGGTTCTTTTTCAGCACCGGATCCTAGTGTATCAATTTCTTAGAACCGTTTGCCAATTTTTCAGGTGATTTCCTTATGATGCCAGTGGTTGGGTATGACGTGCGTAGTGACGTCAGAAAGCAAAATGGCAGTGCCCGGGCAAAACAAACGCTCTCGAGTTGACTACATTTTACAAGAAACGATTGCAACTGCTACTTAATCAAGAGGAGGAGAAATGTGGTGAAACATTTGAACACACAGCATTTAACAATTATAAATGAGTGTTGCATTTTTTTTACCGTGTTGATCTCATCCCAGCAGCTGCAATGCTAGCACGTAATCTACCGTGAATACAACAGGTACTAACTCCATCCATACATCCATTTTCTACCGCTTGTCCCTGCCTATCATGTTAGCATTACCTAATAAATTGAAATGAATGCCTTCTCATTTAGATGAGCAAGACGAAAGACAGATTCTGACTGGCTTTGAGGTGGGCAGTAAGTATGAGCTTCATTCCATATCTGCCGTCCAGCGCTAAAGCATCTTTTCTTTCACCGCGGCAGGGAAGTGTACGAGCAACGACTAAGTCTGTGGTTTAAAACTTGCACCAATTTTCCACAGTTCTACCAATTTTCAAGAAGTGAATGTTCAATTGTAGTCGGAGAAAAGTTGAATGTTTTCCTGCAACCACATTCACTCAGTCATTTTCATTGCTCAGGTGAAGTTCATACAATTAGAAAACCGTGTAAAAGTCCATTCATGTCAGCAGATTAACGTCAAATGTGAAAATAATATGTGATATTACCTTTCAACATGTAAAGTGAGATATATCAAGCTTGTATTTGTTATAATTTAGATGATCATGGCTTACAGTTTTCAAAGACCGCACATTTTCTGAGATTTTCAATTGATGGTTTTCAAAAACTGTAAGCCATAATCAAAGGAGACCCTTTGATTTTATAGATGATGATGATCTTCGCATCTCAGAGGACATCTGGGAGATATCCTCTGTTTAACACAATGGTGTTAAAGACAGGCGAGTACATCTCCACCTGCCTTAAAACCTCAGGACGGAGGTCGTCAGCTCTGGGAGACTTGTTGTTTTTGGGCATTCATGACAGATTTTACTTCCTCAATGGTGATGTCAGTATCATATATCATATATCACATCCATGGCTTAAAGATCCACCAAGCGAGGAAGAAGTGCCTGATGGGAGCAGAAGCAACACAACGCACAGGTGTTACACCTGGTGAGACGCAGGAGGTGCCAGGCCCAGAGTCACCCCATAGTGCCCAGAACCTCCATGTGTTGCAAACTAATCCCTCGAGTATCAAGTCTGAACAGAGGCGGATCAAGTGGCCTGCAGCTAGCATGACCTCACTCTGGAAGCAACTCGATGACGATATTGACCAAATTCTGGAGGCAACGGCGAAGGGAGAAGCCGACGGGAAGCTACAAGCTATGACAACAATCATTGTCAGCATTGCAGCTGAACGGTTCGGCGAGGAGGAGAAGAGAAGCTCCGGAACCACGTACTCAAAGAACCACAGAGCTGTAAGGATCCACAACATTAGGCAGGAGATGAAAGCGCTGAAGTTCCAGTACAAGGCGGCAGGACATGAGGAACGCACTGGCCTGGCCCAGCTGATGTGCATCCTTCGGAAAAAGATCAGAATTCTCCGTCGGGCAGAGTGGCATCGGAGGCGGCGACGCGAGAGGGCACGTAAACGTGCTGCTTTCATTGCTAACCCCTTCAAGTTCACGAAGGATTTGCTGGGACAGAAGCGCAGTGGCAAACTGGCCTCCTCGCAGGAAGACATAGATCAACATCTGAAGCAGACGTACAGTGACCCTGCAAGAGAGCAGGAGTTGGGAGAGTGTAACAACCTAATAGATCCCCCTGAACCAGAAATGCAGTTTGACATGTCGGAGCTGCAGCTAAAGGAAGTCAGGGAGGTTGTCCGCAGAGCCAGGGCAAGCTCTACACCGGGACCGAGTGGCACTTCATACAAAGTGTATAAGAACTGTCCCAAACTCCTGCAGCGTCTGTGGAAAATCCTGCGAGTCTTCTGGAGAAGGGGGAGGATCCCTGAGCAATGGCGAGTGGCGGAAGGGGTATGGATCCCAAAGGAGGAAAACTCCACTCAGCTGGACCAGTTCCGCATCATCTCCCTGCTGTGTGTTGAGGCAAAGGTTTTCTTCAGCGCCGTTTCCAAACGACTGTGTACCTACCTGGCAAAGAACACCTACATCGATACATCTGTCCAGAAAGGCGGCATTTCAGGAATGTCAGGATGTATGGAGCATACCGGTGTGGTGACACAGCTCATTCGGGAGGCTCGAGAGAACAAGGGCAACCTATCAGTACTGTGGCTTGACCTGGCAAACGCATTCGGCTCCATTCCGCACAAGCTCGTTCAACTCACTCTGATGAAACATCATGTACCCAGCAGGTGTAGAGACCTCATTGCTGATTACTACAGCAATTTCAGGATGAGGGTCTCTTCCGGACCAACAACATCCAGTTGGCACAAAGTGGAGATTGGTATTATCACAGGGTGTACTATCTCTGTGACACTGTTCTCACTAGCCATGAACATGCTCACCAAGTCTGCTGAGCCAGAGTGCAGAGGGCCCCGCACAAATTCCGGACAAAGGCAACCACCCATCAGGGCATTCATGGATGACCTCACAGTCATGACAGAATCAGTCCCAGGCTGCCGTTGGATTCTGAAGGGACTTGAAAAGTTGGTGGAGTGGGCCCGAATGCGTTTCAAACCCGCCAAATCCAGATCAATGGTGCTGAAGAAGGGTAAGGTGGAGGACAAGTTCCGGTTTAACATCACAGGCACGGCCATTCCAACTATCTCAGAGAAGCCAGTCAAGAGCTTGGGCAAGGTTTTTGACTGCTCTTTGAGAGACACAACATCCATCCAGTCGACATGCGCTGAGTTGGATGGCTGGCTGAAATCCGTGGACAAGTCAGGCTTACCTGGGAAGTTTAAAGCCTGGATTTACCAGCATGGCATTCTTCCCAGGATCCTGTGGCCCCTCCTCATCTACTCGTTCCCCATCTCGACAGTTGAGATCCTAGAGCGGAGGGTCAGCAACCACCTCCGGAGATGGCTGGGACTACCTAAGAGCCTGAGTAGCATTGCACTCTACGGGAACAGCAACAAACTGCAGTTGCCTTTCAAATCCTTGGAGGAGGAATTTAAGGTAACTAGAGCCAGAGAAGTGGTACAGTACAGGGACTCAAGTGATCCGAAGGTGGCCAAAGCAGGGATCCAAGTGAGGACTGGCAGGAAATGGAGGGCAGAGGAAGCAGTTCAAGAGGCAGATGCAAGGCTGCGACACAGGAGCCTGGTTGGAGCAGTTACACGGGGTCGAGCTGGACTAGGGTCCTTTCCAACTCCCCAACTGAACACTGGGGGGAAGGAAGGCCGACGTCTTGTTCAGAATGAGGTGAGAGCGGCAGTGGAGGAGACAAGAACCTGCAAGGCTGTTGGAATGAAGCAACAGGGAGCTTGGACAAGATGGGAGAATGCGGTTGAGAGGAGAGTGACCTGGGCTGAGCTTTGGAAAGCCGAGCCGCAACGCATCAAATTTCTCATCCAGGCAGTGTATGATGTGCTCCCAAGCCCTTCAAACCTGCACACATGGGGCATTGCAGAGACATCAGCATGCCCACTGTGCTCCAAGCGAGGAACCCTGGAACACATCCTCAGTTGCTGTACAAAGGCACTTGCAGATGGAAGGTACAGGTGGAGGCATGACCAAGTCCTGAAGACCATCGCTGAAGCCATTAGCACAGGACTGGCATGGGCAAAACAGTTCCAACCCTCCAAGAAAACCATCGCCTTTGTCAGAGCTGGGGACACGCCAACTCCTGCTAGGAAAACATCAGCAGGCATCCTGACGTCTGCAAAAGACTGGCAGTTGTTGGTGGACCTTGAAAAGCAGCTGAAGTTCCCCAGCCATATCGCAGTCACCACCCTGCGACCAGACATTGTCCTTGTGTCTGAGTCCACCAAACAAGCTGTGCTGCTGGAGCTGACAGTCCCGTGGGAAGATCGCCTGGAAGAAGCCTTCGAGAGGAAGCTCTCCAAGTATGCAGGACTGGTCAGCGACTGTCAGCAGGCTGGTTGGAGAGCAATGTGTTTCCCTGTGGAGGTTGGATGCAGAGGATTTGCAACCCGTTCCTTGGTCAGAGCCTTCAGCAGTTTGGGCATCGATGGAGAGAGAAAGAGGAGAGCCATCCGCAGTACCACCGAAGCGGCGGAAAGGGCCTCGAGATGGTTGTGGCTCAAAAGAGGAGATCCTTGGAGTCATGGTAGCTAGCGAGCCGTCTGGACACAAGCCGGGGGATTTGATCACCCCCGGTTGGGTCGCTTGGAGGAGGGCGTATGACCAGTTGAGAGACTTGAAACGCCCGGTGAATCCAAGAGGTCACTGAGGATGTGTCCAGACTAAGCATCAGTAGATGTATGTACACAGTATCCAGGTCAGATTTAGGGCAGAGCTCAGGGACAGCAGCAGTTATTGCCCGTTTGTTAGCTGTGACAGGCTGGGCATAGACTAAATTATATTGCTCAGCCCAACATTCCAGTTGAGATTCCAGATCAGTCAGAAATTCACTAGTGAGGGAACGGAGACAGGTTTCAGGCCTACAAAAAGACTTTGAATGTTGCCACTGTATTCACATGAATCGATACGATCACATAGTGGGTTCCAATAGCCTTGCAAGGCAGTACAAGTGCCCTTTTGGACATAGTGGCATGCCTGCTTCCATTCTGCCTTATTTGAGCAAGTGTTATGCTGCAGGCAGGAAAGTGTGTGTAATGACTATATTTCTTTAAAGCAACGACCAAGAGTGGCAAACATAAACCATTAAGCATTTAATACAATGTCAATAAAGCTTTCTATTCTATTCTAACCTAAACCTAGATTTTGGAAGGTTATATGTAAAAAAGAACAATTTACAATTTTATATGCGTGCAATAAGAAAAGCCCAATGTGTTTAATTACTTTAAATTTTTAATTCAATTTTCTACAATTGTTCTTTGAGCGCAATAAGAAAAATATGTTTAAAGTATCATTAAGGTTTTCTGTTAAAACAAAGCCAATATTGACATTTGATTGTGGTCCTTTTTATTTTAAAAAGTATCGAAAGTATTGGAATACATTTTGGTATAAGTATCATTACCCAAATATTAGTATCGGGACAAACCTAATTTAGGATCCCAGTAAGTCCCAAAAATCTGAAATCAAACCATGGAGGCATGGCGAAGATATTTTTGAAACAATCTTGCCTTGTTCAAAACTTGCTCTAAACGAGCAGTTTGGAATTTGAGATTTTAGTGATGTATTTTGCCTGAGTTAGGTCAGCGGATATCTCTGTATATATTTAAGGTTTTCAGAGAATTGCACATCGACCCCTACAAAGACCTATGAAAGGATCAAAATGGCATTACACAGGACAATGTTGTGACTACGCAGGGAGAAAATCTCCAAAAACAGAAAAAGTAACTTTTTGTGAAAAAGAGTCATGGTAGGGGTCTGACATAATCACTAGACATACGTATGTTGTCAACACTTTTTTGTACCCAATGCAAAAAACAAAAACACTAAGAAGGACTTCTTCATTAATGTCTAATACTATGTCACTTCACCAGCGACAGACAACACATTTTTCCCAGAAATCCTTATTCAAGACCACCCAGTTGGCCGCCGCATTGGGCAACCAGAGTCAATGCTTTCCTTGAGGAGCAACAAACTGCCACGCCAACTCCTTTCTGAGTCCACTCTTGTACTGTGCGCTATTAAAAAAAAAAAAAAAAAAAAAAAAAAAAAAGACATTCGTATGGTTTTAAAAAACAGTAAAAATGAGGTAATTATTTCTGCCCCATGTTTGACTAGAACGACCAAGGGAAAACATGTCATATGAGTCATGTGACTGGTCAGACAATTGTGGTGGTCAGTGCTGTCAAACACTAAGTTTATGGTTATGAGACTTGTGCTCAGGGACTCCTTAAAATGAATATCTAGGCTACAGTGTAAAAAATGCAACAGTGATGATTTGGTTCCTTCACATGGGCGTCAATGCACATCCCCAACATATTTAATGGGTCTGAAAATAGAGGAAAATTATGAATTGTTTCAAGAGACCCAAAGCATTAAACTTTTTGAGACAGCGGGTCCTTCTTGCTGTCACTCGAGTGCAAAATCACTTAGCATCAGCTCATAGATTGACAATGCTGGTGGGTGGTTTGCATTGTGCAGGGTAAAAAGCAGGCACATTTTTCCTCAACAGTTTGTTTGATTATGTCTTTGTCCGTCATCGGGGGGCTTTTAAGTGCAGAAGCAAAACCGCGATCCCCTTAGTGACATCACGTAAGGACTCATGTCCGCGGGTAATGTATGGAGCTGTGCCGGTTTTAAATAAGCAAGACCGAAATGGGAGCGCAACCAAAGAAAACACGGCGTCAACGAGCCGGGTCGCAACATTTGTTATCGTGGTGGTAAAAAACAAGAGAATGGGATAGCCTATGAGGTACCCACTGAACTAGTTATAGAGGTGATGACAATATGAAAATAATTAGGACATTATTTTCCTGCAGCTCTGCGAAGATTTACTGAATGTACACTGCTGAAAATGTGTCTTTTGTTTGCGCTTCAAAACACATCGTTTTTATAGCATCTCTTTTGAAAGACAGCAAGTAAACACATATACTATATGAAGATGATTTATTCATCTATATTTTATTATTGATAACTGTTCATCTATTGTTTGACTCCCAGTTTTCAGGATTTAACTGTAATTTACCACAACAACATTCAGGGATACATCAGATGGTGTACATTGCATTTATTGTCGTCATTATTGTCAGGAACTCGCATGGCTGCAGTATTTGTAACCCCAAGATGCAGGAACCAGGAGGACACTGATCAGGTAAGAGGATTTTAATGTAATTAGCACAGGAAATGAAGCAATTGTGCATACAAGGTCCGAACATAAAGTCAATCCTCGAGCACTGAGGAGCGCGCGAGACAGGCATTAATAGAAACATGTTGATTGGCTGCCAATCAACAGCAGGTGACGGGAAAACAGCGCTCAGCAGAACAAGCAGGAAATATCAACTAAACAGGAGCACTGATAGGAAGTAAACACAAAAACAAGGAAGCACAAACAGAAATGAAGTGACGGATCGTCGCAATTATATTGATGCACAATACAGGTGAGACTCAAAAATAATGAAGTGCATTAATTTCAACAATTCAAGTGTAAAAATACCTGAAGCAATTTGAGCGTACGACTGCAAGTCTGCACTATACTGAAGCAGAACGAGTCGAACACCAGTCAAGAACGTTAAAATAATATCTGAACAGCGGACAGTAATCAATGAAAAAATGGAAAAGCTGCTGATGAAGTGTTTAAAAGAGAAGCAGTTCAACAGAAATACTTCAGAAGTCCACTGTTCAAAAAACGACTGTATTTAAGAGTAGTGCAGGCTATTGTATCGTTTTATACAATATTTCTTATCTAAAAGTTAGTTTTTCATTTTAAAAGGCGTGTTGCATGTTAAATGATGCTGTTTGGGGGGAGGGGGGCAATTAAGTTGATTTCAAATAATTTTAATGGGAGACGTGGATTTGAGATACAAGTGTTTTGAGTTAACAGCTCCTTCACAGAACCAGTAAAGTTTGTAAGTCGAGGCACTACTGTAATTGTATTTTGACGTGTCTTTAAATAAAATAAAACATTGTAGGTATCAAACGGTAGAAATTATGTTTATTTAGCTACAGTTTTTGTTAACCTGAATTTGCCACATAAAATAAAACCTTGGAGTTCAGGAGTGACATTTTGAAGGACAGTTCTGCCAAAGAACCTAAGCCATGTTTTCACCGCATCCAGCTGGAGGTACAGTGACAAATATACACGGCAAGGCCATGCAATAATGTTATATTGGCTGGAGCAATCTCCAACATTTAGTAGGTGAATGGGGAGTCCTGGCTGTTGAACTTATAGAGAGAAAACAGGCCCAGTGTGACAAGAACCTGAAGCCAGCAATTTGAAGAGCAAGGAAATTCACAATTCTTCATTACCAAATTAGGGGTTATAAATGAATTATTTTTTTTAATGGGTTGTCAACACAGCAGGGTTTACCAGTGCAGTGTTTTTCTTCATCCATGTGTTCCTCTAACATCTGCACCCGATATCTCCATGTCCGATTGTATCTTTTCGTGTGTATTGTGAGTGTATGTGTGGCCCTGCCGCCAATGGCCCGTTATGTTTTCCCTCGGCAGCCGTGAAGAGGGAAATGGCCTTTAATATGCCCAGCTTTCTCCCTCAGTCCATATTAATGTTAATCTATCAGACTTGGAGGCTCCCATGCCATACAACGCCTCCAATGTTCCCAGCAACCTTGGGGTGCAATCAGTGGCGTCGGACTAACGACGACTAAGGATGGTAACTTAAATTAAAATAAAACATATGCTGCTCCACCGTCTCTTGATGTTTGTCACACTACACAAGGTGAAGTGCAACACAGAAGCCCTCCAAAAGGTAAAAGTAGTGAAAGGTGGCTTTCTTTATCAATATTGATTGCATAAAGTTGCGAATAAACAAACGAACAAATACTTCAGCTTATTTTATGCCAGTCTACCTCCAGCTAACATCTAATATGCACTAAATGATAAAGCCAACTATTGTGCTTTTTACTTGGCTTTTCTATGATGCCACCATCGAAGAATACCAGGGATAAACAATATATAAATATTTTTTTATGGTAATACATTTGGAAATTAAACACCTGGCAACATATATCTGTAGTGGCTACTTAGAACGGGATAAACAATATCTAATTCAACAATTAAACGTAAAAATATTTAATTTGTAGGGATGTCCGATAATGGCTTTTTGCCGATATCCGGTATTCCAATATTGTCCATTATTTTTAATTACCGATACCGATATCAACCGATATATACAGTCGTGGAATTAGCACATTATTATGCCTAATTTGGACAACTAGGTATGGTGAAGATAAGGTACTTTAAAAAAAATAAAATAAAATAAAATAAGATAAATAAAATAAAAACATTTTCTTGAATAAAAAAGAAAGTAAAACAATATAAAAACAGTTACATAGAAACTAGTAATTAATGAAAATTTGTAAAATTAACTGTTAAAGGTTAGTACTATTAGTGGACCAGCAGCACGCACAATCATGTGTGCTTACGGACTGTATCCCTTGCAGACTGTATTGATATATATTGATATATAATGTAGGAACCAGAATATTAATAACAGAAAGAAGCAACCTTTTTGTGTGAATGAGTGTAAATGGGGGAGGGAGTTTTTTTGGGTCGGTGCATTAATTGTAAGTGTATCTTGTGTTTTTTTTGTTGATTTAATTAAAAAAAAAAAAAACGATACCGATAATAACAAAAAAACATACCAATAATTTCCGATATTATCGGACGTCTCTATTAATTTGTATTATCGTATTATTATTTTTATTATTTTATTATCGTGCTTAGGGTCTGAGAAACCAGTGCACAATCAAAAGGTAACCAACTTCACAACAAACATAATAAAAAGTCAGATGGGTTTGTGTCACAATATACAGTGAATAATGTATGATGTGATTTTTTAAAATATTCAATACATTTGCAAACATTTAAAAAAAAAAAAAAAAAAAAAAGCCTTTTTCATTCACATTGTCATTATGGGGTATTGTGTGTAGAATTTTGAGGACAAAAAAATAATTGATTCCATTTTGGAATAAGGCTGTAACTAATATAATGTGAAACAAGTGAAGCGCTGTGAATATTTTCAGGAAGGACTGTGTGCTTCAGATTGTTAAGACAGCATATTGATTGGAATGATTGTTATGCACCACAGTCGCAGTTTGGTGATATATCCCGCACATTTAAACATCCATCCTACCATCCATCCATTTTCTATCGCCTGTCCCGTTCGGGGTCGGGGGGGTGCTGGAGCCTATCTCAGCTGCATTCGGGCGGAAGACGGGGTACACCCTGGACAAGTCACCACCTCAATGCAGCAAATTTAAACAACAATTTGGTAATATTGATAAGCATACAAACAGTCTCTTGGATATTGTCATTTCAGTCTTTAATTTTAATAAGTTTGAATTTTATAAGTTGCTGATCAAATGAAACCCTCCAAGACTCCAGATGTGTAGTCATTGGATATATAAACAGTGTGCATCTAAATTGACTACAATATGGTTGGCGCCTTTTTGATTTTGTGCCACTGGAGGTTGTGGCCCTAAACTACTGTGTACAGTGTTTACGCCAGGGGCCGGCCCTGCCATACAACACCCTCAGTACAATATGTGTGCAGCAACAATAATAACAACAGAAGAAGAATGAAATGCACACCAGCAAGTGAGCCATATTTAGTCTTAATGGGTCCTATTCTCCTGTTTGTACTGAGGGCTTGTTTTACGTTACGCTTGAAGGCTGAATCATTAAAGAGGCGGACCTCACCACGATGCATTTTTTTGGCTGTGGGAAAATAACGGAGCATAAAGTTTTACTAACACTTGTGAATGTCATTGAAATCCATGATGAAGATAACACTTACAATTGAAAAGGCGGTGTCAATCCAGGCCGTGCTACATGCTGTGTGTGTGTCGTCATGGTGATGTAATGTGCTTATTAATAGCTTTATCTTCCTGGATGGATGTGAATACTAATTGGTAGATAACATTTTGTTTTGATTATTTAGTGTAGCTATTTTGATTTGATTTGTGATGTGAAGAGCTGTGTTAAGTATTAATGTCGGTGACAGTTATTCTGCTTGCTACATTCTTGCTGATCTGTTCAATAAAGCGATTGTTGATGATCACCTTCTCATCTTTTTTTTAATAGCATCTGATAAACGATACAGTACTGTATACATGTCATTTTGATTAAATAGTCAAATAGTTCAATGATCACGGGGCAGCCTTAATCGTTTATTGCTTTGAACGCTCCAGGAGACACAGCAGGTAAATAATGGGCAATGTTTTAGATAGTTAATTCAGAGTGGCATTATGGTCATTTTACTGTAGTGTCATTTCAATGGATTTTTGCAAAACTTCAAGTGCAATATAATGCATATAATGCATATAATGCTTCCAGCGGCGCTGGACTTATTCCAGCGTCTTAAAAGGAAACTGCACTTTTTGGGATATTCCCTCTCGTTCACAATCATTCTGAGAGACACGACGATGGATGTTTTTATTTGTTTGAATGCATTCTAAATATTAAATAAAGTCTGCTTGCAATGGAGCCTATGGGAGCCGCTCTATTCTGCCATTAAAAAAAACCTTAAAAAACATCCAAACAATCCTCCATTTGGGTTTTATATACATTATGTAAGTATGTATGTAATGTAGTAAAGGGCACATTTATAATAACATTTAATACTTACGTATTCTGATCATTTTAAGCATACACGGCACATTCATTTCAAAAAAGCATCCCAAGGTTTTGTTTTTTTTCTTCATCACTGATTTCTGCTCAGTGCAGACTTTATGAGAGCCAACAAACATAAACCATCACTTACTGTACAAAGTCTGCTGTCATTGGGATGCCAACTGCTAGGATGTTCATTTAGATGAAGAATGACTCATAATCCTAGCAGAGAAACAGGGCAGGGGGCCAACGAGGACCAGTTGTCTTTTTGTGTCGTTCCCGCCAGTTCTAGGTCCTAAATGGCTGTCAAAGTGTTGTCGGATTACAGTCTCAGCCATTGACTTTCCAGGTGAGATTCAAGATTTATGATGTAGAACATACTCACAGGGAGCAGGGAAGTGAGGAAGCAGCAAACCACACGATGATGTAAACATAGGGACACACGATAGTGACCGTGTCGCCGCTATAAACAGTTTGTCTGCGTTAGCATTTATAATAACAATATCACTAACACTTGGTTAATATTCAAGTCACAAAATGTTAATGGAGTAATGTTGGCACTTTTTGAATGGTTCTTTATTGGATTTATTTGGCGGAATAGAGGACCTCCCATTGGCTCCACTGTAAGTAGACTTTTATTTACGTTTATTTAATATTTAGAATGCATTAAAAAAAGTGTATCCGTCGTCATGTCTTTCATAATGATTGTGAACGATAGGCAAAGCGATGGGCAGTTCCCCTTTAAATGCGTGGAAGCAAAAGTACTTCAAGTCAATAAAAGAATATGCGGTAGACTGCGGTATGGATACGAGTGCATTGTCATTGTAAGCCTGCTAAATGTGTTTACCTGTGCAACTGTTTAACCAGGCATCAATTCAAATTTAAATATGGCCATGCAAGAATCCACACATGTCCACATCCAGTGTACATATATAAACAAACAAGTTATATATCACTGAACAAAAAACAGCACGTTTTATTTTGGAATGCTTGGAGGTTCATGGTCTCTGGTGAATGCTTTGATTTGATTTAATTTATCGTTCTTTTCTATCTGGACCTCACCTGATTTTCAATAGATTGCTGTCTTGCAGAACTTGCTTTAAAGTAGATCATGGGGTTTGGTACTACAGGTGAAGGGCAGTGTTTGGTGATATTAGAAGGGTCTTTTATAAAGTAATCAACATTATTTGGGGGTCATTAGATGCATCAGGCACTAACATGGATTATTGCTGGATGGAGGTGGAGTGATGAAGAGAATGGCTTAGGTCATTTGTGAAATCTCAGTGCAGATCTGACCACTTACTCCAAGAGTCCGTGCTAAGTGCAAGCTGGGAGTTTTAAAGGAGGTTTGTGGAAACAAACTACTAATGTGTTTTTTATTTGTGGCAGGGAGATCTTATCGAGCAAACATAAACTCTTTGGACTGCTGCTCCCTTTTACCTGCAATTCACTGTTTTCCTTTCTCCCTCCATCGGTTCCTTCGTTTGGAATTCACGTCGGTTTTCCGAGCTCATAAATTAGTTTCTAAATTTCCATGTCCTGTATTCAGTCTCAGACTCGGTTTTGGCCTACATGAGACTACAACAACATATGAGCGGTCACACTGGCAAGCAAGATGGCTGCATGAAGGCCAAATTGACTGTTGTCAAAAAAAAAACCTGCACATTGGCAGCAAACCATATTACCCATTAAAATTAGGTTTAATTAGCCTATATTGGGAAAAAATATGGCTGACTCTAAGTCTGCTGGGTTGTTTGCTGCTCAGTCAGGTCTGTTACCAAGCATCAGCATGGACATGATGGTATAAAAGACATGTCCAGGGATGAGGATTCAGTATTGAGCATTTACCAGGGAGCTATTACTGTAAATGTGCTGGGAATGAAGGTGTTAATAAAGAAAAAGGTTGACATTTTGCAATTGGCATACAGCTTTTATGTGATAACAACCATTTTTACACAGCTACCTCTGACCAAAATCTATTCTATGATACTGGTTGGACCCTCCCTTGTCCCATTGAGATCAGCTATATTGGAATGTTAATCCGAGTTCCCTAACGTCCCCATAATAAAACATTTTTTTAACATTTTAGTAATGTCAAAACCACTGGCAACAAAAGTGGGCACATCCTTAAAGATGGGTACACACAAAAAGACAATTGAGCTGTTTGTCCGGATTTTTCCCTTTTAGACCAAAGATGGCAAATGCCCGATTATCGTATGTCTTATAAGATTGTCCTGTGGTCTGAGATGTATTAACTAAAGTGAATGTGTCCCAATATAATTGGCTCGGAAATGGGTCTGGCCCGACGATTGTAAATATTGAACTCTTTGTGTCTGTAGGGAAAGCCGACACCGCCCGAGTCATTGCTTGGTGAATTGTGACATGGCACGGAAAGTAGCCAATGCCATCCATCCATCCATAATGAAGTAGCTAAAAAAACATTAGGGCCACAGTACTTTGTTGAGAACTTAGAGTGGTACCAATTCACAAAGAAAAAAATAAATTTTATTCAAGAAATATGGTTTAAAAAACATTACAATATAATGGACTACAAACAACTACTTTAGTTTTATGAAATAAATAAAAAATACTGTTCAGCATTTACCTTGTAGAGTGGACTAATGCGGTGTATTTTTAGCTGTAGTGTTTCCAAGTCCGAATGTATTAAGCGACCGTCACTGTGTAGGAACTTGGAAATCGCTGTTTATGTTGCACACAGATGTATTTGAGTGACGGACCGGAGAAGTTAGTTGACATTAAATGATATGTATGTCTGTGTACCAAAGTTAATGCTCGGCTGTCCAGTAGAGTCAGGGGAAGACAGAATACATTGAAACATGGTAAACACAACATTTGCAGCTTCTCAATATTTTTATGTGTCAATTATCGTCGTTTGTGGCCGAATGCCACCCAGTTATCAATCAATCAATCAATGTTTATTTATATAGCCCTAAATCACAAGTGTCTCAAAGGGCTGCACAAGCCACAACAACATCCTCGGTACAGCCCACATAAGGGCAAGGAAAAACTCACCCCAGTGGGACGTCGATGTGAATGACTATGAGAAACCTTGGAGAGGACCGCATATGTGGGTAACCCCCCCCACTCTAGGGAGACCGAATGCAATGGATGTCGAGTGGGTCTAACATAATATTGTGAGAGTCCAGTCCATAGTGGATCCAGCATAACAGTAAGAGTCCAGTCCACAGTGGGGTCAGCAGGAAACCATCCCGAGCGGAGACGGGTCAGCAGCGCAGAGATGTTCCCAACCGATATACAGGCGAGCGGTCCACCCCGGGTCCCGACCCCGGACAGCCAGCACCCCATCCATGGCCACCGGATCTGTGTGTCTCCCCTTCCACAAGGGATAGGGGCAGGGCCGGCCCATGGCATAGGCCGTATAGGCAAATGCTAAGGGCGCCGTCCATCAGGGGGCGCCACGCCAGTGCCACAAATGTTGGAGAAAAAAAAAAAGAAAAAAAAAAAGTTGGTACTATTATTTCTAAATACAAAAAATAATCCCACGTTAATTAAAATGCAAAGTAAAGCCTATTTAATAGAAATATTATTTGTTACAACATTACGCCCCCCCGCACGGTGCGCCCCCTCCCTTCCCGTATCATGACTCTTTTTGGACGTCACCACATCAAAAAATCAACACAAGATGTCAAAACGGCCAAAACTGTCAGGTGCCCAGGGAAGAAAAAAGAGAAAAGAAGAGGAGGAGAAACGAGAAAATACAGAGGTAGCAGGTAGGTATTAGCCTACATGAAATTATTTGTCTGTTACAGAATGTGATAGTAACCTGGCTTTTTAGCATTAAGCTAATGCTACATGATTCGGCAATTGCTAATCAATAAATAGCTAGTTCTGTTTTAACGTCGGGTTAATATTGTGGAGGGGGCTAAATTGTTATGGAAAATAATAATGTAACGTTAGGTAATTACAGTACTCCCGCCTTACATTGCTCAGGGACATTTCTTTCTTTCTTTAGTTTATTTGGAACATGAACACACTTACATCATAATACATCACACAATTTCATATCATTTCATTTTACATCATGCCCGAAAAGGAGTAGGAAGAAGCAAAGATTATTTAATCCTACCCCTTTCCCACTTCAAAGCGTTTACAAATATATAGAATCATTTACTGACCTTTTTATATAATAAAATAACATCTATGAATTAGTATACAACAGTTTTGTAATATGTAATTAATTAATTAATTCAGTCATTATTAACATACTGAGATGAAGAATATCTTATTTTCAATAAGGTTGAAAGTATTTCTCATAATTCTTCTTCTTTGTACTCTGTAAGCACTATTATTTTGAACAACCTCTTAAACTGGATCATATCAGTACAATTTTTAACTTCTTTACTTAATCCATTCCATCATTTAATTCCACATACTGATATGCTAAAAGTTCTAAGTGTTGTACGTGCATATAAATGTTTGTATTAGATCTTTTAAGCAGGTGTTTTTTGTTTACATTGTTATTGCCTTCTGGTTAGCTAATGTTTGCCCTGCAGGTAATAGTCACTTTTCCACCCCTTTATATAGTAGGTATAGTTGTAAGTAAAAAAAAAGGTCAAAGACAAAGCTATTCGGGTTCTTGTGAGTATATACACTTCACTGCCGATGTGGGGGGGCGCCACCTAAAATCTTGCCTAGGGCGCCAGATTGGTTAGGGCCGGGCCTGGATAGGGGGGAGCAGAGGAGAAAAGAAAAGAAACGGCAGATCAACTGGTCTAAAAAAAGGGGGGCTATTCAAAGGATAGAGTATACAAATGAGTTTTGAGATGGGACTTAAATGTTTCTACTGAGGTAGCATCTCTAACTGTTACCGGGAGGGCATTCCATAGTGCTGGAGCCCGAATAGAAAACGCTCTACAGCCCGCAGACTTTTTTTGGGCTCTGGGAATCACTAATAAGCCGGAGTTCTTTGAACGCAGATTTCTTGCCGGGACATATGGTACAATACAATCGGCAAGATAGGCTGGAGCTAGACCGTGTAGTATTTTATACGTAAGTAGTAAAACCTTAAAGTCGCATCTTAAGTGCACAGGAAGCCAGTGCAGGTGAGCCAGTATAGGCGTAATATGATCAAACTTTCTTGTTCTTGTCAAAAGTCTAGCAGCCGCATTTTGTACCAACTGTAATCTTTTAATGCTAGACATAGGGAGACCCGGAAATAATACGTTACAGTAATCGAGACGAGACGTAACGAACGCATGAATAATGATCTCAGCGTCGCTAGTGGACAAAATGGAACAAATTTTAGCGATATTATGGAGATGAAAGAAGGCCGTTTTAGTAACACTCTTAATGTGTGACTCGAAGGAGAGAGTTGGGTCGAAGATAATACCCAGATTCTTTACTGAGTCGCTTTGTGTAATTGTTTGGTTGTCAAATGTTAAGGTGGTATTATCAAATAAATGTCGGTGTTTAGCAGGACCGATAATCAGCATTTCCGTTTTCTTAGTGTTGAGTTGCAAGAAGTTAGCGGACATCCATTGTTTAATTTCATTAAGACACGCCTCCAGCTGACTACAATCCGGCGTGTTGGTCAGCTTTAGGGGCATGTAGAGTTGGGTGTCATCAGCATAACAATGAAAGCTAACACCGTATTTGCGTATGATGTCGCCTAGCGGCAACATGTAAATACTAAAGAGTGCAGGGCCAAGAACCGAACCTTGGGGGACTCCGCACGTTACCTTAACATAGTCCGAGGTCACATTGTTATGGGAGACGCACTGCATCCTGTCAGTAAGATAAGAGTTAAACCACGACAAGGCTAAGTCTGACATACCAATACGTGTTTTGATACGCTCTAATAAAATGTTATGATCGACGGTATCGAAAGCAGCGCTAAGATCAAGAAGCAGCAACATAGATGACGCATCAGAATCCATCGTTAGCAGTAGATCATTAGTCATTTTTGCGAGGGCTGTCTCCGTAGAGTGATTTGCCCTGAAACCGGATTGAAAAGGTTCACAGAGATTGTTAGACACTAAGTGTTCATTTAGCTGCTGTGCGACAATTTTTTCGAGGATTTTCGAGATAAACGGAAGGTGGGACACCGGCCGGTAGTTTACCATGAGGTCAGGATCGAGGTTAGGTCTTTTGAGCAAAGGATGAATAACCGCTTTTTTGAATGCTAGTGGAACAGTGCCAGAGGAAAGTGATAAGTTTATAATATTTAGCACTGATGGACCTAATAATACAAAAAGCTCCTTAATAAGTTTCCCAGGAAATGGGTCAAGTAAACATGTTGTTTGTTTTGTCCCATTGACACATCTTAACAATTCCTCTAATGTTATTTCATCAAAGAGAGAGAAACTATTTTGGAGGGCGGTATCCTTCGTAGATACAGTCGTATCTGTGTTAATAGAACCCAGTTGTAGCTGCGATGCATTGTCTTTAATCTCCTTTCTAATGAGTTCAATTTTCTTATTAAAGAAATTCATAAAATCATCTGCTGAGTGGGTGGAGCTATTGGGAGGAGTCCCTTGTTGGGTTAGCGATGCTACTGTACTAAACAAAAATTTCGGATCATTTTTGTTGAGGTGGATGAGATTTGAGTAATATTTAGCTTTAGCTAGGGTAAGCATGTGTTTATAAGTTATTAAACTATCACTCCATGCTTGATGGAAAACCTCAAGTTTAGTAGCGCGCCATTTGCGTTCCAGCTTTCTACATGATAATTTATGGGCTCTAGTTTCTTCTGTAAACCATGGGGTGCGCCTTTTAGGGGCTCTTTTAAGCTTTAGCGGTGCTATACTATCAATGATCTCGCGCAGGGCGTCGTTAAAGTTGTTAGTGAGGTTATCAATAGAGCCGACATAATTTGGGAATGGTGCCATTACCGAAGGCAGTAGGCCAGCAAGAGTCATCGTTGTGGCAGCATTAATGTTGCGGCTGCTATAGTAGTTATTATTATTAGTTTGTTGACAATGAGTCAGGACTTCAAATTTTATAAGGTAATGATCGGACATTACTTTAGTATACGGGAGTATCGTAACTTTGGAGGTGGTGACACCCCTGACCAGCACTAGATATATCGTAATACCGTTGCGATGCGTAGGTTCATTTATTATTTGTGTAAGACCACAGCTATCAATTATAGTCTGGAGCGCCATGCACTGAGGGTCCGATGGGGTATTCATATGGATATTAAAGTCCCCATTATGATTATATTGTCGGCGTGCGTCACTAAATCAGCAACAAACTCTGAAAATTCACTGATGAAGTCCGAATTGGGTCCTGGGGGGCGGTAGATAACAGCCAGGTGGAGAGGCAGCGGTGTGACAAACCTCATAGTAAGCACCTCAAACGAGTTATATTTATTATTTAGGTTCGGGGTAAGATTAAAGTTTTTATTGTGTATGAGTGCAACTCCCCCACCCCTTTTAATGGGACGGGCAATATGCGCTCCCGCATAGCCAGGAGGAGACGCCTCACCCAGCGCAAAGAAATCGTCTGGTTCGAGCCAGGTCTCGGCGAGACCAATGACGTCAAGATTATTGTCTCTAATGACCTCATTAACTAATAACGTTTTGGAAGATAATGATCTTATGTTTAAGAAGCCCATATTATAGGTAGTGGGCTGTTTTGAGGAGTTTTTGTTGAAATTATCCGTAGTAGCAATATTAATAATGTTGTGTTTATTATGTGTAGTGCACTTTAAATAATTTCGACCATATCTAGGAATTGATATGACGGGAATTTTCCGATTGTTTGCTTGATGTTGTGATAAACCGAACGCATCATAACTTGCCACCTCAGTAGAGTGCATGTCTACTTCTGACACAGAAAAAAAAAATTTTGAGTTGTGTATTGTTCTAAAATAGTTGCTATGTGTGCAGGTATTATCCAGCCTGGCGCTGGCTAGTTCTATTTTAACAAACTTCTCACCCGGACTAGCGCTTCTTTGAGGATTAGCCTTTCGCTTTGTTGTTAGCCCCGCTCGGCATCCCCGCTTCGAAGAATCCCCATGCTCGCGAGGAGGTCGAAAGTACGCGCATCTTTCAGCCTATAACGGCCCGATCTATCCACATCCAGAATCGTCTGTCGGTCGTATCTGATCACGAAGTGTCCACGCTGTGAGCCAGCCATGAAATAGACAGAATTGACGGGTATTTTTGCCAAATCGCTCTACACTTCCAAGAGCGTCTGCAAGCCGCTGCCATCAGGGCGCCGCCATCTTGAAATCAATCAGTTATATCAGTTATAAAATATTACTTCAACAAATGGTGGAAAGGCTTGTAAACTCAAGTTATGCTCGCAACGTAAAGCATAACAAAAATACGAGAAATAGCTTGTATATTAATTTACTTGTAGATTAAGGTACCACTGTACTTACCTTGAGTTTACTCATTAGATTATAATTATGGATGTCCGATAATGGCTTTTTGCTGATATCTGATATTCCGATATTGTCCAACTCTTTAATTACCGATACCGATATCAACCGGTACCGATATCAACCGATATATACAGTCGTGGTATTAACACATTATTATGCCTAATTTAGACAACCAGGTATGGTGAACATAAGGTACTTTTAAAAAAATTAATAAAATAAAATAAAATAAATAAATTAAAAACATTTACTTGAATAAAAAAGAAAGTAAAACAATATAAAAACAGTTACATAGAAACTAGTAATTAATGAAAATTAGTAAAATTAACAGTTAAAGGTTAGTTTTATTAGTGGACCAGCAGCACGCACAATCATGTGTGCTTACGGACTGTATCCCTTGCAGACTGTATTGATATATATTGATATATAATGTAGGAACCAGAATATTAATAACAGAAAGAAACAACCCTTTTGTGTAAATGAGTGTGAATGAGTGTAAATGGGGGAGGGAGTTTTTTTGGGTTGGTGCATTAATTGTAAGTGTATCTTGTGTTTTTTATGTTGATTTAATAAAATAAAAAATAAATGAATACAATTTAAAAAAAAACGATACCGATAATAAAAAAAACGATACCGATAATTTCCGATATTACATTTTAACGCATTTATCGGCATCTCTAATTATAATGTCTGTACTTACGCCGTTGCTATGAGTTGTTTCCACAGTTCATTCTTTTTTTTTAGGTTAGGACTTTTCTTTAAAAATTAGTCCCAACAAAAGGGTCCCACTATAATCCCCTCCTCGTGTACAGTATGTCCGCTTCTATAATGCCATTGTTTTTGCGGTGATTGATATGATTTTTCTTCTTTGATTTTGTTAGATCATGTTTGTTTAGACAAGATTTTGGGAATAGAGGACTAAAGTCTCGACCGGTGGTGGGACAGAATCATTGTGTGTGTGTTGTGCTGTGTTAATAAGATTATTACATACTTTGTTATTGTTCTTAAAGTGCTGATAATACCTTTGGTTCTTACATCTTAACTTTATATTTAGGATGATCACATTTTTATTTTATAATGAATTTTTTTATCTTTATACTTATTTGGTATATCTGAGGATTGTTAGATAACATTTTTAAGAATTATTTTCTTTTGTACCGCAGTAAAAGCTGTTGCAAAAAGGGGATACATATTAAAAAAATAACTGACCTGTGGTGTGTTACGATAACAAACAAAACTACAGAATGCCTAATGTTCTATCTTAATGTGAGGGGTCACAAAAAAAATCTCTAAGTTTTAGTAAATATTTGGGCCTGATTTACTAAAGGTTTGCTTTTACTAAAATGCGTGCAAGCTTGATAGCATACGCAATGACGCAAAGCTGATCTACTAAACGTGTCCAAAGTGGATTACCTAAGTTAAGTGAGCAGAATAAGGTGTGCAATCCATTTTGCGTCTCTGTCCTCGATAATATTCAAAACATATGCTGATCATCAAAACACCCACAATACTGGAAGGAGAAGATACAAACATAACTATTTTGCACCCACAATGTGATTTATCCACACTCATCACTGTTTTGCGAGCACTATTTAGCGTTGTATTTAGCATGTATCAGAAGGACATGCAAACTGACAGTTGCACACACGGCTGCAGAATCAGTGCATGCACTGCACAGACAGACAATGAACAGAGAATACTCTGTCCTACCTGTGTGTGTCAATATTTTGGATGTTCAGAAATTAAAAAAAATACACATCGTCTATTCAGCAACATCATTTCATAATTGTATAGCTGCTAGTGGACTTAAGGTGCTAATTATAACGAAGTCAATTGATTCGGTTTGCTGTCCTTTAGTATTTTTTAATGTTGTTTGTTTATTTCACATATTATATATATTATTAGAATATTGCTTATATGAAAAAACTTCTTGAAGTATGCATTTGTTGCGTTTTGAGCAGCCTCCCTCACATGAATCTTTTATTATAGATGCACTGCATGATTGCTTTTAAAAAAAAGTTGTAGATTGGCCCTGCATATTTGAAAACATAGCAAAATGCCACACGTAGGAGCGTGATAACAATAATGTGCAGTAAATGAGAGTGTCTTTGTGGTGATGTCCCGTATATTACAGGCAAAATCTTTATTTAAATATCTGCACCACTTTACAATTGCACACACAGTGTTAGTAGATCACACGCAACATAGTACACACTAGCGTCATCCCGATACCTATATTTTGGTATCGGTACCAAAATTATTTCGATACTTTTCGGTACTTTTCTAAATAAAGGGGACCACAAAAAATTGCATGATTGGCTATATTTTAACACAAAATCTTACGGTACATTAAACATATGTTTCTTATTGCAAGTTTGTTCTTAAATAAAATAGTGAACATACAAAACAACGTGTCTTTTATTAGTAAGTAAGCAAACAAAGGCTCCTAATTTAGCTGCTGACATATGCCGTAACATATTGTGTCATTTTCCATTCTAATATTTTGTCCAAATTATTAAGGACAAGAGGTAGAATATGGATTATTAATCTACTTGTTCATTTACTGTTAATATCTGCTTACTTTCTCTTTTAACATGTTCTATCTACACTTCTGTGAAAATGTAATAATCACTTATTCTTTTGTTGTTTGATACTTTACATTAGTTTTGGATGATACCACAAATTTGGGCATCAATCCGATACCAAGTAGTTACAGGATCATACATTGGTCATATTCAAAGTCCCCATGTGTCGAGGGACATATTTCCTGAGTTTATAAACATAATATACTTTTTTTTTTTAAAGAAATAAGATGTTGTGATGCCAAAAAATATCGACATAATCATAGTAGTATCGACTAGATACGCTACTGTACTTGGTATCATTATAGTGGATGTTGGGTGTAGATCCACTAATGGCGTTTGTTTACATTTTGACGCCGGTGAGCTCGGTGTGTAGTGAAACATGTTTAGCTATTCCTCGTCCTGCAGAGATGATACTTGAATAAAAGTATGTTTCTTGCAAGTATCATCCCTGCAGGACGAGGTACTTTTCAGATTCGGTATAGTACCGAAAATGATTCATTAGTATCGCGGTACTATACTAATACCGGTATACCGTACAACCCTAGTACACACTATTTTATAGGTTGCACACGCTGTTTAGCACTTGGTATTTTCACCTTAGTAAATCAGGCCCCTTGTGTTTACCTGCAGCTTCGAGTGAAAATGTCCAAATTGGGCCCACTTGGCCGTATCCCCCTCATAGAGGATTGTTAGTGTTGCAAGGTATCAGGTGTGAATTGTGTGTTAAATTTTCAGATAATTTTAGAAAAAGGAACATTTTAATTGCTTTGTCTGTCCACGTGTTAAATACATCAGAACCTCAGTTGCATTAACATATTTTTGTATCATTATGATATTTATGTATAATGCCATTAAACATTACCCTTTGGAGTTCATAAAGGTTTTATGATGGTAACAGTTTGACACTAAAACGGTAAAATAATTGTAGAAATTTGAACACATCAGCGTTTGACCTCTTAAGGTTCCACTGTAAGAACCTGATCCAGATGGAGATCCAGCCAGTCCTTGCTCTTAATGACTGCCGCATCGGAGAACATTAAATGTGTGTCTGTTGTTTCAAGTTATGTGCTTTGGAAGGAGCCAAAGTGCCTCATCCAGCGCATTTAATTGACATGACTCAGCCTTGACACATCCTGACTCACATCCTTTCTGCAGGCGCTTTCGGATGGCACATAACTCCGCCTGAAGGCTGTATACACAGTATATCAGTATATATAAGACATTATGTTCCCTCCTTTATTCATTGCCCTTCAATCCTTACCTTCCGTGTTATTTTTAGAAGAAAATTCCCTGTCTCGTGTTCATTGTTATGATTCGGTCTTGTACATGTTTGACCAGGTGGTTCCACACATATTGTAAATCTCATCCGCCATCACTCCTCACCTACCAGTTGCTATGTTATCGTCTGGTTGTCATGGAAACCAACACGCACCCCACTCTAAACCCCTGTTCGCGCCGTAGCGTGGGCCCTAATCACCGTGCGCCCGCGATGGCCAGGAGCCGGCGGTTTGTTATGGCGCGTCGCCACCCTCGGCGAACCACATGGCCCGATGTTTGTTTGAACAAGGCCCCCGATGCCCTCGTGTTCTCTCGCTGTGGTGGAAGAAAATAGAACGTAAAAGGCTGTCAAAGCTCAGCTGTCACTGCGAGAGAAAATGGTCGAAAAGTGGACGGTAGAAGAAAGGAAAGGTAGGGTTGGTGAAGATGGGGAAAAGAGAACATAGATGCTGAGGCGGGAGGAAATGAGGAAGGACGGGAGGAGAAAGCTCCTCGCTGGAGCAGAGGGGAGGAGCTTTGCAAATGTATGTCAGGAGGACAAGTGCAGTCTGTCCTGGCTGCAGCACTGATGTCCACTCCTCTCTTTCCATGACTAATTGAAATCTTCCACCGGACCATTGCGGCCTTGCAGCTTTCCGAAAACACCCTTTTCTGATATTTTGTCCCTAAACATGTATTGAGTCACCATAAACAGCAACCAAATATTTTAAATACGAACTAAATGTGTGACGAAATCTTGTGTAACTCCGATTTTGTCGGAAAATTTCTTGTTCTAAGAAAAGTTGTCTTGAGGTACGTCAGAATTTATTAATTTATTTTTTATTTTTTTAAATAGCATATATATACAGTATATAGTCAAAAAGGTCATAATTGACCCGGTGAAGTAATTTATGTGCAAAGTAAAATGCAAGTTATACAAAAGACCGTCAGAGCTGATTAGCACTCTTTAGCGCGAGCAAAAAAAGCGTCGGGATGCTGATAAATGAGTTCCTTCGACAACAAGGACCTCGTTCCCAAAACAATCATCCGTCACAGTGTCATTGCATATTAAACCGACCGCGCCGGCTAAAGATATACACAGACCACATGGAAGTTTGAGAGAAAAAAATACTGATTGAGCTAAGGAAACATTTAATGATGGATATCATTTTAATATATGTCTGGCATACAACCGAAAGCAAGGGAAACTTATACCCTTGTTTTTTCAATTAGCCTACACATCGATCACATTAATAGGACTACCGTACATGTAGTTACTGGATATTTGCAACAGTCATGGGAATAATCAGTTATCATTTTTTTAACATGATCCGCAATCCGCTCTGCTTCTTGGTAGAAAGACAACAGCGACCATTAGTCGATATGCACCCATCAGAGTACTGTGTGCCTCGCTGTGTTACATCTGTCTGCAGTATTTATTGATTTAGCAAGAATAATGATGTCACACTCACATTTAATACCTTACACATGCTGTATAAAGTATGTTCTCGCAGTCTAATCACATCTCTTTTTGCTTTTTATTTAATTAGAAAATGTGCAAATTCAGTGTTTTTTTGAAGCCGATGGTTTAAAAAAATAAAATAAAAACATGTTCAGTGGGAAATAATTGTTTGTGTTATTATTATTCAGTTTTTTTCATCTTGAACTGCAGTCATCCTTAGAAATGTTAGGAAAGAGGAAACTAAACTTAAATCCAACAAGAAAACATAATTAACCTTTTCCAACTATTTCCTCTTAAACTCTTTGCAGTACTTTACTTTGGTCAATGTAAAAGCACTCTTTCAAAGTATATTTTTAAACCTTTTGTGAAACCTGAGTTGGTAAACAAAGCAGACTATAAAAATAACCAACATATTTCAATCAATGATTGAGTGCAGCTGGGATAGGCTCTAACGAAATAGCATTAAAAGATTACAGTTGGTACAAAATGCGGCTGCTAGACTTTTGACAAGAAGAAGATCATATTACACCTATACTGGCTCACCTGCACTGGCTTCCTGTGCACTTAAGACGTGACTTTAAGGTTTTACTACTTACGTATAAAATACTACACGGTTTAGCTCCATCCTATCTTGCTGATTGTATTGTACCATATGTCCCGGCAAGAAATCTGCGTTCAAAGAACTCTGGCTTATTAGTGATTCCCAGAGCCCAAAAAAAGTCTGCGGGCTATAGAGCGTTTTCTATTTGGGCTCCAGTACTATGGAATGCCCTCCCGGTAACAATTAGAGATGCTACCTCAGTAGAAGCATTTAAGTCCCATCTTAAAACTAATTTGTATACTCTATCCTTTAAATAGAACCCCTTTTTTTAGACCAGTTGATCTGCCGTTTCTTTTCTTTTCTCCTCTGCCCCCCTCACCCTTGTAGATGGGGCGGGGGGCGGGGGATGGGCACAGGTCCGGTGGCCATGGATAAAGTGCTGGCTGTCCAGAGTCGGGACCCGGGGTGGACCGCTCGCCTGTGCATCAGTTGGGGACATCTCTGCGCTGCTGACCCGTCTCCGTTCGAGATGGTCTCCTACTGGCCCCACTATGGAATGGACTCTTACTATTATGTTAGATCTACTATGGACTGGACTTTCACAATATTATGCTAGACCCACTTGACGTCCATTGCACCCGGTCTCCCCTAGAGAAGAGGTGGGGGGGGTCACCCACATATGCGGTCCTCTCCAAAGTTTCTCATAGTCATTCACATCGACGTCCCATTGGGGTTGTGAGTTTTTCCTTGCCCTTATGTGGGCTCTGTACCGAGGATGTCGTTGTGGCTTTTGTAGCCCTTTGAGACACTTGTGATTTAGGGCTGTATAAATAAACATTGATTGATTGATTGAACGAAACAGACACGACAATGGCTGGATGGATATTTTAATTAGCAGAGACCAATGTCACAGCATTGTGTTTTATAATATTTAAGTTTCGGCACATAATAACTCATGAAAGCAGCCCAATTATGTATACATGTTTTACTGCACAGCTGTTAACCTTAATCTGATGAGTACATTTGTTTTCCCATTTTTGGTACGCCGAACCACAAGTCTGAATCTCAGCAAGCAACAGGAGAAGTCATTACACAAATTTTAGAGTAATGCTCATCAATGAAGTGGTCATCAAACAACTGTTTAGAAACTAAGAAATATGAATAATGCAATAAGACAAATTAAATACGATTCAACATCAACAGTATAATGGGATTTCCTTTTCAATTTAAGTATAACTCAGTTTTATTAGCAAGTAAACCTTAAAAAATATTTTCAAACAAAACTAAATAAAATCTGTAATTCAATTAACTGAGTGAGGGTGTAAAAATACTGCTGATAATTTTGACGCATTTTAAGAAATGAATGAATCAATCAAAGTTTACGTGTATAGCCCTTAATCACGAATGTCTCTAAAGGCTGCACGAACCACAACGACATATTCGGCTCTAATCCCACATCAGGGCATAAAAAACTCAAACCAATGGAAACAACGAGAAACCTTGGAAAGGACCGCATATGTTGGGAACCCCCCCTGGGTGACCGTTGCAATTGATGCCGAGTGGATACGGTTAATAATGTGAGAGCCCAGTCCATAGTGGGGCCAGCAGGGGATCCTCTTGTACTGTATAGAGACAAGTTAGCAGCGCAGAGACGTCACAAATTGATGCACAGAGGAGTGGTCCACCCCGGATCCCGACTTAGAACAGCTAGCGCGTCCTCTGTGGGGGGTGATCCGGGGGCAGAGCAGAAAAGAGAGACGGCAGATCAACTGGTCTAAAAAGGGATCTATTTAAAGGCTAGAGTATACAAATTAGTTTTAAGATGGGACTTAAATACTTTTACTGAGGTAGCATCTCTAACTGTTACCGGGAGGGCATTCCAGAGTACATACTTTTTTTGGACTCTGGAAATCACTAATAAGCCGGAGTTCTTTGAACGCAGATTTCAGGCCGGGACATATAATACAAAACAATCAGCAAGATAGGATGGAGCTAGACCGTTTAGTATTTTATACATAAGTAGTAAAACCTTAAAGTCACATCTTAAGTGCACAGGAAGCCAGTGCAGGTGAGCCAGTATAGGCCTAATATGATCAAACGTTCTTCTTCTTGTCAAAAGTCTAGAAGCCACATTTTGTACTAACTGTAGTCTTTTAATGTTAGACATAGGGAGACCCGAAAATAATATGTTACAGTAATCGAGACGAGACGTAACGAACGCATGAATAATGATCTTAGCGTCGGTGGTGGACAAAATGGGACGAAGTTTAGCGATATTACGGAGATGAAAGAAGGCCGTTTTAGTAACACTCTTAATGTGTGACTCAGATGAGAGAGCAGGGTCGAAGATGAAGATTCTTTACCGAGTCGCTTTGTGTAATTGTTTTGTCGTCAAATGTTATATTGTTAAATAGGTGCCGGTGTCGAGCAGGAGCAGGAACTGTGTAGCTCATCCAGTGTGAGGGGATGGTTTTCTGGGCCGTCTTTATGACCCAACATGATTGTCTTAAGGGACTTTGCATGTGAGCTGGCTGCAATCTTCGCCAAGATCTTCAACCAGTCCCTGGCCCAGACCTAACTTTCTAAAATCCTCCACTATAGTTCCTTTGCCAAATAAACCTAATGCAACGACACATCATCAGTACGGTAAAACTAACCTGTCTCATGACGGTCTATAGTGCAATCATGTTAACAAACAGCAATGAAACTATAACCTCACTAACTGACATTACAAAAGAAAATATCACATTTCTAATGAACCTAAAAATCATGATTATATCGCTTTCCACATAACATACTTAACAAACTTTGACAAGACGTTCCGTTAGTGAGGAAGTGCTAACACCGCAGCACCTTGCTACATGCGAGGGTCCGCTAACAGGTCAGGAGCCTATATGGAGTCTATGTAACACACACCCTGTGGCACACCAGTCCACCGGGGCACAGTCAGTTCTCCAGTCTGGCTGCTTCACTTACAAGTCTCTTATTAAGTGTACATTAAACCACACAACCCTGTGCTATGTCGATAGATGTTAATCAATAATATGTCTACCTTCTTTAAATTGGAATCAAGTATTTGTTTAAATACACAAGGATAAACAGTGAAACAAAAAATAAAATCAGCATTTTTCATTTTGCTCCAATTTTTCATGAGCTGTTCACAAAAATGTTTAAATGGTACTGCACTTTTTGAGGGACATTTTGCCTATAATTTACAATCCTTATAAGAGACAAGAACACACGTAGTTTTTTAATGCATTCTAACTCGTAAATAAACATAATTACAAGTCCGCTTAGAATCGAGCCATGACGTCATTGTGTTTATTTTGACCATAAAACCCAACAAATAAACATACAAAAAGTACCAATAAAATATATGAATATTAAGTATTAGCAATATTGTTATTATAAGCGCTAACGCCAGGGACCTACATTAAGCGGTGCTTTGAACAAAGAGAGGTAACTTCCTTATGCTGCTATATTGACATCATCAGCCGGTGAGCTGCTTCCTCACCTCAGAGCTGGTGAAAGTTTATTTTAGACAATAAATCATGTCTCACACCTGGATAGTATAAGGATGTGGACATAAACTGAGAAAATGGTCAACTTTGCAGCCGACTTGTTGCAAACACGCATGGCTGCGGTAGTGTGTGACCCCAAGATGCAGGAAACAGGAGTGTTGTGCAGTTAGGAGTCTTTATTACCGTATTTTTCGGACTATAAGTCGCAGTTTTTTTCATAGTTTGCGACTTATATATGTTTTTTTCCTTTTTTATTATGCATTTTCGGCAGGTGCGACTTATACTCCGAAAAATACGGTACTCTCAAAATAGGAGGAAGCAGTCATACGTGTAAAGGTCCAGAACATAATCAATCCTCGAAGCCTGAGGAACAGGCGAGGCAGGCATAAATAGCGGCCTGATTGGCAACTGCAACCAGGTGTGCCAGGCTGCCAATCAGGGACAGGTAAAGGAAATGAGCACTCAGGGAGAAAAACAGGAAGGGGAACAAAAATAAGAGTGCCTACAGGAAACAAACACCAAACAAGGAACCACCACTAGAAGTGAAGTGACAGATCGTCACACAACTTACACCCAGAAATCAAATCAAATCAAATCAACTTTATTTATAAAGCACATTTGAAATTTACTACAGGGGTAGCCAAAGTGCTGTACAATGGGCAGGTTAAAAGATAATACGAGTACCGAGCAAACACAACACAACACAAACAGAACACGATAAAAAATAAATAAATAAAATAGAATAAATAAAAACATAAAAACATAAAAACAGGTTCACAGCAGGTGTATTATGGGGCGCCATTGCAGGATGGATATCACTCAGTGTTAAAAGCCATGGAATAAAAGTATGTTTTTAAGAGAGATTTAAAAACAGGAAGAGAGGAGGCTTGTCTAATACTCAGAGGTAGGTCGTTCCAGAGCTTGGGAGCAGCAACGGCGAAAGCTCTGTCACCTCTAAGCTTCAGCCTTGTGTCAGGAACCGTCAACAGCAGCTGATCGGCTGATCCTAAGGATCGGGTGGGGCAGTAAGGCTGAAGGAGGTCGGAGAGATAAGTTGGCGCGAGGTTGTTTAGACATTTAAAAACAAATAAAAGGAGTTTAAAATTGATTCGATAACGCACAAGGAGCCAGTGAAGGGACGCTAATATAGAAATGGCGAAAAATACATAAAAAAGACGTTGCGGGTGTTGAGGAGGTGTGCAATAGGGATGCTGACTGCAGGAATGGCCACTAGAGCTTTTGACCGATAACATTACCTTTCTCAGAGAATTTGGCAGTACATCCAGACGAGATCTTAAGACCCATTGTTGTGCCTTTCATCCATAACCATCAGTTCATGTTGTAACATGATAATGCACAGCCCCATGTTGCAAAGACTCGGAGCGTCACCAGCATACTTACTGGACATGTCTCTTGTAGACCATGTTTGCGATGCTCTGGATCAATATATGTAACAGCAGAGGACTGGATCAACATTCCAAAGGCTGCAATCAACAAACCGATCCAGAGGAGATGCAAATGGTGCACCAGTTGTTGATTGGTTTTCTCACCAAGCAACCTGGAAATATGCATTTGTGTAGATAGACAATGTTTAGATGTTTGAGTTTTATTTGGGTTGAAACCCAAACATGGAAGATTCCAGAGAAGGGGGTAAGAGCATGAAACATGATTAGGTTACTGCTTGATCAAATATGTAAATTATTTTATGTTTTATCAATCAATGTTAAATGGGTTCCTAGGAATGCAGTATGGGTGCGAAATGATAAGATGTTTGAGAGTGTTTTACTGCAGCAAAGTGCTCCCAAATGAATTTTAAAGTCAGGATAAATGGGAAGTTGCCAAAAGTAACTTAAAAAAGTCGCAACCATCCATCAAATCTTACCCACTCTTGAACAGCTTTATACCCTCCGTCGTATAAAATCAGTGGTCAGTGTAGAAACGACAGAAGATCCATCACTAAGGTTTTTTTCATAGATTGTTAAGAACTGTTTTTTTGTGTTAACCTCAGGCACATACTTAACCCACAAGAAGTCGAGACCACAAAAAGATTTATGTCACAGATGTCAGTTTGGGTGATGACATCGTGCAACAAGTAGGGTTATACTGAAGTTACTGATGAACTCTGTCTGTCTTGTCATTTTGTTATATTTCTTTCAAAGACCTGACCATGGTCGGATGTCATCAGACATATATTAAATGAATTGACAGACACATGTGTGATGCAACAGACATTATTAGGTTAGTGTAATAACAACATTTTCAGATTATACACATTTACAGCTGTATTTCTGTTGTTACTACACTGCAAACATTTTAAATGTAAATTCCCAGTATAATTACTGGTTAATAATTGCATTACTTTCACAGTAACATGTACAGTAAATTACTCCATAGTAAATTCAGTTATATATAAGGGTACTGTAATTTTTACAGTAATTTGTTGTAGAGTAACTTTGATTACCGTATTTTACTGTAAAGTAATACTGTTAAATTCTGTGACATTCTGGTACAATTTTACAGCATAATAATACACTGTAAAAAGTTTAGTATACAACAATTGACAAAGTAATATTACTTCAAAAAATTAGTATATTACAATTTGCTTAAATCTGGTGGGGAGTTGTTGAGATCACAGTAATTGGTTTGTGTTGCATACTGTAGGTCACGCTGAATAACCCAATAAGATGGTCAGTAGAGCCAATATTTAGTAGCAATGTTAATGACCTTATTGTCACGGCCCGCATTCATGTGTGCGCTGCGCTGAGCGCACTTCTAGGAGCGCGCCAGGCGCGTGTCAGTCCGGCGGCAGCAAGCAGCTGCAATCAATCGCCAGCAATCAGCGCACCTGTGGCTGATCAGGGTACCTGACATATATAGGTTGTGCAGGATAAGCCTGCACAACCTGCTATCCCAGCGACCTGTCCTGTACAGTAAGCCAAACCCGTCTAGCTCTATACATACTCTCTCTCTGTGCTTCTCCGTCCGTTCCCGCATTACGAGCAGTACGTCTCGTCTCTCTGTGTTCCCTCTGCTTCCCTGACTGCCTCTTGGATTTCGACCTCCCGCCTGGACACAGACCTTTGACGCCTCGCTATAGCCCCCGACTTCCTGCCTGCTCATGGACCTCCGAGCTCTGCCTTGTCCCTCTTGATTTTCCGCCTCTCGCTCTACACTACCGGTAACACTCAACAGCTAATCACCACACATAGTCACACACCACACACATTTGGGTTAGTTTCACACTTCATTTATTATTTATATATATTGTATTTATATATACATAAAACATAGAGCTAAATATGACGTCCCTGTTGTCTGTGACGTCTCCTCCTCCTGTACACACAACTGACATAGGTTCACAGATCAGAGTGGCCTAGTGGTTAGAGTGTCCGCCCTGAGATCGGTAGGTTTTGAGTTCAAACCCCGGTCGAGTCATACCAAAGACTATAAAAATGGGACCCATTACCTCCCTGTTTGGCACTCAGCATCAAGGGTTGGAATTGGGGGTTAAATCACCAAAAATGATTCCCGGGCACGGCACCGCTACTGCCCACTGCTCCCCTCACCTCTCAGGGGGTGGAACAAGGGGATGGGTCAAATGCAGAGGACACATTTCACCATACCTAGTGTGTGTGTGACAATAATTGGTACTTTAACTTTAACTTCAGATTTGCCAGTTTAAAAATGGAAAGTTGCAGGGGCTACATAACATTGTTCATCTTATTATGTAGTCTTTTTTTGCATGCTTTTTAACATATTAAAGTCAATCCAGTCTAGTGACAGATACAATTACAAAAACAGTTAAGAGCAGTGGTTCTTAACCTTGTTGGAGGTACCGAACCCCACCAGTTTCATATACGCTTTCACCGAACCCTTCTTTGGTGAAATATATATATATATATTTATTTTTTTTTTCAAATTCAAGACAAAGGTGCACAAAATGAACCATGTGCAAACATCACCTTGTTCAAAGAACAAAACCAACACAGTGCATGAACTCAAAACAAATGACACACCTGCAAATCAGTGTGACTTCTGCTGTTGCCGTATCCATAATACGCCGATAGGGAGAAGTTTTTATTTACACGATGAGTCGGATGTGTCTCGCCCTCCGCGGCGGAGGGTCCGCCGAACCCCTGAGGCCGACTCACCGAACCCCTAGGGTTCGATCGAACCCAGGTTAAGAACCACTGGTTTAGAGCATGCCATAAATGACAAAGAAAATAATTATGGCTTGAGATGATGTCTTGTAACAGTCAACCTTAAACGTTTTTTTTACATTTCTTTCCAACTCTCTATTATGTTTCGATGCATACAAGTAAGTTTTTACTTTTAGAATATGATATTTTAAACACAACGTATCAATGACAATATATGTATAAAGACACAGTCTGCACAACTGTAACCTAGACAAAGTACAGCAATGCGGCTTTTGCCTTGATTATTGTTTAATATTTGCATTTTCAAAAGCTGTTATTTATTCTTGTTATTTTATTATTCGCGTTTACAGTGAGTGCTTCACTGCTATTGCCACTATAGTCTTCACTTAAATTAGTCATCTTTGTATTGTTTGTATTCGTATTCAATAATTATATCTAACCTACTAACAGTTTAACAGGACAAGCCTTGTTGAATAATTTTGAAGCCATGTGTAAATCCCAAAGATGATTATTTATTTAACACATAAACATTAGGCTTAGATCAGGCTGATTAGAAACATAATTACTAACCAAATATACTTCATAAGAAGGCGCTCATGAATAACAGACAAAAAATAAATGTATATACAATTATGTTGTGCTAAAATAAATAAACTAAATGAATCATGAATATGTTACTTAACTAAACTTTCCTCTTGTTAAGCACCTTATGTTATTTTAAATGTATTATTTATTAATGTTCTCCTTTAATGCCTATATATTACTGCCTTTTTTATTACTTGAGTGTTGTGGCTTTATGTTGTTATGGCTTTTGCAGTCATATTATCGATGGAAGTTGTGTTGCAGCTTCAAGATGTTGACGTTGGCATTTGTTGTGACACTTCTCTGCCACCGCAGTGTTGCTGCTATAGGACTATTAATTTCCCAGGTGGCCCATGCCCTGGGGATAAGGTAACGTTCTATCAGATCTAAGTTTTTTTTTTTTTTTCCACATGTGTTTTTAACTACAGTATATATTTTGTTTCATGCTATTTTGTATTTATTTATCTCTGATATGCACTGTACCACACTGTTTAAATGTGGTTGCTGTGAAAGTGCTTTATAAATAAGGTTAGCATGGTAGAAAAGAAAAAAAAAATCCACACAATACAGGAAATGTGAAGTCTGTTACTCCCAATGGAAACGAAAACCACAAAGCAACCACATGTTGTATGCTTATGGACTTCTCAGATTTTTTTTTTTTTCCATTTTACATACAGTCCGCCAGATTATGTTTCTGCACTACAACTAAAAATATGCATATTTATGGATTGTACAATGAGTTATGATTGTGGTTTGAATCAAACCCACAACTATAACTACATTTGTTTTATATCCTAATAAAATTATTGTTAAATTCTACACATAATATACAACCACTGCACACTGAACGATACAATGATGCATGAACTTCCAAACAAAATGAAAGAGTGCCCTATACCAGTGTTTCTTAGCCATAGGCCCAAGGCCCATTGTTAGGCAGTGAGTGCCCCATATAAGGCCGCCAAAAATATATGTTTCTCAGCTGCGGTCTGTGTCGCGGTACTCAGTTGTGATACACTTTTCCACCACTTGTGGCAGGAATGAGACTATCAAACAAAAAAATAAGTCTGTAGCTAAAGTCATAAGTTTCCTAAGCGCAAAAATTATGACCAAAGTAGTGAAGCTGTATTTTCATCTGCCCTTTAATTTTTATCGACAGTTTATTTAAGAAACATATTCATTATACATTTAGTTGTTTATTTTAGCACAACATAATTGTATGTAAATGTAATTTTCGTCTGTTATTCATGAGTCCCTTTTTATGCAGTATATTTGGGTAGTACTTATTTTTTTATTAGGCTTTCCTAAGCCTAAGGTTTATGTGTTAAACAATCTATGTGATTAACACGTTTTTACATAATTTGACAAGGTTTGTCCTGTTAAACCAGGGGTGTCAAAGAACAGGTTTTATCAGGCCCGCGTGATTAGTGTGCCAAGTATTAAAACGAGCTGCATTTGTTTTTCTATGAAAAAAACTGCTGTTCTTAATGTGTCCACTGGATGTCACAATAGTAATTCTGTTAGGATTAGCAAGAGGTACAAAGTAAAGTGTGGCTGAGGCTCCTCCTCCTCAACCCAAATAAAACTTAAAATCTGCATTTTATGTCTTCTGCTTCGAACACATCGTTATTACTCCCCCATAATGACTCTGATAAAAATGAGAAAACTTAACCCTTTCAAATAGTTTTTACCTCCCTTTATTACGGTTTGTTGAGTTAGTCCTGGATTAATACGTGAACATGACAAAGGAGGTATTTGATACCTCGAAGAGTTTACATGTCGTGTTTTTTTTGTTCAATCCCAGAAAGACTGTGACTTAAAGTTTAATCCTGGTTTTGTACACTGAGACAAAGTCTAAGCTCAAACTGTTTTTGAAACTGCACCAATTTCCTCAGAATTTTCAACAAACTTGAAGTGTTTTGTTAAGATTATTTGTGAGTTGTACGTTTTCATAATATGCTTGTTCTATTTTTGGCCAAAGTAATACAAAGAAAACAACCTGGAGTTGTCTTTATTTTTAAGTTATCATGCAATGATTTTACCATTCCGCCCTGCTTGGGAATAGATTTTCCACCATGCGGCCCCCGAGCTAAAATTAGTTTGACACCCCTGTGTTAAACTGTTAGTAGGTTAGATATAACTATTGGATATGAATAAAAACAAAATAAACTGTGAGTAGGTTGTATATAACAAATGAATATTTAAAAGTAAGATTACTAAATCAGTGTTTTTTTTAAAAATATTTGTATTCATTATTTTCCAAAAATAACACCAGCCAAAACATAACAAACAGAGGAAAAACAAAACACACAATACAAGACAAATACCCCCAAACATAACCCAAAATGATTGTATCTATTTTCTTCAAGTAGTAATTTGATATAAAAATTGGTTTGATTGATTGATCGAGAAGTTTATTGACATCTTAAATAATTTAATCCATGTAATGCTATAAAAAGGCAAATGGATGGCACAAAAAGCCAAAAGGCTTGTTTCCATTGTGGTCCATTAAATATTCATCACATTTGATACATTCAATAATAAAATATATATTCTGTAACATGTATATAAAACATTACGTTACAAAAATGGATAAATTATGTACATATACACAGTATGTCAGGTGATTTGAAAGACAATATATACAAAAAAATGGGGGTGGAGGGGATATATACACTATGTACATGACTATGAACATGTTAACTCCAAGAGTGTGCAAAACAGAATGAGAAAATATAAATACACTGTAACCACATATAAACCTGTTTGATGCTTCAGAAAGTTGCTGGGGATCAATTTTGGTTCAGATCAGGTAGAGGTTGAGCTGAGCCATGATTTTCTGCCAGTTTTAAAATTCAGTAGGGAAGTTCGAATTTTAAGGTCTGTTGGTAGTGCATTCCACTGTGGGGTGGCAAAATACAGTATATAATCCTCCATATTGGCAGACACATTCATTTGATTTAATGTTATACAGATGCAATATTTTTGCATCTGACAAAACACACCCACAAACACTGGTTTACTCTAATAAAAATGCCATGTTTGTTATAAATACAGTTTTGAAAAAAAGGGAAAAAAAGGCTGGCTTCCGCTGGAGAGACATGTGTCTGCTCGCACTTCTCCCGGTGTGGCGAGTTAGAGTACTGCTAGCTTGTTGTCACTTATTCTGCAGCCGAGTAGTCGCAAGAATGATCCCTGGGATCACTAGCGCCCTCTACCACCATGAGGCGGGAGAACTGCGTGCCTCACCCAGTGCGTCTTCGCAGCCGTTTTATGATTGCTCAGCACAATAAATACGTTACACACATACAATTGTTGACAAAATACACTGTACATTATATACCTCAGCTAACTAAACTATGGAAATGTATAATATAGTTCATATAGCAATACGGTCTCGCTGCACAGCAGGCCAGCAGTTAGCCGAGTCATTGCGCAATCCATGGTGGGGCTCAACTGGCTGCTGACAAGTCTCTTCTCAGTATTTGAACGGCAAATGTGAAAATTCAGCGATTTTGAATAAAAATAATCTAAAACTGGTGAAGTTAAATGGAAAATAACTTTATAGTATAATCACTGTATACATATAACAATTTAATATTTTTTTTTTCTTTTTACATTTTTTTTCTTTCCATGATGGCACGTGAGGCACTGCCTCACCTGCCTCCCCTGACTGCACGTCACTGCGATCTTCATGGCATTCACTCTGCCTATCATAGATAGTGGTAGTCGAGTGGGCCCCGGGGCCCCTCTGTCGTGGAAAAGGTGAAACTGGAGAAACTGGAAATTGTGACGTATCATGTTGTATGCTTGCATGTTCGAAATAAACTCAAACTCAACTCAACTCAACTCAAAGGTGGGCCCCGAGGTCAAAAAGGTTAAGAACCCCCTCTGAACTATGATTGGTCAGCAACTCCTGCATGTGAGAGTGACTAAGCACCGCTATAGTGTGTGGCAGTGTGCGAGTTGTCATGACGTGGTTTGCACAACTCACTGTGCACATACTAAACTCTATCTGCCACCTTATAAATCCTTTTGAGAGAGGGGGTAAATAAGAATAGGCAAATAAGTTGGGCTTGAGATGAAGTGAGGGCGTGTTATTAAGTGTTGCGATGAAGTGTACCATATTCTTGAAGGATGTCGCAACGAGCAGGTGGAAGCCGTTTGAGCGTACCTGACCAAGGCAGACTATGAGCACCAGCAGGAGCGACGGTCACAGCAACATGTTGTTTTATTTTCCCTAGCTGCTCGCTGGAAATAATTCCAGCGTCTACCTGCCTCGCCTTTGGTGTAATGACATGAAATTATCCTCAGAGCCAGTCGACGTTAGGGAGCTGGCATGAAGCTTGAGACGCTCAACCATTGCTCGCGTCACACACGTCACTGTCCCTGTGTTTTCAGTCAAAATACAACCAGAAAAAAAAATGGCCAAATAAAACCCATAATATACCTCTTTGCCATATACATATTCCTGGCTGCAGCATCCACATGGGGCAAGGGAGTGGACTTAGGGCGGGGATGCTGGCCAGGAAATGAGACGCCGTTTCAGCTTATTTTCGGGTCATTATTAATTCCCATAAATGAGAAATGTCGAAATTAACCACGCGGAGTGGAACTGCAGGGAGTCGTAAGGGAAGGAGGAAAAGGTCGGATAGGCGCGAGCCCTCACCATGGCTACGGCGCACACACTCACATTTAACGTCTCCGCCGCGGTGACATTTACCGGTAAACAGTCCCAAGATTAGTTGCAGTTTGTTTGCTTTCAGGTGACTAATGCCGTCACTTTAGGGGAGCTCGCCTTGCTATGTGTCACCTGCTCCACGCGAGGCGAGGGAAGGAAAATGGAAATGGGAGAGAGGATGTAGGGGAGAGTGACACATGCGGTCGTGCAGGTAAAGTAAGGGAGGGGGAAAATGAAGAAGAAAGAAAAACTGGAAGGTTCTTTTGGTGTCTTTTTGTGAGAAACGTCTTTTTTTTTGGGGCTTATTTTCACTCACTGATGACAACGCTAGGTGAATATAACACGGCTTTTAAGTATTCAAAGAAACATGTACAAATGTGACGTTAGACTAGGGGTGTCAAGGACAAGGCCCGCAAACAAATTTTATCCAGCCCGCAGGATGAGTTTGATAAGTATAAAAGTGAGCTGAAAATTTTTGAATGAAAGAAACTGCTCTTCTAAATGTATGCTGAAAAAACGTGTACATTCTTCTAACTTTATGTGTGATTAATGAAATGAGTCCAAATGTACAAGTTTTGTCGTAGATGATGCTACATGTGTACAGAATAAACTATATGATGTTAGTACATCAGTTAAAGAAAATGGGTAAATTACATTAATAACATCCTGTAATTTGAGTTTGATTTTAATTATTCCATATTCTGATGGATTAAAAATTAAAACCAATTGAAGCATTGTAAAACTCTGCCAGACTCAATTCCACCTATTCAACTGTTAACTGATGAATAGACTACTATTAACAGCAACATGTAAGTGTAAAAAAACAAAAAAAAAACACTATGATTTTTATGTTTTCAGATTGTGCTTTTTCTATTTTTGAACAAAGAAGACAATCTGAAGTTATCTTTGTGTTTAAGTTATCATGCCATGATTTTACGAGTCCGGCCCACTTGGGAATAGATTTTCCTCCGAGTGGCCACTGAGCTAAAATGAGTTTGACACCCCTGCGTTGGACCAGTGGTTCTCAAATGGGGGTACGCGTACCCCTGGGGGTACTTGAAGGTATGCCAAGGGGTATGTGAGATTTTTTTTAAATATTCTAAAAATAGCAACAATTCAAAAATCCTTTATAAATATATTTATTGAATGATACTTCAACAAAATATGAATGTAAGTTCATAAACTCAGTGAAGCACAAGCTCAGGTTTCTCACTAAAATGTCTGTCAAAAAGAACTGTGAAAAGAAATGCAACAATGCAATATTCAGTGTTGACAGCTAGATTTTTTGTGGACATGTTCCATAAATATTGATGTTAAAGATTTCTTTTTTTGTGAAGAAATTTTTATAATTAAGTTCATGAATCCAGATGGATCTCTATTACAATCCCCAAAGAGGGCACTTTAAGTTGATGATTACTTCTATGTGTAGAAATCTTTATTTATAATTGAATCACTTGTTTATTTTTCAACAAGTTTTTAGTTATTTTTATATATTTTTTTCCAAATAGTTCAAGAAAGACCACTACAAATGAGCAATATTTTGCACTGTTATACAATTTAATAAATCAGAAACTGATGGCATAGTGCTGTATTTTACTACTTTATCTCTTTTTTTCAACCAAAAATGCTTTGCTCTGATTAGGGGGTACTTGAATTAAAAAAATGTTCACAGGGGGTACATCACTGAAAAAAGGTTGAGAACCACTGCGATAGACCATACAATATCTACATGAGAGATGTGACGTTCGCGAACGACTCAGTCTTTTGAATGGCTCTTTCAACAGAACAATGAGAATCGATTTGCAGTTTCAATTTGTTCGTTTGAGAGCCGTTTTAATGAAAATTGCTCTTCAGAATCAGGATCAGAATCAAAAGCAGCTTTATTGGCTTTATTTACTGAATAAGTAACCGAGTTAGAGTCGTTCCTGAAGGCTCTAGTTTATTAAGCATCTGAACCTACCAGAGCCTTTTAGTCGCTGTATTCGGGATTAGAAAAAGATATCAGCAAATGGAAGAGAAAACAAAATAAACAAAAGTCAAAGGAAACGTAGCATTTGCGCTCATGCACAATCCAATGGGGTGATGAAATGCAAGGTAAAGTGTTACATAATGACATCAATGTCAAAGATTGGGGAAATAGCAACTTCCTTTGGAGTGTTTACAATGGAAACAAAAGCCAAATTAGACTATCAATATTTCAAAAATAATTCTCACTTATAGTGTTTACATTGGTGTAATGGATACATTTTGATTTAGTGACCAAACTTGATTGTTTACTTTATTAAAACAAGTTGCTTAAAAAAACATTAAATGTAGGAACGAGACAGTCTTTTGAACGCCTCTTTGAAAGGAACCGCTCCTGAAGATCAGTCCCTCTTCAAAGAGCATTAAATCCAATCTGTGATCTGCACTCAAAGTTCAATTTAACGTGGTCATTGGGGTCCATAAAATACGGATCGTGTTATTCCCAAGTTTGCATCATATAGAAATCCTTATTTCTAACCCTTTTTGAAAAAATACAATAAAATAATCCCCAAACCAACCGTGACCTGAATTGTGGATTGTGCTCCTACGTCCCAGAATTGGGCGGGCACTATCCACAAATAGGTTTGAATATCACTGTGTCGATATGTTGTTAGGGCAGCACGGTGAAACAGGGGTTAGTGCATGTGCCTCACACTTCGAAGGTCCTGGGTTCGATCCCCGGGCTCTGGGTCTTTCTGTGTGGAGTTTGCATGTTCTCCCTGTGACTGCGTGGGTTCCCTCCGGGTATTCCGGCTTCCTCCCACCTCCAAAGACATGCACCTGTGGATAGGTTGATTGGCAACACTAAATGGTCCCTAGTGTGTGAAAGTGAGTGTGAATGTTGTCTGTCTATCTGTGTTGGTCCTGCAATGAGGTGGCGACTTGTCCAGGGTGTACCCATACTTGCCAACCTTCCTGATTTTCCTGGGAGAATCCCGAATTTCAGTGCCCCTCCCGAAAATCTCCCGGGGCAACCATTCTCCCGAATTTCTCCCGATTTCCACCCGGATAACAATATTGGGGGCGTGCCTTAAAGGCACTGTCTTTAGCGTCCTCTACAACCTGTCGTAACGTCCGCTTTTCCTCCATACAAACATATATGCCGCTTTTACACACACATAAGTGAATGCAAGGCATACTTGATCAACAGCCATACAGGTCACACTGAGGGTGGCCGTATAAACAACTTTAACACTGTTACAAATATGCGCCACACTGTGAACCCACACCAAACAAGAATGACAAACACATTTTGCGAGAACACCCGCACTGTAACACAACATAAACACAACAGAACAAATACCCAGGACCCCTTGCAGTACTAACTCTTCCGGGACGCTACAATATACACCCCCGCTACCACCAAACCCCGCCCCCCCCAACCCCCCACCTCACAAAATTCACAATTCACACAAATTCACAATAACATATATTTTTAGGCATGTTTTCTGTTGAGTTTTAGCACATTGAAGATCCAAAATGTGGGCAGATATGCATCAGCCTGCAGACATCACCTACAGAAGACTGGAGGCAATTTCATATTGCGCAGTAATTGTTTTGGTAGCATCCTCATCATGAATTATTTTGACAAAATTAGCAAAATACGCTGGAGGGGAGAAAGTCTGAGTCAGGACTTGCAGAAAAAATATTCTGTACATTACTTGTCGTGCAAGTTTTCCCTCTTAGAGAAGACACACCTGTGGCTACATCTTGGATGTTAAACTCGTTTTCACTGAGGGCCACATCGCACTTCACTAACTGTGACAAGATATATGAATATTATTGTATTGGGATTCACCTCATGATATTATTATACAATTGCCGATGCATTTGATTATTTATTTTTTCATACACAGAAAAAATATAGATTACCACTTCGCAGAAATAAACTGGCAAGCTCAGTCGCCACAATTTTATGTATTTTTTTGTTTTTTTTAAAAGCATATTACTGAAAAGGGAAAACAGTACTATACAATGTTTTTTTTCTTCACAGTAAAATTCTATGTGAGCTTTTTTACCGTAAAATCTACTGTAATTTTTACAGTGTACAATTTGATGGATAACTTGTTTGAACAAAAGAAAAATAAGGTAAGTCGCTCGTATTCTATTTTGTGTCCTCTTCTACTGATGTTTTATTACTGGAATATTATATATGTTTTTATTTCTGGAATTGTATGTACCATGAGTTGTATTGTGCTTGAGAAAATGCTGCAAGAACATTGATGGATATGTTTCACTCAGGAGCATGCAAGGTTGAAACATTTTTTACAAAGTATTAAACATGTAATACACTAAAGAAAATATCCATGACAGGCAGGATATGGTTTCTATATATTATCGAATTTACATTAATTTTTGCAGATAATGTTACAGTTTTGAAGTAATATTGACAAAAACAGGCACATACCGTATTTTTCGGACTATAAGTCGCAGTTTTTTTCATAGTTTATGAAAGTTGCCTCATGTTTTTTTCCTTCTTTATTATGCATTTTCGGCAGGTGCGGCTTATACTCCGGTGCCACTTATACTCCGAAAAATACGGTAAGTGATCAAAATATTAGTTTTACATGCCTTTATCCACACTGTCTATGCAGGAAAATGGGCTCCAGTTCTGTAGAGATGACATCACACCAAGAGGGGGCGCCATTATGAGTCGGGCGATGGAAAGAGGGCGTTCCAAGTACAGCTAGTTACTCAAAAACTAATTGGTATGATGGGAAAAGACTTACAGATTAATTTTCCAGGAGCAAAAACTACTTGTTTGTGTAATTTCGGTCATCTGGGCGCTAAGGGTCTTTTAACGGCTTCTGATGTTCTGGATTGACTAGGTACACAATGTTGTAGTGCATCCACTCACGCAGAAGAATATTTTGGAGGTCAGGGGCTGATGTTATGACACAAGATGACCTGTATTGAGTTCACAAAATAATTTGACAGGGTTACGTTGAGCGCTCCCATGTTTCACTGTAGCACCATATTTTAGGTATTAATGGGAGCATAGTTCCATTCAGTTCTCAGTGAATACAAACAAGTTACCCAAGATTCAACCCAAGCTTGACGACGTATGAGGATGTCGCACAACATGGAGTCAAGGAGAAACCCGAATACAGAGAAGGAGACGAGCAAAACATGAAGTCATAGCCCTCATCACAGTGGGATTCCAGTTCTCCAGCCCAGGTTTGTCTCCCGTGGGAGCAGCGGACAGCGACTCTCCGTCTCCAAGGCTGACTACCGTACGGTGACTGTGATGTTCCACATGTGGCGTCAGGCCTCGTCTACCGGCCGCCACTGCCACCGTCACCGCCAGGCCATTCACCTCAAGCTGCACTAACACCAACACATAGAGGAACACAGTCACGGCCAAGAGAAGCAACCGGTAGAGGTGATGACAACCAAACTGACAGTTTCCAATGTAGCCTTTAGCTGCTGTGAGGTGCGATTGCAATTCAGTGGAGGGTTCATTTGGGGGATTATGAATGGACCAACTATTTCCAAACATGACCATTGCTTGCTACGTGAACAAAGTGAACACATTACTCGACAGGAGCTTATCCTTAATAGCTCTAAGGTTGTGTGGGTATACACAAAAACTGCGGTAAGAAAGTGACAGTAAAAACTCTTTAAAGAACCACATAACTCGTTTAATACCCTCAATTTAAAAGCCAGCTGTCACAGATGCCACAAAACACTAGGACCTAACAGCCGTGTTTTGAAAAATCAACCTTAAAAGGGAACTGCATTTTTTGGGGAATTTTGCCCATCTTCCCCAATTTGAGACCAAAACACACATCTGTCTCTTTTCTGTGCAAACTAAATACTAAAAAACTTCGAGCAAGAAGCGGTTTACAATGCAGGTTAAGGGGATTCATCTCTTCTGCCTAAAAAAAACCTTCGACAACGTTTTCCGTACATGTTTTAAGTATAAATGTAACACAATAACATGCACATTTATGACAATATTAGAGAGGTGAGTTTCGCAAACGAGTCAAAACTTTTGAACGGCTTTTTTAAATGAACAATGAAAACCGATTTGTTTGTTTGTTTGGGAGCTGTTCTTTATGCCGAATCAGCTACGATGGCTTTATTTATTGAAGGAGTGATGACACCTACTCAGTGGCCTAGTGGTTAGAGTGTCCGTCCTGAGATCGGTAGGTTGGGAGTTCCAACCCCGGCCGAGTCATACCAAAGACTATAAAAATGGGACCTATTACCTCCCTGCTTGGCACTCAGCATCAAGGGTTGGAATTGGGGGTTAAATCACCAAAAAATGATTCCCGGGCGCGGCCACCGCTGCTGCCCACTGCTTCCCTCACCTCCCAGGGGGTGATCAAGGGTGATGGGTCAAATGCAGAGAATAATTTCGCCACACCTTAACTTTTTAACATCACCGATTTAGAGTTGTCCTAGAAAGCTCTATTCATGTGAACAATAACATGAGCACGCACTCACGCAGGCAGTATATTAGGGAAGGAGTTTAATAAGCACCTGAACCTACTCGAGCCAGTATTTGGAATTAGAAAGAGCAACTGTGAAAAAAATAAATGAAATTGAACAGAAGTCAAAGGAAATTTAATATTTGGAAGCACTTCCGGACCATGCTCGAGGTTGATGGCATGCAAGGTATGACACCATCTTGTAGAGTGTTTACAATGGAAACTAAAGCCTTATTAAATTATTATCAATATTTCAAAAATAATTCTCTCCTTTATTTTTCTATTGGTGTAATGTATGGATGTTTATTTATTGGCCAAACTTTACCTCCCCAAGTGATTGTTTCCATAATGAAAACATGTTACTAGTTAGTAAAACAAGTTAAAAAATATATATATATATTAAGGGGCTGGTCTTTTAAAAGAAGGGCTCCTCAAGATCCGGCTTCCTTCAAAGAGCCATAAATCCCATTTTGAGATAACATGTAATATTATTTCGGTTATTTTTGACATAACCACAACTTCTTTCATGGGTGCGTTGATTTTACAAAGTGCATAGCAACGAACGCTACTTCCATCAACAACAACAATATCAATACCGTGTTCTGTGTTTGTTACCACTAATCATGGCAGACTTTGACGACTTCAGGACAAATGATATGTCTGAGTCTGAAAATACGGAGGATGAGCTACACGTTTTAGAAGCTTGGTGCTTACCAGATAATGCTGTCCGCTCTTACTGGGATGTCGGCTGATACGATGGTTGTATCTTTCAGCACGATACTTGTACTCTCAGTTGAGCTAGTAAAGGTAAGGCAAGGTGAGGTAAGGTGCTGAGTACAAACTATTATATTTCTTAGTCTTTCTTCTAAGCGTAAGTTGAGAGCTAATGTCCACTGATTTAGTCAGTGCGTTGTTTTACTTGGTAGCATGAAGAATTTCAAAGTTGACCAACTTCTCGGCCTATGACCACAACCCAGCAGGCACAAAACATTAAAACATCGTTGAGAACTTGTTGAATTAGGTGCTGAAGTTCAGCAACTCCAACCTAACGTTGGAATAACATGCTTTTTGACAATGTTTAATCAATGTTGGGTTCTCACGTGGCTTTAACCATTGAATTTTGGTCATTTTCCAACCGATATTTTACAACACAAATACAACACTAAAACAACATGCTTTTTGACGACATTTATTCAATGTCAGGTTGTGACAATGATTTGACCAATGAAATGTGGTCATTTCTCAACCACCAATGTGAATCCACCATGAGACATCAAGCTTGTCTCACTTTACAAATACAACCATTTTGCAACAGTGTTTAGAAGTCAGATTTTAAAAAGTAATATATTAATATACTGTATGTATAACAATGTTGTATCAATGTCTTGTGCCTGCTGGGAACCTTCTACAAAACAGGTGAGCTGCATAATTTGTAAGCTATCACTACGTTTTACAAACTTAGCAGCAGCTCAATAGCGAGCTTTCTTTTCGTTAGTTACCGGAAGAGGAGTTTGAGTGTCTCTGTGAGCAAAGACGTGTTATTACGCCGGAAAAGTAGTTCCTCTGTGTTAGCTCTTACAACAATGTTGTTAGACGGATGTTAAAAAAGTGTTTTTGGATGTTTTTTCAGAGGGCTTTATAAGCGGAATAGAGCAAATCTTTATTACCTGCATTGTAAGCTACTGCTCACTAGCTTTTATATTTTATTTACAATACATAAGAAAAAGAAAACGACATGATGGAAAAAATTCCCAGAAAAAGTTACGTTTTTATTTTAAAATTGTTTTAAAAATCTCCAATCCCCTTAATGGTACACTGCTCTGTAACATACAACTGTATTATCACCCTGGATCACCTAGTTGCAGGGTCTGGTGGACCAGCCTGGACACTTGTGATGGGTGATGCAATGATATCCCAAATTGTCTCCCTAATATATTAAGAATTAGTGAATAATTTTTGAGATATAATCCTTTTCTCTGCAAATTATTTTGCTTTAATTTGTCAGCAACAAGTTGGGTTATGAATCAGCTTCAGATACCTCCTCTCTCCTAGTTGGCGAAACATTAGGCTAGCATTAGCTAGCTAGTTAGGTAATACTAGAAAGGGCAGTGCTGCGAAGACGAAGTTGATGATGATCATTGAATGAAATAAGTACATTATCGAAAATAACCTAACTGAGGTTTACGTGTAACCAACTTGGCGAAATAGTACAAGCAAAACACTTAACAGCCTGCACCATACTGAATGCGAAGCTTCTACAAGCCCAGCCAAGGACTTTAAAATAATTTCTAAATGGAGGACATTTATCCATGAAATTATGGAGATGTTGATGATGTGTTTGACGGACAAGCAGCTCGCTTAAGATAACGTAGAAGTCTATTCCTCAAGATAAATGCTGTACATTATTATTGCATTAGTTTACAAAACAACTGTTGTTGTTTTTAGCACATCCCATTGTATTTCTTGATACAGTATTTTTTATGTTGAAGTTCCCTTTTGATAAATTAAAAAGCATTAGACATGTTAAAACTGTGGTAGTTTTTTGGGAGCCCAGAACTGATTAATTTAATTTTGGTTTATTTCAATAGGTAATATTGATTTGAGATATGAGTATTATGAGCAAAGTCACAGAAGAAATTAAACTCGTAAGCCGAGATGCCACTGTATTATTTTTTTTATTTATTTTTTTTAGGGTGCCAGCTGCAGTCAACCATGAACACTAATGCGACATTCATAAAGATTGGCCTGGTCAAATTACAGGACCGAACACTTTACCACAACTTATTACAATTATTGATCCTATATACGAATATCTGACCTTGTGTGTATTTGCCGCAATCGGACATCGTGTTGAAAGATGTTCTGCTGTATTATTGTTCCATCCTGGAAAAATACATCATAACCGATATAATGGAACATGGAATATTGTATAAAACGCGATCGTGCCATGGACCATGAATTTCCGCCCGTTTACTTTGCGGTGTGGTGGCCGGTAGACTAGGACTAGCTAACAGTAGCTAGGCGATGTGTTACTACGCTAGATAAACAGTTCCTCAGTGTTCACGCTTACAAAAACAATGTTGCTGAAACTGGGTTGCTATACAGATTACGGAATGTAAATGAAAAATTGTTGGCGGTTTTGTGGATACATTTTTTAAAGTGATTTAGAGCAGTGGTCCCCAACCTTTTTGTAGCTGTGGACCGGTCAACGCTTGAAAATTTGTCCCACGGACCGGGGGGTGGGGGTTTAGGGTTTCATAAAGAAATACAATCAGGTGTGCTTACGGACTCTATCCCTGCAGACTGTATTGATCTATATTGATATATAATGTATATATTGTGTTTTTTATGTTGATTTAATAAAAATATATATTTTTATTTTGATTTTATATGTGAGTGTGAATGTTGTCTGTCTATCTGTGTTGGCCCTGCGATGAGGTGGCGACTTGTCCAGGGTGTACCCCGCCTTCCGCCCGATTGTAGCTGAGATAGGCTCCAGCGCCCCCCGCGACCCCAAAGTGAATAAGCGGTAGAAAATGGATGGATGGATATATATATATATATACAGGTAAAAGCCAGTAAATTTGAATATTTTGAAAAACTTGATTTATTTCAGTAATTGCATTCAAAAGGTGTAACTTGTACATTATATTTATTCATTGCACACAGACTGATGCATTCAAATGTTTATTTCTTTTAATTTTGATGATTTGAAGTGGCAACAAATGAAAATCCAAAATTCCGTGTGTCACAAAATTAGAATATTACTTAAGGCTAATACAAAAAAGGGATTTTTAGAAATGTTGGCCAACTGAAAAGTATGAAAATGAAAAATATGAGCATGTACAATACTCAATACTTGGTTGGAGCTCCTTTTGCCTCAATTACTGCGTTAATGCGGCGTGGCATGGAGTCGATGAGTTTCTGGCACTGCTCAGGTGTTATGAGAGCACAGGTTGCTCTGATAGTGGCCTTCAACTCTTCTGCGTTTTTGGGTCTGTCATTCTGCATCTTCCTTTTCACAATACCCCACAGATTTTCTATGGGGCTAAGGTCAGGGGAGTTGGTGGGCCAATTTAGAAGAGAAATACCATGGTCCGTAAACCAGGCACGGGTAGATTTTGCGCTGTGTGCAGGCGCCAAGTCCTGTTGGAACTTGAAATCTCCATCTCCATAGAGCAGGTCAGCAGCAGGAAGCATGAAGTGCTCTAAAACTTGCTGGTAGACGGCTGCGTTGACCCTGGATCTCAGGAAACAGAGTGGACCGACACCAGCAGATGACATGGCACCCCAAACCATCACCCAACCATGCAAATTTTGCATTTCCTTTGGAAATCGAGGTCCTAGAGTCTGGAGGAAGACAGGAGAGGCACAGGATCCACGTTGCCTGAAGTCTAGTGTAAAGTTTCCACCATCAGTGATGGTTTGGGGTGCCATGTCATCTGCTGGTGTCGGTCCACTCTGTTTCCTGAGATCCAGGGTCAACGCAGCCGTCTACCAGCAAGTTTTAGAGCACTTCATGCTTCCTGCTGCTGACCTGCTCTATGGAGATGGAGATTTCAAGTTCCAACAGGACTTGGCGCCTGCACACAGCGCAAAATCTACCCGTGCCTGGTTTACGGACCATGGTATTTCTGTTCTAAATTGGCCCGCCAACTCCCCTGACCTTAGCCCCATAGAAAATCTGTGGGGTATTGTGAAAAGGAAGATGCAGAATGCCAGACCCAAAAACGCAGAAGAGTTGAAGGCCACTATCAGAGCAACCTGGGCTCTCATAACACCTGAGCAGTGCCAGAAACTCATCGACTCCATGCCACGCCGCATTAACGCAGTAATTGAGGCAAAAGGAGCTCCAACCAAGTATTGAGTATTGTACATGCTCATATTTTTCATTTTCATACTTTTCAGTTGGCCAACATTTCTAAAAATCCCTTTTTTGTATTAGCCTTAAGTAAAATTCTAATTTTGTGACACACGGAATTTTGGATTTTCATTTGTTGCCACTTCAAATCATCAAAATTAAATGAAATAAACATTTGAATGCATCAGTCTGTGTGCAATGAATAAATATCATGTACAAGTTACACCTTTTGAATGTAATTACTGAAATAAATCAAGTTTTTCAAAATATTCTAATTTACTGGCTTTTTCCTGTATATATATATATATATATATATTTTTTTTATTTTTTTTTCTTGTGCGGCCCGGTACCAATCGGTCCACTGATTGGTGGTTGGGGACCACTGATTTAGAGGAAGAATGGATTGCTCCTATTAGCTGCAATGCTAGCCACCCAAAACGAGCCAGTTTTTAACATATGTCTTCTTATCCCTTATAAGGATTGTTAACGAAAGGCAACATTTCAAAAAAATTGCAGTTCCCCATTAAGGCTTATTATAAGACTCTTGAACACATCATAATAATCCCCTTAATTTCCCCAAAAAACGGATTAACTCGCTGGAATATAAAGACAATATAACATACATCTGTAAACGTGGATGCATATGCAAAAGTGCAATATATTTATCTGTACAGTAAATCTATTTATTTATATCTGCACCTTATTGCTCTTTTATCCCGCACTACGAGCTAACGCAACGAAATGTTGTTCTTATCTGTACTGTAAAGTTCAAATTTGAATGACAATAAAGGAAGTCTAAGTCTAAGTCTCTAAGTCTAAGTCTAATTTCCGCACAGTATTCTTTGTACAAGATGTTGTCAACAATACAGCTAATGTTGGTCATTAAAAATTGCAGCTTGTGTGAATAATGGAGAAATACTACACATGCTCTCATTCGCCAATTGACATCACAATCAATTCATCTTAGCAGGAAGCAACAGGAGTAATAGTCGCTAGTATTTACTACAAATGCACTCAGAAATTAAGTGGCTGCTCCAACTGAATTTAAGGTTCAAGTGTGTTTAGAGCAAAATGATGGTAGTTGGCTCTCTCCCCCCCCCCACACACACACACACACACACACACACACACACACACACATTGTGAGTCATCTGCTTTCCAGAGGGGCCATGCCATTTCTCTTGGCCGACCACCAGGGAAGCAGGCTAGTTTACGGCGGGGAGACCCTAACAACACTCCTGTGAACCTGAAAAACACACTGCCCGTTCTCTGTTTCCTCTGCTCAAGACGTGAACGCATGAGACCGGGCCCCTCCAACGCCCCATTTAGGTGACTGATAGCCGCGCAGAATTTCTTAAAACAGCCACCAATTATCAGACACAGTTACGTCCACCCCGTTTGACGTCTGAGTGTGTTCCACTCTTACTCAGGCCTGATTACTTGGTAAGAATGGCAGGATGATGAAGAATGATTGTGATCCTTGATTGTGACCCGATTCATTAGAAGGTGAAGTAATGTAGGGGGGAGTTCGAATTCAAGTTTGAGACAGCGCGTGAACTTGATGTGGAGAAAATGTGTTTTTGGCTTCTCATGGGTCCATGCAAACCAAAACAGCAGATGCTACACCGGACTGGGGGGAAAGTCTATGTCTACCCACAATCATGCAAGACATTTATCGAATTTGTTTCCTTTGCAGTGGTTGCACATTCCGTTCTCGGTGAAACTATGAAGTGGATGTGAAGTTATCATATTTCCTCCAGAGTGTCTTTTTATTGTGGTTACAGAGGCAGCGATCATTCATTACCTTGGAGGAAAAAAAAGGAAACGCAACAAGGTCTTAAGGTTGTGTCGGCTTTTACATTCCAGTCAGTATTCCAGGAATAACCAGAGTGTTTGCATCATGTTCTTTAATATTCTGCTTGAAGACAGTTTTATCAGAAGGGAATTCGGAATTTGATGGATTCGCAAAAATACATAATGTAATGGAAATAGCCTTTAAATAGACCCCCCTTTTAGACCAGTTGATCTGTTAGTAGCAGTCATGGCGCCCTGTAGTCACAAGAGTGCCTTTTGACCAATCATTGAGGAGATCGCCTGAAATCGAGTCGGTCATAATCTCTTATACACGACTCTGCCACAAATGGTACGCCAAATAACCATTTGATCAAAGTACAGTGTTACAGTGCCAATGGGAGCCAGAGTGTGTGCATAAAAGACAAACCAAACAGAAATGCATTTCAGTTACACTCAAAGTTTGACATAACGCGGCCGTTGGGGTCCATAAAATACCAATCACACTAGGCAATGGAATAGATCCCTATACTTTATCAAAAAAAGATGTGTCCAGTGATGATGTCCAGACTCCATTGTACACGACAAAACAGATGAGAACTTGGAGAAGCATGGAGGTCTACAACTTTGTGTGCGGCTGGGTCATGAAAATTGGTATCAAGACTCTTTTGCTCGGTTAAGGTTGAAATTCATTATTTAACTTTGCGTCTACTGATGTTTGTTGCTGAGTAACGTGTTTTTCCCGTCTTTATCAAAATATAACTATAGAGGTCAACATTGTGTATGTGCTGAAAGCTTCATTTCTGATTGCTGCCTTTGGTAAAAGCTTAACTCTTTTAGGTTTTGCTCACATTTGCCTACCTTTACTTAGACTCGCCAGGTTGGGGCTTTTCGAAACATTCCTAGCAAACATCCATCCATTTTCTACCGCCTGTCCCTCTTGGACGTGTGTTTAATAAATACAAATAATATCACTTACATGGGAAATAATAAACCTTAACAGTATATCAAACACACCTTTAACAAAGTGATCACTGTAAACTCATGCATTCGTCGACTCTGCTCCCTTGGACTGAAGTGTGATCTGCTTTTCTCGTCATTGATTTGTAAAATTTGCACTCTTCCTCCCTTTTTGATTACCTCTCTGGGAACTCTGAAATAATGTTTTTTCTTTTCACAATTTGAACGAGTCGTACAGCCGAAAACAACACAAGCATTGGGCATTTCTTCTTCGAGAAACACGCCTAGTACCCAATGAGAATAGAGCTAGCTTGACCACCAGGCGTATTCATTGGGCAGGACATGACGTCAGTAACATCCCAGCAACACTCTCAGTAGCTTGCATCCCCCTGACGTTGTCTTGTTTGATTCATAGTTCTTCTGTGGGAGGTGGCGCCAGACTTGTAGTTCTCTTCCAAAAAACTAAGGGGCAGTGTCTCGAACACGGAGGCTCAAAGTGAGTCCTGGGGATCAAATTTGGCCTACCAAGTTGTTCTGTCTGACGCGCCAAAGAGTTGCTTTCCAAATTCTTTAGAATGTTTAATTAAGTTCAGCTGTAAAAGTCACACTGCATTTTATATTAATCTTCTAGATACTTCAACCAGAACCGAATATCCCTAACTTTTTGTGAACAGCAGGATTTTTACAAAATTTAAAATATCAATATGGCCCTGTGTCCTTTAATTTTCAGCATGTGGCTGGAATATTTTTCACCTTTGTAGATTGAAATGCATAAGGAGTCTGTGGAAAAACACAATGAGTGCACCCTGTCTTTGTGTCTTTGCACGTATACACATATACTGTATACTGTAGCATGCTAGTTTCGATTTTAACTTTCGGTTTCGTTCGACTAAATCAAAATTGCACAAAGCCATATTTGTTTTCAGTGGGAGTCACTACGTCATCTTCTATTTACGTTTTCGCTATGTGCTGCGCATGTCAAAATAAAGTATTCCAATTTAAAGTTTGTTGCATGAAAATACACGTCATAATCAGATCACTTTTTTCAAGGTCCATGTACACAGTAAGCTTCTAATCTAATTATGATCAGATTCAATACATTTTGCCCATGTACACGTGGCTATTGAAGCATAAGAAACACAAAACATGTAAAAAAGTGGGTTTTCTAACAGTCTATTGATTGTATTATTTTTTTAAATCCAAGGATTTCAAAGCATATATAAGTATTTTTTGAGCACATTCAGCATTATCGCGATTATAATAACAATGCTAATTTTGGTCACAATGATTGTGGCGAAAACATTTCATATTGTTTCATCCTGAACAGTAACTAGCCATGTTTGTTTTCAGCGGGAGTCACTGCGTCTTCTTCTATTTCCGTTTTCGCTACGTGCTGCGCATGTCAAAATAAAATATTCCGATTTAAAGTTTGTTGCATGAAAATACACGTCATAATCAGATTACTTTTTTCAAGGTCCATGTACACAGTAAGCTTCTAATCCTAATTGTGATCAGATTCAATACATTTTGCTCATATACAGTACATGTGGCTATTGAAGCATAAGAAACACAAAACATGTAAAAAAGTGGGTTTTCTAACAGTCTATTGATTGTATTATTTTTTTAAATCCAAGGATTTCAAAGCATGTATAAGTATTTTTTGAGCACATTCAGCATTATCGCGATTATAATAACAATGCTAATTTTGGTCACAATGACTGTGGCGAAAACATTTCATATTGTTTCATCCTGAACAGTAACTAGCCATGTTTGTTTTCAGCGGGAGTCACTGCGTCTTCTTCTATTTCCGTTTTCGCTACGTGCTGCGCATGTCAAAATAAAATATTCCGATTTAAAGTTTGTTGCATGAAAATACACGTCATAATCAGATTACTTTTTTCAAGGTCCATGTACACAGTAAGCTTCTAATCCTAATTGTGATCAGATTCAATACATTTTGCTCATATACAGTACATGTGGCTATTGAAGCATAAGAAACACAAAACATGTAAAATAGTCGGTTTTCTAACAGTCTATTGATTGTATTATTTTTTTAAATCCAAGGATTTCAAAGCATGTATAAGTATTTTTTGAGCACATTCAACATTATCGCGATTATAATAACAATGCTAATTTTGGTCACAATGACTGTGGCGAAAACATTTCATATTGTTTCATCCTGAACAGTAACTAGCCATGTTTGTTTTCAGCGGGAGTCACTGCGTCTTCTTCTATTTCCGTTTTCGCTACGTGCTGCGCATGTCAAAATAAAATATTCCGATTTAAAGTTTGTTGCATGAAAATACACGTCATAATCAGATTACTTTTTTCAAGGTCCATGTACACAGTAAGCTTCTAATCCTAATTGTGATCAGATTCAATACATTTTGCTCATATACAGTACATGTGGCTATTGAAGCATAAGAAACACAAAACATGTAAAATAGTGGGTTTTCTAACAGTGTGTCTATTGATATTATTTATTTAAAAAAATCCAAGGATTTCAATGTGTGTATAAGTAATTTTTGAGCACATTCAAGAATATTGCGATTATAATAACAATGCTAATTTTGGTCACAAAATTATATCGTTTCATGCCAAACAATAACACTCAGCCTACTTGCCTCAAAGTAATGTTGCAATTTTCAATGCCAACAAATAAATTGGCTCAGAAATGTAATAATAAAAAAAGATAAAACAACTAGACAGAATTGATCATAATCAGCTCATTTTTTTAATGTTTTAATAAAAAAATTACAACTAATATTTATCGATACACACACAAGTACCGACATTTGTACCTGTATCGATTCCCAGGTACCGGGATTTAGTAGCGTATCAGTTCAAATGCGAAAGGTACGCATCCCTAGTCATTGTACTCTCAAGCAGCTAATTTCTTAAAATACTTTTTTTTATCTTTTTTATTGTATTCCACCAGAGGTCTTAAAATGGTCCTTAAACAAGGAGTAGTCGTCTGATATCCAGGGGCTTCTTCTATACCAATTGAGCAATACCTGTCACTACCACCTCCTACCATCCTGTCAGAATGAGTACCGGTCCTGCCTTTTTTTTTAAGTAACCCCCTGCTGTTCCAGTTTAAAGTACGATTTCAACATTTCAGGTTGTTGTTTTTTTCAACTTTGCCAACTCTTCTGTTTTTCAATCTTTTATTCATACTACTGGCCTCAGGTACTGGAGACACATTTATCCTCTGGTCCTAGTCAACATAAGTAAACCTAAAATAACAAGCAAACAGATGTGTCATGTTCACTGAGTATAATTCGCCATTTTTTTTTAGCATCCTTGCTGGCTGCGGACGGAAAGGCAAACATGGCACCGCTGATCTTGGGTGAGTAATAAGTAATAGAAGTTTAGCACTGAATAGGAACTTAACTCATCTATTTTTGTGCAGAAACACTGCGAGGGAGCTTGCATAATTTGCTGCCAGAAAGAAGTCGAGGTCCGAGGGTTTTTTTTTTGGGTATCTGGATGTATTATTGTTCTAATATCTAAACTCTGCCCCAAAGACTGTGTTGGATATTTACACTGGACTCTGTCCTGAACAAGCAGCATGTGTTGGGACACTTTTATCAAGCTCCACAAGAGGGGGCAAAACCCTCATGGGGAGTACCATCATTGGGCCTCCAGCCATAATGATGCCTCAGGCCTCCACTTGGGATCATATGCAAATGATTACATAATCAGTTCATTTTCACTTATGTCTGCCTCTTCTTCCTCAGCAATGACAAGTGTGTCTTTCATTTAATTATTTTTTAATGACGCTAATTTCACTGTCAAAAGTCTAATGATGCCAATTAATTAATCGGGCCACCTAGTTAAAAATGATGTCTTCCGGATCCTTCCTATTAATAATGATATATACAGTATACGAACACTCTATATACATCTGAGTGCTGTGTTGCACGATACTGCAGGATGTGTGTCTTCCATTTCCACTCAGAACTTATTAAAGCTAATAAATGTGAACACAACAGGATTAAATGTAAACAAGCACAATAATCATGCGAGGTTACAGCAGGGGTCAGTTGTAAATCATCTTGTATACAACATGACAGGATAGTCGGAAGACTTCCATTAAAGATGCCAAGAAAAAAAGTGGGGACAGTACAGTATTGTTGCTGTATGAAATACACAGAAAGCACATGTGAAGATGTCTTATTTTGTGTCATAAATGAACAATGTGTGTTGTTTCTAAGGATAAATCAGGAGGATACAATTAAATCGGGCAACGCAAGTTTTCTGGGCGTGGCCTCACAAAGCTGTAAAAGTCCAATTGCATTTATAGTCGTGGTCAAAAGTTTACATACACTTGTAAAGAACATAATGTCATGGCTGTCTTGAGTTTCCAATCATTTCTACAACTCCTATTTTTTTGTGATAGAGTGACTGAAGCACATACTTGTTGGTCACAAAAAACATTCATGAAGTTTGGTTCTTTTATGAATTTATTATGGGTCTACTGAACATGTGACCAAATCTGCTGGGTCAAAAGTATACATACAGCAATGTTAATATTTGGTTACATGTCCCTTGGCAAGTTTCACTGCAATAAGGTGCTTTTGGTAGCCATCCACAAGCTTCTGGCAAGCTTCTGGTTGAATTTTTGACCACTCCTCTTCACAAAATTGGTGCAGTTCAGCTACATTTGTTGGTTTTCTGACATGGACTTGTTTCTTCAGTATTGTCCACACGTTTAAGTCAGGACTTTGGGAAGGCCATTCTAAAACCTTAATTCTAGCCTGATTTAGCCATTCCGTTACCACTTTTGACGTGTGTTTGGGGTCATTGTCCTATTGGAATACCCAACTGCGCCCAAGACCCAACCTCCCGGCTGATGATTTTAGGTTGTCCTGAAGAATTTGGAGGTAATCCTCCTTTTTCAGTGTCCCATTTACTCTCTGTAAAGCACCAGTTACATTGGCAGCAAAGCAGGCCCAGAACATAATATTATCACCACCATGCTTGACGGTAGATTGGTGTTCCTGTGATTAAAGGCCTCACCTTTTCTCTTCCAAACATAATTTCTGGGTATTGTGGCCAAACAGCAAATTTTTTGTTTCATCCGACCACATAACTTTCCTCCAGAAGGTCTTATCTTTGTCCATGTGATGTCAGATGAATCAAAAAACTATCACAAAAAAATAAGAGTTGTAGAAATTATTGGAAACTTAAGACAGCCATGACATTATGTTCTTTACAAGTGTATGTAAACCTTTGACCACGACTGTAGAAATGTTGCAAACATTTTCAAAAGTCTGCGTGTTAACGGCTTACTACGGCTAACCCCTTTTCCTTTACATAGCAGTTGCTAAAACTTTTGTTCACTTCCTATATGTACTCCATAAGTAATAACCATAACAATAAATAACTAAATAAATAATAATTGGTGAAGTAAGTTATATTTCATATGGTGACATGAGTAAGATTATCTCGAAAATGAATGGATGGATGACATAAATTCAGAATGTTTATCATGGTTCTTCTTCTTTGTACTTTGTAAACACTTTAAGTTTGAAGAGTTTCTTGAAGTGGATCATATTAGTACATTGTTTGATTTATTTGTTTAATCCATTCCACAATTTAATTTCACATACTGATATACTTAAGTGATGTTAGCACCCTTTGAAAAAAAAAAGAGGAAAACTGACCAAAAAAAGAGGAACATTTCTATCAGCACTAAGTGCTGCCACGCAAGCCTTGAAGGAAAATTTGGAAAATCAAGACTACATTTCCTGCAATTGGGTGCAAATTCTACACTTTATTTTAACTTTAGATTTATTTTCATCTACCAACCTCTTTTGCCTGAATTTTTGACACTTACACGTCCCATGTAATATACCCCAAAATGTTTAATCGTTTTTGTAAGAATTGATAATTTACTTACATTATTATCATTTGAAAATGTAATGTAAAACTCAACATGCATGCAAAGGAATCAGAAAACGTTTCCCGATTGGCAACTTTTGTCATGTTCTGTGGTCATGTTTTGCTTTGGTTATGTTCTGTTGGGTTTTGGACGCTTTTAGTTCCTGTTTACACGCCCTTGTTTTGGTTGCCATGGTGACATACTGTATGATTTTCACCTGCTGCTGGTGTTTTGAGTCACGCACCTGTTGTCACTAATGATGAGACTTTAGTATTTAAGCTTGTAGTTGCCAGACAGTAGGCCTGGCGACATTAACTCTGATAGCCTTGTTACTTCCATGATTACGCGTCCATGCCATAGTTCTATGATCTTTCCATGCTTGACCAAGTAAGTTTTGTTTCATGTCTTTAGTCTGTTTATGTGTTAATTTTGTTCATAGCCAAGTTTGTTCTCCGCCTTTGTGCGCGCCTTTAGTTTGTTCTTTTTGTTAGTGTTAAAATAAATAATGTCCTTACCTCCACGCCATGTCCACTCCAATTTCTTTGCATCTCGGGAAAACAAACATCCCATAGTCCACGTCTTGACAACTTTATCCTGTAGCCACGCCCCCTCGGGTAATATGCTTCCGGTGTTGTGACCTCGGATTACGTTCGTCACGTCAAAATATAACTTCTTGCTGGCTAATAATATTTGCTCTAGAACAGGGGTGTAAACCAACATAAGCTGGCTGAACCCGAGCCCAAAGCCAAGACAAAGAAACTTAAAAACTCTACCCTGCATACTGCAATTAAACTGTATAATGACACTATCTAATTAAATAAGTAATGTAGTCATATACCAGAATGCTAATAGTTTCCATGCTGCTGTTGTCCTGAAAATGATTTTTTATATAAAATAGTCTGTTCTTTTCATTTTTTTTATTTTTGTTTGTTTGATATTCATTGTAAAGTTCAGCTGTTTTTTCAGTGGGGCCCTGGCTCCACTGCAAGCATGAATTAATAAAGTCAAGTCAAGTCAAGTCAAGTCAAGTCAAAACTCATTTTAGATGGGGGAGCCACACAGAGAAAAATCCACTCAAAGTCGGCCGAACTGCTAAAATTACGGCACGATAACTTCAAAATAAAGACAACTTTAGATTGTTTTCTTTGTTTGAAAATAGAACAAGCACATTCTGAAAATGTACAAATCATATTTTTATTTTTATTTTTTTACATTGACATGTTGCGGTTAATAGTATTCTATCTTTATTTGTTGTAATTTATATTTTCTGAATAAATTATGTGATAATGTTCATCAGTCAACTCATTGGTGTTCATTTTCAATCCATCAAGATAAAAAAATATAAAAATCAAATTACAGGATGTTACTTATGTAGTTTGATCATTTTCCTCGACTGATGCACTAACATCATGTGGTTAATTAATGTTTTTACATATGTATATAATAACATAATCTACAAAGATACAAATAATTTATACTGCGACATCTAGTGGACACATTCAGAACAGCAGTTTCTTTCATTCAAAAATTTCGGCTCATTTTTATACTTAGCAAACTCATCCCGCGGGCCAGTCAAACCTCTTCGCGGGCCTGAACCGGCCCACGGGCCGTACGTTTGACACCCCTGCTCTAGAACTACAACTGCTTCGGAACTAACAGTGTTCGGATTGTTATCATCCAAATGTGTTTGGCAGAAAAGTAGAAAGCCGTCAATGTTGTGGCTCAGGGTGCGAACGCCGGCGACAAGTGAGTTAGCTACTGTAGATGATGCTAAGTAGCTCGCTTGCACCGGCGCCCCTGATAATCTCCCTGTCCTGCAACTCACTGCGGCGTTGAGGCACGATTAACAGCGAGTACCTGCAGGTGAGTCGACCATTCAATAAATTTAGTTTGTATCCTGTGTTTTTGATATTTCATTTTAAAAAAACCGCGTAAGTGATATTTTGACGCAAAAATTAATGTTTAAAAACGCTGATTTCCGTGTTTTCTCGGACATATCACATGCCTGTGTGTGTGTGTGTGTGTGTGTGTGTGTGATATGTTGTTGTTGTTTGCAGCGACCACAGCAATGTGTTTGATGGTGCTTCTATCGAGTCAAGGCACACTTGCAATATGTGCATCAAATTATGCGCTGACATTACAAAGCATGGATCTAAAAGTGTACGAGTGTATCGTTCTGTATGGTTTGATTTAAGAGTTGATGTCCTCATACCTTATTTGGACTGAATCATGTTTCTATTCTATACGGCTCATTTGTATGAGGCAGGGAGGAAAGCATGACAAAACTTTTAGAGCCTTGATTTATGGACAAGAACAGCACTCCAAATCTATTCTTTAAAAAAAAAAAAAAAAAAAAATGTTAACCATGCCAAATGTCTGAGACCTGTCACATGCATGGGAGAGTTTTCATTTCTTCTCGCCCCCCTCTATATCCCTTGTTTTTATTCCTGTCTAGCGGTAAGGGTTGAGAGAAAAGCCAGGGTGGCATGGACTCGCAGGTTAAAGTGGTACTAGAGTGTGATTGGCGCCTGGCACATGGACCGGCGCCCCGGCCTGAGTCAGCGACCTAACAAGCCATGGCAATAATTTTATTTTTTTTTCTCATTTTTATTGCTAGTTTCTTACTTAAGACAACATTAAGGAACAAATGGGCCTTTCGAGCCAAGGCTTACCCTCCACTCATTATGTCAATTTTACACGTCAACCACTGTGGTAAATACAAGATGGCAACAATAATCATGCAATGGATATTTGATACTCAAGCATGAAAATCTGTGGTATATCCTAAACTATCATCTGAAACCTCTTTATATGGCTAAATCCAGAAGAACACATTTTTAAAAAACGTATATTGTCCTACATCTGTGGTCAAACAATATACATCCACACGCACACAAAATATGCTCATAAATGTAATAAAACATTCACCGGCTTCCATGTGCATTTTGACCAATCAGAAGCCTGGAATTGCAACCGTTTTATTTACTGTAATGCTTTTTCACTTGTCCATTTGTCCTGTTATACAACTAGCTGTAATAAAAAGTAGCCATCTGCAGGCTTTTTTTGGCTCATATCTGCTGTGTGTGGGATAGTTTCCTTGTTACCATTTTTGTATTTGACTTTATTAAATGTTTGGATATATTTAGTGTTTGGCGCAGCCCGGGAAGAAAAAAAAAGAAGACAGAGAGAAATTGTCAGGGAAAAAAACAAAAAACATGTATATATATATATATATATATACATATATATACATACATACACATACACACACACACACACACACATATATATATATATATATATATATATATATATATATATATATATATATATATATATATATATATATATATATATGTATGTGTGGGGAAAAAAAAATCACAAGACTATTTCATCTCTACAGGCCTGTTTCATGAGGGGGGTACCCTCAATCGTCAGGAGATTTTAATGGGAGCATTCGCATACCATGGTTTATATAGGGCACAGAGTGGGTGGGTACAGGCTGGCCTAGGGGCGTGGTGATTGGTTCATGTGTTACCTAGGAGGTGTTTCCGTCTATGGCGGCATGTTGTTACAATTTCGCTGCGCTTGTTGAGGGATGACAGGTCTGGACGGTAGATAATAAACAGTTTCTCTTTCAAGCATAGGTTGCATCTTTTATTACCACTATTGTAAGGTGTGCTGGATGCAAGAATTTGCCATGTTATTGAATATTCAACATTATTGTCTTTGAGGTCCCAAATGTGTTTGCTGAGTTCTGTGGTATTTCGCAGGTTTTTGTTCCTGAAAGAAGCCTTGTGGTTGTTCCATCTGGTTTTGAATTCACCCTCGGTTAATCCTACATATGTGTCGGATGTGTTAATGTCCTTGCGTATTACCTTAGATTGGTAGACAACTGATGTTTGTAAGCATCCCCCGTTGAGGGGGCAATCAGGTTTCTTTCGACAGTTACATGCTTTGTTGGTTTTGGAGTCGTTCTGACTGGGGGTCGGCGGCTCATTTGCAATTGTTTTGTTGTGGTTTGAGATGATTTGTCGTATATTGTTCATGCAGCTGTAGCTCAATTTGATGTTGTTCTTGTTGAATACTTTTCTTAGGTTGTTGTCTTTGGGAAAGTGTTTGTCAATCAGGTTGAGGAATTTGTATCCAATGTTCGTTGAGACGTTTTTGCTGTATGGGGGGTTGTACCAGATGATGCCGTTTCGTTTTCTGTTCTTTTTTGGCTGGTTTCCTGGCGTGGGTTCATAGGTGAGGGTGAAATTGTATCCGCTTTCATCAAGGGCTTTTTGGTACGGGGGGGTTGCTTGGTCAAATTCAGCTTTGCTAGATGACACAATCGATAGCCTTTTATTGATTCCGGTAGGTATTCTTTTCGTGGTGGTGGGTGGATGGTTGCTGTCATGGTGCACGTATTGGAGTGTTGTGTTGGGTTTCGTGAATGGTTGGTAGCTGTTATTTCTCAGGTTGAAAGTGACGTCAAGAAAGTTGACGGTTTGCTTGTTGGCTTCAATCGTGATGCGTAGGCCGTTCTCTTTGAAAATTTGGCAAATGCGCTTCTTGGTATTCTCGCTGCTCCTTGGCGAGGCGCGACACACTGCCAGTCCGTCATCACGGTAAATACCAAGGTTCAGATTGAGGCTAGCGAGCTGGGAGAGGAGGAAACTCCCAACGAGTTCACACGTTTCTGCTCCGTCAAAACTTCCCATAGTGACGTCAAATGTTGCATTGTTCTTTTTTTGCCATGGTGTACTGTTGTGGATGAGGATGGAGTTTTTTGCGTGGATGATGATGTTTCTTTCGTTGCCTGTGATTGAGTCGTTGCCTGTGATTGCCCCCTCAACGGGGGATGCTTACAAACATCAGTTGTCTACCAATCTAAGGTAATACGCAAGGACATTAACACATCCGACACATATGTAGGATTAACCGAGGGTGAATTCAAAACCAGATGGAACAACCACAAGGCTTCTTTCAGGAACAAAAACCTGCGAAATACCACAGAACTCAGCAAACACATTTGGGACCTCAAAGACAATAATGTTGAATATTCAATAACATGGCAAATTCTTGCATCCAGCACACCTTACAATAGTGGTAATAAAAGATGCAACCTATGCTTGAAAGAGAAACTGTTTATTATCTACCGTCCAGACCTGTCATCCCTCAACAAGCGCAGCGAAATTGTAACAACATGCCGCCATAGACGGAAACACCTCCTAGGTAACACATGAACCAATCACCACGCCCCTAGGCCAGCCTGTACCCACCCACTCTGTGCCCTATATAAACCATGGTATGCGAATGCTCCCATTAAAATCTCCTGACGATTGAGGGTACCCCCCTCATGAAACAGGCCTGTAGAGATGAAATAGTCTTGTGATTTTTTTTCCCCACACATACATATATTGCGCTCTACTACGGTATCGAGCACTATTTTTTGGATAACCTTATTAAGACATATATATATATATATATATATATAGTACAAGCCAAAAGTTTGGACACACCTTCTCATTCAATGAGTTTTCTTTATTTTCATGACTATTTTGTCAATACTTGGACTATGGCGTGGTTTGTTTTCCCATGGTGCAAATGATTTGGACCGGACATGGCGTGAAGGTAAATACATATTTAATTTTAACACTCAAAAAAAGAACAAACAAAAGGCCCTCACAGTGGAGGCACAAAACGTAACGCAGGGAACAAAAGCTTGGACTATGCATAACTATGAACATGGCAAAACAAAAGACACTAACTGTGGCATAAATAAACACAACTTACTTGCGGAAGCAAAGAGCAGCATGAATGTGGTGTCGCTAGCCCGACCAACAGAAAATGAAAAGCTTAAATAACACAGACATGATTAACAGGTGCATGAGTCCAAACGAGTACAGGTGCGTGAGTCGTGAGGACAGGTGAACTGATTGGTAGTCATGGAAACAAAACAGGGAGTGAAAAAACAGAAACTGACAGAGTGCACAAACCAAACAGAACATAGCCAAATTAAACATGATCACAGACATGACATATTTACATTGTAGATTGTCACTGAATGCATCACAACTATGAATAAACACATGTGGAGTTATGTACTTAACAAAAAAAGGTGAAATAACTGAAAACATGTTTTATATTCTAATTTCTTCTAAATAGCCACCCTTTGCTCTGATTACTTTTTTGCACACTCTCGGCATTCTCTCGATGAGCTTCAAGAGGTAGTCACCTGAAATAGTTTTCACTTCCCAGGTGTGCTTGAAGCTCATCGAGAGAATGCTGAGAGTGTGCAAAGCAGTAATCAGAGCAAAGGGTGGCTATTTTGAAGAAACTAAAATATAAAACATGTTTTCAGTTATTTCACCTTTAGTAGTACATAACTCCACATGTGTTCATTCATAGTTTTGATGCCTTCAGTGACAATCTACAATGTAAATAGTCATGCAAATAAATAAAACACATTGAATGAGGAGAAAGTGTGTCCTGTACTGTGTGTATATATATAGCCCTTTTAACCCAATGTGGACCCTGAGTCTAAACATTTGGGGACCCCTGGTATACATTATACTAGACAGTGTCAATAGCAGCACAGCACACAGAGTAAGGTTATTTATATATATATATGTATATATATATATATATATATATATATATATATATATATATCCATCCATCCATTTTCTACCGCTTATTCCCTTTGGGGTCGCGGGGGGTGCTGGAGCCTATCTCAGCTACAATCGGGCGGAAGGCGGGGTACACCCTAGACAAGTCGCCACCTCATCGCAGATATATATATATATATATATATATATATATATATATATATATATATATATATATATATATATATATATATATATATATATATATACGTATAAAAAATATATAAAATACAACTTTCACCAGTTCCGAGGCGAGAAAGCAGCTCACCAGCTGATTATGTTACTGCAGCATAATGAAGTTGCCTCTCTCTGATCAAAGTGCCTCTAAATGTAGGTCCTCAGCAATAGCGCTTATAATAACAATATCGCTATTACTTGGTTAGTATTCAGGTCACAAAAAGTAAATGGAGTATTTTTGGCGCTTTTTAGATGGTTATTTATTGGGTTTTACAGTTGAACAAAGCACAATAGCAGCACTGACGTCCTGGCTCCCATTGGCTCCATTGTAAGCAGACTTTTATTTATATTTATTTACGAGTCAAAAAAGACACATGTGTTCTTGTCTAAGGATTATGATACATAGGCAAAATTCCCAAAAAAGTGCAGTTCCCTTTTAAAATTGATTGTAGATGAATCATGTCTTCTTGGGACAATTCAGGCAAAATGGAGTGTATTACGACTGTGGCCAGCAGAGGTGCTGTTGATCTTGGTCTTAGGTTCAAAGAAAAAAAACATACTATGACTTTATGCAACACTAAAATCAAAAAAGGAGTTCAAAGCATTCAAAATAAATGCTTCAATCCAAAATAATGATAATTATAGATATTGGAATTAATGTATACTTTGCACTGTGCCAAGTGGGGCAGTGACCCACTAGCACATGGTCATTTGGTGCAGTTGGCCCCCATTTTGTATATGTAATATTGTTTGGCTTTGTAGAGTTATTTCTTGGACAAAGATAAATGCAAACATAAAAAAACAGTTTCAGTCAAAAATCATGAGAACAATTTAATTGTAAAGTGACCCAGAACGTGGCAATGGCGTATTGGTAAACACATGACAACATTTTGGCAGATAATATTCAATTCAAGCGATTATTAGAGGTGCAGATTACATCATGGGCCTGTCAATCACCTGGTAAATTGCTGTGTTTGCTGAGGCTGACATTAAAGGAGTTGGTGACATCACTTCGACTCGGTTTCAAATGGAAAAATTAACCGTGACTGACCTGACTTGGCTTGCCCATCACGTTTTGTGCCTAATGAAGACAGGAAGGCCTCATTTACATGTGCGTCAGAGGCTGCACGTCGTCAGCAAAAACACAAACAAGGCGGAATGTAGGTTGTTGTGAAAAGGGAGAGAAAAAAAACAGCAGCGAGGAGTTCCATCCCAACATAAACACAGACCAAGTCTTGGACTAACACAACTCTCACACACTGACACGTACACAGGTACACATGCGCAGCAAGATACAAGTGCTGAGTTGACTTTTCTTGGAAACACCAATTAGCAAGTTCCCCAAATGTTAAGAAAAGGGATTTAGTCTAACCACTGAAAAACTTTCCAGACTGGAATATCTTTATGTATGATCTTGGAACAAATGTCCACCAGTTTGTTCCTACCAGATGCCAGAATTGGTGTTTATCTCCTCATTTTCCTTATGTCCTGATCTACTTTCATGACTCAGCTTTCCAATCAACGGTCTACAACAATATACACAGTAAAGGCCCGATAGTGCAAGCATGCAGTGAAATATTATATTATTTTGACAATAATAATCAATACAATGTAAACTAATGCTGCTATGAACGTCCCATGCTGATCATTGTGTTGTACAATGAGAAATACCGATTCAATATATATTATACTATTTGTATTTTTTGTACACAGGACTGACAAAGGTAACAATAATCATGTACTGTGAATTTAAAGAATGCAAATCCAACATTGTTGTCCACTGTGCTGATGAGACAAAACATAGTCTTTAGCTATTAGACTTAGACTTAGACTTCCTTTTATTGTCATTCAAATTTGAACTTTACAGTACAGATAAGAACAACAATTTGTTGCATTAGCTCGTTGTAGTGCAGGATACAAGAGCAAAATGGTGCATATATAAATAAATACATTACTGTACAGATAAATATATTGCACTTTTGCATATGCATCCACGTTTACGGATGTATGTTATATTGTCTTTATATTCCAGCGAGTTAATCCGTTTTTGGGGGGAATTGAGGGGATTATTAGGATGCGTTCAAGAGTCTTATGGCCTCAGGGAAGAAGCTGTTACAGTACCTGGAAGTTCTGCTACAGAGGCTACGGAACCTCTTTCAAGTGTCCAGCAGTGAAAACAGTCCTTGGTGGGGGTGAGAGGAGTCTCTGCAGATTTTCTGAGCTTTGGTCAGGCAGCGGCTTTTTGCGATTTCCTGGATAGAAGGAAGAGGAGTGCTGATGATCTTTTCCGCCGTTCTCACCACTCTCTGCAGAGACTTCCAGTCTGAGGCACTGCAGGCTCCAGTCCAGACAGAGATGCAGTTGGTCAGTAGGCTCTCTATCGTGCCTCTCTAGAAACATGTAAGTACAGTGTTACCTCAACTTATGAGTAATTTGAGATACGAGCTGTCTTTTGGCTTTGTGTTATGTTTTAAGTTGCAAAAATGAATCTGAGTTACAGGCCTTCCCACCTCTGGTTGGGTAGCGATTGCCACAGTGAACCCCGTAAGATCCACCCTATAACATTTGGTCTTGCTCGCGAGCATTAGCTTATTACTAGAGATCAACATAACTTTGTTTTACAACCATTAGAAACTAATAGAAGCAGTCCAGCTTTTACAGGCTTTCAGCCTTCCTGTCCACGGCCAAAGATGTTCCTGGAGGCCATGTCCAGGCAAGTCGACACATTGCCTGCAAAGCGTCCACTCTTCTCCTCGACTACCCTGATTGTGGGATATAGCATAATTAGTAATATCTGCTTTTTCAACAGCATGTAATGGACAACAAAGCTCTCCCAGCCTTATTGATCAACTTTCCCTGTTCGATAACTCGGCTCATTGTCCGTGTTGGATCTAACAAAATGGGAAGACGACGATCAGAACAGACCAAAAAGGATTTTGATGACCTCTTCAGTTTGCTGGATGAGATAAATTAGTTTTACAACAATACTTCATAAAACTACTGTACAGATATCCCAGAGAGGTAAAAAAAATATAGAGGAATTGAAAAATATTATGTGGGGGTTAAGGGGCACCGCTCTCTGAAGTTGAAGAGATGTTTACCATTTTGTGGATGCTTTGGAAGGCATTTCTGACAAAGAAATCCTGTAAAAATTTAATCTACAGAAAATAGTGCTAGTGTTTTCGTGTATGGAAAGATACATTTGATGTTCCAAGTAAATTTAGGAATAATGACATAATTATAATGACAAATATTGTAATTGTAAAAACTCAAATATTTTGTTGAACTAGTGAGTCATTTAGTAAATTCATGGATGTAAGATTCGAGGTGTCTGCAACAGGTTTGTGTTTGTTCACTAATTTAAAAATGACTCACCAGGAAGTTTGTAGTTTTAGTTTCTCAATTTTTTTTTCTCCGCATGTTTGCTTACCTTGCAATGCTGTTTCAATGACAACCAACCTTTGCCACCATAGTTAATCACTTTCCCATCGCAAAGTGCTTTGAATTCCAAAAGCGGGCATCCGTCGACTTATTTTTCTAAACACGAGACCATGACATGTTGAAAACATTGTGAGCTCTCCAAAGTTAGCAATTACAAAACACATATGGTATTTCAAAACAAAATCACTACACAGTATTTTACCAATTCTACACTATGATATTCACATGATAAACACACAAGTACGAGCAAAGCCGCTTTCATTTGTTTCTACTTCGCTCAGTATTTCACTTCCGAGCGCTCCCGAATGTCAACGAAAGCAACCGACACCGAGCAAAACATACTGTAATGTTCCAAGAATGGAAGCTAAGACAAACTTCCAGTTTTTCTTCATTTATTTGACAAAATGCAACATTCTCGTACAACAAGCGCAATGTACGTCTCTTTCCTTCTCGCACGAACTCTCGCCCCACAACAACACATCACTTACCAGAGGTGGGACCAAGTCATTGTTTTGCAAGTCACAAGTAAGTCTCAAGTCTTTGCCCTCGAGTCCGAGTCAAGTCCCGAGTCAAGACAGGCAAGCCCCGAGTCAAGTCCAAAGTCAAGACTGGAAAGTCTCAAGTCAAGTCCTAAGTCCTGCATTTTGAGTTTCGAGTCCTTTCAAGTCCTTTTAACCACAGACTAATATATTAACACAGATTGTGTATGCTTTTCAAACGCTGTATTTATTTATTAAAACAAGTGCATTTTAAATTGCAGGAAAGAAAATTGTGCTGACATTGCACTTTATAATAGCACTATTAACCAGTCATTTTAAACATTAACTCATTCCTTTACAGAACAAACACATTGAAAAATAAAGTGCAAATGTACTTATTTGTACAAAAGTGTTAACATTGAAAAAACATGACATCTAGGTGAACATAACAAAAAAGTTGTACTTTTTATATGTCAGGGCCCTATGCTGCATTGCATTTGCAAAAGACCAAATTAGCCAAGAGTCTGTCAGTCATTTGTGCACGATGGGGGCGTAGTATGATGCCACCATGGCTGAAAACTCGCTCCACTGGAGCACTGGAGGCAGGCACTGCCAAGACTCTCATGGCCACTCGGAACAGTGAAGGAAGAGTCTTCATGTTCAATGTCCACAACAAAAGGGGGGAGAGAGTTTTTTTGGGTTGGTGCACTAGTTGTAAGTGTATCTTGTGTTTTTTATGTTGATTTAATTAAAAAAAGAAAAAAAAAATATATATATTTCTTGTGCGGCCCGATACCAATCGAGCCACGGACCAGTACCGGGCCGCGGCCCGGTGGTTGGGGACCACTGAGGTAAACAACCAACAGTATGTCAGAAAGCTAGCTAAAACGGTACACATATTCATAATATAGTATACATTTTAACTGACCTTTATTTTACTATTTTTGTCTTTTTTTAGGTGGCTAAAATACGCGGTGCTGCTGACCGCCGTCTAACGTTACGTGTGATATATTGACTAACGTAACCCTGCTTAAAAAAAATCACTGAACAAAAAGTATGAATAAGGTAGTGAACTGCAACAGATTCCCGTGTTTGCAATAACGTTATAACGTTAGCAGTGAGTTTACAGCCTCACTGATTTAACTACACAGCAAATAAAAGTCACGTTACTTAGCCAATAAACGTTATCTTACATTCAAAACTTACCGTTCTTTGTGCAACTTCAAATGCCGGACGAAGTTGGAAGTTGTTGCCTCTCCATCAGTAATTTTCGAACCGCATGTGTTGCATACTGCAAACCGTTTTGTGTTGACCACCTCGTAATTTTTATACCCAAACAAAATTATTTTAGGTATCATTTTTTGTTCACTGGCGTGTGGTTTGGACTTGTCTTCTTCGTTGGTTGTCCTGCAATTTGATTGGATGAATGCTGTGTGATGAAAACAAAGTAGATCTAATTTGATTGGCTGTTGTACTGAGAGCACACCAGCTGACACACGCAACGCTGATAGACAAGTACACAATGAAAAATACGGAGCGCTCCCGAATAACTTTTTCATCTTTGGGTTTTGGGGAAAGTAGCAAGTCATGTCAAGTCATGTCAATTCAAAAGGCTCAAGTCCAAGTGAAGTCACAAGTCATTGATGTTAAATGGTAAATGGTAAATGGGTCATACTTGTATAGCGCTTTTCTACCTTTCTAAGGAACTCAAAGCGCTTTGACACTATTTTCCACATTCACACACTGATGGCGAGTCTAAGTCGAGTTGCAAGTCTTTTTACATTTTGTCAAGTCGAGTCTAAAGTCATCAAATTCATGACTCGAGTCTGACTCGAGTCCAAGTCATGTGACTCGAGTCCACACCTCTGTCACTTACCCAGCCTTCGCCGGGAGACCTGCCCCCCAGTCAAAGCTATTGGCTAGAACCCTGTAGCCAACCGCTATACCACAAAAGCAATCTGACCCAATTAATACTCATTGTTTCATTGGTTTTATACGGACATAAAAAAGTCCACTTTGGCTCGAAAAATAGTGGAATTTCGCGAAATTACAGGCATCTATACTGGAGTTGTCTGTAATAAAATCCATTGTTCTACATACAATATTTCTAATTCAAAAGTTATTTAGAATTTTTAAAAGGCATGTTAAAATGCTGCTGTTCTAGCAAGGCCAAGCACCAAATGGTGTTCAATTAATTTCAAAGTGTGACGCTAATTTGAGAAGTGTTTTGAGTCACTGGCTCTGGCACAGAACCATTTGAGCTTGTCAGTTGAGGTGTTACTGTATACTGAAAAAGAACACCGTACCGTCTGTTAAAGATACAGTAGAAAATCAATCAATCAATCAAAGTGTATTTGTATAGCCCTTAATCAAAAGTGTCTCAAAGGGCTGCACAAGCCACAATGACATCCTCGGCTCAGATCCCACATCAGAGAAAGAAAAAACTCAACCCAATGGGATACAATGAAAAACCTTGGAGGGGACCGCAGATGTGGGACCCCCCCCCCACATAACGATAGGACTTTGCGGGGACTAGGCAAAGGAGGGGAAGTCCTGCACGGTACAACTACAGTATAGACTTAGTCCCAGGTCATGGGTCCCCCAGCAGGATAATGGTCCAACACACTCTTAAAACACCCAAGTATGGCTAAGGAAACAACTTTGGACATATTCTGATGTGACGTTCTACACTATGAGCGCTGATCTACTGTACATCAAACCTAAAACAGCTGGAGTGGGAGTGGGCCAAAATAAATAAACTGAGAGTTATGGAAATAGCTTAAGTGCAGTGATTGGCTCCCAAGGTTGTGCACCTGAACATTAGGCACCAAGGCCAATTTTTATTAGTTAGTTTTTCTAATGATTATGTCAAAAGTCAGATGTTCAGTACATGTTCTTATTTACGTTTGCTTTTGTCAGTTTAGAGTTGTTTCAGTGACTATTTAGGGGTTTTCTTTCTTCAACGGATGGTTACCTGAAATGCTGACATACTGTAAGAAGGTCTGGGCCGTTTACACATTTTGCTGTCCCTCAAATTATTGCCTATAAACGATGTTATTGTCAGCCTTATTTTGAGACCAATTTAAGCACTAATTTAATCGTAATACACAATATTAATAATAATAATACAAGTAACCCTTTCAAACACAATAAACTTAGATGTTTACTAATATGTTTTACCATTGTAATTGGAAGGTCAGAATAGTTAAAAATGTTATTATCCAAAATTTGTAAACAAACACAAAACTAAAATGGACTCTCAATTTATGTTGGCAATAATTGCACTTCAATAATTATTGAACATCTGGAAGTGCAGTTGTTTTCCCCAAGTTAGAAATGTTTTGTTATTGTCATCACTACCAACAAATTGGGCAGTCTCTACTATGCAATGTGAAAGCCATTTATCAACAACACCCAGAAACTCTGCCAGTTTTGCTGGGCCCGAGCTCATCTAAGATGGACTGATGCAAATAGAAAAGTGTTCTGTGTTCTGATGAGTCCACATTTCAAATTGTTTTTGGAAACTGTGGCCGTCGTGTCCTCCGGACCAAAGAGGAAAAGACTGTTATAGGCGCAAAGTTCAAAAGCCAGCATCTGTGATGGTACGGGGGTGTATTAGTGTCAAAGGCATGGGTAACTTACAAATCTGTGAAGGCACCATTCATGCTGAAATGTACATACAGGTTTTGGAGCAACATATGTTGCCATCCAAGCGACGTCTTTTTCATGGACGCCCCTGCTTATTTCAGCAAGACAATGCCAAGCCAAACTCTGTACGTGTTACAACAGTTTGGCTTCGTAGTAAAAGAGTGCGGGTACTAGACTAGCCTGTCTGTAGTCCAGACCTGTCTCCTATTGAAAATGTGTGGCGTATTATAAAGTATAAAATACGACAATGGAGACCCATGACTGTTGAACAACTTAAGCTGTACATCAAGCAAGAATGGGAAATAATTCCACCTGAAAAGCTTCAGAAATTGGTCTCCTCAGTTACCAAAAGTTTACTGAGTGTTGTTAAAAGGAAAGGCCATGTGACACTGTGGTAAAAATGCCCCTGTGCCAACTTTTTTGCAATATGTTGCTGCCATTAAATTATTTTTTTAATATTTTTTTATTTTATTTATTTTTATTTTTATTTTTTGTCCTGTCCAGCTTCTCAGGCAAATCATATAGTTGATGTAGATGCCCATGTCGGCTGTTCAGATTTACTTTATAAAAGGGAAGTGTAGGATACTTCTCTTGTTGCCTCATTCATATTTGACTTTATTAAATGTATTTATATTATCATTTGATGCAGCCGGGCCGGAGCAGGAGGGGATAGAAAGAGAAAAAAAGGAAGACAGAGGGGGGAATTGTGGGGACAAGAGGGGGATTAGACGGAGAGACAAATACAACAACAACAAACACAACAATTACAACAACAACAACAACAACAACAATAGAGCAACATCAGCAAATACGACATGTACAAATATGATGGTAAAAGTGATAGCAAAGAAGCAATTAGCGAGATAAATAATAAAACAGAAATGACAATGGGCATTATTACACTACAAATGGAGCAATACAAATACCAATAGAAATAGCGCTATTGATAATGAACAATACCAATAATTTACCTTTATTATCAACAATACAGTTGTTCAAATGCAACAATACATATACGTAATGATAACTAGAGATACAAAAGAATGCAGAAAAATGGAGGGGAAGAAAGAGAAGCAACCTATATTAACCTTGTAGATTGTTATAGTAACAATAGATTAAGCTTTGTCAGTGTGTCATGTGTTATACTCAGTTTACCCGAGGGCAACAACGTTAATATATGTTTGATGAAACATGATTATGTGCATGAGTGTATGTATGCATATGTAATTGTATATGTACAGAATGTGTATATGTATGTTTGTACAGTGAATGCATATGTACAGTATGTGCCATTAAATTCTAAGTTAATGATTATTTGCGAAAAAGTTTCTAGTGTTTTTAAGTTAAGTTTCTCAGTTTGAACATTAAATATATTGTCTTTGCAGTGTATTCAATTGAATATAAGTTGAAAAGGATTTGTACATCTTTGTATTCTGTTTTTATTTACGATTTACACAATGTGCCAACTTCACTGGTTTTGGGTGTTGTATTAATAATCATATGGGGTCGGGACCCGGGGTGGACCACTGGCCTGTGTATCGGTTGGGAACTTCTCTGCGCTGCTGACCCGTCTCCGCTCGGGATGGTTTCCTGCTGACCCCACTGTGGACTAGACTCTTACTGTTATGTTGGATCCACTATGGACTGTACTCTCACAATATTATGTTAGACCCACTCGACATCCATTGCATTTGGTCTCCCCTAGAGGGGGGGGGGTTACCCACATATGCGGTCCTCTCCAAGGTTTCTCATAGTCATTCACATCGACGTCCCACTGGGGTGAGTTTTTCCTTGCCCTTATGTGGGCTCTGTACCGAGGATGTCGTTGTGGCTTGTGCAGCCCTTTGAGATACTTGTGATTTAGGGCTATATAAATAAACATTAATTGATTGATTGATTGATGGATAGATTTATGTTGTCTTTAGGTTCAAATAGAGTGGTAATTTGTTTTTGCCGACACCTAGTGCCCACAAAAATTGTAAGTTGAGTGATGCAGATACGATTGTTACTCGATAGTTCCTAATACGCTTCTACCTTGGAGATTTTGTACCCGTAAGTAATATGCAACTATAATTATTTGATACTTGTTTAAATTAACACACTTCATGTTTCAGACTGCATATTGTTCAACTAAGGACACTTATTACGCATGTCCAGCTCAGGGGTGGAAAATGGTCACATGGAGGATGATCTATTCCTAAGTGGGCCGAACTAGTAAAATCATGGCATATTAATTTTAAAACTAAAGACAACTTCAGATTGTTTTCTTTGTTTTACTTTGGCCAAAAATAGAACAAACACATTCTGAAAATGCACAAATCACAAATTATCCTCTTGACAAAACACTTCATGTTAGTTGAAAGTTCTGAGGAAAAAATATATGTTGTTTCAAATAGACAAACAAAATACTAAATAGATAATGAATAATAAAAACTCTGTTAACTCAACAAACTATACAAAAGAAGTTACAAACTATTCAAGAAGGTTGAGTTACACTTTAGGTTAGGGATGAGCAATAATATCGGCCTGCCGATATTATCGGCCGATAAATGCGTTAAAATGTAATTTCGGAAATTATCGGGATCGTTTTTTTTATTATCGGTATCATTTTTTTATTTTTATTTTTATTTTATTTTTGTAATTAAATCAACATAAAAAACACAAGATACACTTACAATTAGTGCACCAACCCAAAAAAACTCCCTCCCCTATTTACACTCATTCACACTCATTCACACAAAAGGGTTGTTTCTTTCTGTTATTAATATTCTGGTTCCTACATTATATATCAATATATATCAATACAGTCTGCAAGGGATACAGTCCGTAAGCACACATCATTGTGTGTGCTGCTGGTCCACTAATAGTACTAACCTTTAACAGTTAATTTTACTAATTTTCATTAATTACTAGTTTCTATGTAACTGTTTTTATATTGTTTTACTTTCTTTTTTATTCAAGAAAATGTTTTTAATTTATTTATCTTATTTTATTAATTTTTTTTAAAAGTACCTTATCTTCACCATACTTGGTTGTCCAAATTAGGCATAACAATGTGTTAATTCCACGACTGCATACATCGGTTGATATCGGTATCGGTTGATATCGGTATCGGTAATTAAAGAGTTGGACAATATCAGAATATCGGATATCGGCAAAAAGCCATTATCGGACATCCCTACTTTAGGTCCACTTTTTTCTCTTTACTTTGTACCTCTTGCTTGACATACTTGCTTGGCCCCGCTATAAACCGTTTGCTTGCCTAACAGAATTGCTGTTGCGACATCCAGTGGACGCATTTAGTACAGCAGTTTCTTTCATTAAAAAAAGGATCATTATTATACTCATCTCACGCTGGATTGAACCTGTTTGCAGGCCTTATCCGGCACCCCTAGTCTAGCTTATGTGCAGCTGCTCGCTCCTAGTAACCTGTTGACTACCATTTTTGCCTTTTAAAAACGACTTGACTAAAATACGAGAAAAGATCAAACTTGTGTGCTTATTGGAGGACATTTATCTGTAAACTGTCGAGCTTTGCACAAGTAAACACAATGCAGTACTGCTTGTATCGGAGATTTTAGATGCAAGCTGATATCATTTGCAAGGCCCTACTTGTTTTATATGCTTGACTAATGATTTCAAAGCAAGTTATCCATCGTAAAAAGTATGATAAATATGAGGCAATTTAACCTTTACATTCATGTACAGCATATTTACTGATATACGGCCCTCCAAGGGCAGCCATTACTGCATTGTGGCCCTCAATGAAAACAAGCTTGACACCCTGTTCTACTGCATTAACTGGACAGCTTTTCCTGTGCAAGGTTTTACGAAGGTGTCACTAAACCTTATATTTTTCAAAGAACTACACGTCTTCATCATGTTCACAATGTCCCACAGCAGTAAATAACGATCTGGATCAATTCAGACCCATATTTATTTTGGAAGTGTCAGTGTCATGAGCCCAGCTCGCTCTCAATGCCGATGCCCGGTGTCAATCTTGTTTGATCCATGCGCTCCAGCTCTGGATGCCAGTCAGCAGTTTCCTGTAAGCACTGTTGTTTTACCACTACAGTAATCACTGCTGCTGTCAAAGCTAAGTCACCGAATCCCCCCACTATTAACATCTCCGTTCAAGCTTCTTCCACTTGGTCCATCTCAGTTTTTCCCTTCTTTGCTTCACGAGGATCCTGGTTTCATAGCAACACTTGAATTGAGGGATATGTATTGTTTGGAAAGGGTCACAAATCTGGACCTGATCATGGAAAGTATGTACAGGGATTCAATTACAAATGTTGAACTTTAGTACTTCCATATTGCACATTTTTAGGGTATGATAATGTGTGCATCTATTAAACAAGATAGATGCCGATTACAGCTGCTTCAGTTTAATTAACGTAGGTGTACGTGGGTGTTTGCACATATGTGTGAGGGCGTAAACCTCTCTGATCTGCAAATGGAAGCGTTTACGTTTTATCGCCTGCTTACTTTTGACGGCATGGTAATTTCAGTGGCCTAAGAAAATAACTGACCAATTGCAGATAATTGGTAGAGATGGCTGCCATGTCGGCGCTGGGGTTAAAGGTCGCCAGCGACAGGCTGTTCGCCAGCTGTGGATGGGTCACGAGAGATTACATTTGAAGGATGGTCAGCGAAAGGAACCGTTGGGAGGGTTCTTAAAACGCCTTTTGGGAATACACAGGTTTAATTTAATCCAAAAAATAAACTGGCATATTATTGCATATTCATGTGCTCTCAACACATGGGAGTGCGGAATATTTTAAGTATAGGAGTACCATAAAAATGCATGAGTTCATGCAGGCCCTCGCTGAGCACTTAACCCATTTATCATGTTCTGTCTCAGTTCTCTTTGTAACTTGGCAGAAAATAGGCGTGCATTTTATATTTCTCCCTTTTTTGATTTGACACTTGTTCAGCACTTGGTGGTCATGTTCACGTGCACAAAAGTCCTAGAGTAAATTCGTTGCAGTGAGGGAAAGAATGACAAATCATACTTCAGCGTTGTTCCACTCTCTTTACACTCCATGTAGCTTTGTGTGGAAGCACAGCTGCACCTTCGCCACACTTATTTGACTTAATATCACATTAAACTCAATGTAATTAGATCACAAGCTGACATAAGCAGTTATACTTTGTTTGACCATTTTTTTTGTCTTATATATATATTTTTTTATATGGCAACCGTGTTTTTCCACATTAAAAATAGAAATGACTCACAACAGGAAGGACATGCTGACCTGAGTGCGAAAGAAGACAATGGGCCCTAAAATAACTAACATTTTACATTAAACAGCAACAAACTAATGTGTGTTTTGGAACGGATTCCAATATCTAACTTTACATTTGCTTAATTTATACAATTATTATTTGTTGTTGTTACAGTGCTGTGGCAGTTCAACGATTGTGGGTAGTATGCAAGATGTAGGTATCGATCCAATACCAAGTCAAGACTGGGCCAATATCGACATTATTGATACATTTTATATTGATTATTTTTTAAATGTCCATCCATTCATCCATTTTCTACCGCTTGTCCCTTTTATGGGGTCGCGGGGGGTGCTGGAGCCTATCTCAGCTGCATTCAGGCGGGAGGCGGGTTTTGTCTTTAATTTCTTGATCATTATAATCTGAACACAATACTGGACGTATAATACAATAATATAACATACACGTGTTAGCTATTACTTCATGATGCAATGTAAAGTCTCAATCACTTGTTTGTTATTATTGACTTATTTACAGTTGGTTATGTTCATTTCATCTGGACTATACTCAGTAATGATGTTTTACTTTTGCAATACTATTCTTATTCTCTCTTGTTGGGGAGTTTTAAATAATCAACAAACATGTATTATTCATTGATAGTTCTGTCTTTTACACCTTTATTCTATTTATATAAGCGGAAGATGGATGGGTTATATTTATCATAACGTATTTTCCGCACTATAAACCGCACTGACTACATTTTAGAAAAAAAGAGATTGTTTCATATATAAGCCGCAGATAATTGTTGTGAAATTAGATATTTAAATTTACTTTTGTAAAAATATGCATTTTTCTTTATCGATCGCTCATCAAATATATCAAAACAATATCCAATTATTTGAATAGTAACATGTTTGCAATTGTTTTGCAAATTTCTTCAACATAAAAACACTTAACTACAACAATGCAGTGTTATTTTCTTAGTGTTGCACATAATAAAACCCATATTCATGTACGCCTTTCTTGTTCCATCTGGAAAATATGTGCTGGGGGTCCATGGAGGCAATTAAGTCAAAAACAAATGAGCAAAAGAGGATGGAGTAAAAATCAAGATCAATTACCATTTTTTCAAAAGTATTAATCTACAAATCATAGTGAAGCAAAAACTTTACATTAACATTACGAGTGTCATGTCTGTGTGACCATGTTTTGTATTAGTCATGTTTTGTTTTGTTTAGTTATTGGACTCTTTAGTTTCTGGCTTTTCACTCCCTTGTCTTGTTACCATGGTTACCCATTAGTTTCACCTGTTTCACGTTTGGACTCATTGTGCACTCGTTTGTCACCATAGCAACCCAATCGTTTTCACCTGTCACGTCACGCACCTGTTTTCGTTAATCATGTCTGTAGTATTTAAGTTCATTGTTTTCAGTTTGTCTTTCTGGCGACATCCCACATTTATGCTCTGTACATTCCTGACACTTGTTTTCATGTCCGTCCTTCATGCTGCTACTTTAGTCCAAGCCAAGTAAGTGTTTGTTTATTAATGCTATAGTTTGTTCTCCGCCACTGTGCGCGCTTTTCGTTTGTACTTTTTTTGATAGTAAAAAACAATCATGTACTCACATTCCCGTCTTGCCCGAGCCAACTTTCCGTTGCCTTCTGGAAAAACTAAACCCATGGACCAAGTCATGACAACGAGGAACAGAGCTGATGATAACTATGCAAAGCTAACGTCTTCTTCTGCAGTAACTTGGCTCCACTCCTCGGCCATGAGAAAAATCCTGCGCTTAAACAGGTGCTACCTCAAATTGGAAGTATTCCCGCCACTTGCCTTGATTTGTATGTCACAATTATTGCAGCGAGCGTTACCTGCATCGGCATCACATTTGTAAAAGACGAGCCACACTTTAGAGTGTTTTCTATTTGGCATGGTTTGGTTGTTGTCATGAAACATTGATGGGTTGCAAATTTAATAAGAGCAGGTCCACTTCAAAATCACGAGTAAGTACTCGCCACTTGTAAGTACTCGCCACTCGTAAGTACTCGCCACTCGTAAGTGCTAATTCAAACAGACGTGACGTTACGCGCAACCCAGGCCCTGAAACATGGCACCGCTGGATATTACGTGAATCGATGCCCGGTAGCACCAGCTGGTTTCGGTCGTTGCCAAAAAAGTACCGGATCCGGTGCTCATCCCTATTGACAATACATGATGGTAATGTAAGACTTTTTTTTTTGTAAATGTAGTTAACCGGATGTATAGCGCAGTGCTTTTATTTTGAAGCCGGAAAAGTGTGTGATTGGTTTGAAAAAGTGTCTTGACATGTTTTGATGTTGGATCGACTGTTTGCAATAAAAAAAAAAAGTTTCCTTTTGCCTTCTTGCCAGCCGTCTTTCCAAAAGCTACAAAATATAAGTCCATAATTTCAAAAAATGGCATAAAAACCTTTGAGCTGTTGAGCTTTTATGGAATCTTACTTAATTAAGCAGTTACAGTAACAATCAAAATGTTATGTTATCATTGCACTTTTACCGTAATCTGAACACGGAAGTGAAGCACCACCCACCTCTAAACGAGCGTGCGGCAGGTGTTTGCTGCAGGGATGTCACATCTTCTCACGGCGAAAGAGTCCTTTCTTGTCAGGAGAACAACTTGCCATGGCTTTGAAGCTGATATTTCCATAAGGTAGCCTTTCCTTAGTTCATTTCTGCTCGCTTATGGCTCATCAGTAGCAAGTGAACTACAGCCAAGTTTCCCACGCTACGGCACGGCCCGAGTGTCAAAAAAAATGAATGTCGTTATTTAAATTTATAGTTAACGCGTTATTATTGCGTTAACTTTGACCACCCTACTATTAATTATTTACTTAACTATTGTTTATAATGTTTTTATCTATCTCTTCATCTAACTACTTTCCATCCGTTTAACATCGTCATCCTTTCCATCCAGTATTACAAACATCGTAACTGTATCAGTAATTGCAAAAGGGTTAGGATTAAATAACCTCTGCTTTTTCCTACTCCTTTTTGAGAAGTGAAAGCTAGCTATAGAAGTTCTGATTCAATACTGATACCATCCTTAAATTGGGGTCAATAATACAAATTATTATTATTGACAAAAGTGGTATTTTAGTTTTTTTTTCTTTATTTAGGGCGGCAAAAATGCTACTGAAGCATACTGCGTATACATCAAAGACTCGAGTGGCAACTCTTCCATCAAAACAGTCCTATTGTCAATGTTTACATTGCCTATATTTTGGTTTGTTGTTGGCCTTCATTCAAATTAGACCTGGGCAATAAATCGATTTAAACAATAATTCAACTTTTTTGTTGCAGACTATTTAAAAAATAAAAAATCGATGGATCTTCTGTTGGTCTCATCCTCTTTCAGATTTTCTTAGCGGAGATTCACACACAGATTTAACATGGCTACTGCTAATGCGAACAAGGGGGAGAAAGAAAAGCAAAGGGTGGTCAGTGGTTTGGATTTGTGACAACAGGCGTGGAACAAATGACTGCACGCTGCAAAGTGTATTTTAAAAAAAAAAAACCCAGCAGAACAACAAACTTATTTCAACACCTGAAAAAGAGGGATTAAACCAAGTGTAGGAAATGCAACAAGAAAACAAACGAGAACATAAACAAACTATAAAGCAGCCGACTGTGGCGGAATTGTTTAATTAAGATACCATGTATGATAAGAAAGGCACACAATTGTGAACGATCACTAAAGTGATCACTCTGCACGTCATTAAAGATGTGGAAAATAAAGTGAAAGAAAGTGGAAGAGATTGTGTGTCCACTTACTAAAACTATAGAGCCCTCCCAATGTTGGAGTTTATTATTTTGTTGCATACAAAATACAATGCTTCATTTTTTATTTACAGAAGTATTTAATTCAACACATAATATTTAAGTTTGCATTTTATTGATTTCAATACAGGATTTTAATTATTTGCATGTACTGTAAAGTGCAACGTTACATTTTTGTTCACATAATTATTTTATTGAAGTCAGAAGTATTGCTTCCCAAAGCAGGCTCTTAAAGTTCTGTTGCTGAAAAAAATACTTTTTAGCCTTTTTCTTGAAGTAAATATATATGGGTCGAAATTGACCCGTAACACCATAGATGTTACTTTAGTTAAAATTATTAAAATGACAAAATAAATTAAACAAATTTATTTAAGAGATGTGTTCTATTACCCCTCAGTAATAGTCAGGTAACACAACAACCTTTTATTTATTTATACGATTCTCTTGAAGTTCATTTTACAGTTTTTTTAATTGAAATCGAGGGGTATACTGACAGAAAAAAGGCCCTATGGCCCACACCAAAAATATTAAAACCCATATTTTTATGGATAAGAAATCTTAACAAGGTAACCAAGAGATGAGAAACAAATTGGATGATAGATAATTGTTTTTAGTGTATTTTACAGCTGATTTAAGACATGGGTCAAAACCGACCCGTTAACAAAAGAGATGGTAACAGAAAGCTAACACAAGAGGAAGGTTAATATGGTGTACATACAAAGTGAAATATAAATTTGTTGTAAAAAGAATAACTTCATACAAATTAGAATTTTGCTAAGATTAAGATGCACTGAATATTCATGCCATGTATCTCTGTAAATTGTGGCATTGTTTGTCACCTCCTTTATCAAATAGAAGCAAAACTTGTTTTGAATTATTAGTCATTTGTGATTATTGGTTTCTTTGAGAGGTAGGGAAAACAAAAAAAAAATCGGAAATCTAATTTTCTGTAGAAAAATCGAATATTTAATTTTTAGGCCCATTGGTCTGGCCTAACGCAAATTAGGTTGTATTTGGAGGAAAAGTTATACTTGCTCGTATCATATCTTAAATCTGTTAGGATGTGCAAGACTCAATAATACAAGATGAGTACTGCTGTTTGAAAAAAAAAAAAAAAAAACCTTTTATCCTCATTCTTTTGCCATGTGTTTGAATGGCTGCCACTTCTGCTTGTAGTTGTTTGAATAACTCATTGTAATCAATGTATTTGGCGAGGATGAGAATGAATGGCTGACAGTAGATTATAGGATGAGAGTCTAAACAGCGTATTGGAAGTTTACTGCACTGTGGCGTCAAACGTTTGCGGAATTCCCACAGCCCTGATGATCAGTTGGGATGTCGCAATGTAAACGTTAATTCTCTCCGATGTCACTGCAGTGTCAGTCAGCTCTGACCGCCGAGTCTTAAGAGTCCACAAGGAGCTGCAGAGCATAATCAGTGCTTTGATTTTCCTCTGGCGACACGACATAATCACAGACTGCCGTACCGCAGCGCGGTTGCATCTTCATTGGAGGCTGCTTGCCCCATGACAGCTAAATACCACATCCATGTGTTCCCTTTAGTCTCCTTCTGATTGGCTGGCTTAGTGCGGTTAAACTGCTTAATTCCGCATCATGTCTGGGTGGTTAGCCTGGCTCTTCTTGCTCTGTCTTGTCATGGTGTTGGCAGTGTGGCCATTGGAAACAACAAACAAACACACACCAGGGCAGGCTGTAACATAGGGCCTGTTCCCTTAAAATTAAATGGGCTAATATCAAAGCTAAAGGAAGGCAGTGTTTACCCTCCAAATAAATGTTACCAGTTTCGACTATGCACGATTGTACTCACAACTAAGGCTTTAACGATTGATCGATTAAATATGAAAAACAGCTTTGATTTATATTCTGTTGAGTCCATTAATCGTTTAATGCATGGGTGTCCAAACTTTATCCTATGAGGGCCGCAACTTGAAAAATCAAAGGACACAAAAAGGTAGACACAATAAAGCATAGATCTTCAATTGTTTTCAGGACAAGGACCCCAAACTGATGGAACATTGGAGCGCAGCACCCCCTACATATATATTCTGCATAAAATCGGGATTAGGTTTTAATAAAACTGGTCCAACGGGTACCTTGTTATTGTGCAATACTAAGATATTTCAATAATAGAATATAATGCCGCTAATAGCTGGCTAGCAACTAGCACGCTATCAAAGCTGCTCACACAGTCTCTAAGGTGGGCACTATGATTGACACATCAACTTAATGTGTATTATATTTATCCATGAGAGCATTTTGTTTTAAACTGTGAGGTGTGTCTGTTAAAATCATTGTTGTGTTTTACAAATGATGACAGATGTAAACAAGAGCATGCACGTCGATGTGTTATGATGTAAATGATTTTGTGTCAATGAAAGGGCATTTTATGACTTTTCTTAATTTGATTACATGCTCTAGTATGATTTTATTGTTATCATTTTATTGCATGATTTTTGTATCCATTCAATTTAGGTAGCCAGGGACGGCAGATGGAAATGAGCTATTTAGCTATAATCTGGTACAGAACATATCTGTCTTTGAGCTTAATGTTTCTGTGCATTGTTCCTTCAAATAAAGGCTAAACTAAACTCAACTAATCACTAGCTGGTAACTAGCATGCTAATTGCTATCTGGCAACTAGCACGCTTATCACTCGCTAGCTAAATGCCAGAATTATACAAACAAAGTAATTTATTCATAATAACAGTGTATTGTTAATGTCTGTGTAAAAACGTTAACATTTTTGGAGAAATTGCAGGGGTAATACTGACAATTATATTTTAATACATAATACTAATACTAATACTAATAAACCACAAATTGGATTACTGCAATTATTTGTATTTTGGCCTTGACCAGTCCTCTATTCATAGACTACAACTGGTCCAAAATGCTGCTCGCTCGCCCACAGGGCAGAAGCGTTACGAACATATAACCCCGTGCTTGTTTTTCTCCATTTGCTACCTGTTGCTCTTAGGATTCTTTTTAAGGGACAGGCGATAGGAAATGGATGGATGGGCCCTTATTCTCCTGTAAGATCACTGAGGTCATGTGACCGGTCTCTTCTGCACTGCCCCATGACTAGAACAAAAACTAGAGGCCCGAAACTGTGAAACTTTCCCCCCTTACAAATTCAAGTCTTTTAAATCCGCTCATAAAACACATTTTTATTAACTGTTTTTTAAAAACAAGTTGAGCTTGACTTTTTAGTAATGGTTTCATTTTTTTCCAGTTTTAATGTTTTAGTTATTTTAATCATCCTATTTAATTGTATATCTTTTCAACCTGTTAGATGTTTTTATTCATATTAACTAATGTTTTGGTCGATCTTTGTAGTTGTATTCAACCAAACATTTTAGGCAGCTTAAGCTGTTGTTTAAAGGTGCTTTATAAATAAACCTTGACCTTGACACATTTTACGACCCACCTGTGGTACCTCTGCAGAAGTACCACAGTTTTCCTTCCTAAGTTAAAGACCTCTGCAATATATATATATATATATATATATATATATATTTTTTTTTTTTAAAGACTGCTTGCATGTCAACTTTGTGTTAATAACAGCAACATATCATTTGTTTTGTTATATTACACCTGTTTGCTCTTTAATTCCACGTCTCATGGTTCTTTTAATTAGTAGTATTTTTAGAAAATGGCGCAGACCATTACAAAAATTGCTTTGGGGTGGAAATGGCACCCCTGACCCAATTTGGACACCTCTGGTTTGATAAGTGTAACTAATAACAACTGATCAAATCTGGACCGCATAAAGTGCCCGGAACTTTCCATTGATGGACATAATGTTGAATATAGACAGAGGTGGGTAGTAACGCGCTACATTTACTCCGTTACATCTACTTGAGTAACTTTTGGAATAAATTGTACTTCTAAGAGTAGTTTTAATGCAACATACTTTTACTTTTACTTAAGTATATTTATAGAGAAGGAACGCTACTTTTACTCCGCTACTTTTATCTACATTCAGCTCGCTACTCGCTACTAATTTTTATCGATCTGTTAATGCACGCTTTGTTTGTTTTGGTCTGTCAGACAGACCTTCAAAGTGCCTGCCTTACTGGTGACGTTTCACTTCGTTCCACCAATCAGATGCAGTCACTGGTGACGTTGGACCAATCAAACAGAGCCAGGTGGTCACATGACCTGACTTAAACAAGTTGAAAAACTTATTGGGGTGTTACCATTTAGTGGTCAATTGTACGGAATGTGTACTGTACTGTGCAATCTAATAATAAAAGTTCCAATCAATCAAAAGTGTGAAGGAAAAAATATACTTGTTTTATTTCAACCGTACCGTCAAAAGCCTCAGGACTGACCGCACATGAGGACGTTCCTGTCTTCACAATAAAAGTGCCGCGCCATTGCGCGTGCGCTTTCAAAATAAGAGTCCCCGAAAGCCAGCGTAAACAAGCTAGCAAGCTACGGAGTTTGACGCCAATATATTTCTTGTAAAGTGTATAAAAACGAATATGGAAGCTGGACAAATAGGATGCCAAAAACCCACCACTTTCATGTGGTATTAGACAGAAAGGAGGAACTTTTCTTCTCCTCCATTTGAAAACGTGGACGTTATCATCATGACTGTCTGATTACAATCAACGCAAGTCATCAGAATCAGGTAATACACCAACTTATATTCTAGTCTTCATTAAAGAAAGGAATCTATATGTTAAACATGCATGTATATTCATTAAAACACCTTTAACATGTAAACAAAAACAGCAAAATAAATACTTATAAATTATATACTGTATATATCAATGTATATGTATGTATGTATGTATATATATATATATATATATATATATATATATATATATATATATATATATATATATATATATATATGATATGAGTGTGTATGTTACTCATCAGTTACTCAGTACTTGAGTAGTTTTTTCACAACATACTTTTTACTTTTACTCAAGTAAATATTTGGGTGACTACTCCTTACTTTTACTTGAGTAATACATCTCTAAAGTAACAGTACTCTTACTTGAGTACAATTTCTGGCTACTCTACCCACCTCTGAATATAGAGAACACACAAACCCTTTATTTATACAAATATTGAAATTCAATGAATTGGTGAAATTGCAAACAGCTAAAATGATACAAAGCAAACTATAACCTGCTACCCAAGAATGTACGACAATTATTCTCAACAAAAGAGGAGAAATAAAAAGCTCAGAGAAAAATGTAACTTAAAACAGTTATATAGACGTACAACACTTACAACCTTTAGCATATCAGTATGTGGAATTAAATTATGGAATGGATTAAGCAAAAAAGTTAAACAAAGCACCAGTGTGACCTACTTTAAGAAGCTGTTCAAACTAAAAGTGTTTACAAAGTACTAGGAATAATAATTTTGATGAACATCTTGAACCTTTTTGAAAATGAGATATGTTTAATCTCATATGTGAACCATAACTGATTTAAGTATTATTAAGAGATCTGTTGTATTCGTTGATATAAATTGTCATACAAAATGAGGACAGGAAGTGAATATGTGTTACTAAATTGCTATGATTTGGAAAAGGAGTAGGATTAAATAAGCTTGGTTTATCCCTACTCTTTTTCGAATATGTCGTATATAAAAATGTAAACATGTAAACTATGATTAATCACTTGTAACCGCATAGGCCTACATGTTCAACATAAATTTAAACCAAACCAAACCAACTATTTACCTAAAAGACACATTGTGTTTTATACAATTACTTGATTAATCAAACAAATAAATCAATAGATTAATCAGTTATTTTAAAAACATTGATAGTTGCAGTCCTATTCACAGCCAATCGCAAACATTTTTTAAAAGCCAAATCATTTTTTATGAAAGTCATGGTTTTTATGACATCATGAACATCATGGACATGGGACCTCCCACACACTTCAAAGAATACCGTTTTGGGAGAAAACAACGACACAAAAAAGGCTTTCCTACACATCCTAAAACTGAGACTGGCACTCAACCATCTGTCAGTCAGCTTCAGAAAAAATGCCATCAGACCCCAAACGAAACAAATTGAACTTGTTATAATCAACCCTTTAAGTCATCCAGCTGCTATAAAATTACAAAGTGATATTGCAGAATTGTCTTTGTTTTAGGGCAGGGTTATTCAACTACATAATGAAGAGGGCCACAGTTTTAAGAGGCCAAGGGCTCAGCGGCCGGACAACGAAATGTGGATGTTTTGTCAGAAAATGCCTCCGCAGGTTATATTCCTTTGAGACTTTGTTTACTTAATTGCAGAGTAAACACATCGGCTTTCACACTGCACTGTCAATAAATTAATTATTCTGCTGTCGGTGTGCAGCTAGTTAAAAGCATGGAGAACCAAAAGCTCTAAAAGTTTTGTTGAGGATTGTTGTTCCTTATTTTGCATTGTTTTTCTTCCTAAGTTGTATTTCTTTACACTTCTTCCTTCATTTAGGTTTGTAAGACTGAAATATAAACATAAAATAAACATAGCAAAAGTATAAAATCCATTGTGTGTTTTACATAAACAAAATATAAGGTTTAGTGTTATTATATTCACACACCTACAAATGTTTACACAGTGAAATTACACAACAATCACACACCAAACATTGCACACAATGTATGTGACTTATCACAGTTAAACCTAGGGTGTAGCGTTGTCACCCTCCACTGGTGAAATTTAGCGCTACATGTATTAAACGAGGTTTGTTGGGCCTCGTAACTCTCAGACAAATACCAACGTGACCACAATACAAAATAAACAAATTATCTTTATGCACAAAGTACATCTACTTACATGTTTGACCAAGTTTCGTGATGAAGTTAACAAGCTGGGATTTCTATCATTGTTCCTGCTTTCCTGGATCAATATGTCCGTCGCTTAAAAGGTCCGCCAGAAAACAACGACTGGAGCACTTGCTCGGGTGGAACGTTCAGACTTTGTTGTCCAGTCGTTGTAAAAAGTCCGATTTTTGCCATTTATTTAGATTGTTTTCCCAGGGTTGAATGAGTAGTCTTCTTCTACTCACCCCACTGCTGCTTCACTGTGACACATATGCCTCGCTGTTGCCCCCTACAGGATGGCGGGTGTACTGCATACATGATCAACCTAAGTTTTAATGGTTTCATCGGGCCTATTTGGGTGATGTAAAAATCAACGTATTAACTCATGTAATATTGCATTAATCCTGTACACACTTAGATTAATCATGCAATCTATTTTGAGCCTACGAGCTCTTTTACCCTAACCGCTGTATGGTCAGTGATTAGATCAATGCATACGTCAGTACAAAAATGAGTGAAAAGACTCCGATTGGTGTGCTTGTTGGCAAATTTCACTCCAAAATACAGCCTGAAATAACTTTGGATAAAACTGTTACCAAACTTTGTGCAAATAGATGACATGCATTCAAGCAAAATGTTTAAAAATGTTCCTGGACGACATTCTGAAAATAAAATTGCATTTGTGTAGAAATATTGGGTCTTTTCTGAAGCTAATTTTAATTTTGCAAGCAAGTATTCACCTGTGATTAATCATGATTTAACCAAATTCCAAAATGTGATTAATCTGTTCAAAACATTTATAATTTGACAGCCCTACTATTTCTTATTTCTGACAGACTGACACACACCCGTAGGATGAAGGATTGTCTCCATCGTTTGTTTTTGCCGCATAATCGCCTGCTCTCTCAAAGCCATTTCTACAAAGCTACCTTAAGTTAAAGTACCACTGATAGTCACACACACACTAGGTGTGGTGAAATGTGTCCTCTGCATTTGACCCATCCCCTTGTTCACCCCATGGGAGGTGAGGAGAGCAGTGGGCAGCAGGGGTGGCCGCGCGTGGGAATAATTTTTTGGTGATTTAACCCCTAATTCCAACCCTTGATGCTGAGTGCCAAGCAGGGAGGTAATGGGTCCTATTTTTATAGTCTTTGGTATCAGATCAGGCCTCAAGTCTTTACTCCATACTTGCCAACCCTCCCGGATTTTCCGGGACACTCCCGAAATTCAGCGCCTCTCCCGAAAACCTCCCGGGACAAATTTTCTCCCGAAAATCTCCCGAAATTCAGGCGGAGCTGGACGCCACGCCCCCTCCAGCTCCATGCGGACCTGAATGAGGACAGCTTTTTTTCACATCCGCTTTCCCACAATATAAACAGCGTGCCTGCCCAATCACGTTGTAACTGTAGAATGATCGAGGGCGAGTTCTTGGTTTCTTATGTGGGTTTATTGTTAGGCAGTTTCATTAACGTCCTCCCAGAGCGGTAACAACACACAACAACAGCAGTCACGTTTTTGTCTACCGTAAAACAGTTTGTTTGCCGTAAACAGCAATGTTGTGACACTCTTAAACAGGGCAATACTGCCATCTACTGTACATGCATATGTGACAATAACATCTACGGGTTTTAGAGAGTGACGCCGACGACGAGTAAGATGAAGAAATACGCTTGTAAGTTCCAAGTCGTAGCTGCGATTGGACCTGGATAGCTTCCGGGAAGAAGTAGTAGATTACCAAATGCTTGGCAGTGAAAATCTTCCTCAGGAAGCAAAGATTGACCCTTAACTCAACAATGAGTAGATGTGTGTATGTGTGTGTATATGTGTAAATAAATGAAGTATTTGTTTTATTTATATATATATATATATATACAGTATATATATATATATATATATATATATATATATATATATATATATATATATATATATACATATACATATACATATATATATATATATATATATATATATATTGTGGAGAGGGGCGTGGTTCACGCGTTCCCTGCGGGCGGGGTGTGTGCGGAGGCCGGCCATGAAGCAGCAGACAGGTGAGTGGATGACTCAGCTGGAACGAGTTATCTAATCACCTGTTCCTTTATTAAGCAGGGTCGGAGACCATGAGAGAGAGGGGACTTGGAAAGCAGCTGAAAAGCCACGGAAGAGAGCTGAAAAGCCACGGAAGAGTGCTGAAAAGCCGAAAAGAGAGACATTGTGAGGCGGAGGAGAGCTAAAAAGCCGACAGAGACTTGTGTGAGAATATAATTAAAATAATTGTAAAACGCCGATCCAAAGTGTTGTGCCCTTTCCTGTGGTCCCAGAAGAACCCGAGACAGAGACATCTTCACATATATATATATATAATAAAATAAATATATATAGCTAGAATTCACTGAAAGTCAAGTATTTCTTACACATATATATATATATATATATATATATATATATATATATATATACATACATATATATAATAAAATAAATATATATATATAGCTAGAATTCACTGAAAGTCAAGTATTTCTTACACACATATATATATATATATATATATATATATATATATATGAAATACTTGACTTGGTGAATTCTAGCTGTAAATATACTCATCCCCTCTTAACCACGCCCCCCCAACCACGCCCACCCCGACCACGCCCCCCCCCCCCACCCCCACCCCCCACCCCCAACCTCCCGAAATCGGAGGTCTCAAGGTTGGCAAGTATGCTTTACTCAACCATCCTTATTCATTTAAATGTCTGTTTTACTGTAATGTGTTAATCACTTACTACATTTATATTTGCTGACTTTAGTAACAATAAACTTAAAATAACCTGTAAAAAAGTTCATGTTGAATACGGTGCTGGTTGGCGGTCTCCTTGAAGAAAGGACACTGTTTTCACACAAGGTTCGGTCATTTAATTCCTATTGATTAATGTACACACTGTTCTGATGAATTTGGTCAACATTGTAAGCATATTATACTTGTCCAAACATGTCACACGTTGGGAAGTTAATTCATATGAAATTACAATGTAGGCTCCTGTTGAATAGGAACCACCCAGGACAGACATGCAGGCCCCTTGGCACTCCTTCCCAAAGCTGGGTTGCTTGAGGACTGGGCAGCCCCCACCAGACATTTGGCCTCCAAGGCGCAAACCGCTTCCAGGTTCATGTCAAGAGTTAGCAAAAGGAACAAAACTACCCCACCCTCAGTCTCTCCGAATGTAAATAGTGGATTGTGCATTAAAAAGCATAGAAAATGGACGAACATACTAGCCTTACTTACTCCTGCTGTTGACCGTAGCCGTACGATAGCGGCTTAGTCTCGCTGTTTAGTCACGGCCTGACTCACGTTACTGACAGGGAAATCATGAGGAGGCTTAACCAGCGCTACTGTCACATCGGAGACTTGTAAAGTCATGCTTTCTGACATGTAATCCAAACGCTTAATTGGGCTCAGTGTTTGGCTATGAGTGTATAGGTCTGGGAAAGTTGAATTTGATGCATCTGTTGTATTATGCCACGACATGGCCTTATTGGCCGTGCGGATGAGTTGTGAGTCATATCGGCTGCAGATGAAGAACATGCCTACCATGGAAAGAACAATAATCTCAGAGGAAGCCGTTTGATGACATGTTATTGCTAACAGTGCCACAGTGTAGGCTCTGGAGAAAAGATGCTCATCAGTCACTGATCCATGTTACCCGTAATGCTGCACTTCTGTTCACCCTTAACATATGTTTCCAAATGCTAACAACATAATTATGGGATTCTGTGCTTGGCATCTCTATAGAGTTAATCATTTGCAGTGTACCCATTCCCCACCCAGAGATATATCATCACTTGTACATACAGTGCCCTTTTACGTGTACCACTTCTTATCACAATGCATTACAATCTCTTTCCAGTTCAGCCAGAAAAACTACTTTAAAAAGACAGTGAAGTGACAAATAAGTGATCACTGATTACGAATATGAAAAATCATGAGTACTGGGCGTATACGTCATACTTTAGCTGCCAAAAGGAGGTTTGTACCTTGTTTCGAAAAGTTTGTATTAATAATTTATTAAGGCTTTCAAAGTTAACACAATTATAATGAGTTAGCTATAGTTGCCTATAACAGCACTATATTTTTAGCAGCACTGTATTTAGCAACTAAATACCAAATGGTTATAAGTGCACCTCTGCGCAACATTGTGTTGTATTAAAAAATACAAACTAAAAATTGTTAATAAAGTTCTTATTTGTAAGATGATCTTTATTTTTTATTTTTTTAAGTCTGTAGCAGAATATATTTAAAGTGCATCAAAACACAAATAATGCATTAGCAACTAGAGCCCAGAGTGACAGAGAAACAGGTGAAAAGTGAGAATCAGTGGCATAATTAGTGGGGCATATGTAATTAACACATGCGTTAAAACATATACATATTGGGAGAAAAAGAGAGCACAAAGGACTGAATTAGACCCCAGGATGAAAATATCTTACATCTGTGTGACTGTGTGTGTTTGTCTTTATTTTGTGTTAAACTGTTAAAAAATAGTGTTTAATAAACAAACATTTACATATATCAAATCAATTGTCCTATCTCATATTGGGTGTATATTTTCATAAGGTACACTTATCAAAAACTAAAAAAAGTATTTGCAATTAATCGTGATTAGTTATGAGTTAACTAAAAGTGATTCATCGTAATGTAATATTTAATCATTTCACAGCTCTATAATTTATTTGGCAAACAATATCTTGGAGGAATTGTGTTGAATCAAGAATCAATTATTAATGGAATTGTCTGACGATTAGGAATCAAATTGTGAGTTGTAGAAAACTTAACATACTACCGAAGAATGTGAAAATCATACATGCATACATACATACATACGATATTGACCCCAGACAACTCTGAATATAAGATTGCCTGACTTTTTCAGGGGCTGTCTTAGGAAATTAAATATGGTACATACATAAAAACACTGCTATTCTTCCTGCTCTTTATACCAGCTTAAATTTCACGAACACCTTCTAAAATAGACTTTTTAAGAGTGGTGTGGCCGCAAAGCACTGTGTCACACAGACACGAGAAAGATGAGCGGCGGGACGGCACTACACTCCAAAAATATGACAAACACTAGCTATCTATGAGACTATGAAGTCTGTACAATGTTGCAGATATGTTAAAGGGGGGGAATTTTTATTTCTGGACCAATTTCTGCAAAATCCAGCAATACCAACTACCTTTTCTGACCAACTCTACCATTATAAATCTGATTATAAAACCTATTATTACTCAAAGCAATGGTGAAAAAGATGGAAAAACTCAAACATATTTCTGAATTTAACATTTTTCAATTCAAAATTTAAAAAGAGTAACACCTCATTCACTTTTTTTTAATTATAAACTGATATTGTTGGACTTGATGGTCTGTATTTACAAACATATTAATAGGTCAAATCACTCCTCTGAAAGTTTAAATACTTTAATTTTCATGTACCAATTTGCTCCTGTGAACATCATGTATCCGTACCGTATTCTTGCTTGTATATGTAATACCTGAAAATGTAAAGACGAGTATACAGTAGTAGTTTTATCAAATAAAAACTGACTACAAGCAAGAATTCCACTTGTAGCCTCACTTACTCACAATGCTTTTATGTCCAGAAGTCATTGCAAGTGTAATGGTTGACATAACTGACTTATGTGCAGATGGTATGTTTTTGGCCCAATTAACACTGCTCTGTACTGCTTTAACCACAGAAGAGAAAACACAGATGTATTTGCATGTACATGTACACTGTAAGTCAGAGAAAGGTATCTTAAAATAATATACCGCTTTACTGCAGTTGTAAATATTGAGATATTCATTGAATATACCAATCTGGTGTTTGTTGACAGTGTGGATTGACACCACTCAGGGTAGTTGCAGACTGATTAATGATTTTTCTTTTCCGACTGACTTTTTGTATGTTTCCCCTTTTTGTCCTCCTGAGGTAAGACTTACTGGTAGTGGTGTTTTTGCAGCTCTGTTTGGTTTAAGTTTAGAATTACCCCAGTAAATCCCAAACACATTAACACCCATATTGTTCTTTTTACCACAACCTACTAGATATTTCACATACCAACGTTTTTTTTTTTTTTTTTTGATCCGGGAAGGAGATTTATCTATTTGTAGTATTGTTTTTGTTTGTTTTACAAATCTGTATGCAAATTCATAAATATTCATCCTTCAAACAAAAAGTAATTCCATTGATAATAATCATAAAATGTTGTTTTCTTTTCAAATTCTTCATTATAAATGATATCACCAATACCTTACATTATTTGTAAGGTATTAATAGATTTTTAAAACCATAGTACAACATTTTTTGGTAAAAAAATCAACATTAATTACAAGGAACAGAAAATAAGGAACCGCTTTGTGGTTAGACTGCTTACACTTAATGGACGTGACATGAGGACTATGTCAAACAAATTACAAAACGCTAGCATAGTTTAATAATTCATAGGAAAACAAATAAAATAAGCTCCAAAAAGCTCAGACCAATTTATCAGTTCTATTTCCTATAGAGATGAAATTTATGGCTCTTTGAAGGGAGCTGGATCTTGAGGAGCAGTTCATTTCAAAAACTGGCTAGTTTTTAATAGTTATTTTTTTAACAGTTGTTTTTTTTTTGTTATCAAAGAAACACTCACTGGTAGCAGTTATGGCATATGTTTACACATTTGCAACAATATTACTCTATTGATGGGAATTGTTGTAAAATCTTGACTTCAATGGTATTTTTGTTGTTTACAGTCACTACGTTTCCATGGACTAAATTAGTCCGATTTCTCAAATAGTTAGTTATTTTGTATTTTCACAGCTACGTCTGAAGTTAAATTCATTATTTTTTCTGGTTGACCTATGACTTCACACTACCCATCTGCAGATCATTAAAACATTTTTAAGATGATGTCCACTGTGATATTGGCGCAGATAAACAATATTAAGTCTGTGATGGCTATGCTGATGTTAAATAGCAGACAGCATCAAGAAATGATGTTGGATTGCGCTACGAACATGACGCTACTACCAAGAATGTATCGGATCGGATGCAGGTCCGAAGCAATGACAGACCAGCGAAATAGTTTTTTGTAGAGATGTCCGAAAATATCGGCCTGTCGATATTATCGGCCGCTAAATACTTTAAAATGTAATATCGGAAATTATCGGTATCATTTTTTTTTTATTATCAGTATCGGTTTAAATCTTTTTTTTTTTTTTTTTTTTTTTTTTTTTTTTATTAAATCAACATAAAAAACACAAGATACACTTACAATTAGTGCACCAACCCAAAAAACCTCCCTCCCCCATTTACACTCATTCACACAAAAGGGTTGTTTCTTTCTGTTATTAATATTTCTGGTTCCTACATTATATATCAATATATATCAATACAGTCTGCAAGGGATACAGTCTGTAAGCACACATGATTGTGCGTGCTGCTGGTCCACTAATAGTACTAACCTTTAACAGTTAATTTTACTCATTTTCATTAATTACTAGTTTCTATGTAACTGTTTTTATATTGTTTTACTTTCTTTTTTATTCAAGAAAATGTTTTTATTTTATTTTATTTTATTTTTTAAAAAGGACCTTATCTTCACCATACCTGGTTGTCCAAATTAGGCATAATAATGTGTTAATTCCACGACTGTATTAATCAGTATCGGTTGATATCGGTATTGGTAATTAAGAGTTGGACAATATCGGAATATCGGATATCAGCAAAAAAGCTATTATCGGACATCCCTAGTTTTTTCAAAGGAATTTTCGGACGAAGAATTATCGAAAAAAAAAACTTTGAATGTCTTGAAGTTCATTTATAAGGCTCTTTGGATTGATGGAATGAGTTTTAAATCTGAAGGAAAAGACTGTTCGTGCCACGGTTGATACTGTTCCAGATGACGGTTGCTATTGTTTTGGACTATATTGACAGTTTTGCGGAATAAGAAGTTACTGTGAATCAGTTAGCTTGCACAAATGCAGCGTGAATAGGTTTGTGTACGTTTTATTAATCGCCTTTAATATACCTGCTTTATTATCTTTCATCTCATTCGTATTTCGTTTGGGTGTCCGAATTTAGGGAGCAAACGTTTCCTTAGCTACCTTCTTAAATCAATCTCAGTTTCTTATTTTCTAACATCGATGCACTTTAAAACCCCTACTTGAGCGATCTGGTTTCCAATTGCCTAATCCAGGTGTGTTGGTCCGATTTTTCAAAAACTAAACACAATCGAATTAAGGTGTGGGCTGTAGGAGGCGTATTTAGAGCCGAACTATTTGAGAAATTTGACTAATTTAGGTATTGTAAACATTCCAGAAAGTGGTGGTGCCATGTCCCCATGCTTTGACAGCATTACATGAAACCTTTTTCAACCTTACAGAAAACAATACACAAATAGTAAGTAAGAATAAAATGTATAAATAAAGTACAATCAATCAATCAATCAATCTTTATTTATATAGCCCTAAATCACAAGTGTCTCAAAGGGCTGCACAAGCCACAACGACATCCTCGGTACAAAGCCCACATACGGGCAAGGAAAAACTCACCCCAGTGGGACGTCGATGTGAATGACTATGAGAAACCTTGGAGAGGACCGCATATGTGGGTAAACCCCCCCTCTAGGGGAGACCGAAAGCAATGGATGTCGAGTGGGTCTGACATAATATTGTGAGAGTCCAGTCCATAGTGGATCCAACATAATAGTAAGAGTCCAGTCCATAGTGGGGCCAGCAGGACACCATCCCGAGCGGAGACGGGTCAGCAGCGTAGAGATGTTCCCAGCCGATGCACAGACGAGCGGTCCACCCCGGGTCCCGACTCTGGACAGCCAGCACTTCATCCATGGCCACCGGACCTGTGCCCCCCCCCCCTCAAGGAAAAGGGGAGCAGAGGAGAAAAGAAAAGAAACGGCAGATCAACTGGTCTAACAGGGGGGCTATTTAAAGGCTAGAGTATACAAATGAGTTTTAAGATGGGACTTAAATGCTTCTACTGAGGTAGCATCTCTAATTGTTACCGGGAGGGCATTCCATAGTACTGGAGCCCGAATAGAAAACGCTCTATAGCCCGCAGACTTTTTTTGGGCTCTGGGAATCACTAATAAGCCGGAGTTCTTTGAATAAAACTAGAAAAAAAATACACACCAGGTTGAGGTAGAACAATTTTGTATTCACATTTCTGTCATGTTCTGTTAACACTTGAATTATTTTACAAATCCACGTCAGAACAATGAACCAGAAAACTGAATCCAAAACAGTTGCTCGTCCAATTGCCAGTCGGGCAGCATGCACATACAGTTTAGGCAATTGGTTACGCTGTATCTGCATGTGATTTAAGGGTATCTATGATGAATTTTGTCTTTTCTGATTTATAAATGTTGTTAAAATGTTGGATAGTTGTGTTTAACAATGCCAAAGTGTCAAATCATAAGGTGCTTGTGTTTTGGCAAAGCTTGCCTCATTTGGATGCCTCTTTTGCGGGAGTTTTGCAGTCTGGCATTAAGTAAAGCTCCCCCATTTGCGTCAGAAAAAGAAAAAGATAGAATAAAGTATTATTTTCATCTAATCTTGGCATGCACATAATAACACCGACATGTAATATGCAGAGACATAAATCCTGATAAAATCTGCTTTTTTTTAATGCAGAATCTAAATCGATCGGCAAGTGTGCAGATCCACCTCATATTGTGACCGGGTGAATCTATATACTGTTTATGAGGTTTATTTTCGACCGTGTCCAGCCTTGACGACCTAAGCAATGTACATTTTCAATATAAAAAATATGATACTTAAAAGAGGGTGGAGTGTGGTGTCATTCGCAGTCTGGGAACGCCTACAGAATGGAACATCTTGCAAACAAACTCAAAAAAGGGGTTGTAAAAGTGACTGTGCAGCAAAATCTACTCCAAAGCATATGCAATACTTATTATCGAGACCACATGGAAGTGTTTTAAATGTAGAATAAAATCATCATAGGTCCCCTTTAAAGGGGAACATTATCACCAGACCTATGTAAGCGTCAATATATACCTTGATGTTGCAGAAAAAAGACCATACATTTTTTTAACCGATTTCCGAACTCTAAATGGGTGAATTTTGGCGAATTAAACGCCTTTCTAATATTCGCTCTCGGAGCGATGACATCACAACGTGACGTCACATCGGGAAGCAATCCGCCATTTTCTCAAACACCGAGTCAAATCAGCTCTGTTATTTTCCGTTTTTTCGACTGTTTTCCGTACCTTGGAGACATCATGCCTCGTCGGTGTGTTGTCGGAGGCTGTAACAACACGAACAGGGACGGATTCAAGTTGCAATGTGAGCAATTCAGGGACAAAGGACCTCGGTAGCACAGCAAGCAATGGCGGCAGTTTGTTCCCGCAGACGAGCGAGCTAAACCCCCTGGATGTCTTGGCTCACACCGTCCCTTATGCCACTGAAGATGATCAAGAGAAAAATATCGACTCTAGCTTGCCTGGCCTGCTGACATCAACTTCAAAATTGGACAGATCAGCTTTCAGAAAAAGAGCGCGGATGAGGGTATGTCTACAGAATATATTAAATGATGAAAATTGGGCTGTCTGCAATCTCAAAGTGCATGTTATTGCCAAATGTATTTCATATGCTGTAAACCTAGTTCATAGTTGTTAGTTTCCTTTAATGCCAAACAAACATACCAATCGTTGGTTAGAAGGCGATCGCCGAATTTGTCCTCGCTTTCTCCCGTGTCGCTGGCTGTTGTGTCGTTTTCGTCGGTTTCACTTGCATACGGTTCAAACCGATATGGCTCAATAGCTTCAGTTTCTTCTTCAATTTCGTTTTCGCTACCTGCCTCCACACTACAACTATCCGTTTCAATACATGCGTAATCTGTTGAATCGCTTAAGCCGCTGAAATCCGAGTCTGAATCCGAGCTAATGTCGCTATAGCTTGCTTTTCTTTCCGCCATGTTTGTTTGTATTCACTATGTGACGTCACAGGAAAATGGACGGGTGTTTATAACGATGGTTAAAATCAGGCACTTTGAAGCTTTTTTTAGGGATATTGCGTGATGGGTAAAATTTAACTTTCGAAAACTTCGAAAAATATAATAAGCCACTGGGAACTGATTTTTAATGGTTTTAACCATTCTGAAATTGTGATAATGTTCCCCTTTAAAAATAAAACGCCTCGCAACTGCAAACCGGTTCTCATCTTTGTCTTAAAAGAGCCGTTCAAAACACTCGATTAGTTCGCGAAAGTCACATCTTTGATATCTTCCTAAAAATCAACATCCTTGCACACACATTTGTGATTTGTATACCAGGAATTATGTTTAACATTGACAAAAGAAAAACAGATATCCACTTCAGAGGACGCTGGTTCACACTAGATTTGTCATAGACAATTGCTGTGCTACGGATAAAAGGTACTGAGGAAACAGTCATGTGACGCAAGACAACCAATGACTACGATCATATTAATTCAAACATTTCAAATAGTCGTTTAATGTGACAACTGCTCCTCTATTAACACTTTCATTTAACGAGCCTCTATAGGTCAACACTGATGTTGGCTTTGGACTACAACGTGAGTGCCTGAGATTCGAAAAAAGACTAAAGAAGGGAGTGAAAAACAGCCAAGTCTTTCTAATATGGACCGCAGAGGGCCAATCTGATCTAGCACTTCACTACTACTTAGATATATTTCAACCGTGATGGGGGGAGAGCGAGAGAGACTGCAGCGGCAGGCGAAATGGGTTTCCCAGAAGCCAGACATGAAGAACAGCTGCTGGAAGCATCAAGTTCTGTTGATGCTTGTGGGGCTGTGTTGCAATGTGGCCCCTGGGGTGCCTCAAATGCAGAACCTCCACCCCTCTACTGCACCTACATGCTTACCTTTACATCCAATCAAACTGCCTGCTTTGCTTTGACTCTCCGCTTACATTATTCTGCTCCATTTAATTCTCTTCGGCATTGCACCCAGGCTTCAGAATAAAATCATAAAAGCATGGTAGCAGGCAACCGTACCGTGTCCCAGTAAACTTTCTTCAGTCGTTTCTGACACTATGAAAATCCAGCAGCTGTTCAGCAAAACTGATTTGCTTACATAAACGCTGATTGGCCACAACTTTATGACCACCCGCATAATGTCATACAGAGCTGTCCTGCGCAGTCTGTGAGACTGAACTGATGGTGAAATGTCTTGTTATTGATTCAATTCCCTGGGTATATAATATATAATCAGTCCCTCCAGGATTTTGTGATGTCGCAATTGCACCAATTGATGCAAATTTAGAGTGTCCACCCTGAGATCGGTAGGTTGTGAGTTCAAACCCAGGCCGAGTCATACCAAAGACTATACAACTGAGACCCATTACCTCCCTGCTTGGCACTCAGCATCAAGGGTTGGAATTGGGGGTTAAATCACCAAAAGGATTCCCGAGCGCGGCCACCACTGCTGCTCACTGCTCCCCTCACCTCCCAGGGGGTGGAACAAGGGGATGGGTCAAATGCGGAGAGTAATTTCACCACACCTAGTGTGTGTGTGACTATCAGTGGTACTTAAAAATGTAACCAATCTCCACAAATCATGCACAACCTCGCAATTTTGTCTAATAACTGCAACTTTCCCACACATTATGAGCAATCAAATTTTTCGGTAAACGGCATAGCGCAGACCAACTTTCGGATTCTGTCTACGATGCTAACTAAGCCTTGTGGGTAATGTAGTTTACAAAAAAATTAAATGGGGAAGGGATTCATATGGCCCCATTCCTGGGTGGATCCTGCGTGATAGGAAGGGGGAAGGGTAATAATTTTCCAATACAGTTTGCTAAACTCTACATAGAAACTGATGCTCTGGTCGAAGTTGGAACTGCCACAAACACATTTAAAGATGTTCAACACTCTACTGCCGTTTGGTGACTAAAACGAAAATAGTGCAAGCCCCAAATTCGTCACGTTTCATGTGTCAGGTAAACCATGGCGAATGGTACCATATGAATCCCTTTTCTACTGTAGCAACACACTGGCGTCTTGACTTCCTAGTTCATATGTACTTAAGTATTCAACCTTTATTAATTGCGAACATTTTCATTAGCAATGCTGACCTAGTAAAGAGGCAGCATTTACATAACAGAGATGTTGATGTGTGATGATAAGCTCTCATTTACCAACAAACATTACCATTGTAGTGTGGTGGTAAATGTGTTAAAACATAAATGAATGTTTAAGATAGACAAGCACTTTTTAAGCGTGAAATGCAACTTGTAGACGACCGAGCAGAGCACCACCCAAGGAAATAATATTTTATATAATCATTACTATTATTAGTTATAAGAATTCAAACCGCTTTTTGAGGATAAGGTTATAACAAATTGATAGCAAATTCATAAAATCACAAATTGACTTAATCTAATCGAAAAAAAAAAGCTTCAAAACATTACCAATTTTGTCATAACCATTTGAAAAAGCTACCAAAAATTCAGGCATTTTAGGCCAACAATCACAAAAAAAACCCCGCAAAATCCTGGAGGGACTGTAAAATGCACATGACTGTCACCACCTGTTGAGATGTCATGTGATTATACGAATATGTTAATGTTTGAATGAGATCCAAGCAAGACTTTGACCCAAGTTCTACATGCAAAAAATAATCCAAGAAAAAAAAGTCCGGAATTTACGGTAAGTTTTAGAATTTGCCAATACTGTAGATAATTGATTATGAAAACACATCTAAACTGTTTTATGCAAAAACATGTTTTTAATGACTACAGTAAATGCAACAATCTAAAACAGGAATGTCAAACTTGTTTTCATTTAGGGGCAGACAGTTATGGCCGCTTTCAGAGAGCCGTTGTAACAGTGACTATATATGAATATAAATGTTTAATTGCCTCACATTATTACACAATTGCCTATGCATTTGATTATTATTTTTTTTTTTACGTACAAATTGATGGATAACTTACTTGGAAATCGTAAGTCAAGCAGATATTGGAGTATTTAGAATAGGCTCGGTTGTCTTGATCGCACATCTACAGTATATCGCTCAAAAAATGGTGGTGTGTGCTGCATATTCCGCAACATAACGAAACAGCACAGGTTGGACCACTGAAGCATAGGATGTCATGAATCTGGAGTGAAATGAGTGTTGCCATGGTCACAGCCGGAAGTACACGCAGAATCCTCATTTAAATAGGGCGGTCTGCAACACTTTTGCTTTTCTTATCAATTACACATACAGCCTTATTAGATCACCTGAAACACACCCACTAATAAAAGCAGTGCACATCATTTTATAGTTTGTACAGGCTATTAGTGCTTAGTATTTGGATCTTAGAACGTCAGGCCCTGTATTTCCTGGGGACGCAAATAGCACTGATTTGGTGGAATGGCCCATTCACACATGTTCTGTTTTATTTTGTAGTTTAATGTTTGGTATCATTTTTTAGACACAATTTTCATCCGTCTGTCTGTTTCAGACATAGCCGCATTTTACTCCTTTACGTCCACCGTGAACGTCCGTCTATCTACACTTCCTCCAAGCATTTATTACTCTCCAAAGCATTGAGGAGGCGGCAGCTTGGGGGACCTTGATGCATGGACCATAAGAGGAGGTAGATCAGTATATCTGGCTGTCAACAATGAATGCTCTTAAGTGCAGACTGGGGAGAAAAGAACACACGTAGCTAAAATCCCATTTGTCAATCTGACAAATGGAAGGTTGATGCGATGGAGTTTGTGATAGACTGACAAAGCTTGCTTAGAGATGTTGCATCAAAAACACATTTATAATAGTGGTTTTGCCCAATTGGTAAGTACAGCAGTATAACATTTGATGCAGTAAATGCAGAAAGAGTGTTTACTGCATCGAATTAACCATTTTAGTACTTACGATACTTCTACACACTGGGCATGTCATCCTACAGATTAAGCAAAAGAACACTAACAGGTAGGTCGTTGCTAAGTACTAAAATATTCCACAAAAAATATAGTTACCAACACCTGCCAACTCTCCAACAGCAGAAGAGTTTGGAAAATGTTGCATATTGAAAGATTGCAAGTCTAAAATGCTCTTTGGGGGAATCTGCTGGATAGTTCTGCCAAATGTGGACTTCTGGAAAAAAACATCAGAGGGATTAGATACTTTGCACTTAAAATAGCGTTGTCAAGAACAATATTCGTAATCTCTCCTCGGAGCCAAACAGATACTTTCAAGTCGGGCCGTCACAGGCCATTAATAAAACTATTCTGTGCGTGTCGGTCTATTGGCAAACATTTTGCGGGATTCTCCTCCCTTCAGATGAGGTCTACCTCAGCAAGGCAGATTCAGGTCAAAGATAGGGAAAATATTGACAACCTCTACGATTTCTTCAGTGAAATCTCTTCAGCAGACACTTGATCATCTCGGTCACATGGACACTGGTTAAGTTTGCCTCTTCTCGAGTCAGTGTGTTGGGAATCTAAATCATATCTTTGGCAGACACTTGATCGAGTCTGTTATAATATTTACCAAGTGTTTGCTTCGTCATGATACCTTTTTTTTTCCACTCAGACTATTTCCATAGTCAAGAATTAACTTGAGTTAAACATTTCTGTAATATTTGTACATTTTCAAGATAATCTCTGATGGCATGAAGAATAGTGAAAACATAATTCAAGTTGTACTGTACTGTTAACAAACTAGGTTCTACTACCACTACTTCTGTACAATATACCAATACTGACAGCTTACAACTCGGGATGTAACATTATAAGTTGATTGGCAACACTAAATTGGCCTTAGTGTGTGAATGTGAGTGTGAATGTTGTCTGTCTATCTGTGTTGGCCCTGCGATGAGGTGGCGACTTGTCTGGGGTGTGTCCCGCCTTCCGCCCGATTGTAGCTGAGATAGGCTCCAGCGCCCCCCGCCACCCCGAAGGGAATAAGCGGTAGAACATGGATGGATGGATGGATAAATAGACACACGATATAGTTTCCTTTGCGTGAGATAAGAGGGGGGCGGAGCTTGTCAGGTTGGTGCAATCGAAGCTTGGAGCATGACCCCAGGATGCAGAGACGGAAGAGGACGCACAGGTCAACATGTATTTAATTAGAGCAAGTGCAGCTAGGTTAACTTATGCAGCTAAGACGTGTGCAAAAAGGTCTACACTTGTTCAGGTAGCAACAAACAATGATCCAGGCAGTCCCGGCCCGCCCACAATGTAAGACTTACCCGCCTTGGGCTGGAAGCTGTTTAAATTATTTAGTTTTTTTAGTTTTTTTTTTTACATCAGAGCAGGTAAAAATAAGATAAGTTATCAAAACAAAGGCATGGAGACTAAGACGATAACACAATTAATTGACATACGAGATGGAAATATTGACAGAAAACGGAATCCAATCATATTTATTTCATCTTGTAGGTGGGTGGGACAAGTTTGGAATATATCCAACCACAACTCCTTAATGAGGTACTTTGAAAGAGGGGTGGAGGTTCGTTATGAACAAGAGTCAATCAGATGCTTTTTCTTGCAAGATGATGAAGTCGCCGCCGAAAACAAAATGTGTGGATTTAACATGTTCCACATGCTAATATGTGTGCACCTGGGAGAAAGTGAAGAGGGCACATTTAATTTTTACTGCTTTGATGCCATCAGCAGGCGAGTCATCAATGGTGACATCGGTCCAACTGTATGTCAGATCTATTATTTGCTGCTATTAGTGTTGTGCCAAAAAATGATTTCCTGCCAAAATTGTATTTTTGCCACCGCCGCGGGTCAGCGTATGCTGCTTTCGGACTTTGTCTGTCCACAACTGATTACTACATGTAAGACAAAGATTAAAATAATTTAAAACACATATCTTTACAATAACCACAAATATAAGTTTTTATCATGTCCGATAAAAGACGGAGTTGGCCATTGTTATGGTATTTATTAAGATTGTAAAGAACTGTTATTGATCCAATATGTATGTGCTAAAACCTCTTTCTTGCTTGGAAATGTTGGGATATATTATATTGGTATATAACATAGATAATGAAGGATGAAGTGATTAAGAAATGTTTAATATATATATATGCTTAGAATAGGCCGTGCAACTAATCATATCCTCTAAGTTCCAGTTAAAAATGGGTCCAAGTTCAAGCACAGGCACATTCACTCTTATCGTCCACATTCTTGCTACTGTTAAAGTGGCGTCTTCGCCAAGGTCTGAAGGACAACACCAGATATGAAGTCAGATTTCAAGAAGTAGAAGGCAGACACCTGGAAGCAGGCACCTCATTGCATATTCATACTTCGACCCAACTCTCTCGTTTGAATCACACATTAAGAGTGTTACTAAAACGGCCTTCTTTCATCTCCGTAATATCGCTAAAATTCGTTCCATTTTGTCCACTAGCGACGCTGAGATCATTATTCATGCGTTCGTTACGTCTCGTCTCGACTACTGTAACGTATTATTTTCGGGTCTCCCTATGTCTAGCATTAAAAGACTACAATTGGTACAAAATGCGGCTGCTAGACTTTTGACAAGAACAAGAAAGTTTGATCACATTACGCCTATACTGGCTCACCTGCACTGGCTTCCTGTGCACTTAAGATGTGACTTTAAGGTTTTACTACTTACGTATAAAATACTACACGGTCTAGCTCCGTCGTATCTTGTCGATTGTATTGTACCATATGTCCCGGCAAGAAATCTGCGTTCAAAGAACTCCGGCTTATTAGTGATTCCCAGAGCCAAAAAAAAGTCTGCGGGCTATAGAGCGTTTTCTATTCGGGCTCCAGTACTATGGAATGCCCTCCCGGTAACAATTAGAGATGCTACCTCAGTAGAAGCATTTAAGTCCCATCTTAAAACTCATTTGTATACTCTAGCCTTTGAATAGCCCCCCTTTTTTTAGACCAGTTGATCTGCCGTTTCTTTTCTTTTCTCCTCTGGTCCCCCCTATCCCTTGTGGAAGGGGAGACACACAGATCCGGTGGCCATGGATGGGGTGCTGGCTGTCCGGGGTCGGGACCCGGGGTGGACCGCTCGCCTGTATATCGGTTGGGAACATCTCTGCGCTGCTGACCCGTCTCCGCTCGGGATGGTTTCCTGCTGACCCCATTGTGGACTGGACTCTTACTGTTATGCTGGATCCACTATGGACTGGACTCTCACAATATTATGTTAGACCCACTCGACATCCATTGCATTCGGTCTCCCTAGAGGGGGGGGGGGGGGGGGGTTACCCACATATGCGGTCCTCTCCAAGGTTTCTCATAGTCATTCACATCGACGTCCCACTGGGGTGAGTTTTTCCTTGCCCTTGTGTGGGCTTTGTACCGAGGATGTCGTTGTGGCTTGTGCAGCCCTCTGAGACACTTGTGATTTAGGGCTATATAAATAAACATTGATTGATTGATACATTGTGATATACATTGTAAGAGCGCAAGGGGGATGGCGCCTCCGGAAAGCCCTGTGTAAGTCGCCGTGTTGAATGCTACTAGGGACAGATAGCGCTCAGACAATTTGAATTAGAATTGTATCCAATAGGGAATAAATACTTCTGATTTTAAGTTTATACATCGTGTCTTCTTTAAACATCTTCTGGCTTCAGATTAAACGAATATGACGACAGAAGCTATATATAATATTAACTTTTCTTTTTTCATGCACATATACAAAATAATCATGTGTTTGTATGTATTCATTCAAGAGAGTTAAATATATGATAATAAAGTACACAAATTGACCTCCATATGATTCAGCTAAATATTCTAAGGTTATACTGGGTGTTTGTAGCGTTCATTGAGCCAATAGAGACATGTTCCTCAAAATGTATGGGGTCAAAGTTGTTGCCATCATGTGGTGCATTTGTTAGAAAAATAACAACACAGGCAACGCAGTATATAAAAGCAATTTTGCTCAATATTGCAGTGGTTCAGGAGTAGAGGAGTCAGCTTACACAAACAGACCGTATAGCAAAAATGATGGATGATATTAACTCTAATCTTCGGAAGTTATTAGTTTTATGGGGACGCATGGCTTTTCTTCTTCTTTTTTAAAAGTGGGTTCAAGTTTTTATGTACTTTCCTTACTAGATGTTATTGGATCAGAACAGAGATCTGACACAAGCCCCATAAGCTCCAGAAACAATTTTGCAGTTGTATTGGTTGCAACGTTATAACATATCCAGACAGTTGCCATCCAACATGTCGAATCCACTACCTTCGCCTCGATAATATGCAGCCTGTTTTGCCAAATGCCTCTCTGGAAAAGTGCATTTCACGGTATCAAATGATCAGATTGTCTGGAAGGCTTGAGGATATCATGTTGAACACTTTGTCAAAATAAACCTCTTTTATAGATTTCTCTGAATGATTTGGACTTTCTTTGACAGAAAAAAATGCAGCCGCTACAAGTGAAAGTGTATACTGCAGTGTTAATCCAATAAGTCTTTAGACCTAACCTATGAAGATGTCATAGGTTGTTGAGCTTGCACATAAAGCTGCCGGGCTGCCTTGGGTAGACCACATGTCTGCTTCAGGTATATATGGTAGTATCACTTTCTTGGGTGGAGTCTTGCAGCAGTGTGATATGGACAAATATAACACTGGTTAAGGCAAAGACACATTGTTGGATCAGCGACAGAGTGCTTTAAAGTGTCTTGGTACCACACCTTTAACGTCTTGGTGTTCTGCATATTAAAAGCAGAAATGGAAAACCAGAGGATTACTGGTGGTAATGTAAACATCCCTGCTGGTTCATTAAACCAATCTAAACCTAAATTCCTGACCTTTGGCTACAATCAAATGACTGAATAACCAGTAAAATAATAGATACTGTAGCTACTGTAGATGCTATAGAACCTTTAATGTTTGCAAACAGTGATGACATTGGTGTAAACGTGTGAACATTTAGGTCTCAGAAGTATTACGGAGTTAGAGTGTTTTTCACATTTTTAAAAACTTTAATAAATTTAAGACTTTCAGATACTTATGGTATCATTGACGTAACGAAAGACGTAAGTGGCCAAGTAAAGCCGAACGTACACCCGCGGAAAATGTTGCGGGCATACAAGTTACGAAGTGCGTATAATATGGACAAAATCTAGACTATCATGACATACACCCAAAGTTATGTGTCCTGAAATCCGAAGTCCTGCCCAAGGACGTAAGACGTAAAATGTATATAATGGATTAGATTTATATAGCGCTTTTCTAGACACTCAAAGCACTTCACAGAGAAGTGAGAACTCATCATTCATTTTTGCAACTCATTCATTTATCATTCATTCTCCGGTGTGAGCGGCACCGGGGGCAAGGGTGACGTGTCCTGACCAAGGACACAACGGCAGCGATTTTGGATGGTAAGAGGCGGGGAGCGAACCTGCAACCCTCAGGTTTCTGGCTCTACCCACTACGCCATGCCGCCCCTGAATATATATATATATATATATATATATATATATATATATATATATATATATATATATATATATATATATATATATATATAAATCATTGTAAAGAAACCTGAGAACTATGTTCTCACAGTTAGCTGTACCTGCATGGCAGGGTGGGTATTGTCATAACGTTTAATTATTATTAATTTATTGAAAAATGTGTACTTTCTTACAATTTCTTAGCTCGATCCTAATTTTGACTGCAAATTTCGTAAGCTATGTTGTCACTTTAGTCAAATATTACAAGCTAATGCTGCACTTTAAGTATTAATCTACAACTGAACCAGGCAGAACTAGAGTAGATAAATAACATTATTTCCCTCTTGTTTTTATGTGTTTTTTTTATTTTTGCCTTTTGGTTTGGGACCCTTTGGGACTGTGTGACAAGGGGTGGCACTTTCATGACTTCTGCGGTGCTTTTTTGTGAACTTCTGGATCTGCCTCTCGGGAGCCTTTTGGCCATGGAGACCAGCTGCTGGGACTGTGCCACACCAGAGTCCGTTTGGAGAGACTGGAGGAGATGCGGATTAAGAGACAGGGCTGCGGAGCTGGAGCTGAGCGCCGCGATGGACAAGCTTCACAGTGTCTTGGCTGAATTAGGAGGTATCGGACACCTTGGTCTCTTTGGACGTATCCTTGCTCATCCATGCGGACTGGACACTGGCCAAGAGTTGAGGGACGGCCGAGGGTGGAGTTGGCTTTCTTGGTTGCTTTGTTGGGTCTGCTCCTGTCTCTGGTCATGCTTCCCCCCACCCCAGCAGACGATGGCGTGGAACTCGACAGACACCACATACCACAGTATGTTTTTGTTGTTGTTGTTTTACATTTGTGGCTGTGTGTAGAAGTGGCTGGTTGCATCAGCTCTGCTCTTTTAATATCCATTGTGTTCTTTGATGTTTCCCTCTTACACACATGATTAGGTGTGCTATGGCTATGAGTTTTTTCCCCCTTGGCCTCAGTCTGGACCCCTTCTCCAGGGCCCAGGCTTAGACTGAATTTATTTTTCCTCACCCCCCAGCGTTTACCTGTTTCTCACCTTTTTTTGTAAGAGGCGCCGGAAGTTGGCAGACCCGTCAGCGATCCTGTTCTGTCTCCCTGTAATGTTTGTCTGTTCTTCAATGGGATTGTGCTGAAAATCTTAATTTCCCTTCGGGGATTATTAAAGTATTTCTGATTTTGATTCTGATTCTGATCAATTGTGCTTTACTTCCGGGACCTCTGCATACGTTTGATGACGTAGGCTGTAAAAGGGACTATACACAGTCTCATTTTCAGAGCCATTGTTACAATGGACAAACAAATGGGGCAGCCATGACAGGTTCATCCATCAGCTAGTCTGGAATTTAGTGTAATGTCTGACTTTCCCTTTCTTTCCGTCTTGCCCAGCATTTTTTGCTATAACATTGTGACAAGTCCTTGGGTATGTGCCCCAAATATGATCCGATCTGCACAACTTGCAACTGCGAGCGCCAAATCAGCACGCAAGAATTCCCGAATACAACATTTTCATTGGCATCCGAGCAGCCGAAATGTAATAGAGCGACTAACTCTATAAGTCTGCCGGAGTGGACGAGGAACTGTGCAAATATACCACAGAGCCAAGACCCCAGTATAGCAGTGAAGGCATGTGTAGACTTTGGACAATACTTGATAACAATTTGAAATGGATCCCCTTTTTCAATGTGCAAACTAAAGCACCCAGCAGACTTCCCTTAGCAGTGGGTTTTAGGAGCGGAGAAGGCGGGGGGTTTATTTCGAGATCCGTGAAATGAAATCTATGGGAACATGAGAACATCTGTCTGCGAATAATTGGGCAAATATTTTGAATTAAAACAGCTTTTCCGCTGTCAAACATGGTATGTCAAACAACGGCTGTTAGCGAGAGTGTTGAAACTGAAGGACTCAGCAAGCAAGTGTCAGAGCGCTGACTGTGCATCAACCATTCCGTCAGTGGGAAGTCAGACAAACGCAGGCAGTTAAAATTGGCGTCAAAGTCCATTCATCATCACACGATACTGAGTCGAACAAAACTGTCATTTTTGTGATGCCCGTTTCACAACACCTCTTTTGCCTTTTCAAGCGTGAACGACCCTTTTTTCTGGGTCGCTTACGTTTCCCGCCCTGTTATGTTGCAAGTAATGCTGCTGATGATGTCACACATTTACCCCACTGACCCAGAATTTAACAAGGCTCCTTTATTTTAAGACAATATTAAAGTCAACATTTCTCAACATCAATGAGCCTGGTAGATTACAATAAAAAATAAGGAAATCCCTTGTTTCGCAGGTTTCACTGCTCTTCAGGGAAATCCCCTGAAGAGCAGTGAAACCTGCGAAACAGGCTTGTAGGGATGAAATAGCCTCTGTGTTTTTTCCTGACCAAACTTATATTCCGCTCAACCCCGGTATTGAGAACTGTGTAACGGATAAACCACAGAAATCTCGACTATATATTGATATATGTTAGGTCAAGAAAAAACACAAGAGGCTATATCATCCCCGCAAGCCTGTTTCGCACGTTTCCCTGCTCATCAGGGGATTTTATTGAAGTGTCTGTAGCTGTTACATGTATATATATGGTACATTGCATGTGGGTGTGGCCATTGTTGCACAATAGCGCCTTGCTTCTGTGTTGGCATGATGAGACCAGTTTGTTGTGTTTGTTTAAAGTGGACATGCTGGGGCGGTATATAATAAAGACAAAGAAGTAAGGCGCTATTGTGCAACAATGGCCGCACTCCCATGTAATGTACTCTATATATACATGTAAAAGCTACCAACACTTCAATAAAATCCCCTGACGAGCAGGGAAACCTGCGAAACAGGCTTGTAGGGATGATATAGCCTCTTGTGTTTTTTCCTGACCTAACATATATTCCACTCTACTCCGGTATTGAGCACTGTATAACGGATAAACCACATAAACCTTGACTATATATATATATATATATATATATATATATATATATATATATATATATATATATATATATATATGTATGTAATCAGTATTTTAATGTGATTAGATGACGCATCAAAATAAATTCAATATCTAAATCACTACACTAACTTTACTTCAAAACTGTATTAAAAAGGTTTCAGTAACTTGTAGTTACAATTCAAGGAAGTGCTCTTTGTGGTTGTTTAGGGCTACAAACACTTCAGGGACGGGGGGGCATATTCATGGCAACCAGTCACTGAAGTAGCTGATCATCACTGTGGTTGTTTGTTTGTTCTACTTTGATGAACTGAATGGACACAGTTATACTTTGTCTCGGCTACGTTTTTATTCAGCAGTGAGTCCACGTAGTTTTAGTTCAGTTCAGCCGCATGGCGACTGTGTCCATTCAAGAACCTACAGTGGTTCTTAACCTTGTTGGAGGTACCGAACCACACCAGTTTCATATGCGCATTAACCGAACCCTTCTTTAGTGAAAAATAAAATGTTGTTTTTTTTCAAATTCAAGACAAAGTTATATGTTTTTGGTAACACTTTAGTATGGGGAACATATTCTAAGTAACAAAGACTTAATTTAGAGTTTTTTGGACACTAGGGGAACATATTCTAAGTAACAAAGACTTAATTTAGAGTTATTTTGTTAGTGTTAGAGTTAAAGGGTTAGGGCCAGGGTTAGAGGGTTAGGGTTATAATAACGCCATGCCAAATAAGGCATTAAAAAGTACTTAATAATGACTAGTTAAGAGCCAATATGTTACTAATTTGCATGTTAATAAGCAACTAATTAATGGTGAATATGTTCCCCATACTAAAGTGTTACCATGTTTCATTACTGGTGCAGAAAATGAACCGTGCATGAACATCACCTTGTTCAAAGAACACAACCAACACAGTGCATAAACGCACAACAAATTACACACCTGCAGATCAGTTTGACTTCTGCTGTTTCCGTAACCGTAATACGCCAATAGGGAGAAGTTTTTATTTACACAATGAGTCGGGTGTGTCTTGACCTCCGCCGAACCCCTGAGCCCGACTCACCAAACCCCTAGGGTTCGATCGAACCCAGGTTAAGAACCACTGACCTAAAGAGATGAATACTAACTTCAAATTGCATCGAACGGTGCCATGGTGAAAGACTTGTGGGCGTATTTCTAAAACAATCGTATTAATAATAATAATAATAATTATTATTATTATTATCTTTATTGTCTCCTCTGAGAAATTTGTATTGGACATCAAGACACAGCGTTTTACATACATACCGTACATACATACATACATACATACATACGTACATACAGTTCATCCGACAATACAGTGACGACAGTGAACGATGCGCAGGTATATCAGTTAGTTATGAGATCACACATTACACTTTAAATTGACAATGTTGCCAAGCCTTTTACCCAAAGATATGTAAAAACAAACTGTTCAGATTTTTTGCCCATTTGTTCAGTGGCATAGGGAGGAGACTTTTTGTTTCCTTATCAATTTTTTTTTACCTTTTGATATAAAATTTGGACATTATCTGGAATTTAAACTCATGACAATATATTAAATATTAAATATTAAATTAAACTGAATTGCAATTGTCAATTTAGTCATTTTGTTTGTTGTTCATACAAGATTATTTATAGTAAATACAAATATTTATTAATTACATTTACAACTTGTCAATTATTAGTAATACATTATTTATTGTCTCTAACATCTTGCTATACATATTGCTTCCTATTGAAGCTATATTGTTTGGGGGATCTCTGTGTACACAAGGTTCTTGTTCACAGCTCCCCCCTGCAATCCGAGGGTAAAAATTCCCTTTCCATTTCCTTTTGCTTTGTGAAACCTGTTCCAAATCCACACATCAGTCTTCTTCTTGGTCTCACAGCAAGTGTTATGTAAATCTATAAGTCCATTGAGACTTGGGGAGCAGCGAGGCTTACTATGTAAATCATTAGGCCTGTAGCGTGTATAAGCATGGGGTGAATCACTATTACTAAAATAACTAACTCAAACCAAAATACACAACTACACAGAATACATAACAGGTGTTTTTTTTTTTTGCTCAAAGGAAGACGTTCATTAAGAAAACTGTCCAATAACAACAATTTCTGGGGTTCAATTGCAGCTACCAACTCAGTAAGTATCAATATGTCGGAGACAGCGTTGCACAAATAAAGGAAATCCAAATCCATTGTCAGCATCATATCTTTGTTCTGGATGGACGAAAACCGACACACATCATGCAAAGTCTAACCATTGGTTCTACATTGGTAGCAAGCAGCACTTTGGACTTGTTTTTATTGCTACATAATACCCTAAGTAGTGTAATTATAGTCGGGGTGTATTTAGGCTTATCAACCCACGGATACATATATTACAGGGAATCCTGTTTTTAAACAGGAGTGAGTAGAGATAGGTACTGTTGCGAACATAAACGGTAATAATCGGCACCACAAGTTCTTGGAGGTGACATTGTGCAAAAAAACGTCTTGTAATTAATTTAGCGTCAATCCAGAGGCACACAGAGTCTGACACTCTTTTTAAACTTTATTTCTGACCTTATCAGCAGTGTTTAGGTCCAACTTACTCATTATACTGTACACCAATTACGCAGTGGCGGGCCGTGCGTTTCCCACCTAGGCTTTCAGTGATCTCCGACTTCAATGATTACCTCTCAAAATACCATAATTGATGTCACCACATGACAATTGCTGGAGAAATACTATACAGGAACACATGTACACCATACTGGGCATCTGGCGCATTTAAAAATCTATTAAAACGCATCAGCAATTAAAACATATACCGTAAATTTCTCTGCTTGACTTATGGAACTTCCGGTCAATAAAGTTTGATTCAAAGTACACACTTATCAAAGATATATTAACTGCCCTGACCACATGATAGCAACAAATACACATGGAACAATGTTAATTAAATGACAAGCATGACACACTTAACAACAAGAGTTTTAACAACAAGAGTTTACAACTTCTAGTTGTAACAGAACAACTACTGTCAACAACTTGTGATCTGATTGGCTATCGCAACTGTCTCTCAACTGTATGTGTTCTCAAATTCATCCGCTAACGATCCAGGTAAGTATCCAATCACAGGACGCGTAAATGTCACGTTCAACGTGAGGCCATTTAGAAGGCCTTACTGACAACAACTCGTGATCTGATTGGCTATTGCAACTGTCTATCAACTGTATGTCCCCGTTCACTTACAGTGCACAGACGCCTGCATTGTTGATTCTGAAGGCATCTGGCAGATTTGGTACAGCATGGCAACATAAGATTGCTGAATTCTGATTGGATACAAACTAAAACTAAAAACAACAGCACTGGGAGGAGCATAATATGACATGAAAACAATATGAATACTTTTAGATATTTAGGGAAAGTAAATATGTTTTTTATTTTTAATTATGATCACAATGTTTGCAGAGAAGGCCTTGGTTGACCCTGACGGCACACCACTGCAATTACGGTTACGCTGAGCGAGGTACATATATTTGCTTTGGATTTTATTTTATATTGTTAGATTTTAATTAATTTATTATTTTATTTCTATCAATAAAGTATTACAATTGCTATTCTGTTCATGTGCATGTCACACGATTGAGTACAAATGAAATACATTGTTTTTAAACACAATTTGTATGATTTTATTGCACCGTGTTTACCCTCTTGGGACATTTTAATTATTAACGAGACATACAAATCATTACATTTTTGAAGGACGTACAACTATTTTGGGTTGGGTTTTTTTTGTCAGTTTTTTTTAATCTATTTTCTCAAACTTCAGTCCTTAACAAAAATATAAACACGTCATTTTTCTCTCTCTCTGTCTTTTATTTTTATTTTTACCTTTCTTTACCCAGGATCCTTTGACATTAATCATCTATTTTGCAAGGGAGTCCTGCCGTATACATGTGTACACCATTGTGGGTGGCACTGGGAGCAAGGCGGGTGATGTGTATTGCCCAAGGACACAACGGAAAAATGACTAATATGGCAGAAGCTGGATTTGCACCAGGAACCAGAGGTGGTTAGTATCGATCTTATTCATTAACATCAACGTTTATACAGTGTACTTTATTTAGTGATGGAAGACATAAAGGTCCAAGTTAGACAACAATATTTACATGTAAACCAGCAATTAGAAATAATTCACTGCATAGTTTGTATTAACAGTAAATAGTCAAACAGTTCATTTAGCGATCTGTTTGTATGTCTCTGATGATCACATTACCACAAGGGTCATTTAACCACATTAAATCATTACCAACAGCCCCAAATAGCAGTGTGAATTTGTAGTTATCTGTTGTATACAGACCTTGACAGTAGAGATGTCCGATACCTGCCGATATTATCGGCCAATAAATTCGTTAAAATGCAACATCGGAAATTATCGGTATTGATTTTTTCATTATTGGTATCGTATTTTATTAAATCAACATAAAAAACACAAGATACACTTACAATTAGTGCACCAACCCAAAAAACCTTCCTCTCATTCACACAAAAGGGTTGTTTCTTTCTGTTATTAATATTCTGGTTCCTACATTATATATCAATATATATCAATACAGTCTGCAAGGGATACAATTCGTAAGCACACATGATTGTGTGTGCTGCTGGTCCACTAATAGTACTAACCTTTAACAGTAAATTTGACTAATTTTCATTAATTACTAGTTTCAATGTAACTGTTTTATATTGTTTTACTTTCTTTTCTATTCATGAAAATGTTTTTATTTTTTTTAATCTTATTTAATTGTATTATTATTTTTTTTTTAAAGTACCTTACCTTCACCATACCTGGTTGTCCAAATTAGGCATAATCATGTGTTAATTCCACGACTGTATATATCGGTTGATATCGGTATCGGTTGATATCGGTATCGGTAATTAAAGAGTTGGACAATATCGGAATATCGGATATCGGCAAAAAGCCATTATCGGACATCCCTACTTGACAGTTATTAGTGCAACCTTATTAGCATGTAGCCTTCAATAATTCAATATCCAACAAAAAAAAACATTTATGTTGCACACACACACACGCACACACACACACACACACACACACACACACACACACACACACACACACACCAACTACGGTTGTAGTCCAAGAACCGTTACAAATATCGATTAAACATATCAGAAGTTACAAGTCACTCAATACATTAGTAGTTTTTTTCACTGAATACATACTTACTCAAATAATTACTGAATTTTAGTGACTATTTTTAGTAATAGAACTCTTAGATGAGTACAACGTTTTCCTACTTGATCCTCCTCTGCCAGGAATCCTCCAGTTTCTGGACAACCGCTCCACCATCTGAGCCACACTGCCCTTTTAGTAAATTTTAAGCATTTTGAAGTTGATCTGCCGTTTCTTTTCTTTTCTCCTCTGCCCCCCTCCCCCTTGTGGAGGGGGGCGGCACAGGTCCGGTGGCCATGGATGACGTGCTAGCTGTCCAGAGTCGGGACCCGGGGTGGACCGCTCGCCTGTGCATCAGTTGGGGACATCTCTGCGCTGCTGACCCGCCTCTGCTCGAGATGGTTTCCCGCTGACACCACTATGGACTGGACTCTCACTATTATGTTAGATCCACTATGGACTGGACTTTCACAATATTATGTTAGACCCACTCGACGTCCGTTGCATCCGGTCTCCCCTAGAGGGGGGGGGGTGAGTTTTTCCTTGCCCTTATGTGGGCTCTGAACCGAGGATGTCGTTGTGGCTTGTGCAGCCCTTTGAAACACTTATGATTTAGGGCTATATAAATAAACATTGATTGATTGATTGATTGATTGAATGCTTTTTGATCAGCTAATCTAAGAGGGCAACATTAGTAAAATAACTTATGCTATGCAAATTTATACAAATTGAGAAACTGTGACATTTGATCAAAAAGGCATTAAAGGGCTGATTTTTTAATATCATTTTTTTAATGTTTGGTATTTTTGTTTAGGGCTGAAATAACTGAGAAAATTGAGGAAATAATCCATCCATCCATCCATTTTCTACCGCTTATTTCAAATAATATTAATCCAAAATGTGTTTATGGCCTTTGAAAAATGAATGACTTGTGTCTCTTGTTTGGCTTTGGGGTATTGTCAAATAACTGCCAGTGCATTGTACACCTGTGAAACAATTGGATATTGACATTTTAAAATTTAACGTGATAAAAACCCTCCTAGGAAAAATCTTGTGTAATGGAGCAATACAGCAAAAACTTACTGAAAGGACAAAAAAGTACCAATTAATACTGTTAACGGCTGAAATGTAAACAATGTAAACAATACCATCCCGACACGTAAGAGTACGTAGTTGTTTTTAATTGCTTTGATAAATGTTTGCCCAGTAAACACATCCATCTTTAACATAAAACACTTATTGGTTCCCTGGAATATACAGTGAAATACCTGGTACATTCTATTACACGGCTCATGGGTTGCAAAAAATGCAATGGTTTGGGTTAAGTAACTACTACTGTTTCAATACTGTATATGTCGCTCCATGGACTAATATATTGTAGCAAAAAAAAAAAATACTCAGATGATCTCGAGAGAATACTAACTCCGACATTCTTTCACATTTTTATTGTCAACATTCATCTCCAGGCACAGTAGCTGTATTTGGCTGACACAGCTCCCCCATGAGACGCCATTTTCCTACTGCAATTATACTGCAAGGTTGCACAGAAGAAAACATGGGTTTTACATTCTACATTTACGTCGATGCTGACTTTCCAATATCAGGGAAGGACCTAGTTCAGTCTAAAAGTCATTCTTCCAGAAGCATTTTTACACCTTGTTTGCAAAAAGATACGTCGCAAACATACACGTTCACCCACAGGTTTTCAACAAGGTCAAATTGGCCATGCCACCAACACATTACTTTTTTTCCACGGACGCCTGAGCCCGCGTGTGCTGGAGATTTGTGTACACACTGTCCACCGCAAGTGTTTATCCAGCACTGAGATTCACTGAAGGACACCTACACTGGTCTGCTGTTCAGCCTTTTGATTAAACACGGCGGGAAAATGTTTGCCTGGAAACGCCAAATATTTGTTCATTGGGCTTTACCCACCGCTAAGCTCTTAAAATATGTAGTGATTGATACGAGAGCACAGGAGGTCTAAAACTTTTTTCCGCAAATATCATATCACCTCAAATAGAATCCATTAAAAACGTACGATTTGCTGTTAGGTTTGGCATTAAAGTAATAATGCATTTCTACAGTTGGTCTACACAACTGTAAAAATTAGATGAATACATTTATGAAGTAAGTGGAGTTGATTGATGGTTTGTTTATGCCTGAGCTTAACACAACTTTAAAGGCCTACTGAAACCCACTACTACCGACCACGCAGTCTGATAGTTTATATATCAATGATGAAATCTTAACATTGCAACACATGCCAATACGGCCGGGTTAGCCTACTAAAGTGCAATTTTAAATTTTGCGCGAAATATCCTGCTGAAAATGTCTCGGTATGATGACGCCGGCACGTGATGTCACGGATTGTCGAGGACATTTTGGGACAGCATGGTGGCCAGCTATTAAGTCGTCTGTTTTCATCGCAAAATTCCACAGTATTCTGGACATCTGTGTTGGTGAATCTTTTGCAATTTGTTCAATGAACAATGGAGACAGCAAAGAAGAAAGCTGTAGGTGGGAAGCGGTGTATTGCAGCCGACTGCAGCAACAACACAAACACAGCCGGTGTTTCATTGTTTACATTCCCGGAAGATTACAGTCAAGCTTTACCATTGGCCTGTGGAGAACTGGGACAACAGAGACTCTTACCAGGAGGACTGTGAGTTGGATGCGCAGACACGGTACCGTGAGTACGCATGCAGCTGCGGTTTCGAAACATTTGATCGCTTGCCCGTACGTGCGTGCCGCTATGTGCATGTCACGTACGTAACTTTGGGGACTTTGGGGAAATATATGTGCTGTATGAACTTTGGGGAGGTGAACGGTACTTTGGGCTGTGGGATTGAGTGTGTTATGCAGGTGTTTGAGTTGTATTGGCGGGTTATATGGACGGGAGGGGGGATGTGTTTGTTATGCGGGATTCATTTGTGGCATATTAAATATAAGCCTGGTTGTGTTGTGGCTAATAGAGTATATATATGTCTTGTGTTTATTTACTGTTTTAGTCATTCCCAGCTGAATATCAGGTCCCACCTGCCTCTCACAGCATCTTCCCTATCTGAATCGCTCCCACTGCCCTCTAGTCCTTCACTCTCACTTTCCTCATCCACAAATCTTTCATCCTCGCTCAAATTAATGGGGAAATCGTCACTTTCTCGGTCCGAATCGCTCTCGCTGCTGGTGGCCATCATTGTAAACAATGTGCGGATGTGAGGAGCTCCACAACCTGTGACATCACGCTACTCGTCTGCTACTTCCGGTACAGGCAAGGCTTTTTTATCAGCGACCAAAAGTTGCGTACTTTATCGTCGATGTTCTCTCCTAAATCCTTTCAGCAAAAATATGCCAATATCGCGAAATGATCAAGTATGACACATAGAATGGACCTGCTATCCCCGTTTAAATAAGAAAATCGCATTTTAGTAGGCCTTTAAGGACACATTAAGGACTGGAATTTAATAAACACATTCTCATTATGTATTATTTGCTCCTAAAAATAATGTCAATTAGTTTTTAGGTAATGGGTAGATAACCAACTGTACTTGGAACGCCCTCTTTCCATCGCCAGACTCAATATGCCGCCGCCTCTTGGTGTGACATCATCTACAGAACTAGAGACCTTTCCCCGACATAGACAGTGTTAATGAAAGCATTTAAAACTATTATTTTGATCACTTATTGACTGCACATGTTTGTGTCACCCTTGTCCAAAGTTTCGTTCAAATCTAATCTGAAAAAACTGTCACTTTCAGACTTCCCTGTTCTTCCATCTTCTCTTCCGTAGACACCATAGCCACCTTTTTCTCATGCTCTTTCAGCATTTATTCAAGCATCTTAAGGAATGCTTGAATAAATGACATTGAAAAGGGTAAAAGAAACCAGATTTTTGGGAGTATTAATAGAAGATCAAATGAAGTGGAAATATCTAATACAAAACATACAACATAAGGTGGCAACAAACATTTCAAAAAGGAATAAAGCAAAATACATCCTGGGCGAAAAATCACTTCATATTCTTTACTGCTCGCTAGTGTTACCATATCTGAGTTATTGTGCAGAAATATGAGGAAATAAATCAAATCAAATCAAATCAACTTTATTTATAAAGCACATTTAAAATGTACCACAGGGGTAGCCAAAGTGCTGTACAATGAGCAGGTTAAAAGATAAAACGAGTACCGAGCAAACACAACACAACACAAACAGAACACGATAAAAAATAAATAATTAAAATAGAATTAATAAAAACATAAAAACATAAAAACAGGATCACAGCAGGTGTATTATGGGGCGCCATTGCAGGATGGATATCACTCAGTGTTAAAAGCCATGGAATAAAAGTATGTTTTTAAGAGAGATTTAAAAACAGGAAGAGAGGAGGCTTGTCTAACACTCAGGGGTAGGTCGTTCCAGAGCTTGGGAGCAGCAACGGCGAAAGCTCTGTCACCTCTAAGCTTCAGCCTTGGGTCAGGGACCGTCAACAGCAGCTGATCGGCTGATCTTAAGGATCGGGTGGGGCAGTAAGGCTGAAGGAGGTCGGAGAGATAGGTTGGCGCGAGGTTGTTTAGACATTTAAAAACAAATAAAAGGAGTTTAAAATTTATTCGGTAACACACAGGGAGCCAGTGAAGGGACGCTAAAATAGGGGTGATGTGCTCACGTCTGCGGGTCTGTGTTAGCAGACGAGCAGCAGAGTTCTGCACGAGCTGCAGGCGGGCGAGGGAGGCCTGGCTAATGCCTACATACAGGGCATTACAGTAATCAAGACGAGTCGAGATAAAAGCGTGGATTAATTTCTCAAGATCATGTCTTGATAGAAGCGGTTTCACTTTCGCTATTTGGCGTAATTGATAAAAGCTTTTTTGAACGACGCTGCTGATTTGTTTTTCGAATTTAAAATCTGAGTCAAACTTTACCCCCAGGTTTGTGACAGAGTCGCTGAGATACGGGGTCAGAGTGCCGAGGTCAACGTTGGGGGAGGGAGAGCGACTTGGACCGAACAACATAACTTCTGTTTTGTCTTCATTTAGGCTCAGGAAGTTAACTGAAAGCCAGACTTTGATGTCGTGCAGGCAGTCAATAAGACTTTGAACCGTGTTATTTTGTGCCATGGGAAAATAAATCTGGCAATCATCGGCATAAAAATGAAATGCAATACTGTACTTCCTAAAAATAGAACCAAGGGGGAGAAGGTAAAGCGCAAATAAAATTGGGGCAAGGATTGAGCCCTGGGGGACCCCATGTGGTAAAGGAGCTGTGGACGACATAAAACTGTCTACTTTTACACAATAACTACACATGTGCGCTACATTCGCTAACCGTGTTACAAAAAAGATCAGTTAGAATAATACATAATGTTGTATATAGAGAACATACAAACCCTTTGTTTATTCCGTCAAAAATATTAATGTTTGGTGATTTGGTAAAATTGCAAACAGCTAAAATGATGTACAAAGCAAACTATAACCTGCTACCAACAACAATTATTCTCAACTAAAGAGCAGAAATATAACCTTAGAGGAAAAAATAATTTAAAACATTTATATGCACGTACAACACTTAGAACTTTTAGCATATCAGTATGTGGAATTAAATTATGGAATGGATTAAGTAAAGAAGTTAAAAATTGTACTCATATGGTCCAGTTCAAGAGGTTGTTCAAAATAATAGTGCTTACAAAGTACAAAGAAGAAGAATTATGAGAAATACTTCCATCCTTATTGAAAATAAGATATTTTTCATCTCAGTATGTTAATAATGACTGAATTAATTAATTAAATATTACAAAATTGTTGTGTATACTAATTCATAGATGTTATTTTATTATATAAAAAGGTCAGTAAATGATTCTATGCATTTGTAAACGCTCTGAAGTGGGAAAGGGGTAGGATTAAATAAGTTTTGCTTCTTCCTACTCCTTTTCGGGCATGATGTAAAATGAAATTATATGAAATTGTGTGATGTATTATGCTGTAAGTGTGTTCATGTTCGAAATAAACTAAAGAAAGAAAGAAAGAAAACATCAGCAGAAGAGGACACAAAAAAAAATACTAGTGGCTTACCTTCTTTTTCTCTTGTTTTTGCTCCTGATTTTTGGATTCAAATTTGGCTTGAGTCTTTTGAACTCAGATCAAAACCCTTCTTATTCAAAGTCAGAATAGTTAAAATATTTGCTCCAAATTACACTCTTCTCATTTTGCGCGAGTCAATTTGACTGCAGAGGTCCATACTTTCTGGAGGAAATCTTTGATAATTCCTTTATCTTCTGTGCAAAAATAACATGATTCCAGATGAATATGCGCCCAAAACACATATCACACAATATGAAAATGCCTCCAGTCTTCTGTGGGTGACGTCAGCCGGCTGATGCAGGCCTGCCCACATATTTGAGCTAAAAGTGGACTAAAATCGATACAATGTTTATTTTTGGGGGACTTAAACCTCAAGACATACTTTTTAGGTCCAGAACTATGAAATAAGATCCAATGTTGTTAGAGTTAGATCGGCCCTTTAAAACTAAAAACCCAAAACAACTAGAGAAGGTATATACTGAACAAAAATATAAACACACCACTTTTGTTTTTGCTCCCATTTTTCAGGAGTTGAACTTTTATTATATACATAAAATACCTATTCCTCTCAAATATTGTTCACAAATCTGTCTAAATCTGTGTTAATGAGCACTTCTTTTTTCACAAGATGATCCATCCCACCTCACAGGTGTGGTATATCAAGATGGTGATTAAACCACATGATTATTGCACAGTTGTGCCTTAGGCTGCCCACAATAAAAGGCCAGACTGAAATGTGCTGTTTTGCTTTATTGGGGTCTGGGGGTGTCAGTATCTGACGTGACCACCATTTGCCTCATCCAGTGCAGCACATCTTTGCATATAGTTGATCAGGTTGTTGATTGTGACCTGTGGAATGTTGGTCCACTCCTCTTCAATGGCTGTGTGAAGTTGCTGGATATTAGCAAGAACTGGAACATGCTGTCGTATACGCCAATCGACAGCATCTCAAACATGCTCAATAGATTAAATGTCCGGTGAGTATGCTGGCCATGCAAGAACTGGGATGTTTTCAGCTTCCAGGAATTGTGTACCGTGTTTTTCGGACTATAAGTCGCTCCGGAGTATAAGTCGCACCGGCCAAAAATGCATAATAAAAAAGGAAACAAAGTCGCATTTTTTGGGGAAATTTTATTGATAAAACCCAACACCAAGAATAGACATTTGAAAGGCAATTTAAAATAAATAAAGAATAGTGAACAACAGGCTGAATAAGTGTACGTTATATGACGCATAAACAACCAACTTAAGACCAACTTTTATTCTCTGGCTTTTAACACTACGTGAGTTGTGTGGTCCTTTGTTGTCCTCTGTGTTTTTAAAATGTTGATTTATATTTACTGTTTTACTGGTTTTACCCTTTAAAATCGTTTTTAATCATGTTTATTTTATATTGGTTTTATATGTATTTATTTGTTGTTTTTATTCAGTCATTGGTGGAGCTAAGGTTAATATTTTAATATTGTTTTTAATATTGTTGTGCAGCACTTTGGAAACATTTTGTTGTTTAAATGTGCTGTATAAATAAAGTGGATTGGATTGGATTGAGAACGTGCCTGGTATGTTAACGTAACATATTATGGTAAGAGTCATTTAAATAACTATAACATATAGAACATGCTATACGTTTACCAAACAATCTGTCACTCCTAATCGCTAAATCCCATGAAATCGTATACGTCTAGTCTCTTACGTGAATGAGCTAAATCATTTTATTTGATATTTTACGGTAATGTGTTAATAATTTCACACATAAGTCGCTCCGAGTATAAGTCGTACCGCCGGCCAAACTATGAAAAAAACTGTGACTTATAGTCCGAAAAATCCTTGCAACATAGGGCCGTGCATTGTCATGCTGCAACATGACGGGATGGTCTTGGGTAAATGGCACAACAATTGGCCTCAGGATCTCGTCACAGTATCGCTGTGCTTTCAAAATGCCATCAATAAAATGCACTTGCATTCGTTGTCCATAACATACTCCTGCCCATACCATAACCTTACCCCCACAATGGGCCAATCAATTCACAACGTTAACATCAGCAAACCACACTCCCACACAACGCCACACACGCTGTCTACCATTTGCCCTGAGCAGTGAAAACAGGGATTCATCCGTGAAGAGAACACCTCTTCACTGTGCCAGACGCCATCGGATGTGAGCATTTGCCCACTAAGTCGGTTACGACGACAAACTGTAGTCAGGTTCAAGATTCAAGATTCAAGATTGTTTATTGTCATATGCACAGTTACAATGAACATCTTGCTTTGCTAGTCCACCCTTCAACAAGTCACACAGTACTTAGATAAAATAAAAATAAAAATAAAAATGTATATACAAGGCACAGTAAGTAACATAACATTATTGCACATTCTGATTGACAGTCAACAGTATAAATATGGAGGTGACATTTGGTCACAGCAGCAGTTAAAGTGTCTTTAGTTATCAAAGGTGAAAAGTGTCTGCAGTGATGGTTCACAGTTCGGGGGTGGTCATGGTAGCTGTATTTTGTTCAAAAGAAGAGTAAAACGGGGGGGGGGGGGGGGATTCACAAGTTTGCATTCACAAGCCTGATGGCCTGTGGGTAGAAACTTTTTGTCAGTCTCGTAGTCCTGAATTTCAGGCTCCTGTATCGTCTGCCTGATGGTAGGAAGCTGAAGAGACTGTGCTGGGGGTGTGTACTGTCCTTTATGATGTTGTGTGCTCTCCTGGTGGCCCTAATGAGGACGACAAGCATCCAAATGAGCGTCCCTAAGACAGTTTCTCACAGTTTGTGCAGAAATTCTTTGGTTTTGCAAACCAATGTTTGCAGCAGCTGTCCAGGTGGCTGGTCTCAGACGAACATGGAGGTGCACCTGCTGGATGTGGTGGTCCTGGGGTGGTGTGGTTACACATAGTCTGCAGTTGTGAGACCGTTTGGATGTATTGCCAAATTCTCTGAAACACCTTTGGAGCAACTTATGGTAGATAAATTAACATTCAATTCACAGCCAACAGCTTTAGGGGACATTCCAGCAGTCAGCATGTCAACTGCACGCTCCCTCAAAACTTGCGACATCTGTGGCATTGTGCCGTGTGATAAAACTGCACATTTCAGAGTAGCCTTTTTTTGTGGGCAGCCTAAGGCACACCTGTGCAATAATCATGCTGTTTATTCAGTATCTTGGTATGCCACACCTGTAAGGTGGGATGGATTATCTTGGCAAAAAAGAAATGTTCACTAACTTCGATTTAGACAGATTTGTGAACAATATTTGAGAGGAGTAGGTCTTTTGTGTATATAGTAAAAGTTTTAGATCTTTGAGTTCAACTCATAAAAAATAGGGAGGACAGACAATTAGCAATATTACGCCACAAACACAAAATATTTTTCAAAACAACTTTGTAGATGGGTGACGAATGTACCAAAGAAAATATCCATAACATTTTGGTCAGGTTCTGTAAAAAAGTAATAATGATATCGAAGGAATGACCTGCCCTAAGAGTTTTAATAGATAGATAGATAGATAGATAGGTAGATAGATAGATAGATAGTACTTTATTGAGTATCCATCTATCTATCTATCTATTAAAACTCTTAGGGCAGGTCATTCCTTTGATATCATTATTACTACTAATAGTGCTACTAATTAATCAATTACTTATTGACATTATTACAGTACATTTATTTTGTTTTGTGTTTAACATTTTTTATTTAAAAAGATATTAATAGTGTAGGGTGATTTATTTTTAACCAAAAACCTAAATTCATTCTTCATTAGATCCATCCGATACATATTGTGATTTGAGATTTTACGTTCGCGAACAAATAATCAAGCATTTTGAACGGCTCTTTTAAGTGAACGACGAGAGTTGTTTCGAAGTTGCAAGCTGTTCGTTTGGTAGACGTTTTTTTATGCACATGTATATACCATGTCACCCAATTGGCACCTGGACTAGAAAATGAGTCAGAGTCAAAGGAAGCATAGCATTTACAGTAGATTCAATTGTATTGTTTTTACTCATAATTGTGTTTATTTTTTATTTGTATTTAAAAAAAAAATAGATTCACTTTTCTGGTTAATTTCTCTGAATTTGTTCAAGCATTTCATTATTTTATTCGTACTTATAATTAGGATTGTCAACCTATTAAAATATCTAATCGCGATTAATCACATTGTTCATAGTTAAGTCAAAATTAATCACGAATAATGGTAGTTAGACACATTTTTTAATCATAAATAAGTGTACCCCAGACGTATATTTATTTTAGTTTTAATGCCATGACTGGACAATTAGTTTTAATGAAAAGTTTTTTTAAACTTTATTTTTTTTTTTTAATAGCTCAATACAAGATGGACTTTAACACGCTTTTAATACAAATAAAATAATTACCTGCAATACGTTGGTGCTTTGCCAGATATTGTCTGTTGTAGGATACTTAATTTCATTTACTGCTCTAGGAACACTTGCATTGAGATGAGAGGAGCCACACTTCCATGTTTAGATACCAGTTTCATGCAATAATAAGACAAAATGTGGATTATTAGGTTAAGGATTTGATTGTCAAAGATGTTTGGTAATGTAATCTGTGATATTTCCACCTGAATAGATGCTTCTGATATTCTGTACATTACATGTTGTAATGGGTAATTGTATTCATATCACTCCATGACAATGTCTTACCCGTCTATTTATTAATGAAGTGTAATATTCAGCCTGCTAAACAATCTGTAATTGAGGACTATCAACCAAAACATGTTATTAAAGAATATACACACAAGATGAGGATGCCAGAAAAAAATCTCCCTTTTCTATCCCTCAAGTGATTTACTAGCATTTATATACATAGAACTATCACAGATCACATTACAAAACATCTTTGACAAACCATTATCGCAATGTAAGTCATTTTTATTTTGGGAAAGGAAATTATAGTTAACTCGTTATCATCGCGTTAACTTTGACAGCCCTATTTATTATTTTTGTGGGGTTTTTTTTTCTGTAAGTGAAAATGTACATTTCTTTTTACAATGAAAACAACAAATATAACATTATAGTCAATATTTCAGAATAATTCCGACTAATAGAATAACATTTGTATAGATTTTAATTATTTTGATCCACATCTTATCTCATAACTGCTACCAGTGATTTTTTTTTCTGGATGAAAAAATAAAAATAAATAACAATGAGCTAATCTTCTTGAACAACTCTTTGAAAGGAACGGTTCCTCAAGATCTGACTCCCTTCAAAGAGCCATACATACCATCTCTAATTGTGATGAGCAGCCATCTATCACTGGTACACTTCCATGCTGGTATCCTTTCCAAAATGCCAAAAAAGAAGCAAAAGTCTGGCTCGCGGAGGTGAAATCTTGCAAGGTTTGATGACAAAACGTGAAGGTTGTTTTTGATTTTGACATTTGAGGCATTTGGGGGAACACCAACATAAAAGCTGGGAAGCGTAACATATTCTATGGTTTTAAAATGGGAATTTAATTGCAATTTTCTTTTGAACAAACATAACCCTGAAGATTATTTCTACTAGTAATCAGTACTGCATTTGAATATCACCAATATCCAAGTAAAAATCTGCCTTTTTGTGCTTGAGGGGCTTTTTAAAATGCAGCGCTTAGCTCTTGTAGGGAAAGGAGCTTAGTAGACTGGCAACAACCAGAGAGCACAACATTAGAATTCCCATGATTGGTTAGAGGAAATGTTCCAGCTCCTCTTGATCGTGACATTTGCAGAAAGATGACGCAAATATATACACTCCGCAACCTAAACCCCAACACGACGATTCTCTGGGCCGTTGCAAAGGTATTTTCCTCTGCAAACTATGATTAATTTGTGATGCTGTGCGAATGCAGAGGATTATACATGCATGTTGGCATGTTTACTTCAACAATTTACTTATGTCGTTTGCACGGAAAAACTTGGAAGTAAAAACACGGGTTTTCCGCTCACATTTGAACACAAACACCGTCTTCCTGTGACACATCGAAGCTGCAAGTGGGTACCAACATGGAAAGGCACTAAAACTCTAGCATATTAACCAAGGTTGTCCATCAGGGTCAGGCTGATTATAGAAATGGTCACTGTTGACAGCTGGACAATCTTACATTTTCCAGTCTATTTGAGTTGAAGAGGACTCACACGGGTGGTTAGCCTGCCTTCCAGCTAATGATGGGAGAAAACAGAGTTATCGCAATGAAAGACTCATCCATCTTACGGCCGCTCCCGTGACGAAAAGCAAATATGTAGAACAAGACGCCCATACAGCGTGCGGTACTAACGCTCTTGGCCAAACACATTTTAGAGAGATAACAAGACACTTAGGAGGGCTGGGTGTCTCCCACTCGGCTGGAAAATAAATAAACCCGACTTGTTGACTCTAAATAGCTATAAACTTTGATCCAAGACTCATATTTGGAAATGTTATGTCTGTACGTTTAATACATGCAAAATATACTTATAATATGCAAAAGTAAAGTAACTAGTACGTCTACATAATATGTTATTCACATTTGTATTTTTTTTTTTTCCGTAAAAAAAATAATGGAACATAAGACATATCATATTGAACAAAAGATGATCATTTATTTTGAAGGCACGTTTTAAAAAATAAAAAATAAATACAAATAAAATAAAACATATTTGAATCAAGTTTTCAATATCATGTAATGTAACTTAAATATTGAAAATGCTATCTGCTGGGTTGATTATAATGTATTTTTTTGTCCTGTCAAACTTAACGTGATAATGCAGATTAATCATAATTATCAATTAATCTGATTAAAAATGTTGCTGATTAAAAATGTTGCAGACCTTTGAGATATTTGTGATTAGGGCTATAAAAGTACATTTTGATTGATTATTCTTCTTCTTTTCGTGTCTTTGAAGCATGTGGTTATATGACAGTTTTCCATTTCTTTACACAGTCGTTTGCATTGTCGTTGAACTCTGCGAGATCTTTTAAGCTGCACTGGTTGGGTAGCAGAGGACAGACAAGGCAGTGCTGCATCGTGTGGTCCTCTTCTCCGCATTCGCAGGTGGTTGGGCCGGTTTGGTAGCCCCATCTGGCCATAGCAGCTTTTGATTGCCCTGTTCCTGTTCTCAGGCGGTTTAGTGTCTTCCACTGGACCCTTGGTGTTTCTGACCCGGGGGGCAGGTCTTCATTGATTGATTGATCGATGTAATTTAAAAAAAAGTATCTGGCATTTTATTTGGACAAATGGCCAGTTGATCTGGTAGAATCAAACAAATCAGGGTACATACTATACATACCTAAAGGCATGATTTTTGATGAAAATCAGGCTGTTTTTGTCCCAATTTTTCCCCCTTCTGACCAAAGACGGCAAATGCCCAAATATGTTTTGTCTTATAAGATTGTCTCATAAGACTGTCAATTAGTCTGAGGTTTGCTAAGAGTGAACTTGTCCCAATAATTGACTCCAAAACAGGTCGCGTCGTAAGTATGTAAGTATTAAACTTTTCAATACTACAACTAAAACTCTTACGAAACATTACAAACTGGCCAATCGGGCAGGATAAGGGGGGGGAGGATCATCAAAATCATGAAGCAACATAACAGACACGCACTCGTGGGAGGGACACTTCAAGCTCAGGATTTCCGTGGGGGCAATAAAAACATTAAAAGTCATTAAATTGATTTTGTAAAAAATTAAGTGCCTTAAATGGCATTAAAAATGTTACAGGAAGGGCACATGATGATGCGCGGATTGTTCTCCCAACGATGCAGCAGGAACTCCGGAGAAAGTGTGCAAGTAAGAGAATGATTTCTTCACTTAAATCACACAGAGACAACACAAACCCAAGAAGAGCGTGCCTATAGCACGGGGAGCTAACAAGGAACATAAACTTACTCAACGAAAACTGTCGCATGGTAGCAAACAAAAGCACCGAACTGAGTGAGGTGAAAAGGCAGGACTAAATAGCTCTCTGATTAGTGCCTGGGAACAGGTGAGCGTCCCGAACACTAATCAGAGGCAGGTGAAAACAATCAGCACCCATGACAACCAAGAAACACAAAACAGGGGTGCTGAAACAGAACTTAAACCACAAGTGAATCAAAACCTAAATAAACGTAAACAAACTTTGATCTTGGCAATGGATCATAACAAAAAAGCATCAAATGCAATGTCCAGATGCATTAAAAATGGAATACAATTGTAGGACTTGGCCTACAGTTAAAGGGGAACATTATCACAATTTCAGAAGGGTTAAAACCATTAAAAATCAGTTCCGAATGGCTTATTTTATTTTTCAATTTTTTTTTTTAATTTTACCCATCACGCAATATCCCTAAAAAAATGCTTCAAAGTGCCTGATTTTAACCATCGTTATATACACCCGTCCATTTTCCTGTGACGTCACATAGTGAAGCCAACACAAACAAACATGACACATAGAACAGCAAGCTATAGCGACATTAGCTCGGATTCAGACTAGGATTTCAGCGGCTTAAGCGATTCAACAGATTACTCATGTATTGAAACGGATGGTTGTAGTGTGGAGGCAGGTAGTGAAAACGAAATTGAAGAAGAAACTGAAGCTATTGAGCCATATCGGTTTGAACCGTATGCAAGCGAAACCGACGAAAACGACACGACAGCCAACGACACGGGAGAAAGCGAGGACGAATTCGGCGATCGCCTTCTAACCAACGATTGGTATGTGTTTGTTTGGCATTAAAGGAAACTAACAACTATGAACTAGGTTTACAGCATATGAAATACATTTGGCAACAACATGCACTTTGAGAGTGCAGACAGCCCAATTTTCATCAATTAATATATTCTGTAGACATACCCTCATGTCAGCAGGCCAGGGAAGCTAGGGTCGACATTCTTCTCTTGATCATCTTCGGTGGCATAAGGGACGGTGTGAGCCAAGACATCCAGAGGGGTTTAGCTCGCTCGTCTGCGGGAACAAACTGCCGCCATTGCTTGCCGTGCTACCGAGGTACTTTGTCCCTGAATTGCTCACACACTCCGGCAGAGACAATGGGGGTCTGGCGGCAGATATCTTTGACTTTATCGTTGGAAATGCATCTGCTTTGAGTGTCGCAGGATATCCACACATCCTTGCCATCTCTGTCGTAGCATAGCTTTCTTCGGTAAAGTGTGCGGAACAAACGTCCGATTTCTTGCCACTTTCGCATCTTTGGGCCACTGGTGCAACTTGAATCCGTCCCTGTTCGTGTTGTTACACCCTCCGACAACACACCGATGAGGCATGATGTCTCCAAGGTACGGAAAACAGTCAAAAAAACGAAAAATAACAGAGCTGATTTGACTCGGTGTTTGTAATGTGTTTGAGAAAATGGCGGATTGCTTCCCGATGTGACGTCACAACGTGACGTCACATCGCTCCGAGAGCGAATAATAGAAAGGCGTTTAATTCGCCAAAATTCACCCATTTAGAGTTCGGAAATCGGTAAAAAAAATATATGGTCTTTTTTCTGCAACATCAAGGTATATATTGACGCTTACATAGGTCTGGTGATAATGTTCCCCTTTAATACGTCAATCAAGCAAAACGATTAATGAAAATTGACCAAAGAACAAGCACTTACAAGCGCGTGTTCCCTGCTTACGTCATAATTCATTTCCGGCATTGTTGTTTCGGTGATGAAAGTCTTCCGGCAACTTTGGGCCCTTTTCGTCGGCCAAAAATTTAGTGCATCACTAATTAATATAGATTGAAAATTAATGATCTTTGTTCTTTGGGAATCAAAATTAATCCACAGCAACACGGTGATTAATCTGGTTAAAATTGTTAATCACATAACTGTTTTTATATACTGCTGTTTCAACCTATTTAGATATTGCTGAATGCTTCTAAAAAATAATTTTTAGAGAACTCCGTTCACTCTGCCACAAACAGAGGGGAAAACATGTTTGGATACATAAACTAATAGTCATGCATTAAATGTCCTTACAAACAAGCCTCCACAGTCTTAAACCATATTGCCATTTCTCTGAGCTGTATTCATTGGTTGTAAAGCGATATCATCTAAGGTTTTTTTTTTTTTCCTAAACAGCCATTTCCCTCCGCCATTGTTATTGTTGCTATATTTAGCAGCCGAAGGTGAGGACACACGTGCCACTCATAGAGGGACATATAGGGCCTCTGTTTGGCGAGTCACCATCACAACAGGCCACTGTGTTGCCCCTCACAGTGGTCTCTGTGTCCCACTCACATTAGCATACAGGACAGCGGGTCACCACCGAGCACGCTGCAACGCGGTGAACTTCACGCCGGCACTGGTGCCAACTCACAAGATCTCAGTTTGTTTAAGACCTTGGATTGTGTATCGGACAATTTTAAAAAAGGTCGAACAGTATTTTCACGACACAGAGCTGAGCTCTTTCCTGACTCACTGAATTATAACATAGACTTCTACTTCTACTCTAAATTGATGATTTTTACTCATTACTTATGAATCTTAAATAGTATTTATTTCACTGAGACTTTGCAGCCAGGGCGACATTAATGCACAGGCTTACCCACCCAATGAGGGACACCCAATTTTGCAATGATTGGTGTTCATAGCTGTCAATCACAGACAGCGCTGCTTCATGTAGCAATTACGTATGTAGTCTCACTCAGGCCCATACTTTGCGGCCTTCTATTTGACTTCATAGTTTACTGCAATTGCATCCCTAGCACCCTAGGCGGCCAATATTTTATGGAAATCTGGAATCGCACTAGAAAGAAGACTCAATACAACGGTGCAAACATAAATTGGGCAACAAAAATAGCCATTTTCGCCAAGCAAGCTGAAGTTTCTCTGACCATCTCCTGGGGAACACAATGTGGTAAATCAAGTAAAACTCTCAGCCAGAGGGGGATGAGCTCTTCCACCTCTCTTTGTTGCTACGAGGAAACACACAAAAAAAGGTAGAATAAAGTATTATTTTCATCTGATCTTGTAGCAACACCAGCGTGCAACATGCAGCTAAAACCAACTTTTTTAATGCAGGTCTGAATCGATTGCAAAGTGTGCAGGTGTAATAAATAAATACATAAATGGGTTATACTTGTATAGCGCTTTTCTACCTCTAAGGTACTCAAAGCACTTTGACAGTATTTCCACATTCACCCATTCACACATTCACACACTGATGGCGGGAGCTGCCATCAGGAGCAAGGGGTGAAGTGTCTTGCCCAAGGACACAACGGACGTGACTAGGATGGTAGAAGGTGGGGATTGAACCCCAGTAACCAGCAACCCTCCGATTGCTGGCACGGCCACTCTACCAACTTCACCACGCCGACCCATACCTAATGTTGTTAGCATTAAAATATATGTTAAACACAAGTTCAGTTTGGTCTATCAACACATAGGGAGGTTAGAGATAGATAACAGTAAAATATGTATTTAAATGTTTAACAAGAGCCTCTTCTCACCCACAGTAAATACTATGCTTTCTGTAAAGAAGCCACAATACATCTCAACATTCTAATTGCTCACTTTATTTGAATATTTTTACTTTAAATACTTAAGTACATTTTATATCAGGTATTGTAAGGCTTTTACTTAAGTACTACTGTATTATGAAAGGTGGCTAACTTCAATCAAAGTTATTTTCTGGCCAAATAATTTTACTTTTACTCAAGTATTGCTTTTGAAGTACTTTATGGACTGACCACTAGCTATCCTATGTTACCATTAGTGGTTTGTCAGAACATGTTTTTTTTTTTTAAAACGTCTTTTTTCCACATTTATTAATTATACAGAATACAAACTGCTTGTCAGATCGAGGATTTTGTTTGGCATTCAGTCTGTCACTCACCGCTGTCTAACACACAAACACGCGCGAGGAATGCTTGCAGTTCGCAAATTACAATTTGCAATAATGTTTTTGTTGTCTATGAATGTTCTCATTCATCCAGGTCATTTATACATCTCAGGGCATTCAATCGATCTCAACTGGACTTGTTGGTTTATCTTAGAAGACGTTTTGCCTCTCATCCGAGTAGGCTTCATCAGTTCATGCTCGTAGACTTAGATTGGTCAGATCTAGTCTTAGACTTAGATTGGTCAGGGGCCGTATTTATCAAGCGTCTTAGAATTACTCCTAAGAAGTCTGCTAAGAGTTGACTTATGAGTAAATAAATTATTCGCTGAAAGCTGCACTTAAAAGTTAGTTATCAAGCGTCTTACTCACACTTTCAGTGAAGTGTAGGACTGAATCTTAAGTGTCACACTCAGAGCTTAATTACGACATTTCTATGTGCTGTAAACGGAATTTTAGGTGACGTCATTTCTGTGTCCATAGAAATGACCAATCACGGAAGGGAATCCCTTGTCTAAGAATAAAGAAATATCTTAGAAATATTTAAGTGGACAATGGCAGTGTGTATTTTGACAATAAACTACAAAATAATACAAAACAAACAAACAATATTGGCAATTAATCAAAAATAAATGTTTCCTTTTCTTTCCAATTCATTTTCCCAGTGGCGAGATATCGAAGCATTGTGATGACCTTTAGTTCTGCTGTTTGATGTTGCTGATGAGATGACGCCCCTTATTATAAATCTGTGACAAAAATAATACCCGCTCTGTCTAAATGATACCGTTTGATCAGCTGCTCGTCATCAAACAAAGCCAGGACAACCTTCCGCTTCCTGAACGTTCGCGAACGTCTCTCTCGCCTCAGTGCCATCCCCTGCTGGCAACTCCTAACCACTTAGGACACCTCTGAAGGTCTCTTAAATATCGTGGAGAGTAGGAGTGATTCTTAGACTTAAGAAAGTTGATAAATAGCTTGTATTCTTAAGTTTGAGAGTAGGACTAAATTTCGCAAATTCTCAGGACTTAAGTGTAAAATGGCACTCTAAGACGCTTGATAAATACGGCCCCAGGTCTAGTCTAGCGGCTGGTGCCAAAACCCCAAATATTTATACTCCAAAACCAGAAGGGTGTGCCTGGGCAAGGATGGTTTCGTCCTATTGTGGTGAGAAAAACACCTGCTTTGACTACTGCTAAGTCTATGAGCATGAACTGATGAAACCTACTCGGATGAGAAGCGAAATGTCTTCTAAGACAAACCAAACAGTTCAGTTGCGTTTGATTGAATGTCCTGACAGTTATGTTTTTGTTATGACAGAATATGCATTCAATAATAGCTAATGTAATAGCTAAACTTTGCCAAATTGTTATAATTAGCTGACAACACACACAACTCATACATGTGTTTGTGTGTGTTACGTGATGGTAAAATGCTTACAACACTGTGGAAAGTTAGCACCGCATAAAGGTAGCAAAAACACTTTAAGGCCTACCATAGCTGCAGCCCGGCTTCACCCAGGCTCTTGCACAAGTGTCCCCCAGATAAAATGAGTTTGAGACCCCTGATCTCATTCCATTGTTATTAGATCGAGTCTGCCATTAATCACATTCATTCCATATCATCGACTGGGATGAGAATCAGCACCTCCAAGTCCGAGTCCATGGTTCTCGCCCGGAAAAGGGTGGAGTGCCATCTCCGGGTTGGGGAGGAGACCCTTCCCCAAGTGGAGGAGTTCAAGTACCTAGGAGTCTTGTTCACGAGTGAGGGAAAAGTGGATCGTGAGATCGACAGGCGGATCGGTGCGGCATCTTCAGTAATGCGGATGCTGTATCGATCCGTTGTGGTGAAGAAGGAGCTGAGCCGGAAGGCAAAGCTCTCAATTTACCGGTCGATCTACGTTCCCATCTTCACCTATGGTCATGAGCTTTGGGTTATGACCAAAAGGACAAGATCACGGGTACAGGCGGCCGAAATTAGTTTCCTCCGCCGGGTGGCGGAGCTCTCCCTTAGAGATAGGGTGAGAAGCTCTGCCATCCGGGTGGAGCTCAAAGTAAAGCCACTGCTCCTCCACATCGACAGGAGCCAGATGAGGTGGATCGGGCATCTGGTCATGATGCCACCCGAACGCCTCCCTCGGGAGGTGTTTAGGGCACGTCCAACCAGTAGGAGGCCACGGGGAAGACCCAGGACACGTTGGGAAGACTATGTCTCCCGGCTGGCCTGGGAACGCCTCGGGATCCCCCGGGAAGAGCTGGACGAAGTGGCTGGGGAGAGGAAAGTCTGGGCTTCCCTGCTTAGGCTGCTGCCCCCGTGACCCGACCTCGGATAAGCGGAAGAAGATGGATGGATGGCATTCCACATCAATCAACAAAGCTGGAGATAATACGGTTTAGGACAACATAAAATATAACACATGCAATCTGTCAGGTAACTCCACTTTGAAAGAGGTCATTCTTCAAAACAAGACTGACCATGACTTAAAGACCATGCGATTAAATTTAGTTTAGTTTAGTTTATTATTTCTTCGGTCAGTGGTCAACAAAATAAACAAACAATTTGATATTCCTAAATTGACAATTTTATAGACCGAAAGGGTTTAGGCTGAACTTGAGCACTTATTTTGACTAACTCTATAAACAATCTCAAATACAAGATGCAGTAAAACCAGGAGACATCGGGCTCTGATTTTGAGCTTCATAGAAACATGACATTTCCTTTACACAACATATTATAAATACACCTTGTACACAACATGAACACTGTTCAAATATATAATTAAGAACATATGAGTACAACGTGCTGATGATTGTTCCAGACAACCATAATAATTGCAACATTAGAAATATGCTATATTTTCTGCATTGGGAGAGATTTTATTCCTCTGAAAAGTCATACGGCACTAAAATGTTACAACCTTGTTTCTATTAGCCTACATCTATTTTCCAGCGGTGTATACCGGCTAAAATGTTTTTCTCCGACTCGCATACGCGCCTCTGAAATAGTGGCAGTGCTGTAAAAGTGTCCCCTTATCGTTCCTGTATGTGTAAATTGTGGATTGTGTAATCCAAGCCATATAGAGAATGGCTGGTGCGGCAGGAAGCATAAGTGGGGAAAAAGAGTGAAGGAAAACAAGAGGGAAGTAAAACGCCAACACAGGAAAGAAAGAAAAAATATGAGCAGACGTTGCCTTTTTGTATAAATAGAAAGAAACACGTGCCTAAGCAGAGAGTGTAATTTTGGAAGTGAGAAATAAGATTGTTTTTGATACCGGCCTTTTTTTTGTCTTGGTTATTTACACACATCTTACGTTTATAGCACATGGACTTGCTGCTCTAATTGTTCCAACAAAAGACAACATGTTTTCCACCAAAAAGAATGTTAAATAAGACGTATTGCGGACTAAATGTTTAAAAGAAGTGCAACCATAAACAAAGGCTAGGGCAACAGGAGAAAATCACTTATCATAAGTGGGTAAAAATGGATACATAAAAATGTCATATGGCTTTCCGCCCCCCCGAGGATGATGATGGTGTTAGTGTTGATGATGATGATGATGACGGCGGCGGCGGCAGACGGCCGCGGTGACACTGACGTCTTGCTCCCTTGGGCGTCCTTTAGATGCCAGGGCAGGGAAAAAGTGTGCTGTTTTTCTCCCGTCAGTGCACCTCAGCCCATGACATCACAGGTGAGAACATAACTATGTATTGGTCACCTCACATGGCGTTCTTCTGAGCGTGTCGTCATAATCAGGTCATTAGTTAACTTTGACTGAGAACAGCCAAAGCTAAAGTGGTCCAGAGGAGAATTTAAAAGGTTGACTTTTTAACAACAGGGAATTGATATTAGATCCAACACAAGAACTTCATCACACACCTACCTTGTACATAATTTGATGGACATGGAGTTATTCATTTGATCTCATTTGGATTTACAGTTGATATTTGTCTGTGCATAGACCATTTTTTTGTCAAAATCCAAATTGTGTGATTTACCAAAATAAGTACCAGAATCAATCAATAAATCCCTTTAGCTAACATTTTTTCCTATATTTTATATTTATATTCTATCCTTTGATAAAATAAGACTACCAAAAATATAGACATGTTCATGTCTTTGTGGGAACTTTTACAAAATCTACAAGGCATCTAATTAGTAAGTGTAAAAATGACTTTGAAATTGTTGCATTATGCAATGAGAGTTAAAAACAATGTTGGAAAAATGGCATATTTTATTTTATTTTTTCTCCTGAAAATAACTGCCAGTTATGTCCCATAATTTAAATTTGTTTTTGAGTAATTGGTAGACAACTAACTGTTCTTCCATCGCCAGACTGGATATACCGCCCCCTCTTGGTGTAACGTCATTTACATAACTGGAGCCTATTCTCCCGCTTAGATTAGACAGAGTGGAGACAGGCATGGAAAACTATTATTTTCATTATCTAATTGCATGTTTTTGTCACCCTGGTCCATGACTACTTCAACTGATATGGTTAAAATTATAATCAATAAATAATTAAAAATAAAACGCCAATTCCGAACTTTCCTGATCTCCCATAGATACCATAACCCACATTTCCTCATGCTTGTTCAGAATTTCCTCAAGTATCTTGACTAAATCATCAGTAGAAGAGGATTCAAAATAGAATACCAGCTTCTTTTTCTCTTTCCTGATTTTGGGGATTGTAGTGAGTCTTTTAAACACATTTTTCAACCAAACTCAGACCCAAATCCTTCTTCTTCAAAGTTAGAATAATTAAAATTAACTCTGCAAATCACACTTCTTGCTTCGTCCGTCCCTTTTTGCGTGGGTCAATTTGACTGGAAAGGTCCATACTTTCCTCATATTCTCATAATTTGGGAATGTGTGCAGGCTGACTCTCTCTTTAGTTGTATTGCTGCAACCTGCAACAATGCATCTGGCAGACTTATTTTATAATTACTTCAAATTCTGTGCAGGAAAATGATTCAGGAAAAAGATGTTACAAAACACATATTACGCAATATGAAATCGCCTCCAGTCTTCTGTAGGTGACATCAGCAGGCAGATGCAGGCCCGCCCACATTTTGGAGCTGAAATGTGCTGAAACTCGTTAGAAAACAAGACTAAAATCACCACAGTGTCTATTTTGAAGGGAATTTTATTTGTCGACATAATTTTCAGGTCCTGGACTATGAAATGAGTGCCAACAATGTCAGCATTAGAGGGACACTTAAGGTTTTGCAGCAGTTGTTTTGATTTTGGTTCGCTTTCAGAATATACTGCACATGTTTTGTTATAGTGCCCCCTATAGGTGAGGAGGAAATACGTCTCTAAACTGACTTTCATGGTGCATTAAAAAGGAACTGCGCTTTTTTTTTAAATGTTGCCCATCATTTACAATCCTTATGTAAGACAAGAACACGTTTTTATTTTTGTATGCATTCTAAATATTAAATAAATGCAATCAAAAGTCTGCTTACAATGGAGTCGATGGGAATCACTCTATTCTGCCTATAAAGCCCTTAAAAAAACATCCAAATACCTCCGATAAGGTTTTATATACATGCTGTAAGTATGTATGTAATGCAGTAACGCGCACATTTATTATAATATTTGCTATTTACATATTGTGATCATTTTAAGCATACGCGGCACATTAATTTAAAAAACGCATCACAACGTTTGCTTTTCTTTCCACTACATCACTGATTATTACTCACTGCAGACTTCATGAGAGTCAACAAAAATAATAAAACATCACTTACTGTGCAATGCCTGCTGTTATTAGGATACCAACTGACAGAATCTTGTTATATTCCCGTTTGGATGAAGAATGACTCATAATCCTCGCAAAGAAAAGGGGGGTGAAACCAAGAATCTTTTCGTATTGTTCTCGCCGTTTCCAGGTCTAAATTGGCTGTCAAAGTGTACCAACTTGTCGGATTACATCCTTGTCCTTCTACTATCCAGGTGAAAGGGATGATTTATGACCTAGAATAAACTTCCATGAGCAAACAAAGTGAGGAAGTAAATTACCACTCGATGGTATAAACTGCGATGAGGTGGTGACTTGTCCAGGGTGTACCCCGCCTTCCGCCCGATTGTAGCTGAGATAGGCTCCAGGGAATAAGCGGTAGAAAATGGATGGATGGATGGATGGATGGTATAAACGCTAAATAGTTTGTCTGCGTTAACGGTTATGATAGCAATTTTACTAATACTTGGTTAATATTCAAATCACGAAATGTAGATGGAGTTTTGTTGTTGCTTTTTGGATGGTTTTGTTTTTTTAGAATTATGGGCGGAATAGAGGACCACACATTAGCTCCGCTGTAAGCAGACTTTTATTTGCTTTTATTTACGAGTATGCATTAGAAAAAAATACATCTGTTGTTATGTTATCATAATGTTTGTGAACGATAGGCAATTTTCCAAAAAAGTGCTATTGCCCTTTAAAAAAAGCAACTGGTCCATATTGATTGTCATAAACCCCCAAACAACTATTTAACATTATTTTCAATCATTGCAAACTTTTCAAACTTTTCATCCATGTAGGCAAGTAGCCTACTTTGTAAAATGTTTGCCTCTTTAGCATCGTCAAAGAGTTTAAACTAATCCCAACTGTCCCCAAATCCAAGGGAGGCAAACACAAACACTCCATCTTCAATCAGTGCTATTCTGGGGACAAGAAGCAGAAGCTGCTATGTGAGTGACTGCAGTGATGACAGCATCTTGCCCGTGACCTCCAGGGTGAAAATGTAGGCCGCCAAAATTTGTTTCCAGCGCAGGAAGCCGTCATTCATTTTTACTATTCATACCTGAAATGATTTGTCTATGGGACGTCAACATGTCACCTGGACTTTTCTGTCATGTATCACTCAGCGCCTTCCTGCTTTTGACGAAACTTTCCAGCTAGCTGCATTTCCATTGTGTGGAAAGTCCTGTTTTGGATCATCTGACAAATAACTGGTTACTTGAGGAACACTAAGACAAATGGTTTGACGCCAGCTCTTTAGACGGTCTACTGAAACTTCAATGTGGGATGATACAGTCTGGCCATCAACACATGCTTTAGCCTTTAGCCTGGCACACCAGATGGTTTGCTTCTTAAGAGGAACTGCACTTTTTGTTGGAATTTTGCCTATCATTCACAATCATTATGAGAGACAAGAAGACAAAATGTTTTTGGTTTGCATTCTAACTTGTAAAAATTGGCTTGTTCTTAGTGGCTTGAAAGCAATCAATACTACCTCTAAATCACTTTGAAAATGCATCCAAAAACCGTCAACAATACTTAATTTACGTTCCGTAATCTGTATAATAACCAAGCTGTAGCGACAATGTTATTGTAAGAGCAAACAGTGAGGAACTATTTTTCTAGCGTAGCAACACATCGGCATGCTTCAATTTTAACCGTAAAAGCTAACTACGGAAAGAGATAAGCGAGCTCCTACGTCAGCACAAAACGTGTTTGAGTTTGTAATGCACAACACGATGCAATAAGACACCCATCTATACTGACTGAAAAACATAAACAATCATATTACAGTATCTGTAAAGTATTAGCCCACATTTCATGTTTTGTTTGTACACAGCTGAGCTAGACAGCATATGTACTGTAGTTGTAATAACACGCATGACGTGCTGCATGTTTCGTGACTCACTCGATGGACAGTTTTATGTTTGGTCCATCTGGCCTGAGATGTTTTTCCCGTTTATTTGGGTAAGCACTCCATTTATGTTGAAATAGTTTGGCTTCAAGTTCTATATTTACAGCTTCGGATCAAGCCAACCTCACTCTCTTGGCTTCCAGAGATGTCTCACCCTTCCTTTGTGCTCGCATCTAGAAGCAGCAGTTCATTCCCCGTATATTCAGCTTCAAAAAGATAAGGTTATGCGGCTGCATATTATCAGCAATTCTCACACCTGGAGCTGATGATCAGACCTGCCTTTATAAGCCTGCTCAACCTGCTATCCCACGTCAGAACGTAACCATCTGTTTGAGTACCGTAAGCGATCATCAAGCTCTATGCAACCTCGCTCTCTCTCTGGGTTTTCTCTCCCGTCGTGTTTGGTTGGTCTCGTGTCTTCCTGTTTGTCCTTCCTGCAGTCTGCCTTCGTTCCACGTGGCAAGCTACGCGTCTCGTCTTCCCCTGTGATTCCCTGTTGTTTCTCTCTGGTTCTCTGGCTGCCCTTTTGGATGCTCGACCTCCCGCTTGGACACGGACCTTCTACGCCCCGCTTTGCTTCCGACGATCTATGAGCCTTTTGGACTTGCCTCTCGCTCAACATTTATGGTAACACTCAACAGCTAATTCATACACATAGTCTCACACACACACACTTTGGATTTTCCTTGATTATTATATTTATTGTTTGTTATTATATATATATATATATATATATAGAATATATATATATAATAAATCATAGTGATAAATACTACGTCCTTTGTGTCTGTGCTGTCTCCTCCTCCCAGTACCTAATATGTGGTCTTTCTTCTGGCAAAACACAGCCAAAATCAACCAAATCTGAAAGTTCTTAAGTGGGGCTTTAAAATGTATTTACACATTTGAACATACACAAAAGTACCAACAATTGGTACTTTTGTGTACAGATTTGATACCATATAGATTAAAATGTGAAATGTACCCATCCCTCGGCTTGTCCCAATGAAACGATATTTGTTTCTGGTTTTGATGTGTAAAAATATGTCCACGACTGATAAAAGTGCATACATTCTCAATTTTTATTTTGGACATTTGTTTTTCCCCTTTGGGTACATGTTCCTTCTTTGATAGCTTTCATGAAAACCGCTTTGTCTTGACACTATTCTTCAGAGATTAATTGTTTGTCAGTCATATCGGCCACTCAGTCAGGAGATACCATTTGCCATGGTGTATCTCACTAACACAGATGTTGAAATGTTCGGGACCAGTTTTGAAAATTCATTATCTATTGTGTTTACACTTGAGACAAAGAATACTATGATTGCATTGCAAAACTCAGTGTGTGTCAAAAAAAGACAGGTGTATCAGAAACATAAATAGTAATCATTTACGTGACTTTGAAATGATTTATATCTTCAAAAGTTCCGCAAGGCAGCTGACACTGCTTGTCAACTTCAATAAAATGCAGATTCATTATGTAATCACTGCTGTCATCCCCAAAAGCGCCCTTTTATGCTCCTGGGGCTCAGCACTAACCAGGCGGGACAGGCTCAGCTTAAGTCTCCATTTTCTCTTTGAGTCATCAGCTTTTGACATTATTCTTGGAGAGCCGCTATGATGCAAGGATCTAGTTCGCTCCAGTTCAAACAAGACGTCTGGCACTAGCACGGTCCAACCTGCGGGCTCCCTCCTCCATCTCTGATTGTATCGTATTAACACAGCGAGGCCACCCCCCCTTTCCTCTTGTTCACTTCTTGGCATACGGTTCACCGCATGGGGTCCTGGCCTGCAAGACCTCAGGTTGTAGTAACGGCACTGTTTTCACTACAGCGCTCTCGCAAGGCGGACACTGCCCGTATTGCATTTCACAACGTGATCCATTTCGCTGGTGACACATCAGCGTTAGCCCTGCTGTTTAGTTTCCCCCCAGTACAACATCTGTGCAAGGCTGCGGCCAGAGGAAGCCACTATCATGTAATCATTTCTGATGTACTGTATAAGCCCCAATACAATACATGAATATAAGACAACCCCTCTTTTGACAAGTCCAGTTTTTGGAAAATATTCAAAAAAACATGTGTTTACAATATCAGTACCATAGCAACTATTACAAATGATATAGTTGTTTGATGACGCCATTATCTTAGAATTGGCTTCATTGCTCCTGTTATTTGTTAACCTGCCCAACCTTTTCCAGAACATTTGTGTGGGTGTGGGTGTGTATGAGTGTGTTTGTGTGACCAGGAGAAAAGCTTGAAATTGCCTCGGAAGACATTGTTTGCGCCACCTAGTAGGGACCCTGACCACGACTTGACCTATGTATATACCAGTGACGTGCAGTCACTAGAGGCAGGTGATGCGGGGCCTCACCTGCCATCATGGAAATAAAAAAAAAAGTAAAAAAAAAAAAAAAAAAAAAAATTGTTATATGTAAGCAGTGATTATACTATAAAGTTATTTTCCATTTAACTTCACCAGTTTTAGATTATTTTTATTAAAATCGCTGAATTTTCACATTTGCCGTTCAAATACTGAGAAGAGACGGTGCGGTGAACAGCAGCCAGTTGAGGCACGTCACTCAGTCCCTCAACATGGATTGCGGACTCGGCTAACTGCTGGCCTGCTGTGCAGTGAGACCGTATTGCTATATGAACTATATTATACATTTCCATAGTTTAGTTAGCTGAGGTATATAATGTACAGTGTATTTTGTCAACAACTGTATGTGTGTAACGTATTTCTTGTGCTGAGCGATCATAAAACTGCTGTAAAAGACGCACTGGCTGAGGCTCCAGTAGCCCCGCCTCCTGCACCCCCGCCGTAGAATTGTTATATCAACTAAAGCCCACACTTAAACTTTCCACGTCCTTTGTGTCTGTGCTGTCTCCTCCTCCCAGTACCTAATATGTGGTCTTTCTTCTGGCAAAACACAGCCAAAATCAACCAAATCTGAAAGTTCTTAAGTGGGGCTTTAAAATGTATTTACACATTTGAACATACACAAAAGTACCAACAATTGGTACTTTTGTGTACAGATTTGCTCCTGTTATTTGTTAACCTGCCCAACCTTTTCCAGAACATTTGTGTGGGTGTGGGTGTGTATGAGTGTGTTTGTGTGACCAGGAGAAAAGCTTGAAATTGCCTCGGAAGACATTGTTTGCGCCACCTAGTAGGGACCCTGACCACGACTTGACCTATGTATATACCAGTGACGTGCAGTCACTTCATAAGAAGCCAAAAAGTGCAAAAACAATAATGTTCGTGTTGGAGGAGTTGTGAATGACTGCAGGGCCACAACATTAGGTACACCTGCAGACTGCAGGTGTATCTAATTCACAACTCCTCCAACATGAACATTATTGTTTTTGCACTTTTTGGCTTCTTATTAAATAACTTTTGTAACCTATTTTTATGGGCTTTCCTATTTGTGATGTTAAGTTCCTGTTATGCGCTGTTATACAGTATATGCCTTGAGCTCTTATTTTGAAGGCGCCAAGAGCGGAAGTGATGACATGTTGTAGAGGAGCGGAGGTTTTTGAAAGAAGGTAAATAAAGTGGTCCTCATGTAAACTGGAGCCTCCGTGTTTGTTATTTTGTAGTTTCATACAGTATAGGCGACATTTATAAACCCTCATTTACACTTTTTTAAATAGATTCAATCTTGCACGTGGAAAGTTTAAGTGAGGGCTTTAGTTGATATAACACACCTGTCAGGGGGTTCATTAATCCAGCACAACAGCGGCGAATGGACTTTATTTATAAGTAAAGGTAAGGTTACCCACATATGCGGTCCTCTCCAAGGTTTCCCATAGTCATTCACATCGACGTCCCACTGGGGTGAGTTTTTTCTTGCCCTTATGTGGGCTCTGTACCGAGGATGTCGTTGTGGCTTGTGCAGCCCTTTGAGACACTTGTGATTTAGGGCTTTATAAATAAACATTGATTGATATTCAGGTCAATGTGGTATTTACCATATTTTTCCTACTATAAATTGCTGCTTTTTTCCTACGGTTTGAAACCTGCGGCTAATAATAATAAATACCGAGTCATACCAAAGACTATAAAAATGGGACCCATTGTCTCCTTGCTTGGCACTCAGCATCAAGGGTTGGAATTGGGGGTTAAATCACCAAATGATTCCCGAGCGCGGCACGCGCTGCTACTCACTGCTCCCCTCACCTCCCAGAGGTGAACATGGCGATGGGTCAAATGCAGAGGACAAATTTCACCACACCCAGTGTGTGTGTAATGAGCGTTGGGACTTCAACTTAATTTTAACTTTAATAAAAAGGCGCGGCTAATTTATAGTTTTTTCGTCGCCGACGGCCATAATGTTTTTGTATTCAACAAATAGTTTTCAACATTGGCAGAGACACTGAAAAGGTGTGTTTTTCTTCGTGCTATGGCGGCATCTTTTGGACGAGTTCATTCACTGCAGGTGCTGGGAGTTAAAAATGTACTTCCTGTTCCGCGTTTTGAACTGGAAGTATATCCCGTTTTTGCTCAAAAGGATTCTTCATTCATCACTCCAAACAACGTTTGTAAGTTTTACAATATGACTAAAACAATTCATTCTCTCTAAACCATCCCATGTGTGATGTCTGTAGGAGTGTTTTCATGCATATTTGTATGTGCTATTGTAATGTAATCAGGCTAACGTTGTTAGTATTAGTGATAATGCTAACACGTTTACAAGTGTCTGTGTTATTATTATTAACTTACATTTGCATTCTTTTTGTATTGTTTCAGTTTCGTAAATTCACCAAAACGTCAACGTGAAGTTTTTGAGTCTGTTTAGCTGATTGGAGAGCTTCCTTTCCGCAGCTACTGGGTCCATGACGATGACTTCTGTTTTGTTTGATCATCTGTTTTACTGCCATGTTACAGGCACAATTTGGAGACAATTTAGGAATGTAAATAAATATTACAAATCTTTTGTACCAATATATATCTCAGGCTTATGGTTTGGTGAGGCTAATATATGTAAAAATATTGGTTCCTTCTAACATTTCGTGGGTGCGGCTTAAATATGTGCGCACTATAGCCCGAAAAGTATGGTAAGTGCGTTTATTAAAGCCTCAATATTGAACCTTACAATAGTATAGGTTTGTAAACAATAAACCGATGCAACCTGATATCTGGTTCGAGAAGTGACTGGTTCGGTTACGTCAGTTACAGCCCCCTCAATCAATACGATTCAGCTGCAAACCCTTAGGTTTATCAAGGTAGAAATTGGTTGACAGTTTTTTTCTTTAAAACGACACGGTGTCCGTGAAAAGAGTCACGTGCTTGTTACGTTACTTACGTAACTGAAGACGAGAATAGACATAGATACGTGGACCGGGTGTTACGCGAGATTAGCAATTAGTTGACAGTTTATCGTTAAAACAACGCAAGAGTCACGGCTGCCCGCCAAATAATTACCCGCAAGATATATCCGTGCTGTGCCGTCAGTAAATATTGTAACATCCCAAAGAATGAAGTATCAAACAGATTCCCAGTTTGTCTTTATTAATTTCACAAAATGCAACTTTCTAGTACAACGGGCTCAATCTCTGTCTCGAGCTTTGTTTTCCGGCAAGATTCAAAGAACTTTTCACCTCCACAACACCCCCCCCCCCTCCCCCCCCCCCCAGTCAAGTCATTGGCTAGGACTCGTAGACGTCTGTGACAACACTGACTTGACTCGTGGAAAATAAATATATTTGACATGTGTTTGCCTTTTTACTTCATAAAATATCTTTGGGGATATATGTTGTTTACAAAATGTGAGAATACTGGAAGCATGTCACATTTATAGAATTAGATTTTTTTTTTTAATTTGAAGATCAATGTGCCTATAGGTGTTCTCATTCATCACATTATTGTTATTCGCAAGGCATTCAACTGAACAGTTGTCTTAGAAAACATTTGGCCTGTTATTGAGTAGTTTTCATCAGTTCATGCTCATAGACTTAGCTTGGATAGACCGAGGCTGAGCACTTGGTGCCAAGGTCCTAAATATTTTTCCTCTAACACAGGGATCCCCAAACTACGGCCTGCAAGCGTCCAAAATACGGCCGCGGAAAGTCCCAAGTAAAAACTAATAATAAATATACAGTATATATATATATATATATATATATATATATATATATATATATATATATATATATATATATATTTTTTTTTTTTTTTTTGGATTATTATTTTTAAAAATCTGTCCTTTCTAATCCATTTTCTACCACTTGTTACTCTTAGTGTCTCCTAGCCGCTCAGGCAAATAATATTGTCTAAAAATGCATTTTCCCATCGATAACGTGACATCAAGTGCGCGCTCTTTCAGTCAATTAGTGCATGAGGAATGTATGCACATATATATATATATATATATATATATATATATATATATATATATATATATATATATATATATATATATATATATACCGTATTTTTCGGACTATAAGTCACAGTTTTTTTCATAGTTTGGCCGGGGGTGCGACTTATACTCAGGAGCGACTTATGTGTGAAATTATTAACACATTACAGTAAAATATCAAATAATATTATTTAGCTCATTCACGTAAGAGACTAGACGTATAAGATTTCATGGGATTTAGCGATCAGGGGTGACAGATTATTTGGTAAACGTATAGCATGTTCTATATGTTATAGTTATTGAATGACTCTTATCATAATATGTTACGTTAACATACCAGGCACGTTCTCAGTTGGTTATTTATGCGTCATATAACATACACTTATTCAGCCTGTTGTTCACTATTCTTTATTTATTTTAAATTGCCTTTCAAATGTCTATTCTTGGTGTTGGGTTTTATCAAATACATTTCCCCCAAAAATGCGACTTATACTCCAGTGCGACTTATATATGTTTTTTTTCCTTCTTTATTATGCATTTTCGGCAGGTGCGACTAATACTCCGAAAAATACGGTTGATATATATATATATATATATATATATATATATATATATATATATATATATACACACATATACATACATACATATATATATATACACACATATACATACATACATATATATATATATATATATATATATATATATATATATATATATATATATATATATATATATATATATGTATGTGTGGGGAAAAAAAATCACAAGACTATTTCATCTCTACAGGCCTGTTTCATGAGGGGGTTCCCTCAATCATCAGGAGATTTTATTGGGAGCATTCACATACCATGGTTTATATAGGGCACAGAGTGGGTGGGTGCAGGCTGGTGTAGGGGCGTGGTGATTGGCTCATGTGTTACCTAGGAGGTGTTTCCGTCTGTGGCGGCATGCTGATACAATTTCGCTGCGCTTGTTGAGGGATGACAGGTCTGGACGATATATGATAAACAGTTTCTCTTTCAAGCATAGGTTGCATCTTTTATTACCACTATTGTAAGATGTGCTGGATGCAAGAATTTGCCATGTTATTGAATATTCAACATTATTGTCTTTGAGGTCCCAAATGTGTTTGCTGAGTTCTGTGGTATTCCGCAGGTTTTGGTTCCTGAAAGAAGCCTTGTGATTGTTCCATCTGGTTTTAAACTCTCCCTCGGTTAATCCTACATATGTGTCGGATGTATTAATGTCCTTGCGTGTTACCTTAGATTGGTAGACAACTGATGTTTGTAAGCACCCCCCGTTGAGAGGGCAATCAGGTTTCTTGCGGCAGTTACAGCCTTTGGGGTCGCTCTGTCTGGGGGCCGACGGCTCATTTGCAATTGTTTTGTTGTGGTTTGAGATGATTTGTTGTATATTGTTCATGCAGCTGTAGCTCAATTTAATGTTGTTCTTGTTGAATACTTTTCTTAGGCTGTTGCCTTTATATATATATATATATATATATATAGTTTGGGGACCTTTGCTCTAACATGTGGAGTGTATGCACAAGAAGGAATGCTTTTCTTCTTTTGTTGTGTAAAAATAAATGTGTCCAACAAATGTTAACCACAGAATTGAATCATTCATACGCCATATCAAATCTTCATACGTCATGTATGCACTAAATCGAATCGGTCTTGTTTATAAATGAATTGCGATGCAAATTGAATTGTCCATCACAAATATATCGACATCCCTACAGTAATAGTTTTTCAAAGAACCGGCATCTAGTCGAGAGCAAAAAATCTTGGCTACTTTACTTGTCCATAATATTGGTTAGCAGCTATACTAATGTTTTGCTTTAGAGTCCTTATAAAACCTTTGCCACAAATGATCAGACATCTTCCATGGAGGCTTAAAAATAAATTGTACTTCTCAACTGCAGGCGTAGCCAAGGAGAAAAAAAACAAACAATTATTCCTTACAGCTGCTTTAAATTTGGCACTGCAGCTACTGTTTTTTACTGTTGGTGTCTACTGCTTCTCTGCAATATCAAAACATAGTGCATCAAAACATTGCTGCCCCTCACTCACCTCTATTCTCTTGCAAGCAACAATGAGCAATAAACTGCGTTCAAAAGAACAACACAAAGCACCGCGAGCATAACTCATGCTCAGTGAGATCCCACATGTGGTGATACAACTGTTACAACTTAGGCGGTGTAGTGTAGGCTGCTTACCTACTCCTGCCAGCAACTGTCACAGTGGCTTACAGTCTTGGCTCAGAGGTCCAACAAGCAGCTCCAAAGAAGGAACATCCTGTGGCCTAATGGGCACACGGACAAGACTGCGGCTGGAGAGTTGCTAGTTTGAGTCCACAGTGGGGGAAAACAATGCGGAGATGCTTAAAATGTCAAAAGTAGTAATGACGGTTAGAGGTAAGTACTTGATTGCCAATTGTCTTCTATCTACTTACAGTTTTCTACAATCCATGTGGTAAAACAATCCAAATAACTTAACTGTGCCACTCATATATATATACTGTATACATTTATAAACAGCAGGTATGCCTATTTAATCAACAGAACAGCTACCTGAATGATATATTGACAAATATGTTACAAAAACAAAATAACACATTACAAATGAATTGATTGATTGCCATTATCTTACTAAACCCAAAACCAGTGAAGTTGGCATGTTATGCAAATCGTAAATAAAAACCGAATACAATGATTTGCAAATCCTTTTCAACTTATATTCAATTGAATAGATTGCAGAGACAAGATATTTAATGTTCGAACTGAGAAACTTAATTTTTTTTTGCAAATAATCATGAACTTTAATGACAGCAACACATTGCAAACAAGTTGGCACAAGGGCATTTTCACCACTGTGTTACATGGCCTTTCCTTTTAACAACACTCAGTAAACGTTTGGGAAGTGAGGAGAACCATTTTTGAAGCTTTTCAGGTGGAATTCTTTCCCATTCTTGCTTGATGTACAACTTAAGTTGTTCAACACTCCGTTGTCGTATTTTACGCTTCATAATGCGCCACACATTTTCAATGGGAGACAGGTGTGGACTACAGGCAGGCCAGTCTAGTACCTGCACTACGAAGCCACGCTGTTGTAACACGCGCAGAAGGTGGCTTGGCATTGTCTTGCTGAAATAAGCAGGGGCGTCCATGATAACATTGCTCCAAAACCTGTATGTACCTTTCAGCTTTGATGGTGCCTTTACAGATGTGTAAGTTACCCATGTGCCACTAATACATCCCCATACCATCACAGATGCTGGCTTTTGAACTTTGCGCCTATAACAGTGCGGATGGTTATTTTCCTCTTTGGTCCGGAGGACACGACGTCCACAGTTTCCAAAAACAATTTGAAATGTGGACTCGTCAGAAAACAACACTAGCGGCGGCGTTTCTGGGTGTTGTTGATAAATGGCTTTCACTTTGCATAGTAGTGTTTGTTTAGATGTAGCTATGAACTGTAGTTACTGACAGTGGTTATCTGAAGTGTTACTGAGCCCATGTGGTGATATTCTTTACACACTTATGTCGGTTTTTGATGCAGTACCGCCTGAGAGATCGAAGTTCACGGCCTTGCTGCTTACATGCAGTGATTTCTCCAGATTATCTGAAACTTTTGATGATATTACAGACCGTAGATGGTGAAATCTCTAAATTACTTGCAATAGCTTGTTGAGAAATGTTGTTCTTAAACTGTTGGACAATTTGCTCACGCATTTGTTCACAAAGTGGTGACCCTCGCCTCATCCTTGTTTGTGAATGACTGAGCATTTCATGGAAGCTGCTTTTATACCCAATCATGGCACCCACCTGTTCCCAATTAGCCTGTTCACCTGTAGGATGTTCCAAATAAGTGTTTGATGAGCATTGCTCAACTTTCTCAGTCTTTTTTGCCACTTGTGCCAGCTTTTTTGAAACATGTTGCAGGCATCAAATTCCAAATGAACTAATATTTGCAAAAAATAACAACGTTTATCATTTCGAATGTTAAGTATCTTGTCTTTGCAGTGTATTCAATTGAATATAGGTTGAAAAGGATTTGCAAATCATTGTATTCTGTTTTTATTTACGATTTACACAATGTGCCAACTTCACTGGTTTCAGGTTTTGTAGAATTAGCATTAGAACTGATCTTCTGTTGAACCAACCCTTGAGGCACTTTTAAGTGGGTCTCTGTGTGGCAGCTGCATCTTTATCGGTCAGTGGTGTTTGTGTTTGTGAATGACATGAAGAAAAACTCTGACTCGCTTATGGAGAAGTCGCTCGCCGCTACCCATTGGATGCATGTATACAGTACATCTTTTTTAGGCTTTTCTTGGTAAACAATACCGTCTTGTATTCAAATAAAATATGTTAGCCATTGTTTTGGACCAGGTGACGCAAAGTGATCCTATTTCAATATTATGTTTTTTTTTGTTCTGTTTTTCCTCCTAATTTATTTTTCATCTTTATAGTATGTTACACATTATAGTACAGTATGTGTCTCGGTAATGATCGTACTGAACATTGCAGTGATTTATGTTTAGTTTTACTTTGAAATCATTGTCACAAATGTTCTCACCACAATTCATCTTAATGCTGCTAAATTCACTCCAGAAACTCCCAACTCCTCTTTCATCTAATTCCAGTTTGCACAGCAAACTTGGCTGAACTTATTTTCATCGTTCTATGTGCAAGTTCTTTTCACCCAGTAATTCTCCTCAAGGAGCAGCAAGCGTGCATTAAAAACAAAAAAAAAAATGGCCACAGTAATTTTGTCCGTCTCGTAAGGCCTTCTGTGCACCTATCCAAACACCATCAGTGGACTTAGTTCAAGTTCATCAGAATGACCTCAGTACCCTTCGTCCAAATCAAGCTTGCTGATATCCGAGCCAGAACAAAATCAAAGAGCAACAGGATGCTAAAAGCAGCAGGGGTGCACATTCATCCCAAATGTTTTCAACATCCCGGAAAATACAACCGGGAACTTATTGGCAACCTATAAGCATAAGTCATTGATCGTGCATTTAGATGTTGTTGTCATTATACTGCTCCGTTCGCTTTATGGTACTTCGGGTACTGGCTTGGCTCAGTTCTACTGCTCGGGAGTGCAAAAAACAAGCCACATTGAAGGCACTTTTATAGGTACTTTTATCTACTACCAAGAACCGATTCATGTGAAATTAAACTGGAACATATTCCGATACCTTTAAAGCATGTGACGTCATGCTTGGTTGCAGACTTGGCAACGGCTTAGTCTTTTGGCGAGCAATCAGATGTATTTCTAGAGTACTGCCTCTAGGTCACATGTGTCAAACTCCCAGTCCGCTGACTCGATGATCTACAAGTAAAACTCCAAAAATGCAAAGGGTTTGTTTATTGCAGCTATTGGATTTTCAAAGTGAAACACATTTATGACAGGCTCATAACATGTAACTTAAGATATTTTGTAGCCTTATTTTAACCCTTGTGTGGTGTTCAGGTCTGTGGGACCCGTTTTCATTTTTTATTAAAAGAAAAATGATACAATTAATGCATTTTTCAAACTGAGACTCACTGACTTTGGCTCATTTTCTGTGAAGAACATATATCAGAATACATACTTAATGAACACACACCATACACCCCCCCTACACATTTCTATTACATATAAGATGTCCGGGCCCACTGGACCCGGGGCTAATAGAAGTATGGAAATTGATCTGTGTAGCACACACACACACACACACACACACACACACACACACACACACACACACACACACAGCAGGCCGAGACAGGAGTAGGACAGAGTGTAGGTACACAGAACACCAGAGGGTCAAATGTGCGAGAAAATGAGAGCAGACAGTGTTGACAAACAATGTTGCAACCTTGTGTGGGAATCGCAGGTGCAGAAACACCAAAGAAGAATCCCTGTCGGATGCAGAAACTGGCAGAGAAATGTCCATGCAACGTTCATATCGTTGTTACTCAGCCAGCGTTTGTGGGTCTGATGGACCCGTTGCATTTTGTGGCTTTTAATGCCTCACAATCAAACACTTTTATGTTAAAATACTGAACATATGTTTGTTGGGATTAGGTAAACATTTGTTCAGTATTTTAACATAAAAGTGTTTGATTGTGAGGCATTAAAAGCTACAAAATTCAACGGGTCCATCAGACCCACAAACACTGGCTGAGTAACAACAATATGAACATTACACAAGGGTTACAATAATTTTGATGATTATGGCTTACTGCAGGGGTCGTCAACCCATTGATCGCGATTGACCAGTCAATCTTTGGGACCCTACAGGTCAATCGCGAAAATGTTGGAAAAACAAAAGGTACTAATAAGACATCAGAGACACCCCCACCAGGAGAATGAACAACATACCCGCCATCAGGCAAACACTTTAACACCTGAACACACCCGAAACGCCTATGCCTTTCTCTTTTCAGCCTCTCATCCCGCGGCTCGCGACAGCACACCACACGGCCGTGGCCGCCCGCGCGCTACTCGTCTCGCAAACGCCAATTGCATGACGTGCACGTAAATCATCAAGCTGCAACAACGCATTAAGGCTTACTGTTGCAATGCATGGGACATTTTTGAGCATCCAACATCAAACAACTCTTCCCTCAACCCCCACCATTAACGCCTGCGACAGGAAGCTATCAAGCCAAATTCGAGAGTCCGTGAACATTGTTCCGAAGTACAGATTTTGTGTTGATTTATCGTTAATACACAAGTAAACATTGAATTGTGCAAAAGCAGCAATATATGATTAAAAAAAGCAGCAGCTAAAGAAGGACTTCCTCGTTTATCCACTCCATACTTGCCAACCTTGAGACCTCCAAATTCGGGAGATTGGGGGGGGGGGGTGTATTTATAGCTAGAATTCACTGAAATTCAAGTATTTCTTTTATATATATATATATATATATATATATATATATATATATATATATATATAAACCATCACTGATGGTGGAAACTTTACACTAGACTTCAGGCAACGTGGATCCTGTGCCTCTCCTGTCTTCCTCCAGACTCTGGGACCTCGATTTCCAAAGGAAATGCAAAATTTGCATGGTTGGGTGATGGTTTGGGGTGCCATGTCATCTGCTGGTGTCGGTCCACTCTGTTTCCTGAGATCCAGGGTCAAGGCAGCCGTCTACCAGCAAGTTTTAGAGCACTTCATGCTTCCTGCTGCTGACCTGCTCTATGGAGATGGAGATTTCAAGTTCCAACAGGACTTGGCGCCTGCACACAGCGCAATATCTACCCGTGCCTGGTTTACGGACCATGGTATTTCTGTTCTAAATTGGCCCGCCAACTCCCCTGACCTTAGCCCCATAGAAAATCTGTGGGGTATTGTGAAAAGGAAGATGCAGAATGCCAGACCCAAAAACGCAGAAGAGTTGAAGGCCACTATCAGAGCAACCTGGGCTCTCATAACACCTGAGCAGTGCCAGAAACTCATCGACTCCATGCCACACCGCATTAACGCAGTAATTGAGGCAAAAGGAGCTCCAACCAAGTATTGAGTATTGAAGATGCTCATATTTTTCATTTTCATACTTTTCAGTTGGCCAACATTTCTAAAAATCCCTTTTTTGTATTAGCCTTAAGCAGTGTTGGGTTAGTTACTGAAAAGCAGTAACTAGTTACAGTTACTAGTTCATTTCAAAAGTAACTCAGTTACTAACTCAGTTACTTACACCAAAAAGTAATGCGTTACTGTGAAAAGTAACTATTTAGTTACTTATTTTTTCTTTTTTTTTTAAAGCTCCAATTAATGCCCTTTTAGCCTTCATTTCAGTACTGTTATTGCACTGGAGAATAATACAATCTGTTGATCAACTTGACATGCATTTGCATCACTCAACTCTGCTAAGCCATGTGGTCTACATACAACACACAAAGACAAAGATATGTTACAAAGGCCAATTTGTTTCTGGCCAGAACAAATTGACAAAACTATTTTAAATAGCTGCAACATAACATACATAAGTAACAAACAGCATAATAACAGCATAGATGTAAACCAAGAAAGGCACACACTACATACACAAAGTCTAACCAGGCATTTTCTTCCTCAGGTAATTCTTATACAAAATCATGTCTGAAACCCAGAACACTACACATTTCCCCAGTTTTAGTTTAGAGATAAGGAAAGATTGGCCTGGCCCACTAGGATCCCTCTTTATGTTTGTGAACTTTATAGTCTATACATTTAGAGTGATGTGATAATCAAACACTCTAGAAGTCTAGAATGAAAGAGTATATAAGAGAATTGACAGCAACGTTCCCTCTCAGGAGCGCGCATGTGCAATTGCGCACTGCTCAAGCGTCCTCTGCGCACGGCAAATCTATGCCATGCACAAAATCAAATAAAAAAATAAGCGCATAACAATTTTCGACACGACACGGACACGACAGAGAAAACCGTTTTCGTCATCATTGTTCAAATATTGTAGCGTCTGTCGAGACGCTTTGAGGACATGAATTCCATCCATCACTTTACTGAGCAAAACTCTTTACTGTCGGCCATAAACACATCACCAAAACATTAGTAAAAAAAATGATATCTAGCAAAACTGGTCATTTTCTGCAGTACAAACCAGACCAAAAGCAACTTTGTTGTATCAACAGCAGCCGCTCGCTCTCTCACGTGCGCCAACACTTGCACATATGGCACTTAGCCAGTGATGCGTTTACAGCCACACAAAAAGTCGGACAACTCCAACACCACACATAAAGTGTCATTCCAGGTCGTTACACTATGATTTACCAATCAAATGTGTGCTTATTCTAGTGTCATTTATTAGGAATCTTAATTTATAAATATTAATCATTAAATGCTGTTAGTATATTAAATAAATACTAATAAAAATATATTTTTTACAAACAGGAAGTTGCAGGAATGTACACATGATCCCCTGCTTACATCTCATTGTGCAACATGTGAATGTTTTAATGGGAACTAAATGCAATGTCTGAAAGGGGTACCAATTATTTCCAAAGCAGGACCTCCACCCAGACAAACAATACAAGTACACAGTTCATGAAAAACAATATTTTTTGTTATTGTCATTATAAGTGGGCCTAAACACTTATATTAGAAATGGAAATGACTGCTGTCATTTGATTATAATAATAAGAGAATGTTGTCTGTCTATCTGTGTTGGCCCTGTGATGAGGTGGGGACTTGTCCAGGGTGTACCCTGCCTTCCGCCCGAATGCAGCTGAGATAGGCTCCAGCGACCCCGAAAGGGACAAGCGGTAGGAAATGGATGGATGGATGGAGATGTAAGTTGTTATTTAGTGAGGTTTGGGACAGGTGTGCTGCTGGTGTAGCCACAGTGTGCACGTCTAAAGTTGCTCACATGGACTCCACTCAATGCTCAGGGAGTTTTTGCGTTTGCTCACACATGAACAATTAGAGGGAACATTGATTGACAGAGTTTGTACCTTCAGCGGTGAATGGTGGTGGTGGTGGAGGTGAAGTGGCATCAGAGTCTCTGTCTCTCTTTACTAGCTTCGTCGAAGCATGTTGCTATGTAGCTTGTTTCAGCAGATTTGAATTGCTGTTTTGGGCAGTAGATGGCATCTTTGATCCAAAGCACAATTCACATTTAACTAAAATGTTATTTTCTTTGTGCTCGACAAAAGAAAAGTAGTGAAAATATCTCCATGTTAGCAAACTCGACTTCTGGCTCCGCCATGATCAGACACGACCCCCCCCCCCCCCCCCCCCCTCGCTCCCCACACTCACACTCAGACACACCCACACAGAGCGCATGTCTCTCTCTCTTCTCCGGCTTGTGACACAAGAAGAATCAGAACGCAGCGCTCCGATAAAACACACTTTATACTACATAAAAAGTAACGTAAAATAACGCAGTAACACATCATGTAGTAACGGTAACTGAGTTACTGAATATAAAAAAATAACGCGTTAGATTACTAGTTACCGCCGAAACTAACGGCGTTACAGTAACGCGTTACTTTGTAACGCGTTAGTCCCAACACTGGCCTTAAGTAATATTCTAATTTTGTGACTCACGGAATTTTGGATTTTCATTTGTTGCCACTTCAAATCATCAAAATTAAATGAAATAAACATTTGAATGGATCAGTCTGTGTGCAATGAATAAATATAATGTACAAGTTACACCTTTTGAATGCAATTACTGAAATAAATCAAGTTTTTCAAAATATTCTAATTTACTGGCTTTTACCTGTATATATAGTAATTTACGCAGAGCCATAACTTGGCTGAGACCAGGGATCTTGGGCTCGAAAAAGTTGGTGGCCACTGGCTTACAGTTTATGAAAACATTGAATTAAAAATCTTGAAAAACTTTGGGTATTCAACAACTTTAAACCGTCATCAATTAATCCTCTTTGGACTGCAATTTAAAGTGTGCTTTGAAATCTGGCCCCTTGTGAGATTGAGAAAGCGCTCAAAAGTAAGGCTCTACTTTTTCAAAACTTGGATATGGCAATTACATGCTACCGATTAGCATTAACACTTTCACATTTGCCAATCAAAACTACGACTCAAATTGACGTTATCAAAACAGCTGGTGTGTATCAAATACAATACTTACATAAAAACACTTTGCAGGGCTCAACAAAAGACAAGCCTAATAATGGGACGGTGTGGCGCAGTGGAAGAGTGGCCGTGCGCAACCCGAGGGTCCCTTGTTCAATCCCCACCTAGTACCAACCTCGTCATGTCCGTTGTGTCCTGAGCAAGACACTTCACCCTTGCTCCTGATGGGTGCTGGTTAGCGCCTTGCATGGCAGCTCCCTCTATCAGTGTGTGAATGTGTGTGTGAATGGGTAAATGTGGAAGTAGTGTCAAAGCGCTTTGAGTACCTTGAAGGTAGAAAAGCGCTATACAAGTACAACCCATTAATCATTTATCATTTAATAGTTAAGACTACTTACTGACTACGGCAACACACCTAAGACAAAACTAAAATGAATGCATACATGCGAATGAGAGTAAGGAAATAAGAATTAAATTAGACACAGTTTCCCCAATGTCTTCTTTTTCTATCCACTCCTTCTGTGGTTTGGCTGCACCAAACACTAAATAGATCCAAACATAGGCGCCGATCCCGTGGGTGCCACGGACAATGCCGAGCACCCACGTGGGATTGATGGCAAATTCTTTCTCACCACCAAGCAAAAACCGCGCATGCTCAGTAAAGTAGCGTCAGATTTACCGCCCGTCCGAGCACCCACTGGCAGAAATGTAGATCGGCCCCTATGAATCCAAACATGTAATAAAGTCAAATACAAATAAGGCAGCAAGAAATCTCTTTTATAAAGTAAATATGTTAAAAGTTAATGTTAAAGTACCAATGACTGTCACACACACACTAGGTGTGGCAAAATTATTCTCTGCATTAGACCCATCACCCTTGATCGCCCCCTGGGAGATGAGGGGAGCAGTAAGCAGCAGCGTTGGCCGCGCCCGGGAATCATTTTTGGTGATTTAACCCCCAATTCCAACCCTTGATGCTGAGTGCCAAGCAGGGAGGTAATGGGTCCCATTTTTATAGTCTTTGGTATGACTCGGCCGGGGTTTGAACTCACAACCTACCGATCTCAGGGCGGACACTCTAAGTTCTAGGTTCAACAGATATGGGCATCGACATCAACAATATGTTGACCTTTATTTTATTATTTTATTTTATTTTTTCTGTCCCGCGAGCCTGATTGAGGACACTGGATCTGTGGTGTTATGATCCGCTGCCTGGATCATAGTTTGTTTCGTCACTTGTGTTTTCAGCACCTCTTGATTTTGTTTGTTTCAGTTGCCATGACGGCAGATTGTACTCAGCTGCCTCTGGTTAGTGTTCGAGACGCTCACCTGTTGTCCGGGCACTTATCAGAGGGCTATTTAGTCTTTGCCCTGGCCTCACTTGGACTGGCTTCCTAATTTGCTTTATGCAACAGACGACGACTATTTTGATTCCTGCTAGCTTTCACGCTATGCTATTCTTGCTTGCTAGCTCCCACGTTAGTCCCTTTGTTTTTGCCTTCCGTGTTATGAGCACGTTTTTGTTTGTTCGCGTATGATTTATGTCTTAAATAAATCTTTTCCTACCTGCACGCTGTGTCCGAAGCACGTCTGCATTCCTGGGAGAACAACCCCGCACCATCATGCGACCCAGTCGTCACAGTGTGAGGCCAGGGCAAAGACTAAATAGCCCTCTGATTAGTGCCTGGACAACAGGTGAGCGCCTCGAACACTAACCAGAGGCAGCTGAGTACAATCTGCCGTCATGGCAACTGAAACAAACAAAATCAAGAGGTGCTGAAAACACAAGTGACTAAACGTAAATAAACTATGATCCGGGCAGCGGATCATAACATGTGGTTGAGGGACCTTTTACTTATGGAGTATCTACATCAACAATATAATTTGAAAAAAAATAATTAATTTAGGACAACTCGCGGGCCAGATTGTGGACGCTGGTGGGCCGGATTACGCCCGTGGGCCATAGTTTGGGAACCACTGGTTTAAGCAATGGCAACAAATGTGTATAGCTGACATAATAATTTGGTCGCGTTACTGTTGCCATGCAGGCTAAGGCATAAAAATGTCATTATTCTTTGTGTTTCTGTTTATCATCAGTGTGGTATCCCATAATGCACAGGAGCTGTGTCTGTGTTTTGTGGCATGTAGCTAGCAGAGGCATGAACCAGAATTTTTTTTTAAAAATCAGACATTCACATACACAAAGACTGAACCAGATACATTAGAAGAACATGCCAATTACCTAATAGCAGCATTCTGTGTGACTAAAAACACAAAAAACTAAAACCCTGTAGAACAACATAGGGATAAATGTTACGACCTTGTTTAATAAAACTGTGTGGAGAAGCAGCTGTGGTCGGCACTCATGCGCGTCCAGACACCCTAGAGAGGTGTTTGGGGGTGAAAAACGTCTCTCAGCATTTCTGCTTCACCCATCAGGATTAAGTTAACGTGTGGGATGATTGGCAACATGTAAAGATGATCCGTTCTTATACATGGCTCGTTTTCTACACGCTCTCTGAGGACATGTTGCATGTTACACTGTTGTATTAATTCATGCACGGTCCGTGCCAATAAAGAAATAAAAATGTCCCCTATGACATGTCAAGGCCATTTAGTGAAACTTACAACCGACTTTCTGTTTTTTTCCGATGTTTTAAAGCAGTGAGTGGCTCTCGTGTGGTTCTTTTGATGGAGCGCAAAGAGAAAGCCAAGTGATAAAAAAGACAAAAACCAAAAACAAACAGAGTTCTGCCTTACCTCACGCTCACCAGACACCTCATTAGGTACCCTATAGTACAAGTGCTGTAATAAAACACGTTTCCTTTTTAATTATGTGATATTCATCAAAGCTTAACTTTAGAAAATAAACATTAGACCCACATCGATGGCATTAATTGAAAAAACATATCCCTGTTGCAGCTGAAACACATGAACTACTCTATGCTAAAACACTGTTTTACACATTATGGATGTAAAACAAGTTATAATCTGTAGGTACATGGTTTAAAAAAATACTCAACAAAACAACACAATCACATTAGAATAGATTGAATTAAATTAAATAGGTGTGTGGGCGGGACAAGAGGGACACAAAATGGAAAGTGAAAGTGCATTTCAGTATGCATCTGTTGTTTTTGGACATAGTCGCCGCCCACACTTACTGTAATTTACCAGTCTTGCTGCATTGTCACATGCACACTGTTGTACAGAATGTGAATGCTTTCATAGACTGTACATTATGGAAAATAAAATGTCGGTATTGTAATTCAATTACTAATTAATGTTCATTTTCGAAAAAACATATTTTAGAACAATATTTAACTATATGTATGATTTGTATTTATACACATGCACTTATTGTATATCAACTAGAAAGATACACATGAAATAAGAATAAAGTTAATGTAACATCCATCCATCCATCCATTTCCTACCGCTTATTCCCTTTGGGGTCGCTGGAGCCTATCGCAGCCACAATCGGGCGGAAGGCGGCGTACACCCTGGACAAGTCGCCACCTCATCCAAGGGCCAACACAGTTATTTTATGTAAAAAAAAAAAATATTACTTTATAGCCAAATCACAATTCTTATTTATTACGTTTCTAAATCGATTCATAATTTTCAAAAATGTATGCAAAAAACAAAATGGTTTTGTATAAAATATTTATAAATGCACTTAAACTATATCCACTACAAATATATACATGATAGAAGAATACAAATTAAGTCTATAAAACATGGTACGTAAAAATATTGATTGACATTTGAATCACGATTCTTATTTATTCCGATTCTAAATCCATCCATCCATATTCTACCGCTTGTCCCTTTTGGGGTTGCAGGGGGTGCTGTTTTTTTAAAGAATACCTTTTTTTATATGTTTTTTTTTAGGCCATATCGGCACTTTCTCACTGGGCGTATATGTCATATGTCAGCAGGCAAGGGGAGCTTTTGTAACCACTTTTATTATAATCTCTATACCAAATAGTATATTGCCAGAGTCGTGTTGAATTGAGAACGATTCTGAATTGAATTGTCAAACTCAAAAATCATAATCGATTCATGAGTTGTTGTAAAATTCACATCTCTCTCTATATATATATACAGTACAGGCCAAAAGTTTGGAGACACCTTCTCCTCATTCACTGTGTTTTCTTTATTTTCATGACTATTGTAGATTGTCACTGAAGGCATCACAACTATGAATGAACACATGTGGAGTTATGTACTTAACAAAAAAAGGTGTAATAACTGAAAACATGTTGTATATTCTAGTTTGTTCAAAATAGCCACCCTTTGATCTGATTATTGGTTTGCACACTCTTGGCATTCTCTCGAATGAGCTTCAAGAGGTAGTCACCTGAAATGGTTTTCACTTCACAGGTGACATAGTTTTGATGCCTTCAGTGACAATCTACAATGTAAATAGTCTTGATTCATGAAAATAAAGAAAACACATTGAAATGAGAAGGTGTGCCCAAACTGTTGGCCTGTACTATATATATATATATATATATATATTTTATTATTATTTTTTTTTTCTTACCAGATTAGTCACACTTTTAAATTTGGATTAATCGTGATTAACCGCAATATCTCGCTTGCTTACATAATTTAAATTGACCTAAAAAAAGACCTCAATATTTTGACAACATGTCACACACAAGCTTTTAACAACAGTTTTAATATTTTTAATGTTGCCAGTCAGGTCATTAAAAGATGAAAAATAAAAACTAGTATACATTATTTTACCCTCCAAATAGTGTGACTATTGTTGACTCTATCTGCCTTTGTAACTAAAAAATATCCTTGCATTTTACAGAAACTTGCTTTCAACTCTTTCATATGTTCAGATGCGTTTTTACTATTTTGTCACACTAAATTAGCGTAAATATTAAAAACACTTTTTTAAAAATTTAAATTAAAATACCAATGATTGTCACACACACACTAGGTGTGGCAAAATTATCTGCATTTGACCCATCACCCTTGATCACCCCCTGGGAGGTGAGAGGAGCAGTGAGCAGCAGCGGTGGCCACGCCCAGGAATAATTTTTGGGGATTTAACCCCCAATTTCAACCCTTGATGCTGAGTGTCAAGCAGGGTCCCATTTTTATAGTCTTTGGTATGACTCGGCCGGGGTTTGAACTCACAACCTACCGATCTCAGGGCGGACACTCTAACCACTAGGTAACATGTCGAATTAATATCTCTCTGACAGTGTCAGTCAAAACCGAGCAATGCTATCTTTGTGAAGACAGAAGTTTTCACCATAGATGTGCAGGTGTACCTAATGTTGCGTGTAATGAACGTCTGTTTATGCACATGTCAAATCCCATAAGTTTGCATGCTCACTCAACACTCGCGCGAGTTGCAGGGTTTTTCACAAATATTTTTTTTGATCACAAACTCAAAACACAAAGATTTCACTGGTTTGGAACAAAGCATATGGGGGTGAGTTCAGTATTCGTCGGCCAGAAAGTTGCAGTTTAACATGCTGTTTTTTTTTTTTTTCTGTACATTGTTGTGCCACATAAACGCCACGTGGTCGGGATCTGACGCAAGAGTGCGAGTCTGCTCTCAGCTTCATCAATCACAGCATGACAGTGAATGGCAGGATAATATTGTTACTGCTGCTTGATTGGAACGTCCGCCCTGTGAATATATGGGAATGTTTGTATTTGTGTATATGTGCACAAATGTCTGCACAAATGGACTTTTATGTATTCTTTTTTTTTCTTTTTCTCTCTCTCTCTCTCGGCTGTGTGCCTGAGTGTCCGTTTCAGGTATTTTTTTGGAAGGGGCGGGATATGTGCCGCAGATTTAGTGTCACATATGTACACACACACACACACACACACACACACACACACACACGCTTACACAGTAGGTGTACTTTAACTCCTTGGCGCCGGGGTCTTCCTGTAGCGCTGGAGCTGTGCAGTGCATTGCTGGACAGACTCTTCCCGTTAAGGGCCTTGTGGTTACAGAGGGACCATGTGCCCATTCACCACTGTTTGTTTTCGATGTCATTATAAGTCCAGCGCTCCTTCACTTGACCAGCGCCATCGAAATAGTCGCCTTTGTCTCCCTCCCCGTCATGGAGCCGTATAAAAACATTTGGCTAGATACACTTAGAGGTGTATGTCCAAATTATACATAGGTACACACTATGGATGGAGCCTCCTGCGATCGACATGCACACACAGCTTTCCATTCAGCCCACTTCTCCTAATGTTTCTTTACCTAACATTTGAAGTTCTTGAAATAGGAATGTTGCTGAATCAAAACAGTTTCTCTAAGGCACGACTTGGTGAAATGTCGATACGGCAACGTATTCTGGATTATTATGCTTGGGCAGCTATTGCGCTGTGAGTCATTCGACAGAAAGGGTGATTTGATTATGATGTGACACGCAAGGCACAGAGGATATTTTGTCTATTTTGTAGCAATTTGTACCTGCAGCGAAATCGGTGTGTTTTTTTTTTTTTCTTCCTTTCCTTTTTGTGGGCAATGGCAAACGCTGTGCTTTACGCTATGAGATGGTAAGCAAGGGGGTAAAATGTCGATAATTACGCCAATTCTGTCAAAGGACCAAAAAATGGGTTTGCATGTGGAAATACTGTAAGCCATAATATTCTCTAAATTTGTAAACGGAAAAATAACATACCCTCGCTAACCTGTCCTCTGCGGTCTAGACAGAATTAAAACAAATTAAAAAGAACCGGGTACGATATTCTAAGAAGGTACGATTTGTTTTCGTCCTGGCTGCTTATTATTATAGCCAGTCATGAAAAATAGGATTCTACATTTGAAAGCATGTGTGGAGTAATGTTGACAAAATGGGGGTTAAGTCACCAAAAATGATTCCCGGGCGTGGCCACTGCTGCTGCTGACTGCTCCACTCTCCTCCCAGGGGTGAGGGTGATGGGTCAAATGCAGAGGATAATCTCACCACACCTAGTGTGTGTGTGTGTGTGTGTGTGGCAATCATAAAAGAAAGAGAAAATGAGTATTATTGTCAAACAATGATGCAAGTAGACAAATTGCATGTGAAAAGATTGCTGGTTGGTGATGTGCGATAAAAACTGATTTTCTTTCCGAGCCGATACCAAATACAATTCAGGCTGGTATTGGCGATACCGATCCAGTACCGATACTTTGTGCAAATATTCCTAACATGTCTGTTAACATTTAAAAAATGGTGTGTTTTCAAATATTATATTTATCTAAAAATACAAAAGTCAAAATGTAAGAAAAAAGAGCAACACATCGGAATATAAGGAGAAAAAGCTGAATTTAAAAAAATAATATATTATATTAATACATTTATTTAGTCACCTATAAAACACGGTTTTAACAGGATAACATCTGTTTTAGCATTTTTTTTTTTAAATAAAGAGATATCAAAATGCCGCCCCCATACTTGACTTTTCAATATGTGGAATTTTGTGGAAAACTATTAGACACCCCTGATCCAAAACAATAGAAGCTTTCAAAATAAAAATAAAATATAATCAAAATATGAACACATTTTAGCAAGATAATAAAACAAAAACAAAATAATTAATGTAAAAACCATAAAAAAACATTGTTAAATGTGTAACTGAACAATAATACAATAATTCCGCACAGGCAGAGTTTTTTGTTACAGACTAGGACTGTTATGCAATTAAACAATTATACAATTTGTATTGTTATTCTAATCTTACATGAAGAAAAAAAAACCTGTAAGAATGTAAGAAAAAAGAGCAAAAAAATCGGTATGGAATGAGAAAAACCTGAAATGTTCTAACTAATAATTAATAATAATGTACTTAGTCATTTTTTTAAATAAATTAATATCAATATGGCCCCGGGCCATAAAAGTAAAAAAAAAAAACATGAGCAGCTGAATATAAGACAACCACCGCGCTTTGACTTTTCAGTATGTGGCCCTTATTGGATAAAGTTTGGACACCCCTGAACTAAAATATCAAAAGTATTGATATTTTGATTTGAGGATCGATATTAGAGCATACAGATTTGGTATCGGCTGTATCGATATTTCAGTATTGATCCGCACATCTCAATTGCTTGTCATTACTACTGTACTGATAAAAGAGTTTTAGTTGAAAAGTCTAAAAATAAGCATAGTATTTTGTTCAGGGGCACTGATTGACCTCCGATTTATTTGGAAATGGGTTCCCCCCTGAAAATAAAAATAAATAGACACGGTAGTGATTTTAGGCTTTTCTAATGGGTTTCAGCACATTTTGGAAATCCCACGTTTGGCTCCAAAATGTGAGCACTGTGAGACTGGAGGCAACTTTATTTTACGTATTACTTTTTTGTAGCATCATCACAAATAGTTATATTTTCGCATATAATTTGAAGACACTAGCAAATATGTCTGCCAGGTGCATTGCTGCAGGTTGGAGCGATTAAACTAAAGAAGGGGTCAGTCTGCATACATTTCCAAATAATGGGAATATGAGGCAAGCGCGGACCTCTACAGTCCAATTGACTCGCGCAAAATAAGATGGACCGAGCAAAATAAGTGTAATTTGTGCAATTTTTTTCGGCATAGTGGGGTGTTTGCAATTCCAAAGATGGACTACAGGTAGCTTGCAACTAAGACGATGATTTAATCCAAATACATTAAGCAACAATATAATTAGTGTGTCGCTGGGAAACTTACGAAAAGCTCGAGGCTATCTTAGCGTCACATAGCATGGATGAGAATGGCCATAAACTTAGGGCGTAGAGCGAACATTAATCCTGCAAGGACTGACAGGGTAAGACGAGTATAAAGAAGGGGCATGATTGTGATTGGGAAAAGGTGCATGTCCCAGTCAACCAACAGAGAAGGGTGTGTTCAAAACAGCACCTCTCGCAAAAAACAGGTAAACAAGAAGCGCTGAAACGTAAATAAATCTAAACTCAGGAGAACTATAACAGGAACCTAAACAAGACATGACCTGGAGAGACAGATCCTAAAAATTTGCAACAATTATTTTTATGATTCTGATTTTGAATAAGAAGGGTTTTGATCTGAGTTTAAAACATTCAAGCTAAATGCGATCCCAGTAATCAGGAGCACCCGAAGAGGGGAGAACCTAGTCAGAACCTCTGTAAAAAAGAGAAAAATTATCAGTCAAAAACGAGAGAGAAAAATGGTACGCAGCCACTATTCTATGTTGCATCCTCTTCTCCTGATGTTTTCCTCAAGATGCTTGAGGAAATGCTAAAACAGCATGAGGAAACACAAGCTATGGTGTCCATGGAAGATCAGGGGATTCAGAAAATGGTGATTATTTTACAGTACATTTCTTTTTAGTTCTTAATGTTAACCAGCTTTTAAGTAAACATGGACCGGGGTAACAAAAGCATGCAATTAATTGATCAAAATCATAGTTTTACATCCCCGTATGCATGTTTTTCTTTTCCCAAAACAATAATGGAAAAAAAAACACAAGTCTTTAGAGCAAGCATAGCATTGACTGGAATTTAAATTACTGATAACTCACCATCACACAATATGCGGGTATTTAACGGTGCACAACTCGCTCATTTACAACATCCAAAAAGCAGTCGGTAAAACTTGCCTCTGTGGGTTGCTAATTTGAGTAGCAAAGTTAGTAGTGATGCGCGTATTCGGATATCGATACTGCCGAAACCTTACTTACTTTTGACACTTTATTTCTTTGAGATAATGTATGTCAGTAACAGGAACGTAGGGTAATATAACTAAATCATTGAGCTCTTATCTAAAGGAAAAAAATGCATATAATATACGGTATTTAATACTACAATAATCTCAAATAGGCAAAAAAAGTATATATTTATTCAAGTAAAGTTTCCGAAATAATTCATAATCTGTGTCAAAAAAAACTATACAAAGTAATTGCAATAAAACAGCTGTTACAAACTTTATTATCAGTATTACAAAACAACAAGTATATGTATATTTTAATTGAAGAATCTTTGGAGACACTATATGCAGAGTTGAATATAAATAAGATAATGAAAAACTCAATTGTATATCGTTTGAAGATGATTTCCCAAGAGCAGCAGCATTGAAAATACAATTTAAAAAAACATTTACATGACACATTAGGTATATTTGTACAAAGTATCGGTATCCTATCAGTATCACCGATACTAGTCTGAATTATACTTGGTATTGGATCAAACGATGAAAATCAGCGGTATCGCACATCTCTAAAAGTGAGTTTTTAATAGCCTTGCCTGAATCGCTTTCTGGAAATGAGTAAATCATTCATTGTTTTTTTGCTTTAATTTGACTATATGCACCAGACAATTAACAGAGACATTGCGTCTACTAGAACCAAGGCCACCACTCTGGTTAAGAAAACCAATGCCTGAAATTTTTGTTTACCTCTCCTAGGAAATTCGGTTGCATTCCAATCGGATTAAAAAAAATATTTACTGGTGTGTAACTGAAACACACACACACACACGCACACACACACACACACACACACACGCACACACACACACACACACACACACACACACACACACACACACACTCAAAAGCAAGCATTTTGGGGAGTCGCCGTTTCCAGCAACAACCGCAGGCGCCTTGACCTGTCTGCCTTGTCAGTGTTTGATGATATCATCTGGAGAGTTCCAGCTCGGTAGCCGTCACACGGCAGCACGACTGGACGGGGAGGGCAGGTGATCCACATCACAGTAACACACACACACACACACACACACACACACACACACACACACACACACACACACACACACACACACACACACACACACACACACACACACACACACACGTTTAAGTAAACATCAACACACATTACACTGTCGGCGCTGCGGTTTGCTCGCACGTAATGGACGGACAGGATGCAGAAATCTGAATAAACATGCTCAGACTGGAGAAGAGACACATTTTAACCCTTGTATCTAACCCCACCCAGAACTTTCTTGCATTTACTGTTTTTGTTTCTTTCCCTGAAAACAGCAACCCAATAGCCACTCTCTCTCCCAAAGCCACATAATTGTAATAATCATAGACTTGCGGGACAAATAAAGAGATCTGCAAATTAAAAACCTTAAAAGACTGCCTCTTGATGACAAGACCAAACCGCAGCTCAGTGAGAGATCAATTAAAAGTCAATCAGGAACAAAGAAAAGTGAATGTGAATGTTGACTTTTATAGGTTACATCAAGTCATAAGGCTGACCACAGCAGTAGAGGGCTCCAGTTTGTGGTTCCCCTAGTGTGCATTGGGCGCTTTCCAGTGTGTGTCACCACTGTCACTTTGATTAGTCTGCCTCCAATAATCTCCCTATGTTTTCCATAAAAGAATAACAAATCAAGTCGACACATAAATATAATAAATAGAGGCTTGGAGTCAAGCAACTGTCTAAAGAGAGTTCACAGGATCCAGGAGGAACTCCCACGCACTTTTTTTCAAACGTCATGTCTTCAAAAACTGCAGCCACATATATTAATACGAATAGAATATAACATTTTACTCCTTAGCATTGAGGCTACAAATACATTTTCACAAATTCCAGCGGTTCTCAACAAAAAAACTTAGGTTACAAAATGTGGAGGTGTCTGTCACTGATGACAGCAGCAGTTTTATCAGAACTAGATAGCCTTCTCTGATTGACTTTGGCTCCAGAATTTGGTTCATGCTTTGTAGTTCAATCTTCTGTTTAAGGATAAATCATGGTGATGCGCGGATGGTTCTCCCAACGATGCGGCAGGGACTCCAGGGACCGCGTGCAGGTAGGAGAATGACTTATTTGTATACATCAAACAAAAAGCGACACGTGCCGATAGCACAGGGGGCTAAGGCGGAACTTAGTGCAAGAAACACAAGGAACAAAGAGGCAGGAAATCATCCACGTAACGGGTTGCAGTAAGGCAAACAAAACAGCCAGACCGTGTGTGGCGAAAGGCAGGACTAAAATAGCTCTCTGATTAGTGCCCAGGAACAGGTGAGCGTCCCGAACACTAATCAGAGGCAGGTGACACTAATCAGCACCCATGACAACTAAAACACATACCAGGGGCGCTGAAATAGAACTTAAACCACAAGTGAATCCCAACCTAAATAAACGTAAACAAACTATGATCCGTGCAACGGATCAATCATAACACTTTGTTTGCCTCTGTGATACTAGTGTAATGTCATATATATATATATATATATATATATATATATATATATATATATATATATATATATATATATATATCTCAATGATTTAGTTACTTTACACCAGTGGTCCCCAACCTTTTTGTAACTGCGGACCGGTCAACGCTTGAAAATGTGTCCCACGGACCGGGGGGAATGGTTGTTTTTTTGTTTTTGTTTTTTTTGTCATTCAGAAATACAATCATGTGTGCTTATGGACTGTATCCCTGCAGACTGTATTGATATATATTGATATATAATGTAGGAACCAGAAATATTAATAACAGAAAGAAACAACCCTTTTGTGTGAATGAGTGTGAATGAGGGAGGGAGGTTTTTTGGGTTGGTGCACTAATTGTAAATGTATCTTGTGTTTTTTATGTTGATTTAATTTCTTGTGCAGCCCGGTACCAATCGATCCACGGACCGGTACCGGGTGGTTGGGGACCACTGCTTTACACTATGTTCCTGTTGATGATATACATTATCTCAAATAACTAAAGTATTAAAAGTATCAATATTTTGATTTGGGAATCAATAATAGAGCATAATGATTTGGTACCTGCATAATCGATATTTCAATATTCTCATAATCGATACTTCAGTATTGATCCGCACATCACTATAAATTTAACAGAGAGTCAGAATTCTTATAGTCCTCTGCAGTGATTAGTAATAGCCATAACAGCTTCATGATGTATTTACAACAAGACCAGTCCTTGTTAGGATCGAGTCAGCTTGACAGGTCAAAAGGCCCGTAAGGACAGAGCCTGTTGCTTGCTAAATACTTAGTATTTAGTAATAGTTTAAAACTGTACAGAGTGTATTTACATGTATATTTACTAGAATTTTCTATCAACAAGTCGCAAAGGAAAAAGCTATGCGGCACAGAGAAGCTAAATACTACACTGGCAATGCCACAAAACAATGATCTAGCTCCGTCCTATTGGCAACCAGGGACATGTGTGTCAGGGACAGGTGAGGGAGCCAGCGACATAGGACAGGAAATAACACAGAAACTGAGGAAACCACAAACAAACGTCCAAGACAGTCATGGGTCTCATAGAAATGGTTGAAAGGACAGTATGTACGTGGCAGATAGGTGGTGTTACAGAACACCTCCTCGAGTCAGGGATGGTTTTTCAACCTTGACGCAAATGGCTGCCCTCACTCCCCTTCCCTGTCCAGAATATAAACATTTCTGTCCTCAAAAGATTATTGCTGTTTCTCTCTGAGGTGCAAGGAGACAGCTGATTCCTGACCTAAAATGTGAAGGCCTAATTATTAAAACTAGCAGATTTGAAATTATAGTACTGGTAATGGTTTATGGCAGTAATTCTCATACTGTACTATGTGTATCACTAGTGGTACACGAGCTCCATCAAGTGGTATACCAAATAATGACTTAATTAAATATTCAAACCCAGTGTTACCGTTCAAACTGTGTGTAATGTGTAAAATGTCAAATATACTTGTTAAATAAAACCTCTGCCTTGTTTTGATGAATACTTATGCCTACTACGCTACTGTACATTTTGGCGGTACTTGGAGAACCAAATGTTTTCTGAGGTGGTATTTGGTGAATAAAGTTGAAGAACCACTGGTTTATGGTAATGGCTTTTGAAGAGGCAAGACAATTTAGATAAGCAGCATATTGTACTACTTACACGATTCAACATGTCCAACGAGTAAGAAGAAGCAGAGCTTAATTGATCCGAATGCTTCTCAGTTTTTCAGCTTGTACTGATAGTTCCTGTGTTTAATATGCAATACATACACAATTTATAACAGGCTCTTTGCCCTTTGGCTGAAATGTAAAGATGACACGTATGGCTTGTACCTATTGATCCAACTGACTCCTAATATATATATATATATACCCTTTTCCCAACTGTCCCTATCAGAGATTAATTGTATTTATTTACTTTCTGGAGCATGTGTGCACTGTTTTGTGGATGCTTTAGTGTGCATCTTGCTGCTACAGTTATCGTTGTATATGTGGCTCCGTACCGCACAGAACCCAAAATTCCAATATATCATATGCGCCTAAATAAATGTAGATTTTTTTGATGGTTTTCTTCCAAAGTAAACCAAGCGTGTGCTGCTCAGTGTGCGTAGCTGTCCTGTTAAGTAATGTGGGCACCGGTGAGGAACCACTTGACCCTGCACTTGCAACAATAGTCGTGTACCACCGAACCAGCTGCTACACACACACACACACACACACACACACACACACACACACACACACACACACACACACACACACACACACACACACACACACACACACACACACATTAATTTACACTCTGGATGCAATTACATATGTTTAGGGAGAAAATAAAAAACAATTATGAACACTTGATTGTGGCTAATTTCTCGACCAGAGCAATATTTACTTAACGAATCAGGCGACCTCTCCTTGTTTGCTTTGCCACATTTTTTATTTACCCAAAGGAGGCCGGCGATCATTTGATTATTCCACCAAGGTATGCAAAATATAATTACTGTCATATTGTATTTCCACATTGTGTAACGCAACGGCAACGACGCCACTGTGTCAGCGCACTTGGATACCTTCTCATGAGGTCGGGAAACAGCGATCGTGCTCGCAAGTAAAGCCCTTTTTTTTTTATTAGAGCCATTTGGAATGTAGAACAGTTTAACAGCTTTTGTCGGCCCGAATTGTCAAAAATCCACACATGGCTTGAAATATCAGCGCTGTGCCACAATTTATTACCCACTTACGATGCTGCAGTTCAGCACATGGTATGGTGAAGAAAGAACGGAGGCAGTAGAAGGGATAAGACTTTAAGACTTTAAACAAAAATGAGTGAAAATATACATTTGAATAATCGTCCTTCATTAAGCTTGTATTGGCAATTACAGCAACACAATGTTTTTTCATCTATACTGCATGGTACTTGGTTCAAAGGTTAAAACTGCTTGTTTTTGGTCAGTTTTTCTCATGTTGTCCACTGGTATTATAACTTAAGATGATGTTTTAAACTCGATGTGTGCCGATGATATAAACTTTTGTCGCTGCAACACCAACAAGTTACCTAAGTTGTATCCAAAGTTCTGTTTTGAAGCGAAATCACGGACCGTGTAACAAATGCGAGCATCTACCGGATTAAGCCGGAAGTGATTAATCTTCATTCATATTTGATAACGGGATTATTTATTTTTATTAATCACATGAGTTAATGTTGACAGCCCTAGTTTAAAAAAATACAAATCATCTAAAGAAAATACTTAAATGAGAAACACTTAATGTTAAAAGTATATCAAGCAAACCTTTAACGAAGTGATCACTGTAAACTCTTACATTTTTCGACTCTGGACTGGACCGTAGTGCGTGCTAATTTGTTGGTCCTCGTTTTGTAATTTCTTGCACTCTTCCGCCTTTCTTAATGACTCATCGAGGAACTCTGAAGAAATGTTTATCCTTTTCGCGATTTGATCGGTTGATACAGCGGAAAACAATGCTAGCATAAGGCATTTTTCTTCGAAAAACTCTGAATGGCTCCAAGTACACATTAAGATCAGACAATGCCTAGACCACCGCAAATATTTTTATGAGCGGGATGTGAGGTGACACGACATTTAAAACCAAGCAATATTTGAGTAGTCTTCGGGTCCCTCTGTAGTGGAAAAGTTGGGCCCAAAGTGAAAGTACTCCGACAAAAATACAACACACAAATGACATCATATAAAACACACGTTAGGCTGCACAAAGAGCAACTTCCTATAAGCAAGCAGATATGTTTTTGATCATCTCCAAGGGAGCTCAAATGTCACATTATATATTTATTCACATGGCAAGAAATACAATATTGGTGCAAACACAAAAATGACAACATAACAAACACGCATTGAGCTGCACAAAGAGCAACTTCCTATAAGCAAGCCGATATGTTTTTGATCATGCTAGGGGAATCAAATATCAAAATACATATATATATATATATATATAGAGAGAGTCAAGGTCACTGTGGTTTATCCATTATACAGTGCTCAATACCGGGGTAGAGCGGAATATACGTTAGGTCAGGGAAAAACACAGAGGCTATTTCATCCCTACAAGCCTGTTTCGCAGGTTTCTGTAACGTTGTCGTGGCATGACGATGCCGGGGGTGGTCCTTTTAGGATGCGGCGGAAGGACAGGAAGCAGCTTGCAGGTAAGAAGAATGATGTATTCTTCAAATAAACAAAACAAGTGTGCATATAACACTGAAAGCTAACAGGATAACTATAAAGAAAAACTAAGGCGGAACTTAGCGCAAGAAACACAAGGGAAACACGTAACAGTTGCATGAAAGCAAATAAAAGCGCCAGGATGAGTGAGGCGAAAAGGCAGGACTGAATAGCTCTCTGATTAGTGCCCGGCGGCAGGTGAGCGTGCCGAACACTAATCAAAGGCAGGTGAAAACAATCAGCACCCATGACAACCAAAACACCCAAACTCAAGTGTGTGAAAACAGAACTGAAACCACAAGCGAATCACAATTTAAATAAACGTAAACAAATTTAGACGGATCATAACAGTTTCGCTTCTCTTATATATATATATATATATATATATATATATATATATATATATATATATATACATATATATATATATATATATATATATATATATATATATATATATATATATATATATATATATATATATATATATATATACATATATATAAATAAATAAATGATAAATGGGTTGTACTTGTATAGCGCTTTTCTACCTTCAAGGTACTCAAAGCGCTTTGACACTACTTCCACATTTACCCATTCACACACACATTCACACACTGATGGAGGGAGCTGCCATGCAAGGCGCTAACCAGCACCCATCAGGAGCAAGGGTGAAGTTTCTTGCTCAGGACACAATGGACATGACGAGGTTGGTACTAGGTGGGGATTGAACCAGGGACCCTCGGGTTGCGCACGGCCACTCTCCCACTGCGCCACGCCGTCCCAATATATATATATATATATATATATATATATATATATATATATATATATATATATATACATATATATATAGATATACATATATATACTTATATATATATATATATATATATATATATATATATATATATATATATATATATATATATATATATATATATATATATATATATATATGATTCAAATGAGTATAAAAAACAGAGTATCCCTTTTGTCTATTGGGATTAAGTACAGTGTTTATGTTAACAACAGACATATCATATACCAGCCTAATAGTCATAAGGGTTCATTTGAATGGAGTAGTGTTCCAATTGAAAACATTAGAGAATAGACTAAATTGATAGCAATCATGGCCAAATCAAAAAATATCTTGCAATGTACTTCAATTTCCTTCAAGTTATCACATTAAACTGGGTAATAACGATACTATTTGTACAGCATTTTCCCTCATTCAGTAGTAAGTGAGCACCTCCTCATTTTGGTAACCAATCCTCCCAAGCGAGTGCACACCCCAGTCTTCTCTAATCATTCCAAGATTTCCATCTCATAAAGTAAGACAATACATTAATTGCAATGGCGTGCTATGCAATGCTATCCCTCAGGGGTCGGTCAGAGAAAACCCCAAAGGCGAGTAAGCTGACGCGGCGGTGAGTTCACGGCTTCCTCCCTACCCGCTGTGCAGTTACGGGAGGCGATTAGAAACGTCCGCTGCAGATTTCTTGCCAGATGATTTAGTATCAGACGGTTTATTAGGAGTGTCGCCGACTGGAAAGTCTGAGATGTGACTTTTAGTATGCTGGACACTTATCTACAGCCTTGCTAACAATATAAACATTGAGGGAGTTACAGTGAATATATTCAGGGCCTGCTCTATTAAGGATTTGCATGTATTAAAACGTGTAAAGGATTGCGTGTCTTATGTGAGCAAAATACAGAGCGCAATCCATTTAGAGTGTCTGTCTTCATGAATATGCAGATTATACTGTATGATGATTTTTAGAATATCCACAATATGGGTGGAGAGGACAAATCACACTTAATTATTTAGCACACTCACTATTATTAATCAAGACTAAAACTGTTGGGGTACATACGTTATATTCTTTAATTAAAACAATTAAAAAATCATATTCTATCATACAGTATATCATAACAGTAATCGTTTTTGAAAAAAATGTACGTCTGCGAGTAGTCTGTGCCTTATAATTGATTATTTTGTTAAATAAGACAAAATAATCTGTCTTTAGGGCTGTCAACCCCTTCAGATCCAACCACAGGATTGAGAGAAAAGAAGGGGTGAGCAGAGCCCACCAAGGCAACTTCTCATTAGCTGACGCGATACATAGTGAAGTGCGTGCACAGTGCAAACTTGTGTAAAGCATGGATGCCGAACACCCACCTGGAAATATCGCAGTACCTGCGCTTGCTATTACAGCATATACTGCTAAAAAAAAACAAAAAGAGGAAATCAGAGGAAAAAAAGAAAGACGCTGTACATCTAAAAAAAACAAAGAAGAGCCAAAACTTGAATAAATATTGTTGGAAATTACGGAATCAGACAATTCTGAGGAAAAAACTGTGGAAACACCCTGTACATATGTTCATTTCCAAAGCTAACGCCTGCATCAAAATAAATATGTTCATTAGTCTACAGTTAAATAGCAGTGTTCAAACCTTGTAGCGCTGTTGCACCAGGTGGATTGACATGAATCATGGCTCCCACAGGAGAGATGTCGATTGAAGCAAAAGAGAGGATGATCAAACTTATCCAAGAAGGTAGATCACTATGCAATGTTGCAAAATATGTTAATTATTCACGGGCAGTTGTGTCTATAATCTGGACCAAGTACAAACCACATGGGAAGGTTGTAAAAGACCAAGGACAATATTAAAGTGTCAAGACATACAACTTAAAGCAATATGTCTTGAAAACAGAAAATGCACAGCAAAACAAATGATGAACAAACACGCAGAAACTAGAGTCACCGCCTTTGACTGAATTGTGACAAACCACCTAAAGGAAATGGAACTTAAATACAGAAAAGCTAAACTAAAGCCAGTATTTACATCCAAACTGAAAAAAAACAAACAAACAGGGTTCCATTGGGCTAAGGAAAAGCAATTGTGGACAATGGATGGATGACTGGATGAAAGTCAATTGCTGGGTTGCAATCCTGCGACCGAGAGGCATTTCCAGATTTCAGGCGATGGTCTAGAGCAGGGATGTCCAAACTTAATCAGAACAGCATTGATTTATGTGACCCATTCCAAACAACCTTCCCTAGTCATAGTGCAGGAAAAATAAATGCAATCAACCAGCACAAAAAACAACAAACGTGGTCACACATAACACAACCTGGTCATTGAACTTTATGGATATTAGAAAACATGTCCAATCAACATAAAACAATCTGAATAGCTGCCAATGGAACTGGTGCTTTACAGAGAGTAAATGGAACAATGAAAAAGGAGGATTACCTCCAAATTCTTCAGGACAACCAAAAATCATCAGCTCGGAGGTTGGGTCTTGGGCACAGTTGGGTGTTCCAACAGGACAATGACCCCAAACATACATCAAAAGTGGTAAAGGAATGGCTAAATGAGGCTAGAATTAAGGTTCTAGAATAGCCTTCCCAACGTGCGGACAATGCTGAAGAAACAAGTCCATGTCAGAAAATCAACAAATTTAGCTGAACCGCACCAAGCCTGGAAAGATGCAGCAGTGATAAACAAAGACCCGTGCAAAAAAAGTGGCTCAAAAGTTTGTCAAATTAGCAAACATGAAGTTATGATGCTATTTTGAAGGTACTGGCGATCAATGACACAGTCAACAAACAACTGAGAACTATAAATGTATTGAATTTTTATCTATCATTTGTTGTTTTACTGATGTTAAAAATATGATTTTAAAAACGATAACATTGAACAATACATATATTTCTTTTTTTAAGGTTTGTCGGCAGTCCTATTATTCAGATTTTTGGTCCAATACATTTTTAGCTTTGTTCAATATTGATGTATTTCTTGCCACCATATGTTGTATATCTTTGTATGAGATTTCCAGTTCATTTTATCATCAATCATTTTACGTAGAATTTAGATTTTATTTACTCTTTCAATGTTTACTGCGCCTATTTGTATTTGTTTGACTTCCTCTTCTACTGTTACCGAATAACATTATTTTAGTTTTACTGAGATTTAAGGATAGTCTGTTTTTGTCAAACCATTACTTTAGTTTATAATTATTTATTAGCTTTTGTGTGTTCTCTCCTGAAAAAAACATTGTTGTATCGTCCGTAAATAATACTAACTTCAATGCTTTTGTAACTTTACCAATGTCATTTATATAAAGATTGAACAATTTTGATCCAAGTATTGATCCCTGGGGTACGCCACAGGATATATTTAGCGTTGTAGACGTGTGTTCCCCTAGCTTCACGTATTGCTTCCTGTTGGTTAAGTAGTTTCCAATCCAGTTTCCAATCTGATGCTATATCGTTCTATTTTTTTTTTAATTAAAATATTTTGATTAATTGTCTGAAATGCTTTAGTTAAATCCATAAACAATGCTGTGGCACACTGTTTACCATCTATTGCATTGGTCATTTCCTCTGTTATTTCGATTAAAGCCATCGATGTTGAAATATTTGCTCTGTATATATACATTGGTTCTCACAGTGAGTATTCTTTGTTTGTTTATGAAACTCTCCAAATTGTTACTGAGCAGTTTTTCAATGACTTTAGAAAATTGTGCAAGTAAAGAAACATGTCTATAATTTGCAAACTGGTGTTTGTCTACAGTCTTATAAATGTGTACAACTTTAGCTGTTTTCATTGCGTTTGGGATTAGCCTGTTTAAAATGATAGGTTACTGATATATACATTAATGGTCCCGAGATCTCTTCAATAACCTTGTTTTTATTGTTTCCATATGAATTCCATTACAATCGATTGAAGTCTTGGATTTGCATTTTTTCACAATGTTAACTATTTTCTTTTGTGTCACCTTTGTGATGAACATTGAGTTGGGTTTTCTATCTATGGTGTCATTGAAGTCTTTAGTTGAAACTGTCCAATATTTACAAAGCAATTATAAAGCTGTCAACTACTTCCTTCATGTTGTCATTATTTACCTTTTAGAAGTATTGGGGGTAATATATCTCTTAGTGCCATTTTTAATAATGTTATTGACAATGCCCCATGTTGCTCTCATATTGTTTTTGTTCCTGTCTAATAATTGACTAATATTTTGTTCTACATATTCGTAGTATGGCAGTTTGCTTGTTGTTATACTTTTTGTACATTTTTTCTGCCTCTGTAGTTTTTTTGTTATACATTTTAAATATTTTAATCCTTATGTCATCCATGGTTGTTTGTTCTTTCTCTGCTTTCTACTGGGTTGTTTCCATGGACAATATTTGTCATAAAGTATTATACACATGTTTAAATAGTTTTTTCATTCTACACATTGTCCCAGTTTTTTTATCCATCTCATTTTTGAAAGCTATCATACTCTTCTCTGTGCATAGTTTTCGAAATGTCTTTTTGTCATTCATATATATATAAACATATATTTTGAAAACTGGCAGATGATCACTAATGTTGGTTATAAGCAGACCACTTGGAGTGTAATTATCAAAATCATTGGTAAAAATATCAGTAAGTGTGGCACAGTGTCCTGTGATTCTGCATGGCTTTGTAATTTTCGGATATAAACTGATGTTTTACATTGTATCAATGAAGTCATTAATGGACTTTTGCTTATTAGGGTTCAATAAGTCAATATTGAAGTCACCACATAAGTTTGCTTTTGGCATACTTGCCAACCCTCCCGGATTTTCCGGGAGACTCCCGAAATTCAGCGCCTCTCCCGAAAACCTACCGGGACAAATTTTCTCCCGAAAATCTCCCGAAATTCAGGCGGACTCAGGTCCATAATAACAAATATTTTATTTGAGTATTAACACACAATTTAAACAGCATACCTGCCCAATCACGTTATAACTGTAGAATGATGGAGGGTGAGTTCTTGGTTTCTTATGTGGGTTTATTGTTAAGTAGTTTCATTAATGTCCTCCCAGCGCGGCAACAACACACAACAGCAGTCACGTTTTTCGTCTACCGTAAAGCAGTTCGTCTGCCGTAAACAGCAATGTTGTGACACTCTTAAACAGGACAATACTGCCATCTAGTGCATTTGATGAAAGCACTTTTGTGCGTGCCACACATCAATGCATCATCAGAGTTCAGCATGGTTAGAAAAATAGTGACAGAGAATAGAACGAGGATGGACAATTCAACCCTTAACTCAAGAATGAGTAGATGAGTGTTATGTGTGTGTATATGTGTAAATAAATGAACACTGAAATTCAAGTATTTATTTTATATATATATATATATATATATATATATATATATATATATATATATATATATATATATATATATATATATATATATATATATATATACACATATATATAATAATAATATATATATATATATATATATATATATATATATATATATATAGCTAGAATTCACTGAATGTCAAGTATTTCTTATATATATATATATTATCTATATATATATATATATGAAATACTTGACTTGGTGAATTCTAGCTGTAAATATACTCCTCCCCTTTTAGCCACGCCCCCAACCACGCCCCCGTCCCACCCCGACCACGCCCACACCTACCTCCCTCCCCCCACCTCCCGAAATCGGAGGTCTCAAGGTTGGCAAGTATGGCTTTTGGAGTATAAATATTTGGAGTTTTGGCACCAGCCGCTACACTAGATCTGACCAATCTAAGTCTATGAGCAAGAACTGATGAAGCCTACTCGAATAAGACTTGGACTTCCTTTTTATTGTCATTCAAATTTGAACTTTACAGTACAGATAAGAACAATGTTTCGTTACATTAGCTCATGGTAGTGCAGGATAAAAAAGCAATAAGGTGCATGTATAAATAAATAAACAGGTTACTGTACAGATAAATATATTGCACTTTTTCATATGCATCCACGTTTATGGATGTATGTTATATTGTCTTTATATTCCAGCGAGTTAATCCATTTTGGGGGGAGTTGAGGGGATAATTATGATGCGTTCAAGAGTCTTACGGCCTGAGGGAAGAAGCTGTTACAGAACCTGGAGGTTCTGCTTCGTAGGCTGCGGAACCTCTTTCTAGAGTCCAGCAGTGAAAACAGTCCTTGGTGGGGGTGGGAGGAGTCTTTGCAGATTTTCTGAACCCTGGTCAGGCAGCAGCTTTTTGCGATCTTCTGGATAGGAGGAAGAGTCTTGATGTTTTTTTTCCGCCATCCTCACCACTCTCTGCAGAGACTTCTAGTCTGAGGCACTGCAGGCTCCAGTCCAGACAGAGATGCTGTTGGTCAGTAGGCTCTCTATAGTGCCTCTGTAGAATGTGGTGAGAATAGGGGGAGGGAGCTGTGCTTTTCTTCCGACGCTAAGAGGCATAAGAGGCAAAACGTCTTCTAAGACAAACCAAACAGTCCAGTTGCAATTGATTGAATGCTCTGAGATGACAATGACCACATAAGAACATTATTTTTTGACCAGTGTCCATAACATTTGCCTTGATCCAGTCTTCAAATATTTCAATACTTGACTTAGGTGATCTATATATACAACTGATGAGTATGTGTTTCCATGCCTTTTGTCAATGGTTATTCATTATAAGATATTATCTAGAGCAAATTACATGTTTTTTATTATTATAATCTATTCCTCTCTTACCATCAATCCATGTTTCAGCGACAGAGATCACTTTGAAGGGTTCATTTAATTTTTCCAAAAAGTAAACATAATAATTGTTTTTATGGTGTTTTGAATGTTATATGCATGCTGTGGCTTTTTTTGGTTTAAAAAAATACATCTGTAAAATGTGAGGTAACTGGAAAAATTTGCCCAGCCTTTTTCTATATTTACATCTCTGCCAGATGCATTTCGATTAAATGGTCCCTTCTGGCTCATAGGTGTGTGTGAAGTATTGGATTTCACCTAAAATTAGCCATCAGCCTCAATTTATTGCCCCAATTGAGGGGTGCAAAAAAAAAAAAGTGCCCATAATAAAGACTAACTTTGGTCTTGGTCATATAATGGTACATTTTTATTCAGCTGTAGTCACTGCCAGCAAGTGTAGGCCTGTTTTATGCTACACTTTTTTTTTTCCTGTAGGTGCGAGCTAGAATATTGAGCGAGTACAAATAAGTTAGGAAAACACCAAAATCCAGGATAACTTTATTGGGGCATAACGCTGCTTTTCCCTGTCAGCCACATGACTTTTACAGGGTAGACTGTTCCGAACGTGGCGACAGAAGACACAAGCGTTCATGTAGTAAAATGTAACCGCGCACATACACTCCAGAATGTGGTTGAAAGCTTTATGATTTATTGTGATTAACAACAACGTGTGAAAGCTGTATATACATTACAGGTTTGACGTGTAGAATTCGTAAGGAAGCGCTTTAAAGACGGAAAGCAAAGTTGTTTAGTTACATAACCGGGTGGTCAAAAGAAAAAAATCTTATCATAAAGGAAACACACTTTCTACATTCATAAAAACAATTGGTACCACTTTAGTATGGGGAACATATGAACCATTAATTAGTTGCTTATTAACATGCAAATTAGTAATTATTGGGTACTTATTAAGTACTTATTAATGCCTTATTCTTCATGGCCTTATTATATAAACCATTAACTAAGAGTCTTCCCTAACCCTAACCCTAACCCTAACTTCAACCCTAACCCTAACCCCAACCCCAACCCTAACCCTAACCCCAAACCTAACCCTGACCTTGACCCTGACCCTAACCCTTACCCTAACCCTGACCCTAACCCTAACTGTATGTTAATAACCAACTAATTAATGGTTCATATGTTCCCTATACTGAAGTGTTACCAAAAAATGTATTACTCTCATATTAATGAGGCATTTACTGAAGATGTTGATTTTATAATTCACATGACTTTCAAATTCTCTCTCTGTCATTAGCATCAACTCTGGAACTGTCAGGAGCGATTTTACTCACTTCCGTATTCTTATCAGGTATTTTTCAAGATTATTACAGTATTGGCTAACTTTTTGTTAATAATCCCTATAGAGTTTTCACAGTTTCTTACTCTCTTTTTTATTTTTATTTTTTTTTTTAGTCACTCTCTCTCTTCTCCCCCTTCCCTGCGACAGCAATCTTTGGTTGTAAAATAATAGAGCATCAGCCAGCAATAATTTGCAGTCCAAACAGAGCAGACGCTGGCTGACGTTCATTGAAACCTCATCCCCCCGCGGGCCCGTTTCCCTTTCACCCGCCCTACCCGCTCAATTCCGTTGCTGAATGTTTGCACAGACAGGGCCTAAGTCCTGGCCATTGCTCTTAATAATGAGGCCTATGGCCGGCCTTGGCTTCAGCATCGGCTGGCCAGGAGCTGGGGGAGGAGGGGGGGATGCTTTCATTGGCTCTCATTAATCCTGAAGTCGGCAATGGAGGCGACTCTGTCAAATAGGCCGTCAAACCTACCTACAAGGCAGGCTCAGGTAATGGGGGCCTGAGGCTGAATTCTAACTTGGAAAAGTATCTCCAGTGTAATTGGACTAACTCGGCGCTGGTCAGACTGGTGGTGATGACCACCAGACAACATTATGGTTACATTTTTATATATAGACTACATATGATACCAGGCGGCTATCATTACATTAGTCAGTCAAATACATGACCAGACAATAATAAGGTGTCGGGCCAAAGTAAAGCAACCTAAAGAACTAGGCTCTATTCTATAAGAAAAGCAAGGCTAATGTAATCAGTCAGCCGGATAAGTATTGTTACCGAGTATAGTACTAAACTTTCAAGTTCTTTTAGTGTGGCAACAACAACTCGAAAAGACAATGAGGGCCTTATTTATTAAGATCCAAATACCACACATTAGACAGCGTGTGTAACCTATAAAATAGCGTGTACTATTAGTGACTGTGTTGCGTGCGATTTACTAAGACTGTGTGTGTATTTGAAAAGTGGTGCAAACAGCCTTATTTAAATGAGGATTTTGCGTGTACTATTAGTGGACGTGTTGTGTGCCATTTACCAAGACTGTATGTGCATTTGAAACGTGGTGCAAATCGCCTTATTTAAAATAGGATTTTGCGTGTACTATACGGGGCATCACCACGGAGACACTCGATCATTTACTGCACATTCATTTTATCATGCTGTACCTGTGGCGTTTTACTATGTTTTCAAACATGCAGGAGACATCTACCACTTTTTATGGGCATTTCAGACGCAGTGCATCTACATTGACGCCACTGTTTTCATTTATTTTTGTTACCGCCGAAGGTGCGCTCATTGGAGAGAAGCTGCACTTATTCCTTTCAAGGTGCAAAAAAATGTATACCGTATTTTTCAGACTATAAGTCGCAGTTTTTTTTTTAGTTTAGTTCTCCAGTGCGACTTATATATGTTTTTTTTCCTTTTTTACTATGCATTTTCGGCAGGTGCGACTTATACTCCGGTGCGACTTTTACTCCGAAAAATACGGTACCTAAAAGAGGTATTTTTGTTTTTTTATATAATAAACATTTTAATAATATATATTCTATGCGGAAAAAAAAAATTAAATGACACAAAAGCATACATTTGATTTTTTTAACCAGCCCCTTAAGTATGTCAGCTATAAAATTATCAAATAATTGTGCTTATTAGACGATATGTCTGATCATTTTTTTTATTTCTGCCCGTCCAAATTGTTGACACACACGTGCAGAACGGAGGATTCTCTGTCTATCATCTGTCTGTGCAGCTCAGGCACTGAACCTGCAGCCGTGTGTGAAACTGTCAGTTTGCAGTTCCTTCCTACACGTACTCACAAAACGGTGATGAGTGCTGATACATCACATTGCGCGTGCTAAATACTTGTATGTGCATCTTCTCCTCCCAGTATTGTCAGCGTTTGGATGATCACATATCTTTTGCATATTAATGAAGACAGAGACACAAAATCGATTGCACGCATTATTCTACTCATTTAAGAGACAAAATTCACTTTGCATACGTTTAGTGGATCAGCTTTGCGTGTGCTATCAAGTTTGCACTTATTTTAGCACACGCAAACCTTTAGTAAATCAGGCCCTGAGTCATGGGCCAAGCATTATTGGACGATATTTAGATGGGGAGTAGTTTAGGTATACAAAATACAATAGAATCGAGTGGTATACAGACCATGATGTAGTTTTGTTTTATCTTCCATTTACGAGACAATCATTTTATAGAGTTTAGGTTTATTTTTTAGGAAACATGAGCTGTGGATGGAATGATGTACGAAGTTTGTAGTTCCCCGCAGCTGCTCTTCCCTTTTCCGATCTCAACTGAACAACGATTTTGTCATATCCATCGGCCTTTGTCTGCTAAAGGAACAAAAACAAGAGACTTCCACAACAGTATAGTCTCTGGTCTCTGGTTGCTGCTTCACGCTGTATTGACTGTATTTGTTTGCCCAACAGAACCATGACAAAAAAAACACTACCTGTCCTGTATACCTTTATGGTGTACTGTTTAGGATACTGGTGTGTGTCCGTAATAAAACTCAATGTCTCGTACCCAAAAAATCGGGTTGCAAATACATTTCCCGTATATGTTTGTACTTTGTGTTCTGTACGTCTGTTTTTCTGTGGAGGAGTGATATAGTAGTCTCAGATTAGAAAAAAACTACAAAAAAAAGAAAGTGTGGTGAGTATACCAGGTCATTGACTTTAAGAACCAGTACATTGCTGTAGGCGCCACATACAGAAGAATCCAGAGGAAAGGAAGGAACAACAAGCGTTATGTAGGTTGGAACACAATGTTCTTGTGTCTTCAGAAGAGCCCAAGTCAAGATCATTACAAACCATGGGTCTGATCTAGTAAGATCCAAATACCAAGCGCTAAACAGTGTGTGCAAACTATACGATTGTGTGTACTAGTGTTGTAACGATACCAATATTTTGGTACCGGTACCGGTACTAAAATTATTTTGGTACTTTTCGGTACTTTTTTAAATAAAGGGGACCACAATTTTGTTTTATTATTGTCTCTATTTTGACAAAAAAAACTTTAATGTACATTAAACATATGTTTCTTATTGCAGTTAATAATAAAATAGTGAACATTCTAGACAACTTGTCTTTTATTAGTAAGTAAACAAACAAAGGGTCCTAATTAGTCTGCTGACATATGCAGTAACATATTGTATCATTTATCATTCTATTATTTTGTCAACATTATTCAGGAAAAGTGGTAGAAAATTAATTATTAATCTACTTGTTAATATCTGCTTACTTTCTCTTTCAACATGTTCTATCTACACTTCTGTTAAAATGTAATAATCACTTATTCTTCTGTTGTTTGATACTTTACATTAGTTTTGGATGTTACCACAAATTTGTGTCCAGGGACATATTTCCCGAGTTTATAAAGGTAATATACATTTAAAAAAAACGAAAGAAGATGTTGTGATGCCAAAAAAAATTGACTTAATCATAGTAGCATCGACTCGATATGTGCTTGTACTTGATATCATTACAGTGGATGTTTGGTGTAGATCCAGCAATGGCGTTTGTTTACATTTTGATGCCGGTGAGCTACGGTGTGTAGTGAAGCATGTTTAGCTATTCCTCATCCTGCAGGGATGATAGTTGTAAGAAACTTACTTTATTTGTCGCCATGGAGTCGAGGATTAGTGATTTAGAAGTCGCTAAAACACTGCCGACGGCGGATGGATGTTAGCCGCTAGCTAGCTAGCCATGTCTTAAAGCATCTCTTCCGGAGGGCGTTTCAGTGTTATAACTTCATCTTTATCTTCAGTTTTTAAGCCAAAATGCGTCCGTTCTCTCTTTTCTATATACACACTGTGTCTGTTTGTAAGTACTCTGTGATTGTGTACCGCTAAACATGATCCTCTGCTTGCAAAACCAGTAATGTCATGACGTGACTTCGACGCGGGTGGGTGCAGGACCGGTACTTTTCAGAGACGGTATCGTACCAAAAATGATTCATTAGTATCGCGATACTATACTAATACCGGGATACCGTACAACCCTAGTGTGTACTATTAGGGAGCGTGTTGAGTGTGATGTACGAAGACTGCACGCATAATTGATAACAAGCGCAAATGTGGTGCAGACTGCCTTATTTAACCCTTGGATTCCACAATGGTGGTGAATGTAATGCAAAAGTAGGTCCCAACAACCCTAAAGAGTTTCAGTCATAACAGTTTTTAAAGTTAGTCTATTAATTTGTATTTTATTTTTTACTTTCAACGCTTACATCTCGAGATCAACATTTGATTAGTAGTTTGGTTTTGTTTGTTTTACTGTTGTATGCCCTTTTTGTCAACAAAAACATGTTTTCATGGCTAAAACACAAACTATGCAATATTTTCCCTTCATAAAATTCAAAGTCACATTTTTTATGTGACTTGATTTGAGCCTTAAAAGGGGCCTACAATGCAAAACCAAGTTTTCTTACCTAATGGTACATTATTTTGTGTAATTGGGATTTGTAAAAGTCCTAAATATTTGAAATCAAACTGCGGAGGCATAGCAGAGATATTTATAAATAAATGATGAATGATAAATGGGTTGTACTTGTATAGCGCTTTTCTACCTTCAAGGTACTCAAAGCGCTTTGACACTACTTCCACATTTACCCATTCACACACACATCCACACACTGATGGAGGGAGCTGCCATGCAAGGCGCTAACCAGCACCCATCAGGAGCAAGGGTGAAGTGTCTTGCTCAGGACACAACGGACATGACGAGGTTGGTACTAGGTGGGGATTGAACCAGGGACCCTCGGGTTGCGCACGGCCACTCTTCCACTGCGCCACACCATAAAACAATTTTGCCTTCCTTCATACTTCCTCTAAACGAGACATTTGGAATGTTTCCAATTTCTGATGTTTTTCCGATTGTTTACATCAGTTGATATCAATATTAATGTTAAAGTTTCACCCGAAAAGCTTTGCTTGAGTCCGCCGTTGTAGTCAATAAGTTACTTATTTTTCTCTATCCTCTTGTTGTGGGGCAGACTGGCTCGAACATGCACATGCATCCTGTGCTGTTGCCATTTTGTACTACAAAGTATTGTAGTGTTTTAAATTAGATTCGTCTGTAGACTCTATGTGAAAGTGCTAACAACTACAACGTGGCTGACGGGAAGAAGATCTAATTGAAGTGGAGCCACGTGAATAAGATGGCCCACAAAACGGCGCATCCTGAAAAGACGTTCAGAAAGCGGTTTAAATAAGGTCTGTAAAACATATTTATCCACAATTTGGAGCAAAGAATAACAATTACATGTTATGTAGACCACAAGGAAGCGTTTTAAATGTAGAAAAACAATCATAATATGGCGCCTTCAAGTAGGCTAATATTTCATAACAATGTGCTATTATTTATGACCCTGTATGTCAGTGCTTCCTAATTATTTTATGTCATGACCACCGTTAGGAACATACATTTTGTGACCTTTCTTGGTTGAATTACTTTTGACAATTTGATAATATTGATTAATTTATCTGAACAACACATTTTATATAGTATATGGTGCTGACATTGACTCCTTTTTTGTTTTCATTCCTGTCACAAACTTCTCCATCTATTTGCCACTGTAAGGTCTGTGTTACTGTCTACTTACTTTGGTACTTCTACTGAGTATGGGCAGGGAGCCTGTTGATGAGAGTGAGCACTGCCCCCTAGCTGCAGGTGTGTGTATTGTTCTAACATGAATAATAGAGTGTGGCCAAAAATAATACAAATCTCCGCTGACACCCTTTCCCTGAGAAAATAAAATTAAGCTTTATTTTTTAAATCGACATCTTGGTAGAGTCCACGTTGTAAGTCAAAGTCATCTTTATTTTTGTTAATTGCCAACATATGCTGGAAAACAAAAACGTTTCTCTCTGAACCACGGTGTGACCTTTTATTTGAGCAATATGCAAATTATAAAGGCCACAACAACATAGAAATACAAATATAGATATACAAAAAAAAAAAGATAATGTACAAAATGTGGATTTCAAAATAATATGTGCATTTAGAATAAAAGAAACAACCTCAAATGCCTAAAGATGTGCAAGATATGCAATTAAAAAGCACCCGCAGCAACAACAACAACAAATGTGCACCGACTTATATTTTGCACAATAAATGTAAAACATTCAGATTAACACAATAAATAAATACAATTAAGTATACATAATAAATATAAGGCATTCATCGGGGGCATAGAGAGACAATAGCTGCGTTTCCATTGCAGTTTTTTTGCAAAATAAAAGCAATATTTAAAAAAATTCCGATAAAGTACATTTTGTAGGTGTTTCATTAAAAGGTGTTATGTTTCATGAGCCGTAATTCTTGTAAAATCTCATCCCGTGAGACTCCACTTTGAGGAAGATATGGCAGCCACCGCTGTTGCCGTGATATCAATAGAAGACGGAGGCAGCGGGTGATCGCTCAAAGGCAACTTCTTTACAGCCCGCTTGACACTTGTTCGGGCATGTGGGTCTCTGCGAGCCTGCGGGTAGGCCTTTATTGCGGGGAAGGGACCCGAACGGAATCAAGACCAGGATGACCTGTCTGTCTTAGTTGTCCTGCATTACCGCCCCATCGGTTCGGTTTTGAGGCGACCTCTAAATGTGAAACAAGTGTTTCCCTCATGCTTTTGCGTAAAACTTCAATATCGAAATGTCTCCAAAATCACCTTGTGAGAGCGCAAACAAGTTTGAGCAATATTTGAGAGGTTTTTTCGAAATATGGGTGTTTCCATTAACAGTTTCTTATTGCGATATTTCGGTTTTGCGCATTTCTAGGGGTATAGGAAACCCGGCTAGTGAGATAGAGAGAACTGCCCTGGTATGGGGGCTAAGGTTCAGCGTCAAGGGTTGAAGATCCAGTTGAAGATCCAGTCTGTGGAACGCTATCCCTGACCACCTGAGGGAACCACAGACTGTGGATGCTTTTAAAAAAGGCTTGAAAACTCTTTGTTTTAAAAAAAAGCCTTTTTTTAGATATATGCATACTATATAGCTATTTGGCTTTTCTAGTTTTTATTTGTATTTATTTTTTATTATCTTTTTATTTTTATTTTTTTTAATACACTGTAGCACTTTGAGGTTGTTTACTCAATGTAAAGTGCTTTTTACAAATAAAATCTATTTGTGGTAATCTGAAATTTCCTTGCTCATTTCTGTTGTCTGCACACCATGTTCACTCTCTCTCTCGTCCACAGTACGGAGTGCAGCTGGCGCAAGGCAGCAGCACACACCTGACTTAGATTAGAAGCAGCCTATTTAACCTGACTGCTGACGGCCTGTGAGCGCCGGAACTTTGTTACTGCTTGCAACCTGTTGATCTTGCCAGAGAACTCACTAGTTCGTCGTGTTCCATTCTTATCAGGTTTGCCTGTATTTTTCCTAGCCTTGTCTAGCGTTTTCATTTTGTACTTTATCTATTTACTTCTTTCATGAAGTATTTTTCCTAGCCTTGTCTAGCGTTTTCATTTTGTACTTTGTTTATCTAATTACTTCTTTCATGAAGTATGTTTTCCTAGCCTTGTCTAGCGTTTTTAGTTTGTACTTTGATTTTATATTAACTTCTTTCATGAAGTATTTTTCCTAGCCTTGTCTAGCGCTTTTAGTTTTGTGTGTTATCTCTCTTAGTAGTTTTTTATATGGTGTGTTTTGTTGTGTTTACCACCATCGCCTTTATTTTGCTACTTTGTGCTTCCTCCTAAATAAAAGGAAGAACTATTGTACACAATACGTCTCTGCATCCTTGGGATCCACCCCACCAATTCCTAAAACTATTATTATTATTATTATTAAGAGGGTTTCTAAGAGAGGGGAGCAAGTTCAGTTTCCTGACATCTGAGTGGATACAAATTTCAGTCTGATGGAGCTGGCTCAGAAGCTCTGGTATCGTATCCCAGACGGCAGGAGGCTGAAGAGTCTGTGTTGTGGATGGTCGGGGTCACTCACATTGCTGGATGCTTTGTGGGTGAGGCGAACAAATTTTCTTTCTGTGTTCACTATGCGTTGCAGGGTCTTGCGTTTGTGGGCGGCGCAGATCCTGTACCACATAGTGATGCATTTGGTCAGAATACCCCTCATGGTGCCTGAGTGGATGTAGCACATGATGGGTGCTAGGGCTCTCGCCTTCTTCAGCTTGCGGAGGAAGTAAAGTCACTGCTGTTCTTTTCTTGACCAGTGATGCAGTATTTTTTGAGGAACGGTCCTCACAGATGTGCACACCCATACATTTGGTGCTGCTCACTCTTTCCACAGCAGAGCCGTTGATAGTGAGCCATGGCTGTTGCATGTGGCCTTTTTGAAAGGCCACATGCATTGCCCACGTTTATTAGGAGATTGTTGTCTCTGCACCTTGTGGTCAGATGGCTGACTTATTTCTTGCAGTTTGTCTCATCATTGTTAGAAATGAGACCTACAACAGTTGTAGCGTCCGCAAACGTAACAATCCGATTGTTTCTGAAGGTTGTTGTGCAGTCATGGATCAGCAGGGTGAAGAGCAGGGGACTGAGTGGGATGTTGCTCGAGATAAGACCCGTACTGCGTTATGGCCTCCAGTGAGAAGGTCCAGCAGCCAATTACACAGGGATGTGTTGAGGCCCAGTCGGTCCGGTTTCCTGATCAGTTGTCTAAGTCAGATCTACGAGGGACAGTATAGAAAAGAGATGTTTCTCAGGGAAGTGAAACACTAATCTTCTCATCAGCATGTACAGTACATACACTTACTGGAACTCCGGTGGATTACTCTGGTCAGCGGTCAGCTAAGACAAACTAATCACAACGTTCAATGCACTGAGGTCTGACCACAATGGTGGCCAGGACAAGGCCTGGCAGAGAGAAACACAACCAGTTCATTTTCCACGGTGCCAAAAAAACCCTCTTACAACTGTACCAATAGTAAAATGTAGGCAATTAGTTACATTTCCTTGTCAAGTTCAGGGCGCACAAAATTGAGTGTCTTTAAGTGGTGTTTTAATTATATCATATTTGGCATGCAGGAAAACTTCAGCCGCAGACGGGGCCAAGAGAGAGAGAAAAAAAAATCCATACATTTGAGCAGACACCAAATAGTATGAGCAGTAGGCTTATGTTTCCTCCTACAGAGCTTCTGTGTCCAAGAACAATCTCAAAGTGCACAGCTGAATGTTTTCATTGTGTTTCTTGTGCTGAGGTGGGCACAAGAGTGGCTTCCTGCCTCTCGGCAAGGCTCCTTCTCCAACCTTCCGCCTACACACACTTACAGAGATGATAAGCAAAGTGTCACCTGCCAACTTGGAAACTTTCTCACTCTTATAGTAATTAAGTTGGGACTTTAAGCACAACATGTTTCCAAGTTGTCGAACTACTCACAAGTACATGTTTGTTGTTCAGCAATGATTTTCCAAATACATTGCATATTTATTTATGCATGTTCTGCTTCAGAATACAATTTCAATGTATTTTGAAATTAAAAAAAATATATCCGTCTTTTTCGTCCTACATCCCCAAAACATGCATGTTAGGTTAATTGGAGATTTTTAATTGATTAATATGAGGATGAGTGGTAGATAAAATAAATGGATGAATTAATTTAAATAGACAAGGTGGTTAGAAATGTGTACAATGCAGTACAAATTCACTAAAATACTAAATTACAGTTCAACCAAATTTAGTGAGGATTGACTTAGACGAGTGGTTCTTAACCTTGTTGGAGGTACCGAACCCCACCAATTTCATATGCGCATTCACCGAACCCTTCTTTAGTGAAAAATAAAATGTTTTTTTTTTTCAAATTCAAGACATAGTTATATGTTTTTGGTAACACTTTAGTATGGGGAACATATTCTAAGTGCCAAAGACTTAATTTAGAGTTTTTTGGACACTAGGGGAACATATTCTAAGTAATAAAGACTTAATTTAGAGTTATTTGGTTAGGGCTAGAGGGTTATGGCCAGGGTTAGAGGGTTAGGGTTATAATAAGGCCATGCCGAATAAGGCATTAATAAGAACTTAATAATAACTAGTTAAGAGCCAATATGTTACTAATTTGCATGTTAATAAGCAACTAATTAATGGTGAATATGTTCCCCATAATAAAGTGTTACCATGTTTTTTTACTGGTGCAGAAAATGAACCGTGCATGAACATCATCTTGTTCAAAGAACAAAACCAACACAGTGCATAAACTCACAACAAATTAGCACACCTGCAAATCAGTGTGACTTCTGGTGTTGCCGTATCCGTAATACTCCGATAGGAAGAAGTTTTTATTTACACGATGAGTCGGGTGTGTCTTGACCTCAGCCGAACCCCTGAGCCCCACTCACCGAACCCCTAGGGTTCCATCGAACCCAGGTTAAGAACCACTGATTTAGACACTCATTCGGTGGTCTCAGCACCGAACTAAGTAATTTCTGTCTCTGGCTTTCCGATAACAAACTGTCACTACACCTGGGTAAAACAGAGTCCATCCTATTTGGGTCCAAGCACAACCTAGGTAAATCCCCGGGCTTTACGATTAAAGCAGGTGATACCATAATCCCCAGCAAAGACAAGGTAATCTGCTTAGTTTGTATATTGGACAACACTCTCTCGGGTGAAAAACTAATCAAAAGCAATCACCAAGATCAATAATAAAACTAGATTTTTGGGCAGGATTTCTGCGTTTATCAACAGAGATACACTTGAGACCCTTGCCGGTGCCCTCATACATTTTCATTTTGACTACGCCTGCACCTCATGGTTCACCAGTATCCCCAAGACACTAAAAACGAAACTGCAAACTTCCCAAAACAAGCTGGTGAGACTCCTGCTCAACCTCCCATACAGTACTCACCTAACTCAAGCCCACTTGACCAAATTGGGATGGCTTAGACTTGAGGAAAGAGTACACCAAATTGCAATGTGCCTGGTATTCAAAATACTCAGAGAAACTGTCCCCAAGTACTTGTCCAACTATTTCACCAGAGTAAGTGATGCTCACAGGTATTACACGTGAGGGAGTTCCTCAGACCTCGCCCCCACCCCAAAAATCAAGACTCTCATGGGAAAAAATGCATTCTACTATTTTGCCATCACACAGTGGAATGCACTACCAACAGACCTTAAAATTCGAAATACCTTACTAAATTTTAAAACTGCCATACAATCATGGCTCAGGTCAACCTCTACCTGACCTGAACCAAAATTGATCCCCATGCAGCAACTCTTCAAAGCATCAAACAGGTTTATATGTGGTTATAGTATATTTATATTTTCTCATTCTGTTTTGCACACTCTTGGAGTCAACATGTGCATAGTCATGTACATAGTGTCATGTACATAGTGTATATACCCCCCATCTTTTTGTATATATTGTTTTTCAAATCACCAGACATGTATACTGTGTATATGTACATCATTTATCAATTTTTTAAATGTAATGTTTTATACACATATTACAGGTTATATATGTTGTATTATTGAATGTATCAAATGTGATGAATATATAATGGAACACAATGTAAAACAAGCTTTTTGGCTTTTTGTGCCATCCATTTGCCTTTTTAAAGCATTACATTCTTTAAGATGTCAATAAACTTCTCAGTCAATCAATCAAAGACAACATCTAAGCATGAAACTTTTCCATGTTGAATATAAATCTTTTTTTTTTTTACAAGCTTCTATTCCAGTAGCTGAGATTTTTCCTATTATGAAGAGCAGGAATTGTTCGTAGTTTTTAATGGAAAAATGTGGTTAAAAAACCTGATTATCAGACCAAAAAAATGCAGGAGTTTAAATACAAAATATAGCTCCTTGTCTTAAGTTGTATAAAACTCTGACTTAAAATCAACTTAAGGGATGTTAAGGTGGACATATAAAACAATTTGAGGGAGAGAAGTGGAGGGTGGTCCTGAGAAAGAGAAAAGAGAGAGATGGATGTACCCAATTATGCCTCTATTTTCCCTCATGACACTGAAGCTCACAGCCGAGAGTGGCCGGGAGAGAGAGGGAAAATAATACAAAATTTGTCAAATGATGGAGGGACATAATTAAAAAGGCCTGCATTTTCTACCCTCACAGATTGGAGGGGAGTGTAATTAACCCATTACATTTCGCCCCTCTAATTTTTCTCCCCATAATGATTACAATAAGTGTGAGGGTGAAGGCTTTGGCAGGGGAGCGTTTACGTGCACACTCCATTTGGTTCACTCAGACATGTCGCGGTGATCATTAATCATGAGGTGTTTTTAACGTTCCAAATGGTTCATTGAACAGCTTCAGGCTTGTACGCAGAAAGTAGTAGAAATGCAGTTTTGTATTACTTTTACAATGTGTGTGTGACAGCATTAAGGCAACGGGCCACAACATTAGTTTGACCTGCACAATCGGATAGGATACACTACAAGAGCTTTACGACAAATAATGTTATATCACTATGTAGCAAGAGGTTTATTACTGTAGTTGTTGTCATGATAATAAAGAACATCACAAGTTTGCATTTGCACAATTTCCGAAAAGGAGTATGTAGAAGCAGTGTTGACTCTTATTTCATTAGAAACCAACACATAACAAACGGATTATGCCTCCTTATGTAATTTTTTTTTTTTTTTTTAATAAAAATAAAAACAAACAGTTTTTCCTATTTTATAGATATATTGAAACAAATGTGAAGACGATGCTGAGCAATAACTGTCTAAACTTGATTGTTTTGTAAATCAATTTTATACGCCCAAAGTACAGTATTTTCCGGACTATAAGGCACACTTCAAATCCTTTGTTTTTCTCAAAACTCGACAGTGCGCCATGTAACCCGGTGCGCCTAATGTGCGGAATACTTTTGGTTTTGCTTGCCGACTTCGAAGCAATTTTATTTAGTACATGGTGTAATGATAAGTGTGACCAGGAGATGGCAGGTAAACATAAGAGATATGTGTAGACTGCACTATGGTGGCAATATGACTAAAGTACACAACGCCAACATTTGCAAAATATATCGGAAAATATAGAACATTACACACGGTGGTCAAAAATCTATCAACATTTTTTAGTATGACTTTGGTAAGCTATGAAGCCACACCGCTTGATGTGCTTCAACATACGAGTATTACTATGGTGTGTGTATAAGGTAAGACATATTATCTGGCGTTTTGTTTCGCAATATTATGCAAAAGAACATTTTCTTACTTTCTGGTACCTGCTGATCTGTATTTGGGATCTGCATAAATCCTGAAAAATTGCGCGTCCGCCTTTGTAGTCCGTGCCGACAACGTAGTCGATAAGCTTCCTCTTTTTCTCTACCTTCTTATTATGGGACAGTCATCCTCCGCTGTTGCCATTTCTAATATAAAGTAGTGTAAAGTTCTTACTTATATTTGTCAGTAAACTCGCCATGAAAGTGCTAAAACATACCGGTGTAGTGAGTTTACATTATCCACCCAAGGAACTTTAGTTATGAGAGAGGTCCGGTCAGACGGTTTTTCACGGGACACACTTACGGCGTTGTTGTTTCTGGATGAGGAGAAGGTGCTCCGTTATTGATTTAAGTAAAGTCTGAATGTCATTAAAACAGTTAGCTCCATCTTTCGACACTTCTTCCACTCCCGTCCTTGCACGCTACACCGCTACAACGAAGATGACGGGGAGAAGACGCTGTCGAAGGTGAGCCACGTAAATACGGAAGCGACTGTCAGAAAGCGGCTTGAAGAATCTGTAAAACATAATTTATGCAACATTTTGACCAAAGAACCACCATTACATGTTATGTAGACCACAAGAAAGTATTTTCAATTCAGAAAAAATTAATAATAATATGACTCCTTTAATGTGCCCTATAACCCGGTGCACCTTATATATGAAAAAAGATCAAAAATACACCATTCATTGGCAGTGCCACTTATAATCCGGTGTGCCCGATGGTCCAGAAAATACTGTAGTTTATAGTTTGCGTTTGCAGGAAAACAAACAGAAGACAGAGGAGGGCTGTACTACGATTTAAGTTGAAGTTATCCAGGATCTCTTCTTTGTTGTCCGTCTTAACAGGTCAAACTTTGAAGATGTGGAATGTACATTACTACGAAGCTGGATAGCACCTTTATTGTGTGAATGCTGTAATTAGTTTACAACTGTATTAGGTGTTGCAAATCTTCACAGAATTGTCAATGAACGATGACGTCAATTTCAGAAACAGCTGATTGGTCAGTGGGTGGAGATTTTATTGGTTCTGACCTCTTATTGGTCAATGGACGGTACTGTCACTGGCTATAAACTTGTATCCAAAAAATCTACACTGCTCCCCAAACAGTATCCTGCTAAGAAGTTTTCCATACAGCTTTCCTCGTACAGCACATGTCACATCTTCAGTGTTCGTATGGAGACAGAAAACAAAGAAGACGTCCTGAATAACTTAATCTTCAATTGTAGTACAGTCCTCCATTTTCTTCTACATTTATTTACACGTAAAACTACTCGGTGCATCGAATGAATTTGCAAAAATTATGTCTATACACTTGCTATTCGTCTTTTCTATTTTTTATGTTTTAATACATGTACAATAAGAACATATTCCTATTTTGTTTGTTTTAGTTATAAAAAAAACACTTGTCCCTCTTGGGCTCGCGGGGGGTGAACTTTTCAAATGAAAAACTAAAAGAACCAAATATACACAGATTAGTAGGCTTGCTAAAATGCTCCTGATGTACAATGTCAGGTTCAGAAAAAACCCTCATTTATGGCTGTTAATTGGTTTAGGGCCTGACCTTGGTAAGTAACATACCGTTAAGTAGGAATGAAGTAAAAACAAATGTAATAATTGTATTATTATAGCATAAATAATGTCTATGGGACCTTCCACAAAGATTTTTTAATTATATGAGAAACCTTTCTAGATGTGAAATAAAACCTACATAGACACATTTACAAATCCAAAACTAATATTCCCTGAGGCTGAGCCAATCAGTGACCAAGATACTGAACAGTGCACTCTGATTGGTTTGGTCTTATCTAGTGTCCAGTTCGAGTATAGTATTAACATTTTGTTACATTTTTATATAGAATATGCTTCACAAAAAATTTGCGCTAGAGTGGATCCGCAAATTTCGAAGCACAACTTTAAATGGGTCATTTTTTTTTTTGTTCTACATTTTAAACCTTGTGGTCTACATAACATGTAACTGTGTTTTACAGGCCTATTTTCTTATTGTTCGTTTTGAGAGGCTGATATGTTAGATGCAATTGAACCTCTCCTCACCACACCCTTCACGCTCAGCAAACATTCCCCCCCGCCCGGCAGAAATGTTTTGTAGGTTTTTCATTCTATTGTGCACTATAGACATCGATGACCGCCACAATCCATCTGTTTTGAGTGACATTCACCACAACACAAAGTCCCAGATGAAGGAAGGGAGCCATGCTGACGTATAGGTCTGCCATTATATGCTGACTAAGGTTAAACTTTCACAGACTCTGAATTTCTAATGCTAGATCCTGGAGTTATACATGTGTTTATTGACAATAAATGTTTTTTCTATTCTGTATCATGTTAATAACTCTGCTGCTCGACTACTTCGAGTTGTAAACAATAGAGGCTAAAGGCTATCTGCTGCACTATGTGCAACATCGCAAACATAATAACGGATTATACAATTTACTTGTCCATTGCCAAACATAGTAGGCACTGGTCTAAAAAAAAATAGATTTTAGGAAAATCATTCTTTATTTTTCCGTAGATTGGTGACACCATTGTCTTACATTATAGGGCTAAGCTAGCTACACAACACATTGATCTAACATTGCTAAAGTATATTTTACATATTTCTAACCTACTGTTATTATTTAGTGTTTCATTGTCTCCTCCATTGTCATGAATAGTAGTCACCGAGCCTGCCATTAAAATCTGTTTATTGGAAAACCCATCTTCATACTGGCGCAAGCTTCTAAAGGCCTACTGAAATGGGATTTTATTATTTAAACGGGGATAGCAGGTCCATTCTATGTGTCATACTTGATCATTTCCCTTGTGAAAGGGAGTGGGGAAGTGATACAAAAACTGCAATTTTAAAAATGTATGAAAAAAAAAAAATGCAAATGGGTTCATGAAGCAAAGATGTTTACGAGGTATATCTGGAAGATGAATATATTACAACTTTTCATTTTAAACATTTAGAAGAACAACAACCTGTGGGGTCATCTCGTGGTTAATCAAATTTGTTTTAATCAGCCCCTTAAGTCATCCATCAGCTATACAATTAGACAATTATATTTCTGAATTGACGATATGTCTAATCATGGACATTTTGACAGTCCATATATGTTAACAAGCCATAGGACAAAGCTGCAACGCAAGGCCTTCCCTTCTTACAACGATTTCTGTGCATCTTCCGGTTTGCATATCCTTTCTAGACGTAAAAAAAAAGAAAATTGGATGCAGAACACTTTTACAGTTTACAATTAGAGTTTGGGTCAGAACATGAATGTCATAAGTTTGGTGCCAATAATTAAACCAAATACAAGATTCAAGAAGACGTTTGAAATTATGAGCGCTCCTTGTATGGACTAAGTACTTGTAACTTTGGTTTGTGTAAACTTCTAAAAACAACTGTGCTTCATGCAAAACATGAACTTTTGACATATTTACCAGCGGTAAAACTGTTTACCAAGGATGTATGTATTGGATCTTTTTAATTAACCAAGGTGATGCATGTTTACCTTATGTTACCCTGCTTGAAACCCAGTGTCTCTTTTGTATTTTGGAACACATTTTAAGTGGTCTGCGGGCAAACCAGTGGGATACCTTGATGTACCAAAAGTATGCAGAATACGGTTTGGCATTGACAAGTAGAACATCAGAAATAGCTCTGATAATGACGTCTGGATAGCACCGTATGTTTCCCCTAACGTGTACAGTACGTCTCTTACAGTATTACTGGTGTCTTCCCAGATGTTCTAGTTTCATGGTTAAATATTTTCAAGTCCACCCCCCAGCCTCCATACCATCCAGCTTGCAACTTTGAGCTGCTAACAATCATCACAGTACTTTTATTTCGTCTTTAGCACGAAGGTCACCACATCCATGAATTCCCAAAATGAATTGAAACGCGGAATCGGACGACCGCAGCACACTTTTCCATGTTGCTAAGTCTGCACTTGGTGCTCAAGAAACCACCTCAACCGCCTGGCGAGCAACCTAATACTGCACATAAACATATCACTTCCCTTATGTAAAAATAGAGCATTAATAGGCAGTTATTTTTATTTTTAACTGAAACAAATGATCAATTCCGAATGACAAAGAACAGGGGGGTCATTTAATTAATTATATTTCCTTTTTAAAATATTGACATTGTAAATATTGTTTACAACTAGATTAGGCAATTTCTGAAGGAATTGCGTGTGTCTGCTCCAATGCTGAAGTTGAACTGAAATCCTGGAATTTTTTTTAGAATTGTTGAAGTAGAGCAACACAGACAGACAGACAACATTCACACTCACAGTAGCTGAGATAGGCTCCAGCAGACCTCCGCAACCCCAAAAGGGACAAGCGGTAGAAAATGGATGGATGGATGGATGGATGAAGTAGGGTACACAATTCCCAAACAGGCTGGATATTTTGAAGTTGGAACAGTTTGAATCAGATGAAAAATGTGGGAGTTGTGGAACTTTGAAGAATGTTCCATTGATTTCTATGGGAATTTCCCAAAAATTTGGGAATTTTGGGAAAAGCGAGAATTTTTCTGAAAATTGTAAAAAAAACTTGAATGGTCTGATGGTTGGTGTTGGAATTTTTCAAATCAGTTGAGAAATGTTGAAGTAGTAACATGCTGAATTGAGAAATGGTATTACAGAATTCCTGGAATTTCGGGAAAACCGGGAATTTTTCCAGTTCAAAAACTGACTTTGTTTTTTGTCCTGATTAAGAGGAATGTTTTGACGGTGGAACGGTTGAAATGCATTGAAAAATGTGGAAGAAGTATTAAAGAAACAAGGGTGGAAATAGGGCTTTGGAAAACCAGGAATTCTGGAAAATGCTGGAATATTTTTGAACTTGGAAAAAAAGTGTTTCAAATTTCCAGAATGGTGCAATGTGTTGAAGGTGGAATGGTTTGAATCGGTTGAAAAATGTGGAGATGGTGGAAGTTTGAAAAATGGCCAATTCATTTTGAATGGGAAAAATGTCCCGGAAAACCTGGAATTCTGGGAAATCTGGGAATTTTTCGAATCTGTCAAGGGAAAGCCCGCGATTCCTGAATAGGCTGAATAGTTTGAAGTTGAAACGGTTTGAATTGGGTGAAAAATGTGGAAGGTAGAGCGGGCCAAAATCTGGAGAAGAAGAAGAAGTTAAAGAAGTTTAATAAATAGATGAATTTTGGTGTAGAAAACCATATGTATGGATTATTTGGAGCATTGACACAATTACCACAATTCTTCAATTGGTAAATAAAATGTTGAACTTGCCCTGAGTTTTGACTTTTAGGCAGCAGAACTTGCCTTACCTCATTTAGTTGTTGCCAAAATACTGCAGAACGTTGGCTGGATTGCGATGAAAGTGGTTGATAGTAACAAAACACACTCAATAAATGTAATCCGTACCTAACTTTAAATACACTTAGAATCGGAATCAGATGTATTATGTTGATTCAAACATTTTCCAGGGAAAGAATAAAATGACATTGCATTTTTCCAGCCATAATAAAAGTAAGTAGATCAAAACACAAAAAAAAAGTTCTAAAAAAGCTTGAAATGTTATTAATAAGATAGTGTAACAGTGGAACTAATTATAGTCGCAAGTGTATTGATATCAGTATTTCATCAGTATTAAATATAAATAATAAAATGGTGCAAACAAATTATAAATACAAATAAAATTGCAATTGACTGTTAAAAATATAACTTATTTCCCACGGAAAAAAGGGAAATAGAAATGTAAAATAGACAGCTCATCCCAGGGTCGGTTTAGTGCTCGTTATTAAGGGAGACAAGTTCCCCGGACGACAGTCACATGCGATTCTGCTGATCAAACCGAGCCTTGAGTGTTGCCGTCGCCATTAGCTGGACAGGCGTGATTAATGCGCGTGAACCTGTGACCTCCACCCCGAGGTGTTTGCTTCGTGACCTCCTCCTGCCTTTTATCGTTCACTCTCAAATGGAATCGTACAGTACTTACTGAAAGTCTTTCCAACAATATTTGTCTAAATGGACAAGCTTAAACTAGTCGGAAATAGCCGTCAGCAATTAGTGTGTGTGGGGGTCCACACTCAAACTGGGTACCTGGGTCGGCAGACACTTAGTTTGTTTTGTCAAAAATCTTTTTGATGCATGTTTTGTGCAATAAATTAATCGAGAGTGGTACTTCAGCTTTCATACACCTTAGGTGAAAATGTTCACCATGTGTATGTTTATGTCTTGTTTTTTATACACTGTCTCTTCCGTGTTTCCAAAGTTACACTGAATGAACCACAACAATCGACTGTTCTTAATTTTTCAGGCCAAGGACCCCCAATTTGATGGGGTGGGGACTCCCTACTGATGCATCTAATGTTTTGTTATAAACTGTTCCTATAGGCTTATCTCTTTTCCGCATGTTATTTTTTGTTGTGTTACAAAATTATCAATTTTTTTGATCCACCATTACATAAATGTGTGGCTAGCTGAGAATGGGCTATTTGACTGATTAAGGGCACAACAGAGATAGGGTTGTCTCCTCCTCATTGGAGGGACAGGTGAATAAACCAATGCCCTGTTTGAAAGACTGTTGCAGAATGTGTGCATTGTTGACTGAAAGACATCTACTGCCTTCATTTATCATTAATCTATGTTGGTTTGATTTAAAGACATTTAAAGGCCTACTGAAATGCGATTTTCTTACTTAAACGGGGATAGCAGGTCCATTCTATGTGTCATACTTGATCATTTCGCGATATTGCCATATTTTTGCTGAAAGGATTTAGTAGAGAACACCGCCAATGAAGTTCGCGACTTTTGGTCGCTGATAAAAAAGCCTTGCCTCTACCGGAAGTAGCAGACGATATACGCGTGACGTCACAGGTTGTGGAGCTCCTCACATCCGCACATTGTTTACAATCATGGCCACCAGCAGCAAGAGCGATTTGGATCGAGAAAGCAACGATTTCCCTATTAATTTGAGCGAAGATGAAAGATTCGTGGATGAGGAAAGTGAGAGTGAAGGACTAGAGGGCAGTGGGAGCGATTCAGATAGGGAAGATGCTATGAGAGGCGGGTGGGACCTGATATTCAGCTGGGAATGACTAAAACAGTAAATAAACACAAGACATATATTAGCCACAACACAACCAGGCTTATATTTAATATGCTACTAATTAATCCCGCATAACAAACACCTCCACTCTCCCGTCCATATAACCCGCCAATACAACTCAAACACCTGCACAACACACTCAATCCCACAGCCCAAAGTACCGTTCACTTCCCCAAAGTTCATACAGCAAACATATTTCCCCAAAGTCCCCAAAGTTACGTACGTGCCATGCACACGTACGGGCAAGCGATCAAATGTTTGGAAGCGTACTCACGGTACCGCGTCTGCGTATCCAACTCAAAGTCCTCCTGGTAAGAGTCTCTGTTGTCCCAGTTCTCCACAGGCCAATGGTAAAGCTTGACTGTCATCTTTCGGGAATGTAAACACATGAAACACCGGCTATGTTTGTGTTGCTGCATGCCGGTCGCAATACACCGCTTCCCACCTACAGCTTTCTTCTTTGCTGTCTCCATTGTTCATTGAACAAATTGCAAAAGATTCACCAACACAGATGTCCAGAATACTGTGGAATTTTGCGATGAAAACAGACGACTTAATAGCTGGCCACCATGCTGTCCCGAAATGTCCTCTACAATCCGTGACGTCACGCGCAGGCGTCATCATACCGAGACGTTTTCAGCAGGATATTTCGCGCAAAATGTAAAATTGCACTTTAGTAAGCTAAAGCAAGGCCGTATTGGCATGTGTTGCAATGTTAAGATTTCATCACTGATACATAAATTATCAGACTGCGTGGTCGGTAGTAGTGGGTTTCAGTAGGCCTTTAAATTTGTGGAAAATTGCAGGCAGAATATTAAAAAAAATAAGGCTGTCAAATGTATTGCATTAACTCTGGTGATTATTCACAAAATAATTTATGGCATTAATAATGCAGAAATGCAGATTAAACACAAAATGTTTTTTGAGCGCACAAACTCATTTGCCTTAACCGTGGATGATCACCCGAAAGGCGGCAAAGGTTGTTATACATTCAGTGATTGGGTCAATGGATCCAAACAAAGGAGACTCTGACTAGTGTGCTCGCTTACAAATGTCACTTAAAAAACACAACCTTTCAGGACTTTAGATAAAACTGTTGTTAAGCAGCAATTTAGTCAAAATATTGAGGTCTTTTTTTAGGTCAATTTAAATTATGTAAGCAAGCAAGATATTGCGATTTATCACGATTAATCCACATTCAAAAGTGTGACTAATCTGGTAAGAAAAATTAATAAAATAGATATGTATAGAGATGTGCGATAATATCGGCAGGTCGATATTATCGGCCAATAAATGCGTTGAAATGTATTATCCGCAATTATCGATATCGTTTTTTTTTTTTATTATCGGTATCGTTTTTTTTTGTTTTGTTTTGTTTTTTTTTGTTGTTAAATCAACATAAAAAACACAAGAAAGACTTACAATTAGTGCACCAACCCAAAAAACCTTCCTCCCCCATTCACACAAAAGGGTTGTTTCTTTCCGTTATTAATATTTTGGTTCCTACATTATATATCAATATATATCAATACAGTCTGCAAGGGATACAGTCCGTAAGCACACATGATTGTGCGTGCTGCTGGTCCACTAATAGTACTAACCTTTAACAGTTAATTTTACTCATTTTCATTAATTACTAGTTTCTATGTAACTGTTTTTATATTGTTTTACTTTCTTTTTTATTCAATAAAATGTTTTTAATTTATTTATCTTATTTTATTTTATTTTATTTTTTAAAAAGTACCTTTTCTTCACCATACCTGGTTGTCCAAATTAGGCATATTAATGTGTTAACTCCACGACTGTATATACCTGTTGATATCGGTATCGGTTGATATCGGTATTGGTAATTAAAGAGTTGGACAATATCGAAATATCGGCAAAAAGCCATTATCGGACATCCCTAGATATATACATATATACTACCCAGTTGTGTTCAAAATAATATCAGTTCCACATCACTAGCAAGATAAATCATTGTTGTTGTTAGAATTTAAACTTCTACACCACAAGTAAGTTTCTAGAAGGTTTAGTAAAGGCATAGAAAACCAACAGACCCAACAGTCATGACGACGTGCATGCTGCTGATTATTTGAAACTAAATAATTTACTGAAAAAGGCGTGTTCAAAAAAATAGCAGTGCTGAGTTCAATTAGTGAGGTCATTGATTATGTGAAAAAAAAAGGTGTTAGACAGGTGGCCCTTATTTAAGGATCAAAGCAACTGACGCTGCATATGCTGGCTGTGCATTTGTCCTTGAAAAACAGAGTAAAATGGGTCATTCAAGACACTGTTCAGAAGAAGAGCGTTCTTTGATTAAGAAATTGATAAAAGAGGGGAAAACCTATAAAGAAGTGCAGAAAATGATAGGCTGTTCAGCTAAAGTTATATCAAACGCTTTAAAATGGCAGCCAAAACCAGAAAGTTGAGGAAGAAAAAGAAAAAACGACTGTTCGAATGGATCGGAGAACAACCAAAATGGCAATGATCAGCTCTAGAAGGATCAAAGAAGATCTAAGATTGCCTGTGAGTACTGTAACAATCAGACCACGTCTATGTGAAGCCAAGCTACCAGCAAGAAGTCCCCGCAAAGTCCCATTGTTAAAAAAAAAAACATGTGCTGAAGCGGTTACAATTTGCCAAAGAACACATTGACTGGCCGAAAAAGAAATGGCGTAATATTTTGTGCACAGATGAGGGTAAGATTGTTCTTTTTGGGTCTAAGGGCCACAGACAGTTTGTCAGACGTCCTGCAAACACTGAATTCAAGACACAGTACACAGTGAAGACGGTGAAGCATGGTGGTGCAAGCACCATGATATGGGGATGTTTCTCGTACTATGGTGTTGTTCCTATTTACCACATACCAGGGATTATGGATCAGTTTGAGTACATCAGAATACTGGAAGAAGTCATGTTGCCGTATGCTGAAGAAGAAATGCCCTTGAAATGGGTGTTTCAACAAGACAATGACCCTAAACACACCAGCAAGCGAGCAACACCATGGTTCCAGACAAACAGAATTCAAGTAATGGGGTGGCCAGCACAATCCCCAGACCTTAATCCCATTGAAAACTTGTGGCCTGACATAAAAAATGCTGTTCATGAGGCAAAACCAAGAAATGCAGAGGAATTGTGGAACGTAGTACAATTGTCCTGGGCTGCAATACCTGTTGACCGGTGCCAGAAGTTGGTCCACTCCATGTGCCACAGATATGAAGCATTTATCAGAGACCGTGGTTATGCAACTAAATATTAGTTAATGATTCTCAGGAAAGTTGAATCTGCAAGCCTTTCTTAGTTTATACAGTACATTTGAGTTTTGTTTTCTCCCTTAGAGATAGGGTGAGAAGCTCTGTCATCCGGGGGGAGATCAAAGCAAAGCCGCTGCTCCTCCACATCAAGAGGAGCCAGATGAGGTGGTTCGGGCATCTGGTTAGGATGCCACCCGATCGCCTCCCTCGGGAGGTGTTTAGGGCACGTCCGACCGGTAGGAGGCCACGGGGAAGACCCAGGACATGTTGGGAAGACTATGTCTCCCAGCTGGCCTGGGAACGCCTCGGGATCCCCCGGGAGGAGCTGGACGAAGTGGCTGGGGAGAGGGAAGTCTGGGCTTCCCTGCTTAGGCTGCTGCCCCCGCGACCCGACCTCGGATAAGCGGAAGAAGATGGATGGATGGACGGAATTTGAGTTTTGTAAAGAAATATGTCAACACTACTATTTTTTTGTTTCATATTTCTTTCTGTAAAATATTATCAAATTCAATTACTGTTTTCCAATTTTCTGGCTTTAAAATAGAACGTGCATTGTCCCCAATGCATTTGTGTTCATAAAAATACAATTTATTTGAAGAATTTTGAGGTTTACTCACCTTTGTAATAATAATAATAATAATAATACCTGGGATTTATATAGCGCTTTTCTAAGTACCCAAAGTCGCTTCACTTGTAGAACCCATCATTCATTCACACCTGGTGGTGGTAAGCTACTTTCATAGCCACAGCTGCCCTGGGGAAGACTGACGGAAGCGTGGCTGCAATTTGCGCCAACGGCCCCTCCGACCACCACCATTCATCATTCAATTCACCGGTGTGAGTGGCACCGGAGGCAAAGGGTGAAGTGTCCCGCCCAAGGACACAACGGCAGCGATAAGAACATAACATATATATATATATATATATATATATATATATATATATATATATATATATATATATATATACACATATATATATATATATATATATATATATATATATATATATATATATACATATACATATATATATATATACATATATATATATATATATATATATATATATATATATATATATATATATATATATATATATATATATATATACTAGTTTAATAGTACCTTGATAGACCTTCTGGGGATCATAGACCATCTGTTGAAGGCATTTGGTTTATCACATGAATGTGATTGCCATCCATCCATCCATCTTCTTCCGCTTATCCGAGGTCGGGTCGCGGGGGCAGCAGCTTAAGCAGGGAAGCCCAGACTTCCCTCTCCCCAGCCACTTCGTCCAGCTCTTCCTGTGGGACCCCGAGGCGTTCCCAGGCCAGCCGGGAGACATAGTCTTCCCAACGTGTCCTGGGTCTTCCCCGCGGACTCCTACCGGTGGGACGTGCCCTAAACACCTCCCTAGGGAGGCGTTTGGGTGGCATCCTGACCAGATGCCCGAACCACCTCATCTGGCTCCTCTCGATGTGGAGGAGCAGCGGCTTTACTTTGAGCTCCTCCCGGATGGCAGAGCTTCTCACCCTATCTCTAAGGGAGAGCCCCGCCACCCGGCGGAGGAAACTCATTTCGGCCGCTTGTACCCGTGATCTTGTCCTTTCGGTCATAACCCAAAGCTCATGACCATAGGTGAGGATGGGAACGTAGATCGACCGGTAAATTGAGAGCTTTGCCTTCCGGCTCAGCTCCTTCTTCACCACAACGGATCGATACAGCGTCCGCATTACTGAAGACGCCGCACCAATCTGCCTGTCGATCTCACGATCCACTCTTCCCCCACTCGTGAACAAGACTCCGAGGTACTTGAACTCCTCCACTTGGGGCAAGATCTCCTCCCCAACCCGGAGATGGCACTCCACCCTTTTCCGGGCGAGAACCATGGACTCGGACTTGGAGGTACTGATTCTCATCCCAGTCGCTTCACACTCAGCTGCGAACCGATCCAGTGAGAGCTGAAGATCCTGGCCAGATGAAGCCATCAGGACCACATCATCTGCAAAAATCAGAGACCTAATCCTGCAGCCACCAAACCAGATCCCCTCAACGCCTTGACTGCGCCTAGAAATTCTGTCCATAAAAGTTATGAACAGAATCGGTGACAAAGGGCAGCCTTGGCGGAGTCCAACCCTCACTGGAAACGTGTCCGACTTACTACCGGCAATGCGGACCAAGCTCTGGCACTGATCATACAGGGAGCGGACTGCCACAATCAGACAGTCCGATACCCCGTACTCTCTGAGCACTCCCCACAGGACTTCCCGAGGGACACGGTCGAATGCCTTCTCCAAGTCCACAAAACACATGTAGACTGGTTGGGCAAACTCCCATGCACCCTCAAGGACCCTGCCGAGAGTATAGAGCTGGTCCACAGTTCCACGACCAGGACGAAAACCACACTGTTCCTCCTGAATCCGAGGTTCGACTATCCGGCGTAGCCTCCTCTCCAGTACACCTGAATAGACCTTACCGGGAAGGCTTGTGTCAGATTGTAATCCGTTCTTGGATATAACACAAGTGCCAGCACTTTGATAAAAAAAAAGGTGAGGAACACAAAGACAGAATTAGGTTCAAATTAGTATGAGTGGGGTTCTCCTTTCTTTTATGACCACTCGTAGCCGTCAAGCGTCACCAATAGAGGTAAAAGTGATGTTAAATAATAATTTATCCATTTCAATTTGTGTTCACATTTTTGGTGCCTGAAGCAGATTCATTGGATTTAAGTAAAAATGTATTCCGTTTTAGTGCAATTCTGATTTCTTTAGAACACAATAATAACGAAAACCGAAGTCCGACTGTATGTTTCATTGTTATTTTTATGAATATGTCAGTATCATGGCAATTTATATGATGTGCAAGGAGGCTTGTAAAAGTCCATTTGGAATATTTAGGACATCCTATTTAAAGTGAATGCCTTTCGGTGGTCAATGTAAATAACTGAATCCCTTCTCAGTTGAATATCTTGGTCTGAAGTCAGTACTTGATGCAGGAAAATCCATGTAAAGCCACGGTGGCTTACAACCCTTCCTTCACTCATCATGTTCCTTGACTGAGGTGGGATTCTTCCAATGTCGTGTGTACCCCGAAGCTGAGGTGTTTATTTTGCCCTCAGTTAGCCTGCTTGGGAAAATATTTTCCCTCCCAATCTCCAAAAGGGTATCGAGCGTTGCTATGGACAGGATCAGCGCAAAGTAAATATCAACAACCAGCGCTGAAGCCTACTTCTGTTTACCTTCGGGATCTCTTCAGGGAGTTGCGAGTGAGGGTGTACCCGCGCACAGTGACGGGCGAATACCAGTAAATACTGACCCCTTGCCTTCGCGCTGACCCCTGGGACTCCATCAAGTGGCCACATGAGGCTAAGTGAAGGTGAAGCACATGGCCCACTTTGTTTGGGGACTTTGTGAAGGCTCGTGGTTCACAAGTTCATTAACCTGTTCACACCTTGGAGTCCAATTCGGTGCATCCACATGGTGTGTATTTGTGCTTTTATTACCTAAGAACATTTTAATGTCTCAGGAATAAACTGGCAAATGTTTTCAGGGGGAAAGCTGCCAAAGAAAAGTCACTCAAGATCTTCTCATTGGGGATTACATACAGTAGATCTATTATGGCTGTGCAGACACTGCTGTAGCTGCAGAAAATCCATGTTTTTTTGGTTTTTACATTGAAGTTGATTCTCAACTTATTGAATCAGAAACTATTTTGTTCTGTAAAGTTAATTACTTTAAGAAATAATGCATTTATATTGGAATTGTTCATTCTGCTGTGAATTCTAAAGACCACTCTAGGGAACCAAAAACGAAACAAACACGATTTTTGAATTGTTAGTCTTTAAGTTTATGAAGGGCATAAAAACATTTTGGTTCATCTTTTTTTAATCTTTTTTGCCAGAATTTCTCAATAAACTTTAGCCCTAAACAAACATATCAAACATGTAATGTTTTTTATTGTTATTGTGAGCCTTGTTTGGCCTTTTGAGCAAATAAGGTTTAAATGTGTAAAATAACTCATATTATGCAAATTTATAGTAATTGAAAACTGATTTAAAAAATCCTAAATAATTGTATGTTCTTTGTAAAATGAAGGACTTGTATGTCCTGTTAAACTTTTGGCTACTGTTGAATAACTGCCAGTGTATCGTACAACTGTGTAAGAATTGGACATTGAACTTTTTTGATTTTCAAGGGAGGTATTTTTTGAATTTTTCCTATGACTTTTTATCCTCATGTAAGAAAGCACACCTTTTTTTCTTTTTTTATGCATTCTAACTCGTAAAGCTAACAACGGAGCAAATAGGATTCAATGTATTCCGCCTTTGAAGCGCTCTAAAATCTTCTAAAAGCCTCCACCATTGTTTTATACACAGGCTGGAAGTATATAGGTCATGTAGTGACAGGCGCATTCATAACATGTAAAATGTGCATATTTTGCTTATTTCAAGCATACGGCGGCATATTAATTTTACAGACAAATCGCAATGTTAGCTTTTCCCTTCAACAACAAACACTAAGCATCATCCAGCAGTATTGCCAAGTGCTAAACAAGATGTACAAAACTTTGAACATAATAAAGCTATCACTTACTGCACAATGTCTGCTCTCACTGGGATGCCGAATGATGGGATGTTCATATTTTCCCGTTTATATGAAGAATTTAACGTAATCCTCACAAAGGGTTAAAAAAAATGTTGCTACAAACAGGCATCGATTTGTGTATTTCTCACCCTCTCCGGGGTTAAGTTGGATGTCAAAGTTGACCATCTGCTCGGTTAGCTATATATAAAGTTAAAGTTAAAGTACCAATGATTGTCACACACACTACGTGTGGTGAAATTAACCTCTGCATTTGACCCATCCCCTTCTTCACCCCTTCGCAGGCGAGGTGAGCAGTGAGCAGCAGCGGTGGCCGCGCCCGGGAATATTTTTTGGTGATACAACCCCCAATTCCAACCCTTGATGCTAAGTGCCAAGCAGGGAGGTAATGGGTCCCATTTTTATAGTCTTTGGTATGACTCGGCCGGGGTTTGAACTCACGACCTACCGATATCAGGGCGGACACTCTAACCACCAGGCCACTGAGCAGGTTTATGTATATGTATATATGTAGTCACTTTACATGCAGTCGTCTTTCGGCCCCCAACCAATTTTTGTTAGCCCAATGCGGCCCCCACGGCAAAAAGTTTGGACAAACCTGAACTAGATGGTAGTTGCACACATAATGATAAAGTTAATATTATTGCAACACAATGATTTTTCATAGACATTTTTCTTTTAATGTCTAGAAAAGCGGTCGATCGTTTGTCAGCGCCAATTTAATTGGGCATTATTTAAATAATACATCGACAATAAAGTTCGCAACTTTTGGTCGCTGATAAAAAAGCCTTGCCTGTACCGGAAGTAGCAGACGAGTAGCGTGACGTCACAGGTTGTGGAGCTCCTCACATCCGCACATTGTTTACAATCATGGCCACCAGCAGCGAGAGCGATTCGGACCGAAAAAGCGACGATTTCCCCATTAATTTGAGCGAGGATGAAAGATTTGTGGATGAGGAAAGTCAGAGTGAAGGACTAGAGGGCAGTGGGAGCGATTCAGATAGGGAAGATGCTGTGAGAGGCGGGTGGGACCTGATATTCAGCTGGGAATGACTAAAACAGTAAATAAACACAATACATATATATACTCAATTAGCCACAACACAACCAGGCTTATATTTAATATGCCACAAACACCTCCCCCCTCCCGTCCATATAACCCGCCAATACAACTCAAACACCTGCACAACACACTCAATCCCACAGCCCAAAGTACCGTTCACCTCCCCAAAGTTCATACAGTACATATATTTCCCCAAAGTCCCCAAAGTTACATACGTGACATGCACATAGCGGCACGCACATACGGGCAAGCGATCAAATGTTTGGAAGCCGCAGCTGCATGCGTACTCACAGTACCGCGTCTGCGCATCCAACTCAAAGTCCTCCTGCTAAGAGTCTCTGTTGTCCCAGTTCTCCACAGGCCAATGGTAAAGCTTGACTGTCATCTTCCGGGAATGTAAACAATGAAACACCGGCTGTGTTTGTGTTGCTGCAGTCGGCCGCAATACACCGCTTCCCACCTACAGCTTTCTTCTTTGCTGTCTCCATTGTTCATTGAACAAATTTCAAAAGATTCACCAACACAGATGTCCAGAATACTGTGGAATTTTGCGATGAAATCAGAAGACTTAATAGCTGGCCACCATGCTGTTTCAAAATGTCCTCTACAATCCGTCACGTCACGCGCTGACGTCATCATACCGAGACGTTTTCAGCAGGATATTTCGCGCAAAATTTAAAATTGCACTTTAGTAAGCATTGGCATGTGTTGCAATGTTAAGATTTCATCATTGATATATAAACTATCAGACTGCGTGGTCGGTAGTAGTGGGTTTCAGTAGGCCTTTAAGTGGTTCCACTGTATTGTGCTATGTTACCAGTGTTATATAAGCACAAATCCCATTAAGGAAAAACAGGAAAACTTTGGTTAATGCCACAATATACTGACCACATATTTGTTTGTAAAAACTGTTGATGAATGAGCCCCCAAATCCTTTTCCTTTAGCACAATAAAACCATAATGATATCATCAAGCTGGAGCTTGTTTGGTGGCAGCGCCGTGTAGTTCTGTTTGGTCTATAGTCATGGTGACGAGGAGACAGGAAGAAAGGATGCAGGAGCCAGAGTGAGGTGAGCTTTAGCAGGTGATCCGGCCTGCCTGTCTGCATATCCCTCATGTCAATTCGTTGGATGAAAGCTGCACTGGAAAAGCACATTTGAGTGCTAATGTTCAGCCAAAGAAACGTAGTGTGTGGGTAAACCATTATGGGCGAGTCTGAAGTCCTGCAGTTGCTCAAGAAAAGGAGCTGCTACAGTACATAACCAAATGCATTCATTGTCAAAATGATAAACAGCCATCATTCTGCATTGTTATCCTGTCACACAAACCCCCTGAAATGCAGGTCCAAATCAGATTATAATTTTTTTTTTAATCAGATTTTTTTACAGCTGTCTGTTTATGCTGTAAGTGAAATGTGATTTTCAACAGACTGCAGTATTAACGCGAATAAGGCCCCAATGTGGCCTTCACGTCACTTGCATTTGCAGTGCGATAAGGTGAAAACAAAGAAAGTTGACCGGGAGGAAGTCGCTACTACTTCAAAATAAAATAAAAGTAGCCACACCTTCAAAATGAGTGTTTTTTGTACGTGGAAATAAATTAAAGTAATATAATGTATGAATGGATGTATATAGTGTAATATATTTGGGAGGGTTATACTCTGTTAATGGCTGTTAAGTAGAGGAGACACGGATATCAGTGTGGATCTACGTGAGCTTTATTTTTCATCTCATGTAACCAAATGCGCCACAGCGTCAATGCCGGTCCTTCAACAATCGCTATGTCTTTGGAATCAAAATATTTATTCAGCCTATTATTTGTGCACTATTGACAAGTGATGCACCGAAATTTAAGTTGTCATAAACAGACTTTGCTCACCAAAACCGGATGTTGTGATGAATTATAGACTTAGACTTAGACTTTCTTTTTATTGTCATTCAAATTTGAACTTTACAGTACAGACAACAACGAAATTTCGTTACATTACACAAATAATCCACTTCCACTGGCGACTGCATTTTTCCCGGCATACACGAGTGGCGTAGCTCACCCAAATCTGACGAAAAAGTCACATTCGGGTCTCATTGCGTTTAGACTGAAGTCACATTGGAAAAGATTGGATTCCAATCGGATTCAAGACTACCTTCTGATGTGGCCTGAATATGATGCAAAAAAGATCAGATTTGAAGCACTTTAGAACATTTAGACTGGCAAAAAAAATCGGATCTGTGTCACTTGAGGGCAAAAAAAAATCAGATTTGGTGTGCCATGTAAATGTTATCTAGTGTCCTGATATGCCCCCCCACAAATATATTTCATCATTGCAGTATATAATGGATGTCATGGTAATGGCCCCAATACTTGGAAACAATACAAACGGAGAGGATAATGTTAGTGTGGTTGGAATGCAAGTGAATCCAGATGTTTAATCTCCATTTGGGAAGAAGATTCCACCCAAAGAAAGCAACTTTTGCAACAGAGCCTTTTATGATGGTATGCTGAATATATTGGAAAGTGATATACGGGGAATTAGTCACTACGCATTTACAGTAAAACTTTATATGAACATGTGTTTTTTCATGTATCATACTGTGCAAAAGTGTAAGACTACCTTCATACCATGTGTCATATAAGTGCAAGGGGATCATATCCCCACTCCCGATTAAATGGCGGTGGTTGATGGCGATCCACTCCAGATTTCCTACAGTGTTTGGTAAATATTCAGACTACGTAACAGATGCCCAGAATCAAAAGCATGCCTGTATTTGTTCTGGAACCTGTCCAGTTTTGCCGTAATCTCGGTTTTAGTGAGGTTACTCCGGTAAATGTGTCTGTGTCAGTTTACATGAAGGTGTGACATATGTATTATATGGTGTTCACCCATCTAGATGTGACTTTTTCTTGGATTTATATGACGTCACGTCCGGCTCAGTAGATATGTGTGGTGGTCGCCCCAGTGTCTGTTCCCAATGGGTACTTGGAGCCATTTAGCCTTCCTCGAAGAAAAACGCCCTATGCTTGTGTTTTTTTCGACTGTACGAACCGTTCAAATCACAAAAAGGGAAAACATTTCTTCAGAGTTCCTCAAGAGGAAATCAAGAAGGGCGGAAGAGTGCAAATTTTTACGAAAGACGACGTAAAAAGTGGCTCACACTCCAGTCCAAGGGAGCAGAGTCGAAGAATGCACACGTTTGCAGTGATCCACTTTATTAAAAGTTTGTTTGATATAATTTTAATGTTTAGTATTTCCCATTTTAGTAATATCTGATATTGTTTTGTATTTTCCGGGCGAGAAAAGGGTGGAGTGCCATCTCCGGGTTGGGGAGGAGATCTTGCCCCAAGTGGAGGAGTTCAAGTACCTCGGAGTCTTGTTCCGGAATGAGGGAAGAGTGGATCGTGAGATCGACAGGCAGATCGGTGTGGCGTCTTCAGTAATGCGGACGCTGTATCGATCCGTTGTGGTGAAGAAGGAGCTGAGCCGGAAGGCAAAGCTCTCAATTTACCGGTCGATCTACGTTCCCATCCTCACCTATGGTCATGAGCTTTGGGTTATGACCGAAAGGACAAGATCACGGGTACAAGCGGCCAAAATGAGTTTCCTCCGCCGGGTGGCGGGGCTCTACCTTAGAGATAGGGTGAGAAGCTCTGTCATCCGTGGGGAGCTCAAAGTAAAGCCGCTGCTCCTCCACATCAAGAGGAGCCAGATGAAGTGGTTCGGGCATCTGGTCATGCCACCCGAGCGCCTCCCTAGGGAGGTGTTCAGGGCACGTCCGACCGGTAGGAGGCCACGGGGAAGACCCAGGACACATTGGGAAGACTATGTCTCCCGGCTGGCCTGGGAACGCCTCGGGATCCCCCGGGAGGAGCTGGGCGAAGTGGCTGGGGAGAGGGAAATCTGGGCTTCCCTGCTTAGGCTGCTGCCCCCGCGACCCGACCTCGGATAAGCGGAAGAAGATGGATGGATGGATGGATGTTTTGTATTTTTATTTTTAGCAAACAGAAACCAGAAAGCCGCAGTCAATAATACTTTGTCAGGAAAGGTAATCCTACGTCTCCCCTCTTGTTTGTTTTGTACACAAATGTGTCAGAGTACATATGGCAACAGGACAAAAAAATAAATATGGTGATGATTCTGTAATTGTTAGTTTGTTAAATGCATATGCAATCATGGATGTCAGCTGTCGTGTGCTATTTTGTTTACATTGACTAGTCCTCGCAAGACGCAAAGTTGGATCATGAAATGCAACCTTACCCCAGAAAAAACGATGCATATTTTTCCGGGAGAGTTTTATCAATTTCCTTTAACCAGCCCCACGCCATGAAGTTGCAGTCCTCCATGCTTTTCCAAGTTTTCATCTGTTTTGTTGTGTAGATTGAAGCCTGGAGTGTTATGATCTGATGTTGGATCATAGTTTATTTTGTGTTTTGAGTCACTTGTGATATAAGTTATGTTTCAGCACTCCTGTTTTGTGTTGTCATGGTTACTGATTGTTTTCGCCTGCATCTGATTAGTGTTCGGGACTCACACCTGTTCCCGGGCACTAATCAGAGAGCTATTTAGTCCTGCTTTTTCCCGTCACTCAGCCTGGTGCTTTTGTTTGCTTTACGCAACTGTCACGTTCATTCCTTGTGTCCGTAAGCTAAGCGTTGCCTTATGCCTTCCCTGTGTGTGCTATTCCGTTAGCTTTCCTTGTGCTAGGCACGCTCTCCTTGTGTTCGCTTGTTTTGTTCGTTTCAATTTTTGTGTATGATTTATACAAATAAATAATTTGTCCTACCTGCATGCTGTCTCTGGAGCTCCTGCTGTCCTCACCGGAAAAACAATCGGCATAATCATGCCTCCTCGCCAGCAACGCAACAGAAAAGCACCAGCACATCGTTTTTCCGGCTACGACGTGTGGGACGAAAGTATGTCAGATGTCCGCTATTCCCCAGAGGAACTAGAGGACATCTGACATACCTTTGTCCCACACGTCGTAGCCAGATGTCCGCTATTCCCCAGAGGAACGTGACAGTTGCGTAAAGCAAACAGTTGACAAACGTGACAGTTGCGTAAAGCAAACAAAAGCACCAGGCTGAGTGACGGGAAAAAGCAGGACTAAATAGCTCTCTGATTAGTGCCCGGGAACAGGTGTGAGTCCCGAACACTAATCAGATGCAGGCGAAAACAATCAGTAACCATGACAACACAAAACAGGAGTGCTGAAACATAACTTATATCACAAGTGACTCAAAACCCAAAATAAACTATGATCCAACATCAGATCATAACATGGAGCACAAGATAGTTTGACATGTCTGGGAACTCCACCAACGTATCATTTTGAGAAGAAGAATAGGGATCTATTCTATTGCATTTTTTTGCTCATATCTACTTTTTTCAGGAAGATCTAGGATCCTTGCGTATTCAGATAATTTGCACATTGCTTTCTGCTCAGCAGCCATCTTGGCTTGGTTGACCACTGTTTTTCACTTCTGTGAAGACGTCAAGTGACAGAATACAATAATGTGTTGGCGCCTTTTTTTTTTTTAAACCGGAAAAAAACAAAAAAACTTTTCTGTATGGAGAGGGCCTAAGTAGACAGATAAAGGAACAGATGAAGTAATTGTTGTTGTTTTAGGCTTGTCCCTGTCCGGAGTCCCCACATCAAGTCATTTGCATGATTTGTGGCGTTCCTGGTCATGAAAGGCAAAAGATTGACGACCTGCATAAAGTTGGCTCCCCACAGCAAACAAAAGACAGTTAAAATAATTTGAGTTGTGCTAGGTTTGTTCTCTTTTTTGCTTTTAAAATGGTTGTTATTAAATATTATATTCCTAGAGCAAAGTTTACAAGACTGACGTCACCAAACAATATACCATTTTTTACAACTGCAGTGGTGTTGTCTCCAGAGTTCGTACGGGTGCTTAAAAACCTTGAAATGCTTGGATTTTAATGTTGTGTTTTCAAGGTTTGAAAAATGCTTGAATTTTGGGTGAAGTGGTTGTAAATGCTTGGAAATGTTCATCATATTTCTCGGCAGTCTGATTCAATTGGTTAATTGTAAAATGGAGGAAAAAAAATTAAGTTTTCTTAAAAATTAAAGCTACACGCTTGATCTGTTGGGTTTGCACGAGCCCTTACATTAGGTTGTTGTCATGCCAGCGCCATATATACTGCTCTGTGTCGCCCCCGTGAGGACAGTGGTGCATCGGTCCACCATGCAGGGAGGTTGTCGTTTTAATGAACATTAGATGGAAAATGACAAATTCAAACTTTGGATAAAACGTGGACCAAATCCACGTGTAGCTTGCTGCAAAGTATGCAAAAAGGAAATTAATTTGCACTTTTAGGACTTGTTTGCACTGTGAAGGTCATATGTAATTTGTAACCTTTTGCACAACATAGAGCTGAGTTAATGTGAATGATTTTGAGTTTTTATACAACGTGGTTCCATGTATTTTTTGCTCCATTATTTTGGTTGTCTACTTAAGTTGTCTGACTACCTCATTTAAAGCAAACAAGTTACATTTTGTCGTTTTGGTGAATTGCATTAAAATTGGACTTGTTTGTATTGTGCTGGTCATGTAATGTATAATTTGTAACCTTTTTCACAACTTAGAGCTGAGTTAGTATGAATGATTTTGTAGTTTTTACACAACATGGTCGTATGCATTTCTTGCCTTATTATTTTCGTTGTCTACTTAACTTGTCTGGCTATCTCAGTGAAAGCAAAAAAAAGTTAACTTTTGTCTTTTTGTTAATTTGTTACCATAGCCACAGTTATACGGCTAGATATGCTTATTGAAAGGTGACTGAGGTGTTGTGAAACAAACCAAATATTTTCATTTAATTTATTATCCTTATATTAATATGGAACCGTTTAGTTAATAAATGAGTGAAATTGACATTTGGAGGGTGCGTGTATTTATATCTCAGCATGCAGTTTACAAGCACAAAACAACACACATGGAGACATGTTTGCAAACACCAATGACATTGAATAGTCTACAGAAACATTGCTTCATTTTCTATTCCCCATTCAGGTAACGATAACTGCTAGTTCAATGTTAGGCTTAGGTTTTAGCAGATGTTCCGTATTTTTCCTACAGACAGCATTTGGTGACCTCAAACAACAAGGCTATGGATTAATTCACACTGGTTTTTGCCTTTTGAAGGGTACTGGAAAAACTGGAAAAATTATTTTGAAAGTCCTTAAAAAGTGCTTGAATTTGGCCATGGAAAAGGTGTACGAACCCTGTGTCTCCGTTTTTTAAATAATAAAGATTCTTGAATAGGTCAACCAAAGTTCACACACTTTATCCCACTCAACCCTCTTTCGTTCGCTCGAAACGCCAGAAAGAAGCACCTTGGCGGTGAATTCTGATTGGGCAGAGTGTGGGGTCTAAAGCACAGGGCTAATTTCAATATGATTTGCGTATTTTCAATGGGGGCTCGGACAGCTGTACGCCAACATGTGCGCTCAATTCCACGTTGAAAGGAAGGTGCTTGGATTACTGCATGTGCACACTTAACTACATCTGAAACTGTTTATGAGTACAATGTTTTCTGCATTTGAGCGTACGCCATTTTTTAATAGTAAATCCACACTATTCTTAATACATGAGGTCCTTGAAGGGATGCAGCCATGACCGAGCCAAAAAAAAAAACAGTTGTACAGTCGGTAAAGTTAGCAACAACAGAAGAAGTTGTGATGCTATTTTTAAAATAATGATGATCACTGAAACAGAGTCATAACACTCTCAAATCGCAAATATGAAGAAGACATGATATATTCATATTCTTTTCTGCTTGAATGCACCTTTTTTTTTCCACTGACAAGAAAAACATGATTTATATAAGAGGATTTTTTTTTTTACTCCTCTCTGAGCTGCCACCTTACCGTGGTAGAGGAGTTTGCGTGTCCCAATGATCCTAGGAGCTATGTTGTCCGGGGGCTTCCATGCCCCCTGGTAGGGTCTCCCAAGACAAACAGGTCCTAGGTGAGGGATCAGACAAAGAGCAGCTCGAAGACTTCTATGGAAATGCAAGAACCGAGACTCAGATTTCCCTCGCCCGGACGCGGGTCACCGGGGCCCCCCTCCGGAGCCAGGCCCGGAGGTGGGGCACGATGGCGAGCGCCTGGTGGCCGGGCCTGTCCCCATGGGGCCCGGCCGGGCACAGCCCGAAGAGGAAACGTGGGTCCCCCCTCCAATGGGCTCACCACCCATAGCAGGGGCCATAGAGGTCGGGTGCAATGTGAGCTGGGCGGTAGCCGAAGGCAGGGCACTTGGCGGTCCGATCCTCGGCTACAGAAGCTAGCTCTTGGGACGTGGAACGTCACCTCGCTGGGGGGGAAGGAGCCTGAGCTAGTGCGCGAGGTAGAGAAGTTCCGGTTGGATATAGTCGGACTCATCTCGACGCACAGCAAGGGCTTTGGAACCAGTTCTCTCGAGAGGGGCTGGACTCTCTTCCACTCTGGCGTTGCCAGCAGTGAGAGGCGACGGGCTGGGGTGGCAATTCTTGTTGCCCCCCGGCTCAGAGCCTGCATGTTGGACTTCAACCCGGTGGACGAGAGGGTAGCTTCCCTCCGCCTTCGGGTGGGGGGACGGGTCCTGACTGTTGTTTGCGCTTATGCGCCAAACAGCAGCTCAGAGTACCCACCCTTTTTGGATTCACTCGAGGGAGTACTTGAGAGTGCTCCCCCGGGTGATTCCCTCGTTCTACTGGGGGACTTCAACGCTCATATTGGCAACGACAGTGAAACCTGGAGAGGCGTGATTGGGAAGAATGGCCGCCCGGATCTGAACCCAAGTGGTGTTTTGTTATTGGACTTTTGTGCCCGTCACGGATTGTCCATAACGAACACCATGTTCAAGCATAAGGGTGTCCATATGTGCACTTGGCACCAGGACACCCTAGGCCGCAGTTCTATGATCGACTTTGTAGTTGTGTCATCGGATTTGCGGCCTCATATTTTGGACACTCGGGTGAAGAGAGGGGCGGAGCTTTCTACCGATCACCACCTGGTGGTGAGTTGGCTGCGATGGTGGGGGAGGATGCCGGAAAGACCTGGCAGGCCCAAACGCATTGTGAGGGTTTGCTGGGAACGTCTGGCAGAGTCTCCTGTCAGAGAGAGTTTCAATTCCCACCTCCGGAAGAACTTTGAACATGTCACAAGGGAGGTGCTGGACATTGAGTCCGAGTGGACCATGTTCCGCACCTCTATTGTCGAGGCGGCTGATTGGAGCTGTGGCCGCAAGGTAGTTGGTGCCTGTCGTGGCGGTAATCCTAGAACCCGTTGGTGGACACCGGCGGTGAGGGATGCCGTCAAGCTGAAAAAGGAGTCCTATCGGGTTCTTTTGGCTCATGGGACTCCTGAGGCAGCGGACAGGTACCGACAGGCCAAGCGGTGTGCGGCTTCAGCGGTCGCGGAGGCAAAAACTCGGACATGGGAGGAGTTCGGGGAAGCCATGGAAAACGACTTCCGGACGGCTTCGAAGCGATTCTGGACCACCATCCGCCGCCTCAGGAAGGGGAAGCAGTGCACTACCAACACCGTGTATGGTGCGGATGGTGTTCTGCTGACCTCGACTGCGGAAGTTGTGGATCGGTGGAGGGAATACTTCGAAGACCTCCTCAATCCCACCAACACGTCTTCCTATGAGGAAGCAGTGCCTGGGGAATCTGTGGTGGGCTCTCCTATTTCTGGGGCTGAGGTTGCTGAGGTAGTTAAAAAGCTCCTCGGTGGCAAGGCCCCGGGGGTGGATGAGATCCGCCCGGAGTTCCTTAAGGCTCTGGATGCTGTAGGGCTGTCTTGGTTGACAAGACTCTGCAGCATCGCGTGGACATCGGGGGCAGTACCTCTGGATTGGCAGACCGGGGTGGTGGTTCGTCTTTTTAAAAAGGGGAACCGGAGGGTGTGTTCTAACTATCGTGGGATCACACTCCTCAGCCTTCCCGGTAAGGTCTATTCAGGTCTACTGGAGAGGAGGCTACGCCGGATAGTCGAACCTCGGATTCAGGAGGAACAGTGTGGTTTTCGTCCTGGTCGTGGAACTGTGGACCAGCTCTATACTCTCGGCAGGGTCCTTGAGGGTGCATGGGAGTTTGCCCAACCAGTCTACATGTGCTTTGTGGACTTGGAGAAGGCATTCGACCGTGTCCCTCGGGAAGTCCTGTGGGGAGTGCTCAGAGAGTATGGGGTTTCGGACTGTCTGATTGTGGCGGTCCGCTCCCTGTATGATCAGTGTCAGAGCTTGGTTCGCATTGCCGGCAGTAAGTCGGACACGTTTCCGGTGAGGGTTGGACTCCGCCAAGGCTGCCCTTTGTCACCGATTCTGTTCATAACTTTTATGGACAGAATTTCTAGGCGCAGTCAAGGCGTTGAGGGGATCTGGTTTGGTGGCTGCAGGATTAGGTCTCTGCTTTTTGCAGATGATTTGGTCCTGATGGCTTCATCTGGCCAGGATCTTCAGCTCTCACTGGATCGGTTCGCAGCTGAGTGTGAAGCGACTGGGATGAGAATCAGCACCTCCAAGTCCGAGTCCATGGTTCTCGCCCGGAAAAGGGTGGAGTGCCATCTCCGGGTTGGGGAGGAGATCTTGCCCCAAGTGGAGGAGTTCAAGTACCTCGGAGTCTTGTTCACGAGTGAGGGAAGAGTGGATCGTGAGATCGACAGGCGGATCGGTGCGGCGTCTTCAGTAATGCGGACGCTGTATCGATCTGTTGTGGTGAAGAAGGAGCTGAGCCGGAAGGCAAAGCTCTCAATTTACCGGTCGATCTACGTTCCCATCCTCACCTATGGTCATGAGCTTTGGGTTATGACCGAAAGGACAAGATCACGGGTACAAGCGGCCGAAATGAGTTTCCTCCGCCGGGTGGCGGGGCTCTCCCTTAGAGATAGGGTGAGAAGCTCTGTCATCCGGGGGGAGCTCAAAGTAAAGCCGCTGCTCCTCCACATCGAGAGGAGCCAGATGAGGTGGTTCGGGCATCTGGTCAGGATGCCACCCGAGCGCCTCCCTAAGGAGGTGTTTAGGGCACGTCCGAACGGTAGGAGGCCACGAGGAAGACCCAGGACACGTTGGGAAGACTATGTCTCCCGGCTGGCCTGGGAACGCCTCGGGATCCCCCGGGAGGAGCTGGACGAAGTGGCTGGGGAGAGGGAAGTCTGGGCTTCCCTGCTTAGGCTGCTGCCCCCGCGACCCGACCTCGGATAAGCGGAAGAAGATGGATGGATGGATGGATTTTTTTTTTTTTTTGCTTTTGATTATGTCTTAAAACGAGTGCTGTTAATGTTTTTAGTCAGGTTAATCACTCTTTTGAATTGTGTTTAAATGTGATCAATCATAGTTGACAATATTGCCAAGGATAAAAATATGCCAGCATTGTTTACTGTGTATACAAATACAAATTAAAAAAATAAATAAATAAATAAATTCATGAAAATAATAAATAAGGTCTGTCAAAAATAACTAGTTAAGTCATGCGATTAATCCCCTAAATCAGGGGTCCCCAAACGTCCAAAATCCGGCGTGGAGGAAGTCCCAAGCTAAAAAAATAAATAAATAAAAATACATTTGTATTATTATTTATTTTTTTAATCTGTCCTTTCTAATCCTTTTTCTACCGCTTGTTATTCTCGGTGTCTCCTAGCCGCTCAGGCAAATCATATTGTCTAAAAATGCATTTTCCCATCAATAATGTGATATCATCGCGCTCTGAATATATATATATATATATATGTATGTGTGGGGAAAAAAAATCACAAGACTATTTCATCTCTACAGGCCTGTTTCATGAGGGGGGTACCCTCAATCGTCAAATCTCCTGACGATTGAGGGTACCCCCCTCATGAAACAGGCCTGTAGAGATGAAATAGTCTTGTGATTTTTTTTCCCCACACATACATATATTGCGCTCTACTACGGTATCGAGCACTATTTTTTGGATAACCTTATTAAGACATATATATATATATATATATATATATATATATATATATATATATATATATATATATATATACAGCCCGGCCCCCGGCCAATTTTTTTTAACCCAATGCGGCCCCCGATTTAAAAGGTTTTGGGACCCCTGCCCTAAATATTATTGCATTACTCATGTATATACGTAGATTAATCACTCTATTTACTTTATTTACTATATACTACTTTAACAGTGGATGGTTACCCGAAAGGCGGCATGTGTTGTTATACAGTCAGTGATCTGGTCAACACATATGTCAGTGCAAAGATGAGTAAAGAGACTTCGACTGGTGGGCCTGCTGGCATTTCTCTTCAAAATAAACCCTGCTTATTGGACCTAAGATAAAACTCTGACAATACAATTGCATTTGTGTCCAATTATTGGGAGCTTTTGTTAAAGTTAATATGAAGAATGCAAGCATGTAATAACCTGGAGTTCATCAGTATTAATCCACATAAAAAAGTTTGATTAATCTAAAAAAATATATAGTTTGGCAGCACTAGAATAAGTACAATGATTTAACAACAAACTGCCCAACATTATAAACTTAACAATTAATATTATTTTCGCACATACTTGCATCGGTCCAACTAGTTCTTTTGTATGAAAACAACGGCACAGCAATAAAACGTTTTGCTCAGGGCTGTAAGTGTGCATGCAAGGGCACATATTTGCAGGTAAAAAAACACATGTGCAGGCTCCAAAAAATACACAAAAAAAACCCTGTGACAAATGATTCTCACCTGCGGCTATGCCCTCTTTAGCTGCTCACAATATCTTGTCATCTCCCAAAATTGCTCCAGCTCGTATTGAATTACCCTTTCCACTGATCCTTCCAATTACAGTGTGTGTGTGTGTGTGTGTGTGTGTGTGCGTTTGCAAGCGGTGCAGCGACCACATCGTACATCTCTCCTCTCTAACTATGTTTTTACAAGGACCAGAAGCAGACATTGAGGTATTTGGGTTATTCTTTTGGTATGATGAGCAACGCGACTGAAAAATCCCACAAAATCGAACACTAATTGAGCATCAGATTGAGATTGAGGGTATATTGGGGTGGGGTAAGGGGTAAGGGGGGCGGGGGGGATATAAACTCAAGTCCATGACCTTTTCTTTTCAATGCACCATGAAGTCATTCTTTCATCTAGTAACAGGAGTGGGCGGGGAATCCGTCTTTCTACCCATCACCAGCTGACATGAACATGCTGAATTCTCAGGGAAACCTGCAGCCGGGGAGAAAAAAAAGATGTAAATCCAATAATGCGGTTTCAGGAAAAAGAGTAAAGTTGTGTTATGGTGGCGGCATCTGACCACTCCTGATCAGCGTCCGATTTTCCCAACTAACTCATTATCCCAAATCTGTGCTTTCCGTGCGTCTCCTATAGCCACAACCCAATTTTCCTTGTATTTCTCCAAGGTGTTTATGGAAAGCCTTCATCCGTTTTGACATGCAAAAATAAGAGATGGAGAAAACTTGAACACACACACACACACACATACACAAAAAAAAAAAAAAATCCAAATGTTGAGCTTGTCCTAATCAGATGCGGGAGTCCAGAACGCTTAAACCGAGATGTTATTGTAAGTGAATTTGAGGGCTGCAGGCTTGTCGTTTTTTGCTGTGTTTATATTTCAGATTTTAAGCAATACATATATAACAAATTATGCACATCACCTTCTCGTGTTAGACACAGTCTGGAGGCTGGCGTGTTGCTGTAGCGGCTAAAGGTCTGCCAAGGCCAAAAACCACTGGAAAAAGTGTGTGGGCTTAGCTGTGGATTCAGTCAGGTCTTTGTAACATGTGTATGAGATTTGTTTCTAGAACATATCTCAAAGAATGCAGCTGAATTAATTACATTTATACTTGTCCCAAGTTGCTTTAATGAGACTTGGAATGAAACTAAATAATTTTTCGAGTCAGCACATTAAATGTTGCACTGCAACAGGACTTTTGCCTCTTAAAAGTTGGACTTTGAACCAAGTGTACAGACAGGGTTGTCCTGGCCGCAGACGTTATTGAGAAAGGACCAGAGTCTAGCTCCTCATGTGTTTCACATTTCCCATTTTGATTCAGGAGCAATGGACCGTTTCTTCACATTTCCTTTAAAGTTTACTGAACTGCGGTCGGAATCTCGCTAAGCATTGAAACAAGGGTAAATGTTGTTGCTTCTAATGCTAAGCACAGTGTTACCTCAACATAAGAGTGTTTTGGGATAAGAGCCGTCTCTTGGCTAATTGTTATGCTCTAATTTGCAAGCAACTATTTGAGTTACAAGCATCCCCGCCATTAGTTGGTGATGCAAATGACACAATGAACCCGGTAAGATTCGATCAGAGCAACTAGTCTTACTCGCTGGCATTAGCACTATTGCATATCTCAATCTAGCACACACGCACATGAATTGGATTACACAAGCACAATGTGTGTGTCTGTATATCAATCTATGTGTGTGTAATCAGATCTATGTGCGTGTTTTCAAGTTGTTCGTCCGTAATATGATTTGTCTGTGTGTAAAAAAATGTGTATCCGTATTAGGGTTGTATGGTATACCGGTATTAGAATAGTACCGCGATACTAATGAATCGTATTCGGTACTATACCGCCTCTAAAAAGAAAGTAACAGTAGCGTCGTCGCGCTTTAAGACACGGTAAGCTAGCTAGCGGCTAATGACTATCCGCAGTCTGCAGTGTTGTAACTCCTTCTAAATGATTAATCCTTGTCTCCATGGAGACAAGTCAAGAATCATCCCATTAAGACGTGTGATAGCTAAATATGCTTCACTACACGCCACATCACTCTGGAGTCATGACTTTTGACGTGTTAAAATGGTCTGAAGTTGACAAAGTCAAGACAAGATTACTCTCTGACCAATCATTACCGTATTTTTCTGACTATAAATCGCAGTTTTTTTCATAGTTTGGCTGGGGGTGCGATTTATACTAAGGAGCGACTTATGTGTGAAATTATTAACACATTACCGTAAAATATCAAATAATATTATTTAGCTCATTCACGTAAGAGACTAGACGTATAAGATTTAGCGATTAGGAGTGACAGATTGTTTGGTAAACGTATAGCATGTTCTATATGTTATAGTTATTTGAATGACTCTTACCATAATATGTTACGTTAACATACCAGGCACGTTCTTAGTTGGTTATTATATATCTCATATAACGTACACTAATTCAGCCTGTTGTTCACTATTCTTTATTTATTTTAAATTGCCTTTCAAATGTCTATTCTTGGTGTTGGGTTTATCAAATAAATTTCCCCCAAGAATGGGACTTATACTCCAGTGCGTCTTATATATGTTTTTTTTCTTCTTTATTATGCATTTTGGGCCAGTGCGACTTATACCCCGGAGCGACTTATACTCCGAAAAATACGGTAACCATTAAGACGACCACTTTAACTCTGGACACACCATATACAAGTGAATGAAGGGCATACAGCCAACAGCCACACATGTCACACTAAGGGTGGCCGTATGAACAACGCCAACACTGTCATAAACATGTGCCATACAGTGAAACCACACTAAACAACAATGACAAACATATTTTGGGAGAATATTTGCAACGTAACACAACTAAAACACTACAGAACCAATTCCCAGAATTCCCTGCAGCACCAACTCTTCCGGGATGCTACAATATAAGCAAACGCCATTGGTGGATCTAAACCTAACATTCACTGTAATGATACCAAGTACAATAGCGTATCTGGTCGATACTACTATGATTACATCAATATTTTTTAGCATCACAAAATATTCTTTCGTTTATTTTTAAATTGATATTATGTTTATAAACTCAGGAAATATGTCCCTGGACACATGAGGACTTTGAATATGACCAATGTATGATCCTGTAACGACTTGGTATCGAATTGATACCCACATTTGTGGAATCATCCAAAACTAATGTAAAGTATCAAACAACAGAAGGATAAGTGATTATAACATTTTAACAGAAGTGTAGATATAACATGTTAAAAGAGAAAGTAAGCAGATATTAACAGTAAATGAACAAGTAGATTCATAATTAATTTTTACCACTTGTACTTAATAATTTTGACAAAATAATAGAATGATAAATGACACAATATGTTACTGCATACGTCAGCAGACTAATTAGGAGCCTTTGTTTGCTTACTTACAATTAAAAGACAAGTTGTTTAGTATGTTCACTATTTTATTTAAGGATAAACTTGCAATAATAAACATATGTTTAATGTACCCTAAGAATTATTGTTAAAATAAAGCCAATAATGACATTTTTTGTGGTCGGCTTTATTTAGAAAAGTACCGAAAAGTACTGAAATACATTTTGGTACCGGTACCAAAATGTACCAAAATGTACCAAAATGTACCAAAATGTAATCCGTATTTCAATCGGCGTGTCTGGAAAAAAAAACTATGTTTGTGCGTATTCGTGACTTTTGCGACACTTCTGCCATGTACGACTTGTCTGTATGTACAGCGATTTGAACCTGTGAAAGGATTTGTTTGTCTGTAACTTCCCCTTACCTTTCTATATACTCACCATTAGTTGGCGCCTTGCAGCCACTACACTCGTGGTAACGTTGAAACCAAGAACAATTGACTTTTCATCACTTGCTGTAAATACAATTTTATGTCTTGTCAGTATTCAAATGAGTTATCGGTAATGACATAGAGGCCGAAATGATTGCAGTTCCTTTGCCGGGGGGCTGGGCTCTCCCTTATGGATTACTGTGAGACCCACGGTTTTCCCCGTGGCTTCTTACAAGTCGGACGTGCCCTAAAATACCTTCCCAGGGAGGCGTCCGGGGGGCATCCTGACCAAATCTCATCTGGCTCCTCGATGTAGAGAAGCAGTGGCTTTGACAGAGCTTTTCAAAGTTGCCCTATCTCGGTGGTCGACAACTCGTGGCTCTAGAACCGCATGCGCCTCTTTAGCGCCGACTTAGTGGCTCGCTGGAGCTGTTTCAAAAATGTGTGAAAATGGTAAAACGTGGGGTTTTAGTATGGTTTCTATAAGAGGACAAACATGACACAAACCTCCCTAATTGATAGAAATCCCACTGTTTATGTTAAACATGCTTTACTGATGAGAGTATTTGGCGAGGGCCGTTTTGTCCTACTAATTTTGGCGGTCCTTGAACTCACAGTAGTTTATTCAGTTGTACAACTTTCTTTGCCGCTACCACAGAAATATATGTTTTATGCGACTCCATAGTCTCATTTTGTCCACCAAACTTTTTATGCTGTGCGTTAATGCTCAAAGGTGAGCTTTGTTGATGTAATTGACTTGTTGGAGTTCTAATCATGCTAACATGCTATTTAGACTAGCTGTATGTGCATATTACATCACTATTCCTCATTTGTAGGTATATTTGACCTAATTTAATTGCCTTTACTTATGTCCTCTGTGTATTTATTTTATATTAGCTTGTCTCATGACACATTATCTGTATGTATTAATGGCTGCATTTCTGATAGTTGTTTGTGTCCATTGTTTAAAAGGTCCAACAGGAATCAATGACTCGAGCAGAGTCAGAGGCAGAACATTCATACGTTGTTGTCCAGTCATTGTTAAAATTCAGATTTTGCAATTTATTTCAATTTTTTTCCCAGGGTTGAATGAATGACTACATACATGATCAACCCTAGTTTTAATGGTTTCATCAAGCCCATTTGGGTGATGTTCGGCGGGCCAAATGAAAAGCGTTGGCGGGCCGGATGTGGCCCGCGGGCGGCAAGTTGAATTTAGAAAATGTCATCGCTGAATAGACGATAGGTTTAATATTTTTTATTTCTGACAGTCCAAATATGTTGAGACACACAACGCCGGAATATTGTGTCCTGATCCTCTGCAGTGCGATCACCTTCTTTTTCTCACGGCAATTTGTGCCTAACTGTGCCAGTTTCCAGACAAGCTAAATTCCGACGCAAAACAGCGGCTGCAAAACAGTTTTAGTCTTGATGAATCACCTTGCGAATGCTAAATGATTATATTTGCTTCTCCTCACGGTATTGTGGGCATTCTGATAATCAACATATAATATGTGTGTTTATGAAGACAAACAGGCTAAATGGATTGCGCTGTCTCTTTTGAACATTTAGAGATACAATCCTATGCGCACAAACTCGGTAGATCAACTTTGCATGGGCTACCAAGTTTGCATGTGTTCTAATACACGCAAACCGTCTTGTACTGTAGATCGGTCCCCTGGTCATGAAACCCAACAAGTGGCACCAACTGACTCTTTCCCAAGCACCAACTGACTCTTTCCCAAGCGAGTCGCAGCTTTTCAGCTTTTTCACATCTATTCCATAATTATCATCTCTTAAGACTGACAAGAGTTCAATATTTATCAAAATGCTTGTTTAACCTATCAAGTCATTTACAGGCTGAATTTAAGGCTCTGTAGCTTGGTTCCTATCTACCATCCCCAGCATGCCCACAACACTCGTATCTTAGATTTGATATCAGGGAAACATCGTTTACTGGATTGTACCGCTCGAAGTGTTGTATGCAGGGGACCAAAGATTTGGAACCGGCTTAATGAGAACCTCAAGATGCTGTATCCATTCTCCAACTTCAAAAATAAACTAAAAACTTATCTATTAACCACCTATATTTAATGCCTCATGTAGGGTAGACTACTGTTGGGTTTTGCATGGTTGAATGAATGTATGTATGTATGTGTATGCTTGCTTTAGTACTATTATCTTGTGTTAATCATATAGCGTTGTTTTTTGTTTTGTTTTTTGTTGTTGTACTTGCTACCATGTTCCATCATTCCATGTATATTCCATCATTCCATGTATATTCTATCCTCTGGACCCCCTGTCAAAAGCTTCTTCTAGCTTATTTGGGGGACCCTTTCACGTACCAACATCTTTAAATGATGATATTTTACTACTATTGTATTTGTTATATGGTATTGTGAATAAACTTGAAACTTAAACTTATTATTATTATTTCTACATGTTACTCACACAAACAGTGACATGAAGAAAAGCAGAGACCAACTGAAAATAAGTGGCTTTAAGGTTTGGTCATTTAATTTATACGTCGGTTTTAATATACTGAACTGTTAAGCAACTAAGAAATGTGATATTATTTTTTATTACAATATCGTCTGCCAACTAAGGTCCTCTGCAGTTGACATAAATGCATCACGTGTTACTACCCACCTCTGTAAATACTGTAATAATAAAGTACAGCATTCGTAATTTTTATCTTGCCACTTAAAGCAAAATAAATAGTGTCTCACAAAATGTGTAAAGTTGGGCACTCATAAGCTGAGGTACCACTGTACATGGTTCTTCAGCAACATTAAGACAACTGTGCAATTTGAGATGTTGGGGTCAGAGTAAAATAAGCAATTCTAAAAAAACATTCATATGCAATATTTGCAATATTTACAGTGGGTTTCACTATTCACCTGTATTGTGAGTATTAATTTCAACGATGGATGAACAGAAGAGCTACAACATTGCTGCAGTGTCTTACTTCCATTTTGCAATGTTCCGACACCTCAGAACCCACATGTAGAGATCATAAGGAAAAAAAGAGACAAAGCGTTTTGGAAGTAAATTAGAGGGGATCCCAATAATTGCACGCAATTACATGTGTCACATTCAGGAATTGTAAGGCTTACCCCCCAATTGGGCTTTGAGAAGTTTCACAACATGTTTTGCTTTCCTTCCTTCACTCTTTAAGCGTCAATATGGTCAAAAAAAGTTGACACTAATGTGTTTCATGCGCCAGTGTTAAACATTTGACTTATTCTCTTACAGTACCTTACTTCTAATGATCTGTTAATGGCAACAATTTTCTTAAAATGCACATTGTTTCATTGAAACATTGAGAGACAAGAACAGAACTAGATCTGACCAATTTAAGTATATGACCACGAACTGCTGAAGCCTACTCGGATGAGAGGCGAAACGTCTTCCAAGACTAACCAAGCAGTCCAGTTGCAATCGACTGAACGCCCTGAGATGACAATGGATGAATGAGAACCTTCATAGACAAGAACAAATAATGTTTTTTTTCAATGATTGACTACTTTACTACTTTTACAACAAATAGGAACTTTCCATCTTTCTTGAGCATTATGCAATGCTGAAAAAGGTCACTTAGGCTGGATTTGCACTATATAGTTCATACATCTTCCAAATGAATTAGAAATCTATCTATGCAACTGTACCGTCAATGTATATACCCAGTTTTGAAACAACAATCCAGTCACAGCCTATGCTGCCTCAATATCAGTTCTGTAAGCTCATACTTAAACTACATTCCTATATTGCTGCAGATTTAGGAGCTACAATGTACTTCTTATAGGTTGTGATGTATTGTTCGACTGAAATGTGCTTGCAGTATTATTGTAGCAAAATTATTTGCCAGCGCCGATGTCAATATGTGTGTGTGTAATCCAATTCACATTTTTGTGTACTAATGTATGTCTGTTTATCAATCTGTGTGTGTGTAATTAGATCCCTGTGTGCGTGTTTTAGTTGTGTCTGTATTATGATTTGCATGCGTTAAAAAAATATCTGTCTGTACGTATTTCGATCGGCGTGTGCGTAAAAAAAAATGCAACACTTGCGAGACTTCTGCCATGTACGACTTGTCTGTCTGTACAGCGATTTGAATGTGTAAAAGGATTTGTTTGTCTGAAACTCTCCATTGCCTTTCTATATACTCACCACTAGTCGGCACCTTGCAGCCACTCAGACTCGTGTTGGCGTTGAAACCAAGAACAATGGACTTTTTATCACTTGCTGTAAAAAAATAAAATAAATAAATACAAATGTTTTAGCAGTAACTTAGTCATCAGAAGTATTTTTGTATTCAAATAAGTGATCATGTAATGACATAGAGGCCGAAATGATCACAATTCCTAGATAGATATAGATGACTGTGAGGCCCACGGTTTTTCTTGTGGCTTCTTACAAATCGGACGTGCCCTAAATACATCCCCAGGGAGGCGTCAGGGGGACAGCGGCTTTATTCTTATTTCTTCTCGAATGACAGAGCTTCTCACAGTCGCTGTATCTCTAAAGGAGAAAGACAAATCATAATATAGACAGACAATTTAAAACATGCACACGCTGAACTGATTACACACACACAGGTAATAAACAGACACACACATTAGTACACCGACATGTTAATTGCATTAGACACAGATTGAGATACACGCTTGCAAATAATTTTGCTACAATAATATTTCCATATAAAATAGATAACTACAGCAATTATCCTCGGACGAACCTCATCCGATCTTTTCAAAACACGTTTTTGTCACATCGGGGTCGCATTTTACTGCGTGGATCATTCTCACAAGATGCAGATGGAAACTCCGGAGGCAAGGTGCAGGCAAGACAGTGATTTATTGTCCATAAATCAGTCAGGGTACAAACAACAAGAACAATGTGCCGATAGCACGGGAAACAAAGCTAAAGATTAGCAAAAGATAAACAAGCATATGAACAAGAAGCAAGATGTACAAAAGTAACTTGTTGCGTAGCGCAAACAAGCCAGCCAGACTGAGTGTGGCGAAAAGCCGGGATAAGTAGCTCTCTGTTTAGTGCCCGCGAGAAGGTGAGCGTCCCGAACACTAATCAGAGGCAGGTGAAACTAATCAGCACCCATGGAAATCAAGAACACACCAACCTAGGGGTGCTGAAACAAAACTAAGGGAGTGTTTAACTGAACAAAACATGATCCGGGCAACGAATCATGACCGTTTTTTCCAAAATGTATATTACTTTTGCACAAAATCACAGACTGTCATGATCCGTGGTCCGGATCATGTTTTGTATTTTCTGTTAGTTTCGGACTCCTTTAGTTCTTGTTTGTGCACCTCTGAGTTTGTTTTGGTTGCCATGGTTACTCATTGTGTTCACCTGTCTCTGATTAGTGTTCGCCTGCTCACCTGCTTCCCGAGCACTAATCAGAGGCATTATTTAAGCTTGCCTTTGCCAGTCAGTCAGCTGGCGTTATTGTTCGCTTCATGCCTTGTCCACGTAAGAGTTGTTGTCCATAATCTATGCTAAGTGTTAGCTCCAAGTGCGATCAGCACGTTGTGCCTTTGCCTTGTGTTCCGTTTTTTGTACTACTTTGAGTTTTGAGAATTAAATCATGTTTTTACCTGCACATCTTGTCCGGAGTAGTACGTCTGCATTCCTGGGAGAACGACCCCGCAGTAAGCTGCGAAAACCACGTTGTGACACACACAAAATAAACCCTTTTTTGATGCGGTTTTCAACATGTGAAATACAATCTTTAAAGATAGGGAATCATAATTATAAGATGTTTGACAGTACTGCTTTACTAATCACCATGACCTCAAAGAAAGTTTGCCAACTTTCCCCGACTTTAAGACACGTTTTTCAAGTCACTCTTCTGTATCACGATGGCTGCATTACTCCAGATCACTGATGTTTGACAGTGTGTGTGTGTTTGTGTGTGTGAGTGACGGGAAAAAAGGCTCTGATTCAAAAACTGCTGGTATGCATACATAAAAAGCACATCTCTTTCAGAATTGTTTCTAAGGGAAAAAAAAACATGTCTTTGCCTTCGAATAATTATGGACTTTTAAATTAAAACATGACTTACAGAGATATATATTTTAAATTGTTGGTAAATATAAACTGGTAGGTTAGAAAAGGTCCATTCTATTGACTGCTGTTTGCGTTGACAGAGGTGTTTCTCCTTTGCATCTTGACAGCTATTTTTTACACGACAAAAGAGCAAAACCAATTTTGCCTAGTCATGCACCCCCAAATAGTTTGGGCCTTGGCACCAGCGCTCAGACTAGATCTGGCCAGCCTAAGTCTACAGTATGAGCACAAACCCATGAAGTCTGATCAGATGATAGGCGAAACATCTTCTAAGACAATTAACATCGATTGAATACCCTGAGTATACAATGACTGCATGTATGAGAATATTCATAAACATGTCCTTTGGTATACTGTACAATATATATTTCTAGGCTACAGTAGATGGCCCCAGTACAAATTGCATTCTCTTGTTTTCCAGTGTGCAGTCATAAAAGTGTCACAGTTACTTTGTCATAGGACTATAACATAAAGATTAAGAACAAAATGTGTTTCTTATTATATGCAGTTATTCCGCGTGGGAATGGGAAATTGGAAAATTCTACTCAATCACAAATGGACATAAAATGTTTTAGAAAGTGAAACAAGTTGATATTTGAGACCAAATACAGAATAATACACAATTGCCTCAGAATGTATGGACAGTAAGACGGATGATTTTTTTTTGTGTGAATTCGCTTTGTGCCGTTTGGTTCTCTTACCAACAGTAGTTTGGCAGAAAGTAAGTCAATGCATAATCAGACCCACATTTTTCAAAGCAAAACTCTACTGTACGTCAGTGCTACACACCCTTGACCATAATTCACATGGGAATTAACATATTCCACCGCCTGCTATTGATCTGCATCTCCACTGCCTGGCAACAGCGTTTAGTGTGTAAACTGCCGAGCAAACAAACCAAACCACATAACACAATGTTCTTTAACGAGGGCTGGTTTGTGCTGAGGAGAAAAAGAAGTATATCCCATAATTTATGTTCACTGTCTGTCAAGCAATATCTGTGTCAAGTCGAAACACAGACAGTTTGGGGTTTTGGGGTTTTCTATTTCTAAATGACATTTTCTTTCTCTGTGAAAAGTAATAAAAAATCACATTTGATGTTAAAAAAAAAAGTGGTACAATGATGTCATATCATATTCTCAATGTCACAGCAATGACTTCAAATTGCCCTAATGACTCATGGATATTTCAGTACCCTAACAAAGGACTGCAACTGGACATGCTGATTATTTGTGTAACCATTACAACAGTGGAAATGCAAACCAATGGTGCTCTCAAATGCATGTAACGGTCCTTAGTGTGTGTGTGGAGGCTTTATTTTCCACATAACAAATTAAGTAAACCCAAATAAACTATTGGATTATGTATGACATCGCAGGAAAATATCTGCCCAAAAGACTATTTTGGTTGACCACAATGTTCTGGAATACTGGTTGACCATCGATTTTTTTCAGATTTCACTTTTTTTTTCGTAGGAAGTAATTAAAATAGATTCATCCCAGGGTCAATTTGTTTGTTGCTATCATAAATCAATTGAATAAATACAATTATTTTTTCTCTGTCTGTCCACTCTTAAATCAAGATAAGGCAAGCACCAAAAGGGGTGGTGATTTGGTTGATGTTGTCATTCTCTTTTGTTAACTGAATTTCCCAACTGTGGGACTGTCCATTCTATATCCACACACACACATATATATATATATTGTATTATCTGTGATATTTGTGTACGAGTACTGTGCCTTTAAGGGACTGTGAACGTGCGTGCGCAAGACTTGGCTGGGGAGCGTGAGAGAGTGTCAGCGTGAGTTGTGGCTAACAGCAGCTTGTGTATGTGTGTGTTTTTTGGAACTACCATCGTGTTACCGCTTGTTAATAAAGCAACTGAGCGTGCATCCTCGTCTGTGTCACTCTTTCTCCACTGCGGGGCATTACTATATGTACACACATGCATATGTATATATATATATATATATATGTATGTGTGGGGAAAAAAAATCACAAGACTATTTCATCTCTACAGGCCTGTTTCATGAGGGGGGTACCCTCAATCGTCAGGAGATTTTAATGGGAGCATTCGCATACCATGGTTTATATAGGGCACAGAGTGGGTGGGTACAGGCTGGCCTAGGGGCGTGGTGATTGGTTCATGTGTTACCTAGGAGGTGTTTCCGTCTATGGCGGCATGTTGTTACAATTTCGCTGCGCTTGTTGAGGGATGACAGGTCTGGACGGTAGATAATAAACAGTTTCTCTTTCAAGCATAGGTTGCATCTTTTATTACCACTATTGTAAGGTGTGCTGGATGCAAGAATTTGCCATGTTATTGAATATTCAACATTATTGTCTTTGAGGTCCCAAATGTGTTTGCTGAGTTCTGTGGTATTTCGCAGGTTTTTGTTCCTGAAAGAAGCCTTGTGGCTTCCTGTGGCTTCTTTCAGGAACAAAAACCTGCGAAATACCACAGAACTCAGCAAACACATTTGGGACCTCAAAGACAATAATGTTGAATATTCAATAACATGGCAAATTCTTGCATCCAGCACACCTTACAATAGTAGTAATAAAAGATGCAACCTATGCTTGAAAGAGAAACTGTTTATTATCTACCGTCCAGACCTGTCATTCCTCAACAAGCGCAGCGAAATTGTAACAACATGCCGCCATAGACGGAAACACCTCCTAGGTAACACATGAACCAATCACCACGCCCCTAGGCCAGCCTGTACCCACCCACTCTGTGCCCTATATAAACCATGGTATGCGAATGCTCCCATTAAAATCTCCTGACGATTGAGGGTACCCCCCTCATGAAACAGGCCTGTAGAGATGAAATAGTCTTGTGATTTTTTTTCCCCACACATACATATATTGCGCTCTACTACGGTATCGAGCACTATTTTTTGGATAACCTTATTAAGACATATATATATATATATATACTGTATATATATGTATATATATATATATATATATACATATATATATATATATATATATATATATATATATATATATATACACACACACATATATATATATATATATATATATATATATATATATATATATATATATACAGTATATATATATATATGCAAATGTTGTATACATATACAGTATACACATATATACACACACAGACATTTATATACACACACACGCACCGACATACACTACATTGCCAAAAGAATTTGGCCACCCATCCCAATGATCAGAATCAGGTGTGGGCACGTCCGACCGGTAGGAGCCCACGGGGAAGACCCAGGACACGTTGGCCTGGGAACGCCTCGGGATCCCCCGGGAAGAGCTGTACGATGTGGCTGGGGAGAGGGAAGTCTGGGCTTCCCTGCTTAGGCTAATGCCCCCGCGACCCGACCTCGGATAAGCGGAAGGAGATGCATGGATGGATGGATAGTGATATTGTTATTATAAGTGCTAATACAGACCAACTATTCATAGCGGCGACTTGATCACTTCCTGTGTGCCTATGTTTACATCATTGCGTGGTCTGCTGCTTCCTCATAAATCATAAATCATGTCTCTCACCTGGACAGAAGGTGCCTGGTGATATTATCCGACAAGTTGGGACACTTTGACAGCCATTTAGGACATGAAAAGTGCTTGTATCCCCTGACCCCCACCCCGTTTTTTCGCGAGAAATATGAGACATTTTTTAATGGGAATATATGAACATCTCAGCAGTCGGCATCCTAATGACAGCGGACCTTGTACAGTAAGTGATGTTTTATTATGTTTGTTGGCTCTCATAAAGTCTGCAGTGAGTAATAATCAGTGATGAAGGGGGAAAAAAACAAGTTCAGCTGAAAAATATGTGACAGACTCACAATTTTGCAGCAGATCCTTACAAAATACTAGAGTGTTGTCATCGAGATCTTTGACTAGTTTATTTTGCAGAATGTCCTTAAAAACAGCAAAGTGCTCCTGTTATTCTGAAAAAATAGACCAAAATCAAATGTTTACTGTCGAGGACGCTAGTTCTCCAGAATATACTAAATGAGACTAATAGTAAAGGGACAAGCCCCATGGTCCTTAGCTTCCTGGAATTGTGGCCCCTAAAACAATTTAGTTGAATATCCCTGGCATAAACTGATGAAGCCTGCTCACATGAGAGGACATATGTCTTCTATGATAACCTGAACAGTAAAGTTGCATTACATTTATAGCGCTGAGAAGTGGAAGGAAGTACCTGGACAAAACCCGTGCAAGGACCAGAGAACATGCAAAATCCACACTGAGATGTCCCAAAGGATATCCGATCCTGAATGAATGCCAAAAAAAGCAAAACTCTGCAACAGAACATTAAAGAAAAACAGTCTTAATGACAAAGCTTAATTCCAAGTCACAGAACAAAAAGAAATCCTCCAAAAGCTAAAGAAAAAGACAAGCATGCGCCATGTTAGTCCTTGAGTACGGTCTCGCGGAGGGCACTGAACTTCTGTTTATTTCTATTATGCAATGTGGTGCTTATCATTCATGACTGGTGGGAGGGGTGAACATATGAATTGTATGTAACCCTGTGATTGGGTGGCAACCAGACCAAGGTGCACCTTTACAGGTCAACTGTGGAATAAGCGCATGCTCAGGATTGCCTTGTGTTTGTGCACACTCAGCAAAGTCAATCCAAAACGCCATGACCATGTTTCTTCACGTAGCTTGATACTCCTTGGTACAACCAGCTCACCCCACCAGTCCTACTCAACATAAACTGTCCACCCTTTCTGGCATCATGCCATGCATCTTAAGATCGTCATCCCCCTATTTCTTCCTTGTTTTCCCCCTGTACCCTACCCAAGTCTTTGCCTTAGCCTGGCCATGGCTACAGCCCGGCCTGGGCTCACCGCCCTGTGGTGCCCCTGTTGATAAATGAGAGCTTTCACACTCTCAGTTTGTCCTGGCTCCTGTGTCAGGAGGAGTTGTTGGCACTGTGCAAGACCTGATGAGCTTTTGCAAAGTTACAGGCAGGAGAGGACGAGGTTGGAAGGGGTAGTAACACATTAGAGGAAGGTTGCTAGAAAAAGACAAAAGGAGAAAAGTGCTTTTGAGCCAACAATCATCATATTTAAGTGACAAATTTGTACCTCCATGTTAATTTTCAGTGTTTGTTTAGAGGTTGACAACTCTAAAAGTTTACTTGGCCAGCTTCTTGCAGCTCCTCAAACATATTTTTTCAGTCAGCGGAAAATAAATTATTTCCAAGAGAATCGAAGGTTGTTGTTTTTTTCTTCGTACTTAAGCAAAACCAAGTAAAAAAAAAAAAAAATGAAGTGACAATCTGAGAAAAAGTAGGTACAATAAACCCATCCATCCATCCATTTTCTACCGCTTGTCCCATTTGAGGTCGCGGGGGGGCGCTGAGGCCTATCTCAGCTGCATTCGGGCGGAAGGCGGGGTACACCCTGGACAAGTCGCCCCCTCATCACAGGGCCAATACATAGACAGACAACATTCACACTCACATTAACACACTAGGGCCAATTAAGTGTTGCCAATCAACCTATCCCCAGGTGCGTGTTTTTGGAGGTGGGAGAAAGCCGGAGTACCCGGAGGGAACCCACGCAGTCACGGGGAGAACATGAAAACTCCACACAGAAAGATTCCGAGCCCGGGATTGAACCCAGGACTGCTCAGGACCTTCATATTGTGAGGCACATGCCCTAACCCCTGTTCCACCGTGCTGCCCGGAACAATAAACCGTTTATTTTATATGGACTTAAATAATTTTCCTGCAGATATGCAGTTTGTTACTGTAATTCACTTGTTCACCATCCGCGACCCCTAAAGGGACAAGCGGTAGAAAATGGATGGATGGAATTGTGATGACAATATTTTACAATGATGGCACTTGAAGAAACATAAGTGTTCTTTGCATTCTCCAGGGATCAAAAATCTAAAACTTTTTTTCAAACTTACAAGTACTGTTATCGTTTAGTGAAGCGAGAATCCTACTGACTTTCAAGAATGAGCTATAAAATGATAACTGTGCATTGGCAGCTACACTTCAACTAAGACTGCAATGATTAATTGATTAATTCTATAAAAAAAAAGTAATATTTAATTTTTTCGATTAATCATTTAATGAGTGTAACGAATACAAATTAATACAACACGGACCGCATGGAGAACCATGACCTTTAAGTACGTGGACATACTGTAGTTGGGGGCTGTGATCTACAATGGAGCTTTTAAAAACAAAAATGCTATGGGCCTGTAACGTGTGTTTTATCCAATTACGTGATTAATCAAACAAATTAATTGACGGATTAGTCGATTACTTTAGTAATCAATAGATGCAGCCCTAAAGTAATCAATAACTGCAGCCCTAAATCGAACTGATGTTTTCATTCTGAGCAAGAACTGCAATGACTTAAGGGAAAAAGAGGAAATTGATGCAAACTGGTGGATATTTGTTGAAAGTGATTCACCCACTGACAAAAAGCAGGCATACAGTAAAACTGTAGTTGTTTATACCTGTGGCCTTGCACCAGATTTGGACCACGGAAAGTGAGGTAAAAGGGAAACTGGTTACCTTAGTCGGCAAATGTCCAGAAAATACACCATCAGCCAAAATATCTGTTGTTGTTTTTTTTATTAAAAGTGAGAAGTAGAATCCTCTTCAGGGGACAATTGTCTTTTGCATTTTTCTCCGAAATGTGTAACTCTGTACACAATGTTGAAGACAAAGTTACGTGCAACCAAGGTTACATAGTGTTGTATATCGACACATGTTGATAAGTGGGTATACCGTAAGTGTTTTATTTTGAAGAGTAGATAGTAATTCATTGATCTGTGACAGGACGTCATGGTCGCTGTGTGCTGTGTCTAGACCAGGGGTGCACATTATGTCAATCGCGAGCTACCGGTCGATGGCGGAGGATGTGTCAGTCGATCGCCAGCCAGGCATTAAAAAAATAGACCTAAAAATTAGTGATCATCAATCTTCACCAAGATCCACTTTCGTCACTTGATTGACATTCACGGCACCCGAGGGTCTTGTGAGATGACGCTGGCTGCTGTCAGATCATTATTAAGAAAAAATGACCGAGAGGAAGGCAAGAAACACTTTTTATTTCAACAGACTCTCGCGCCGTACCTGCCGTCAAAACTCTAAAGACCGACTGCACAGTTCCTATCTTCACAAAAAAAGTGCTGCTTCATCCTGCTTGCGCTAACAAAATAAGAGTCTCAGAAAGCTGCAGTGCACAAGCTAGCAAGCTACGGAGTTTGTCGCCAATGTCTTACTTGTAAAGTGTATAAAAGGGAGTATGGAAGCTGGACAAATAAGATGCCAAAAACCAACCGCTTTCATCTGGTATTGGACAGAAAGGAGGACTTTTTTTCTCCTTGTCAGGACGAGGACTATGGAGCAGCTTGCTGCGAGGAATGTTTTCCCGTGCTGCAAATTGACTTGACTGGACATGGCTTAAAGGTAAATACATGTTTAATTATGACTATAAAAAGAACAAACAAAAGGCGCGCACAAGGCGGAGACACAAACTTAGCGAATGGGAACAAAAACTAACACGTAGACAGACTATGGACATGAAACCAAAAAAACAGCATTTCCCAGAAGGCTTAGTGCTGTTGACCGGAATTGTTGTAGGTGTGCCGTTTTGTTGCAATATTGAGTTGATGTATTGCTTCACGTTGCTGTCCCTGTGTTGTCTACACAAGAGACAAACAACAGCTTTGATTAGACCAGTGGTTCTTAACTTGGGTTCGATCGAACCCTGGGGGTTCGGTGAGTCGGGCCTCAGGGGTTCGGCGGAGCCTCCGCCGCGGAGGTCAAAACACACCCGACTCATCGTGTAAATAACAACTTTTCCCTATCGGCGTATTATGGATACCCCCAAACAACGTTCCCTTAATTTTCCATATACGTGAGCAAACGCAAAAACTCCTTGAGCATTCAGTGGAGCACATGTGAGCGACGTCAGACGTGCACATGCACTGTGGCCACACCAGCAGCACACCTGTCCCAAACCTGACTAAATAACAATTTAAATGTTTTATTATTATAACCAAATGACAGCAGTCATTTCTATGAGATTATTTTGTAATATAAGTGTTTTGGCCCAATTACAATGACAATAACAAAACTTTTTTTTTTCAGGAGCTGTGTACTAGTATTGTATGTCTGGGTGGGGGTCCTGCTTTGGAAATAATTTGTACCCCTTTTAGATATCGCATTTAGTTCCCACTTAAACATTCACATGTTGCACAATGAGATGTAAACATGGGATCATGTGTACATTCCTGTAACTTTCTGTTTGTAAAATATATATTTATTAGTATAGTGTGTGGATGTGAGTGTGAATGTGAGTGTGAATGTTGGCTGTCTATCTGTGTTGGCCCTGCAATGAGGTGGCGACTTGTCCAGGGTGTACACCGCCTTCCGCCCGATTGTAGCTGAGATAGGCTCCAGCGCCCCCCGCGACCCCAAAGGGAATAAGCTGTAGAAAATGGATGGATGGATGGATAGTATTTCTTTAATATAATAACATAATTTCATGATTAATATTTATAAATTAAGATTAAATTAAGAAAAAAAACATTTTATTTTTCACTAAAGAAGGGTTTGGTGAATAAGCATATGAAACTGGTGGGGTTCGGTACCTCCTACAACAGGGGTGCTCATTACGTCAATCGCGAGCTACCGGTCGATCATGGAGGGTGTGTCAGTCGATCACCAGCCAGGCATTAAAAAAATGAGCGATCATAAATCTTCACTATGACGTCACTTGATTGACATTCACGGCACCCGAGGGTCTTCTGAGATGACGCTGGCTGCTGCCAGCTCATTAAAATTACCGACAGGAAGGCGAGAAACACTTTATTTCAACAGACTCTGGCGCCGTACCTGTCGTCAAAACTCCAAAGACCGACTGCACAGTTGCACAATAAAAGCACTTCTTCATCCTGCCTGCACTAACAAAATAACAGTCTCAGAAAGCTGGCGTGCACAAGCTAGCAAGCTACGGAGTTTGCCGACAATGTATTTCTTGTAAAGTGTATACAAAGGAGTACGGAAGCTAGACAAATAAGATGCCAAAAACCAACCACTTTCATGTGGTATTGGACAGAAAGGAGGACTTTTTTTCTCCTCCATTCAAAAATGCGGACGTTATCAGCACCACCGTCTAATTCCAATCAATGCAAGGCATCAGAATCAGGTAATACACCAACTTATATTATTGTCTTCATGAAAGAAAGGAATCTATACGTGTTAAACATGCTTGTATTATCTTTAAACACTTTTAACTTATTAACAATATTAACTATATGTGTTAAACATGCTTGTATTATCTTTAAACACCTTTAACTTATTAACAATATTAACTATATGTGTTAAACATGCTTGTATTATCATTAAACACCTTTAACTTGTTAACAATAGTAACTATATGTGTTAAACATGCTTGTATTATCTTTAAACACCTATAACTTGTTAACAATATTAACTATATGTGTTAAACATGCTTGTATTATCTTTAACCACCTTTAACTTGTTAACAACATTAACTATATGTGTTAAACATGCTTGTATTATCTTTAAATACCTTTAACTTATTACCAATATTAACTATAAGTGTTAAACATGCTTGTATTATCTTTAAACACCTTTAACTTGTTAACAATATTAACTATAAGTGTTAAACATGCTTGTATTTTCATTAAACACCTTTAATTTATTAACAATATTAACTATGTGTTAAACATGCTTGCATTATCATTAAACATCTTTAACTTGTTAACAATATTAACTATATGTGTTAAACATGCTTGCATTATCTTTAAACACCTTTAACTTATTAACAATATTAACTATATGTGTTAAACATGCTTGTATTTTCATTAAACACCTTTAATTTATTAACAATATTAACTATATGTGTTAAACATGCTTGTATTATCATTAAACACCTTTAACTTGTTAACAAAAACATATATTTCATAAATAAGTAAATATAAATTATATATATGAATGAGGTAGATCCCCACGACTTGATCAATTGAAAAGTAGCTCGCCTGCAGAAAAAGTGTGAGCACCCCTGTCCTACAAGGTTTAGAACCACTGGACTAGACCGTTGAATTGCTCGTTTGAGCACTGCTCAGAGACAAATGTGATTTTCAAAAGTGCCGCTGTATGGCCTAAATGTGCAGGGATGTTGCGGGCTTTGAACAAAGTTGCGAGGCTGTGCATGATTGGAATTTGAGTGAATTGGCGCGTTCGTGACATTGTAAAATCCTGGAGAGACTGAACAATATACCCCTGCCAGCTAATTAATTGGACTCCGAGGTACCAGCTTGTTCGTTTTCCAGGAGCTAAAAGTTACAGTAGAGTTTGTTCCCAAGCTGTGAAAGTCATGTGTAGTACAAAGAGTTCAAGAGCAATTGTAAGCCCTGAATCCCCAACAAGTACAGTAATAGGAATGTTAGTGATAATGATCATAGCAATAAAAAAACAGGAAAGTATGATGATAATGATGAAAAAGAAGCCAATGACAATGCAGAAAACTCTAAAGAGCAGGAAGCAGTCTGTTGAGTTTAATGTTGTCTGGCTGTGTGTCTTGGTCCATTTGTGGTTCTGTTCAGCATTCCTTTACAGACCACTACAGGCCATATAAAACTGTGTGTGTGTGTGTGTGATCAGTCCTTATTTCAACAGGGCATGTTTACGCACCCGTGTCTGCATCCCTCTACACTTCCACTGTGCACAGCATGGAAGCACGTTTACGGATGTGCTCCTCACCCTTCTGCTTGACTTGTTCACATCAGAAGTGCAAGCAAGTCACACAAAAGGCGGCCATAGCAAAACCAATAAGAAATAAAGTCTTGTGGAAAAGCTGAAAAAGCTGCATGGAAAACCAGATAATAAACCATTGTGTTCTGTTATTCTTCCCTTCAGCTTTAATTGTCGCATCTTCCATCAAGCAGTCCACCCTTTCACAAAATGTGTGGGTGTGTTTTGGCTGCTGCGTCCTCTTCTGTTGCAGAAGTTGTGGCGCTTCTCTTAAAAGCGTGTCGCCGCTAAGACGGCTTGTGACCACTGGCGAAAAATACTCGGAGTGACACAAATACTAAGGTTGCAATCAGGCCACAAGACTATGGATTCAATACAGTGTAGTAGCCAAGACCTATGGAAATAGATGGGTATACATGTAGCGGTGATGGGAAGTGATGGCTTTCCACCACTATAGTGGCTTGGCAAGGGACTTCCTAAAGCTGGAATGGGAAAAAGGGAGTGTGTGGGAAAGTGCCATTGGAATGGAAACGGTCCATAATTCCGTAATTCACGGTAGTGTAAAGCTGCTGGCACAAAAGCAAAATCATGTTTAACATGATAATCACCTTCACCATTTAAACAGTTCTGCTGTCGATGCAGAACACATCCAAATACTGAATGATCCTGATTCTCAATAGATGATATGAACTAATCAATCAGCAATGTGTACACAATTAAAAAAAACAAAAAAAAACAATACATAGGAAAATAGTTATATATACAGACAAAAAATGTACATACGGACAAAACGTTTTTAAGATTAAAAATATGTTCAAATTATGTGTATATATCTTGATGCAGATATTGTTTTGGGCTTCCATGTGAAAAAGTAATAGTAAAATTGAGCAAAATGTATACCACGTAATCAATTATATTTCACAACACTTGTTTACATTAATTAGGCCTCAATGTTTGACCATTGCTGTAGATTAGCGTATTTACTTTGCAAATACAGAGTATATGATGTAATATAATATAATATAATATGATATAGTATAGGGTTGTACGGTATACTGGTATTAGTATAGTACCGCAATACTAATGAATCATATTCGGTACTATACCACCTCTGAAAAGGACCGGTCCAGACAATTTATATTATGTTTATAAACTCAGGAAATACGTCCCTGGACACATGAGGACTTTGAATATGACCAATGTGTGATCCTGTAACTACTTGGAATCGGAGTGATACCCACATTTGTGGTATCATCCAAAACTAATGTAAAAAATCAAACAACAGAAGAATAAGTGATTATTACATTTTAACAGAAGTGTAGATGGAACATGTTAAAAGAGAAAGTAAGCAGATATTAACAGTAAATGAACAAGTAGATTAATAATTAATTTTCTACCACTTGTCCTTAATAATTTTGACAAAATAGTAGAATGGAAAATGATACAATATTTTACTGCATATGTCAGCAGCTAAATCAGGAGCCTTTGTTTGCTTACTTACTACTAAAATACAAGTTGTCTTGTACGTTCACTATTTTATTTAAGGAAAAACTTGCAATAAGTAACATATGTTTAATGTACCGTACGGTTTTTTGTTAAAATAAAGCCAATAATGCAATTTTTTGTGGTCCCCTTAATTTAGAAAAGTACCGAAAAGTATCGAAATAATTTTGGTACCGGTACCAAAATATTGGTATTGGGACAACACGAATAATATATAATATAATATAATGACATAATATAATATAATATAATATAATATATATGGTTCAATTTACACACAAGCTTATGAATAAGGAGCTTGTTTTCTCTAATTTGTTTTATGTCGTATTGTTCCTCACTGCCCCTAACATTTCCTGTTCCTTTTCTCCTCTGACTCCTTTGTAGCATCCTCCAGCATCGGAACTTTGACCTCCACAAGTAGAACAGCAGGGGCAATCATCGCCCCTGCTTTCTTTTTCTTTGTGGAAAACAGACTAATAAAAGTCCCACAAAGGTGGAAGTGGTATGAAAGACGCCTTGTCCTCTGGGAAGATTAATTCAACTTGACAATGGGAAAAAAGTCCTTCACTCTCTTTCCCTCCATTGATGAGAAAAGTTAGAGGTTGCTTTAATGGAGTTTAATGGCAGCACAGGAAGTGAGTGAAACGCATTCATTCACAGATTTTTTGAGAGCATAAATCTCTCAAATGCAGGGTTTTATTCTGAATGTGGTCATGTGTGTCTGTTATTTACAAACCCACTGTTCACGTATAGCTTTTTGCACATCTCCCAACCCAGCTTGTCTAAAGGTCGATGGCCGCTCCCACGTTGTCTAGTTTTTTGTTCTCCTATCTTCAAAGGGCTCCTCTGATACAGACAACATTGGCATTTATTTTATAGTTCTGTACCTAAAATGTCAACACATAAAATTTCCCCCAAAATAGACATATTAGTGACTTTCGGATGGTTTTCTAATGAGTTTCAGCACATTTTGGAATGCCCATCTTTAGCTCCAAAATGTGGCATGCATCAGACCTACAAAAGACTAGAGGCACTTTTATATTGCGTAGTATATGTTTTAGTAATATTTTCATACTTAATCATGTTATTTTGCAGACAAAATGTGTACAAAATAGCAGAATACCCTTGAGGGGAGAAATACTGAGTCAGTAGTTGCAGAAGACTTTACTGTACATTGTTTGATTGATTGATTGAAACTTTATTAGTAGATTGCACAGTTCAGTATATATTCCGTACAATTGACCACTAAATGGCAGAGGTGTGGACTCGAGTCACATGACTTGGACTCGAGTCAGACTCGAGTCATGAATTTGATGACTTTAGACTCGACTTGACAAAATGTAAAAAGACTTGCAACTCGACTTAGACTTTAACATCAATGACTTGTGACTTCACTTGGACTTGAGCCTTTTGAATTGACATGACTTGACATGACTTGCTACTTTCCCCAAAACCCAAAGATGAAAAAGTTATTCGGGAGCGCCCCGTATTTTTCATTGTGTACTTGTCTATCAGCGTTGCGTGTGTCAGCTGGTGTGGTCTCAGTACAACAGCCAATCAAATTAGATCTACTTTGTTTTCATCACACAGCATTCATCCAATCAAATTGCAGGACAACCAAGGAAGAAGACATGTCCAAACCACACGCCAGTGAACAAAAAATTATACCTAAAATAATTTTGTTTGGGTATAAAAATTACGAGGTGGTCAACACAAAACGGTTTGCAGTATGCAACACATGCGGTTCGAAAATTACTGATGGAGAGGCAACAACTTCCAACTTCGTCCGGCATTTGAAGTTGCACAAAGAACGGTAAGTTTTGAATGAAAGATAACGTTTATTGGCTAAGTAACGTGACTTTTATTTGCTGTGTAGTTAAATCAGTGAGGCTGTAAACTCACTGCTAACGTTATAACGTTATTGCAAACACGGGAATCTGTTGCAGTTCACTACCTTATTCATACTTTTTGTTCAGTGATTTTTTTCAAGCAGGGTTACGTTAGTCAATATATCACACGTAACGTTAGACGGCGGTCAGCAGCACCGCGTATTTTAGCCACCTAAAACAAGACAAAAATAGTAAAATAAAGGTCAGTTAAAATGTATACTATATTATGAATATGTGTACCGTTTTAGCTAGCTTTCTGACATACTGTTGGTTGTTTACCTCAGTGGTCCCCAACCACCGGGCCGCGGCCCGGTACTGGTCCGTGGATCGATTGGTATCGGGACGCACAAGAAATATATATATTTTTTTCCTTTTTTTAATTAAATCAACATAAAAAACACAAGATACACTTACAAGTAGTGCACCAACCCAAAACAACTCTCTCCCCCCTTTTGTTCTGGGCATTGAACATGAAGACTCTTCCTTCACTGTTCCGAGTGGCCATGAGAGTCTTGGCAGTGCCTGCCTCCAGTGCTCCAGTGGAGTGAGTTTTCAGCCATGGTGGCATCATACTACGCCCCCATCGTGCACAAATGACTGACAGACTCTTGGCTAATTTGGTCTTTTGCAAATGCAATGCAGCATAGGGCCCTGACATATAAAAAGTACAACTTTTTTGTTATGTTCACGTATATGTCATGTTTTTTCAATGTTAACACTTTTGTACAAATAAGTACATTTGCACTTTATTTTTCAATGTGTTTGTTCTGTAAAGGAATGAGTTAATGTTTAAAATGACTGGTTAATAGTGCTATTATAAAGTGCAATGTCAGCACAATTTTCTTTCCTGCAATTTAAAATGCACTTGTTTTAATAAATAAATACAGCGTTTGAAAAGCATACACAATCTGTGTTAATATATTAGTCTGTGTTTAAAAGGACTTGAAAGGACTCGAAACTCAAAATGCAGGACTTAGGACTTGACTTGAGACTTTCCAGTCTTGACTTTGGACTTGACTCGGGGCTTGCCTGTCTTGACTCGGGACTTGACTCGGACTTGAGGGCAAAGACTTGAGACTTACTTGTGACTTGCAAAACAATGACTTGGTCCCACCTCTGCTAAATGGTAACACCCGAATAAGTTTTTTGAACTTGTTTAAGTCGGGGTCCACATAATCAATTCATGGTAATAACATAACATAACGCGTTGTACAGTAAAGCCACTTTTTGCCATGGTGTTATTTTTGTTGACTAATAATTTTCGTCTTAGTTATCGTGAACAACCTATTTTCCCCTGACGAAAATAAGACGAATAAACATTAAACATTAACTAACTGACATTTTTGTCGACTAATAAAAATGAGACGAAAATGCTGACAGAAAGGAAATCCAATCATATTTAATTTTGTCTTGTAGATGGGTGGGACAAGTTCAGAAAATATCCAATCTCAGCTCTTTAATGGCGTACATATGAGAGAAGGGTAGTTACGAATGGGAGCTAATCAGATGTTTTTCCTTGTGAGATGAGGAAGTTGAATTTATCACCGCAAAATCAATAATGTACGGATTTAACATGTTCCACATCGTAATATGTGGATACCTGGGAGAAAGTGTAGAGAACACATTTTATATTTGACGCTATATGATACATCAGCCCAGCGAGTCATTGTGACATCTACATAACTGTGAGTTAAAGCTACGTGTGTTTGTTGCTTCCGGTTCTCCTGCATTCATAAACAAATAATGATAAAGGTATGAATCGTAACTGTATTTCAAAACACACATACATACCTGTTTTACCATAGATGTAGTTTAAAAAAATAGAAAAAGTGCCTGAAAGATATGTATTGGCATTGACTATTGTTTGCATCGTACATCATTCCTGACCATAAGAACATGGTACTTTTGTGTTGAAAAATATGTTTTGCAGGTAGACTAAATCATTGTTTCTTAACCATAGAGCCGGGGCACACTGTTGGGCTGCGAGCGCCCCGTGGAGGTCCGCCAAAAAAGATACGTGTCTTAGTTGTGGTTCGCAATGACAAAATTGAACAAACAGAAAAAGTCTGGAGCTAAATTCATAGAAGAAAACAAATTTAGTGCAAAAATTATGACCAAAGTGGTGAAGCTGTATTTTCATTTGCACTTTAATTTGTTGACGGTTTATTTAAGAAACATATTAGTTATTATTGTTTATTATTAATTAGGTAAAAAAAATAATAAAATAACACAGTGTTGTTTTGTATGTACCGTATTTTTCGGACTATAAGTCACAGTTTCGAGAATCCTCGGATTCAGGAGGAACAGTGTGGTTTTCGTCCTGGTCGTGGAACTGTGGACCAGCTCTATACTCTCCGCAGGGTCCTTGAGGGTGCATGGGAGTTTGCCCAACCAGTCTACATGTGTTTTGTGGACTTGGAGAAGGCATTCGACCGTGTCCCTCGGGAAGTCCTGTGGGGAGTGCTCAGAGAGTACGGGGTATCGGACTGTCTGATTGCGGCAGTCCACTCCCTGTATGATCAGTGCCAGAGCTTGGTCCGCATTGCCGGTAGTAAGTCGGACACGTTTCCAGTGAGGGTTGGACTCCGCCAAGGCTGCCCTTTGTCACCGATTCTGTTCATAACTTTTATGGACAGAATTTTTAGGCGCAGTCAAGGCGTTGAGGGGATCTGGTTTGGTGGCTGCAGGATTAGGTCTCTGCTTTTTGCAGATGATGTGGTCCTGATGGCTTCATCTGGCCAGGATCTTCAGCTCTCACTGGATCGGTTCGCAGCTGAGTGTGAAGCAACTGGGATGAGAATCAGCACCTCCAAGTCCGAGTCCATGGTTCTCGCCCGTAAAAGGGTGGAGTGCCATCTCCGGGTTGGGGAGGAGATCTTGCCCCAAGTGGAGGAGTTCAAGTACCTCGGAGTCTTGTTCACGAGTGAGGGAAGAGTGGATCGTGAGATCGACAGGCGGATCGGTGCAGCGTCTTCAGTAATGCGGACGCTGTATCGATCCGTTGTGGTGAAGAAGGAGCTGAGCCGGAAGGCAAAGCTCTCAATTTACCGGTCGATCTACGTTCCCATCCTCACCTATGGTCATGAGCTTTGGGTTATGACCGAAAGGACAAGATCACGGGTACAAGCGGCCGAAATGAGTTTCCTCCGCCAGGTGGCGGGGCTCTCCCTTAGAGATAGGGTGAGAAGCTCTGCCATCCGGGAGGAGCTCAAAGTAAAGCCGCTGCTCCTCCACATCGAGAGGAGCCAGATGAGGTGGTCCGGGCATCTGGTTAGGATGCCACCCGAACACCTCCCTAGGGAGGTGTTTAGGGCACGTCCGACCGGTAGGAGGCCGCGGGGAAGACCCAGGACACGTTGAGAAGACTATGTCTCTCGGCTGGCCTGGGAACGCCTCGGGGTCCCACAGGAAGAGCTGAACGAAGTGGCTGGGGAGAGGAAAGTCTGGGCTTCCCTGCTTAGGCTGCTGCCCCCGCGACCCGACCTCGGATAAGCGGAAGAAGATGGATGGATGGATGGAAGTCACAGTTTTTTTCATAGTTTTGCCGGGGGTGCGACTTATACTCAGGAGCGACTTATGTGTGAAATTATTAACACATTACCGTAAAATATCAAATAATATTATTTAGCTCATTCACGTAAGAGACTAGACGTATAAGATTTCATGGGCTTTAGCGATTAGGAGTGACAGATTGTTGGGTAAACGAATAGCATGTTCTATATGTTATAGTTATTTGAATGACTCTTACCATAATATGTTACGTTAACATACCAGGCACGTTCTCAGTTGGTTATTTATGTGTCATATAACGTACACTTATTCAGCCTGTTGTTCACTATTCTTTATTTATTTTAAATTGCCTTTCAAACGCCTATTCTTGGTGTTGGGTTTTATCAAATAAATTTCCCAAAAAACTGCGACTTATACTCCAGTGCGACTTATATATGTTTTTTTCCTTCTTTATTATGCATTTTCCGCCGGAGCGACTTATACTCCAGAGCGACTTATACTCCGAAAAATACGGTACATTTATTTTTTTATCAGTTTTTTGGAGCTCCTTTTTTGCAGTATACTTGATTAGTATTAATGTTTGTATTTTTGTAATGTGTTCTTGTCTTAAATAAGGATTGTGAAAGATAAACAGCACATATTTTTCTAATTTTTGCATATTTACGGTATGACTATGTAAATTGCCGAAGATATTCGGAGCGGAATATTCAAAATGGCCGTCTGAAATTGTGGCATTTTGATTGTTAAGACGGTATTTTCACAAACGTTAAAAGTTAAAGTTAAAGTTAAAGTACCAATGATTGTCACACACACACTAGGTGTGGGATTGTAAATACAATAAGATATGGTTTAATGGATACCATGTAACACAATTAAGCATGTAAAGTCAACTTGGTACTCTAAGCCAGTGTTTTCCAACTTTTTTTGAGGATAGGCACATTTTTTTCATTTACCACCAGCAGAAAACTTTAAAAAATGAAACTCCACCAGGTCCTCCTCGTGCCTTATTTTGAGTTTGTTGGTGTTTTCCTGTGTGTAGTGCTTTAGTTCTTGTCTTGTGCTGTTATTTTGGTGTTTTCCTGTAGCAGTTTCATGTCTTCCTTTTGAGCGCTATTCCCCGCACCTGCTTTGTGTTAGCAAGCAAAGCTATTGAAGTTGTTGCTATCCTTCTTTGTGTGGACATTGTTGCTTGTCATGTCATGTACGAATGTACTTTGTGGACGCCGTCTCTGCTACTCACGCTGCAAGTTTTTGTTGTCGTCCAGCATTCTGTTTCTGTTTACTTTGTAGCCAGTTCAGTTTTACTGTTGTTTTACATAGCTATCCCTATGCTTCATTGCCTTTTCCTTTCCCTTTTGTTCATTTTTGGCTTAAGCGTTACATACCTTTTTACCTGCACGCTGTGGTCTGCATATTGGGATCACAGTTCTACAGCCGAGTTCTACAATGAGAAAATGGCACAGTATTTGCAGATTATAATTATTGATTTGCAAAAAAAATATTTTTAGGACCAATTAGGTGAAGTTGCATAATTTCCCACGGCACACCAGACAATATCGCACGGCACACTAGTGGTTGAAAAACACTGCTCTAAGCCAGTGGTGACGACTACAACTACGGTCATTTTTTGTCTTGCCTATTCACAGCTAAATGGATGGTGCATATTTTAAACATAATCACGTCTGACTCTCATAGAACATTTTTTTTTTTAAAAGAAATGAAATAAGCAAAAGAGGTCTGACTGTAGAACAGCAGTAGTCGGCAGCAGCGGTCACACAAGTCCAAAACGTTGACTGTAACGTCAATGTGCCACCATGAAGTACTTTTCAGATGCTAATTAACACACTCCGCCTGTGCAAATATACAAATTAGAAAACATTTCCTCTTGTACTGAGGAAAGAACTGGTCTGATGGTAACAACCACAAAAATCACTCATAGAGCTAAAACACACACATACAGTATATACACACACAAAAATGCATTTCTGACCGAGTATAAATGAAATGGAAAAAAAAATGTCAAGTTCAGGAGAATTTATGATTGTTATTTATTGATTTTCTGTTTCAGCACTCTTAAAGGTTAGTTATATTTGCTGTTCCAGTTTCTTGTTCCTCCCCTGCTCCTGAGTACCAAACAAGGGACTCACCTGTTGATGACTGCTAATCAGGAGGGGTTCTAATGCATACTTGCCAACCCTCTCGGATTTTCCGGGAGACTCCTGAAATTCAGCGCCTCTCCCGAAAACCTCCCGGGACAAATATTCTCCCGAAAATCTCCCGATTTTCAGCCGGAGCTAGAAGCCACGCCCCCTCCAGCTCCATGGACCTGAGTGAGGAAAGCCTTTTTTCATGACGGGAGGACAACAGGGTGACAAGAAGTAAATCATCCAGACTAGAGATAAATTGTATTATTTTCTTTATCTTACCTACAAATAAATATATTTATTAATTAAAAAAAATAAAATAAATAAATACATGTTTTCTATATTTTGCTAAAAACATCAAAATTAATTGTATTTTTATTTGTATTTTTTCCTGACTCCTTATTACATCCAGCCATATAATTATACATTAAAATAAACATATTTGAAATAATTGATTTTAAATGATCATAATAATTCATTTAAAATGACCATATTTAAATATTAAAATAATTGCTTGTTTATCAACAACTTTAGCATTTTATTCATTACATTTTGAAACTCTCAGAACCCAAGATATGTTATATTCCTTAATATTTATTTATTCAAGTTTGAAGTATCAATTATCTAAACACAGTTTTGTGTGCATATTTCCAGGATGTATATATATATGTATATATGAAATACTTGACTTGGTGAATTATAGCTGTCAATATACTCCCCCCCTCTTAACCACGCCCCCAACCACGCCCCACCTCACCCCCGACCACGCCCCCTCCCCTCACCTCCCGAAATCGGAGGTCTCAAGGTTGGCAAGTATGTTCTAATGCCATGTGTCGTCAGTTGGACAATTCTGGTTCATTGTGTGTTTGTTGCTGCTTTCATTGTTCCGATAGCATTTTGCATAGTTGATACATTACAATGCATCATTTGTTTATTTCTGAATTGCAAAACCAACACTTGGATCAAAAGTCCAGAGATACAAGTTTTGCATCACATAATTAAGAGGATATTTGTTCTATTACCTTCAATTGATTTTCCATAAACCATATACTGTACGCACGCCAACAAATACCATCAATGAATAATGCTGAACATGTGAATATCGGTCAGTATGTTCAAATGTACATGCATCGACTCACATGTTGTCTTGCCTCAAGGGAGAGACATCGAGTGAGAGTCTACGAGGCTGTCAGTGCCTGCTCAATGACAGCCTATAAGTTCCCCCTGGTTCCCTTTTGGAATAACAAGCAGCCTTATTAAATAACCTCTGTTTCACCTAAACCCCCACTTTTAGAGAGGCCCTCGTCTGCGTCCAAAACCAAATCTCAGCTCAATAAGCCAGACCGGGTCCGTTATTGGTAAATCCACGTACCTTAACCCAGCCGTTACAAATTACCATATTATAGGGCTTACAGGCATTACTTTTGGGAGGCCTTGACCCAAATCAAATGCCTGGATTGCTTTTGTCTGACAGAGCAGACAGTGATGGAGGCCTGGCTAGAATGTGGGGAATACAGTAGGTAGGTAGGTACAGTAGAGGGGTATGCAGAAGCTAATATTTCAAAGTGAATTTGTCTCTTCCACTTGTTGACCACATCCGTTTTTACTTGACAAAATACAGTTTGGACCTGATCTACTAAAGGTTTATGTGTACTTAAACATGTGACAATTGATAGGGCACGCAAAGTTGTGGCGCAGTGGAAGAATGGACATGCAAATATAACCACCAGGGACGGCGTGGCGCAGTGTAAGAATGGCCGTTCGCGACCCGAGGGTCCCTGGTTCAATCCCCACCTAGTACCAACCTCGTCATGTCCGTTGTGTCCTGAGCAAGACACTTCACCCTTGCTCCTGATGGGTGCTGGTTAGCGCCTTGCATGGCAGCTCCCTCCATCAGTGTGTGAATGTGTGTGTGAATGGGTAAATGTGGAAGTACCGGTAGTGTCAAAGCGCTTTGAGTACCTTGAAGGTAGAAAAGCGCTATACAAGTACAACCCATTTATCATTTACCATTTATTTAGCACTCGCAATGTGATTCAACGATCCTGAAACCGTTTTGCAGGCATTGTTTTAGCATATTTATTCGGCTTGTTTGAAATGTGAGTGCTAACTGGCACAGTTACCCACAACTGGCTGTGAGAAAGGCAGCGATTGTTCCGCAAAGAGAGGCGATAATAGAGATAATAGCCCGTCCTTTGTGTGTGTGTGTCAACATTTGAATTGTTAGATTTGAAAATTAATGGACATAGTCTATTCAGCAATATGATTTTTATAAATGTTTAGCTGCTGGATGACCTAAGGGGCTGATTGAAACAAACGTTCTTTCTTTTAATATAGGGAAAACAAAACTTTGCAACAATGATTTTCTTTTTTTTATACATTTATTGCAAATGTTTCACAGAAATATACAATGTCTCATCCTTCAGCATTTCTTCTTTTTTTAAGAAATGAACAATTACAGTGAATGTCTTATTAAAGAAATAAGTAAAGAACAACTAAAATACCAGTACTTATTATCAGTGATGGGCAGTAATAAACTACATGTACCAAAGGTATGTCGCTCAACTACATTTGCCAGTAGCTTGGTGGTAACTTCACTACGTTTTGAATGAGTAGTGATTCCTGTAGCTTAGCTATTTTAGACCCGTGTAGCGAGAGGTACCTTACATCAAAGCTACAAGGTACAAGGAGAGAAAATTAACTGCAAATCCAGGCTGAAAAAAAATGGAGAAAATACAATGACCTGGATGAACAAGAACATCCATACATACGGAGTGAATCCATGATGGTTGGTTGGTGTTCGTATGATGAGTCACAATTGGCTAAGGTAAGGCGAATCAGAAACTGGCTAAGTTAGAGGCAAGATAAGGCAGGTCTAAATACTTTTTTGCTGGACATGGCGTGCATGTTACATAAACATTCTTGCCTTGAATTTCAATGAGCGAAAAGTAGTGCCGGTACTTGCAGTTTGAGAACCCTACCTTTCAATCAATCAATCAATCAATCAATCAATACAAGTTTATTTACATAGCCCTAAATCACAAGTGTCTCAAAGTGCTGCACAAGCCACAACAATATATTCGGCTTAGATCCCACATCAGGGCAAGAGAAAACTCAACCCAATGGGATACTATAAAAAACCTTGGAGGGGACCGGGCTACCGGTGCAATGGACGTCGAGTGGATCTAGTTAATAGTGTGAAAGTCCAGTCCATAGTGGGGCCAGCAGGGGATCATCTTGAGTGGAGACAAGTCAGCAGAGACGTCCCCAACTGATGCACAGATGAGTGGTCCACCCCGGGTCCCGACTTTGAACAGCTGGCGGTTCATCTGTGGTCACCAAATAACCTCTCCACTCAGGAGAGGGGGGCAGAGCAGAAAAGAGACGCCAGATCAACTGGTCTAAAAGGGGTGTCTACTTAAAGGCTTGTGTATACAGATTAGTTTTAAGATGGGACTTAAATGTTCTACTGAGGTAACATCGCTAACTGTTACCGGGAGAGCATTCCAGAGTACTGGAGCCCGCATAGAAAACGCTCTAAAGCCCACATACTTTTTTTTTGGGCTCTGGGAATCACTAATAAGTCGGAGTTCTTTGAACGCAGATCTCTTGCCGGGACATATGGTACAATACAATCAGCAAGATAGGATGGAGCTAGACCGTTTAGTATTTTATACGTAAGTAGTAAAACCTTGAAGTCGCATCTTAAGTGCACAGGAAGCCAGGGCAGGTGAGCCAGTATAGGCGTAATATGATCAAACTTTCTTCTTCTTGTCAAAAGTCTAGCAGCCGCATTTTGTACCAACTGCAATCTTTTAATGCTAGACATAGGGAGGCCCGAAAATATATTCCCCGGCTGCGGCTCGTCGCAGTTTTTACAGGGCTTGTTGCGGGTCAGTCTGAGCGTACAGTGAGACAGTCTGAGCGTGAGCATGATCCGCCCACCCAGTCAATCATCATCAGCTCATTTACAATGGTGTCATCATCCCACCCCTTCTTTCTGCATGCAGCGGATGTGTGGCCGAACCCTGTAGTAACGAGCCACTTCACATTCTCAGTAAGGACAACGGCCTTGCAAGGATAGGAAGAGTAATTAATTAGATTACTTGTTACTGGGGAAAAAAACGACGTTAGTGACACCCTAATACTTTTACACTATTATTGCCAACACTGCTCACTAATCATCTCAAATGCCAAATAATGTGAAATGTTTAATGTTGGTCAAAAGGTCGACCTCTTCCCTTACTGCTCAAATGCCCAGTGACCGTTTATGGAGAAAACATTTCCCGTGTGGCAACGTCACTCTGACTCACGCCTCTGATGACTCAGCATCCAATGTGAAAGTCTCATTAATTTAGGCCACTTAAGGCGATTTTCCAGTTGGACTTGTTTTCAAATGAGGCAGGTCAGGGCAATTAGGTGATTAGTGTTATGGCAGTGCTGTGCTTTTTTAGGCATATAGCAGTGGACAGAATCTTGCTCACTGTCTAAACGGTGACAGAGTCATTAGATAAATAAATGACAACAAACTGAGACGGACTCAGGCAGGGTTAATGTTGTATGTTCCTCGCCGTGCAGGTGTGCTCGCAATCGTTAGTTTAATTCTACATAAAACTAATAAGGTTGCAAACAAGTTGTCAAACATTGCCACACTTAAGCTGTCACAGAAATTAAGACATTTTAGTTGGTATAACAACTAAGAAAGACGATTATAAAGACATAAGGGCAGGGGTTTAATATTCACGATCCAAGAACAACCTTGATGCCTCTTCTACCGCCTGACATGTACTGTATTTAGTTTCAAGGCTAACATTTACCTCCTTTTCTTTCCAATTTTTAAAAACAAGCTCATAAGTTCCCATTGGAGGTCAGTATTCTGTGTCTCAGGCTATGTCCGCGCATATCCAGGTACAGCACAGCTCTAGTGCAGTGGTCCCCAACCTTTTTGTAACTGCGGACCGGTCAACGCTTAAAATATGTCCCACGGACCAGGGTAGGGTTTATTTTTTATTGTCATAAAAAAATACAATCATGTGTGCTTACGGACTGTATCCCTGCAGACTGTATTGATCTATATTGATATATAATGTAGGAACCAGAATATTAATAACAGAAAGAAACAACCCTTTTGTGCGAATGAGTGTGAATGAGTGTAAATGGGGGAGGGAGGTTTTTTGGGTTGGTGCACTAATTGTAAGTGTATCTTTTGTTTTTTATGCTGATTTAATTTATTAAAAAAAAAAAAAAAAAAAAAAAAAAAAATGTTTTATTTTTTTTATTTCTTGTGCGGCCCGGTACCAATCGATCCACGGACCGGTACAGGGCCGCGGCCCGGTGGTTGGGGACCACTGCCAGTGGACCCTTAGATCTGCAGCACAATCTGTCATTTGTTGCAGAAATCAAGGTAATAATGGTAATCAGTTCCAGAAAATTAACTTTCTTAATCATTATATCTTAATTGTTGTGCAGGAAACGGGTAACATTTTTGAGTGGTACAGTGGTACCACCACCCGTTATGTACTGGCAATCAAGAGGCAACCCTTAATCATGCATTTATTTTATTTTCATTTTTTTATTTTTTTACATTTTTATTTTTGGGGGGGTAAGGGGGGGTGAAATTTTTACAATTTAGCAGTAAATATAACTATAATCCATAATCCATGTCAATAATCTGTGTTTACTGTGGTGACTTGTACATTTCAGTGTCAGTGGTGACGTTACTTTCAGTGATTCTTCATACATAACATTAATTCAAGTAACAATGTTGTCCACAGTGACATTAAATGCTATATCTATGGGACACGCACACACAGCAGTTTGAGCACTAAGTATTTACTGAGACAAAATGTGTGTTGGTTTAGTAGACGGTGACATAGTCTCGTCCCTGATAGCCCCGGCACTCACTTTGTCACACTGTACCATCACAGAAAATCCAGGTAAGGGATTTACCAAACACAATATTGTCTTAAAAAGAGACTGAGGTAAAGAAAAAGAGCGTGAAAGAAACATAAGGGGACCTCTCCCTATGTTTACCTTAGCAATTTTGGCCAATTTGTCTAAATTGCTTAGCTGACCCCTTCGAAAAAAAGCATATGCTTAATGTCAAAAAGCAGCAAAATATGACTGATCACCTTCATTTTGTCCATTTGGCTGCTTGGCGCGAGACCCTAAATTGTGTATTCTTTCCATGGCGCCAAACCACCCGCCCTGCATTTAATTAATTTCCTCTTATTTATACGGCTAAACTTTACAGCAGTTTCTCTTTAGGTAACATAGACCTTCCTGTCTTTGGAAAACCAAGACCGCCTTGGGATTTGGTTAATCATCTTTTACGGTCGCCTAAATTATCTCATTTGTCCGTCTCCATTTTTGTCACAGCACAATCGCAGCGGGGAGGTTAGATGTTCATTTGTCACAACTAGATTGCTACATGACCAAAGTGCTGCCATTAAGGACCAATCGGAAAGTTAATGTAGGAGAACATTTCTTGTAGAGCAAAAAGGGCTTTTTATACTGCAATTGGGAGGGCAAAGATATTTCCCAGTGGATTATTTCTTAGTAGAAGTTGTGGTGCAAAGGTAGGTAAGAGAGTAAAAAAACACTATCTGAAGTCCAATTTGTAAATGGTGGCATTCACGATTCAAGATGCAGATACAATCTTAAAAAATCTGGAAAAACAATTAGAGTCCAAATCGCCAAGTCACATTTGTTTAGAGACCGACTGACTGAGAATTTAAAATAGAGTGTCAGGTTTTAATGCACACAGTGTAAACCACAGTCCAGTCGCCATCACCCTTCCTCTCCAGCCAACATGTTTTCTTTTTCTCCTCCATATTTAATGCAGTTCTGGGCTTGTTTACTTCATAATTCCTAGCTTTTCCCGTAAGTGAGCCGTCAATCCATCAGCTCCCCCATGGGTAACTAGATCAGGCCTGTTTCCACTAGACTGGAAGGCCCTCTTTGGAAGAAAGTTGGTGGGTCTTGAACAGGGTTCCTCCCAAACTTATTGGGTGGCTGAATACGTCAAACCCTCTTAACTTTTAACTGATTGAGCAGGCAGAGCATTTATGTTGTATTCTTTATCAATAGTTTGCTTATCAAACCTCGTTACAAATATAATTTCTAAATTGTTTTATGTGTTTGTGAATTTTATTTCAATGACTTTGGTTTTTGTTTAGCTAATGTTATTTTATTGTTTTCCTAAGATTTTACTTTACACCATTCTGTCTCATACTGAATCTAACAGGCCTACATAACGTATCCTTTTCTATTCCTCACATTGCAGTTTCCCTGTCTTTTCCAGAAAATATATCCAGAAAAAACTGTAGTTTACAGTATATCCGATACTAACACATATGTAACTAACAGTGACGTGCAGTCAGGGGAGGCAGGTGAGGCGGGGCCTCACGTGCCATCATGGAAAGAAAAAAAAAAGAAAAAAAGAAAAAAAAAATTAAATTGTTATATGTATCCAGTGATTATACTATAAAGTTATTTTCCATTTAACTTCACCAGTTTTAGATTATTTTTATTCAAAATTGCTGAATTTTCACATTTGCCGTTCAAATACTGAGAAGAGACTTGTGGTGATCAGCAGCCAGTTGAGCCTCACCATGGATTGCGCAATGACTCGGTTAACTGCTGGCCTGCTGTGCAGTGAGACTGTATTGTTATATGAATTATATTATACATGTCCATAGTTTAGTTAGCTGAGGTATATAATGTAAAGTGTATTTTGTCAACAACTATATGTGTGTAACGTATTTTTTGTGCTGAGCAATCATAAAACGGGCGCGAAGACGCCCTGGCTGAGGTTTGCAGTAATCCCGCCTCATGGTGGTAGAGGGCGTTAGTGATTCAGAGATAATTTTTGCGACTACTCGGCTGCAGAATAAGTGACAACAAGCAGCAACAGTCAGCGATCGTTTATTTTTTCCTCTCGCCTGGACTTTTAACATGGAGGATTACATATCTAAAATAAAACAGTTTTCTAAACTGGACTTCCAATCGAAGCAGGAGGTAATAATTAAAGGAAGATCTCCATCGAGACAGAGAGACTTTTAAAACTGAAGAAAGATAAGGAAGACTTCTATAAACAAGTTATCGATGCTTTTGTTCAGAAGGAGCGGCGCATGGACTTAATTTATAAGTAAAGGTATGACCATAATAAAGTTTTTTTTTATTAAATGTGCTTTTTTGTGTGCTACAGTTTGTATGTGTAAAGTTAAAGTTAAGTTAAAGTACCAATGATTGTCACACACACTAGGTGTGGTGAAATTTGTCCTCTGCATTTGACCCATCCCCTCGATCACCCCCTGGGAGGTGAGGGGAGCAGTGGGCAGCAGCGGCGCCGCACCCGGGAATAACTTTTGGTGATTTAACCCCCAATTCCAACCCTTGATGCTGAGTGCCAAGCAGGGAAGAATGCTGGTATGAGCTTTTAAACATAACCCGTTAACTGCTGCCAATCAAATGGTGAATACAATACTCTTTAGGGTTCATATGTTTGTAAATCTGACTGTGATGAAGTCAGTGCCTCACCAGCCATGAAACTCACCGCACGTCACTGGTAACTAAGTATGGGTCCCACACAGGAACCCCCATCTCTAATTGGGTTATTGAGCCAAAAACATTTGGTACATTACAGTCGTACAGATACGAGATAATTGTATCAATTTGATCAACCTCATTGACCAGAATTTTAAGTATTGTTTTAACTAGAAAATGTCTTAAAAATGTGTTAGAGTTGCACATGGTTGATGTTGGTGTGACCCCAGGATGCAGAGAAGCCAGGTGATGTGCATGTTAAAGTTATTAGGTACCAAAAATGAGGAAGCACTAGCCTGGCTATAGCAGTAGATCAAAAGGTACACAAACACATGATAAAGCATGGCTACGCAAGGGAAGAACACAAAAAGGTACAACACGAATATTAGACAAAGAACCAATGTCGCAAGGAAGGTGACGCAGGCGGATAACACCTCCTGATTAGTGATCAGAGCCAAGTGAGTCCCATGATCACCAATCAAGAGCACGATTGGAGATAACCATTTAGAACCAGATGGTGAAGTCACAGGAAGAAGAACTAAAAACAGGAAAATAAATCAGATTTAGAGCAACGGAGAGGAAGAAACACTAAAAAAAAACCACAAACGTTCATAATGGTCTTGATGGATCTTGACAGAGGGTCTAGAATTGGTACCATGCTACACATCCCTCCCCTCACATTGAGCATTCTCAGTTATACTCTTCAACCAGTTGTAGCAGTAATGGCAACAAACAAAAGTCTGGAGCGTAAGTCATAGAGAACCATTATGACTAAATTGGTGAAGCTGTATTTGCATTTGCTCTTTAATTTTATTGACAGTTTATTTAAGAAACAAAAAAACAAACAACACAAAATAAAAAAATAAAAATAAATAAAAAATAATAATAATAATAAAAAATAAATAAATATATATATATATATATATATATATATATATATATATATATATATATATATATATATATATATATATATATATATATATTTAGATCTTTCATTTTTATTTATTTTAGCAGTAATTATTGAATTGGATTCATATTAAGGGTAAGATTACTAATTAAATGTTAATATTTGAGTGGGCCGGGGGCTCCTCTGTAGTGGAAAAGTTGGGCCGTTTCATTGCATCACTATTCAATAATGCACAAATAATAGGATGTATGTAATATATGAGTATTTATTTTGATTCTGAAGAAATAGCGATTGTTGAAAGTAGATCCACGCTGATGTCCGTGTCTCCTCTCCTTAACAGCCATCAAAAAAATAGAACCCTCCCAAATATACTAGACTATAGACATCCATTCATACAATATATTATACTTCAATTAATTTTCACGTAGAAAAATACACTCATTTTTAAGGCGTGGCGACCGTATTTATGGTGACGACTTTTATTTCTACCTCCGGGTCAACTTCCTTTGTTTTCACTTTAGCAACCTGCGCATGAAAGTGACGTCAAGGCCACATTGGGGCCACTTGCGTGTTTACACTGGAGTCTGATAAACATCACACTTTACTTACAGTGTAAACAGTCAATCAGATTTGAAAAAAATCAAATTTGGGCCACTTTTGCCTGCAGTGTAAACCTCGTCAAAAAAGGTTAAGAAACCATGCTATGCATGACTTATGCACTGCTGTAAAACTGCATTTTCCCTGACTCTGTGGATTATTTCCAGTCTTGTTTGGAGCAGTTTTGACTATTTCATTGTCAATAATTACAGACATCAGGTGCAATCACATCAATTAAATAACAGGTCTTATTTACCATTCCCATTGCTTTGACTTTTGAGCTACTTTGGGTCTTGCATTTGATCTATTATATGGAATGTCAGTTAAAGACTGTGACCATTTTAGAAAACTTGCAAGGAGCGAACGCATTCCAGTCATTGGCTCAGCGGCTTTGCACGTGCATGTGATTGTGCTATGCAGCGGCCACTGCTCCGTTTGTGTCAAAGTAGGGCAACTGTTCCATACTTGAACACCGATCAGAGCGCTCCCACTAGCCAAACGTTCTAGGTGTGAAGTGTCATCAAGCACAGTGTGAAGCAAATGTATAACAGTCACTCAGCTGAAGACATGTGTCATAGTTACTTAAGGCAATCAGTGGTTTCACTGATATGGAAAACATGATTTTGGAAAAAAATAAATATATTTTTGTGTCTTTGAAAACAATGTTTCAACAGTTGAAAAAGGGTGGTAGTCTTATAGTCAGGGTCTTCTTTTTATCCTGGCCTAGGGTATAGGAATAGTATCAATTAATAATCAAAGTTATCTCCAAGCAATTTCCATAATGTGCAGGTCCTGTAGCTGAGCAAGCACTTTCTTAAACAGAACCCTGTGCTATCACCCTTTGTGGAAAAATACCAGAGCATTGAATTGATCGTAATTGGACTGGCAAGATTGTCTTAGAAGACGTTTCGCCTCTCATCCGTGCAGCCTCCTAAATTCATGCTCACAGACTTAGATAGGACAGCTTTAGTCTGAGGGAATGGTGCAGGATCAAAATAATTTACCCTCTACAACAGTGTTTTTCAACGTTTTTTGAGCCAAGGCACATTTTTTTGCGTTGAAAAAATGTGGAGGCACACCACCAGCAGAAATCATTAAAAACGAAACTCAGTTGACAGTAAAAAGTTGTTGTCGCAATTGTTGGATACAACTTTAAACCATAACCAACCATGCATCACTAAAGCTCTTGTCTCAAAGTAGGTGTATTGTCAAGACCTGTAACATCACACCATAACTTACTTTGAGTTTTTGCTTTTTTCCCGTGTGTAGTGTTTAAGTTCTTGTCTTGCGCTCTTATTTTGGTGGCTTTTCCTGTTTTGTTGGTGTTTTCCTGTAGCAGTTCCATGTCTTCTTTAAGCACTATTGCCCGCATCTGCTTTGTTTTAGCAATCAAAACTATTTAAGTTGTTGCTATTCTTCTTTGTGGGAACATTGTTGATTGTCATGTAATGTTCCGATGTACTTTGTGGACGTTGTCTTTGCTCCAGATTAATCAAGTCAAGTCTTTGCTGTCGTCCAGCATTCTGTTTTTGTTTACTTTGTAGCCAGTTAGGTTTTAGTTTCGTTCTGCATAGCCTTCCCTAAGCTTCAATGCATTTTCTTAGGGGCACCCACCTTTTGTTTATTTTTGGTTTAAGCATTAGATATGATGACAAACCCTCGTCGTCTCACACGTGTTCCCGACATCTACAAAGCAATTAGCTACCGGCTACCAAATACTGGTATGGAAGAGTTTAACACGGTTACGCTGCGGAGCTCTAGACAGCACCAACACTCAACAACGGCAAATTATTTGCGGACTATAATTACTGTTTTGCAAAAAATATCTTTACCCCAAATAGGTGAAATTACAAAATCTCCCACGGCACACCAGACTGTATGTCACGGCATACTAGTGGTTGAAAAACACTGCTCTACAACACAGGCGTCAGACTCAAAGTCCCACCAATTTATATGGCCTGCAAAAGCCTGGAAATGATATGTGTCAATAAAGTATGTTATCTTTTCTTACTAAATGTATTTGTTCTTTCCGTTTGTAATACTTCCAGTTGCATATAATTGTATTCAATATCATCTATAAATGTACCAATTATATCAGCAAACTATTGTTGTCCCGATACTAATATTTTGGTACCAGTACCAAAATGTATTTCGATACTTTTCTAAAAAAAGGGACCACAAAAAATTCTATTATTTGCTTTTTTTAACAAAAAATCTTAGGGTACATTAAAAATATGTTTCTTATTGTTTAAGTAGTAGTAAGTAAACAAACAAAGGCTCCTAATTTAGCTGCTGACATATGCAGTAACGTATTGTGACATTTTCCATTATATTATGTTGTCAACATTATTAAAGACACTTTGGATACTTGGATACTTTACATTAGTTTTGGATGGTACCACACAACCTGCTCAGTGGCCTAGTGGTTAGAGTGTCCGCCCTGAGATCGGTAGGTTGTGAGTTCAAACCCCGGCCGAGTCACACCAAAGACTATGAAAATGGGACCCATTACCTCCCTGCTTGGCACTCAGCATCAAGGGTTGGAATTGGGGGTTAAATCACCAAAAATTATTCCCAGGCGCAGCCACCGCTACTGCCCACTGTTCCCCTCACCTCCCAAGGGGTGATCAAGGGTGATGGGTCAAATGCAGAGAATAATTTCGCCACACCTAGTGTGTGTGTGACAATCATTGGTACTTTAACATTTGGGTATCGATCCGATACCAAGTAGTTACAAGGTGATGCATTGGTCATATTCAAAGTCCTCATGTGTCCAGGGACATATTTCCTGAGTTTATAAACATAATTTAAATGTTAAAAAAACGAAGGAAGATTTTGTGATGCTAAAAAATATCAATAAAATCATAGTAGTATTGACTAGATACGCTCCTGAATTTGGTATCATTACAGTGGATGTCAGGTGTAGACCCACCAATGGCATTTGTTTACATTCGGGAATGGCGTCACACGGGTGAGCTACGGTGTGTAGTGAAGCATGTTTAGCTATTCCTCGTTCTGCAGGGATGATACTTGTAAGAAACATACTTTATTTGTCGCCATGGAGACAAGGATTAGTGATTTAGATGGAGCTAAAACACTGCCGACTGCGGATGTGGACTTCTAGCTAGCTAGCCATGTCTTAAGGCACCGCTTCCTGAGGGCGTTTCAGTGTTATAACTTCACCTTTATCTTTAGTTTCTAAGCCAAAATGCGTCCATTCTCCCTTTTCTGTCTACACACATTGTCTGCTTGTAAGTACTCCATGATTGTGCGCTGCCGAACACGCTCCTCTACTCGTAAACCAGCAATGTCATGACGTAACGATGACGGGTGGACAAGGGTTGTGTCACGACTTGGACTATGGCTTGGTTTGTTCTCCCGAGGTGCAAGTGATTTGGACCAGACATGGCGTGAAGGTGAATACATGATTTATTTTAACACTATATATCAAAAAGGAACAAACAAAAAGCGCGCACAATGGCGGAGGTACAAAACTAGGCTATTGAAAACAAAACTTGCACATAGGCAGAAACTGCGAACAATTAAACAAAAAACACTAACTGTGGCATTAATAAACAAAAAAAAACTTACTTGGCATGGACTATGAAGTGCGCAGAGGTAAGAGTGTGACAGGGGTATGAATCCGGATGTCGCCAGAAAGACAAACTGAAAACAATGAACTTAAATACTACAGACATGATTAGTGAAAACAGGTGCGTGACTCAAAACGTGAAACAGGTGCGTGACGTGACAGGAGAAAACTAATGGTTGCTATGGTGACAAAACAAACAAAAGTGTGACGTGATAGCGAGAGAAGAAGACGACAGGGAGACGATGACGTCGTTTAGCTGTCAGCATGTTTTATTGACTGCTTGGTGTGAATGAGATGTGTAATTAAACCAAAGAGATGAAGTGTGACTAAATGTGGAACTTATCTGAGTATGGTTGCCAGAGGGTGTTGAGAGTGCGTGTTGATCCAGGCGGAAGTCCAAATAAGGGCAAGGCAGGCTCGAGTGTTGGAGGACAGGCGGGTGGTCGAGGACAGGAGCGCGGCGTCGTAGTAAGTGGGCAGGCGTGAGGTCGAAATCCAGGAAGGCAAGGGGGAATCCACAGGGAGGTCCAATGTGACAAGACACACAGCTTGACGACGAGGAAGGATGACGGGGAGCTGGAGAACGACACAACACAAGAGACGATGAGAACGACGGGGAGGAAGCACAGGGAGAGAAAAATGCACAAGTGGGTGAGCGAGATACGTGTGGGCTTACTGTACTGGGTACGAGAAGCTACGTTCTGGCGTCGGATCTCAGGTTGTGTTGGTTCTTGAAGGCAGATCGCTCATCACGGGCAGGTGTGTAGATTACAGATTGGCAGCAGGCGCGAGGAGGCGCGCCCGCAGCGGAGGGAATGCGTCTGTGGGCGTGGTCCGTGGTGCGCGTGTCAGGACGTACAGCAGGAAGAGAAACAGCAGTAGTTTGATCCATAACAAAAAGTGCACAAAAAGTCCAAAAACAAAACCGAACATGACTAAAACAAAACATAATCACACAGACATGACAGAATCCCCCCTTACGGACAGATCCCAGATGTCCAAAAGAGAAAAAAAAAATAACAAAGAGTCATGGGAGGGCGGGAGGGGGACATGGCGGTGGGTCGCCAGACCAAGTGGCCCCGAATCCACCGAGGCATAGTCATGTGGCGGCGGCGAGTGGAACGCCGCTGCAGCAGGCGAGGTGGGCGACCCGGGATGGGCCACATCCGTGGCCGACGAGGAGGTGGGCACACTTGCCGTGGCGGACGACCAGGTAACGGCCATATCCGTGGCTGACGAGAAGGCAGGCGCATCGTCGTTGTGGCAGGCGTGGAAGCAGCAGATGATGCAGGCAGCGAAGCTCGGCGTGGCGCGTCAGGCGGCGAAGCTCGGCGTGGCGCGTCTTGGTCTTGGTGTGGGTCTTGGTCTTGGTCTTGGCGTGGCGCGTCTTGGTCTTGGTGTGGGTCTTGGTCTTGGTCTTGGCGTGGCGGGTCTTGGTCTTGGCATGGCGGGTCTTGGTCTTGGGATGGCGGGTCATGGTCTTGGCATGGCGGGTCTTGGTCTTGGTCTTGGCGTGGGTCTTGGTCTTGGTCTTGGCGTGGGTCTTGGCATGGCGTGGGTCTTGGTCTTGGTCTTGGTCTTGGCGTGGGTCTTGGTCTTGGTCTTGGCGTGGGTCTTGGTCTTGGTCTTGGCGTGGCTCTTGGTCTTGGTCTTGGCATGGCTCTTGGTCTTGGTCTTGGTCTTGGTCTTGGTCTTGGCGTGGAGCTGCGACTGGCGGCACTTGAAGTGCGCAAAGGTAAGAGTGTGACAGGGGTATGAATCCGGATGTCGCCAGAAAGACAAACTGAAAACAATGAACTTAAATACTACAGACATGATTAGTGAAAACAGGTGTGTGACTCAAAACATGAAACAGGTGCGTGACGTGACAGGTGAAAACTAATGGTTGCTATGGTGACAAAACAAACAAAAGTGCACAAAAAGTCCAAAAACAAAACCGAACATGACTAAAACAAAACATGATCACACAGACATGACAGGTTGGGGGACCGGTACTTTTCAGAGGCGTTATAGTACCGAATATGATTCAATAGTATCGCGGTACTACAACCCTACAGGTTACATTATAAAAACACATCTTAAAAAAAGTAAATACTCAAATATCTGCTTGACTTATGTATGAATCTGGAATAATTATGTTAATAATGTAATTTTAGTTACCTTTGTATTCATTTAGGTTGGGAAGTTGTAGTAGTAACAATAATGCACTATTGTTTTTTTGTTGCCTAATAATGTAACAAATAGGATATTATCATACATTACAACCTTTTGGTTCAAATAAAGAAAAATATCTGATCGACTTATTATTTCAAAGCAAGGTATCCATTAAATTGTACAAGTAAAAATGACGATAAAATGTACGGTAAAAACAAACAAAAAACTGGCTGCCGAGTCGCCATATTTTTACTGTAAAAACAGGTGTACTTTTTTTTCTACTTCCAGTAAGACACCGCAAAAATTACAACAACCACCAATTTTACGATGAAAAAATAGCCGCTCTGTTGCCAGAAATTCACCGTCAAAAACATTTTTCCATCCATCCATCCATCCATAAAATGATGGCGAATGAACTGCGAGTCTCCAGAGTACATAAAAGTATATATGATGAAATGTAAATGCATCTTTATAACAATATCATGAGGTGAGTCCTTATGCTTTTATTTCCATTTTTAACTCACTCTTACAATCGGCCCTCTGAGGGCAGCCATAACTGCGATGCGGCCCTGGATGAAAACGAGTTTGACACACCTGCTCTTCAAGTTGGGACATTCCCAGGCAATTATGATATCTCTCTATTGTGGTGCAAAAACATTGTCAAGAAGGAGAATCATCACAGGCATCATTTGTGAATTATTTAAAAAGGTGTAATTGTTGCTTTTTAAGGTAGTATTCCTTGTAAGGCTGTTAAATGTTATCAGGGTGATTGGGCCAAAGACAACAATCATGAGCATGGAAGACCATGAAGTCGATCCTCAAGAGTCACAAAAACAACTTTTGACATGAATTTACAGTAATTACAGAGACTTAATTTGCTTTACCTGTCCCTAAGTGTGTGTGTGTGTGTGTGTGTGTGTGCGTGTGTGTGTGTGTGTGTGTGTGTGCGTGTGTGTGTGTGTGTTCCTCTCGCAGGGGAACATCTGAGCGCCACGCCAGCTGTCTCTAGCCGTGTGTTATTATTCTAGTGACCCAACCTGAAATAGCACAACTGTGACAGTTCATTTATAGTCGAGCCTTGTTGCGTGAGTGTGTGTAGGACTGTGTCGCCTACTCTTAAGCACAGGAGGAGGAGGAGGAGGAGGAGGAGGTGTTTCCCAGCCCTTTAAATACAAGGAGCAGGATTCCCTGTTCTATTTTTGGCTTCACTCTGGTCTACTCTCTCTGCTCGGCCTTAGTTCTACACATCGAGTCTATAGACGTTATACATTATGTCTTATTTATGCATATTGAATGAAGCAAAAGTATACAGTTATTGAATCATCAGGCATCCCAGCAGACACAAGACATATTGATACAAAGTTGATTATACATACAGTCGTGGTCATACTTGCCAACCCTCCCGAATTTTCCGGGAGACTCCCGAAATTCAGCGCCTCTCCCGAAAACAAATATTCTCCCGAAAATCTCCCGATTTTCAGCCGGAGCTGGAGGCCACGCCCCCTCCAGCTCCATGAGGACCTGAGTGAGGACAGCCTTTTTTCAGGACGAGAGGACAACAGGGTGACAAGAACTAAATCATCCAGATTAGAGACAAATTGTATTATTATGTTTATCCTACCTAAAAAATAAATATATTAATTAATTTAAAAAAATAATAACTAAATACATTTTTACTATATTTTGCTAAAAACATCAACATTTATTGTATTTTTATTTGTATTTTTTCTGACTCCTTATTACATCCAGCCATAGAATTATATATTAAAATAAACATAGGGTTCCCTCCGGGTACTCCGGCTTCCTCCCACTTCCAAAGACATGCACCTGGGGATAAGTTGATTGGCAACACTAAATTGGCCCTAGTGTGTGAATGTGAGTGTGAATGTTGTCTGTCTATCTGTGTTGGCCCTGTGATGAGGTGGCGACTTGTCCAGGGTGTACCCCGCCTTCCGCCCGATTGTAGCTGAGATAGGCTCCAGCGCCCCCCGCGACCCCAAAGGGAATAAGCGGTAGAAAATGGATGGATGGATATTTGAAATAATTAATTTTAAATGATCATAATAATTCATTTAAAATGACCATATTTAATTATTTAAATAATTGCTTGTTTATCAACAAGTTTAGCATTTTATTCATTACATTTTGAAGCTCTCAGAAACCAAGTTATGTTATATTCCTTAATATTTATTTATGCAAGTTTGAAGTATCAATTATCTAAACACAGTTTTGTTTGCATATTTTCAGGATGTATATATATATATATATATATATATATATATATATATATATATATATATATATATATATATATATATATATATATATATATATGTATACATATATATATGTATTAAATACTTGACTTGGTGAATTCTAGCTGTCAATATACTCCTCCCCTCTGAACCACGCCCCCGACCACGCCCCCCACCCCCCACCTCCCAAAATCGGAGGTCTCAAGGTTGGCAAGTATGGTCGTGGTCAAAAGTTTACATACACTTGTAAAGAACATAATGTCATGGCTGTCTGGATTTTCCAATAATTTCTACAACTCTTATTTTTTGTGATAGAGTGGAGCACATACTTTTTGGTAACACAAAACATTCATGAAGTTTGGTTCTTTTATGAACTTATAATGGGTCTACTGAAAATGTGACCAAATCTGCTGGGTCAAAAGTATACATACAGCAATGTTAATATTTGTCCCTTGGCAAGTTTTGGTGCAATAAGGCGCTTTTGGTAGCCATCCACAAGCTTCTGGTTGCATTTTTGACCACTCTTCTTGACAAAATTGGTGCAGTTCAGCTAAATTTGTTGGTTTACTCGCATGGACTTGTTTCTTCAGCATTGTCCACACATTTAAGTCAGGACTTTGGGAAGACCATTCTAAAACCTTAATTCTAGTCTGATTTAGCCATTCCTTTACCACTTTTGACGTGTGTTTGGGGTCATTGCAAAACAGGCCCATAGCATAATACTACCACCACCATGCTTGACGGTAGGCATGGTGTTCCTGGGATTAAAGACCTCACCATTTCTCCTCCAAACATATTGCTGGTTATTGTGGCCAAACAGCTAATTTTTGTTTCATTTGACATCACATAGACAAAGATAAGACCTGAAGGAAAGTTCTCCAAAGACATGCACCTGGGGATAGGTTGATTGGCAACACTAAATTGGCCCTAGTGTGTAAATTTGAGTGTGGAAGTTGTCTGTCTATCTGTGTTGGCCCTGCGATGAGGTGGCGACTTGTCCAGGGTGTACACCGCCTTCCGCCCGAATGCAGCTGAGATGGGCTCCAGCACCCCCCGCGACTCCGAAAGGGACAAGCGGTAGAAAATGGATGGATGGATGGATACTGTAAACTTTGTAATACAGTAAAAGTAAAAAAAAAAAAATACAATGTTAAAAAAAAGTGAAGCAGTCCATTCATTACTTCACTTATAAATTGCATTAAATACTGTTGTTCCACCCCTGTCCTGTAAGTAGCAGTAAAGCAAACTACTTACTGCAGTGACATTAAAAATAAAATACTTAAACCCCTACATTGTTAGATTTGGCTCCCCAATACTGGTGTTATTCTGCATAGAAACACTTGGCTAATACAAACAAACTAAAATTTTGAAATTTGGCGCAAAAACATTAAAAAGTGATTATTTGTATTTTATGATTTTTTTGTCTTGTAATTCAACCAATATTTGTATGTAGTTATCTATTTTTATTTTTTTTAATATAACAGTGAATTTAATGTTAGGGAAGCCAATTAGGGGGAGGCGTGGCGTGGTTGGGAGAGAGGGTGTGCCAGCAACCTGAGGGTTCCTGGTTCGATCCCCAGATTCTACCAACCTAGTCACGTCCGTTGTGTCCTTCACCCTTGCTCCTGATGGGTCGTGGTTAGTGCCTTGCATGGCAGCTCCGGCCATCAGTGTGTGAATGTGTGTGTGAATGGGTGAATGTGGAAATCGTGTCAAAGCGCTTTGAGTACCTTGAAGGTGGAAAAGCGCTATACAAGTACAACCCATCCATCCATCCATCCATTTTCTACCGCTTGTCCCTTTTTTGGGGTCGCGGGTGGTGCTGGAGCCTATCTCAGCTGCCTTCGGCGGAAGGCGGGGTACACCCTGGACAAGTCGCCACCTCATCACTGGGCCACAAGTATAACCCATTTACCCAATTATTAATTTCAGCATTTCCTATTGCTGTATACAAAGCTATTGGAAAAGGGATAATCAAAAGTAGTGTACATGAGTTAATAGTCAGGGCTAGTTTATTGATGCTGCATATATGTATTTACTTGTGTCTATTTTACATGTAAAATATAGGTAACCAGAAACACACTTTTTATATTCGGTTGCCATGACGAAGGCAACCGACTGGCTTAATGAATTGTGAACTGCATGCTTTCTGTCATTACAGACAGTGACATAGCTTTCTGTTTGGTTTCATTCTGAGCCACTGCCAAGGGGGAATAACAAATTGATTCCCAGCAAAAATGTTTACTCCTGACTTTGCAATTAAATTGTTCAAATTGATGACTGTTTTGGCGGCACGATGCGTCATTCCTCCGGCAACAGGTTTGTGTAACATCCGAAGCACAGAAATATCCACAAGCCCATTTGTTTGTTTGCCTAAAAAGGTAAAGACTTACCCAACACAGGACAGCTTGTAAAAGTATGTTGTTTTTTAAACATTATGACTCTTAAAGTGTGATAAATAGCAGCATCCAAGTGTGAACAGTTTCATCACAAAAGTCACGCTACATTTCCGTCTGTAAATCAGTGTTTGATTAGAGCTGTAAATCTCTTTTGTATGTATCCGTCTCTTACGACACCTGCAATGTGACACAATGACAGATGACCATCTTGGTAGAACTTGTTCTCTCGATTGCTATTCTGATCTATGTGAAAAAGCAAGAAAAGCAAACTGTGGTGATGTGTTTGCTTACAACAGGGGAGATCATACATGTCTTAGCTTTTGAATGTCATCACGGAAAATTTCTCAAATTTTCAAGCTAATGCTGACCGCAATAGTAATACGTATAAAGCAAAACCCCATTGACCAGGTGAGCTTTGGAAAGAGGTAGGGAGCAATCGCCATCTCGGAAAAATAACAGATAACATGTGGTTTTGCAACAGGGGCTTTTAGCTCAGTGGTCAGCATGTTTGCCTCTCATGCTGAGGACAAGGGTTTGTGTCCCCGTGTGGAATAGGATAAAGGCAGCGGGGCGAACACCCTGGGTTACAAGTGGTGATGTGACCCTGATTGATGAGTGTGGCGTTCAGGGTAGTGAGCCAGTGTGGCTGTGCACCGTCAGTAAACCTCACTCCCTGAAAACTTCAAGGGTGTGCTGGCTGCCGAGTCAGCAAGCCAGGGATTTTAGCTCGGTGGTCAGCACGCTTGCCTCTCATGTGTACGACCAGGGATTGCGTCCCCGTGCTGAATGGGGTAAAGGTAGGGAGCCTTCCCTTTCTTGAAAAACTGTGCTCTTTAAAAGTGTATTTTGTAAGCTTTGAGTTACATCTCAACTGGTAAAAATAGCAAACCTCAACCTGTGAGTTTAATTGGTTCTGTGACGTAGCTCCTTACCCAAAACACTTGTTTCTAAAATCAGTATCTAGCATTGAAATGCATTAAAAATAATTAAATTGATGCTTGGCCCACCTAAAACGGCACCATTTTAGCATCTAACAAGCCTTTTAAAAATGAAAACAAACTTAAAGATGAGATATATTGGATGGAAATTAATACGATAGAATGTGCTACCAACTAAAGTTGTTTTATGAAGTAATGTAATACTTATGTACAGCATTTAACTTGGAGAGTGAACTTCTATAGTATCTCCTTCAAGCTGCTTCGGATCATCATTTATTTTGGTTTTGATTCACGTGTGGTTTCAACACCATGGTTTTGTGTTTCTCGGTTGTCATGGGTGCTGATTAGTGTCACCTGCCTCTGATTGACCAGTGTTCGGGATGCTCACCTGTTCCTTGGTACTAATCAGGGGGCTATTTAATCCTGCCTTTTCACCTCACTCAGTCTGGTACTTTTATTTGCTTTCATGCAACGAGTTACAACGTCTACACATTCTTATCCTGAGCTAAGCTTCGCCCTGTTTCATGTGCTTAGCTTTTCCTGTTGGCTTCTCAGTTAGCTTCCCGTGCTATGAGCACGATTGTTTTGTTTATTTTGTGTTTGGTATGTTTTCACGAAGAATAAATCATTATTCTTAACTGCAGGCTGCTTCCTGCCATTCCGCCGCTTCCTGGAAAGACGACCTATGGCATCAACATGCCCCGACGCCGTTACACCTTCTCCATATTTTCATGGATAAATGTCTGCTGTTGAGATAATTTAACATCATGGCTGGCGCTAGATGCATTCTGCTTTAGTATAGTGCAAACTAGCAATGATACAGTCAAACTGCTTTACCAAGGTACATGTTTAGTCTTGTTTTCGATGATTTATCTTTTTAATTCAATGAATATCATCTACTTGTTTTTCTTCTCAGTACTGTCCTTCACACTTGTTTTCTTCCTTCCCATGATTTGAAAACAAAGTCATGTCTGTGTCGATATCTAGCTGTAAGCTAATGCTAAGAAGTAAGACCAGATGTTTTGGTCGCATCTTGGGGGCTCACTTTGACATTTGCTATTCCAACTAATGGCAGGGATGCTACAATTACTATTGTTATTGTTATTATTATCATTTGTTATCATTACTATCTGATTTTTTTATTCAAGGTGCCATATTTAATAATTTCATGTCAAGTCATCATTAAATAGCCCTGATATGTCAAAAGGCATTAATAAATCATGTTATTTTCGTAGTTCAGCGGGGATATGCTCATTTTAAAATTAGATTTACAGCCCAGAAATCTTATTGTTTTCATTTCAATGTCCTGCCCTCTACCGTTTTACCAAATAGAAAGTCTGTGAGTGTGTCACATCCAGAATGCCAGTTACGCACCGCCACCTTCGTCCAGCTTCTGCCACTGGTAAAGTTACTAAACATGTCAGACTTTAGTAAATCTAAAAGGCGTCGTTACCATTCTCAACGTATTCATGACAAAACCAGGAACAAAATGAGGATTTGAATAGGGGATGCCTTTGAAAGATGAGAGGATTGAAGGCGGAGAAGATTTTTTCATCTGATGCCAAACTTGCTAGTTTCATCCTTGATAGGTAAGTCAGGCATTTATGTTTTCTTATTACTTGTAATAAATACAAATGGACATAACTATATTGTCCAATACAGTCTATGATCTTGTCTAACAATGCTAGTATGTTCGTGCAACGAATGCTTAGCATGCCGTTAGGCCAGTATGTCGATGTGTCATCCAACTGGCAGGGCAAAATATATTTTCGACAAATATGGATATGGGTATGGGTTGTGTCAGTGCCTATTTCATTCTCAATATGCTGATATGCTGAGGAAATGGGGTCCAACGTTAGCACGGCTAATTGTGGATTTTGGTACTATATGTACATCTGGCACATATAGGGTGGTATTTGCTTGGCACAATACAATGCATTACATATAATAATTTTCTACTTTGTGTATTGACATGGTAGTAGGCTATAAGATTATGTGTAACGTGTTTTTTGCATAACGTGGGTTGTCTCACAGAATCGCACTCTGCACTGAAAGATGGTGATGTGCGTAAATGGAAGATGCAATATGCAGTTATGCTGAACAAAAAGTGCCGGTAATTTTATTGTTGGCCTTGGCTTGCCATCAAAGTAGGCCTATGCGATATGTAATATATTATTTATTACTATATATAATTATTCGATGGTGGTTTGTGCGGTCAAACTAGACATTTTAGCAGGGTAATGCCAAAAATCTGTCCCAACCCTCGACAAAAATATTGCTGCGTAACTTTACAAATACATTTGGCTCATCGACAATTTGTAAAATGTGGCATAATTACTTAGTAAACCATCTTGCAAGAAGCATATACAAGAGAAACCTACAGCGTAGGACTCGTCGATTGCCATTTGAAGTTCCTTGGAGTAGGATTCGGATTTGGCTGTGTATCTGGCAACCTCAGTCATGGAGAGTGGGAGTGGGCTACAGAAATTGGACAATGATTACATTACTACATATGGCTCCTTTTAACAATACAATACAAAATTACCTTATATAACAATATTTGGTGTATAATTACAAGATACATATATAAAATTACATCCATGTTGGCATCCGTAAGTCTCGGAAGACAATGGATTGGCGCCCCTTGGATATGATTTAGTTGGTGATGCAGCGTCTGCTGGAGGCTGTAGAGACCCACACGGGAGTGACAGTCTCTGTTGCACTTGGTGCATTTGTAGGTTGAGTCAGCTACATGATGTAGTTGCTTGCTCTTTCTCTGAGCTCGCTTCTCATCTGCAAGCTGGCGTATTTTTGCTTCGCCAGTGTTCAGTCCAGTGTTCACGGTGTGTCTCCAGCTGGATCTGTCCTGAGCAAGCTCTTCCCAGGCGTTCAGGTCCATGTCGAGCGCTTTCAGGTCACGCTTGAAGTGGAGATGTGGCCGTCCATGTATACGTACCATAATAAACACACTTATCATTTCATAAAATAGAGTTTATATAAAGACATTACATCCTTAAGATATTTTACGTTTCCTCCTCTGTGTTATACCTATCAAATACATTATTCTGAAATGTAATTATGTCTTTGCTTTGTTTGCGTTTTCAGTCAAACAACTGTAGAGCAGGTCAGAAATATAACTATTAAAATATGAAAAGTTATTAAATGATATCAAAAACATGATTTAAAAAAAATCTCTTTGGTTTTGTCTTTCGAATATTTTTCCAAAAACAGGTCGTCAAGATTGTCTCATATTCTTGTCAATATCACATTTTCTTTGTAATATTTTGCAGTGTTATTTTGTGTACAACGGGTTGCATTGAATGGGTCAAAGGTAAGTTCAGTTCAGTTCAGTTTAGTTCAGTTTCAGTTTATTTCGAATATGCATACCATACAATGTAATTCATCACACATTTCCAGTTGTTTCATTACAGCACGTCCGAAAAGGAGTAGGAAGAAGCAGAGCTTATTTAATCCTACCCCTTTTCATACCATAGCATTTTTTTCGAATTTCTTTGTTCTCTGTAACAGAACAGTGAACAAATAAATCATAAATAAATAATATACCATAGTAAGCAAACAAATATCACATACATAAATAATGTATCTCTCAAAAAAAAAGAAGAAGAAGAAAAAAAAAGGGGTTCAAGATGTTCATCATAATTCTTGTTCTGTGTACTTGGTGAACACTTGTAGTTTGAACAAGTGTCACAATAATTATTTACAATAGTTTCATCCAGTAGTGTTGTAATGCCTGCAAATGTGTTTTCATGTTGAGGGTTACTAAAATAACTCTGGACATTTTCCTTTTTTTCTACTCCCATAAGGGACATAATGTAATAGTAGGTGCAGCAGACTAAATTCAAGACGCCAGTGAAAGCAACACAACAGAGCTTCAGTCATTTCGGGGCTACTTTTGTGGTTTTAAAGGACACATCATTGCACTGCTTAGGGTGTGGAATGTTCCCATGTCTTTCATAGCAAAGTTCCATTGAGTGAGGGACAGTGGGGGTGAGGGATGAATTCATACATGGAGACATTGCTGTTTAGTTGAAATGCATGAAACGGCACAAAAACTCACCACATTGTGGCTGCAAACGTATGTTCACACGTAGACTACATTCACACGTCCTACAGCATTCATTAAAAGTTTTCCTCCCTTGTTACCAAAATGACTGCACAACTTATTATTCGCCTAATTATGGTTATACCTCCATATTACCCTTGCCCCGTTTTCGCTCTTATTACTCTTAGAAAAACACATAAATCAGAAAAGTATACACGGTACCCTTGCAGCTCGGTGCACGGGGGATAACCCTAACTATCCTTACACGTCTGCCATTCAAATTTCTCCTGCCATTCCAGTTCCCCCAATACTCAGCTAAGGTGTCAGAAAATAACACGGAGGAACTCGCGCCACACCATTATTCCCGCTTGAAAGGTAAACAGAGCAAGGAGCAGGTGGTTATGGGGGATTTCTGCAGAGACTTCGATGTCATGTCTGGTGGCAATTAGGTGTAATACGGGATGTCAAAGCCCACAGCCACTAGCCTCAGATATCTGCTGCCTAATGTTAGTTTTGCAGATTCACTCTGGCATATGGCTTTGACTGCACAGCCCAGGGCCAAATTAGTGAAAGCTATTACCTCCTTTCCCGCCGTGGCAAAGGGCACAGCGGGGAAGAAGAAGAAACAAATGGCAAATTTTGAGAAAGCTAAACAAGACTAGACCAAAAAAAATAATACAAATCTGACACGACATGATGCACAGATGGGTGCTGAAAGTACATCACATTTCTTAGGATTGTTTTAAAACTCTAAGCCTTTTTGTCTCCTACTTTGGGTTGTGTTTTGAACAAAAACATACCTCCCATTGTGGATCCAATAACTTCTTCAAGGTGTTATCTGAATTCCGGTGAGCGGAGTGCAGAATGAGGCCGCACAGCAGCAAGCGAGCCGGGTCCCGATGAAGGGAGTGGTATTGCTTGTTCAGTAACCGGATCGCTAATATCCTTCAGAAGGGTACAATCGTCCGGATTGCTTGAATGCAACACAGATGGAGAGGGGAGGAATACACAATTAGAATACCCTGGAAAAGTGCAAAAGGTGGACAACAAAGAGTTGAGATAAGATTAGCATCGCCGCACATTTGTGCAGGCTAGTGTTGTCCAGATACCAATATTTTGGTACCTGTACCAAAATGTATTTTGATACTTTTCGGTACTTTTTTAAATAAAGGGGACCACACAAAATTGCATTATTGGCTTTATTCTAACAAAACTCTTACGGTACATTAAATATTTGTTTCTTATTGCAAGTTTGTCCTTAAATAAAATAGTGAACCGTGTCTTTTATTAGTAAGTAAACAAACAAAACATGTTCTAGACCAGGGGTGCTCACACTTTTTCTGCAAGCGAGCTAGTTTTCAATTGATCAAGTCGTGGGGATCTACCTCATTCATATATATAATTTATATTTACTTATTTATGAAATATATGTTTTTGTTAACAAGTTAAAGGTGTTTAATGATAATGCAAGCATGTTTAACACATAAAGTTAATATTGTTAAAAAATGTAAGGTGTTTAATGATAATACAAGCATGTTTAACACATATAGTTAATATTGTTAACAACTTAAAGGTGGTTAAAGATTATACAAGCATGTTTAACACATATAGTTAATATTGTTAACAAGTTAAAGGTGTTTAAAGATAATACAAGCATGTTTAACACATATAGTTACTATTGTTAACAAGTTAAAGGTGTTTAATGATAGTACAAGCATGTTTAACACATATAGTTAATATTGTTAATAAGTTAAATGTGTTTAAAGATAATACAAGCATGTTTAAAACATATAGATTCCTTTCTTTCATGAAGACAAGAATATTAGTTGGTGTATTACCTGATTCTGATGACTTTTATTCATTGGAATCAGACAGTGGTGCTGATAACGTCCGCATTTTCGAATGGAGGAGAAAAAAAGTCCTCCTTTCTGTCCAATACCACATGAAAGTGGTTGGTTTTTGGCATCTTATTTGTCCAGCTTCCGTACTCCTTTGTATACACTTTACAAGAAATACATTGTCGGCAAACTCCGTCGCTTGCTAGCTTGTGCACGCCAGCTTTCTGAGACTCTAATTTTGTTAGCGCAACTGTGCAACTGTGCAGTCGGTCTTTGGAGTTTTGACGACAGGTACGGCGCCAGAGTCTGTTGAAATAAAGTGTTTCTCGCCTTCCAGTCGGTAATTTTAATGAGCTGGCAGCAGCCAGCGTCATCTCAGAAGACCCTCGGGTGCCGTGAATGTCAATCAAGTGACGAAAGTGACGTCATAGTGAAGATTTATGATCGCTCATTTTTAGGACTATTTTTTTAATGCCTGGCTGGTGATCGACTGACACACCCTCCGCAATCGACCGGTAGCTCGCGATCGACGTAATGAGCACCCCTGTTCTAGACCAACAATCACTTCATATTCTCTACTGCTCGCTAGTGTTACCATATTTGAGTTATTGTGTAGGAATATGGGGAAATAACTACAAAAGTACACTTCCTTCATGTCATGATCCGTGTTCTGGATCATGTTTTGTTTAGTTATGTTCTGTTAGTTTTGGACTCCACAGTTCCTGTTTTTGTGCACACTTGTTTGTTATGTCACCATGGCGACGCATTAGTTTCACCTGCCTCATTTGTTCGGGACACACCTGTGCCTAATCAAGAGACCACTATTTAAGTCTGCCTTTGTTGATCACTCGTTCTGGCTTCATTGTTTGCGTCACGCCTATACCAAGTAAGTTTTGTTTATTCCATGCCATAGCCTATGCTAAGTCCTAGCTTCACGTGTTTTAGATACATTTGCCTTTTTTTGTTCTTTGCCTGTGTTTTGGTAGTTGGGTGATTTATGTTTAATAAATCAAATCCTACCTTCACGCCTTGTCCGGAGCCGTCAGTTTGCATTGGGAGAACGAACCGTAGTGGGTTGCGAGCCCCCGCGTGACAATTCATTAACAGTGTTACAAAAAAGATCAGTTAGAATAATACATAATGTTGGATATAGAGAACATACAAACCCTTTATTTATTGAATCAAAGATACTGAAATTCCACAACACAGTGAATTTGCAAACAGCTAAAATTATACACAAAGCAAACTATAACCTTTTACCCAAGAATATACAACATTTTTTCTCAAAAAAAGAGGAGAAATATAGTCTTAGAGAAAAATGTAATTTAAAACATTTGTATGCACGTACAACACTTAAGACCTTCAGTATATCTGTATGTGGAATTAAATTAAGGAATAGATTAAGCAAACAATCAAACAATGTACTAATATGATCCACTTTAACAAACTCTTCAAACTTTAAGTGTTTACAAAGTACAAAGAAGAAGAACCATGATAAACATTCTGAATTTATTTAATCCATCCATTCATTCATTCTCAAAATAATCTTACTCATTTCATCATATGAAATATAACTTACTTCACCAATTATTATTTATTTTTATTGTGATTACTTATGGAGTATGTTGTGAATAAATTGGGAACAGGAAGTGAACAAAAGTTTTAGCAACTGTTATGTAAAAGAAAAGGATTAAATAAGCTCTGCTTCTTCCTACTCCTTTTCGAACATGTTGAAAAGAGAAACTGGAAATTGTGATGTATCATGTTGTATGCATGCATGTTCCAAATAAACTCAACTCAACTCAACAAAGGCTCCTAATTTAGCTGCTGACATATGCAGTAACATATTGTGTCATATTACATTCTATTATTTTGTCAAAATTATTAAGGACAAGTGGTAGAAAATTAATTATTAATCTACTTGTTCATTTACTGTTAATATCAGCTTACTTACTCTTTTAACATGTTCTATCTACACTTCTGTTAAAATGCATACTCCCGCCACCCTGCAGGGGGCAACAGTGAGGCATATTTGTCACAATGAAGCAGTAATGAAGCAGTAGAAGAAGACTACTTATTCAAACCGGGGACGGCGTAGCGCTGTTGGGAAAGTGGCCGTGCCAGCAACCTAAGGGTTACTGGTTCGATCCCCACCTTCTACCAACCTCGTCTCGTCCGTTGTGTCCTTGAGCAAGACACTTTACCCTTGCTCCTGGTGGCTCGTGGTTAGGGCCTTGCATGGCAGCTCCCGCCATCAGTGTGTGAATGTGTGTGTGTGAATGGTTGAATGTGGAAATAGTGTCAACGTGCTTTGAGTACCTTGAAGGTAGAAATGGGTTATACGAGTATAACCCATTTACCATAAATGGCACTATCAACCCCCCAAAAAAAATCTAAATCAATCACGGAAATCTCACTTTTAACAGTGACTGGACAGCAAAGTATGAATCTTCTGCCCCGAGCCAGAGCTCGAGTCATTGTTTCCTGTCAGACTATTGTGTATATAGATAGTTTGTTTTGTATTGAAATTGCTGACTTTGCGATGTCTTTTGTATTCAAGGTCGTGTTGTTTTTTGTATGAAAAACTCTGCCGATCAAAGCTTGTTTAATAAATGTAGTGCTAAATTTGACCACTAGAGTATACAATAGTTTTTAAAGGGGAACATTATCACCAGACCTATGTAAGCGTCAATATATACCTTGATGTTGCAGAAAAAAGACCATATATTTTTTTAACCGATTTCCGAACTCTAAATGGGTGAATTTTGGCGAATTAAACGCCTTTCTAATATTCGCTCTCGGAGCGATGACGTCACGTTGTGACGTCACATCGGGAAGCAATCCGCCATTTTCTCAAACACGGAGTCAAATCAGCTCTGTTATTTTCCGTTTTTTCGACTGTTTTCCGTACCTTGGAGACATCATGCCTCGTCGGTGTGTTGTCGGAGGGTGGAACAACACGAACAGGGACGGATTCAAGTTGCACCAGTGGCCCAAAGATGCGAAAGTGGCAAGAAATTGGACGTTTGTTCAGCACACTTTACCGACGAAAGCTATGCTACGACAGAGATGGCAAGAATGTGTGGATATCCTGCGACACTCAAAGCAGATGCATTTCCAACGATAAAGTCAAAGAAATCTGCCGCCAGACCCACATTGAATCTGCCGGAGTGTGTGAGCAATTCAGGGACAAAGGTCCTCGGTAGCACGGCAAGCAATGGCGGCAGTTTGTTCCCGCAGACGAGCGAGCTAAACCCCCTGGATGTCCCCTTATGCCACCGAAGATGATCAAGAGAAGAATATCGACCCTAGCTTCCCTGTCCTGCTGACATCGACTGCAAAACTGGACAGATCAGCTTTCAGGAAAAGAGCGCGGATGAGGGTATATCTACAGAATATATTAATTGATGAAAATTGGGCTGTCTGCACTCTCAAAGTGCATGTTGTTGCCAAATATATTTCATATGCTGTAAACCTAGTTCATAGTTGTTAGTTTCCTTTAATGCCAAACAAACACATACCAATCGTTGGTTAGAAGGCGATCGCCAAATTTGTCCTCGCTTTCTCCCGTGTCGCTGGCTGTCGTGTCGTTTTCGTCGGTTTCGCTTGCATACGGTTCAAACCAATATGGCTCAATAGCTTCAGTTTCTTCTTCAATTTCGTTTTCGCTACCTGCCTCCACACTACAACCATCCGTTTCAATACATGCGTAATCTGTTGAATCGCTTAAGCCGCTGAAATCCGAATCTGAATCCGAGCTAATGTCGCTATAGCTTGCTGTTCTATGCACCATGTTTGTTTGAGTTGGCATCACTATGTGACGTCACAGGAAAATGGACGGGTGTATATAACGATGGTTAAAATCAGGCACTTTGAAGCTTTTTTTAGGGATATTGCGTGATGGGTAAAATTTTTAAAAAAACTTTGAAAAATAAAATAAGCCACTGGGAACTGATTTTTAATGGTTTTAACCCTTCTGAAATTGTGATAATGTTCCCCTTTAATAGCGTTGAACCACGTTCATCTGTTAAGCTGCACATGCTGGAAACGAGCAGCGAAGGCAGAACATTTAATTGACTGACAGTGAAAGTGAAAGTCGGGGTGTTTACTTTGCAATTAATTAATTGTGGTTAAATAACCCTGGTCTACATCTATACGCCCACCATTTTAAAGGACAGCGTTGGGGGGGGGGGAGGGGGGCAAAGCAGGGCTCGCTATGCATCTTAAAACAGTTAGGATAGTTCCCAATTGTCTGTAAGTTAACTACAAACCTTGAATTTGTTGCTATTAAAGGGTGAGTCTCATGTTAGCAGTGTGGGTCATAGAACTATGCTGGTGTTGCTAACATTTGTGTCCTCCCCAGTTTCTTTATGTTATGTTGCTGTATGTTAGTGCAGAGTTATGCTAAACGGCTAAATGATGCTACAGCATCACGGCACTTAACCTCACAGTAGGTGTGCAACGATTTGTCGCCAAAAATCAACAATAAAATATGTCACCGAGAAATTCATTTGACAATAATATCGCTCGTGTTTTTCCAAACAAAAACGAACACGTGCGGCTTGACTTCACTTGCTTTTAAATGAGAAAAAGGTTTGTTATTATTTTAAGTACCAACCTAATGTTAATAAGCAGCACAGTCACAGTATGAATATACTTTTCTGAATTGGGTGTCATCTTTATTATTAGTTGGCACGCACCTAATATCTCTAGTTGATTTTAAAAGCTCATGTGACGGACACGGAGTAGAAATGGACGGATGGATGTCTACTGGTGTACGTTTCATAATCCGATTAGCTGACTAATCATTAAGATAATAGAACATCATCGTTGTTTGCAATCCGACTTCGCAGTGTAAAAATTTCCCATGATGACACACTCTCACATTAGCATTAAAGCTACAGACACAAAACTGTGTTCCCAGTTGTTACCTTTAAGTTTGAATCTTTTAAATAGGTGGTCAAAATCAACCACAATCTAGCCCAGGGGTCGGGAACCTTTTTGGCAGAGAGAGCCATGAAAGCCAAATATTTTCAAGTGTATTTCCGTGAGAGCCATATCGTATTTTTTAACACTGAATACAACTAAATGCGTGCATTTTTAAGTAAGACCAACATTTTTAGAGTATAATATGTCTTTTATTCTTTTTAATAACATTGGTATTCTGAAGCTAACCAATAATAAATAAAATTCTTCTTACCATTAATGCGACTTCTTGAACAGGTGCGGTAGAAAACAGATGGATGGATTAAAATGCATGAGAATGTTTTATATTTTGAATGTCATTTTTAACACTGTGATTACCAGCGGAATTATTCATTACTTATCCTGTTAAGCAAAGATGTATCTTAGAGCCAGATGCAGTCATCAAAAGAGCCACATCTGGCTCGAGAGCCATAGGTTCCCTACCCCTGATCTAGCCCATTCTCGAGTGTCTTTTTTCAGTCCATTTTGAAAGTGGTGAATGCAAAATTGAAAAATGTATAATTTATAAAATATGTTTTTTTCAACTGATACCAACACATAGATTCCTACTTATCAAGACAGATGCCGATAATCAAAAACGTATACATATCTACAGAAGATAAGGTTGTATTTTTGCCTCATCCTCCACTTTAAGCGTGGGTGAAATATGTGTGAAGAATGCACTACCGACCTGATAAGACCTGATAAGTCCAAAAGAGAAAGAGATGATAGATAGTATCTGTTCACATATGCTACCTAGTGGTTGTTTGAGCACCCTGCAGCTTGTCCTGGATAGTCCCACTCCTTAATTCTTCAGTCACACGCAGGATTCTCACAGGAATAATGCAAAAATAGAACCTTACATACTGTATTATTTTTGTATTTAGTTGCGCATGTTTTCTTTACGGCTGGCTTTGCTTCTTTGGCAGTGCGGGCATCTTCCGAGGCTTTAAAAACAGCTAAACGTTAAAAACAGCGTCGTAGCGACGCTAGCGTTTCAAGCGGCTGGTAAGGTTTGAAGTGTTGATGGTAAATGGTAAATGGTAAATGGGTTGTACTTGTATAGCGCTTTTCTACCTTTTTTAAGGAACTCAAAGTGCTTTGACACTATTTCCACATTCACACATTCACACACTGATGGCGGGAGCTGCCATGCACGGCGATAACCAGGCCCATCAGGAGCAAGGGTGAAGTGTCTTGCTCAAGGACACAACGGACGTGACGAGGATGGTAGAAGGTGCCAGTAACCCTCAGATTGCTGGCACGATCACTCTCCCAACTTCGCCACGCCGTCAATGTTTTTCCTTCCTCTCACAATGTTTGCAGAACAATTGGTGCAGAAGCATGTGATATGTCTTGCTCTTAAACAGTCAATAAGTCCAACACAGTCGACATCATGTTTGTTTACAGTGACTTTAGGCTTTCCCAATTTCATTGGATTTATCGGTATGACATCTTGTCTACTCATATCGGTCTGATTCGGTATTTATCATGCACACCTAAACACTCGTCCACATTTGTTAAATTAAATCCAAATACGACTATACATTTTTTAAGTACATCTGTGCCTATGTTGATATGTCAAGTACTGGATTTGTACACATAATAAATAATAGGTAAAACTGGACCAAAAATATATCTAATATTGAAAATACCCTGTAGGGGAGATGCAATACATAAACATTTTTCATGGGATGACATGTTATGAAAAACTTCTGCAGTGCACACTGAAATTCAATATGTCACATTATTTTGAACATGTTGCCCCTTTTATAGGTATTAGATTTTTCTCTGTTTCCATTTCAGGCTCACAGATCCGACTTGTCCCCATACACCATTTACCTCAGGATTATAAATAATGAGAAATTTGGAAAACTAAACAGTCTCATAAGTCGGCGTGACCGCCATACAGATCCACACAGTCTACATGTAATGCTTGGACTTCCAAAAGGCACCGTAGCGCCAGACAGATTGCAATCTGATCCCAAATAAACACTGCCGTGAATCCATTGCTGGTCCAGCCAAACAACCAGCAGTCAGCACCACAACAAGGCTACTCAACCCAAAATCGACCAAAACATCTGTGCTACATTGGAAGTCAGTAGAAAGATGTTTGAGGAGCGGCACAAACTGCAGGCAGAAGTCGCGTGTCAATGCTCTACACTGCTTGAAAAGACCCGAGCGTTTGCCAGGTGTCACAACCAATCGTTGTGAATGCGTGCTTCGACGGGTTTCACATGACCATGGCCATGTTCTTGAACCCGCTCCGTGAAAGTGACTGGACACGTCATCAAGGTAGAACCAGAAGCAAGCAAACATTTGGTCTGCCGGCTGTATGCATTTGTTTCTGTTTGAAATAAACTTACATTATCGGGTACCTCTACTTTAACTATTCACTCATCAGACATGATTATTGCAAACACATTCCCAAAACGAGATTGGTAGTAGAACTCCGTAATGCAGAAAAATCCGCATATTAAAAATCTGTCATTTACTGAGTAAAATGTCAGTGTCAAAATAATATTTTTCCAATCCAACTTTATTTGTAGAACACTTTAAAAACAACTAGTGGACCAAGGTGCTGTAGATAATAATGAATAAGACTTAACAAAAAGGTACACAAAAAAACCAAAGGCAATAAGTCTAAAATCTAAAACAACCACCTAAAATAAAATTGAGACAAAATAAACCGCAATAAAAACATATAATGGAATCAATAAAAAACTAAGCTATAACCAAATACTGTCAGCCTAACCTACTGAAGGTTAGTGTAATAAAAACCTGTGCAAACTTGATAGCGCACACAATACTGATCTAACAAGATTTGACGCCGAGGATTATGATTCCTAAAAAAGCTAAATAGAGACTGCAATCCATTTAGCAAATCTGTATTCATGTATGCAGAATGTATTCAGTTTTTACTATATTGCCCACAATATTGTGGGGAAGATGCAAATGTGATTTCTCAAGACTATAACTGTTCTGCATCCACTGTTATGCATCTGTATTTAGCAGGTTTGGAATGCAAACTGGCAAATGCACACTCACGGCTGTTAAAAAGGAGACCATCGAGAAAGAGGGACTATTTCGTCGGTGTGCATGTCAACATATTTTAACTGTCAGAAAAAAATCTATTAGACATATTGTCTATTCAGCAATTACATTGTATGATTGTATAGCTGCTGGATGACTTAAGGGGTTGATTAAAACAAATCCATTTGATTAGTTTTGGTGTATGCTGTTATTTTTTTTTATAATGGCGTTCACTTTTTTATATAGGAAATATATTATATTACCTATATGAAAAACTTGAAATATGCATTTACTTGCATTGGGATCATTCCAAAGGGAGCATCACAACACCACAGCGCTTCCCTGGGCGCACCTTCAACATACCAAAATTAGGTTCTGCTGTCCATATCACGCTTCAAATAGTCTAGGAAAAAGTGGTACTGCATGTCAACAAAATGACGGAACACCACAGGTTGGACCATATTATGCCATAAATGTGGAGGGATATGAGTGTCTCCATGGTGACGGCGGGTATACATGCAAAATCCTCATTTAAATAGGGTGGTCTGCACCACTTTTGCACTTGTTATCAATTGTACACTCAGTCTAGTAGATCACCCAGGCCCTATATAAATAAGAATAACATCAATAAGTTAGAAAGGTGGGTTTTAAGAATATATTTAATAACAGACAGTGAAGAGGCCTGTCTGGTATTCAAATGGAACTCATGTCACAATGTTGTGTACACAACAGAGAATGTATGATTATCGCTGAGTTTGGACTTTGGAACACTGAAGAGCAGCTGATCATCTGACCTGAGTGAACAGGAAAATGTGTGAAAAAGTGCAACAGCTCAGGGAGTTAGGGCAGGTCCAAACTATTTAGGGCTTCACAAACAAATACAATACGTCTAAAATAAATCTTATAATGTTTGGACAGCTAATGGAGAGAAGCTAAAATAGGAGAACGTTTACTCACATTTTTGAATGCCTGTTACAAGACGCATAGCAGCAAATTGTATCTTTGAATGCTAAAAATAAAACCCTTTTTGAGCTAATCATCCCCAGTCTGGGTCATGAACCAAGACAAGTACTGTCAGCATTACCATAGCGCCACACTTTTAACACCCTTACTTTTTACAGTTCTGTGACGTAACGTCTATACTGAGCAACCTTAACTCTATTTACCTATTAGCTCCTCTTTGCGAGTGAATGGTGGTAATTAGAGAGAAAAAAAGGAAGCGTTATTACAGCTGAACAAATCATTGTGTTACAACAGTCAGCCTTAACAACCCATGCCGTGATCAGCATGAACATTTTTTAGGAGGTGCACGTCACGTAACGTACGTTTGGACAGCATGCTGGTAAAGCGTACGCTGACGTCTCGACACATGAGCATTATCTAAGTTTCTGCTGACTGGTCTGTTGGTGACTCTTTGAAAAGGAGGGCAATGATGCAATAAAAAAATATTTTCAGGAACTTCGACTAAAGTCCCAAAAATCGACTAGTCTGTCGCGATCAGCTGTTTGGCGATTATGTACAACGATTATGTACAACAACCTTCTACCAAGTCTCATGTAAGTTTGTACAATCCACCAGCACACACCCATTTTTAATTGATTGAATAAGTTTAATGAAAATACAACAAGGCAAAAGGTTACCCGGCCATGGAGTTACAGTGCGCTGTGATCACTTCTCTATCTTCTTTCTCAACAGCCAGGTCTTTTTGATTGATTGATTGAAACTTTTATTAGTAGATTGCACAGTTTAGTGGTGTCACCGATTATCTTCATCAGTGGTTAAATGAAAACCAGTGAATCGAAGCTAACACGTGCTACTCGCAGTTTGATTACAAGTGTCAGAGTTTGTAGGTGCCGAACTCCAAGATGCAGAGAAGGCGGAATGCATTGTACGAGAAAACATGATTTAATTAAACACTAAGGCAAAACAACAAACGAAAGGGTAACAACAAAAGGCGCGCACAAAGCGGAGAACAAACTTGGTTATGCAATAAAATAGCACAGAGGCTAACTTTGGACAAGAAACAAAAACACTTACTGTGACACGAAGGAACTAGGACATGAGCAGAGTGAAACAAAAGTAGACAGAGCTACAACGACAAGTGTTAAGACAGGTAGTAATGACAATGACAAAGACAATCAATAATCCAGCAGTGACTGGAGGGTAGGGCAGGTATAAATAGCAGCTGGCTGACCGACACCAGGTGTGGCCAGGTGCCAATCAGCCACAGCTGAGGGGACACAGCACTCAGGGAGAAACAGGAAACAGAACCAAAACAAGAGCACTGACAGGAAACACCACACACACAGAGGAAAAACCAAAACACAACCAAACTTTCAGGGGCAAGCCTGACAACAAGGTCCTTGCAAGATGCGAAGTTAAATCATGAAATGCAACCTTTCCGGAGCAAAAACGATGCACGATTATCCGCGAGAATCTTGATACCAGTTTCCTTGACCCAGCCACACACAACAAATTTGTATACCTCCATGCATTTTCAAGCTTCCATCTGTTTTTCCGTGTAAAATGACTTCTGGAGCACCATATAGTCGAGATGTCTGGGGACTCGACCGACGGATAATCCTGGACCTCACTCGACAAATCTTTTATTATTAATGGGATTGATTGCATTGCATAGTTGTTGTTTTTTGCTCGTACCTGCGTTTAGTGGTCAGATCTAGACACCTTGTGTACTTGGACAGTTTGAACACTAATGGATGCATGCATGGTAGCCATATTGGTTTGGTTGACTACCACTTCGTTCACCGGAAAATGACTGAATACAACCTATAAAGAAATATATAAAGTGAAAATGAAGTGTATAAAAAATTTGTTGGAGAATAGATGCCTTCAACAACACAAGAGTGAACATGAACGACCGACTGTGTTGGGCGATCAGTTAAAAATGTAAAAGAAAGTGATGAATTCATTGCCACATAAAATGACTTCAGGTGTGTGTACTGCAGCTTCAATGTCTCTTGTCTATGGTTTGAACAACGTGTGCACCTATTCCAGCGTGTGTGCGAAGGCCGAACTTGGGAAAAGACCAAGTAGACAAAGAGCAAGCCAAGACTTGAACGCATTGAAACTTAAACACTCTCTCCAGTTAAATGGAGACAAATTGTATACTATAAACTAAAAATGGAAACAAATTATGATTTTTTTTTCTTCTTTCCCCTCTAAAAGTTGAGACAAATTGGGTGGGGATAGAGCAGAGCAAACTTTTACAGCTTGATTTCTTCAACACTTACGGCGCGTGCCATGAATGCGGCACTGCTTTATAGAATAGAAAAGGCCTCCTATATCCACTTGCCCGTGTCTCTATTACAAGAACAGACAGAGGGTATTTCAAATAAATACAGGATGCCACAGAAATGTACACTTCCCTCCTGAGGACTAGGCGACCAGAGCAGAATCTGTGCACCCGAACACTATATTCATTATACCTTTGCGTCATAAAGTGATTACATTAGATCTTGATGATTGGGATGAATTTGCTGCCATGGAGAATTTTCCAAACTCACTTTTAATAGATCACTCGCTCTATTTTAATCTCTCTCAAACACCCAATTCCATTGCCAATGTTGCTTTTATTCCAAAACACACTTTTTCCATCACACTAACAAAGTGCCTTGGTGCAGTGAGAATTATTACATTGGTGAAGGTAACAAATGGGAGGTTAAGTAATGCATCTTTGTAGAAAACGCAGGGGAAATGAATACAAAGAATATCCTTATAGTGACAGAGTTCCAACAGTTATTTTGTTATTAGGTATTTTCCCTTCAATACATCGTGTCTGCTTTGGTGAGGCAGGAACCCTCAGTAGCTACAAGTGAGAGGAAGGAGCTCTTTAGCACAGAGTTACACTTTCAGTCTTGACCAGATTTTACTTCCAACACAAGGACAAAATTGTTTTGCGGTTCACAGTAAGTGAGGACATTCTAATTCAGTGGTTCTTAACCTGGGTTCGATCGAACCCTAGGGGTTCGGTGAGTCGGGCTCAGAGGTTCGGCGGAGGTCAAGACACACCCGACTCATCGTGTAAATAAAAACTTCTCCCTATCGGCGTATTACGGATACGACAATAGCAGAAGTCACACTGATTTGCAGGTGTGTAATTTGTTGTGAGTTTATGCACTGTGTTGGTTTTGTTCTTTGAACAAGGTGATGTTCATGCACGGTTCATTTTGTGCACCAGTAAAAAAACATGGTAACACTTTAGTATGGGGAACATCCATCCATCCATTTTCTACCGCTTATTCCTTTTTGGGGTTGCGGGGGGCGCTGGAGCCTATCTCAGCTACAATCGGGCGGAAGGCGGGGTACACCCTGGACAAGTCGCCACCTCATCGCGAGGGCCAACACAGATAGACAGACAACATTCACACTCACATTCACACACTAGGGCCAATTTAGTGTTGCCAATCAACCTATCCCCAGGTGCATGTCTTTGGAGGTGGGAGGAAGCCGGAGTACCCGGAGGGAACCCACGCAGTCACGGGGAGAACATGCAAACCCCACACAGAAAGTTCCCGAGCCCGGGATTGAACCCAAGACTACTCAGGACCTTCGTATTGTGAGGCAGATGCACTAGCCCCTCTTCCACCGTGCTGCCCTATGGGGAACATATTCACCATTAATTAGTTGCTTATAAACATGCAAATTAGTAACATATTGGCTCTTAACTACTCATTATTAAGTACTTATTAATGCCTTATTCGGCATGGCCTTATTATAAGCCTAACCCTGGCCCTAATCCTCTAACCCTAACCCTAACCAAATACCTCTAAATTAAGTCTTTGTTACTTAGATATGTTCCCCTAGTGTCCAAAAAACTCTAAATTAAGTCTTTGTTACTTAGAATATGTTCCTCATACTAAAGTGTTACCAAAAACAATTTTGTCTTGAATTTGAAAAAAAAAACATCATTTAATTTTTCACTAAAGAAGGGTTCGGTGAATGCGCATATGAAACTGGTGGGGTTCGGTACCTCCAGCAGGGTAAAGAACCAGTGTTCTAATTGTCTTTGTTCCATGTTGTGTAGGCTACATGTGTTTTAACTGTAACCATCAGGAAATATCATATAGCTGCAAAGGTGTTAATTGTTTTTTTATGTTATCAATTTGACAGGGTGTTGCAGTTGCTTTAAGGACATAATTCACCACACCTGTTTACTTGACTTTGTCGTCATTATTCACTGTCATTGTTCTATTGTGCACATAACAATGTTGTTCTTGTTTAGCATTCATATATGCGGTTGAGAGTAAGCAATTCGGTGCGGCCCCTTCAAGTGACCGTCAGGAGATTTACCCAAAGGTGGGGGTTTGTTGTGACCGCCATGTTGAGTCACTTGATGTTAGGATTCAAGCATTCTCGTCTTTGATGGAATAAATGGCGCACACGTATTTGTTTGTCAAAATATACTTCAAGTTGTCTTGCTTTCATGTTACAAGCGCAACAAGGGGAAAAATAAGAAACACTTCCCCTAAAAAAAATTAAAACAAAAGTAAAAATGTTTAAAAACGAAGAAAAAACACACAAAAAAAACCAACCCCCTTCCACCCCCTCCCGGTCCTACATTTTCTTGTCACAGATCAGTCACAGTGGTTGGCAATGTACTGCCTTCCTCTTCACCACAGGCAGATAGAAAATTAAACAAACTGAAAAAAAAAACATACAAAGAAGTGTCACTGTCTTTAAGAACAAACCAACAGATCATATTTAAGTTCTTCCAGATCTAAGTAAAACATGAGGTCCTTAGGCCACAGGTAGGCCTCGGGAAAACTGTGATTTACACTACAATAACATCCTTCTACAAGCTAATAATGTGTATGTTAATGATTTAATGAGTTATCAATTACTGTATCCTTTGAACGGTAAATGATAAACTGATAACTAACTAAAACATTTTTTTAAAAAGGCTAGGTGGCGATGCCAAATAGCGGTAACCACGAGTGCGCTAAATGAAGTAAACATAGATGACAGAAAAGGGAGGAGTACCAGGTCGTCCAAGAAAACATCAAGAAAATAAGCAATATGGCGTCATCTATTATACATGTAGATAAACAACTAAAACATGGACTGGGTTAACAAAATAAAGCACACTGCAAATAAAATAAACAGAATAAAATAAACTGAAAGTGAGTGTACTATGTCTAAAAAGTAAAATACATATAAACCTTTAACTCCAACCTATAGCCTAAATTTATAGCCAAATTATCCATCCATCCATCCATTTTCTACTGCGACCCCGTTATATTACACATTATTAGATGATATATTATTAGTAGTAGCAGTATGTTTTAGCTCAATTTGGGGGGTTGGCAACCTCTTTGAATGCACTGTTTTGTTTTTTTTCACTTTCAGCTACAATGCAAGTATTGACGTGGTTTGTCTTCCTAAATCCACAACACACGCCTTCCTGCATCAAATAAAAACACAACTGTTTGGCGATCACCAGTGGTTACTATAAAGAGCTTGTTGTTTATAGGATGTTTGTGATGGAGACGGGCGGGTGGGATTTGAGGGTTCAGCACTTGTTGTGAGACCCCCCCTTTGTGTTTCTGCTTGACCTACACTGATTCCAAGATAAAGGATGGATTACATAAAGAAAACTAGACGAAAAGCCAATTTGACTTGCTTGAAAGAGAGTTGATGCCATGTAATTACGCAGGCATTTGCGAGCATTCATTGTTATTTTGCTATCGATAGAGTTCAACGTTATTTAGTAGAAACAACTTGCTACTTGTTGTCACGGTAACTATTCATCTTGTCTCAAGGAGTTTGACTACATGGGGGGGTGAATGCAGTGCAGCTGTTGCTCAGCTGACTGACAGTGTCACAGGTGTTTGTTTGCTTAAAGATGCAAGGTCATGCTTTCACATGTACACTATATTGCCAAAAGTGTTTGGCCACCCATCCAAATGATGAGAATCAGGTGTCCTAATCACTTGGCCCGCCCACAGGTGTATAGAATCAAGCACTTAGGGATGGAGACAGTTTCTACAAACATTTGTGAAAGAATGGGCCGGTCTCAGTGGAACTGTCATAGGATGCCACCTGTGCAACAAATCTAAATATTCCAAAATCCACCTTATTATAGGAAAAGTGAAGAGGTTTTTTTTTGCAGTTTAACATGCATCCATCCATCCTTTTTCTACCGCTTGTCCTTGTAAAAATCAACTCGTTTTTGGTGGCTAGCAATGCAACTAATGGGAGCAATCAATACTACCTCTGAATGACTTTAAAATGCATTCAAAAACCATCAACAATACTTAATTTAGGTTCCATAACCTGTATAAAACCAAAGCTGTAGCGACATTGTTATTGTAAGAGTGAACACTGAGAAACTTTAGCGTCGTAACACATTGGCGTGTATTAGCCGTAAAACCTAGCTGTGGAAAGCTGGCTGGGGACGTTTTTACCGACTTTTTGGGGTAAGCATGGCATTTATGTCAAAATAGTATGGCTTCAAATTTCACATTTTGCAGCTTCGAGTGACTTTCACCTCATTCTCTTGGCTTAATTTTGCTTCAAAGTCTCACTCTTCCTAGATTCTAGAAGCAATAGTTCATCCTCTGTACATTTAGCTTCAAGAAGACAAGGTTGTAAATTCCTCATTTGTCCAAAAATAGTCGTCTTTGTTGTTTGTTACCAAGTCTGCCATGATAACAAGATACACACGCCTTGTTTACGGAAGTAGGACACACGTTGTTGGCAGAAGTGGGAAGTGCGCTGCTACGGAAACGGAAATAAATGCGCCAAAGAACTAGTTCCGGCAATGATTAAAATTACCAAAATACGGTAAATATTGTATATGTTACATATTATTATGAACATGTCTGTTATTGCATTATATATAGACTTGCAGTGTGTATACAAAACATTGATGGGTGGTTTTGAAGTTGTTTTAGAGGGCTTTGATGGCTACAACGGGGACTCCTATTAGCCATATTGTTATGTTTGCAGGAGGAGTATAGACGGCACAGACCACAAGGGGGCAATACTGCTCTATGATTTATTATATATATAGACCATATATATAAAAACAACCAATAATACTAAAACTAAGGAAATGGAGTGTGACTAGATTTAAGAGTGTGTATGGTGTGAGACTATGCGTAGGAATTAACTGCTAAGTGTTACCGTAATGTTGAATGAGAGGAGGGACAAGGCAGAGCTTGGAGGTCCGTGAGACAGGCAGGTAGTCCGGGGGTTATAGTGAGGCGTCAACAGGTCCGTGTCCAGAGCGGGGGTCGAGGATCGAGGAGGCAGTCAGGGAAGCAGATGGAACGCAAGGGGAAACGACGAGACGCACAGCTCGTAGACGCGGGAATGAAGGCAGAGATACAGGAACGGATGGTTTATGTTCTGGCGGCAGATAGCAGGTTGAGCAGGCTTTTGAAGACAGGACCTCTCATTAGCGCCAGGTGCGTTGCGTGCCGGTGATTGATTGCAGTTGCTGACTGCAGCAGGAGAGATGCGTGCGGAAATGAGCGGCCGTGGGCGTGTCCCGAGGTGCGCGGCCTTACTGACAAATGCGCATTGGCATGTGCCCGGGCCGTGACACGTATCTTCTAAGCGTTTTTTTACTGTCTCTTAAAAATTGTGAACGATAGGAAAAATTAAAACAAATTGCAGTTCCCCTTAAAGCCTACTACCTACTGTATTTTAATGTTGGTCATTATGGTGGTACTTGGAGATCCAAGTGTTTTTTTTCTACTAGTACTTGGTGAAAAACAATTAAAACCACTATTTCAGCGAAATTTACATTTTTACAAAATATTCTAAAATGCTATTTTCTTTTATAAATTTAAATATGCACAAGCTCCCTTAGGATGTAAGACATACATCCTAAAAAGAAGAGCCACAAGACTTGGCAGCAGTTCAGGAATTAGATGTGTTTGCTAAGTGCAGCACAGAAGAACCACCATTGGAGAAAATATCTGGAAATCTGGAAAAGCCTTCCAGGCCCCAATCAGTGAGAACAACACACTTGCTACTTTACTTAAGGTACAACTAAAAGTATGGTTCCAAGCAAACCAAAAATGTGAAAATGTTTAACATACGTCATAACTGTTGCGATATGCCAGTGTTTTTATCAAATTTATTGTATTGTGCCGCTGTTTTTATGTTGCATCCTTACTATAAATCCCTACTTTAATCTGACATATTAACACAAAATCCAATATGTTATCAATAGCGGTTGTCCGTTTTAATGAACAAACAAATAAATAAAAAAGAAAAACATCTGACTTACATTTGTGAGATCGTAGTGAAAAATGCATTTAAAAAGGTGGAAAATTGCTTCGTCAGTCATTTCCACCCTACATCTCCCCACCACAAACCATCAAATCAATAGGGGGTTCTTGCAAAAAAAAAAAAAAAATGTTTACCGAAAAAACATCTTTTGCGGTTTTCAAATCGTGCATCGTTTTCATTTTTTCGAGCCGCATTCCAGACCTGCTGCCACCCGCGGCCTTGAATGGCTTCTTTCATAGTCCGAGTGAGCTGACCAGTGAGGCTTTTCAGTTCAGTTTGACTCCTCTCTGATGCACTCTTAGATTTGTGAACACACCAAATAAGATGTATGACTCCTTCTTAAATCAACAAACCAGCTCAATATCCCTTCCCACCTTCCAACCTCTTGTCCACCTCAAGTAAGGAAGGCAAACTACGGTTCCTGGTTGGCCGCCAGGACTGAAATGGTCGTAGGATCTCTTTTCGGACACATTTCAAACGGATGCCAGCTTCAACTCGATTGCAAGGCCGGACCACAGTCGGACCACCGGGGGCCCTCCTGACTAAAAGCCTCATCTGTTTACCGAAGGAGTTCGACGTGTGTGGAGTCTGGGTGGTGCCGCCACTACTCGAGATAGTATTTGATTTAGTTTTTTGAGGCGAAATGCTATTTCAAATCAGGAATGACGACGGCAAACCAAAGATACTTTTTCAAGTTTTAACATTTCAACACAAATTTGGTAAGCGGTAAACCTCTGGGAAGTGAGGAGAGCCGAAAACAAGCGATAGTTGTTGTTTTAAGCTGCCTGGTCATGGAAGGATTGGAGTAGTTCTCCTAGGTGGCCTGCGTGTGGACAAATTGTTGCTCAAGTTTGCCGAAGGTGGAAGCTAAATCATTGCAATGTTTCATTGGGGAACACCTAAAACTGTCAAAGTAGCAATGCCAAATACAGCCAGAGGTCCTTGAAATGCAAAGTTGTAAATAAGTCCATAATTATACCATGTGATGACATGTCTGAAGCCACACCATCTCTCGACAAACCAAAGTTTGAACCAGTGAAGCTAGCCTGTTTGCTACCAAAGAGGTACAAGGAAATATATTCAACCATGGGCTTTTCCAAATGTGCATGGAACCTAATGCATTTTCCTCTTCAAACAGTCTTTATTTTGTTCTGCTTTATAAGAGAGTTTCTTCTACAACTCAGACTTGGATAATGTTCATTCGGTTGTTTACATTTTGTAGAAGAGCAGATAAACATGACACACAACTATAAATTGCAACTTTCTGGATTCAAGAAACACTAAAAGAAATCCAGAATATAATTTGCGGTAGTCCGTAACAGTTTGTTTTTTAGATAAAGCAAGGTGAAAAAAATATGGAATCACTCAATTCCGAGATAAAGATAGCACCTGCATCAAATGAAATCCCTCCATCATTCTGCAGTCAAGAAGATTATGGGGAGCTGTTGCACCATGAATCATGACCTACTACACAAAATAAGTAAATTAAAACAAAGGAGAAGATTATCAAACTTCTTCAAGAAGGTAATTCATCACCCATTGCTGCAAAAGTTGTTGATTGTTCACAATCAGCTGTGTGTAAAATCTGGACCAAGTACAAACACGATGGGAAGGTTGTAATAGGCAAGCATACTGGTCGACCAAAGAAAACATCACAGTCAAAACAGAAAACTTAAAGCAATATGTCTTGAAAACAAAACATGCAAAGCAGAACAAATGGGTGGAAAGAGTCACTGTCTGTGACCGAATTGTAACAAACCGCCTGAAGGAAATGGGATTTAAATATAAAAAAGCTAAACCAAAGATGTCATTAACATCTACCCAGAATAAAACACGGTTACAGTGTGCTACCGAAAAGCAATCATGGACTATGGATGACTGGATGAAAGTCATATTCAGTGATGAATCGTAAAATCTGCATTGGGCAAGCTGATGATGCTTGAATTTTTGTTCTAGTTAGATTTATGAAGACGACTGCCTGAAGAAAACATGCAAATTTCTAAAGTCATTGATGATATGGGGCTGCATGTCATGTGATCACACTGGGGAGATGGTTGTCATTACATCTTTAATAAATGCACATGTTTACATTGACAATTTAGACACTTTTCTTATTTTATCAATCCAAAGGATGTTTGGGGATCAAACTTGTGAAGTGAAGTGAAGTGAATTATATTTATACATTTTCTCTAGTGACTCAAAGCGCTTTACATAGTGAAACCCAATATCTAAGTTACATTTAAACCAGTGTGGGTGGCACTGGGAGCAGGTGGGTAAAGTGTCTTGCCTAAGGACACAACGGCAGTGACTAGGATGGCGGAAGGGGGGATCGAACCTGAAACCCTCAAGTTGCTGGCCCGGCCGCTCTACCAACCGAGCTATATCGCTCCTTCATTTTCAAGATAATGCATCTTGCCATAGAGCAATCCTTCTCAAAGAGTGGTGATGCCTGGAGTCATGTTTTATCAGTACCATGCGTCAAACCCCGCTTTGAAAAGCTCTGCACTGCTAAACATGCTCATTCTAGTCATTAATCTCGACTTCCTTATTTACATTTATTATAGAAAAAAACTCATTATTATTATTTATGAATTTTCTTTCAGTATCAATTAAGTTGTCAAAAAATGTTCATAGTTTAAATGAGGATTTATTTACATTTTTAATTTTAGACAAATTGATGAACCTTAAATATTTTCTGTTAAATACTAAAAAAGTTTGTAAAGTTACTGTTTGTTGTAAATTGATGAATAATCCCGTCTGTTTTATTTTTTTATTCTCTTTAATGTAGATAAGGATCCAATTGTATACAGATATGTACTGCAATGCTATAATTTATAGTTGCACCGGAAAGTGGGGGTAGAGTGGGTGAAAAGTTGTTTTTTTCTTCCGAGGTTGGGCGCAAAATAAAATAATTGAGAAGCACTGCCAAGGAGCAAATACTGTAAAAATATTCCTTGAAAAAAGATTCATAGGGTCAATGTCATGGCCAGCAAATAGTCCAGATCTCAATCCAATCAAAAATCTGTGGTGGAAATTGAAGCCAAATGGTCCAAACCAAGGCTCCAACCTCCAAAGCTGATCCAACAACAGCAATCAGAGAAAGTTGGAGTAAGAATGATGAGGAGTTATGTCGTTGACTTGTTAAGTCTATGCTTCAGAGACCGCAAGCTGCTGAATAGGCCACAGAGGTGGTGCAACCAAGTACTAGTGGCATGTACAAACTACTTTTTTTGTTTTTTTGTGGTCTGGTTCTATCTTGTTTTGTATCATTTACTACTTTGTGTTTCTTTCTGCCCAGAGTCCAGTACACCCATGGTGGGCAGAGTTGCGAGACATGCTCAAGCTGATTCCAATTTGCCTGGACCTATTTAAGCAGTACCTTGATGGTCGAATGACACTCGGCAAATGTTTGTCTCCCTGGTTCGTCTTGCCTGGTCGCTTCTCTGCTGCACCCGCTAGTTTAGTTTGTTTTCTTGTCATGGCTTCCAGTTGTTTTTTTGTATTTTGGCTTGCATGTCTTGCAACTCCCTGAGTTTGTTCGTTAGCTCTTTTTGTTAAAGGGGAACATTATCACAATTTCAGAAGGGTTAAAACCATTAAAAATCAGTTCCCAGTGGCTTATTTTATTTTTCGGAGTTTTTTTCAAAATTTTACCCATCACGCAATATCCCTAAAAAAGCCTCAAAATGCCTGATTTTAACCATCGTTATATACACCCGTCCATTTTCCTGTGACGTCACATAGTGATGCCGATACAAACAAACATGGCGGATAGAACAGCAAGGTATTGCGACATTAGCTCGGATTCAGACTCGGATTTCAGCGGCTTAAGCGATTCAACAGATTACGCATGTATTGAAACGGATGGTTGTAGTGTGGAGGCAGGTAGCGAAAACGAAATTGAAGAAGAAACTGAAGCTATTGAGCCATATCGGTTTGAACCGTATGCAAGCGAAACCGACGAAAACGACACGACAGCCAGCGACACGGGAGAAAGCGAGAACGAATTTGGCGATCGCCTTCTAACCAACGATTGGTATGTGTTTGTTTGGCATTAAAGGAAACTAACAACTATGAACTAGGTTTACAGCATATGAAATACATTTGGCAACAACATGCACTTTGAGAGTGCAGACAGCCCAGTTTTCATCAATTAATATATTCTGTAGACAAACCCTCATTCGCTCGCAGATTTATTTGACTTTATCGTTGGAAATGCATCTCTTTTGAGTGTTGCAGGATATCCACACATTCTTGCCATCTGTCATTGCATAGCTTTCGTCGGTAAAGTGTGCGGAACAAACGTCCAATTTCTTGCCACTTTCGCATCTTTGGGCCACTGGTGCAACTTGAATCGGCCCTGTTTGTGTTGTTACACCCTCCGACAACACACCGACGAGGCATGATGTCTCCAAGGTACGGAAAACAGTCGAAAAAACGGAAAATAACAGAGCTGATTTGACTCGGTGTTTGTAATGTGTTTGAGAAAATGGCGGATTGCTTCCCGATGTGACGTCATCGCTCCGAGAGCGAATAATAGAAAGGCATTTAATTCGCCAAAATTCACCCATTTAGAGTTCGGAAACCGGTTAAAAAAATATATGGTATTTTTTCTGCAACATCAAGGTATATATTGACGCTTACATTGGTCTGGTGATAATGTTCCCCTTTAACTGTTCTATTTTTCCCAATGTGCTCATTTTGGTTTTTCCCCTTTTCGTACACTCACCTTTTGTTACCTCCATTTATACTTATGAGTACTATTTAATATACGTATGAGTACTATTTAACAGTAAAATAAATATTTAACTCACCATTTGTCTGCATCCTGGGATTCTTCTCAGCTTTCTTGTACATCAGATAACACCTTGTGAGTAGAGATGTTCTGATCAGTGTTTTTAGCTGCCCGATACGAATCATCCAAGAGTAAGATTGGCCGATATCAGTATAGACGTGTTAATTGTAAATGTAAATGTTTCTACTGTATCTATTTATAGTGAGTGCTATTGAACATTTAAAAACAACCCAATATTTAAACTAGTTCTTTATTATCTTCTATTACATGCAATTGTTTGATCAAAACAAAGTTGATAGTACACAATAACTAAACAAAGTCAACCTTATGTCTAGGGAATGTGTCCTGAGTTTCTAAATATTAACAAAAACAACAACAATTATTTTGAGAAGATACAAATCTTGACTTAATCATTTAAGTATCGCTCATACAGTATACTGACATTACCGATGGTATTGACACCACCAAATTCAGGATCAATACGCCCTTCTCTTAGGAGCCATGTACTTATGGCAGTGAAAAAACAATCGTTATATTATCCTCTCCCTAGACTCTTATAATTGCACCGTATTTTTCGGACTATAAGGCACACTTAAAATCCTTTAATTTTCTCAAAAATCGACAATGCGCCTTACAAACCGGTGCACCTAATGTACGGAATAATTCTGGTTGTGCTTACCGACCTCAAAGCTATTTCATTTTGTACATAGCGTAATGATAAGTGTGACCAGTAGATGGCAGTCACACAGAAGAGATACGTGTAGACTGCAAGATGAGTCCAGTAAACAACACCAAAACTTTGAATGTTCCATTGAGAATATAGAACATTACACACGCCGCTCAAAAATCTGTCAAAATATTTTAGTATGACTTTGGTAAGCTATGAAGCAACACTGCTTGATGGATTGTGGGAGCATTACGGCTTCCGTAGACAGATTAATTGTGCTTTTTATTATGGTGTGTGTATAAGTCAGTGGTTCTCAAACTTTTTTTGTCATCCCCCACTTTGGACAAGGGGGAGTTTTCAAGCCCCACCTGCCCCCATCGCCCCAACAGAGCGCTAATGCCAAGCTTTAACATTTTAAAATTTATTGAACATCAAGTTGTATACATTTGAACTCAATAACATAAAATAACATTAAGTTCAATAATAAATAAAATAACTGTGCAGCTGTGGTATAACTTGCATCAAGTTCAATAATAAATAAAATAACTGTGCAGCTGTGGTATAACTTGCATCAAGTTCAATAATAAATAAAATAACTTCCATCAAGTTCAATAATAAATAAAACAAAAGTATTATAACTTGCATCAAGTTCAATAATAAATCAAAAAAAGTGTTATAACTTGCATCACGTTCAATAATAAATCAAAAAAACTGTTATAACTTGCATCAAGTTCAATAATAAATAAAAAAAAGTGTTATAACTTGCATCACGTTCAATAATAAATCAAAAAAAGTGCTATAACTTGCATCAAGTTCAATAATAAATCAAATAAAAGTGTTATAACTTGCATCAAGTTCAATAATAAATCAAAAAAAGTGTTATAACTTGCATCAAGTTCAATAATAAATCAAAAAGTGTTATAACTTGCATCAAGTTCAATAATAAATCAAATAACTTGCATCAAGTTCAATAATAAATCAAAAAAAGTGTTATAACTTGCATCAAGTTCAATAATAAATAAAACAAAAGTGTTATAACTTGCATCAAGTTCAATAATAAATCACATAAGTGTTATAACTTGCATCAAGTTCAATAATACATCAAATAACTTGCATCAAGTTCAATAATAAATCAAAAAAAGTGTTATAACTTGCATCAAGTTCAATAATAAATCAACAAGTGTTATAACTTGCATCAAGTTCAATAATAAATCAAATAACTTGCATCAAGTTCAATAATAAATCAAAAAAAGTGTTATAACTTGCATCAAGTTCAATAATAAATAAAACAAAAGTGTTATAACTTGCATCAAGTTCAATAATAAATCACATAAGTGTTATAACTTGCATCAAGTTCAATCATACATCAAATAACTTGCATCAAGTTCAATAATAAGTCAAAAAAGTGTTATAACTTGCATCAAGTTCAATAATAAATTTAAAAAAAGTGTTATAACTTGCATCAAGTTCAATAATAAATCACAAAAGTGTTATAACTTGCATCAAGTTCAATAATAAATCAAAAAAAGTGTTATAACTTGCATCAAGTTCAATAATAAAAAAAACAAAAGTGTTATAACTTGCATCAAGTTCAATAATAAATCAAAAAAAGTGTTATAACGTGCATCAAGTTCAATAATAAATCAAATAACTTGCATCAAGTTCAATAATAAATACAATAAAAGTGCCTCTTTGCAAAAAAAAAAGGAGGAGCTATGCATTTGGCAAGACAGGGCAAGTGACAGCACTTTCCCCCAGGAGAGCCACCTTGCTTCACTGTGAAACTGCACGGCTGTATGATCAGCTCCCATTTCCTCACACAGTGCAGAGAACAGTCGCGCTTTCAGTGGTCGTGTTTTGATCAAATTTACCGCGCTCACAACATCTGTTAAAACCTCATTGAGTTCGGGGCTGAGCTGCCTTGACGCGAGTGCTTCCCGGTGAATGACACACTGTGTGCCCGTCAGATTTTTGTTTCTCTGCAGGCGCTTGCTCTGGCTCGACGACATTTGAGGTGCGAGTCACAAATGTATATATTTGTGTAATTGTGATCCACACATTAGCCTGCTACCCATCCGCGCAAAAGTTTTTCCGCTTAGCCCCGCCCCCATTAGTTACTGTTGCTATGTCTGTCAAACTTTCGCTCGTACCGAGAAATATAAAGCCTACAGTAAAAATAAGTACCGGTAATTTCCATTTATTTATATAGCGGATTTCACAGACAGAATCACAAAGTGATTTACAGTGTGTATAGAAAATGAAAGCATAGTAAAAAAATAATCTAAGAATATAATAATTAAAAAAAAAAATTCCTCGCGCCCCACCTGTCATGTCTCTATTCCCCACCAGTGGGGCGCGCCCCACACTTTGAGAAACGCTGGTATAAGTAGTGCAAAATGGCACCCATTAGCAGACATATTATCTGGCGTTATGCAAAAACAACTTTTCTTACCTTCTGGTACCTGCTGATCTGTATTTGGGATCTGTATAAGTCCTGAAAATGCGCGCGCGTCCGCCATTGTTGTCCGTGCCAACACCATAGTCGATAAGCTTTTTCTTTTTCTCTATCTTCTTGTCATGGGCCATTTATCCTCCGCTGTTGCCATTTCTAATATAAAGTATTGTAAAGTTCTAACTTATATCTGTCAGTAGACTCACTATGAAAGTGCTAAAACATACCGGTGTAGTGAGTTTACATTATTCACCCATGGAAATTTAGTTAATAGAGACTTCCAGTCGGACGGTTTTTCACAGGACACATTTCCGGCATTGTTGTTGCACTAGTGAGCCACGGATGAGGAGATGCTGCTCCGTTATTGATTTAGGTAAATTCTAAAAGTCATTAAAACAGTTATTTCAATCTTTTGACACTTCTTCCACACCCGTCCTTGCACGCTACACCGCTACAACAAAGATGACGGAGAAAAGACGCTGTCGAAGGTGAGCCACGTAAATAAGACCGCCCACAAAACGGCGCATCCTGAAGCGACGGTCAGAAGGCAACTTGAAGATGGTCTGTAAAACATATTCCATGCAACATTTTGACCAAAGAACCACCATTAAATGTTATGTAGACCACAAGGAAGTGTTTTACATTTAGAAAAAAATCATAATGTGACCCCTTTAATGCGCTTTATAATCCGGTGTGCCTTTTGTATGAAAATAGACCTGAATAGACCCGCTCATTGGCAGTGCACCTTACAATCCGATGCGCCCTATGGTCCGGAAAATACGGTACTTGTTAATTGCATGTTAATAACTGCATACTTTGTGTTGCAAAGCTGTTCCATCTGCTCTTCTTAAAGTTCACAAAACACATATTTGTTGGTGTTGTGTAAAGTTATCTTAGCAGTTAGCTAAGCTATCAGCATGCCTGCTCCTGTCTTGTTCTCGGTGTGTGACATGTTTGGCCTCGTCCTCCAGTTACAATAGTAATTGAAAATCCTACTTAAGCTACTAAGAAATGCAATTTATTTGCCGTAACAACACTGATTATTATTAACCTACGGAAGCGGCTCCACGCTGTGTTTGAAGATACAAATTTAGCTCCACCTAATATATAACATAATTATAGGAACTCGGAGGGTACACAGCAGAGCAAAAACCTCTGCCTAGGTAGAAAGACAGTTCAGTTCAGTTCAGTTTCAGTTAATTTGGAACATGCATACGATACAATGTAATGCATCACACAATTCCAGTTGTTCCATTACAGCACGTCCGAAAAGGAGTAGGAAGAAGCAGAGCTTATTTAATCCTACCCTTTTTCATACCATAGCAATTTTATCCAAGTTCCTTGTTCTCTGTAACAGAACAGTGAACAAATAAATAATATACCATAGTAAGCATACAAATATTAAATACATAAATAATATTTGTTTCAATAAAAAAAAAAAAAAAAAAAAAGGGTTCCAGATGTTCATCAGAATCTTGTTCTGTGTACTTTGTGAACACTTGTAGTTTGAACATTCTTTTAAACTGAATCATATTGGTGCTTTCTTTGATTTCTTTGCTTAATCCATTCCATAATTTAATTCCACATACTGATATGCTAAAGGTTTTAAGTGCTGTGCGAGCATACAAATGTTTTGAATTACATTTTTCACTAAGGTTATATTTGTCCTCTTCTGTTGAGAATAATTGTTGTACATTCTTGGGTAGCAGGTTATAGTTTTCTTTGTACATCATGTTAGCTGTTTGCAAATGCACCAAATCGTTGAATTTCAATAATTGTGATTTAATAAATAAAGGGTTTGTATGTTCTCTATATCCAACATTATGTATTATTCTAACTGATCTTTTTTGTAACACAGTTAGTGAATGAAGTGCACATGTGTAGTTGCTTCCCCATAATTCTGCACAATAACTGAGATATGGTGACACTAGCGAGCAGTAAAGAATATGAAGCGATTTTTGGTTTAGAACATGTTTTGTTTTATTCATTATTGATGTGTTTTGAAACACATTTGAAACACAGTGGTCTGAAAATCAACCTTGTTTACTTGTGTACATGCTATTTTTACATAACATTTTTTTTGTTTATTATTTTATGTATTTATTTATATATTGAGGGTGGTGGTTATCATTAATAACTAATAACTCAATAACATCTAATACGTGTGATTTGACCTAAATGGATTGTGTCTTTCTATTTATATCATGGCAATGTAATTATCTAATATAAAGTTTGTTTTTAGTGTCGGACATCACATGCAAGCATCCACACCAACGTGACTTGTGAGCATGTGCCAGTGACATGTCTTTACATATAATCTTTCACTCCTCTCCCCTTGATGTCCAGCGCCGAGGTCAGGATCAGAGAGAGATGAAAGCACAATTTAAATGAGCACCTCACTGCTGGAGCGCTGACTTTTGACCTCTGACCCTCAACCACACGACCCCACCCTCCAGCAGTTCCATGACTTGCAGCAAGGACAAAAGGAGAAAATGACCATCAGTGGGTCATGGGGAGCGCCATGAAGACCTCAGGAGTCTCAACAGGGGGTATGACGGCTCCCTTCCTGACTTGAATTCCTGATTTAAATGGATGAAAACTTGAGGAAACCACATGTTTTTTAATAAATAAAAGTTCTTATTATCCATTATTCAATTCAACACAATATAAGCAAAATTAGCTTAACTCAGTGTTTGCTCAGAATCGACATATTTGTTTCCATGTCTCCTTATCTGATAGGATGTATTATCTTTTTATTCATTCATTCTCATGCATTTGATGTCAATAAGTGTAAAAGTTTTTTTTTTTTAATTGTCTTGGAATATTATTACAATTATTATTATCATATTTCTAACATCAATTACCATCACTTTCTCATTCTAAAACTGGATTTGACGCAAAATGTTATTGCATACGTCTAAGGAGAAGCCTTATATACCTACATATATACATGTTACTAATTATTAATACAAATAATGATGATAATTATACAAAACAATTATCAAAAGGTTTATAATTGAATAGTAGCCTCTGAATCATATTAGAATTGTGAGGAATTATCACCCCTTATCTTCACACACAGTATTTTTTTATTTGCTAATATAAAGTATATTTGCTTATATTTTTTGTGTTTTTGAAGTTTTGTCCGTCAATTTTCTTTCTACATGCTATGTATATTCCATAAAAATAATTTATTTGGGATGAAATGACCTTACGGTGGCGTGCTATAGCACAACTTAATGCTTTGGCATGCGTTTGACAGCCTTATAATGTAGATAAAAAATGTTTAAAGGCCTACTGAAATACGATTTTCCTATTTAAACGGGGATAGCAGGTCCATTCTATGTGTCATACTTGATCATTTCGCGATATTACCATATTTTTGCTGAAAGGATTTAGTAGAGAACATCGACGATAAAGTTCGCAACTTTTGGTCGCTGATAAAAAAAAACTTGCCTGTACCGGAAGTAGCAGACGAGTAGCGTGACGTCACAGGTTGTGGAGCTCCTCACATCTGCCCATTGTTTACAATCATAGCCACCAGCAGCGAGAGCGATTCGGACCGAGAAAGCGACGATTTCCCCATTAATTTGAGCAAGGATGAAAGATTTGTGGATGAGGAAAGTGAGAGTGAAGGACTAGAGGGCAGTGGGAGCGATTCAGATAGGGAAGATGCTGTGAGAGGCGGGTGGGACCTGATATTCAGCTGGGAATGACTAAAACAGTAAATAAACACAAGACATATATATACTCTATTAGCCACAACACAACCAGGCTTATATTTAATATGGCACAAATTAATACCGCATAACAAACACCTCCCCCCTCCCATCCATATAACCCGCCAATACAACTCAAACACCTGCACAACACACTCAATCCCACAGCCCAAAGTACCGTTCACCTCCCCAAAGTTCATACAGCACATACATTTCCCCAAAGTCCCCAAAGTTACGTATGTGACATGCACATAGCGGCACGCACCTATGGGCAAGCGATCAAATGTTTGGAAGCCGCAGCTGCATGTGTACTCACGGTACCGTGTCTGTGTATCCAACTCAAAGTCCTCCTGGGAAGAGTCTCTGTTGTCCCAGTTCTCCACAGGCCAATGGTAAAGCTTGACTGTCATCGTCCGGGAATGTAAACAATGAAACACCGGCTGTGTTATCCGACACACCAGTCAAGGGGTGCATTCTACAGCGGGGGTGCGTTATCCAGCACAACACCTGCCTCAATACACCGCTTCCCACCTACAGCTTTCTTCTTTGCTGTCTCCATTGTTCATTGAACAAATTGCAAAAGATTCACCAACACAGATGTCCAGAATACTGTGGAATTTTGCAATGAAAACAGACGACTTAATAGCTGGCCACCATGCTGTCCCAAAATGTCCTCCACAATCCGTGACGTCACGCGCTGATGTCATCATACCGAGACGTTTTCAGCAGGATATTTTGCGCGAAATTTAAAATTGCACTTTAGCAAGCTAACCCGGCCGCATTAGCATGTGTTGCAATGTTAAGATTTCATCATTGATGTATAAACTATCAGACTGCGTGGTCGGTAGTAGTGGGTTTCAGTAGGCCTTTAACCATAAATTATTTACTGACAGGTACAGGTACTCCATTTAACATATACGTTGAGGGGGCTTCACAGGAATGCGGGTAACTAATATTCAAATATGCACCCACACACGCCGTGGTGGCTGCAAACACCAGCACATGTAGTGCACGCACGCTTCGTCCCGCATGTGCTCAATCATAGCTTCCTGTTTGGCCTCTGTGCTGCAGCGGCAGTGATGTCACAGATGAGGTCACTATTTAGGTCACCCACGGCGCCGATGCTCCCACGATAGCTGCAGGTAATTATGATGTCATTGACATTATGAATCAACGAACACATGCTCATGTATTTACAGGTCCAGCTGGGTTTCAAGCGTTTTATAACACCATGGCCACCAGAAGCAGCTGTAACTCAGAAAAAAATCCCTAAGAAAAACACTTAAACAATATAATATGTCTTGGTATATTTATTTGGTTATAGTGACAAAATTAAGGTATTTATGAAATATTTTACTCCTGCTTATCACTTCCAGCCAGAACCTCAATGACGTCATGCATGAAGGCAACACTGTGTGCGTTTGTTTACGTACAAGCAGAACCATTGGCGCCTGAAATGATGTATCATGCATGGCTAATGTCTCCACAGTGTAAAAAGATGGACCACTGTAAACATGTTGAGACAAGAGACAAGCTAATGTGTGGGTAGCGTACAACGCCAGTTTCCTGCAGACCACTTTGCACGTCAAATGCAACCAAACACTGAGGGCTACGTGGCGTCAACCCGACTGCAGCGAGCTGTTGCTTCTCCGATTTAACACAGAGTACATTTTATCAACAGTAAGACCATCAAGCATTTGAGTGGCACATTGGCTTGTTATACGCATGTTTTTCTGGGGGGGAAAAGTCTGAAAATACAGGTCGTCTTAAATGTCTCCAGTTATGAATGTAAACAAACAGGTGGCACAAAACAACTTCTCTCTCAGCGAATTATAGTTTTTCTTATTTTTACTTACACAATGACCTGGAAAGATGCAGCTGTGACAGTCGTTGTATTTGTTGGTCACAACATTAATTACCATGCTAACCCCCGATCACCCACTTCAATGGTCTTGTGATTTTCAACGAAACTGTTTTCAATCTGTTGCTGGTCTTTGCCTGGACAAAATAATGATAATAATGCCATTCTATTAGTACTCCTGGAGGTGGCAACAATCCTGTGTAGTGCTATTGGAAACCTGCTATTACTATCGATATTGAATCAGAAAAACAAACCATCACTGCAGCGCCATCAATCTGCACCATATCCAAGCAGAATTCAGCTTTCGTGCCAAAGTAACATCCACTCGGCAGATCTTTATCCATGAAAATATGGGTAAGCTGCCGAATGGTCTGCCCAACACATTTCGGTTTGTTCTTCTCTCCAGACTCTACAAACTGGATGAGCGAGCATTAGCCATGCATCACTGGGTTTTATGCAGCTCAATTTTTGTTTCATCTGACCACAGAACTTTCCTCCAGGAGCTCTTATCTGTGTCCATGTGATGTCAGATGAAACAAAAATTGTCCACAATACCCAGCAATATGTTTGGAAGAGAAAAGGTGAGGTCTTTAATCCCACAGAGCACCATACCTACCGTCAAGCATAGTGGTGGTAGTGTTATGTTCTGGGCCTGTTTTGATGCCAATGGGACTGGTGATTTACAAAGAGTAAATGGGACAATGAAAAAGGAGAATTCCCTCCAAATTCTTCAGGACAAGCTAAAATCCTCAGCCTGGATGTTGGCTCTTGAGTACAGTTGGGTGTTCCAACAGGACAATGACCCCAAACACATGTCAAAAGTGGTAAAGGGATGGCTAAATCAGGCTAGAATTAAGGTTTTAGAATGGCCTTCCCAAAGTCCTGACTTAAACATGCGGACAATCCTGAAGAAACAAGTCCATGTAAAAAAAAAAAACACATTTAGCTAAACTGCACCAATTTTGTCAAGAGGAGTGGTCAAAAATTCAACCAGAAGCTTGTGGATGGTTACCAAAAGTGCCTTATTGCAGTGAAACTTGCCAAGGGACATGTAACCAAATTTTACCATTGCTGTATATATATTTTTGACCCAGCAGATTTCGCCCCATTTTCAGTAGACCCATAATAAATTCATAAAAGAACCAAACTTTGTGAATGTTCTTTGTGACAAACAAGCATGTGCTCCAATCACTCTATCACAAAAAAATAAGAGTTGTAGAAAATATTGGAAACGCAAGACAGCCATGACATTATGTTCTTTACAAGTGTATGTAAACTTTTGACCACGACTGTATGTAGGTTGCTGTCAACTCTGATCTCTTCTTCTTCTGGTCCATCACTCCTTGTATTATGCAATGGATAAACAGCCCGAAGGAGAAACCACATTACCCCGGTTCCCAAGATAAATACTGCTCATTATCACAACATATTATTTCATAAAACTGCTGTTGTTGTTTGTAAGACATTCTTTTTTAAAATAATATTTCTTATCCATAAAGTTTTTTTTGTTTTTTTTTAAAGGTGTTTTGAAAAGTTAGTTGTCTATTTAATTGTCATATTTAGTGGTGTGTGAAATCACCATGTAAAAATTGCTGATGTCAATCACTAACACATATATGGAATTTTCAATGTAAATTAGTATCATGCATTTGTTTGAATGTATTTTTCCTATTCACAATGTCACAGAGAAATGATTGGTTATCATATGTAAGTAATTGACATGCTTAATTTAAAAGGCTCTGAAAAAGAACCCAACTGGAGTCTTTGTTGAGAACCTGTTATCTGTCTGCTATGCTAGCAAGTTGAAACCAAACAGAAGCAGGAGCATATACAGGTAAAAGCCAGTAAATTAGAATATTTTGAAAAACTTGATTTATTTCAGTAATTGCATTCAAAAGGTGTAACTTGTACATTATATTTATTCATTGCACACAGACTGATGCATTCAAATGTTTATTTCATTTAATTTTGATGATTTGAAGTGGCAAAAAATGAAAATCCAAAATTCCGTGTGTCACAAAATTAGAATATTGTGTAAGGCTAATACAAAAAAGGGATTTTTAGAAATGTTGGCCAACTGAAAAGTATGAAAATGAAAAATATGAGCATGTACAATACTCAATACTTGGTTGGAGCTCCTTTTGCCTCAATTACAGCTGGACTGCTGCTGAGTGGTCCAAAGTCATGTTTTCTGACGAAAGCAAATTTTGCATTTCCTTTGGAAATCGAGGTCCCAGAGTCTGGAGGAAGACAGGAGAGGCACAGGATCCACGTTGCCTGAAGTCTAGTGTAAAGTTTCCACCATCAGTGATGGTTTGGGGTGCCATGTCATCTGCTGGTGTCGGTCCACTCTGTTTCCTGAGATCGAGGGTCAACGCAGCCGTCTACCAGCAAGTTTTAGAGCACTTCATGCTTCCTGCTGCTGACCTGCTCTATGGAGATGGAGATTTCAAGTTCCAACAGGACTTGGCGCCTGCACACAGCGCAAAATCTACCGGTGCCTGTTTTACGGACCATGGTATTTATGTTCTAAATTGGCCCGCCAACTCCCCTGACCTTAGCCCCATTGAAAATCTGTGGGGTATTGTGAAAAGGAAGATGCAGAATGCCAGACCCAAAAACGCAGAAGAGTTTAAGGCCACTATAAGAGCAACCTGGGCTCTCATAACACCTGAGCAGTGCCAGAAACTCATCGACTCCATGCCACGCCGCATTAACGCAGTAATTGAGGCAAAAGGAGCTCCAACCAAGTATTGAGTATTGTACATGCTCATATTTTTCATTTTCATACTTTTCAGTTGGCCAACATTTCTAAAAATCCCTTTTTTGTATTAGCCTTACACAATATTCTAATTGTGTGACACACGGAATTTTGGATTTTCATTTGTTGCCACTTCAAATCATCAAAATTAAATGAAATAAACATTTGAATGCATCAGTCTGTGTGCAATGAATAAATATAATGTACAAGTTACACCTTTTGAATGCAATTACTGAAATAAATCAAGTTTTTCAAAATATTCTAATTTACTGGCTTTTACCTGTATATAGATAACCTTTACAGACAATTTATGTTGAAATCATTTTGAGTTTATATATTAAAACGTATTCTTTCGAAACGAGTCCTATAATGATTTTTTGTTTCTATTTTTAAAACATTTTGGTCGACATCAATCAATCATCAATCAATGTTTATTTATATAGCCCTAAATCAAGAGTGTCTCAAAGGTCTGCACAAGCCACAACTACATCAGATCCCAAATCAGAGCAAAGGAAAACTCAACCCAATGGGACAATGAGAAACCTTGGAGGGGACCGCAGATGTGGGGACCCCCCCCTGGGCGACCGATGCAATGGACGTCGACTGGATCTAGCATATTACTGTGAGAGTCCAGTCCATAGTGGATCTAACATAATAATGAGAGTCCAGTCCATAGTGGGGCCAGCAGGAGATCATCCCGAGCAGAGACAGGTCCCCAACTGATGCACAGTCTAGCGGTCCACCCCGGGTCCCGACTTTGGACAGCCAGCGCTTCATCCGTGGCCACTGAACATGTGCCCCCCCCCCCCCCCCCCCCCCCCTCCACGAAGGAGAGGGGGGCAGAGCAGAAAAGAAACGGCAGATCAACTGGTCTCAAAGGGGGGTCTATTTAAAGGCTAGAGTATACAAATGAGTTTTAAGATGGGACTTGATTTACATAACATGTATTAATGGTTTATTAGTCAAAATTTTGCATAGATTTTGCTGTAAAGAACTATCTTCAAGACAATTTTTGGCTGCCTTTAAAAAACGTTTTGAGAGGCAAAGTTGTGAGATGCAAATGAAGCCCTCTTTACCACGCCCCACTCCGCCGACAAGCCTTTCATCCTCTCCCAACCTTGTTTAGTACAGTAGTTGTTTTTTGTTTTGTTTTCTTAAGACTATGGAATGTGGACACTGGTGATTGTCACCAGCCAACTAATTTTGACTTGACTTTTACCACAACACAACATCCCTGTTACTATAGCAAGACCAGTACGTGGCTCACTGTGGTTTGTTGTCGGCTCAAGGAGATGGCGATGCACGGGACAGAAAGTAAGAAAGCTTGACTGCAAATTTGATACTATACTAAGGTTAAACTTCTACCAAGTCTTTATCCCTCCAATGCTAAATCCTGGACACGTACAGTACATGTGTATAATGACAATAAAATGATGTTCTGCGTTAATATGTTTATTGCACCGTTGCTTTAAACCTTTGTAAACAATAGAGGCTTGAGCCGGCTATACAGTTAGCTATGCTACAGGCTACATTATCATTGGTGAGGCTCACAAACGTATTAACGGATTATAACACTAACTGGTCCATTGCCAAAAACAGTAGGCACTAGAGATGCGCGGTTTGCGGGCACAACCGCGGAGTCCGCGGATTATCCGCGGATCGGGCGGATGGAATTAAAAAAAAAAAGATTTTATCCGCGCGCGGGTCGGGTCGGGCGGATTACCGTATTTTCCGCACTATAAGGCGCACCTAAAAACCACAAATTTTCTCAAAAGCTGACAGTGCGCCTTATAACCCGGTGCGCTTTATATATGGATAAATATTAAGATTCATTTTCATAAAGTTTCGGTCTCGTAACTACGGTAAACAGCCGCCATCTTTTTTCCCGGTAGAACAGGAAGCGCTTCTTCTTCTACGCAAGCAACCGCCAAGGTAAGCACCCGCCCCCATAGAACAGGAAGCGCTTCTTCTTCTACTGTAAGCAACCACCCGCCCGTGTAGAAGAAGAAAAAGCGCGCGGATATTACCGTACGGTACGTTTCATTTCCTTTGTGGCTCCTACTAAACGACAGGGATCCGGTTCATGAAAAGACGCAATCTCTCCATCCGCACACGGATTACTATTTCACAGCAACTGATATTCCTGTGAACCGCACTGTGGATACAACGGGAGCACGTACGGTGAATATTCGCACCACAGGGAATGAGAAGTCATCCTTCACTTTGGTTCTAGCTTGCCATGCTAATGGCCAGAAACTTCCACCCATGGTGATATTCAAAAGGAAGACCTTGCCAAAAGAGACCTTTCCAGCCGGCGTCATCATAAAAGCTAACTCGAAGGGATGGATGAAGAAAAGATGAGCGAGTGGTTAAGGTAAGTTTAAGTTTACGCGAAGAGGCCGGGTGGCTTTTTTCACGCAGCTTCGTCCATGTTGATATACGATTCCATGCGCGCCCACATCACGCTGGTTTTAATATATTATTAAAGTTTGACTGACCTATTTGACTGTTTTTTTGACATTCCTTTAGCGCAGTTAGATGCGGCTTACAACATGGGGCCGCTTATAGGTGGACAAAGTTTTGAAATATGCCATTCATTGAAGGCGCGGCTTATAACCCAGGGCGCCTTATGGTGCGGAAAATATGGTAATTAGATTTTTTTTTATTTTTTTTGCGGGTGGCAGTTAAACCAATTCGGAAATATATATACATAGTTAAATGTTGTTACCCACATACGAAAAACGAGCAGGCACCTGCTGCATATGCCACAACAGAAGAAAAAAAAAGAAAAGAGATGGACACTTTTACGGAGCGGAGAAGGGACGCCTCGCCGGGGTCCGGGACCGAGGCCCCTTCCCCCGAGAGGGCCCCACCGGGAGCCGTAGCTGAGGCGATCCGCGAGAAGGGCCCGACGCACGTCCAGGGTCACTACCGCGCCCACCGCACCGACACCCCGCCTCGTCCGCCTTCGCCGCGGCCGGCGTCACGCGCAGCAGGTAAGCAGCTTACCTGCCCGCCACCCCCGTGGCCGGGGGCTCGTAACAGGGGTCACTCCGCGTGCAGTGCGCTCACGAAAGGGGTGGGGCTCACCCTGGTTGATATAGAGAGCAGGACGGTGGCCATGGAAGTCGGAACCCGCTAAGGAGTGTCTAACAACCCACCTGCCGAATCAACTAGCCCTGAAAACGGATGGTGCTGGAGCGTGGGGCCATACCTGGCCGTCGCCGGCAGCGAGACGCGTTTGGAGGTGCGCTCAGCGCGGCTCCCATATGATTGCGCACTGGTGTGCGTCTGGGTCGTGACAGCGTGGCACGCGAAAGTCTGTGCTGCATTGGATCAGTCTCCTTTCTTTAACAGGCAAAAGCTTTATAACCTCACCATACCTGCCAACTTTTGAAATCAGAAAAACCTAGTAGCCAGGGTCCAAGGGCCGCAGGCCCCGGTAGGTCCAGGACAAAGTCCTGGTGGAGGGTTCAGGGCTTCGCCCCTCGACGCAAAATGATTATTAGCATTCAGACAGGTTAAAATGTTGCTGAAACCATCACTTTTCTATCAGTCACAGTGACTTTTCAAAACAAAAATATTACAGTAAAAATCATATGCTGATTGGCATGTTTATTCTGTAAGCTAACTTCAATAGTTTGAAATTATTTTGACAGTTAATGCCAGTTATCCTGTCAACCTTTCACAAGACTTCAATTTGTTAATTGAAAGTATAAACAGTATAAACACTTTTTACAGTAAACAAATGGTAAAACAGTACTAAACAATTCCATAAAAAAAAAAATTGGTGTCATTATTAACTTTCTGTCCAAGCTTGTATAATCTACTGCCTTGTTCAATTGTAAAAAATATTCTGTGCCTAAAATTCACAGCTAACTTCATTAAAATTAATAGTCCTGTCAATAGCATGGAATTACAATTCAAATGTAGTTTTTTTGTAAGCCTTTCAAAAGAATTCCAAATATGAAAAATTAATGAAAATTAATTTAAGCCATCAGACACTTTAAAAGTGGCACATCACATCTCTAATGTAATCATTTGAACTTTTCAACAGAAATAGCACTGCAAAAATATTAAGGACATACTTCTGTATTTTGGTAGTTATGCTGTCAACATTTAACAATATTTCTTCAACTTGGACTTGAAAGCATAAATAGTATAAACACTTTTAACAGGATGTCGTGCTGTGAAATACAGCCGACAGGATTGCGCACCAAACACGAAGCAAGGCCAATTAAAGCGCATGCATGGTGCAGGAGAACAAAGGACTTCTTTCATTTAAGGTTTGTGATAAACCATCAAACTCATTCGTTAAAAGGACTCTATAGTAATATAAAGCGAATTTTTCTGGACATTATCATGCAAGAAAAGTTTATTTTTGGGACCGCAATCACCGCGTAATGATTTTTAAAGGTTGCATTACAAACATTTAACTGTCCCATGTGATCAGCCAGTGCGATTGGAAATCCATGCTCAATTATTGCCTCCGTAAATAAAACTTCGGGCGGGTGCGGGCGGATGGCGGGCGGGTGCAGTTCTGATCAAACGTTACATCGGGTGGATGGCGGATGGTTGACGACTTTCTGACGCGGTTGCGGATGAAATAAATTGCCTATCCGCGCATCTCTAGTAGGCACTGATCCAAGTCAAAGTAGTTTTTAGGAAAGCTGGAGGACAGTGACACTATTGTCTTACGTTAGAAGGCTAAGTTAGCTACATAACAGCTCGAACTTGTATTGCTAACGTATTTGTGGAAGTCGCCTTCCAGTGGGTCCTCCAGACCACCAAGCATTTCCCTGCGAGCCCGTTTCATGGTGCAATACAGTTTTATTTTTTAAATAAAAGGCTGTCGGTTGCTTTCCAGCAATTGTCTTTTTGGCTTTGACAGGCACGCTCTCACTCCCACAACCTCTTCTACGCGGCTGCTGCTTAAACAGAGCGACAGGTGATTAGATAATAAGGCCCACCTGAGCCATCTACGCACCTGTCGCTGACTTCCAGGCCGGTCCTGGCACACCCCGCTTTGCTGCAGGCCCGCAGGCCACGCCCCCCCCATCCACAGTATTATTCAAATATTTCCAACATACTGTTATTACTTACCACTTCATTGTCTCATTGCCATATATTGTAAGCACCGAGAACGCCATTAAAAGTATTTTCTTTTTTTTAAATATTTTTTGTGAAGGTCTGTGGGTGATGCCGGACTAATCTTTGTACACACTCTGAGTGACTTCCTGGCAGTTGAAGGCACTTGACCATGAATCAGAAAACTTAAAATTAAGACACTTTCTTACTTCAGATAAGGCTGAAAGTTTGTTTAGTGACTTGTGCTAGTTAAAGCAAACAAACACCGCTCCTTGCTCTTATTAAAGTGCAATTCCCCTTTAAAACAAATGTAATGAATCTAATGCACCAGGATATACTGTATTGTTATCCAAAAAGGTATATTTTTGGATTTTCTTTTCTCAACATCTTTTTTTTGGTGAAAAAAACAACACAAAACTAAAAGTAACCTTTTTGACCTACTCAGTGGCCTAGTGGTTAGAGTGTCCGTCCTGAGATCGGTAGGTTGGGAGTTCAAACCCCGGCCGAGTCATACCAAAGACTATAAAAAATGGGACCCATTACCTCCCTGCTTGGCACTCAGCATCAAGGGTTGGAATTGGGGGTTAAATCACCAAAATGATTCCCGGGCGCAGCCACCGCTGCTGCCCACTGCTCCCCTCACCTCCCAGGGGGTGATCAAGGGTGATGGGTCAAATGCAGAGAATAATTTCGCCACACCTAGTGCGTGTGTGACAATCATTGGTACTTTAACTTTAACTTTAACTTTAACTTTGGTTGGCGTCGAAGACGCGAGACCACCAGTGTGCATACAGTGCACTAGTCTGGCATGGTGGCAATTTTGTCACCGGCTATAGCAGCGTGTCCTCTGTGTGGCCGAGCGCGACTTCAATGTAATCACGCTCCAATCTCAAAGTAATTGACTTTACATTAAGCTACCCCACAGTGCAACCTAATTGGCCACAGGAGGCCTAAGACTGTACGTGTGCGTGCGCGTATGCACTTGTATGACATCATGGTAAAAACACAGATTAGGCTTTTTAATGAGCGTAAAGCGCAGTGGAAGTCAATGCGTGTTGGTGTGCGTGGAGGATTGCGACAAGGAAACGTTTGTTTGCCTGGTCAGTTATAACACACACACACACACACACACACACACACACACACTACCTGCTACAGCTGCATAAGTCTCCGACTTGCACACCAATGACCATTTTCCCTCAAATACTGTGTGTAAATAATAGGTGTTTATTTTTATGTAACTGCAGAGAATACGAGACTGAATTAGTAAGGCGTTAATTTCATTAATTTAATTGTCACTACACGATCGGTCCGCACCTGCACTACGTCACTTCCTTCACTCGCAGTGTTCATTACTAAGCTTCTGTGATGCCACATGATGATTTAATGTTTTATTTTTTTTATATAAAAAGAAAATTATGCAAAACAGAAACAAGGATAAGACTAAATAATAAAGTATTTGTAAATACTAATCTAGTATTTATTAAAGCCTATTTCCGACATAAATATTTATAAACCCAGTTTTAAATGTTTTACTCATTATTAATAAGCTTTTTATTTAAGGATTAGTAAAAAAAATATTCATCACATCATCTTTCCGACATGAATACTTATTCGTATACAGTTTATAAACACAGTTAAAAATATTTTACTCATTAATAAATAGACATACTGTATCCATACAATACTTAATGATTGCAATGTTATACTTTGGTTGTCAATTTTGTATTTTGCCATGTTTACGGTTGTGTTTTCTCGTGTGCAGGACAGGTGCAGTTACAACATATTTATCAATATAAGTTGCAATATATTGTAGTATGTAGTATATCATTTTGTGTTTTCTTTCCTCGTTTGTCAAGCCAGTGCGGACGTGCCACGTGCTTGTCAGTACAACGCACTCATGATAGAACTGATAATATAAATGCACTTAAATGATAAAATAATAAAGGGAAATGTAATTTGAATAACTTTGTTATGTACTTAATAATACTTATTAAGTAATGCCATATGGTCCGTGTACCTTCCGTTCATTCTATTTCGAATTCTTAAATGCAAATCAAAAAACATATTTTGGGCCAATTTTTTCCATTTTAATTTCTGAAACAAAAGTTGGACAACTATTTAATGACACTTTTTTTAAAACAACAATATGACTCCTGCTGAACAAAGATGTTACCTTTATGCTAAAAACATGGTAAACGCAAAGGGAAAGCTAAAATACCGCTTCCAATTCAATTTGTCATCACACAGATAACCACGCATTTTTGAATTCTGGATTAACATTAATTAGATTTTTGTGTTTTTCTGGAAAAATAAAAATCCCTAAAAAGGAGAACGGCACAACATCCAAATGTATGGCAATATTTGATTGAAAATCAACCCTTTTTTGTTTGTTTTAAAATCTGCCATACATAATAAAAATCGAAAAATGGCCCAAATTTTGATTTTTGATTTGCATTTCAGAATTTGAACCAGAATAAACGGAAGGTACACAGACCCTATATATTATATTTTCTATACTTTTTTTATAAACTGCACACTAAGCAGTATTCGTGAAGTCAGTATTTATTAATGTTGGTGTACAGTTATTATAAAGTGTTACCGAAGAAAAAAAAAAAGATAAAAACGAACAAAATTATAGATATAACAAATCCCAACCTAATTACTACGAATTTTTTGCGCTAAATGAGGCATCTCCTCCTAACTATACGAATGCGCATATTGCCCGTCCCCTTAAAAGGGGTGGGGGGGTCGCACTAATATACAATGAAAACTTTAACCTTACCCCTAACCTAAATAATAAATACAAATCGTTTGAGGTGCTTACTATGAGGTCTGTCGCACCGCTGCCTCTCGATATGGCTGTTATCTACCGCCCCCCAGGGCCCTACTCGGACTTTATTAATGAATTCTCAGAGTTCGTTGCTGATCTAGTGACGCACGCAGACAATATAATCATAATGGGGGACTTTAATATCCATATGAATACCCCATCGGACCCTCAGTGCGTGGCGCTCCAGACTATAATTGATAGCTGTGGTCTTACACAAATAATAAATGAACCTACGCATCGCAACGGCAATACGATAGATCTAGTGCTGGTCAGGGGTGTCACCACCTCCAAAGTTATGGTACTCCCGTATACTAAAGTAATGTCCGATCATTACCTTATAAAATTCGAAGTTCTGACTCATTGTCAACAAACTAATAATAATAATAACTGCTATAGCAGCCGCAACATTAATGCCGCCACAACGATGACTCTTGCTGACCTACTGCCTTCGGTAATGGCACCATTCCCAAATTATGTCGGCTCTATTGATAACCTCACTAACAACTTTGACAATGCCCTGCGCAAAACCATTGATAGTATAGCACCGCTAAAACAAAAAAGGGCCCCTAAAAGGCGCACCCCATGGTTTACAGAGGAAACCAGAGCTCATAAATTATCATGTAGAAAGTTGGAACGCAAATGGCGCACGACCAAGCTTGAGGTTTTCCATCAAGCATGGAGTGATAGTTTAATATCGTATAAACGCATGCTTACCTTAGCTAAAGCTAAATATTACTCAAATCTCATCCGCCTCAACAAAAACGACCCTAAATTTTTGTTTAGTACAGTAGCATCGCTAACCCAACAAGGGACTCCTCCCAATAGCTCCACCCACTCGGCAGATGACTTTATGAATTTCTTTAATAAGAAAATTGAACTCATTAGAAAGGAGATTAAAGACAACGCATCCCAGCTACAACTGGGTTCTATGAACACAGATACAACTGTATCTACGACGGATACTGCAATACAAAATAGTCTCTCTCTTTTTGATGAAATAACATTAGAGGAACTATTACAGCGTGTAAGTGGGATAAAACAAACAACATGTTTACTTGACCCACTTCCTGGGAAACTTATCAAGGAGCTTTTTGTATTATTAGGTCCATCAGTGCTAAATATTATAAACTTATCACTTTCCTCTGGCACTGTTCCCCTAGCATTCAAGAAAGCGGTTATTCATCCTCTGCTCAAAAGACCTAACCTTGATCCTGACCTCATGGTAAACTACCGACCGGTGTCCCACCTTCCCTTTATTTCGAAAATCCTCGAAAAAATTGTCGCACAGCAGCTAAATGAACACTTAGTGTCTAACAATCTCTGTGAACCTTTTCAATCCGGTTTCAGGGCAAATCACTCTACGGAGACAGCCCTCGCAAAAATGACTAATGATCTACTGCTAACGATGGATTCTGATGCGTCATCTATGTTGCTGCTTCTTGATCTTAGCGCTGCTTTCGATACCGTCGATCATAATATTTTATTAGAGCGTATCAAAACACGTATTGGTATGTCAGACTTAGCTTTGTCGTGGTTTAACTCTTATCTTACTGACAGGATGCAATGCGTCTCCCATAATAATGTGACCTCGGACTATGTTAAGGTAACGTGCGGAGTTCCTCAGGGTTCGGTTCTTGGCCCTGCACTCTTTAGTATTTACATGCTGCCGCTAGGCGACATCATACGCAAATACGGTGTTAGCTTTCATTGTTATGCTGATGACACCCAACTCTACATGCCCCTAAAGCTGACCAACACGCCGGATTGTAGTCAGCTGGAGGCGTGTCTTAATGAAATTAAACAATGGATGTCCGCTAACTTCTTGCAACTCAACGCCAAGAAAACGGAAATGCTGATTATCGGTCCTGCTAAACACCGACATTTATTTAATAATACCACCTTAACATTTGACAACCAAACAATTACACAAGGCGAATCAGTAAAGAATCTGGGTATTATCTTCGACCCAACTCTCTCGTTTGAATCACACATTAAGAGTGTTACTAAAACGGCCTTCTTTCATCTCCGTAATATCGCTAAAATTCGTTCTATTTTATCCACTAGCGACGCTGAGATCATTATTCATGCGTTCGTTACGTCTCGTCTCGACTACTGTAACGTATTATTTTCGGGTCTCCCTATGTCTAGCATTAAAAAATTACAGTTGGTACAAAATGCGGCTGCTAGACTTTTGACAAGAACAAGAAAGTTTGATCATATTACGCCTATACTGGCTCACCTGCACTGGCTTCCTGTGCACTTAAGATGTGACTTTAAGGTTTTACTACTTACGTATAAAATACTACACGGTCTAGCTCCGTCCTATCTTGTCGATTGCATTGTACCATATGTCCCGGCAAGAAATCTGCGTTCAAAGAACTCCGGCTTATTAGTGATTCCCAGAGCCCAAAAAAAGTCTGCGGGCTATAGAGCGTTTTCTATTCGGGCTCCAGTACTATGGAATGCCCTCCCGGTAACAATTAGAGATGCTACCTCAGTAGAAGCATTTAAGTCCCATCTTAAAACTCATTTGTATACTCTAGCCTTTAAATAGCCCCCCTGTTAGACCAGTTGATCTGCCGTTTCTTTTCTTTTCTCCTCTGCTCCCCTTTTCCTTGAGGGGGGGGGGGCACAGGCCCGGTGGCCATGGATGAAGTGCTGGCTGTCCAGAGTCGGGACCCGGGGTGGACCGCTCGCCTGTGCATCGGCTGGGAACATCTCTGCGCTGCTGACCCGTCTCCGCTCGGGATGGTGTCCTGCTGGCCCCACTATGGACTGGACTCTTACTATTATGTTGGATCCACTATGGACTGGACTCTCACAATATTATGTCAGACCCACTCGACATCCATTGCTTTCGGTCTCCCCTAGAGGGGGGGGGTTACCCACATATGCGGTCCTCTCCAAGGTTTCTCATAGTCATTCACATCGACGTCCCACTGGGGTGAGTTTTTCCTTGCCCGTATGTGGGCTTTGTACCGAGGATGTCGTTGTGGCTTGTGCAGCCCTTTGAGACACTTGTGATTTAGGGCTATATAAATAAAGATTGATTGATTGATTGATTGATACTACAAGTCATTTTTTTTAATTTAATCTGCATTTGTCAAACTGGGCCCTTCTCTTTAATCTATATAAGCAGGCTAACACAAAAAGTATTATTTGCAATTGGCAGTATTGTGAATTGATATATTTCATGTACATAAAGTTGTAAAAAAGATTGTTTTGATTGCTTTGTCATTTGTTCAATTTAAGGCTGCCGAGCAGCTGTAGACGACGCGTAGCGAAAATTGATTGTTACCGTGGTGACTGTGACTGTTTTAAGACTGTTTGCTTAATTTATATAGTTTGTTCTGCATGTCATTTCCTATATTACATTGTCACTGACATAAAGATTATTCAAATAAAGAGTGTCCGCCCTGAGATCGGTAGGTTGGGAGTTCAAACCCCGGCCGAGTCATACCAAAGACTATAAAAATAGGACCCATTACCTCCCTGCTTGGTCACCTTAAAAGCAAAAATTATACATTCATGAAAAAAAACTACAACACATTAGTAAACATTAAATTAAGATATAATAATACAATCCTGCAAATATAAGATGAATGCATGTATAGATTGTAAATGTAGTTTTTTTTCGGATATATATATATATATATATATATATATATATATATATATATATATATATATATATTTTTTTTTTTTTTTAATATTTTTATTTTGATTTTATTTGTTTATTTATTTATATTTTTTTTTTCCATTAGTAACTAGGGATGTATACCGTTAGGATTTTATTGGTACTGATACCAATATTGATACCGGTGTCCATCGGTACTCTTATTGGTACTATTGGTGTAAATAAAAATGTGAAAAAATATATTTTTTACTACCATTTTTTTAGCACAGGAGATTGTACACCACACACATCATATAGCATCTCACAGCAGGGAAGTCTTTTATCAAGACCCGCTTTTTCAGTCTCAAACAAGTGCGAGGTGCAATGCTTTATGTCATCATCTTGTAAAGTAAATAGCGTCTACTTCAAACTAACACCAACGCTTTATTAGCATGTGTGGCTTTGAGGGAATTTTAGTTTAGTTTAGTCTTTATTTGAAGGGACAATGCACAGAAACATCAAGCTCAAAGACAGATATGTTCTGCACCAGATTATAGCTAAATAGCTATTTTCCATCTGTAGTCCCTGGCTACCTAAATTAAAGAGATACAAAAAACATGCAACAACATTATACTATAGCATGTAATTAAATGAAGAAAAGTCATAAAATGCCCTTTCATTGACACATACCTATTATATTTTAATGAGGAAAAACTAGTTGCATACTTTTGTGTGGTGTTGCTTCCTTATTTGTGATTTATTCCAAGCTGAGACAGTGTATCATAATTAAAGTTAAAAGTTAAAGTACCAATGATTGTCACACACACACTAGGTGTGGCGAAATTATTCTCTGCATGTGACCCATCACCCTTGATGACCCCCTGGGAGGTGAGGGGAGCAGTGGGCAGCAGCGGTGGCCGCTCCCGGGAATCATTTTTGGTGATTTTACCTCCAATTCCAGCTGTTGATGCTAAGTGCCAAGCAGGGAGGTAATGGGTCCCATTTTATAGTCTTTGGTATGACTCGGCCGGGGTTTGAACTCACAACCTACCGATCTCAGGGCGGACACTCTAACCACTAGGCCACTGAGTACGACGATCAGCTGGATAAAATAAAGATACCGACAGCAGACAGTCCAGAATCTTAACAATCTTGTTGCACTGACACAATTAGGTATAAATACCAAAAAATACATCTAAATTAGTAACATGCAAGGATCATAGTTGTTGATGTTTTTTGTAACATATTGATTATTGTACAATTGCTGTGTCCTTTCCATCCATGCGCATGTGTGACAGTGTGTTCAATGTGTATACCTGTGTCATGCAGGAGATCTGGCAGCCATCCGACTTAGGACATTTGACCTTGGAGAGGTCGTTTTTTTCTCTCTCTCTTGCCACAAGATTTTTTTATTTTTTTTCAGACCCTCTCTCCTTTTCCCCTAGCACGGGCTAAATGGCTCAAAAAGGGTGGAAAGCAAAATATTTTCTTAAGTCTCCTGGACGCCAGGTCGCATAAAAGGTTCCAAAGCCGTTTGCATCAAACCTCGACCGTCAAAGCCACAAATGCTGTTTTTCTAGCCGTAAAACTCACCCCCCCCCCCCATCTCCCCCTCTGCCTGAAAAAGGTGGAGGAGGGGTGGAAGAAAAAGATTTCCATTCAGTCGATTCTTATAAATTTAAATGAACTTAAATAATTGGTTTACTCCCCAAAGGAAAACACCGAGTTAAACATATGAAGTGTCTGTGCTTTGTTAAGACAAATAATGACAGCTTGCTTGATCGGTATGTTTGATTTAGCGCTGTAATCACAGTCAAAAATAAACATGCAATTAAAGCAACAATATTGAGCAAATCTACCTTAAATCAAGTTTATAGAGCAAATGATTGCACACATGACTGTAATGAGGTGAATAAACAATTTAGTATTGTTATGACAACTATTTTCTGGTATTTTGACGATGCATTAGTACTAGCTTGATTACACTTTTTTTTGGTAAACATACATGTCCCCCCTTCTACACAATTATAAATATGTCCTATTTACATTTTTACTACGGGTGTCAAAAAAAACCTAAACCATTTTTAGATTAATCACGATTCCTATTTTGGATTCTTAATTGATTAAAAAAAACAAAAAAAAACACAAATCTATTTTTATCTATGTATTCCAGTCTGTCCTGTCCAGCCACTCAGGCAAATCAAATAGTTGATGTAGATGCTCATATCTGCTGTACAGATTTACTTAAGAAAAGAGAAGTGTTCGATACTTGTCTTGTTGCCTTATGTGTATTTGACTTTATTAAATATTTGGGAAGCATTTTAATAAACAAAACCAGTTTTCTTTTAAGTTATATAGAAATGAATCAGTTGTTTATCTATTTCATGGAGGAATGTAGGTAATCATAGAACTGGCATCCGATGTTATTAAAACATTTTTTAGAATCAATTCTGAATTGAATCATTACCCCCAAGAATCGAATCGAATAGTGTGGTGCCCAAAGTTTCACAGCCCTTTTTTTTACTATTTTTACTATTTAATAAAATGAATAAAAAATTAATAAAATATTTAGTTGTGGCCTAAGATTTACGCACATATACGTTGAACTGATGCTTTTTGACTACCAGCTTTTTGTAAAATATATATTTATTTTAAGCTTCTCCGGTTCCATCATGTACAGTCAGTCGTCCATCATTTCACACGCAAAAAGTCAAAGACGAAGCAAAACATGTCATGAACCAATCAATTGAATTAAAGTGTTGCATCATTCATATAGTTAACAATATTTTTCTTGAAAATTCATGATTCAAAATTCAAGTCTTGTAAATAATTGGACCCCTTCAGAGGGTCACTTCTTATGCAGTATATTTGGTTAGTACTTTTTTTAAAAACATTTTATTAGCCTGACCTCAGCATAAGGTTTACATGTAAAATAAATAATCTACGTGATTAACACATGGTTCCATATCATTTTACATTGTTGTAAACTGTAAGTAGGTGATACATATCAATTCAATACGATTAAAATCAAGAGTACGATTACTAATTATGTGTTAAAATTTTAGTGGGCCCCTCTGTAGTGGAAAAGTCGGGCCCCGTAGTCAAAAAGGCTAAGAGCCCCTGGTCTACATAACATGTAATTGTGAATTTTTGGTCAAAATGTTGCATGGAGTAGGTTTTACTGACCATCTTCAAGTTGCTTTCTGACCGTCTCTTCAAGAAACGCCGTTTTGTGGGCCGTCTTATTTACGTCCACGTTGATTGCGTCTTCTCGTGTTTTTAGCGATTTCATAGCGAGTCTATTGACAGGTATAAGTTAGAACTGTACGTTACTTTGTATTAGCAATAGCAACAGCAAAGGATTCTTCAGATGAGACTGGAGGTTTGAATAGTGTCCTGTGTCGGCTAATGCAACCAATGACTGAGCATTTTCGTTTGTGTCGTATTTTGGCCATTTTATCGTCTAAACTACAGATACTTGTGCATAAATTAAAAGTGGCAGTTGCGTGCAAGGCAGTCCATTTATACAATATATGGATGATTCTCTGACTGTGTGCCCAATTTGTGACGTTCCAAAGAGAGCGTTTGAAAGGAAGTAGGAAGGAAGGCAATATTGTTTTTATAAATATCTCCACAATGCCTCCAGGCTTTGATTTAAAAATGTTAAAGACTTATATAGATCCCAAATGCACAACAGCAGATAAAAATGGATAAGAAAAATTGGTTTTGCATGATAGGGCCTCTTTAACATAGCTTATTTTCCGGACTATAAAGCGCACTTAAAATATTTTTTTTTCTCTCAAAACTCGACAGTGCGCCTAATAACCCGGTGAGCTTACCCACCTCGAAGCAATTTTATTTGGTACATGGTGTAATGATAAGTGTGACCAGTAGATGGCAGTCAAACATAACAAATAAGTGTAGGCTGCACCGTTTGATGTGCTTCAACATACGAGTATTATTAAAGTGTGTGTATAAGACATATTATCTGGCTTTTTGTTTCGCAATATTATGCAAAAGCAACTTTTCTTACCTTCTGGTACCTGCTGATGTGTATTTGGGATCTGCATAAATCCAGAAAAATTGCGCGCGTCCACCATTGTAGTCTGTACCGACGCTGTAGTCGATAAGCTTCTTCTTTTTCTCTATCTTCTTGTTATGTGACAATCATTTTCCGCTGTTGCCATTTTTAATATAAAGTAGCATAAAGTTCTCACTTATATCTGTCAGTAAACTCGCCATGAAAGCGCTAAAACCTACCGGTGTAGTGAGTTTACATTATTCACCCAAGGAACTTTAGTTATTAGAGTTCCGGTCGGACGGTTTTCCACAGGATACATTTCCTGCGTTGTTGTTTCCGGATGAGGAGATGCTGCTCCGTTATTGATTTAAGTAAAGTCTTAATGTCATTAAATCAGTTAGCTCCATCTTTTCACACTTCTTCCACTCCCATTCTTGCACGCTACACCGCTACAAAAAAACATAATCTATGCAACATTTTGACCAAAGAACCACCATTACATGTTGTGTAGACCACAAGGAAGTGTTTTCAATTTAGAAAAAAAAAATAATAATATGACTCCTTTAATGCGCCCTATAATCCGGTGCCCCTAATATATGAAAACAATTCATCGGCAGTGCCCTTATAATCCGGTGTGCCCTATGGCCCGGAAAATACGGTATACGATACAGAGTCATCTATAAGGCGACACTGGCAGATAAACCCTTCTGATTGACAATCAGGGACAGGTGAGCCTCCTAATTTCCAACAAGAAACAGGTGAAGAGACCAGTGCTCTGAAGGTAAAATCACTGCAGGACATACATGAATAGGCTACTGGGCAGTAATAATACCAATTACAGGAAAATAATTAAAAAGTCCGCAACAGTCATGACAGATCTTGACAAAAATGGTCTTATAACAAAAAGTTTAAATTAAGCTAATCCTTTCTTATTTTTTGTCGGGACCACAGTACCGAAGCATGAACGCAATCTTAAAGGTTCGGCCAGTTGGCAAAAAAACACGAGTTTCGATGCAAATTTTCAGATGAAGGTGACAAATTAAGCAAAATCATTGCACAACTGACAAACAGCTAAAAAAATACAATGTTTTTGGAAAAGAGCAATTTACCTACTATTTCGCTGATTTAAAAAAAAAAAAACTGGCATTATAAAAGAAGGGGTTGACTTCTATTCAGGGTCGTCTTGTATTTGGGTTGATACAGCATATTGTAGGGGGTAAAAACTTCAAGTAATAATCAATAAAATAAACCGATGAGAATTCTGTCTTTTGTTGAGAGTTTTAAACAAAACCATAAAAAAAATCCAATCATCATACATGGAGATGTTTTTGCCAGGACCACAGTACCAAAGTATGAACGCAATCTTAAAGGTTCGGCCAGTTGGCAAAAAAACACGAGTTTTGATGCAAATTTTTAGATGAAGGTGATACATTAAGCACAATCATTGCACAACTGACAAGCAGCTAAATAATACAATATTTAAAAAAAAAAAGAGTAATTACCTACTATTTAAAGTTAAAGTGCCAATGATTGTCACACACACACGACGTTTGGCGAAATTATTCTCTGCATTTGACCCATCACCCTTGATCACCCCCTGGGAGGTGAGGGGAGCAGTGAGCAGCAGCGGTGGCCGTGCCCGGGAATCATTTTTGGTGACTTAAGCCCCAATTCCACTGATTTAAAAAAAAAAAACGGGCATTAAAAAAGAAGGGGTTGACTTATATTCAGCGTCGTCTTATATTTGGGTCGATACAGTATATTGTAGGGGGGAAAAAAACTTCACGTAATAATCAATAAAATAAACCAATGAGAATTCTGTCTTTTGTTCACTTTTTAACAAAACCGTAAAAAAAAAAAATCCCATCATCATACATGTAGATGTTCTAATGTTGTAGTTTTCCAATAATCCTCCACCACAGAATAAAGCTGTGATCCGTAGGTGTTATTTTTACCTCCTGAAGCAGAATTTGAAGCTTGGTTCCATGTGCAACTTGATGGTTGACTGGAAACAGACAAGCCAAATTTATGAAGTGCCTTAAGAACGCATGAAAATGTTGCTGGAGTAAAACTAATTATTTAAATTCAATTTCATCTGGACTTCCTCTCGCGTTCAACCACTTGCATGCATCTCGCAGTCTACATACAATTTCCTATTACGCTCTCCATGAAACATCAATACAGCCACTTGATTAACGTCCACACAAAAAAGGGTCCAAGCGATACCTTAATGATAAACTGTATTTATTGCACATGCGTAAATACTGCTGTACATTGCACGCATGTCGCACAGTTGACATGTTTGCACAAGGACCACACGTTAGTGAAGGTTTGGTTTCCCATGCTGAAAAATATCCAGCAACAAGTGCGTCAACAACGAGGCACACACAAGCGCACATTTTTGCAGAAGCCACAGAAATGTACCTGGCAGCGTTCTATATTTTGCATTAAGTGCCTCTCCCACCCGTTCAGGTTAAGTTTGTCAATAGAAAGTATTTCAGCAAATATTTCTTGACGTCGGTTTGACTGTGATAGCTTGGAGATGTGTGGTATATTCTGAAAATATTCCACTAACTTCAAATGAAATGTATCATACAATATTCATATTTTGACAAAACAAACTGATTTTATTTTGAAAATGCATATAGCAGTGCAGTTTTACTAAAGTATAAGAATTACTCTCATAAAATATATTGGAGACGGCGTGGCGTGGGTGTAGCCGTGCCAGAAGAGCGACCGTGCCACAAACTTGAGGGTTTCAGGTTCGTTCCCTACCTCTTGCCATCCAAATCACTGCCGTTGTGTCCTTGGGCAAGACACTGGTGAATGAATGATAGGTGGTGGTCGGAGCTGGCAGCCACGCTTCCATCAGTCTACCCAAGGGCAGCTGTGGCTACAAATGTAGCTTACCACCACTGAAGTGTGAATGTGAGCGCTTTGAGTATCTAGTTGATGGAAAATCGCTATTTAAATATAATTCATTATTAATATTATTAGCAGTAGTATATTGAGCTGGGTTAAATAGGTAGGATTATTAAAATGTAAAATTAAAAAAGCCAAGCAAAAAGACCAAGGAAAATGCTCTCTATTAAATATTTGTTTTATTTTTTTATTTTTTTATTTCATAATCATTATATTAAAGAGCTAAACATACAAAATCAATAAAACAGTAAACAATGTACTGCAGGTACATAATATGATTAGTCATTTTTTATTGTATGATATAAAATCACAACGCTCAAAAACACAATTGACATAAAATAAATGATATAGTAGGATTGTTATTTAAAAATAAATGGATGTACAATTATGGAAAACAAAATACTCCAGGTGGCCATACAAAATTCAGTCATTCAGATTTGTTTGTACTATTTTATCAAAGAATTGCTCATTTATAATTTCAATATGATTATATAATGAACTGATGAATTATGTCAAACATTGTACTGCAAGTGGCAAAACATAATTATTTTTTGTTTATTAAATGTTAAAGACATAATAAATTCAGGATGACTTTATGCCAACTGTTTTATAGGATGTGCACTATAGTGCCAACGAAAAGAAAATAGATCTTTGATCTCAATGGGAATTTACCTGGTTAAATAAAGGCTAATAAATAAATAAATAAACAAATGCTTTAGTTATCTGTTATGCATTTGATTATTATTATTGGCCCCACTATGGACTGGACTCTTACTATTATGTTGGATCCACTATGGACTGGACTCTCACAATATTATGTCAGACCCACTCGACATCCATTGCATTCGGTCTCCCCTAGAGAGGGGGGGGTTACCCACATATGCGGTCCTCTCCAAGGTTTCTCATAGTCATTCACATCGACGTCCCACTGGGGTGAGTTTTTCCTTGCCCTTATGTGGGCTCTGTACCGAGGATGTCGTTGTGGCTTGTGCATCCCTTTGAGACACTTGTGATTCAGGGCTATATAAATAAACATTGATTGATTGATTGATTGATATTATATTAAATTCAGCATATGTAATTGTTCTGTCAGGAGCTGTTTTCTTTTCTGTGTTTTGCGCCCCATGTGCTCGTTTGTCTCATCAGTTGCACTTGTGTCGAGTCCTGGTTTCCTGCAATCAGCCCTCGCTTTCCTCATGTGTCTAGTCCAGGTGTATTCATTCGTCCAATTAGTTTGTGTTTTTCGTTCTCGGTTTGCTGTCCCGCCTTTGTCCGACCATCATGTCATTTGTGGTCAGTTACTTGCCAGCTTGTGACAGGCTCTCAGCGTTTTGTGTGTATTGGACACTATTTTCTATCTTGGATTAAAACTTTTGAGCCACTCTTCCCTGTGACGTCTGCCTTGCTTTCCTGCATTTGGGTCCACCTCACAGTGCCACCACCACACCTGGGGCCTTATGTAACAAGCTGGCGTATGCACAAAAACCTGCCCTATGACCCTTGTTTAAGGCAAATATGAAATGTATCAAGATTGACATTGACGTGCCTCGCACCAGCTCCATAGCTGCCATACGTACATTTCTATAGGCGGTAGATACTTAAGCCACTTCTACACTAAGTTATCCAGGGTAAATCCCACCTAACCTTATCCTTGTCCACACACACACACACAATGGTCGTTTAAGACCAGGGCCGGCCCGTGGCATAGGCCGTATAGGCAAATGCTAAGGGCGCCGTCCATCAGGGGGCGCCACGCCAGTGCCACAAATGTTGGAGAAAAAAAAAAGAAAATAAAAAGTTGGTACTATTATTTCTAAATACAAAAAATAATCCCACGTTAATTAAAATGCAAAGTAAAGCCTATTTAAAAGAAATATTATTTGTTACAACATTGCGCCCCCTCCCTTCCCGTATCATGACTCTTTTTGGACACGTCAAAAAATCAACACAAGATGTCAAAACGGCCAAAACTGCCAGGTGCCCAAGGAAGAAAAAAAGAGAAAAGAAGAGGAGTAGAAACGAGAAAAGACAGAGGTAGCAGGTAGGTAACGTTAGCCTACATGAAATTATTTGTCTGTTACAGAATGTGATAGTAACCTGGCTTGTTAGCATTAAGCTAATGTTACATGATTCGGCAATTGCTAATCAATAAATAGCTAGTTCTGTTTTAACGTCGGGTTAATATTGTGGAGGGGGCTAAATTGTTATGGAAAATAATAATGTAACGTTAGGTAATTACTGTACTCCCACCTTACATTCCTCAGGTATTAGATCTTTTAAGCAGGTGTTTTTTGTTTACATTGTTATTGCCTTCTGGTTAGCTAATGTTTGCCCTGCAGGTAATAGTCACTTGTCCACCCCTTTATATATTAGGTATAGTTGTAAGTAAAAAAAAAAGGTCAAAGATAAAGCTATTCGGTTTCTTGTGAGTATATACACTTCACTGCCGATGTGGGGGGGGGGGGGCGCCACCTAAAATCTTGCCTAGGGCGCCAGATTGGTTAGGGCCTGTTTAAGACCCCCCTCCCTTCCCTCCGTCCGCCGGGGCAACGCGACCTAGTACGCATGCGCGGAAAATGTGCACGTCATAGTCACCTCCAGTGTTGCTTTGTGTGCAAGTTTCTTAATTTAACTTATGTGAACAATATCCAGTGTTGTGGTATTTCAATTAACTGGAATCCACTGTACTGTGGGGCCCTATTGTAGTGAATCACACCTGAGCCATCATAAATTAATCAAATATTTTATGGACACGTGAAAGTAAACAATGTGATAAAGAACATTTGACAACAATCAATCTAGGGATCTAGATATCTGGTCAGGACACTCCTCACTCTTTTGCCTTCACCTTCATTGTCCATTTGTTTTTAGTGACTTTATATAGTCTGGACCTAGACGTTAATACCGCAACATACATGGCGGACAATAACTGATACATTAATAAATGGTTGATTTATATAGGCTAGTAAGGTCAAGTTTTATACCTGACAAGTTTCGGCTATCTTGCTTCTGCAGCCTTCATCAGAGGTGTCGCGTGATGTTAGCGTGACGTCATCTGTGACGTGTTACATGGATTGTTCAGAATCAGAATCAGAAAATAGCTTTATTGTCATTACGCAGGGTAACAAGATTGAGGCCATTCCATACAGTCCGATGTGTGCATGCAAGAAAAACAATGTGTAAATATATAAAAATATAAAAAATATAGAAGTGCAAAGAAAGGTGTGGCCCACAAATGTGACCCTGTACGCCACCTGAAGTGGTGGGATGGCGGTGTCCCCTGGTGTGTGCCGGGGGTCGGGCGGGGCGCCCCCTGTCGTCTGGATGTCTACCAAACGGCCGGGGGCGGCCCTGCAGGACTGTGTCCCAGGTGTGGGATAGTTGTTAGGCTCCTTCGTCCCTGTTGACAGTCTTTGAGGCCCGCTTCCTGATTTCAGGTACAAAACTTTACCTTACTAGCCTATATAAATCAACCATTTATTAATACACATTAGTAGGCTAAATGAACCTCTTCAACATAAAAAAAAAATAACTGATACAGTCTGCTTTGCCAGTCCAAAAGCATTCGCTGTTTCCCGTAGTCTTCCTTCGACGGCCAGGTAATACAAAGCACACGCTACCTTTTTTTATCACATCCACGGGAACCCGCATTCTCGTTGTCTCTCCTCCGAAAAATGGACAAAGTTTTTCGGTAAGTACAATCACAGCTGACCTGGACATTCGAAAGTTCTCTTGCCGTCTGAGAAGTGTTATATCCGAAATAGCTACAATCGCTTTTTCTTAAGGTATTCATGTGTGATTTACACTGAAGAAGAAACACGGGCATGTCTGGATGACTCGCCTCCATATTTCCAGTGGTTAGCGCCGAGTTACGAAACCGCTTTAATACATACTTACCAACCTTGAGACCTTTGAATTCGGGAGATATGGGGGGAAGGGGTGCGGGTGTTGTATATCGTAGCGTCCCGGAAGAGTTAGTGCTGCAAGGGGTTCTGGGTATTTGTTCTGTTGTGTTTACGTTGTGTTACGGTGCGGATGTTCTCCCGAAATGTGTTTGTCATTCTTGTTTGGTGTGGGTTCACAGTGTGGCGCATATTTGTAACAGTGTTAAAGTTGTTTATACGGCCACCCTCAGTGTGACCTGTGAGGCTATTGATCAAGTATGCCTTGCATTCACTTATGTGTGTCACACCGCGGTGAGGGATGTCTTGTCTTGGTTTTTTCTGTCTTGTGATTTGCATGTTTTAGTTTAAAAAGTAACTCTCCTCTTGTTTCAGGTCACTTGCCCTTCCTTTTGTGTCATCAGTCTGACGACATCCCGGTTTCCTGATTGTGTCCACCTGTTCCCTATTACCCTCACGTGTCTTATAAGCCCACTCCTCCCTTTGTTCTGTGCCAGATTGTCTCGTTTATTCGTGCTCTCTAGCATGTCCATGTCCATGCCTTGCCTTACCTTGCCTCGCCTTGCCTCGTCTCGTGCTTATGTTCCTTGATCCTGAATCCCTTCGTTGCTATTTTGAGTTTTCCTTTCTTCCTCCTCAGCAGAGTGATTTTTTGTTATTTAGTTTATTCAGCCGAAGTGGTGAGTTATCAGTTATTTTTCATTCATTCCTCAAATTTTTGAGTGACAATTTTTCTTAAACTTTATTATATTAGATACTGTAGAATTTTTCATAGCTGTTGTTTCTTCCTCCTGTTGGAGCGTTTTTTTGTTAATACATTGTATAGCATATACGGCGCCAATTATAGTTCGTCTTTGCTTTTGTGTTTTCCTCCGTTCGGAGTGATTTTCGGTTGTTCCCATTTTTTGGAACCTTTTTCGCCGATTAGATTTTTGGTTAAAATAGATATTGTATTCCTTGACTTTGGAGGTGAAAGGAAGCTGTCAAAAATAAAAGCCTGTCTAAGTTCCCTACTCTGCATCCGAGTCCTATCATTTTTACCAAGCCTGACAATGTGTGTGTGTAAAAGCGGCATATATTATGTGACTGGGCCGGCACGCTGTTTGTATGGAGAAAAAGCGGGCGTGACGACAGGTTGTAGAGGAAGCTAAAGACAGTGCCTTTAAGGCATGCCCCCAATATTGTTGGCCGGGTGGAAATCGGGAGAAATTCGGGAGAATGGTTGCCCGGGGACATTTTCGGGAGGGGCACTGAAATTTGGGAGTCTCCCGGGAAAATCGGGAGGGTTGGCAAGTATGCTTTAATATGAAGCTGGCTGTGGCACACAGTTCCTGTGTGGGGTGCGGTCTTTCTGGCGTCACTTCCTCTCCAAACTCAGTTTGTAAACGACCAATGAGTCCATACAAAGCTAAGAGCCAGAGATTCAAGAAAATTCAAGAAAGCCCGACATTCGGGCTTGGCAACATTTTTATCCGGCCCGCGGGATGAGATTGCTAAGTATAAAAATGAACCTGAAATTTTTGGATGAAAGAAACAGCTGTTCTAAGTGTGTCCACTGGATGTCGCAATAGCAATTATGTGTATCTTTGTAGATGATGCTACATATGTACAAAATAAACCACATGATGATAGTACACCAGTAGAGGAAAATGAGCAAACTACATAAATAACATATTATAAATTGATTTTGAGATATTTTTTATCTTGATAGATTGAAAATGAACACCAATGAATTGACTGATGAACATTATCACATAATTTATTTAGAAAATATAAATAACGACAAATAAAGATAGAATACTATTAACCGCAACATGTAAGTGTAAAAAAATCCCCAACAACTGTTACGATCCGCTGCCCGGATCAGAGTTTGTTTATGTTTGTGTCACGTGTTTTCAGCACCTTGAGTTTAGTTTGTTTCTGTTGCCATGACGGCAGATTGTACGCACCTGCCTCTGGTTAGTGTTCGGGACGCGCACCTGTTGCCCGGGCGCTAATCAGAGGGCTATTTAGTCTTTGCTCTGGCCTCACTCTGTCTGGCTTCGTAGTTTGTTCCCATACAACTGTTAACGACTACTTTGATTCTGCTAGCTTTTCACGCTATGCTATTTGTGCCTGCTAGCTCCCACGCTAGTCCTTTTGTTTTTGCCTTTTGCTATTTGCACGTCTTTTGTTTGATCCCCGTACGATTTATATTTTCAATAAATCATTTTCCTACCTGCAAGCTGTGTCCGAAGCCGTCTGCATCCTTGGGAGAACCACACCCGCATCACTATGCGACCCAGTCGTTTCAACAACATTATGATTTGTACATTTTCAAAATGTGCTTGTTCTATTTTTAAACAAAGAAAACAATCTGAAGTTGTCTTTATTTTTAAGTTATCGTCCCATGATTTTACCAGTCCGGCCCACTTGGGAGTAGATTTTTCTGCATGTGGCCCCCGATTTAAAATGAATTTGACGCCCCTGCTTTAATGTATAAGAGCGTGGCTCTAGAACAGCTCCATGTTTAATGTGCCTTCTGTTGTGATTTGCAGCTATAACAAATACAGGAAAGCTAGTTCTACCTTAAACAACAGATTAGAATAATATTTCATCATATACTGCAACAAGTAATGTCGATTTTTTTTTTTTTTTTTATGAATAAGATAACCTGATTATTGGAACACATGTTTACCTCTACTTTCAACCTCCCAGGAGCAAATAATGAAAGCAGGTTTACGTCGCGCAACACATCAGATTCTTCGCTACACTTTGACCTCTGACAGTTTAATGGCGGTCAAGCTGTGACCTTTTGCTGTCGTCGCTCGTCTGCGGACATGAAAAGGCACGCTGAAAGATGGGAAGGGGCAGGGGAGAAGTGCTGGGGTGTTATGCTGACGTGCTGACACAGAAGCTCAGTCAGGCTGACAGCTGTTGTTGTACTATACACCCACCTGTGTCATATCCAGGAGGGATGACATGGCAAAGTGTGCTGTGCTGGTATAACTGGGCCATAGATGATACTACAAGTCACATGATGCTCTTAGAATATCATTTGCAGATTACACCAAAACAGATATACTGTACCACAGGGACATATTTCATTACAACTGTCCCTCGTTCATGGCTGTTCATTGGTTCCAGACCAGCCCGTGATAAATACATTCTCGCAAAGTAGGAATCATTCATTATAATTGAAATATGTGCATTGCTATGGCATAAAAAACAAAGTTTACGACCTTTCAAATCGTTTTTTTTTTAACATTATAAGAGCCATTTCAGATATGAAATAACACCCTTTAGTCACCTTTACACTCTTTTTTAATCCAATATAGCCAATTAGGGGCCACGGCACCCAACACTGTGTTCTGATTGATTTGGCCTTCTGTAGTGACCTATATATATATATATATATATATATATATATATATATATTAGGGGTGTGGGAAAAAATCGATTCAAATTCGAATCGCAATTCTCACATTGTGCGATTCAGAATCAATTCTCATTTTTAAAAAATCGATTTCTTTTAAATTTTTTATTATTAAATGTATTTATTTTATTTTCAGTTAATCAATCCAACAAAGTAATACACAGCAATCCCATAACAATGCAATCCAATTCCAAAACCAAACCCGACCAAGCAACACTCAGAACTGCAATAAACAGAGCAATTGAGAGGAGACACAAACATGACACAGAAAAACCAAAAGTAGTGAAACAAAAATGAATATTATCAACAACAGTATCAATATTAGTTACAATTCAACATAGCAGTGATTGAAAATACCTCATTGACATTATCATTAGACATTTATAAAAAAAAAAAAAAAAGAACAATAGTGTCACAGTGGCTTACACTTGCATCGCATCTCATAAGCTTAACAACACATTATGTCCAATATTTTCACAAAGATAAAATAAGTCATATTTTTGGTTCATTTAATAGTTAAAACAAATTTACATTATTGCAATCAGTTGATAAAACATTGTCTTTTACAATTATAAAAGCTTTTTACAAAAATCTACTACTCTGCTTGCATGTCAGCAGACTGAGGTAGATCCTGCTGAAATCCTATGTATTGAATGAATAGAATCGTTTTGAATCGGGAAAAAATCGTTTTTGAATCAAGAATCGTGTTGAATTGAAAAAAAAATTGATTTTGAATCAAATCGTGACCCCAAGAATCGATATTTAATCGAATCGTGGGACACCCAAAGATTCACAGCCCTAATATATATATATATATATATATATATATATATATATATATATATATATATATATATATATATATATATATATATATATATATCCTCTCTTTACCCCAAAAGACAGCCTCATATGGGGGATTGCAGACAGCTTAGAGCACGGAGCTTTTTTCAACCTTTGGAAGTAAAGCCTTACATATTTCTCTTTAATTTTTTTAGACCAAAACAGCTCATATCTTATTCTTTGTAATATTCATGTGTGACTGGAATAATTGATCTTTAGTTAACTACTGTATTTGTACATTTAAAATCATTGCATATATGAATGGACCAATATTGTTTGTTTGTAGACGCTGTGTATATTTGTACATCATTTAGAAATGTTAACATTTAAAATGTATTTAAATCACTGTTCTTAATCCGATCATCTGTTTATTTTTGCTCTGCTTTTCTGTTTAAGAAACCAAGTAAAAAATGGACACTCAAGACAAGTTATAAAGGACCACAGATCTAAAAGAATATGATACATTTATAAAAGGTTTGGATGATCATTTTAAAGCACTATTTTTTTCGTACATGAATGAAATTATAAAATCTCCAGGGTCCTCATGTACAAAGCTTGTGTACGCACACAAACCTGCCGTACGTACTTTTTCATGGCAAGGGTGAGATGTACGCTATATTGCCAAAAGTATTTGGCCACCCATCCAAATAATCAGAATCAGGTGTCCTAATCACTTGGCCCCTCCAAAGGTGTATACAATCAAGCACTTAGGCATGGATATTGTTTCTCCAAACATTTGTGAAAGAATGGTCCTCTCTCAGGAGCTCAGTGATTTCCAGGGTGGAACTGTCATAGGATGCCACCTGTGCAACAAATCCAGTCGGGAAATGTCCTCGCTCCTAAATATTCCAAAGTCAACTGTCAACTTTATTATAATAAAATGGAAGAGTTTGGGAACAACAGCAACTCAGCCACGAAGTGGTAGGCCACGTAAACTGACAGAGAGGGGTCAGCGGATGATGAAGCGCATAGTGCAAAGACTTTCTGCACAGTTAGTTGCTACAGAGCTCCAAACTTCATGTGACCTTCCGATTAGCCCACGTACAGTACGCCGAGCAGCTGCATCTAAGCCATACATCACCAAGTCCAATACAAAGCGTCGAATGCAGTGGTGTAAAGCACGTCGCCACTGGACTCCAGAGCAGTGGAGACGCGTTCTCTGGAGTGATGAATCACAATTCTCCATCTGGCAATCCGATGGGGGAGTCTGGGTTTGGAGGTTGCCAGGAGAACGCTACATTTCGGACTGCAAACATGATGACATGGATGACAGAGTCTGGTGTGGATGAACTTGACTGGCCTGCACAGAGTCCTGACCTGAACCCGATAGAATACCTTTGGGGTGAATTAGAACGGAGATTGAGAGCCAGGCCCTCTTGACCAACGTCAGTGTGTGACCTCACCAATGCACTTTTGGACGAAAATTTCTCTAAACTCACTCCACAACCTTGTGGGAAGCCTTCCCAGAAGAGTTGAAGCTGTAATCGCTGCAAAAGGTGGACCCACATCATATTGAACCCTATAGGTTAGGAATGGGATGGCACTTCAAGTTCATATGTGAGTCAAGGCAGGTGGTCAAATACTTTTGGCAATATAGTGTATCAAAACTGACGTTGACCTGGAAATGTACGCTGGCTCACGGCAACTTCACAACTGGCGTACGCACATTTATATATATATATATATATATATATATATATATATATATATATATATATATATATATATATATATATATATATATATATATAGGCTGTGGATACTGTGAGCTACACACAAGTGATGCTGGGTAACAGTTCACATAAAAAAGTGCCAAGTTTTACTCCTCAGACTGATTGATGTGGACATCAGAAACATATGAGCAATTACAATTACACCCCCTGCCCCGACATTCGGGCTTGGCCATATTTGGTAAAAAAGATTGAGGTAAGGACAAAAAATACCTTTTTTTGCCAATGTTCCATATCCATTGTAATATTTGCGAGGACATGTAATAATTTATCTCACCGATCATTTCGCCACAATGTCTTCCTGTGACTCCAGCGAAGTGGGTGTCAGCACACAAGACTGCGCCGTCACACACTGGACGGCTGCAACAGTCCTCACCTGTATATTGTAATAATACAAAATCCAAAACCAGTGAAGTTGGCACCTTGAATAGACTGCAAAGACAAGATACTTAACGTTCGAAGTAGAAAACTTTATTTTTTGCAAATATTAGCTCATTTGGAATTTGATGCCTGCAACATGTTTAAAAAAAGCTGGCACAAGTGGCAAACAGGACAGAAAGTTGAGGAATGCTCATTTGGAACATCCCACAGGTGAACAGGCTAATTGGGAACATGGACGCCCCTGCTTATTTCAGCAAGACAATGCCAAGCCACGTGTTACAACAGCGTAGCTTCATCGTAAAAGAGTGAGGGTACTAGACTGGCCTGCCTGTAGTCCAGACATGTCTCTCATTGAAAATGTGTGGCGCAATATGAAGCCTAAAATACCACAACAGTGACCCCGGACTGTTGAACAACTTAAGCTGCACATCAAGCAAGAATGGGAAAGAATTACACCTCAAAAAAAGCTTCAAAAATTGGTCTCCTCAGTTCCCAAACGTTTACTGAGTGTTGTTAAAAGGAAAGGCCATGTAACACAGTGGTAAAAATGCTCCTGTGCCAACTTTTTTGCAATGTGTTGCTGCCATTAAATTGTAAGGTAATGATTATTTGCAAAAAAAAGAAAATAAGTTTCTTAGTTTAAACATTACATATCTTGTCTTTGCAGTCTATTCAATTGAAAATAAGTTGAAAAGGGTTTGCAAATCATTGTATTCTGTTTTTATTTACGAATTACACAACGTGCCAACTTCACTGGTTTTGGGTTTATACATTGAGTAATCAAACAAAAGTCAAAGTATTTCGTATATTTTTTTTTATGTTTTATGCATGTTAAAATTACATTTAAACATGCATAAAACTATAATCTCGCTGGGGCCAGCAGGCATACTGTATGAGAACATTTTGTTTTAAATTACACAAATTATATTTCTATAAGGGGTAGTAATCAGAGTCACCCACCCTTTTAAAGTGTTACGTATCATACCGGGGAGGGTCATCAGTGGAAGGGGGTCAGAGCGGTTGCGGCGGAGGTCGCTATGGTGGTGGGGGCTTGGGGTTTGGGGTGGGGAGCGGCAGGGACACACTTGCTGCCAATGACCAATCATTCTTAGCTTGTGTGCTGTTCTCTGTAGCAGGAGAAAAAAGCACCTCTTACGGAGTCCTCATTGTGCAGCGCGTTCCGTTCTCCGTCACATGACTAAATTCAGTAGGATTTGCATATTTATAAAGGAGTGTGGCCTGGGCAAGCCGAGCCACGCAGACTTTTGCGGTCGATTGCAAGTACCGTATTTTTCGGAGTATAAGTCGCACCGGAGTATAAGTCGCACCTGCCGAAAATGCATAATACAGAAGGAAAAAAACATATATAAATCGCACTGGAGCCCGGCCAAACTATGAAAAAAACTGCGACTTATAGTCTGAAAAATACGGTAGATTGCAATGTAACAAAAGAAATGCTCTTGGATTTGTGCATGCGAACACTTTCATACATCTGAATTTTTACTTTTTTGGTTTTGCAATATTATGCAAAACCAACTTTTCTTACCTAATGGTACCTGCTAATGTGTATTAGGGATCTGCATAAGCCCTGAAAATGTGTGCGCACCCACCACTGTAGTCAACGTCAACTCCATAGTCAATAAGCTACTTCTTTTTCTCCATCCTCTTGTTGCGGGGCAGAATGACTCGTACATGCACATGCATCCTCCGCTGTTGCCATTTTGGAAAATATAAACTAGCGTACAGTTCCAAGTTATATCTGTCAGTAGACTCGCAATGGAAGAGCTAAAAACTACCGGTACAACAAAGGTGACTTTTGAAGTGGAGCCACGTCCTGCTTAAAGATGGTCTGTAAAACATAATCTATGCAATATTTTGACCAAATGCCCACCATTACATGTTATGTAGACCACAAGGAAGTGTTTTAAATGTAGATTTAAAAAAAATCATATGAGCCCTGTAATGCACCCCATAATGCGCCTATTCTATGAATAAAGACCTGAATAGACTTGCTCATCAGCAGCGGGCCTTGTGCCATATGGTCCTTGTATTTGGAAGCGTCTCACACCGTATAAATCCATCCATCATCCTTATCCTCAATAAAGTAAATTGTCAGTAAATTAGCATCCATGAAAGTCATTGTCAATAGGCGTAATGTAGAAAACATATATTTATGCAGCTTTGAACATCAAAGCATCACAATTACTTGACTTTTTTTTTTTTTTTTTTTTTTTAGATTTGTTCGATAAGACTTGTCCTGTTAGTTTCTTTTTAAAGAGGGAGGATCTGGGATGCTAACATAATGACCAAAAACAGAAAAACACCAGTGACTTGTCACTAAGAAATGTATTATGGGATGTCTGTTGGTGCCAAATGACTTGCTCTGACGAATAATACACACAATTTTCAGCAAATGACAAATTTGTGTGTTCCTCAAGCTGGCTTGTGCGTGTATGTGTGGACTCAGCTGGAGATGACTACACGGCCTTTCGATGCCTTGTTTCCTGCTGTAACCATAGCTCAACATGAACCCGGCCACCCCCCTTTCCATTACCATAAAGCAACACAGCGAGCACAATTAAAGATAATTTAAGACTTAAGCAATTAAGGTCACATCTCCTCTGGAAACACACACCCATGGAGGTCCTGGTATCTGTCCACCACAGGATGAATTTGGACAGGTTCGGCGGTGTGTGTGTGTGTGTGTGTGTGTGTGCGGCACAGCTTTGTATTTGCAGTCAAGGCACAGGGTCAAGCGGGGTCTAGGTGGGCTGTTTTTGGCTGAATTGCCCAAGAGGAGATTAAGACAAAATGACACACAGATCTTACCTGTGCTCCAATTACAGCCAGCTAAATGGCCATGCATGCACAAAAAACTTTAAGTTAGATCATGCATTTACATACACACGCCATGCATAAACCCCCGTCCTCCTTTTCCACTGAAGCCTGGAGCCGCAAAAAACACAGCTTTCAACCTTCTAAAAGTTATAATTTAAAAGCAAATGTTTGCATGTTACAACATAAGAGCAGGCCTACTTTGAAATAAATGACTAACGTAAATTCCCGACTACAAGGTGCTACTTTATTTTTCTACGTTTTGAACTCTGCAGTTTATAAAACTAGTTTTTGGATTTTTCTTCACTGACAGTCATAATGCAAAAAAAACCAAGGCAAAAACACTGAATAGGTGTGTTATTGTTTGTGCTATGGCGCCATCTTTTGGACGAGTTCACTCACTGCTGTAGTGCTGTGTTGCCCTTCTGTTTGGACCGTAATTATTAGTCCTGTTCTTCTCCTCATTCTTCTAGCCGTCCATAGCGTTCTACTTGTATGGATTCTTCATTAATCACTCAAACAATTCTTACTAACCAAACCGTCCCAAGTCTAATGTCTATAGGAGTGTTTTCATGCATATTGTTATGTGCTATCACGTTTACGAATGTCTTTGTTATTATTATTTACTCACAATGGCATTCTTTTTGTGTTGTTAAATTTTCGTAAAATTCACCAAAACGTCTCTGTGGACTTATTGAGTCTGTTTAGCTGATTAAAAAGCGAGCTTCTGCAGCTGGTGGGTCCATGACGATGACTTCTGTTTTGTTTGATCAGCCGTTATACTGCCGTGTTACAGACACCGTTTGGAAACAATTAAGAAATGTAAATTAACATGTTCAAAATCTTTCTGTGTAACTTTCTCATTTCACAATGTATATATCTGCGGCTTATAGTCCAGTGCCGCTAATATATGGGAAACAAATAATCGTAAAATTTAGTGGGTGTGGCTCATATACCGGTGTGCTCTAAGTCCGGAAAATACGGTACTTTACAGAAGAGAGCTTGTTTTGAAAATGTCTGTTTGCTAATTTCTCGCTACATTTCAAGCAAACTGGTACGTTTGCATTGTTGGCAATGAACAACGCAATCCGTCCATGCAGAAATAAAATATTGTCTACTATGTGTTTTCTTTTTTGGGATGTATTCATGTTTAGCTTACTGTGGGGGTTGCACACTCAGCCTGTACAAATGTATGGCCTCACAGCCAGTTGTAAATTATATAACTACACTGGTACATTATCGTATGACTATTTTGAGATCAGAGAAGTCTCTCTGCTTTTTGTTATGCTTTGACTTGCGAGCAATTGATTTACGAGCCTTCCGCCTCTAGCTGGCTTAGCAAATAAAATGAATCTTGCCCCATAAGTTTGGCCCAGAAACATCCGGGTCTAAATTGCTGGTATTGGCTTCTAGCTAGATATCAAAAATAGTGGTCCAGCTTTCTCAACCTTCCCGCTGAAGGCGTTGACATCTTCTGTTGCCACTGTTGAGGCTTGTTCCTCCACCTACTGCTGTGTGTCTGAGGCAGCTCCAGGATAAGATGTTTTGGCGGTCTGTCGTTCCACCGTGGTCTAAACCGGCGTTGTCCACTTCGGTCCCGTTGCAGCCCAGCCTATTGTGATAGTGACCCTTCCAGCAGAACGACTGAAAAGTGTCCACTCTTCTCCTTCACTACTCTAATTGTGGAAGATAGTATAACTGGATGTGTACTACAAACCCTGTTTCCATATGAGTTGGGAAATTGTGTTAGATGTAAATATAAACGGAATACAATGATTTGCAAATAATTTTCAACCCATATTCAGTTGAATATGCTACAAAGACAACATATTTGATGTTCAAACTGATAAACATTTTTTTTTTTTGCAAATAATCATTAGCTTTAGAATTTGATGCCAGCAACACGTGACAAAGAAGTTGGGAAAGGTGGCAATAAATACTGATAAAGTTGAGGAATGCTCATCAAACACTTATTTGGAACATCCCACAGGTGTGCAGGCTAATTGGGAACAGGTGGGTGCCATGATTGGGTATAAAAACAGCTTCCCAAAAAATGCTCAGTCTTTCACAAGAAAGAATGGGGCGAGGTACACCCCTTTGTCCACAACTGCGTGAGCAAATAGTCAAACAGTTTAAGAACAACGTTTCTCAAAGTGCAATTGCAAGAAATGTAGGGATTTCAGAGAATCTGGAGAAATCACTCCACTCCACATGGACGGAAACCAACATTGAATGACCGTGACCTTCGTTCCCTCAGACGGCACTGTATCAAAAACCGACATCAATCTCTAAAGGATATCACCACATGGGCTCAGGAACACTTCAGAAAACCACTGTCACTAAATACAGTTTGTCGCTACATCTGTAAGTGCAAGTTAAAGCTCTACTATGCAAAGTGAAAGCCATTTATCAACAACATCCAGAAACTCCGCCGGCTTCTCTGGGCCCGATATCATCTAAGATGGACTGATGCAAAGTGGAAAAGTGTTCTGTGGTCTGATAAGACCACATTTCAAATTGTTTTTGGAAATATTCGACATCGTGTCATCCGGACCAAAGGGGAAGCGAACCATCCAGACTGTTATCGACGCAAAGTTCAAAAGCCAGCATCTGTGATGGTATGGGGGTGCATTAGTGCCCAAGGCATGGGTAACTTACACATCTGTGAAGGCACCATTAATGCTGAAAGGTACATACAGGTTTTGGAACAACATATGCTGCCATGTATGCGCCGTCTTTTTCATGGACGCCCCTACTTATTTCAGCAAGACAATTCCAAGCCACATTCAGCACGTGTTACAACAGCGTGGCTTTGTAAAAAAAGAGTGCGGGTACTTTCCTGGCCCGCCTGCAGTCCAGACCTGTCTCCCATTGAAAATGTGTGGCGCATTATGAAGCGTAAAATACGACAGCAGAGACCCCGGACTGTTGAACGACTGAAGCTCTACATAAAACAAGAATGAGAAAGAATTCCACTTTCAAAGCTTCAACAATTAGTTTCCTCAGTTCCCAATCGTTTATTGAGTGTTGTTAAAAGAAAAGGTGATGTAACACAGTGGTTAACATGCCCTTTCCCAACTACTTTGGCACGTGTTGCAGCCATGAAATTCTAAGTTAATTATTATTTACAAAAAAAAATAAAGTTTATGAGTTTGAACATCAAATATCTTGTCTTTGTAGTGCATTCAATTGAATATGGGTTGAAAAGGATTTGCAAATCATTGTATTCCATTTATATTTACATCTAACACAATTTCCCAACTCATATGGAAACAGGGTTTGTAGCAAGAAACATGTCTATGAATGCATTCATTCATTCATGCATTCATTCAAAAAATACAACTTGTGGAAATTACACAACAATGTAACATTTAGTAACATTTTCCAAAACTTGTAATAATTGTTTGTCATCTCCCTGGACAATATGCTGGTGAACTTCAAAATATTATAATTGTTTGTTTGATGATCTGTCACTTCACTTCTTGTTTGGTGTTTGTTTCCTGTCAGCGCTTTAATTTTTGTTAGAGCGTTTCGTTTCCCTCACCTGTCCCTGATTGGCAGCTTGGCACACCTGGTTGCAGTTGTCAATCAGGCAGCTATTTATGCTTGCCTTGCCTGTTCCTCATTGCTCAAGGATTGATTATGTTTAGGACCTCTCCATGCTTGACTGCTTCTCCTTATTTTGAGTTAATTAAAAGACTCTTACCTGCACCTCGTTCTCCTGGTTCCTGCATCTTGGGGTCACAACTACTGCAGCCATGCGGGTTCCCGACAGTTTGTTTGAATTTACAATGTGAAACTATTACATTCATAACATGCAACAACAAGTGAGTAACAAGGTATAGATAACAATATATTTTAAACATTCTCTTGATATTATTTTGATAATTAGGACTTACAGTTTATGAAACCTTGAATTGAAAATCTCAGAAAATGTGGGACCTTTTAAAAACTGAAAGCTATGATCATTGAAATTCTAACAAATAAAGGCCTGACGTATCTCACTTTGCATGTAATGAGTTAATTTCACATATTTGAAGTTGATTTGCTGACATGAATGGACTTTTGCACGATATTCTAATTTTATGAGTTCTACCTGGATAACTGACTGAGTAAATATGTGGTTGCAGGAAAACATGCAACTTTTCTACGACTACAATTGAACATTCACCTCTTAAAAATCAGGAGCACTGTGGCAAATGTGGTCAAGCTTTTTGACTACATTCTTATTCACTGCTTGTCTGTTCTGCGTGTACTCTTCGCTTGCGCCGGGCGGCAGGCATGAACTTCCTCGCGGCCATTCAGAATCTATCTCTTGTTTTGCTCATCTGACTATTATTAATTATCATTGAAGATAAATTATTATGATTTTAATCTACATTTATAACATTCCTTGTGGTATAGATAATATGTATTGGATATGCTTTGATGTAAATTTTGCATGATTTTTGCTCCATTTATAACCCGGTTTTTTTAGACTGTGTGCAAGATGTTCGATTGTGGAGGCGTTCTCATATTGCAAATGAAACCTCGCCCCTTTCTCTTCATGAGTATCATCATTTATCTTTTGAAAATGTACACTGTTTAAATATATATCTTGAAGTCATCACCACAATTTTTTTTCCATACACGGTCAAAAATAAACTTCATAATCATTATATAGATTCACCCGGTCACAACATCAGGTACACTTGCACCCTCTCTGTTTTTTTTTCGAGCTGCAATTATTTAACTGCAAGCCGCAGGTCGCTGTTATCAAGCATGCACCAACATAAGACGAAAATAATACATCATCCTACCTTTTTTCAGGTTTTTCTCACAGCCTGAACTTGAGAGGGAGGAACTCCTGCTGCTGCTGCATGTGCATGCAATCATGCCGTGCACTGGCCTACCTTTTCCAATTGTGCCAAAAAAAGGGATATGTGTAAAAGCTCACTAGCCAAACATGCCAGATTGTAGGTGTAAAGTGATACATTCCAAGCACTGCACAATTTAGCCTAGTGTGATTACATCATTACTGTTTTTGCTGCTGTTTTTGTCTTAACTATCTTTTAACGTTTTTGTAGACTTGTTTGTGATTCATACTGACAGAAAGGGTTGACGTCTTTCCAGAGGGGCCTAAGTGAGGGATACATTCTCTACTGATACCTGGAACTATCAGTCAATTTGTGCCTATATGTCTACAATTTAAAAGGCAGTAAAAAAGTTAAAGGCTTTTTAAATACAACTAAGTCCACTTTAATAGTGCTGTTACGTCCTAGCTAGAGATAGTCATATAACGCATTATACAATACCAGATGACGTAAATGCCAGTATATTTCAAATCCGGAGCAACAATGATCAAATGGTGTTTTGGAATGGCTGTGCTATGTTTTGGAATGAAATCCTATGGGCTGCAGAGAGCACTAGGTCCAGAACACAGGGCAAAGAGTCTGAAACGCAATACTGCATAATAATAATAACCGGCTAAAACCTGTTATCCGGCCGGAATGTGCAGTGTCAGAAATGGAGAAACGTGCACATCCAAAAACAGCATTGCCGCAAGATTATTTTGTTTCGAACCAACTTTGAGGTTGCTAAACTTAGCCGTCTCTTGGTGTCTGTGGCCATGAGCCACACCACAGGGGAGACAATTTAAACATGTTACCTTTTTTTTATTATTAAAGAGGGCATTGCTTTAAATATCAGATTTGTCAAAAAACTAAAATTAGTCATTTTTCTCAAATAGTTCTTTTTTTTGGTATATAACACCTAAAATGCGACCATTGGTCATACGCATTGTGGAGCGCTTATTTTCTTTTTAACGTGTACGTGTACTCTCCATGATCGCAGACATGGAGAGTCATCTGCTCAGTTCCTGCTGTCCGCTGTAATTTTGCCAAAGATTAGAAATATTACGTCTCTACTGGCTATACTGACATATAGCAGACAGCATCAATAAATGATCCTAGATTATGCCATGAACATGACACCACTACCAAGAAGGTCTCGGATTTGCTGAATGTGGGTCCGAAGCAAAGACTGGTGGGAGAGAGTTGTTTTGAATACATTTTCGGATGGTGAATAGAAGAAAACCATCTAATTGGATCTATTCTAACTGAAAAATGTCACAAAGTTATTCAGTAAGCTCTGTGGACTGATGGAAGGAGTTTTAAGTCCAAAGGAAAAGGCTGTTCAAAAACTGTCCAAATACTGCTTCAAATGAAGGTTACTATTGTTTTGCGGAATACAGAATTTCTGCTAATCATTTACTTATTTTGCTATCCTTCTTTGCCTTGTAATATACCTGTGTTACGATCCGCTGCACGGATCATAGTTTGTTTATGTTTCTCGTCACATGTGTTTTCAGCACATTTGATTTTGTTTGTGTTCAGTTGCCATGTCAGCTGATTACTTTCACCTGCCTCTGGTTAGTGTTCAGGACGCGCACCTGTTGCCCGGGCACTAATCAGAGGGCTATTTAGTCTTTGCTCTGGCCTCACTCTGTCTGGCTTCGTAGTTTCTTCCCATACAACTGTTAACGACTATTTTGATTCTGCTAGCTTTTCACGCTATGCTATTTTTTCCTGCTAGCTCCCACGCTAGTCCTTTTGTTTTGCCTTTTGTGCTACATGCATGTTTTTTGTTTATCCATCATATGATTTATATTTAAAATAAATCATTTTCCTACCTGCAAGCTGTGTCCGAAGCCGTCTGCATCCTTAGGAGAACCACACCCGCATCACTATGCGACCACGTCGTTTCAACCTGCTTCATTCTCTTCCATCGTATTAGTTCTGGCGTCCGAATGAAGCCAGGTTTCTCCATTTCTTTGGCTACCTTTTCAAAGAAATCGCTGTTTCTTTTTTTTCTCCCATCCATGTATTTCAAAATGTTCAGTTCTTTTAATTTGTGAAGCAAATATACCAGTGGTTCTTAACCTGGGTTCGATGGAACCCTAGGGGTTCGGTGAGTCGTCCTCAGGGGTTCGGCGGAGGTCAAAACACACCCGACTTAACGTGTAAATACAAACTTCTTCCTATCGGCGTATTACGGATACGGCAACAGCTGACTGATTTGCAGGTGTGTAATTTGTTGTGAGTTTATGCACTTTGTTGGTTTTGTTCTTTGAACAAGGTGATGTTCATGCACGGTTCATTTTATGCACCAGTAAAAAAACATGGTAACACTTTAGTATGGGGAATATATTCACCATTAATTAGTTGCTTATTAACATGCAAATTAGTAACATATTGGCTCTTAACTAGTCATTATTAAGTACTTATGAATGCCTTATTCAGCATGGCCTTATTATAACCCTAACCCTCTAACCCTAACCCTAACCCTAACCAAACAACTCTAAATTAAGTCTTTATTACTTAGAATATGTTCCCCTAGTGTCTAAATAACTCTAAATTAAGTCTTTGTTACTTAGAATATGTTCTGCATACTAAAGTGTTACTACAAACATATAACTTTGTCTTGAATTTAAAAAAAAAAAACATCTTATTTTTCACGAAAGAGGGGTTCGATGAATGCGCATATGAAACTGAAATATACAGTCTCCTCTCCATTCCAAAAATGGGCGCTTCTAAGTGCCATGTTGGAGTTGTTGCCTACCAAAAATTCCAGAGAATAAGCCACTACTTTTTTCCTACGCTTTGAAACTTGCAGCTTTTAAAACGGTGTGCCTAATTTGTGTATGTTTTTCTGCTGACAGTCATTATGAAAATAGTTTAAAAAAAAATCAAAAGCAAAGACACTGAAATGGTGTGCTATTGTTTGTGCTATGACGTCATTTTTTGGACGAGTTCGCTTACTGCAGGTGCTGTGGGGTGGTTGTCTACAGTATTTCCTTCTGTTTAGCGCCTTGAGCAGGAAGTACAAGTTATGTTCCATCTACTGTCATCCATAGCATTTCTACTGGTATTGATTCTTCATTCATCACTCCAAGCAACGTTTGGAAGTTTTGCAATATAACTAAAACAATTCATACTTACTAAAACCTCCCGTGTGTGATGTCTGTAGGAGTGCTTTCATACATATTTGTACATGCTACCATAATGTAATGAAGCTTGCGTCGTTATCATTAGCTAATATGCTAACATGTTTACAAATATCTCTGTTAGTATTATTAACTTACAATGGCATTTTTTTTGTATTGTTTAAATTTTGTAAAAATCACCAAAACGTCACCATGGAGTTAGAGTCTGTTTAGCTGATTGGAGAGCTATCTTCCGCAGCTAGTCGGTCCATGACGATGATTTTTGTTTTGTTTGATCAGCCGTTTTACTGCCGTGTTACAGACACAGTTTGGAAACAATGAAGGTATGTAAATTAACATCAACAAAATATTTCTGTGTAAATAACTCATTTCATAATGTATTTCACTGTGGCCTATAGTCCGGTGCAGCTAATATAAGGAAAATATTTTTTCTTCAAAAATGTTGTGGGTTTGGCTTATGTACCAATGCGATCAGCTTCCGGATTATTTCCCGCATGTTGAGACTGGTGCATATGCGATATGAAGAGTCCCCTTCGGCAGCACACACCCACACGAGAGATCTGATTTCTGCATAATCTAGGTATATTAATACAACGTTTCAAAAAGCCAAACACGATCCAATTAAGATGTTTCCAATTGTTGTACAAACCCTGTTTCCATATGAGTTGGGAAATTGTGTTTGATGTAAATATAAACGGAATACAATGATTTGCAAATCATTTTCAACACATATTCAGTTGAATATGCTACAAAGACAACATATTTGATGTTCAAACTAATAAACATTATTTTTTTTTGCAAATAATCATTAACTTTAGAATTTGATGCCAGCAACACGTGACAAAGAAGTTGGGAAAGGTGGCAATAAAAACTGATAAAGTTGAGGAATGCTCATTAAATACTTATTTTGAACTTCCCACAGGTGAACAGGCAAATTGGGAACAGGTGGGTGCCATGATTGGGTATAAAAGTAGTTTCCATGAAATGCTCAGTCATTCACAAACGAGGATGGGGCGAGGGTCACCACTTTGTCAACAAATGCGTGAGCAAATTGTTGAACAGATTAAGAAAAACCTTTCTCAACCAGCTATTGCAAGGAATTTAGGGATTTCACCATCTACGGTCCGTAATATCATCAAAGGGTTCAGAGAATCTGGATAAATCACTGCACGTAAGCAGCTAGGCCCGTGACCTTCGATCCCTCAGGCTGTACTGCATCAACAAGCGACATCAGTGTGTAAAAGATGTCACCACATGGGCTCAGGAACACTTCAGAAACCCACTGTCACTAAATACAGTTCGTCGTCAGTAACTACAGTTGGTCGCTACATCTGTAAGTGCAAGTTAAAACTCTCCTATGCAAGGTGAAAACCGTTTATCAACAACACCCAGAAACACAGTCAGCTTCGCTGGGCCTGAGCTCCTCTAAGATGGACTGATACAAAGTGGAAAAATATTCTGTGGTCTGACGAGTCCACATTTCAAATAGTTTTTGGAAACTGTGGACGTCGTGTCCTCCGGACCAAAGAGGAAAAGAACCATCCGGATTGTTATAGGCGCAAAGTTGAAAAGCCAGCATCCGTGATGGTATGGGGGTGTATTAATGCCCAAGACATGGGTAACTTACACATCTGTGAAGGCGCCATTAATGCTGAAAGGTACATACAGATTTTGGAGCAACATATGTTGCCATCTAAGCAACGTTACCATGGACGCCCCTGCTTATTTCAGCAAGACAATGCCAAGCCACGTGTTACATCAACGTGGCTTCATAGTAAAAGAGTGCAGGTACTAGACTGGCCTGCCTGTAGTCCAGACCTGTCTCCTATTGAAAATGTGTGGTGCATTATGAAGCCTAAAATACCACAACGGAGACCCCCGGACTGTTGAACAACTTAAGCTGTACATCAAGCAAGAATGGGAAATAATGTCACCTGAGAAGCTTAAAAAATGTGTCTCCTCACTTCCCAAACGTTTACTGAGTGTTGTTAAAAGGAAAAGCCATGTAATACAGTGGTGAACATGCTCTTTCCCAACTACTTTGGCACGTGTTGCAGCCATGAAATTCTAAGTTAATTATTATTTGCAAAAAAAAAATAAAGTTTATGAATCTGAACATCAAATATCTTGTCTTTGTAGTGCATTCAATTGAATATGGGTTGAAAAGGATTTGCAAATCATTGAATTCCGTTTATATTTACATCTAAAACAATTTTCCAACTCATTTGGAAACGGGGTTTGTAGAATGCTTATTTTAAGCCGAATTACTTGAGAAATCAGACCTAGTTTAGTGCATGGAAACAAAATCACTGACAGTGTGTTCACACATAACTGCCATGTGACTATCATTAAATTAGTTAACAAAAAGTGATGTCGTCTATCTGCATGCATGGACATATCGGGTCTTCTGGTACCGATCGTGTATTGACACTTGATTCATGTTTGATGTTAGCATGCTGAAATTGGCCACATGCTAACGTTAGCTTGCTAGCTTGTCAAATTCATTTTATATATTTTAGCGTTTGAATTCGGCTTTGGCTTTTTAGTATTGACACACAATTCCTCACGGAATTGTAAAATCTAGTAATTTATTATTAGCTTGTACCTGGAAAAAGCTCAAGGTTAAAAAACACTTGGCAAAGCACTCCCAAAGCTCAAGTCCTAGACAACATAATGGTTTAAGCTACAAAACATTTGGGCCTCTTCCCCACATGTCTTAACGCAATTTTTTCATTTTGTGCTCTTGCTGAATCATGAATCAATCCACTCATCCACTCGACACGCTTTCAAGGTTCCTCATGTAAAAAGTGCTGAGGCAGTTCCATTGGTCTGAGCCCCCACCATCTCTACTTTGCTTATCTCAACTGAATGTGCAGAGTCTTTTCCTCAAGTTTAACCCGCAAACCACGACAACAGAGGCCAGGAATTCACTCCAGAACCGAGCTCAACCGACCAGAAAACGTAAGGAAAGCAGAGCCTAAACACCTGCTTTGGCATCTACAGCACTGTGGTGTTGGATGCTAAATCTTCTCAATCATTCTTCCACCACAACATTCTGCTCACAAAGTGTTAGTAGTGCCAACGGAGAAAGTATACCTTTGCCTCTCTTTTTTTTTTTGTACCACCAGCCATGTACTGTAGTACCAGAGCTTGGCCAATTAGGCTCAATAGCCCTGCTTTTTATTTATGGGATGTGAAGAAAACCACACAAATGGGCTTCACAAGGGGAAACATGAATGCACGCTAACAACTTGAACTAATAAGCAGAGGTGGGACCAAGTCATTGTTTTGCAAGTCACAAGTAAGTCTCAAGTCTTTGCCCTCAAGTCCGAGTCAAGTCCCGAGTCAAGACAGGCAAGCCCCGAGTCAAGTCCAAAGTCAAGACTGGAAAGTCTCAAGTCAAGTCCTAAGTCCTGCATTTTGAGTTTCGAGTCCTTTCAAGTCCTTTTAACCACAGACTAATATATTAACACAGATTGTGTATGCTTTTCAAATGCTGTATTTATTTATTAAAACAAGTGCATTTTAAATTGCAGGAAAGAAAATTGTGCTGACATTGCACTTTATAATAGCACTATTAACCAGTCATTTTAAACATTAACTCATTCCTTTACAGAACAAACACATTGAAAAATAAAGTGCAAATGTGCTTATTTGTACAAAAGTGTTAACATTGAAAAAACATGACATATACGTGAACATAACAAAAAAGTTGTACTTTTTATATGTCAGGGCCCTATGCTGCATTGCATTTGCAAAAGACCAAATTAGCCAAGAGTCTGTCAGTCATTTGTGCACGATGGGGGCGTAGTATGATGCCACCATGGCTGAAAACTCGCTCCACTGGAGCACTGGAGGCAGGCACTGCCAAGACTCTCATGGCCACTCGTGAAGGAAGAGTCTTCATGTTCAATGCCCAGAACAAAAGGGGGAGAGAGTTTTTTTTGGGTTGGTGCACTACTTGTAAGTGTATCTTGTGTTTTTTATGTTGATTTAATTAAAAAAAAAAATATATATATATATATATATATTTCTTGTGCGGCCCGATACCAATCGATCCACGGACCAGTACCGGGCCGCGGCCCGGTGGTTGGGGACCACTGAGGTAAACAACCAACAGTATGTCAGAAAGCTAGCTAAAACGGTACACATATTCATAATATAGTATACATTTTAACTGACCTTTATTTTACTATTTTTGTCTTTTTTTTAGGTGGCTAAAATACGCGGTGCTGCTGACCGCCGTCTAACGTTACGTGTGATATATTGACTAACGTAACCCTGCTTAAAAAAAATCACTGAACAAAAAGTATGAATAAGGTAGTGAACTGCAACAGATTCCCGTGTTTGCAATAACGTTATAACGTTAGCAGTGAGTTTACAGCCTCACTGATTTAACTACACAGCAAATAAAAGTCACGTTACTTAGCCAATAAACGTTATCTTACATTCAAAACTTACCGTTCTTTGTGCAACTTCAAATGCCGGACGAAGTTGGAAGTTGTTTCCTCTCCATCAGTAATTTTCGAACCGCATGTGTTGCATGCTGCAAACCGTTTTGTGTTGACCACCTCGTAATTTTTATACCCAAACGAAATTATTTTAGGCATCATTTTTTGTTCACTGGCGTGTGGTTTGGACATGTCTTCTTCGTTGGTTGTCCTGCAATTTGATTGGATGAATGCTGTGTGATGAAAACAAAGTAGATCTAATTTGATTGGCTGTTGTACTGACAGCACACCAGCTGACACACGCAACGCTGATAGACAAGTACACAATGAAAAATACGGAGCGCTCCCGAATAACTTTTTCATCTTTGGGTTTTGGGGAAAGTAGCAAGTCATGTCAAGTCATGTCAATTCAAAAGGCTCAAGTCCAAGTGAAGTCACAAGTCATTGATGTTAAAGTCTAAGTCGAGTTGCAAGTCTTTTTACATTTTGTCAAGTCGAGTCTAAAGTCATCAAATTCGTGACTCGATTCTGACTCGAGTCCAAGTCATGTGACTCGAGTCCACACCTCTGCTAATAAGGCAGTGTTATTAAGATGAAATTGTTCATTCTGCACTGTGCATGTATGAAAAATGCTTGAATGACCCTGAAATGTGCCCTAATGTCAAATTAAAAAAAAAAAAATCACAGATGTCAACACAACCATGGAAAACAGTTAATGTAAACACCATTCTAAAATCACAGTAAACATTGACCACTACACTCTTAAAATTAAAGTGCAAAAATAGGGAATATGTAAGAAATGCTTGAAAAAATGTAACAAAATAGTGCAAAGTATAAAAATGTAAACATAGGGAAACCTGAGAACAAGTTTGCAGGTTTAGTGCCAGGAGGTTGCAGATGTGTAACATTTAATCTAGTCTCTTTATGTATTGAAATTAATTCATTGTAAGCAGTAATTGATATTTACCTATAAATGGACCTAATTACTATTATTTTAGAGCAGTGGTTCTTAACCATGTTGGAGGTACCGAACCCCACCAGTTTCATATGCGCATTCACTGAACCCTTCTTTAGTGAAAAATAAAATGTTGGGTTTTTTTCAAATTCAAGACAAAGTTAGATGTATGGGGAACATATTCTAAGTAACAAATACTTAATTTAGAGTTTGTTGGACACTAGGGGAACATATTCTAAGTAACAAAGACTTAATTTAGAGTTATTTGGTTAAGGTTAGGGTTAGAGGGTAAGGGCCATGGTTAGAGGGTTAGGGTTATAATAAGGCCATGCCGAATAAGGCATTAATAAGTACTTAATAATGACTAGTTAAGAGCCAATATGTTACTAATTTGCATGTTAATAAGCAACTAATTAATGGTGAATATGTTCCCCATACTAAAGTGTTACCATGTTTTATTACTGGTGCACAAAATGAACCGTGCATGAACATCACCTTGTTCAAGGAACAAAACCAGTCAATCAATCAATCAATCAACTTTATTTATAAAGCACATTTAAAATTTACCACAGGGGTAGCCAAAGTGCTGTACAATGGGCAGGTTAAAAGATAATACGAGTACCGAGCAAACACAACACAACACAAACAGAACTCGATAAAAAATAAATAAATAAAATAGAATAAATAAAAACATAAAAACATAAAAACAGGTTCACAGCATGTGTATTATGGGGCGCCATTGCAGGATGGATATCACTCAGTGTTAAAAGCCATGGAATAAAAGTATGTTTTTAAGAGAGATTTAAAAACAGGAAGAGAGGAGGCTTGTCTAATACTCAGAGGTAGGTCGATTCCAGAGCTTGGGAGCAGCAACGGCGAAAGCTCTGTCACCTCTAAGCTTCAGCCTTGTGTCAGGGACCGTCAACAGCAGCTGATCGGCTGATCTTAAGGATCGGGTGGGGCAGTAAGGCTGAAGGAGGTCGGAGAGATAGGTTGGCGCGAGGTTGTTTAAAAACAAATAAAATGAGTTTAAAATTGATTCCATAACGCACAGGGAGCCAGTGAAGGGACGCTAAAATAGGGGTGATGTGCTCACGTCTGCGGGTCTGTGTTAGCAGACGAGCAGCAGAGTTCTGCAACAAAACCAACACAGTGCATAAACTCACAACAAATTACACACCTGCAAATCAGTGTGACTTCTGCTCTTGCCGTATCCGTAATACGCCGATAGGGAGAAGTTTTTTTTTACACGATGAGTCGGGTGTGTCTTGACCTCCGCCGAACCCCTGAGCCCGACTCACCGAACCCCTAGGGTTCGATCGAACCCAGGTTAAAAACCACTGTTTTAGAGTAGCACATTTGTTATGTTTTGTGAATAATTATATGTATATATTCCTGTACTTAAGTCCCTATCTGCTGTTACCGTATACCTGAATAGGGAACGGACAATGGTTGAAACGAAGAGAGCTCGTCCGAATCCAAAAAACTGCCTTGCTTTCTCGGTGACTTTTCCCGTTTTATTGACAACTTCTTCGCTCTCTGCAAAACTCATTATTATTGAATGAATCAAATGTGATGAATATTTAATGGACCACAATGGAAAGAAGCCTTTTGGCTTTTTGTGCCATCCATTTGCCTTTTTAAAGCGTTACATGGATTAAATTCTTTAAGATGTCAATAAACTTCTCAATCAATCAATCAATCAATTTTTATTTTCTCACTCCATGCAAAGAATCAACCGCAAGACAACAAAATGGCACAACCAAACATGGTAGTCGATACTGTTACCCGATTGGCTGTTAATGTGTCAGTCTCACTGATCACGTTCTGCGTTGCCAGAGCCTAATTGGCTTTGTTCATGCAACTAACCATGCTTTGTAACTTCCGGTTTCTTCTGACCATTTATATCAAACGTTTTTTCAAACGCATTTTTTTGTTGATATCGATTACATGTCTATTGCAATATATGTTGGTATTGTTTTAATGACCCAACCTTACAGGATATGGAGATTAAAAAGAGACAAAAAGAGTCAGACAATTTAAAGCTGTCAGACAAAAAAAAATGGCTGTAATTTATTGAAAAATATGGAAACAATTACCTCTTGGCGAGGAGCTTTAGTTGGTTTCTTTCTCTGCGGTGCTCGAGATTGTTACCGCCTGGCCCCTTGTCCTTAAATTTACATGCGGTATTTGGACCTCGGAGAGCTTTACAGGACTCAAGTCAAAAGAAAACAGGTGACTGGGAAATCCAGTCTATGTGGCCACAACCTAGCAAAGTGGAAAAATGTAGAATGGGAGGTCTCTGGTGGTCAATCTGCTTGCCAGTCCAAATCATGTTCTATTACAAGATGTGGAAGTGATTAATACGAGAAGAACAATCAGCATGACACATCATTGGCTCGGATTCTCTATGGCGCCACATTTGGAGCCACGTCTGATGAATAAATATCTGATGGCCGCTTCTTTTTGAATCATCATTTTGGTCTCAAACACTTTCTAAGGAAATATTGATGCAACGACAGGTCACAGATAAAACTCCAAGAAGTCAAATACCTGATCATAAAGTACTATGAAAGGGATTTGGCAAACAACATACTAATCTGTCTTGCTTGCATGCATTTTTAACTGTTGGACATGTGCTAATTTCTTAGTGCAGAGGTCTTCAATAGAAGGTCCGTGAGGCCTAGGGGTTCGCAGAGAGGTTGATTAGATTTGTTTGTCAATCAGTCAATAATCAATCAATGTTTACTTATATAGCCCTAAATCACAAGTGTCTCAAAGGGCTGCACAAGCCACAACGACATCCTCGGCTCAGATTCCACATCAGGGCAAGGAACAACTCAACCCAATGGGACAATGAGATACCTTGGAGGGGACCTCAGATGTGGGGACCCCCCCGGGCGACCGGTGCATCGGACTTCGAGTGGATCTAGCATAATATTGTGAGAGTCCAGTCCATAGTGGATCTAACATAATAGTGAGAGTCCAGTCCATAGTGGGGCCAGCAGGAGACCATCCCGAGCGTAGACAAGTCAGCAGCGCAGAGACGTCCCCAACCGACGACAGACGAGCGGTCTACCCCGGGTCCCGACTTTGGACAGCCAATTTGTGAATTTATTTTTTGAGTCCTCGCACAACTTTTTCCACAAACTTAAATGTCTGTACATACACATTAAATTGAAATAGCTGTGACTTGGCCACCCTACTCACTGTGTCTTGCAAGTTTGAAATAATTTGTAGTTGTCTGGTGGCGATTAAGCATCAGTTTGTCAGTTTGTAATTACCGCACCAGTTTTTAGCTAGCAATTAGTGTGCCAGTTGCCAGCTAGCGATTAGCGCACTCATTGGCAGCTGGCAATTAGCGCACCAGCTGTCGGTTTGCAATTAACGGGCCTGGCTCTAGTGGCGCTATACTATATTATTTGCAAATCTCAGTAATGCACAATAACAAGGTCAATTTAAGACACAATTTAAAATGGTGTTTTAAATTTAAAACACAATTTTGTACAGGGTATACAAGTAAGGGCTCCATGCTCCATCTTTCCGTCAGTTTGGGGATCCTTGGCCTGTAAAACATTGAAGACCCCTGACTAAGGGGATCATATTATGATTTTTTTCCACATTAAAACACTTCCTTGTGGTCTACATTGTTATGTAATGGTGGTTCTTTGGTCAAACTTTTGCATAGATTACTGTATGTTATACAGACCATATTCAAGTCTCTTTCTGACCGTCTCTTCAGGATGCACCGTTTTGTGGGCGGTCTTATTTACTTGTCTCCACTTCGACTGCTTCTTTTACCCCTCGTCCAAGTTTTAGTTTTTAACGCTCCTGTATGGAGTCTACCGACAGATATACGTTTAAACTATACGCTACTTTGTATTAGAAATGTCAACAGTGGCGTATGCATGTGCATGTACGTGCATGAGTCAGTCTGCCCCACAACATAAGATATCGAAAAAGAAGGAACTTGATCCTTTTTTGTTTTATAAATATTTCCGCCATGGCTCCTTGGTTTCATTTTAAATCATCGGAGCTTATGAAAATCCCACACAAAAACAGGTACCAATAAGTAAGAAAATACATACACTCATGCATATAATCACGTTTCATCAATCATATATTAACGTTGTTGCCCTCGGGGAAACTGGGTAACACACGGCACACTCACAAAGCTTAACTTAGACTTAGACTTAGACTTAGACTTAGACAAACTTTAATGATCCACAAGTGAAATTGTTCAACACAGTAGCTCAGTTACAATGATGGAAAGTGTAAGGATGGAAAGGACAATGCAGGTATAAATAGAGTAAAATAGCGATAACAAATCTAACATATATACGAATATATACATAATATGTGTACAGAATAATATATACAGATATGTTATACTATGTCTATAACAAATATACAATATATACCAATGACCATGTACAATATTACAGTATATACAGTATATGTGACAGCAGCAGCATACAATAGAGAGTAGATCCAGCAGGAAATAGAAAATATAGACATTATAAACAAAGAGAAGTAGCTAACAAGTCAGGTGTCGGGTCATAGGCAGATGTCATCTATTGCTGTAGGGCGAGTGATTATACAGCTGGATGGAGTCTGGAATGAAGGAGTTCTTGAATCGCACAGTGCGGGAAGGAAGTTGAAGGAGCCTATTGGAGTATGAACTTCGCTGTCCCTTAATTGTCAGGTGGAGTGGGTGGGCAGGATTGTCCATGATGGCCAGCAGTTTGTCCAGTGTCCTCCTGTCCATCACTGACACAAACGCCTCCAACTGCGTGCCAATAGTTTGGCCGGCTTCCCGGATCAGTTTATCAATCCGGTTTGAGTCCATTTTGCTGGTGCTGCTCCCCCAACAAACCACTGCAAAATACAGGGCACTGGCCACAACAGACTGATAAAATAGTCTGTTGTGGCCAGTGCCCTATAGTTACTATAACAATCTACAAGGTTAATATAGTTGGCTTCTCTTTCTTCCCCTCCATTTAACTACTTTCTTTTGTATTTCAAGTTATTACATATATGTATTGTTGATAATAGAGGTAATTATTGTTATTATTCATTATCAATAGTGCTATTTCTATTGGTATTTGTATTGCTCCATTTGTAGTGTCATAATGATCATTTCTGTGTTATTAATATTTATTTCACTAACTGCTTATTTGCCATCATATTTGTACATATCCTATTTGCTGATGTTGTTTTATTGTTGTTGTTGTTGTCTCTCTGTCTTATCCCCCTCTTGTACGCGCAATTTCCCCCTTTGTCTTCCATTTTTTCTCTTTCTATCCCCTCCTGCTCCGGCCCGGCTGCACCAAATAATAATATACATTCATTTAATAAAGTCAAATACAAATAAGGCAACAAGAAAAGTATCCCACACTTTTTTTTTTTTGTAAAGTAAATTTGTACAGCCGAGATATATGATTTGCCTGAGTAGCTGGACAGGACAAAAAATAAAAATGAAATAAAATAAGAAAAGTTGGTTTTGCATATTATGTCCCCTTTAAAGTGATAACCAAAAGGTTAAATTATACTCAGACTCACCCTAAATGAGACAAACATATGAACATCAGACACTATTAATTAAAGCGGACACGTTTAATGTACTTCCCAATGGACTTTTCCATTTTAAACACAGAGACTGTCCAGTTCATTCATACAGTCTTTGCTCTCAGGGTACTGTACACCATTATCACCACTATTTCCTCTCAGGAAATGAATTGGGATTCTGATTGGCTCTAGTCCCTGTCTGGCTGCGGATGAGAGCAATGTGATTGGCACAGAGTTGACGGCGCAGCGCCAGCGTTCTCTGCAGGGGGGCGGAACTGTGAACAGGGACCCTGCACACGTCCATCCCTTATGCACCCGCACGCATCCTGACCCACAAACCGCTTTGTGTCGCCTCAAAATTCTGATAGAGCCATCAGCTAGAAAAAAAGCACATCAGGATTTCAGTTCCTTCCTGGCTCAGAGAGAGACAGAACAGTGGCACCTCCAAGGAGAATGCTGAGTCACACTCTGCCGAAGGGAACACAGGCTGCCATAATTACTGAAGTGGAAGGTTTTCAGAAAAAAACCCAATTTGCCTTTAAAATAATCATTGTGAAAAGTTGCTTGTAGGTATGATTAATGGCGGTAAAGGAAAGTTTATTTTAAAAACCGTTGCATATGACAACGAAGCAACAATTTATTTAATGCGGGAGGTCAATTAAAGTTTGCTAACCAGCAGAGAATCCCCATGGAAATGTCCACATATTGACCCCAGCGAGCGTCAATCAGACGTTCTTCAAAACAGAGTGGTTATTATACGTTTTTCTGTAATTCACTGCCAATTACAATATTGTACTAAAGTACTGAAATGTAATTTGCTGCTTTGTGTCAGTAGTACGTGTGTAAGACTCACTTCCTTAAGAGTCCCACTGACAGCTGACGGTGTTGAAGCACTCTCCACTCTCAATCTGTTGACCCTGGTTTTAAAGGCGCCTTACATTAGTCACCCAACAATCTGCGAATAGTGTTGCTGTGTTGGCCTCATGTGATGAGATTGTGAAAGGGTGCAATAACATTCAAGAGTGTCTGTTGTGTCAAAGACACACTCCGAGCATAATGTTTTTTCACTCTCCGTGGTGTGATTACAAAATAATTTATAACATCAAGTAGAAATTGCTTCTTAGCAGGTCCACTGTTAGACACGGCACAGGAGCCAAGCGTACAGCTTTTAAGCAAGGTTTTAATGTACATAGAATTTCTCAAAGTTTCTCCAGCAGGACGTGATTTTTCAGTCACCTCCGTAACCTCTCTCACCTCCTGTTCCCGGCCGCTTACTGTTAAAGACAACAGATGATTAGATTAACTCGTATCACCTGGGAAATCGAATCACCTGTCAGCTGTGTCTCGCCGCTATCTGATTGTGCGCTGCCCTCAACACCATAGACAGGCATGTGGCAGGCAGCGCTGGCCACACCTCCCTCCACACATCAATATTGTATAGCCTTTACCTGTGTTGACTTAGTTTGACGTGTGCAAATGATTCAATGTCCAGTACTGTGGAAATATGTTTGGCTATGATAATCCGTTTATATTAAGCTATCAAAATGAAATCAAATGTAGGCTATAGAACACAATGTCATCGTTAGTATGCTGACCTTGAATTGAACATTGTCACAGCAGCGAGACCTGACCACGCACGGCACGGCGCGGTCCAAAACTGCTTGTGTCCTCCCCGCAATCGCACCTGAGTGCTAACATCTGAACCCTAGATTAAATGAGGTTACCACGGCAACCGCACCATAGCAACGACCCCATCCCTGATGGAACAAACCTGTGGTGTGTAGCGAGCAAGATTGCCAGCAATCATTTAGAGAAAACAAAATAAAAACAATATAAACAAAATAAGGAAATTTGCCTCCGAAAAATATATATTTGGCAGCTTAGTCACGGAAGACCATGCTAATTTATGCTCCTGGGTCAGACACTTATTTCGATTTGAGGTTTAATTTTTAATTGTATTTATGTATTTTTGAATGGTACTTTAATTATTATTAATAGTTTATTGTTTTTATCTAAATTGTTTTGTCATAAAGTTGATTTGATTTGATTTAATCCTATTTTAGTAAATTATTAGTAATATATTTTCAGTCATAATGAGTGTTGTAATTATACAATAAACGTATTTAATTATAATGTTCACATTTTAACTTGTTTTGTTGATACAATACTTTCATGTTTGTTGACAACGCGGAGCATGGCTGTACAATCCAATTCTTGAGTGACTGTGCAAATAATATACAGCAAAGAGAGGATTTTAAATTGTAAAATAAAGGGTGTATACACCAAGTACCTATGATAGTGCATAGTATGCTGCTTGGACATTTGAAATTGTGCTTGATTGACGAATAGTAGCAACATCTGCACCGTGCTGGCATCGCACAATCACACTCAGGAATGTAAACGAGAGACAACCAGAAAAAAGAAAAACAATTATGCTGGAAGAGTCACAAAAGTGCATAGTATGTGTTAGAAAATTGTTAGCTAGAGATGCTCTGTTTTCTTTATGTTTTTACTTTAATGACAAACATACGCAGTCCACTTGTTTTTCACTCTTAATGACCACATCATTTCTATCGCTCAATGCAGTCTCAATGAGCTCAACATAGTAAAAACACAGTAGTACCTCGACTTAAAGGGGACCTAACATTCAAAACCCATTTCTTACCTCTTGGTACCTGAATTTGTGTATTTGGGATCTGCACAAGTAAGTATGGCATGGCAGAGATATGTTTAAAACAATCGGGCCTTCCTTCATACTTCTTTCAATTGTGAAGATTTTCCCAATTGTGATGTCAGCGGATGTCTCCATATATGGTAAAGATTTACCCGAAGAGCTTTGCATGAGTTTGCCATTGTAGTCCGACGTAATAAGTTCCTTCTTTTTATCTATCTTCTTGTTGTGGGGCAGACTGGCTCGTACATGCACATGCATCCTCCACTGTTTCCATTTCTAATACAAATCAGCGTATAGTTCGAACTTATATATGTCAGTGGACTCGATATGGAAGCGCTAAAAACTACAACAAAGATGACGGGGAGAAGTTGCTGTCAAAGTGGAGGCATGTAGATAAGACCGCCCACAAAACAGCGCATCCTGAAAAGACAGTCAGAAAGCGGCTTGAAAATGGTCTGTAAAACAATCTATGCAACATTTAGACCAAAGAACCACCATCACATGTGCTATAGTCCACAAAGAAGTGTTTTAAATGTAGAAAAAAACCATAACATGAATGCCCGAACTTAAGAATGTTTTGAGATAAGAACTGTCTCTCAGCTAATTGTTATGCTTTGCGTAACAAACATCCCTGCCATTAGTTGGTGTGGAAAATGCTACAGTAAACCCCGAAAAACATCTTGTCTTATAGCATCTAGCTCAGTGGTTCTTAACCTGGGTTCGATGGAACCCTAGGGGTTCGGTGAGTCGGGCTCAGGGGTTCGGCGGAGGTCAAGACACACCCGACTCATCGTGTAAATAAAAACTTCTCCCTATCGGCGTATTACGGATACGGCAACAGCAGAAGTCACACTGATTTGCAGGTGTGTAATTTGTTGTGAGTTTATGCACTGTGTTGGTTTTGTTCTTTGAACAAGGTGATGTTCATGCACGGTTCATTTTGTGCACCAGTAACAAAACATGGTAACACTTTAGTATGGGGAACATATTCACCATTAATTAGTTGCTTATTAACATGCAAATTAGTAACATATTGGCTCTTAACTAGTCATTATTAAGTATTTATTAATGCCTTATTCGGCATTGCCTTATTATAACCCTAACCCTCTAACCCTGGCTTTAACCCTTTAACCCTAACCCTAACAAAATAACTCTAAATGAGTCTTTGTTACTTAGAATATGTTCCCCTAGTGTCCAAAAAACTCTAAATTAAGTCTTTGTTACTTAGAATATGTTCCCCATACTAAAGTGTTACCAAAAACATATAACTTTGTCTTGAATTTGAAAAAAAACAACATTTTATTTTTCACTAAAGAAGGGTTCGGTGAATGCGCATATGAAACTGGTGGGGTTCGGTACTTCCAACAAGGTTAAGAAGCATCTTATAGCTAGAGATGGATATACTTTTGTTTTTCAACCATGGTTAGGAAGAAAGTGAGCGTGAAGGACAGTGCTGAGAAGGAAACAAAATGGCTGATATTCTTTGAAATAAAAGAGGAATGATCCAAAACATGACCAAACCTTTACCAAACTTGCTGAAGCAATTCAAGCGAATCACTGCTAGTCTGCACCATACTGAAGAAGAATCCAACCAGAGTCAAAAATGAAATTTAAACGGCAGACATGTATCCATTTATCCATGAAAATATTAAAAAGCTGCTGATGGTGTATTTGACAGAGATGCAGCTGGAACAAGATACTGTAGAAGTCTGCTCTCCATGGTAAATGCTGTACATTATTATTACATTACTTCATAAAACTAGTGTAGTTGTTCGTACTACATTCTGTTGTATTGTTTTTAAACAATATTTCTCATCTATAAGTTTTTCTTTTTTCTTTTTGAAAATCATGGTACATGTTAAAATTATGCTATATTGGCTGGGTCAAGCACCAATTAAACTGACCTCAATTTAATTTTAATGCGAGACAATTTGATATACAAGTGTTTCGCGTTGAGCTCAGTCACAGAACCAATTAAGTCCATACGTTGAGGTACTACTGTATGTTCTCAAGTCTTTGAGGTGGTGTTTGCTTGGCAAAATAATCACCACAGAGAATGTAAAATATGTTTCTGGAATTGAATAGAGACAGCTGACTCTTAAGTTACACTTTGGCTGTCAAGCTAGTCTGACTATTTACATGGTCAAACGGCAAGGAGTGTGGCTAAACTATCGTCAATATCATATGGGGACGGGTGCTGACAGTCATGGTAACAATGCGGTACGAGGGTGTCCTCCTCCTGCAGACTGATTTATCCACCCCGTTAAAAGCAGGACTCCATAACTGCTACAGCTGAGGGTGAAAACCATGTTTTACACCTCCCACCCACCTTCTAGGATTTGAGGAATGACAGCCAGCGAGCGAGCCAGAAGCAGATTGTGTTTTGTTGCCAGAACATGACACATTGGCTTCGCTTTGGTGAAACATTGCCCTCCGTGCATGCCTCCGCTGCTTATTATTCCTCTTGTTGAATGTCCATCACGCGGCAGAACTGCGACGGTGGAAATTTAAGGATTGATGTTGGCTCTATCAGCGCGTTATCCGCAGTAAAGTACCCCGAAGAAAGAGTGTGAAAGTGGACCAAGATGGACTGAAGGAAAAGTAAGACTACTAAAAAAGATTTTTTTTACTGATTTCTGAATACATTTTCCAAAAATAAACCACAGAAATGAATGCCACCCATGGGAAACTTGTTAAAAGCTCATAAAACAAAAGTCTGCTCAAACTGAAGCATTAACGGGAACACATTTTTTCCTTTGGAGCAATGACTTTTTATATGTTTAACCCCCAAAAGATTATTATAACGAGCAGATGAGATATGTATGAGTCCTGACTGCAATCTCACTTTGGAGTACTCGCACTACGGACGGTTGCTTACTCCATCACTTGTATTCGGATGTATTATCGTATTTTTCTCACTTCCTTTTTTTGAGGTCTGATTAATTCTATTGTGGAAGGTAGCAGCTGTCATCAATTACCCGCGAGAGGAGAGACAACATCAATCAAATTAATTAATATATTTTCTTATTACATTTAAACACTTCCTTGTAGTCTAGAAATATGTATTAGATATGCTTTGGTGAAAACTTTGCGTACATTTTGCTCCACAGTTATTTTTATAACCCGTTTTTCGGCAAGATGATCCATTTCGGAGGCCTTCCTAGATTGCAAATGAAACCACTCCACACCCTCTCCACAAGCATCATAACGTCTATCCATCCATTAATTTCTACCGCTTTTCCCTCTCTGGGTCGCGGGGGCTGGAGCCTATCCCAGCTGCAAGAAGGCAGGCTACAGAAAGCCATATATTTTCAAAAATTTTTAAATATATATCTTGAAGTGATCACTGCTATTCTTTCATTAACATTGTACAGATTCACCCGGTCACAACATTAGGTACACCGACACACTCTCCGATTGATTCAGACTCCAAAAGCTGTTTTTAGCAGCCTTTATCTCACTGCATGTCACATGTTGCTGTTATTATGCACATACAAGTTTGAAAAATAATATTCTATCCTACTTTTTTTTGTTGTTTCATTATTGATTGCAGCAGGAGCAAGAGCTCCTTCCCCTCTGGCTGAGACGTTGACTTAATGTCCAAATAAGTACGTCCATTACGCTGTGACATCACAACAAAGCCTGACTGAAAAATCCTGTGGACAGAGGCATACAAAACTGTGTGCAAACTCGTACGAACATACAATGATTTGGCATTGTTTAACACGAGTATCCAACACTGTAACATCCATCCATCCATCCATTTTCTATCGCTTGTCCCTTTTGGGGTCGTGGGGGGGTGCTGGAGACTATCTCAGCTGCATTCAGGTGGAAGGCAGTGTACACCCTGGACAAGTTGCCACCTCATCACAGGGCCAACACAGATAGACAGACAACATCCACGCTCACATTCACACACTAGGGCCAATTTAGTGTTGCCAATCAACCTATCCCAAGGTGCATGTCTTTGGAGGTGGGAGGAAGCCGTAGTACCCGGAGGGAACCCACGCAGTCACGGGGAGAACATGCAAACCCCACACAGAAAGATCCAGAGCCCGGGATTGAACTCAGGACTACTCAGGACCTTCGTATTGTGAGGCACATGAACTAACCCCTCTTCCACCGTGCTGCCCAACACTGTAACAATAATGTATAAATCAGACACGATGAAATTCAACAGAGGTTCCCTTTAACCGTCTGGAATAGATCCATGCAGTCTTTGAGTTGGAGTAGAGTGGTAATTGTTTTATGGGAACACCTAATGGTCACAATAAGTCATTAAGTTAAGCTCATGTCACGGTGATTTGAATGATGCAGACACACTTGTTACTGGATACTTTCTCATACGCTTCTGCCTTGGAGACTTTGTATCTGTGAGCAATATTCAACTATAATTATTTAATATGTGTATATATAAAAACATTTGTTTTAGACTGCAATATTGTTAAATTCAGGACTCCTATTACGTATGTCTACCTTCTGCGCTATTGTGTGCTTAGCTGTTGTGTATTGTGTTTTCCTTTTTGTAAATTACATAAATACAACAAAAGACCAGCCTTGTGAGCTTTTTGGGTAACATCTGGCTGTTCAGGTTTGCATAAATAAATTTGCTGCAGGACAGCTTGTATCAGAGTTTATATTGGAGATTTTTAGATGCATGCCATTTAATCTGAGACTTGTATATTGCTGATATCAGACTGATATCAATTTCAGATCGATAAAATAATACCTCTCAGTCAACGTCAGTCAAAAGCTGAGCAAAATATTGCAGCTTGGATCTTGTACTGTAAGCTCAGGCGCATAATATTGTTTCTGATGGGATATGTGGCGTCATTTGTTTTTGGTTTTTTTGCAACATAAAACACCCATATATGTGTTCAATATGATTGCATGGACTATCGTAGCATCTCCAAAGTGGTTCATGTGTGGGCAGATTTGGATTTGCGCCCGCCCCTTGCGAGTCGGCTACTGTGGTCTGCTCAGCATTGGGCCTAAACGCTTGCGATGGCGCTCGCTTGACAAACGACATGGTGTTGAAAGGGTGGAAATGGAGAGCTGTTGGCGCGAGGTGTTGTTTTTAACTGTGAAAAAAAAAAAAAAAAAATCCTGCACGGATAGATGGATGCAACCTCTCACACTTCATCTTGCTCTTGTAAAACTGCTACGGAGACCAATTGAGAGAAGGAGCAAATACTGCACTTTCAATTTAATCTGCTCATAATTTCTCGCACTTTGCTATAATACGACATCCAGTATTTGCAACAAACAAGTACAAGTTTTTTCGACATGAATTTGTATCTATTTTCCATATAAATTATTGACCAAGTCGGCCTAAAATCAAGCTTACCTCTCAACCCTCCTGTTTTCCCTGGTTAACTACTATTTTGCATTCCCGCTCCCATATTTTGACTTTCGTGGTTAAAAAAAGAAAACCCTCGCGGGGACTGAAAACATCAGTGTAACACATCCTGCAGCTCAGTGTTTGTCAAACAGTCGATGAGACATCGAGTGGGTTGGGAGCTCTGGAGTCTTCCATTAATAGCGTCTTTATAAATGCTTGAACAATACACAAACCTCCAGCCAGGTGGTAGCAGTGCTTGAAATAATCAACAGGCTGACCAGGAAAAATAAGGAAGTATACATACTCCTTGGGTTTACTGTAAAAATTAGGATATACGGTTTAAAATTCTCATATAGAATGCACTCTTTATTTGTAGCAAGTGCAAGTCAAAAACTTCCATCCATCCATTTTCTACCGCTTGTCCCGTTCAGGGTAGCGGGGGGGTGCTGGAGCCTATCCCAGCTGAATTCGGGCGGAAGGCGGGGTACACCCTGGACAAGTAGCCACCTCATCGCAGGGCCAACACAGATAGACAGACAACATTCACACTCACTTGCTTGACACATAATAATAAATTAGTATTATTATTATTATTATTTATATAATCAGGTTCTCAATGGTATGGTAAGGGGGACATGAACATTTGTGGGGCATGACAGAAAATTAATGAAAAAAAACGGCACAAACCCATTCAGTCAGGCCTTCAAAATAAAAGCAGCGTAATCAAATAACAGGGTTGCATCAGAGTTGGTTCACCAGAAGACTAACACCCCCGACCCTTTCAAAATTGTTTGCATATTTTCTTTATTTTTTCATATTTTCTGGGAAATTTGTGCTAAAACAAAACCGAACATATATATTTTTTCTCCATCCACAACACCAGAAAAAAAAAAAGGAATTTTCTTTCCATTTTCTCTAATTTCCACCACAGATTTTCAATTGGATTGAGATCCGGACTATTTGCAGGCCATGACATTGACCTTATGCATCTTTCTTGAAGAAACATTTTCACAGTTTTTGCTTTATGGCAAGATGCATTATCATCTTAAAAAAATTATGTCATCATCCCCAAACATCATTTCGATTAATGGAAGAAGATTGTCCATAATGTCAATGTAAACTTGTGCATTTATCCATATCATCAATGACTGTGGAAATGTGCATGTTTTCATCAGTCGTCTTCATAAAACGGCACCAAATATAAGTTCCAGCATCATAACCTTGCCCAATGCAGATTTACAGTTCATCAATGAATATGGCTTTCATCCAGTCATCCACAGTCCGCCATTGCTTTTCCTTAACCCACTGGAATTGTATTTGTTTATGTTTAAATGTTAATGTTGGCTTTCATTTAGCTCTTCTGTATTTCAATCCCATTTCCTTTATGCGGTTTCTTACAGTTAGGTCACAGACGGTGACTCCAGTTTCCGCCCATTTGTTTTTTATTTGTTTTGCTGTGTATTTTCTGTTTTCAATACATATTGCTTTAAACCCTCTGTCTTGACAGTTTGATGTTTTTCTTGGTCTACCAGTATGCGTGCCTTTTACAACCTTCCCATCTTGTTTGCACTTCCTCCAGATTTTAAACACAGCTGACCGTGAACAACCAACTACTTTTGCATCATTGTGTAATGATTTTATGGTAACATATTAGTATGAGGAACACATATTGACCTATATTAGTTGCTTAGTAACATGCAAATTAGTAACATATTGGCTCTTAATTTGTCATTATTAAATTCTTATTAATGCCTTATTCTGCATGGCCTTATTATACAACCAGTAAGCCATTAACTAAGAGTCTTCCCTCAACCTCAGAATTATCGCTTATTAGTAACCCTAACCCTAACCCTTATATGTTCCCCTAGTGTCCAAATAAGTCTAAATTAAGTATATGTTACTTTAATAAGCAACTAATTAATGGTGAATATGTTCCCCATACTAAAGTGTTACCGATGTTCCTTCTTGAATAAGTTTGATAATATTCTCCTATGTTTCAATTGACATCTCTCGTGTTGGAGCCATGATTCATGCCAATCCACCTGGTGCAACAGCTCTTCACAGTGTGAACACTCGTTTTTAACTGCAGACCAAAGGACACATTTCATCTAATGCAGGTGTTATCAAAATTGAAATTTCCTCAGAATTATTTGGTGTTTTATTTTCACTCTTGTTGATCTAGAAATGAAACTGTTACTGACCACCACATTTTTTTTTTTTTTTTTTTTAGCGTTTTTTAAAGCCAGGAAGTTCCATTTCGAATGACTATAGTTTTGTGTCATGGCTGTTATCTGCATTTTTCTTCAAAATTGAACAACTGAATGAACATCTTCCAAGTCTGATGATTGTATAATGTTTGCCAGCTTGTATTATAAAGTGATGAGAGCTGTGATTGATCAGCTTTTCCAGCAGCAAATGCGAGGGCATCTCCCAGAGGCCTTTTTAAACAGCAGTGTTACATGGTTACAAAGTTGTTCCAGGACAGCCTTTCTTTCACGTGACCTGAGTCATATTTCCCCAGCAAGTCCTCATCTCGGAGGTGTTTTCTGCATGTGCAAGTGTGTGCAAGGCAACACCGTTGTCACGTGCGCATACACGCTGGCAGTGCAATATTGCCACTTCATTGCAGTATTTAGTTGGTGAAGTGTATTGTGCAGATAGGTTGGCGTTAAAGTGTGGAACACATTTTTTAAGGAAGAGCTCAGTTAAATTCCTGATTTGACAATTAATATGTTGTTTTTACAATGAGAAAGAAGGGGTCATAATAGAGGGGGCTATAAAAGTAGATTTATTTAACCACAAATCTAAAGGTGACATAAACACAATTTTGTTTATACATGTTAGTAGACTAGTTTTCCAATGGCCACCTCTAAACAATGTCATTCTGAACTATAGATTTTGCCCATGCTAAAACATTTTTTTAAATTTGTTCAACATGCACTTTTTATTTTTCTTTACACACAGTACAACTTCTGAATAATTAACTTTGTTTTCGATGTCCCGAAACCTTGTGCTTAGTCAAAGCATACTAATGTTGTAAATCAAAATTTCAACAGGGGTCTGCAGCAATACTGCTTGTAAAATTTAGTCGTTGACCAGAAATGTTTTTTTTTTTTTCTAAATACGTTTTTATATCCCTCCTGAAATTTTTCCACACATTTGAATATCTTTAAATACACATTAACATTGATACCACAATGTGGAGGAGGTCGTGGCCTGCGGGCCTGCCGCGGAACGGGGTGTGCCAGGACCGGCCTCGAAGACAGTGACAGGGGCGTATATGGCCCAGGTGGGCCTTGTTATCTAATCACCTGTCGCCTTTATTAGCAGCAGCCGAGACGAGACACGTTGTTGACAGGAAAAAGACAGTTTGCTGGAAAGCAAAACGCCTGCACGAATTTATGAAAATAAAACAGTGTTACAACCCTGATCCGGGCTCTCGTGGCAGTATTTGGTGGTCTGAGGAACCCACGGGAGGGCAACCTCCACACAAACTTAAATGTGGATTATAAATCTCCCCCATACTCACCACACCTCGCAGGTTTAAAATAAAACCATGAATGCATACTGAAGTGATATAGTGATATTATTTTTTTATCATTTAAGATAGCTACAGATGAGCGCACCAGTTGCCAGCTAGCAATTAGAGTGATACACTGGAGTATTTGAATATCCTAGTATTGCACAATGACAAGGTACTAGAGATGTCGGAAAATATCGATTGCCATCCTAATTGTGATCTTTGTTTATTACGATTCTGAATCGATTCAAAAACATGTTTTTTCGGCTATCTCCACGCTTACTCGCTGCAGGTATACATCATACGTTACCAGCCAAGAAGAACTTTTGGAACCGGTTTTGAAAATAATCATGTATGTACAGAGAATCATGTTGAATCGATAATTGATTCTGAATTGAATCATTACCCAAGAATTGGAAACCAAATTCACATCCCTACAAGGTACCTTTAGGACCAGTTTTTTTTAGAACACAATTTTATATAGATATATAAAATATATATTTCACCTACTTATATATGGTAAAATAAACTAATACCATATAAGCACGTAAGTGTTCCATCTCTCCATCAGTTGTGTTGTTGCTGAGTCACACAAACCTGAATTGTACAAACTAATTTCCACAAGAGAGATTACTGCTTTTCAATTCATTTTAATATATGGAATCACGATTCCGCCACTGGAAAAAAAATAAATTAAATATTCCCAAGGCAAATCATGATTATGAAATTTAAAAAAATCTAAATTTGTTCTTTGTTTGTTAAATTTGTTCGCGTGGACATCGGGGGCGGTACCTCTGGATTGGCAGACCGGGTTGGTGGTTCCTCTCTTTAAGAAGGGGAACCGGAGGGTGTGTTCTAACTATCGTGGGATCACACTCCTCAGCCTTCCCGGTAAGGTCTATTCAGGTGTACTGGAGAGGAGGCTACGCCGGATAGTCGAACCTCGGATTCAGGAGGAACAGTGTGGTTTTCGTCCTGGTCGTGGAACTGTGGACCAGCTCTATACTCTCGGCAGGGTCCTTGAGGGTGCATGGGAGTTTGCCCAACCAGTCTACATGTGTTTTGTGGACTTGGAGAAGGCATTCGACCGTGTCCCTCGGGAAGTCTTGTGGGGAGTGCTCAGAGAGTACAGGGTATCGGACTGTCTGATTGTGGCAGTCCGCTCCCTGTATGATCAGTGCCAGAGCTTGGTCCGCATTGCCGGTAGTAAGTCGGACACGTTTCCAGTGAGGGTTGGACTCCGCCAAGGCTGCCCTTTGTCACCGATTCTGTTCATAACTTTTATGGACAGAATTTCTAGGCGCAGTCAAGGCGTTGAGGGGATCTGGTTTGGTGGCTACAGGATTAGGTCTCTGCTTTTTGCAGATGATGTGGTCCTGATGGCTTCATCTGGCCAGGATCTTCAGCTCTCACTGGATCGGTTCGCAGCTGAGTGTGAAGCGACTGGGATGAGAATCAGCACCTCCAAGTCCGAGTCCATGGTTCTCGCCCGGAAAAGGGTGGAGTGCCATCTCCGGGTTGGGGAGGAGATCTTACCCCAAGTGGAGGAGTTCAAGTACCTCGGAGTCTTGTTCACGAGTGGGGGAAGAGTGGATCGTGAGATCGACAGGCGGCGGTGCGGCGTCTTCAGTAATGCGGACGCTGTATCGATCCGTTGTGGTGAAGAAGGAGCTGAGCCGGAAGGCAAAGCTCTCAATTTACCGGTCGATCTACGTTCCCATCCTCACCTATGGTCATGAGCTTTGGGTTATGACCGAAAGGACAAGATCACGGGTACAAGCGGCCGAAATGAGTTTCCTCCGCCGGGTGGCGGGGCTCTCCCTTAGAGATAGGGTGAGAAGCTCTGCCATCCGGGAGGAGCTCAAAGTAAAGCCGCTGCTCCTCCACATTGAGAGGAGCCAGATGAGGTGGTTCGGGCATCTGGTCAGGAAGCCACCCGAACGCCTCCCTAGGGAGGTGTTTAGGGCACGTCCCACCGGTAGGAGGCCGCGGGGAAGACCCAGGACACGTTGGGAAGACTATGTCTCCCGGCTGGCCTGGGAACGCCTCGGGGTCCCACAGGAAGAGCTGGACGAAGTGGCTGGGGAGAGGGAAGTCTGGGCTTCCCTGCTTAAGCTGCTGCCCCCGCGACCCGACCTCGGATAAGCGGAAGAAGATGGATGGATGGATGGATAAATTTGTTCTAAGAAGAACATTGAAATCACACCCTTGAGGTTGAAAGTCTAATCCATCTCATAATTATGACTTTTTTATCTTGTAAAAGGGACGGCGTGGCGAAGTTGGTAGAGTGCCCGTGCCAGTGTTGCTGGTTACTGGGGTTCAATCCCCACCTTCTACCATCCTAGTCACGTCCGTTGTGTCCTTGGGCAAGACACTTCACCCCTTGCTCCTGATGGCTGCTGGTTAGCGCCTTGCATGGAAGCTCCCGCCATCAGTGTGTGAATGTGTGTGTGAATGGGTGAATGTGGTAATACTGTCAAAGCGCTTTGACTACCTTGAAGGTAGAAAAGCGCTATACAAGTATAACCCATTCATCATTTATTTATAATTTTGACTTTCTATCTCATAACTATGACTTTTTATCTCATTAATATGAATTTTAATCTCACAAATAATTTCTCATATTTTCGATTGGCTGTATTGATTATGTGAATAGATACGGGTGCAAAGTAGAAATAAGCACACAAAGTCAAAGTTATGCATTGAAATAATGTGATTAAAAAAAACATTATGAGACCTTATCTCATAATTCTGACTTTTATTTCATGATATTTTTGACTTTTAAATCTCTAATATAATTTACAGTGTTTTCTTTTCGGTGGCGTGAATGGGCTTCTATATGCATCAATACAGGTGCAAAGTAGAAATAAGCACTCTTAAAAACATCGAAATTATGAGATAACATGTCATAACTATGAGACAAAATCTTATCTATTTCATAACTTCAATCCATCTCATAATTTTGACTCATTTTATAATAATGACTTTTTATCTCATAATTAGAACTGTCTTGTCTCATAGTTATGACTTACCGTGGGGGTATTTTTTTCAGTGGCATAAATGGCTTCCATATGAATCAATACAAGTAACATATAGTAATACACATTTTTATTAAAATGTACATTATTAATAATTTTATAAATAATAATAATAATAATAATAATAAATAAAATAAAATACATTATAATAAATTATAATACTATTAATAATAATATTACACAGTAATTAATGAGGTTCTACATGGGCCTATATGTTCCACCACTCCAGAGATTTTAATGGACAATACTTAGTATTTTCATCCAAAAAGGCATCCAACCAGTCGAGTCTAGGTGCCCTTCTGCTTTATGTACGCTAATATTAGTGAGTTAGCCAATATATCAAGCCATTTGGCTCTCTTCAGTTATTAATACAATAAAACTCCTGGAAATGACATTTTAATAGTAGTTTTAGCCCATTTAGCCTGGAAAAAGGAAGTGAAGTGTAACAATCAGGAGATGCTGACTGATTTACTGACGACATGCAACGCGCTGCTGGCACCTTACGAACAACTCCAAGCCCGCATTAATTGCTGAGGTGGTGTTGTTAATGTCATGCTGAGCTTCCTCATCGTCCATCATGTATCGAAACAACCAACGTTTATTGGATTCTTCTCAGGGACAAACCCCCGAATCCGAGAAAAAGCAGAGCAATTAGGCCATTCCCCCACCTTCACAGTGACAATTCCTGACTCCCTGTGCCAGAAAAGAACCTGTCAGTAGAAGAGAGAGGAAAGAAGTAACGTGGAAAATGAGTCTCTTTCTATTAATCCAAAGCAGACCTCTATGTAAATGTCCGACCCGTTTGTGGGCCCGCTCCACCTCGGAGAATGAGCACACGATACCAAGGGAATGAAACCTGCAGCATTAGTCGCCCCAACACTGCATATTAATCAGCATTTAATAAAAAGAAAATAAATTGCCCTCCACTGCAAATATTATGAGTGTGACGCTACCTTTATTTTCATTTCGTGGCAGGCCTTCCCTCTGAAAAAATAAAATAAACAGCGGTGTTGAAAGAAGGGAGTGAATGAAAGACAGAGACATACAACTGTGGATTTATGTACCCGTGCATGTAAAACTATAAATCTGAAATAAAATAAATGGAAGTTGATGAGAAGAGGGTTTTGACACGCTTCGTCTCACCTTGTCCGCAAAAGAAACGGCGGTGGTTTTCAGCCCAGACGCAAAGTTTCCATGCTAGCTGCCTTCCATTGGTCTGTTTTTCCACACATGTAATTAAACATGGAAATCATGGCTTCTGTAACAAGAGTTTGAACCACAGTCAGGAGTTACAGTACATCTGTTGAAGTGGGTTTTACGTTTAACCCAAAAAAATGTCACTATTCTTAAACAAATTTGATATCAAACTTTAATAGTGATCTAACTATCCTGTCCTTGCAAGGTCGGAAGGTTACTATGTAAAAATAGTGAATGAATAAAACGGTAACACTTTAGTAGGGGGAACATATTCTAAGTAACAAAGACTTAATTTAGAGTTATTTGGACACTAGGGGAACATATAAGGGTTAGGGTTAGGGTTACTAATAAGCAATAATTCTGAAGTTGTTGAGGGTAGACTCTTAGTTAATGGCTTGCTGGTTGCATAATAAGGCCATGCACAATAATGAATTAATAAGTACTTAATAATGACTAATTAAAAGCCAATATGTTACTAATTTGCATTTTAATAAGCAACTAATTAATGGTGAATATGTTGCCCATACTAAAGTGTTACCATCCATCCATCCATCCATCTTCTACCGCTTATTCCCTTCGGGGAAGGCGGTGTACACCCTGGACAAGTCGCCACCTCATCACAGGGCCAACACAGATAGACAGACATCATTCACACTCACATTCACACACTAGGGCCAATTTAGTGTTGCCAATCAACCTATCCCCAGGTGCATGTCCAATAAAACTAAAATAAAGTGAAAAGGTGCTTGCTGTGTCTGTGTGGATTGTTTGGGTAACGTGGTTGGTTGCGAAATCAAGAAAACTAAATTTTACACAGGGGCGCATGGTTTCGCTATTTGGCAGGATCCCAGGTTGCAGAAAAGGCAGGCGGTGTTTATTTTAAGTACCAAGCAGAGTATCAAAAACCGCGTGTACTCAATAATGCACCAGCGCTGTCTGAGAAGCGCTGGCAAATATACGCCTCTAATCAGCGATTGTCCACAGGTGAGTGAGTCTCCTACTCACCAAACAGAGACAGGTGTGTTAATCAGTGCTCCATACAGGCTGTGACGTGGCAGCGTGCAGGAAGTGGAAAAACAGGGAAGAAATGAGCGTTGACAGAAACAAACACGAAACTAATGAAACTAATATACAAAGTCTGACCTGTGATAGCAGGTCATGAAATGGTAAATGGTAAATGGGTTATACTTGTATAGCGCTTTTCTACCTTCAAGGTACTCAAAGCGCTTTGACACTATTTCCACATTCACCCATTCACACACACATTCACACACTGATGGCGGGAGCTGCCATGCAAGGCGCTAACCACGACTCATCAGGAGCAAGGGTGAAGTGTCTTGCTCAAGGACACAACGGACGTGACTTGGTTGGTAGAAGCTGGGGATCGAACCAGGAACCCTCAGGTTGCTGGCACGGCCACACCCCCAAAAGCACCACGCCATTTAGTTTAGTCTTTGCATGTTTTTTTTAAATGTGCTGTTAAATTGGTAATTTTTCATGCTGGCCAATGGTATTTTAACTGAATCTGTTGGTTGAATTATTTATGTATTTAAAATATAATGAATACATCGCATTGCTTATATTGCACTGCCCAGCCATATGCTTTCCTCCAGCACATTCCATGTCTGATTCTATGGTTATCATTACTTTTCCCCATGCTATAACTGTTATGCTACTCTAGTACCATTATAAAAAACAAATTAGAAGCACCTACACACTTGGAGTTACTCTTTCAGACGCTTATTTAGCTGACACAGCTTTAATGATTCCCAAAAAATCGGTCATGCGCAAAAGTACTGTATATTGGTACCATTTAATACCAGTGTCGATTCCCAGGTACCAAGAATCGGTACTGTATCGGTTCAAACAGGAAAGGTAACCACCCCTAGATGCAATACAGTTCTTTAAAACTGCAAATTACATGGTTATTCAAAAAAAATGAGCCAATTTAACTTTGCAATATTTCGATTTTCTTGTCCAGTGCTCTTATTCTTCTTTCCACTTCCCGTCTGCCCTCTTTCTCAGCCACTTTACCTCTGGTTTGAGCGCTGCTTTTCCTCACCGACTCACCTGTCCCTAATCACTAATCAGGCGTGTTTATCTGTCACTGTTGCCTTCCTTGCGACACTGGTTCACTGACTAATGTTTAAGTTATGCCTTTGGATTTTTGCCAATAAAACCTTCTTTTTCTGCACTTCGCCTACCGCCTCTGCATTTTTAGGTCACACCACCAGCAATCATGGGCAACCATGACATTTACAAGGCAGAATTTGGGCAAATAACCTACTCAGGCTTTGGGAGAACACACGCGCATATGCACGGGCAACAAAATAGCTCCTGTTCCTTTTTCACAACAATTTAGTAACACATAATGTTTGTTTCGAAACATGTAGTGCTCACTTAAATGTTCTCTTTTGGGACTTTACAAGTGTGTGCATCATTTCTCTATACCACTGGTTCTTCAATTTTGCTCACCAAGTACCACCTTTGAAAACCGTTGGCTCTCCACTAACCACCATAGTGACCAACATTAAAATACAGTAGCAAAGTAGGCATAAGTGTTCATTAAAAACAATGCAGAGGTTTTATCTAGCAAATATGTTTAATGTATTTGGCCATTGTAACATTGCACACAGTTTGAACAGTAACATTGTGTTTGAATATATAATTAAGTGATTCTTTGGCGCACCGTACCACAGTTTGAGAATCAATATGCAAAATGCATTTCAGTTCAGTTCAGTTTCAGTTCATTTCGAACATGCATACGATACAATGTAATTCATCACATATTTCCAGTTGTTTCATAACAGCACGTCCGAAAAGGAGTAGGAAGAAGCTGAGCTTCTTTAATCCTACCCCTTTTCATAACATAGCAATTGTATCCCATGTCCTTGTTCTCTGTAACATAACAGTGAAAAAATAAATAATAAACAAATAATATACCATAGTAAGTAAACAAATATTAAATACATAAATTATCTTTGTATCATTTGGACAATTATTTTCATATAATAGTTAAAGGGCACCTATGATGATTCTGATCTTTCTTTAACAAACCTTGTAATCTAATATTATGTATTGAATATTCTTTGGTGCAAATGTTTCTCCACTGTCACATTTTTTTTACCCCTTTCTGAGTGTTTCTGCAAAACGGTTCATTTCGAAGGGTGGTCCTTTCATATGGCAAACCCCACCACACCCTGCCCCCTCCCAAAGTATTTCAGAGTGTATCTTTTGAAAATGTACACCATTGCAATAAATATCTATAGGGCTAGTACATCACCACAGGTTTTTTTTTTCCAGACCCGGTTGAAACATTAATACACCTGCACACTCTGGAGTCAATATACAAGATAGCGCAATAAATAAAATAGCCATCGTTCTAACTTTGTTCTGGCTCTTGTGAATAAAACAGTCATGTGTAAAATGTTGTGGACAATAAAAATACGACGGAATTTTTATATTGTAGACATCAGAGCAGACGGTAGGACAGGCCTGGGCAATTATTTTGACTCGGGGTCCACATTTAGAGAAAAAAATGTGTCTGGGGGCCGGTATATCTATTTTTTAGGAACAATAATACAAAACCTCACAATATTGTCTGATTGAATGCTAAAAACGTTATGACTGACCGCCTTAAAAAACGTAATGGAATTTTAAAAATGCCTATGAAAGATAAAACACTGAATATTGACAAAATATGAATGTCACACCCCCTTTAGGGCAGCACGGTGGAAGAGGGGTTAGTGCGTCTGCCTCACAATACGAAGGTCCTGAGTAGTCTTGGGTTCAATCCCAGGCTCGGGATCTTTCTGTGTGGAGTTTGCATGTTCTCCCCGTGACTGCGTGGGTTCCCTCCGGGTACTCCGGCTTCCTTCCACCTCCAAAAACATGCACCTGGGGATAGGTTGATTGGCAAAACTAAATTGGCCCTAGTGTGTGAATGTGAGTGTGAATGTTGTCTGTCTATCTGTGTTGGCCCTGCGATGAGGTGGCGACTTGTCCAGGGTGTACCCCGCCTTCCGCCCGATTGTAGCTGAGATAGGCTCCAGCGCCCCCCGCGACCCCAAAGGGAATAAGCGGTAGAAAATGGATGGATGGACACCCCCTTTAGATCGACATATTTTACAATCAAGTGAAACGCAACCAAAATGCAACAAACAGTGAAATATGAACACAAAGGGTACAAAATAAACCCACCTACAATCTGATATATCTGATATATCACTAAGCTTTAGAACTTTGTTGTGGAAATCTCCTTCCGCGTCTGTGGAAACGCTTCCCGCCCACACTGCTTGGTGCCTCGTCTGAGCTGCTGTGACGTAGATTACCATAGTAACTAATTAGATGACCATAGTAACTAATTAGATTACCATAGTAACTGGTATATCACCCAAAAGCGCAGATTCCAACCATTGAAATACTTAGTATAGTACAGTCATTAGAAAACATCACTGCACATCATAACGGCAGCTACACTTTCCATCTTAAAGATCTAAAAAAATGATTTGGGAATGTCCGGCGGGCGAGATTGAAAAGCTCAACATGCATGTGGCCCCCGGGCCTTAATTTGCCCAGGTCTATGGTAGGGCATGAGATGAGAGAAAAACGACACAGTAGACTGGCCAACAGCAGAAATTCCATATCTGTCAATCTGTGACATCACAAATGACCCACTGTTAAAAAAAACTGCAAAACAGTCAAAGCAGTGTGCAAGCTCACGCCAAAATGCATGAACCTTATGATTTGACTTACTGTTTAACGCCAGTATCTAACATTGGAACATTTGTACTTATATACTTTTTACCTGCTCAGTGGCCTTGTGGTTAGAGTGTCTGCCCTGAGACTGGAAGGTCGTGAGTTCAAACCCCCGGCCGAGTCATACCAAAGACTATAAAAATGGGACCCATTGCCTCCCTGCTTGGCACTCAGCATCAAGTATTGGAATTGGGGGTTAAATCACCAAAATGATTCCAGAGCGCGGCCACCGCTGCTGCTCACTGCTCCCCTCACCGCCCAGGGGGTGAACATGGGGATGGGTCAAATGCAGAGGATAATTTCACCACACCTAGTGTGTGTGTGACTATCGTTGGGACTTTAATTCTAACTTTAACTTATACATTATATATCACCTTTCCTTTCTACCTGCAGATAAGCGATATGGAACTCCTCATTTACTTACTGATGACACAGCAATCACTAGAGCTATGCTACCGCATAATATGTAACAGTGGCATATTATTATATCCAGAGGTGGGTAGGAACGCGCTACATTTACTCCGTTACATCTACTTGAGTAACTTTTGGGATAAATTGTACTTCTAAGAGTAGTTTTAACGCAACATACTTTTACTTTTACTTGAGTATATTTATAGAGAAGAAACGCTATTTTTACTCCGCTCCATTTATCTACATTCAGCTCGCTACTCGCTACTGATTTTTATCGATCTGTTAATGCACGCTTTGTTTGTTTTGGTTTGTCAGACAGACCTTCAAAGTAAGATCTATCGCATGCCTGCGTTGTATCCAATCAAATACAGTCACTGGTGACGTTTGACTCCGTTTCACCAATCAAACAGAGCCAGGCGGTCACATGACCCATTTTCTCTGGGTAAATATTGGAAACAAGTAGATGAAACATAAAGTTTCAGCGGCAAAACAACAACAAGCTTAAGCTTACATGAACTCAACGTCTAATTTGAGGAAGCACATCGCGGTAAGTAACGTTAGTAGATATTTTGGCTGTCACCGTAGGCTGATGTTAGCTTCCCTGCAATGAATCACTGTCAAATGTACATCGTGTGGGGACGTTTATTAACGCACTGCAGCCTCATAGACACACACACACACACACACACACACACACACACGCACACACATTCACGCATGCATACAAACACCAATCAGAAGTGCATCAAGTGCAGCCCACACCTATCAGTTTATGGATTGCGTAAAGGCTAACTTGTTATTTTCCTTTGTAATCTCTGCCTACTGAGCCTAAGGTGCTGTTAAGTTATTGTGGCTCAATTTGCCTTAATGTTTTTATGTTAATGTATTATTATTTAATATATGTTATTGTTTTAGTTGCTTAAGAGATATTCCTGGCGCTGAATTTGCTCATTGCTATTTTTATGTTTTTGTGCATTTTTTGTTGCCGTCATTAAACGAACAGGTTACTCATCAGTTACTCAGTATTTGAGTAGTTTTTTCACAACATACTTTTTACTTTTATTCAAATAAATATTTGGGTGACTACTCCTTACTTTTACTTGAGTAATACATTTCTAAAGTAACAGTACTCTTACTTGAGTACAATTTCTGGCTACTCTACCCACCTCTGATTATATCACAACCTAGCAAAAAAAACAAAAACAAAAAAAAAACACGCGATGCAACTGAGATGACATACTGTATGTATACAGTTCTCTTGGTTGAAGCCACTTTAGATCTGCAAATAAGGTGCAAAAGTAAAGTAATAGCATATCGCCTTGTGTTATCTTAAAAGGAGGTGTTTAATGTTCCACTGCAGAGAAAAGTAAACTTGTATCACCAGGCTCCCATTTGTCAATGTGTGAATGGAACACGGTGGAAAAAGGTCAGACTGGCTCCATTAAAGAATCTTAAAGGATACATAAAGGTAAAAATAATTGCTTCTAACTGTGCTCTTATTTTATGGACCCTCTGGTTTGGAGCCAGGAGATTGAGCCCTGCAGCAGCGCCACAAGTGCGTGTGCTCCATACAGTATACGCTACGCAGACACGCCATGAGTGGTGAACAGTGCACACACGCTGACACACTGCAGCCCTTCTTACCTGCAGTCTCAGCTCTCGCTCCAAGCCCCGGCTCAAGTTACCTGTTTTCTTTCGTGTGAGTGTAAAGTGTATTCATATGCTCCTGAGAGAGGCCAGATTGGAAGGAGGACTGTTTTGCCTGAGATAAAAATCACTTGGCACCTAGCGAGGGGGCTGACAAGGCAGCGCGGCACACCGAATCACAACAGCACATCGTGTCGGATCACAGCGCGACGCTGGCAAAGCTGCCGGTGTGCGGGACCAGCCACACGTGGGCCTGCATTCATGTCTGCTCTACTGCCACCGAACCACCAGTTCATAGGGCACACTTTATTTTCAGAGAGAAAATGGGTAAATATTGGAAACAAAAATACCATTGCTCAAGTAAAACTGTAAATATATCTTTACACCATGAAAGTACAATACTGTAGCGGCTAGCTACGGGGTGTTAGCCAATGGCTTTGGCTGGACTTCCGGGGAAGTTAGGGAAGTGACGTTGTTGACAGGAAGTGTTAGTTCGAGTTTTGCCGGGAAAGAGGGAAGACGCACATTGGAGCTGTTGTGTGGTTACATTGCATCTTATCTAATAAAGACAAGACAAACGAATAAGTCTATGAGCCTACGTTCCTGGGAACATTACACTGGTGTCAGAAGTAAAACCGGCGTTTTTCGAAAGAGACTTTGTCGCGGTAAGGACACGCTGCGTTCCGCGCATTAGCCAGTTAGCTTCAGTCTGTGAGTTAGCTAGGACCGCAAGCGTTTAGCATGTTTAGCTACGGTGAGCATAAGTTTAAAGTGGAGCGGGATGACGCTGTTTTGGAGCGGGTGACCGTCGAACAGCCGCCTTCCTGCTCGCACACGAGCGGCTCGTCGTCCCGTGGAGATGTAAAGATGTCGCCGCTGCCGCCGCCACCCGCAACTTCCCCGCACGGCGCGCCCCCCCCACCGTCTGCTGCCTCAGTGAAGACGCCAAAATTTGCCGGTGGATCAGATTGGGAGGCGTTCCACGCTCAATTTGAACTTTTGGCGGACGCTAGAAGGTGGGAAGCAAGGGACAAAGCGTTGCAATTGGCTTTGTGTCTGGAGGGAGAGGCTCTTTCGTGCCTCCTGCTGCTGGACTCTGAACAACAGCGGTGCTACGCAGCCCTGGTGGGGGCGCTCAAGAGGAGGTTTGGGAGATGGTCTCAGCCAGCGCTTTTAAAAACTGAACTGAGAGGGAGGTGCAGGAAGCCTGGCGAGCCTCTCCGGGGGCTCGCTAATGACATTGAGGGCCAGGTGCGCCGTGCATATGGTCACCTGCCTGCTGATGCACGGAATGAGCTCGCAACTGACCTGTTTGTTGGAGCCATTACTCCTCCTGACCTGCGCGTGCAGGTGCAGCTTCAGCACCCGAGGTCCCTGCAGGAGGCACTGGAAGCTGCTGTTGAGAGGGAGATGCTGGGGAGTGCAGCTGCAGCCGGGGAACTGGGAATGAAACCCCATCCAGTGAGGGCGGCATCGTCACACACGTCTAGTGACGGGGCTCCGGCTTGGGCGACAGAAATTACCGAACTACTGAGGTCGGTGACTCTGCAAAGTCAACGTGGCCCGCGCCCCATGCAGGTCTGCTGGGGATGTGGCCAACCTGGACACCTTTCGCAGGGAGTGCCCTGCCACTCGTCGTGAGCCGGGTAACGGCGCCGGGCCCGCATAGTCAGGGGTATGCGGGCCCCTACGTCCACCGCGGACCCTGACTCGCCAGCCCAGGCTCGTCAAGCGGGGGAGGGAGCCCAACAGCACAGCCAGGGGGGAGGGGCTCAATCCCCCCCCAGAAGCAGACGACGACTCGCCTTCTGCTCCTTCTTCTCGCTTTCGGGCACCCGGAGGAGCCCAGCGACACAGCCAGGGGGGAGGGGCTCCATCCCCCCAGAAGTAGATGACAGCAGTGTGCCACCTATGGCGGTGGGCTGGACACGGGGGGGGCCCAAAGGTGGGGGCTCCTGCCATGTCGCTGTATCTGTCCAGGGGGTACCTACCGTGGGCCTGGTAGACACGGGGTCATCGGTAACGCTGGTAAGACCGGACGTTCTGCCCAGCAGTACACAACTTGAGCCCACAGCAGTACAGCTACGCACAGTCACGGGCCAGCTAGCTCCTATGGGTGCCTGCTAGACATGGGGAGGGGTACACTTAACTTCCCGGGGGGCCCTACAGTTGCCATGGGTACCCTAGTTTCCGGGACCCTGCCCGTTTCACCGCATGCCTCTACAGTCTTGTTGCCTCACACCACACCTAGTTACTACCCCTGCCCTCTCCCTGTCTCCCTTCAGCCAATGAGGGGGGAGACAGAGCTGTGTATTACCCGGGGATGCCAGCCCTGGGCATCCCTACCCACGGCCCCCCACCCACAGCCATCACCCCCGATCATGGGGGGAGGGGTGTGGAGGGAGGAGTATGGGGACTTGGAGAAACAGCAACAGGAGCAGCTGAAACAGCTGCTGATGGAATTCCAGGGCAGCTTTGCAATGAATGAGAGTGAAGTGGGAAGAACCCACTTGGCAGAGTATGTCATAGACACTGGCTTGGCGCGGCCCATCAAGTGCCACGCGCGCCGCATTCCCCTCGCTCGACAGCAGGTATGTGACAAGGCCGTAGATGACCTGCTGCGGGCCCACTTTATTGAGCCGTCTGAGAGCCCCTGGGCCGCACCTGTGGTCATGGTCGCGAAAAAGAAGGCTGGTGATTGGCGATTCTGTGTGGATTACAGACGGCTGAACGAAGTGACCACAAAGGACTCTTACCCCCTCCCCCGTATTGATGAGTCCCTGGACCTAGTTTCCGGCTCTTCGTGGTTCACCACTCTGGACCTTAAAAGCGGATATTATCAAGTCCCCCTTTCTCCTGAATCTCGCCCTAAATCCGCCTTCTGTACCGGCCGGGGCTTGTGGCAATTCAAAGTCCTTAGTTTTGGACTCTGCAATGCCCCCGCCACTTTTGCCCGGCTTATGGACAAAGTGCTGGCTGGTATACCCCGCGAAGAGTGCTTGGTATACCTGGACGACATCCTGGTACATGGGCGTTCTTTTGAAGCAGCCCTCGGGTCCCTGAGTCGAGTCCTGGAGAGGATTCGAGCAGCGGGCCTTAAACTGCACCCTGACAAATGCAGTTTCATGCGGCGAGAGGTAACCTTCTTGGGACATGAGCTGGGTGCCGATGGCATCGGCGCCATGGGCGAGAAGGTGCGGGCTGTGAGAGACTGGCCTGTCCCTCGGGACCAAGGACAGCTGAAGAGCTTCATCGGGCTTGCCTCTTACTATCGGAGGCACGTGCGGGGTTTTGCTACAATCGCCACGCCCCTATATCGATTGCTGGAAAAAAGCAAAGACTTTGTGTGGTCCGAAGGGTGCCAGGAGGCATTCTGGGGGCTGAAACGGGCCCTGTGTGAGGCCCCGGTACTTGCCCCACCTGACCTCACCCTGCCCTTCTTACTGGACACTGATGCCAGCGGAGTGGGGGTTGGGGGGGTACTTGCACAGCCGTGGCAGGAAGGGGAGAGGGTGGTGGCCTACTTCAGCCAGAAACTCACAAAGTCGGAACGGAATTACTGTGTCACCCGCCGAGAACTCCTGGCAGTGGTGCTCTCTATCAGACACTTTAAATATTACCTGTGTGGCCTCCCCTTTGTGATTAGGACTGACCACTCTGCCCTCCAGTGGCTAATGACTTTCCGGGAGCCGGAGGGGCAGGTCGCCAGGTGGTTGGAAGAGCTACAAGGATACCACTTTGAAATAGAACATCGGCCAGGTACTCGCCACTCTAACGCGGACGCGCTCTCTCGCCGGCCGTGTGCAGCAGACGGATGTCGTTACTGCGAGCGCAGGGAAGCTCGGGAACAAGAGCGGCGGGCAGAGGGCGCCGTGTGTGCGGCCGTCAGTCAGGCTGATAACGTTGACTGCAGGGAACTACAGACTGTAACGAATGCTGATTGGAGGCACGCGCAGGAGGAGGACACAGACCTTCAGCCTGTCTTGCAGTGGGTGGAGGCTCGGCAGCGCCCACCTTGGGAGGCGGTGGTACCGTTCTCCAAGGCTACCAAGGGCCTGTGGGCCATGTTTGACTCACTGCGGGTGTCCCAAGGTGTGCTGCAGCGGGCATTTAAGGCCGCGGCCACGGGGGAAGAACAATGGCAGGTGGTGGTGCCAAAGGGACTGCAAGGGGCGGTGCTTAAGGCAGTGCATGGGGAAGGTGGGTCTGGACATTTCGGGGTCGCCAAAACACTTAAGCGGCTGCGACAGGGGTTCTATTGGGGTCGGCAGAAGAGAGATGTAGAAGACTTCTGCCGCCGCTGTGACCCCTGCGTTGCCCGCAAAGGCCCCACTGGGCGCTCACAGGCACCGCTCCAACAGTTCCCAGTGGGGTGCCCCATGGACAGGGTGGGGATTGACATTACAGGGCCGTACCCACGGTCTGACAAGGGGAACCGCTACGTCTTTTCCGCCATAGACTATTTCACCAAGTGGCCTGAGGCATACGCCATTCCCAACCAGGAGGCAGAGACCATTGCCGATGTCCTGGTGGAGGGCATGATAGGTCGGTTTGGCGTCATGGCGTCTTTGCACAGTGACCGAGGCACAAACTTTGAGTCCCGGGTGTTCGCGGCCTTGTGCGAGCGCCTGGGCATTCACAAAACCCGCACTACCCCATTGCACCCTCAGAGTGATGGGTTAGTGGAGCGGTTCCACCGCAACCTGGGAGACCAGCTCGCCATTGTCACCTCCCGCCACCAGCGTGACTGGGACCAACACCTACCACTGGTGCTGATGGCGTGTCGCTCTGCTGTCCAGGAATCCACGGGGTGCACACCGGCACTTCTCATGCTAGGGAGAGAGATGCGCACACCAGCAGAACTGGCCTTTGGCCGCCCACCGGATGCCCCGGCCTTTGCTGCAGGGCCAGAGTACGCCAGGAAACTACAAGACCGGCTGGACTCAGCCCACAGTTTCGCTCGGGAGCAGCTGCAGAAAGCTGGTGTAAAACAAAAACGCTACTATGACGTGACGACCCGAGGGAGGGACTTCGCGCCAGGCGAGTTGGTCTGGGTCTACAACCAGATTCGGAAGAAGGGTCGCAGTCCCAGGCTGGACAGCAAATGGACAGGACCCTGTAAGATACTCCAGAAGCTGGGAGAGGTTGTGTATCGTGTCCAGCTCCCCCCCCCGGGGAAGGAAGGTGGCCCTCCACAGAGACAGACTTGCCCCCTACCGGGGGGGTCCCCCTTCCCCTGCCTCGGATACACAGGTGACCTCTCCCTTGTCCGCCCAGCCCTTTACCAATACCCCGCTTACGCCCCAGGGGGAACCAATTTCCCCACTCCCCTCATCCCCCGCCCCCTCCAGCTCCCGCCCGAGGACTGGCACACCCGACCCAGCTGTTCCACTGCTGGGGGATGGAAGAGAGCGGCCGAGGCGGTAGAAGAGGCCTCCGGACCGCTTGCAAGACTTTGTGGTGTCCTTAGACTGAAGGACAATAAGGGAAGGGGGTGGGGGGGTTTGTGAACCTGCTTTTGTGTGATGTAAGGGTTATGTTTGTTTACACTGTTGTGTTTGCACTAATGGGTTGCTCTGATTTACATGCTGCTATGGTGTTGCCAAATGTTGCCTTACAGGTCAGTCCTCGAGGGCGAGGACTTTTTGTAAGGGGGGGGTGATGTAGCGGCTAGCTACGGGGTGTTAGCCAATGGCTTTGGCTGGGGGGCGGGACTTCCGGGGAAGTTAGGGAAGTGACGTTGTTGACAGGAAGTGTTAGTTCGAGTTTTGCCGGGAAAGAGGGAAGACGCACATTGGAGCTGTTGTGTGGTTACATTGCATCTTATCTAATAAAGACAAGACAAACGAATAAGTCTATGAGCCTACGTTCCTGGGAACATTACAATACGTTACTAATATTAATGTATAACAGTCTGGTAAATTAGTGTAAAGCTAGACAGACATTAGAATTTTCAATTTAAAAAAAAACCCAATATATTTCTACATGTAAACCAACAGTTTTATTTATTTTATTTTTATTTTTTTTAAAGTTTTTATTTTTTATAAATGTCTGTGATGATAATGTAAATGAGGGATTTTTTGTTATTAATATGGATACTGTTGTTGATAATATTCATTTTTGTCTGACTGCTTTTGGATTGTTTTGTGTCATGTTTGTGTGTCCTCTGAATTGCTCTGTTTATTGCTACCTACTCAGTGGCCTAGTGGTTAGAGTGTCCGCCCTGAGATCGGTAGGTTGTGAGTTCAAATCCCGGCCGAGTCATACCAAAGACTATAAAAAAATGGGACCCATTACCTCCCTGCTTGGCACTCAGCATCAAGGGTTGGAATTGGGGGTTAAATCACCAAAATGATTCCCGGGCGCGGCCACCGCTGCTGCCCACTGCTCCCCTCACCTCCCAGGGGGTGATCAAGGGTGATGGATCAAATGCAGAGAATAATCTCGCCACACCTAGTGTGTGTGTGACAATCATTGGTACTTTAACTTTAACTTTAACTTTATTCTGAATGTGGCTGGGTCGGGTTTGGTTTTGGAATTGGAATTGCATTATTATGGTCTTGTTGTGTATTGTTTTGTTGGATTGATCAAAAAAATACAGAAAAAAAAAAAAAAAAAAAAAAAAAAAAGGAGCACCCTTGAAGGGAGAGAGACCGTGTCAGAACCTAAAAAAAAACCTGAAAAGAAAACCAGACCGGGCGCTAAAAAACAAGAGCAAAAGAAGGTAAGCCACTATTATTCTAGTTTGAGTCCTCTTCTATTGATGTTTTGCTCAGCATTCTTGAGGAAATTCTAAGCGTGCATAAGGAAGAGGAGATAAAAGAACAAGGAAATATTTTATCTTTCTTATTTTCCATGTCTGTTATCTTTTATATATATATTTTTTTGCTCATAATGTTAACTATAAAAAAAAGATGCCAGTTCTTTCTCAGAGATTCCAGGCGTTGCACATCGCAGCTGCACGCCGGTAGATTACTTCTTGCCTGCACGGACTACAAACTTTTTTTATTTTTTCATTTCTACTTCCTGTAATTCTATAGGCTTCTCCTGGCCACTCCAGCTAAGTTTTGCTCGCCTCCAGCCTTTAGTTATTAGCTGTTGTGTTTACCTCATGTTACTTTACTTTCGCTTTTTGGTGCCGTCTTTTGATGCATTTTTGATTGGACTGTTTTCGTCTTTGGGAAAAAGAACCCTCGAACAGATTTAGCATGTCTCCTCTGCATTTTGGGGTCCAAATTGCACTGAACCTTACAGAACGTTACATTAAGAATGTAATAAATGTTAATCTAAATTCTGGACTATAAGCCGTTACTTATTTCCTACACTTTGAACCCTGCAGGTAATAAACCGAAGCGGCTGATTCATGGATTTTTCCTCGCTGGCGACTATTATAAAATATATTTTGTTTTAAAAAATAAGAAACACTGAAAGGGTGTTTTATTGTTTGTGCTATGGTGCCATCTTTTGGACAAGTTTGCTCAGTGCAGGTGCTGCAGTCTCCTTCCATTTATAGGCAGTGCTTTTTTTTTTTTTTCAACCGAAGTGTCGTTTAGTGCTCTAGTCGTCCATAGCGTTCTAATCTTATGGATTCTTCATTCATCGCTCCAAGCAACGTTTGTAAGTTTTACTATATAACTAAAACTGTTTGTACTTACTAAACCGTCCCATGTGTGATGTCTGGAGGAGTGTTTTCATGCATTTTTGTAATTGCATTGTCATAAAATGACACTTGGTTATTAGCTTTAGCTAATATGCTAACACTTTTACGAGTGTCTGTGTTAGGGATATTAACTTACAACTGCATTCTTTTGTTATTGTTTCAATTTCACAAATTCCTCAGTAAACTTACCAAGACGTCGTCGTGGAGTTATTGAGTCTGTTTAGTTGATTTGAGAGTTAGCTTCCGCAACTAGTGTGTTCATGACGATGACTTCCATCCATCCATCCATTTTCTACCGCTTATTCCCTTCGGGGTCGCGGGAGGCGCTGGAGCCTATCTCAGCTACAATCGGGCGGAAGGCGGGGTACACCCTGGACAAGTCGCCACCTCATCGCATGACTTCTGTTTTGTTTAATCTGCCGTTTTACTGCCGTGTTACAGGCACCATTTGGAAATAATAATGGTATGTAAATAAACATTTACAAAATCTTACTCTGTAAATTACTAATTTCATAATGTATCTGCGGCTTATAGTCCTGTGTCGCTAATATATGGAAAATTAATGTTTTCTTCTAAAATTTTGTGGAAGCGGATTGTATCCCGGTGGGCTCTGTAGTAATTACGCTGCATTTTGTAATAAATGTTTTGAAAACATTTTGTAATTACCTTTCACCGATTATGCAATAACTTGTTACATATTGCAAAAGTTATGACAAAATGCGTTCAAGAATTTCATTAAAAAATTACGTTTTTTTTTAACACATTTTGTAATAACTTGTTACATACAGTATTGCATTTAAGTTGTGTTTGCTTTGTCTTAACCAAACATTCCCAAAGGTCATCTTATATTCAGATTAATAGAGCAATAATGCATTGGCAATGTCACGGCCCGGGCGCACGTCAGTGCACATTCATGTATGCGCTGCACTGGGCGCACCTCCTGGAGCACGCCAGGCGCGTGCCAGTCCGACTGCAGAAAACAGCTGCAATCAATCGCCGGCAATCATAAGCCAGCACAACTTGCTATCCGGGGCCAGAACATAGTCATCTGTTCCTGTACTGTAAGCGAATATCTGGCTTTATGCACTCTTGCTCTCTCTGACTGTTCTCCCCCGTCGTGTTGAATTGTCTCGTGTCCTTCTTGTCGTCCTCCCTGCAGCCTGCCTTCGTTCCCACGTTACGAGCTGTGTGTCTCGTCTCCCCGCGTTTCCTCTGCTTCCCTGGCTGCCTCTTGGATCTCGACCTACCGCCTGGACACGGACCTTTGACGCCTCTCTCCTCACGTCTGCTCACAGACCTTCGAGCCAGCCTAGCCCCTCTTGGACTTCCGCCTCTCTCTCAACACTCCCGGTAACACTCAGCAGTTAATTCCCGCACATAGTCGCACACCATACACTTTTGGATTTAGTCACACTCCATTCTCTAATTTATTAATATTATGTTATTTATATATATATATATATATATATATATATATTGTATAAATATAAATAAATAGAGCTTAAACGACATCCCTCCTGTCTGAGCTGCTCCTTCCCCCGGTACACCCATAACAGGCAAAACCATAATGGGAAATATGGGCCCACGAGTCACCCTTGCAAAAAGCCAAGACGCCATATCAAAAATTTTACCAAATACATTTTGTAATCTTTCAGATGAATTTAGTCGTAACCAACTATCTTGAAAGCGCAAATAAAATACAGAAAAAAGCAAGACCCCCATCATCGTCTACAATCCAACACATGAGACCCCCGTGATGAGAACCTGTAGAAAACCCGGTCAGCGTGTCGCACAAAGGCTGTCTGTGAGAGGAAACACCTTCAGGGCTTTGTGTGCCTTCTGGGAAGTTGTCTAAGCTCCCTTTAAGCCGTATTACCCAGACCGACGTCAAAAGGTTTTAACTGGTGTTTTCCCTCTGCATTAACACTATGTACAGAACCTAAATGAGTTTATTAAAAAGTGGTCAATCAAAGCAAATAACCCGGCTTGCCAACATTTAAAGCACACTTGCGGGTCTCTGATATGGAGCTGTCACCAATAGCCAATATGTGAGCTGTGGTACTGTTACTGAATGGCCATGCAGCTTTTCTCAGCCATTTGCATTAGATTCCCCTCATTAGAATATTCAATTTGAGATGCAGGACCGGTTCCAAGAGAAGCCTGAGAGCGAGACGAGGGACTGTTTGCAATAAGCGAACATGTTCACAGACGCCACACACCAGCTCCTAATGGTCGAGGTAAAGTGAATACTTAAGGCAGACCTTCCATATCTTTACTGGAAACCACCTACGTCGCAACTGGACCTGCCAAACCACACGGCTCAATGAGTCTATGAGATAGACAGAGTGCTGCCTGTTGTACGCCGTCCTCGGCAACTCTACCACTCGCCTGACAGAGTGGGTTTCCGAGGGTCCGGGAGGGGGGGCACAGGCTCACTCACCACCCTGGTAAAAATTCATTCTAACAGATGATTGGAAACAAGTGAGATTTGTGTGTAATATGAATGCCAGGACAGTAGGTGGCAGTGCCACTGTGCAATGAAGCATGGAATACCCACAAAGGGGTCGTCTATAATACAGCATAGTTTTGTAAATAGTAATAATTTTCTGGACAAAACAGTAAAGTGCAAAAACTGACCTGCGTTTTGTTTTTGTTTGTTAGATTTGACCAATTTCAGTGCAAAATGACAATCTTTTTTAAAAGTACTCCAATGAAAAGTGCAGACAATTGTCATGTTTTACATTTCCCCTATTTGCATTTTAATGTCTGCCTTTTCCTCTTGGTGGTTCTGTTGATTACATACTTGGTTTCAGCTGGAGGAGAGACAATTGGGCACACCTGATTCATGTTGTCTTGTTGCTATTTAAGCTGAGCTTCTTTCACTTTGTCATGCTTGCCTGGGAAACCTGCCTGCACACCACTGTTTCCAGCGTTCACTTTGTTACTTTTGGCTACTTTATTTTTGCCCTGTTGTCTCCAGCTGACTAGTTTTGTTATAGATTTAGTCAAATAAATATGTTTTTGTTTCACCTGCTGTTCTGCCTCTGCATCTGGGGTCCAGACCTAACTGAGACGTTACAGATAATCATTTTTAAGATGTACGGTAACAGATTGTCTCTGCAAAATTATGAACATATGATTATGCAATTACTACTACTACTACTATACTACTGTGGTGGTAGTAGACAACTTCTGAGTTTAATTGTTTTTTTGACGCAGCTTATAACCAAAAATACTCTCAAATCAAATCAATGTTTATATAATTAATTAAAATGTAATTATTACATTGTGGGCCCTCCAAAAACACCACCATTTTAACATGTAACATGCTATTAAAAAGGAAAACTAACTTTTAGATAAGGAAATACAACAATACAACAGAATGCACTAAAAACAACAACAGTAGTTTTATAAAGTAATGTAATAATAAAGAGAGCAGACCTACAGATTCTGGTGCGAGCTGCTTCCCCGCCAGACACACTTTTGGCATCTTCTCCATATTTTCATGGATAAATGTCTGATGTTTAGAAACAGTTTTAACCCCCTCGACTGGCGTTGGAATAGTCTTTATTGACGGCTCCTGCTAGTGCAATGCTGCTTCGCCAAGTCAGCAACACGCATAAATCTCTCAATCATGTTTTTCGATAATGTATTTTTTGAATTCAATGAATATAATCTGCTTTTTCTTCTCAGCGCTGTCCTTCACACTTACTTTTTTCCGACCAGTAGTTGGAAGAACAAAGTTGTGTCCGTCTAGCTATCCATCTAATGCTAGTGAGTGCGACTGAATATTTTAGTCAGATCTTACTGGGTGCACTGTGACATTTTCTAGTCCAACTAGTAGTAGGAAGTGTTATAATTTACTATCCTGCCTCTTATTTTTAAATCAGTCTTGCCTTTTTCCTTTAGAATTGTTTTCCCTGTTTTGCAGACTTTATCACACCGGCTGGAGGCAGAGCTTCCCTGTGCTCTGGACGTGGATTCTTTCTGGGTCCATTTAAGGTGAGTAGCTGATGCTCGAAGACGTTGGTTCCTTCCCAATGATACTACACAGTTGTGTGTTGCTCGCCTCCAGCCTGGTCGTCTGTAGTTTTTTTATTTTGTGATTTTTTCATGGTACGTTTGAAGCTTCCCCTTGTATCGTTGCCTTTTGTTTGCTCATTTTTGTGTGCGTTGTATTGTATTGATCCTGGGATTAAACTCCTTGACACGCTCTTCCTGCCTCCTCGGCATTCTGGGGTCCAATCTCAACAAACATTACTGGCAAGGCTTTTAACCTTAACCTTAAGCATAACATTTATCAGAGAGACCTCATATCCCAAACAACTCGTGAGCTGGGGCATTCATAAGCCGAGATTTCAACTGTAACCAGCAATAGCCTTGGAGATCCAGTCTCAACAAGTTGTGAACATGATGCCAGCTATGGAAAACCAACCATTCTAGGGTACGCCTACTCACATAAGTCTTATTGTGTTCAAAACAAAACTGGTCATGAAGAAGGAGTCCATATGTCCAACATAAAACAAGATATTCTAGTAATTATTAGTTAATAAATGCCCAAATGCCCATCCTGAGGTTGAGTGACCTCACACTTTGACTTTTACAACTTTTTGTAGAAAATCCTATTAAATTATCAATGGTAGCAGATAACGAGACAATGCCTCTGACTTCCCCATTGTCACCATTTTTAGTCTCTTCAAAAAAAAAAAAACACTTTGGCAGCCCACACACTGCGTCACATCACAAAATCTGGCATCGTCGTGGCAGCCGTGTTTACCTGGCGAGCGCCTCGTTTAGTGGTCACGTCCGCCCACCCTCGTCACCTAAGAGTCAACATCCTTCATTACTTCCCAACAGCGCCCGACCCTCAGTCCAGCTTCCAATGCCAAGTTCCTCCTCTGGCTCCCTGGAGGCTGTGATGGCGTGGGCCTAGTACACTGAGCCATCAGACTGGAGTCAGCAAAAGTAAGGTTTTCTTTCATTTCAGAACTTACTGGTCTCTGAGCAACTCAAACATGGAATGATTATTTTCTACAATTAAAACACTTCCTTGTGGTCTATATAACATGTAACGGAGATTCTTTGGTGAAAAATGTGCATCAATTTTGTTTTCAAGCCATTTTTTCTCCCTTTTAAAATAGTTTATTTTGAAAAGCAGAGTTGTCAGCTGCAAATGAACCTCTCCTCACCGCGCCCCTTACGTAAGCATTCTCCAACGCCCGGCAGATATGTTTTGTAGTTTTGTTTAGCTTTCTTGCTTTTGTTGTGCAATATGGACATCGGTGACCGCCACAAGCCTTCTGTTTTGATTAACTTTCACCACAACCCAATGTCCCAGATGATATAGCGAGACCAGCAGCTCACCGTGTTTTGCTGTCGGCACTAAGGAAGGAGGCGATGCCGGTAGACGAAAGCGAGGAACGAATCCACGCTGACATACAGTACATGTCTGCAACTATACGCTGACTAAGGATAAACTTCTACCCAGTCTAACTTTCTAAAGCTAGATCCTAGACGAATACATGTGGATATTGACAAAAAAAGACGTTTCTATTCTACGTGATGTTAATAACTCTACTGCTCTGCTGCTTCGAGCTGTAAACAATAGAGGCTAAAGGCTATCAGAACGTAATGACGGATTATATAACTTGCTCGTCCATTGCCAAACACAGTAGGTAATGATCAAAATAAAATTAGTTTTTTAGGAAAATCATTCTTCATTTTGGCGGCGGACGGTGACGAGTTGTCTTACATTATAAGGCTAAGCTAGCTACACAACAAATCTAACTAACATTGCTGCAATATATTTAACACATTTCTAGCTTGCTGTTATTACTCACTGTCGTCACCGGGCCTGCCATTGGAGTAAAGTGTATTGGAAAATCCATCTGTTTAAAATGCTTTGCACACATGAAGAGAGACTTTTCCAAGTTGAAGATGCATTGCCACGATCATAAAAGTTAAAAGTAAAGCACTTTCTTACTTCAGATATGGCTGAAAGTTGGTTTACTGACTTGTGCTGGTTAAAACAAACAACAGAGCATTTTCGGTCTTCTGTCGTATCATGGGCCTATTGTCGTTTGGACTACAAATACTTGAACATTAAATACATTTAAGACCTTTGCGTAAGCCTTTACTATTCTGAAAAACGTCACAGGGCTGACAAATTTCAAACAGACTTTTTGGAGGAAGTAGAAAAGAAGGCAAGATATTTTTATAAATATCTCTACAATATCTCCACGGTTTGATTTCACATGTTCAGAACGTATATTAATAATAATAATACATTTTATTTATAAGGCGCCTTTCTGGGCACTCAAGGACACTGTACAAAATCACAACAATAAAATCAAATTGGATAAAAAAAAAAACAACAACAACAACAAAGAGAAAAGAAAAGATGATTACAATGGATAAGCAGTCAGGAATTAGTGTGTTTTGAGTCTTAATTTGAAGAGGGATATTAAATCTAAGTTGCGAAGGTCTGGTGGTAAAGAGTTCCAAAAATGTGGGGCAGAGCGGCTGAAAGCTCGGGCAGATATGGTATCAGGTATGCACATCCCTTATACAGGTACCCGGTACCATCATGTTAGAAAAGTGGGTTTTGCATAACAGGGCCTCTTTGAAGAAGTCTGTATCTTGTGTGCCTGCAGTGTTGCATCTAGCATTTGAAGCAACATCTAGTAGAAAGGTTCCCATCATCATGTTGGACACATACAGCACAGCACATCAAGCTGATAAATGTGTGACCTCACACCGCAAACCCCACTAATACATTCTGATGGCAGGAAATCAGACCGGGCAATTTCCTAACACCACATGTAACACAAGAATCACGGGGGGGCGCTGCATGAGTCGACGACGGGTAGCTATGACTTGTGCGGACACCCACGAACGCCTCTTTGAGCGGGGGGAAGTGGAGTGGGGGGGGTATAGGAGGAAATCAAGATTTAAATCATTCTTGAGCCTAAATGGAGCAGACAAAACGTTTGTGTCGGGGCAGACTTTCAGAGTGGACGTTTTGACTCAGCATTGCGGTCACGAGCTCACTCATTTCCTACTACATGCAATGCAAAAAATAACTTACTGTATGTTGTAGTTTACTAGGTGGATTATTTTATATAGGGACGTATGTAGGACTGTAGCAACCTGGTGACCTAGCCATAACTACCAAAAGATGGGGTGGTCACTCACTTTAATGCATGTATATTCTTCTTTATTGGCAAAATAATGTAGAAAATGCAATAAATGATATGGGTAGAACTCAATTGTGTCTAGAAAAGTCTGCACTTACTTGTTTTTGGCAAGTCTTCCTTTCATTGGTGGTGGTGGTCTGGATGGTTGAGGTGGGAAAGCAGAATAACGGATAAGTGTTCCAGCCGGCCGAAACGCTGGGATATCATCACATTTTCATTAATAGCTAAGAGTGAGGGGGAAATGGTGGCGTTTGTGCACAAATGACAGCCAAAACCTTCAAATTAAGTGTTGCCCAAATGTGAAATGCAATCAGTTTCTGACAATAATGTGATTTTACCAATTCTGTGCTCAGTTGCAATATTCTTCGTTGTTTTAGTAGGCCTAATGTACATAACCCGTTTTCCACATGTCCCCCAGGCAGAAGTAGATACATAATTTTGATTATTCCGTGATGAGAGAGAACGTCACTCGTGAGTTTCCCCCCGCACAGTTTAGGGTAAACTGTGTAGCTTTTCTTCCTGTCTCTCACACACACCAGGCACCTGGAGAGATGCAAGCATAACACCCGCTGAAAAAAAGTGACTCAATGGTTGGTATCGTCTTAAATCCTCTAAATTGCATCTCCCCAAGTGAGGCAGAGCTTTTCTTTCGGTCGTTTACTCACAGTGACCTGAAGACATGCAGCCGCGGGGCAAAGACATGCTTGAAAAAGGTGTCTCAAATATAGAAAGACGATAGATACATTAAGATGCTGAGTTTCAGATGATAGTGAGCAATGAAGTGGAGTCATTAAACAATTGTAAAGCAGCCAAGAAATAGTATTTCCTTGTTTTATTGCAATTTACTACCAGTTAATATTGAAAACATAATTCAAAATCAATAACAATAATTTGGTCGTTTACGTCTTTGATTTTTTTTCTTCATGAATATTTTTCAGAAAAAGGTTTTAAAATGGTCTTTCTTTCGGAATAATACAGTACTGTAGTATCTCAGCTTACAAGCTTAATTATTTGTCTGACAGGGCTCGTAACTTAAAACACTTGTATCTCAAATAAACCTCTCCCAATGAGATGAGTGGAAATCAATTTAAGTGGTGATTGCCCCCCCCCCCCCCCCCCCCCCCAAAAACAACACAATTTTTAACATGTAACATGCCTTTTTAATTAAAAATGCATTCAAAAAATGATAAAAATACTGTACAATCAGATGTAGTACTAACAACTACAGTAGTTTTTTTGGAAATAAATGTAATAATGTATATATTTTACCTTGGAGAGTGGAATTATATGGTATCTCCTTCCAGCTGCTTTTCTGACAAATACACAATCAGCAGCTTCTCGATATTTTCATGGATAAATGTACACTTTTTTGGGATATTATTTTAACATCCTCATGACATACTCATTCTGCTTTAGACTAGCAGTGATACACTCAAATTGCGTCAAGCCGATTACGAACTCGGTTATGTTTGAATAATTTCAAGCGGTAGACAATGGATGGATTTCAATAAATATCATCCATTCCTTTTTCTGAGCACCGTCTTTCATATTCACTTTCGTCTTTTCTGTGGCTGGAAATACAGAGTTATGTGCATTTAGAGCTATAGGCTAATGCCCGCGAATAAGACCAGATGTTTTGGTCGGATCTTACAGGGTTCACTGACATTTGCCGCGGAAAATAATGGCAGGGATGCTTGTATCTCAAATTAATGTTTGCAACTTTCAACTTTTTTTAAAATTAGCCAAGAGACGGTTATGATCTCAAAGCACTACCACTGTAGTTAGAATACGCATATCAAGAAGCAAGCTAACAGAACAAGAAAATATGACTCGCCAAAACACTTACACATTTTGATCCATCATTGTTTAGCTCTTTGAGACACTTGTGATTAAGGGCTGTATAAATAAACTTTGTTTGATTAATTGATTTTGTATTGTTGGCGAAGGGAATAAGCGGTAGAAAATGGATGGATGGATGGGCTAACTATTTTTTGCTCCTCTCTGAGCTGCCACCTTATTATGATAGAGGAGTTGGAGTGTCCCAATGATCCTAGGAGCTACGCTGTCTGGGGGCTTCTATGCCTCTTGGTTAAAGGGGAACATTATCACAATTTCAGAAGGGTTAAAACCATTAAAAATCAGTTCCCAGTGGCTTATTTTATTTTTCAAAGTTTTTTTTCAAAATTTTACCCATCACGCAATATCCCTAAAAAAAGCTTCAAAGTGCCTGATTTTAACCATCGTTATATACACCCGTCCATTTTCCTGTGACGTCACACAGTGATGCCAATACAAACAAACATGGCGCATAGAACAGCAAGTTTATAGCGACATTAGCTCGGATTCAGACTCGGATTTCAGCGGCTTAAGCGATTCAACAGATCACGCATGTATTGAAACGGATGGTTGTAGTATGGAGGCAGGTAGCGAAAACGAAGTGAAGAAGAAACTGAAGCTATTGAGCCATATCGGTTTGAACCGTATGCATGCGAAACCGACGAAAACGACACGACAGCCAGCGACACGGGAGAAAGCGAGAACGAATTCGGCGATCGCCTTCTAACCAACAATTGGTATGTGTTTGTTTGGCATTAAAGGAAACTAACAACTATGAACTAGGTTTACAGCATATGAAGTACATTTGGCAACAACATGCACTTTGAGAGTGCAGGCAGCCCAGTTTTCATCAATTAATATATTCTGTAGACATACCCTCATCCGCTCTCTTTTCCTGAAAGCTGATCTGTCCAGTCCAGTTGGAAATGCATCTGCTTTGAGTGTCGCAGGGTATCCACACATTCTTGCCATCTCTGTCGTAGCATAGCTTTCGTCGGTAAAGTGTGCGGAACAAACGTCCAATTTCATGCCACTTTCGCATCTTTGGGCCACTGGTGCAACTTGAATCCGTCCCTGTTCGTGTTGTTACACCCTCCGACAACACACCGACGAGGCATGATGTTTCCAAGGTACGGAAAACAGTCGAAAAAACGGAAAATAACAGAGCTGATTTGCCTCGGTGTTTGTAATGTGTTTGAGAAAATGGCGGATTGCTTCCCGATGTGACGTCACGTTGAGAGCGAATATTAGAAAGGCGTTTAATTCGCCAAAATTCACCCATTTAGAGTTCGGAAATCGGTTAAAAAAATACATGGTCTTTTTTCTGCAACATCAAGGTATATATTGACCCTTACATAGGTCTGGTGATAATGTTCCCCTTTAAGTCTCCTAAGACTAACAGGTCCTCGGTGAGGGACCAGACAAAGAGCAGCTCAAAGACCTCAATGAAAAGAAACGAGCAAGGATCCAGATTTCCCTCGACCGGACGCGGGTGGGGGTGGCCATACTTGTTGCCCCGTGGCTCAGAGCCTGTACGATGGAGTTTAACCCAGTAGACGAGAGGGTAGCTTCCCTCTCCCTCCGGGTGGGGGGACGAGTCCTGACTATTGTCGATGAGGTGGTTAGGCCTCGGACGCCTCCCTGGGGAGGTGTTTAGGGCATGTCCGACCGGTAGGAGGCCACGGGGAAGACCCAGAACACTTTGGGGATTATTATATCTCCCAGCTGGCTTGGGAATGTCCCAGCATCCCCCAGGAGGAGCTTGACAGAGTAACTGGGGAGAAGTTTAGGCTTCTTTGCTTCGGCTGCTGCCCCTGTGACCTGACCTGATTATTTAAAATAATGCATCTTTTTTTTTTAATACACGTTACTCAAAATAAACAATCTGGTGAAAACAATAACTTGTTAGTCAAACACAAGTATTGTTTACCTTGCTTTAAACATGTTTTAGATTTTAGTGCTTATGGGGTAGAAGAACACCTCAGCTACATTTTTTTATTTTATTTTTTTTCCCAAGATGGCGCCGCTGTAGTGGCTGTTGTTGGCAAGAGCTCTGTTCTCTTGTGTCATCCTTTTGTGTTCCTGATGTTTCCCTCTTGTTTTCATGTGGGTTTTTTTGCCTTTTGGTTCGGGACCCTTTGGGACTGTGTTGCAGTGTCGTGACTTCTGCGGTGCTTTTTTGTGAACTTCTGGATCTGCCTCCTGGGAGCCTTTTGGCCAAGGAGACCAGGTGCTGGGTCTCTGCCACACCAGAGTCCGTTTGGAGAGACTGGAGGAGATGCAGATGAAGAGAAAGGGCTGAGCGCCGGGACAGACAAGCTTCACAGTGTCTTGGCTGACTGAGCAGGTATCGGACACCTCGGTCTCCTTGGACGCATCCTTGCTCATCCATGCGGACTGGACACTGGCCGAGAGTTGGTGGACAGCCGAGTGTGGAGTTGGCTCTCTTGGTTGCTTTGTTGGGTCTGCTCCTGTCTCTGGCCATGCTCCCCCCCACCCCAGCAGACGATGCCACCACAATGTATATGTTTTTTTTGTTGTTTTACTTTTGTGGCTGTGTGTAGAAGTGACTGGTTGCATCAGCTCTGCTCTTTTAATGTCTTTAATGTCCTTTGTGTTCTTTGATGTTTCCCTCTTACACACATGTTTATGTGTGCTATGGCTATGAGGTTTCTTGAATGGGATTGTGCTGAAAATCTTAATTAAGTATTTCTGATTCTGATTCTGGCGTGGTTAAGAGGGGAGAAGTATATTTACAGCTAGAATTCACCAAGTCAAGTATTTCATATATATATATAAATAAAAGAAATACTCGAATTTCAGTGTTCATTTATTTACACATATACACACACATAACACTCATCTACTCATTTTTGAGTTAAGGGTTGAATTGTCCATCCTTGTTCTATTCTCTGTCACTATTTTTCTAACCATGCTGAACACCCTCTCTGATGATGCATTGCTGTGTGGCACGCACAAAAGTGCTTTCATCAAATGCACTAGAGTCTGGAATCTTCCGTCTCTCCCTAGCATGGCCCAAAACCGGTCAATCTTTGCTTCCTGAGGAAGATCTTCACTGCCAAGCACTTGGTAGTCCACTACTTCTTCCCGGAGGTTATCCAGGTCCAGTCGCAGCTGCGGCTTGGAACTTACAAGCGTATTTCTTCATCTTACTTGTCGTCGGCGTCGCCACGGTTGTATCTTCCTCGTTCTTCTGCTTCGTCTCCGTGTTGTGTGCTCAGTTGTGCACTGCACTCTCTAAAAGCCGTAGATGGTATTGTCACATATGCATGTACAGTAGATGGCAGTATTGTCCTGTTCAAGAGTGTCACAACATTGCTGTTTACGGCAGACAAACTGCTTTACGGTAGACGAAAACGTGACTGCTGTTGTTGTGTGTTGTTACTGAGCTGGGAGGACGTTAATGAAACTGCCTAACAATAAACCCACATAAGAAACCAAGAACTCACCCTTGATCATTCTACAGTTATAACGTCATTGGGCAGGCACGCTGTTTATATTGTGGGAAAGCGGACGTGAAAACAGGCTGTCCTCCAGCTCCGCCTGAATTTCGGGAGATTTTCGGGAGAAAATTTGTCCCGGGAGGTTTTCGGGAGAGGCGCTGAATTTCGGGAGTCTCCCGGAAAATCCGGGAGGGTTGGCAAGTATGTCCAGGTGCACCCCACCTTCCGCCTGAATGCAGCTGGGATAGGCTCCAGCCAGTCACGCGACCCCGATAGGGACAAGCTGCAGAAAATGGATGAATGAATAGATATTGGAATTTGGTCAAATGCCATTCAAAAGAGGAAGTTCAGTTTCTATCAGACGTCATTTTCTAGTTCCCTTCTTGTGCAGGTTTAATCGGGATATGAACATCACACATTTCAAGACTCCCCTTACCATCAGTGAGAACTGTAGATGATGAACGATCAGAAAATCAAACCACCAATGGCCAAGAGACAAAAAGCGGCACTGCCCTCGTTAGACACAATCCAACATGCGGCGTACAGTAAATGTGCTGCTGCTTGTGGTTTGACGTCCTCCGCCGCTCAGCTCGAGTAGCGTTACGCTGTGTCAGAGGTTTTCTTCTCCAATCTCCACTTCCATCGCGCGTCCAAAGAGTTTGCCAGCGGCACGAGCCACCTGCTGACAACTGCCATTCTTGCCCTGCAAAAACCGCCCCGCTCGCATACGCACACCGTCCCTCGCTTAAACCCAAACAAGCGCTCGACATTAAGGTGTGGATCTGTCATTAGTTAGCTTGGCCTGGCTGCTTGAGACCATTGTTATTGTTAAAGTGAGGGCCTGTTTGCACAAGCCATATCTTCAGAGGGGGAAACGGTACTCCTTTGTGGCTTTTTGGACTGGGCCTTAAGTGGATTGGGTTTCCTCTTGCTTTTCCTATAGCTCTCACACAGTGCGGTTTGATCGGCTAATGCACACATTTTAATCAGCAGCACGTCAAGTTGCTGGGTAAAAAGTGAGAGGACGTGAAGTGATCATTTGTGTTTTATAGGTCACCTCGTTTGGCCTGACTAATTAATGACTGGTGGCACAGAGGATGTAATGTGGAGCCTGAATGGCTATGTCAGCTACTTCATGTGTATTAAATGACATCATTGCAGCAAGAGGGCGTGCAACTCGCCGCTTAATCAAACAAAGAAGGCAGACATTCAAAAATCCTCGCTTTCCTCTCAATTTGGTTGTGACAAATCGACATAGCGGAAGTTGAGTGACTTTGTGACATTTGAGTATTTTAGTCCACAGTCTCAACTTTGCTGTAGCGGTCCATTGTTTTGCTTCCCTCCTTCTCATCTTAAATGAAATATGTATCTGTACTAGAGATGCGCGGTTTGCGGACACAACTGCGGAGTCCGCGGATTATCCGCGGATCGGGCGGATGAAATTAAAAACAATAAGATTTTATCCGCTCGCGGGTCGGGTCGGGCGGATTAATTAGATATTTTTTTTATTTTTTTATTTTTTTTGCGGGTGGCAGTTAAACCAATTCGGAAATATATATACATAGTTAAATGTTGTTACCCACATACGAAAAACGAGCAGGCACCTGCTGCATATGCCACAACAGAAGAAAAAAAAAGAAAAGAGATGGACACTTTTACGGAGCGGAGAAGGGACGCCTCGACGGGGTCCGGGACCGAGGCCCCTTCCCCCGAGAGGGCCCCACCGGGAGCCGTAGCTGAGGCGATCCGCGAGAAGGGCCCGACGCACGTCCAGGGTCACTACCGCGCCCACCGCACCGACACCCCGCCTCGTCCGCTTTCGCAGTGCGCTCACGAAAGGGGTGGGGCTCACCCTGGTTGATATAGAGAGCAGGACGGTGGCCATGGAATTTCATTTAAGGTTTGTGATAAACCATCAAACTCATTCGTTAAAAGGACTCTATAGTAATATAAAGCAAATTTTTCTGGACATTATCATGCAAGAAAAGTTTATTTTTGGGATCGCGATCACCGCGTAATGATTTTTAAAGGTTGCATTACATTATTAACTGTCCCATGTGATCAGCCAGTGCGATTGGAAGTCCATGCTCAATTATTGCCTCCGTAAATAAAACTTCGGCATTTATCACATCCAAAGAATCTGTTTGGGCGACGAAAAACGTTGAAAGTTTTCCACTTGTATCGCTAGCAACGGCATTAGACTTGTGTTTTTTTGTCCCAACGTGGTCTTTTACATCGCTAATTCCTCCGTGTCCGATCGAAAAATCTTGTCTGCACAAGGTGCAATTCGCGTAGTTTTCACCCTTTTTTTTTTTTTTTAATTAATATTAGATATATAACAACGGGCGGATGGCGGGCGGGTGCAGTTCTGATCAAACGTTACATCGGGTGGATGGCGGATGGTTGACGACTTTCTGACGCGGTTGCGGATTAAATAAATTGCCTATCCGCGCATCTCTAATCTGTACCATGGCTATAGCACGGAAGTAAATAGACAAGACACTCTGAATTGAAACGTTTACTGTGCAATCTACTAAATAAAAGATTCACTGCTGAGTGCCAAGCAGGGAGGCAATGGGTCCCATTTGTATAGTCTTTGGTATAGTCTTTGAACTCACAACCTTCCGGTCTAAGGGCGGACACTCTAACCACAAGGCCACTGAGCAGGTCAAAGAAGGAAGGAAGTTATTTTATATTGTTATATATTTTTTGTAACAAATATTGTTGAATTGTCTTAAAGTAGGTGCATTGATAAAAATATTTGTGTTTGCTTATAATATCAATCTACAGATTAAAAGGCACACATCACAAAAGTAGTATATTTTTACCTAACTTCATTTTGAATAAAAAAAACTGAAGTATCGATATCGGTATCAATACTGGCCCTATATATACTTGGTATCGGATCGATACCACAATGTATAGTATTTCCCTCCACCAACACATTGGCAGTATCACCTTGGGTGGTACCTAAATTACAATTGGAATTTGGGATTGTTTGAAATAACTGGGAAAAAAATAAATAAAATGTATGCAATACTGTTTGGTTTAAAAAGGGTTATGATATTTGTAGTAGGAGAGCTGCCATATTGAATGAGGGATGGCACATAAAGTGAGAAGCAAGTAAGAGAGTTCGGGGGAAAGTGATGGATGTCAAACAAGTCAGAGTCATCCTCCTGCCTGGAGGAGTTGCCTGGGTCTTCCCTAAGTGTTATTTACACAACATGAGATGCTGAATGACGTTAGGTCAACACACACCCGGTGGTCAGACACTCAGATCAGAGCGGAACAGCCGTGCACTAGCTCGAGGCAGCCATTAATCACGTCAGACTTTCTAAGAATGGCAGATCACACCTATCTGCGGGCTGCACACACCCAGACATGAGATGCTTTCCTCAAATTTTCTCCATTTCCTAAGTATCTCAAGACGGGTCACAGAAGGGGAAAGCAAAGAAAAGCATTTTCCACAGCAGGAATCCAAAGTTCCTGGATTAGCGAATGGCTCGTTTTATCAAGTCATTTTTTCTGCCGCCGATCAATGACTACAGGTGTATATACTGTCAAAAAAAAAAACTAAACACTGACTCAGCACTTCATTTTATGGAATAACTATGTCAAAAATGTGGCCTGAGGGCCGGATCATTATCTCGAATAGGTTTAATCTGGCCCGCAAGATGAGTCAGTGTAAAATTGAGCTGCATTTTTAACTTGGACTGTTTTCCTAGATGTGTCCACTGGATGTCGCAATAGCAATTCTGTTAGGCAAGCAAATAGTTTATACCAGGACAAGCAAGTATACCAAGCCAGAGGTCAGGGTTGTGACTCTTTCCCTTTGACCGAACGTAAAACAAACAGGGGTAAAATAAACAATTGGTAACCCCACTTAAAATGCTGCATGAGACACTGCCATTGATATAGTTCTGTGAAAATGTTGTCTTCTGTGCAAATGTAAAGAAAGTCAACAGTGGAAATTACAAACGAGGTACCGTATTTTTCGGACTATAAATCGCAGTTTTTTTCATAGTTTGGTCGGGGGTGCGACTTATACTCAGGAGAGACTTATGTGTGAAATTATTAACACATTACCGTAAAATATCAAATAATATTATTTAGCTCATTCACGTAAGAGACTAGACGTATAAGATTTCATGGGATTTAGCGATTAGGAGTGACAGATTGTTTGGTAAACGTATAGCATGTTCTATATGTTATAGTTATTTGAATGACTCTTACCATAATATGTTACGTTAACATACCAGGCAAGTTCTCAGTTGGTTATTTATGCGTCATATATCCATCCATCCATTTTCTACCGCTTATTCCCTTTGGGGTCGCGGGGGGCGCTGGAGACTATCTCAGCTACAATCGGGCGGAAGGCGGTGTACACCCTGGACAAGTCGCCACCTCATCGCAGGGCCAACACAGATAGACAGACAACATTCACACTCACATTCACACACTAGGGCCAATTTTAGTAACGTACACTTATTCAGCCTGTTGTTCACTATTCTTTATTTATTTTAAATTGCCTTTCAAATGTTTATTCTTGGTGTTGGGTTTTATCAAATAAATGTCCCCAAAAATGTGACTTATACTCCAGTGCGACTTATATATGTTTTTTCCTTCTTTATTATGCATTTTCAGCCGGTGCGACTTATACTCCGCAGCGACTTATACTCCGAAAAATACGGTAGTTGATACATAGAATAGTTTTTATTTATGCTTTATCATGTTTTTTGTTCAATCCTAGATGGGCTGTGACTTAAAGTTTAATTGCATTGTATATACACTGAGATTAAGGCCATGTCTACACTAAGTCGTTTAACCCCTTAAACAAATAATTATTTATTCACTAAACCAGCGTTTAAGGTCCCCCTCCTCGGACAATTTTTTACACGGGTAAGTGCGCTGTGTATTTCTTGAATCTCCGGCTCTCAGCTTTGTGTGGACTCATTGATCGTTTACAAACTGAGTACGGAGAGTAAGTGACGCCAGAAAGATCGCGCCAAACACAGGAAGTGATGTCAGAAAGAACACGCCACAGCCAGCTTCATAATAAAGCGGTTTCGTAACTCGGAGCTAACCACTGGAAATATGGAGGCGAGTCATCCAGACATGCCCGTGTTTCTCCTTCCGTCTGTACAGACGCTTGTGGAAATCACATATGAATACCTTAAGACAAAGCGATTGCAGCTATTTGGGATACAACACTTCTCAGACGGCAAGAGAACTTTCCTATGTCCAGGTCAGCTGTGATTCTACTTACTGACAAACGTCATCCATTTTTCAAAGGAGAGACAACAAGAATGCGGGCTCCCGTGGATATGATAAAAAAGGTAGAGTGTGCTTTGTATTACCTGGCCGACGAGAGTAGACTACGGAAAACGGTGAATGCATTTGGACTGGCAAAGCAGACTGTATCAGTTATTGTCCGCCATGTATGTCGCGGACTCAACGTCTAGGTCCAGACTATATAAAGTCACCAAAAACGAATGAACAATGAAGGTGAAGGCAAAAGAGTGTCCTGACCAGATATCTAGATCCCTAGATTGATTGATGTAAAATGTTCTTTACCACATTGTTTACGTGTCTAATAAAGATTTGATTAATTTATGATGGCTCAGGTGTGATTCACTACAATAGGGCCCCACAGTACACTGGATTCCAGTTAATTGAAATACCACAACACTGGATATTGTTCAGATAGGTTACATTTAATAACTTGCAACACTGGAGATGACTATGACGTGTGCATTTTCCGCGCATGCGTATTAAGTTGCGTTGCGCCGGCGGGCGGAGGGAGGCGGGGGTCTTAAACGGTGGCATTGTTGTGTGTGGACACGGAAAAGGTTAGGTGTGATTTACCCTGTGGATAATCTTATCCGGTTTAGTGTAAACGGGGCCTAAGTCTAAGTTCATTGTGTTCGTCATGGTGTTTTTAAAACTGCACCAATTTTTTTCCTCAGAATTTTCAACTAACTTGAAATGTTATGTCCTTTTTTAGAATGTAGTTGTTCTATTTTGGGCCGAAGTAAAACAAAGAAAACAATCTGAAGTTGTCGTAGTTGTATTTTTAAGTTATTATCCCATGATTTTACCCTGTCCGGCTCACATACCTCCGGGGCGGTATAGCTCAGTTGGTAGAGTGGCCGTGCCAGCAACTTGAGGGTTCCAGGTTCAATCCCCGCTTCTGCCAACCTAGTCACTGCCGTTGTGTCCTTGGGCAAGACACTTTACCCACCTGCTCCCAGTGCCACCCACACTGGTTTAAAAATGTAACTTAGATATTGGGTTTCACTATGTAAAGCGCTTTGAGTCATTAGAGAAAAGCGCTATATAAATATAATTCACTTCACTTCACTTCACTTCACTTCACTTCACTTCAGTTCACATAGGAATAGATGGTTCTCCATTCGGCCCCTGAGCTGAAATAACTTTGACACCCTTGTTATAGACACACAACTTTCCATACACACATTCTATACATGATTGTACTGCAGCATCAGAATATTCAGATAACTTCAAATAGTGCATTATAAACATACATATATCTGCACCACTGGCAACCACAATAATAAACACTACCAGACTTTATAATAATAATAGTGGATTTATTTTGATCATGTTTGACAAATTTACATAAAAAACATCACATTTACACAATTCAATATGTCCGAAAAGGAGTTGGAGGAATCAGATCTTACTTAATACAACCGCGACAACATGTCTCAACAATTGATGCTTATTTGTTCACTTCCTCTGTTTTACATGTTACCATTTTTCAACAAGGAAACAAATGTAAACATACATTCAGAATCTAACAATCAGATTCTCAATTCTGGTATTATAAATCTGTAAAAAAACACACACAAAAAAAAACGAGGCCTTCAAGGACTCACCCTGTGAAGAAAATGCAGAGTTTAGCAGTTGACTCTCACTGTTTGCTCAAATTCTGACGCTGTAGCTTCAAGTCCAGATGAGAAGTTTCCCAAGACGTCGTTCGACCTTGCCGCCTTCAGTTCTAACAATCTGTGTACCTTTTAGAGTATGATGGCTTGTCACTCTAGTGCAGGGGTCTGGAACTGTGGGTCATGTGTGGCCTATAGGGCCATATTTGTGGCCCTCTACTTAACTGCATGGTTTAATGTAATTGCAACCCAATTGCGCTGGGAGGCTAATAGTTAAATATATTATGGCAATCTGGAATCCCTCTAGAAAAAAAAACACTAAATAAAATTATGATAGAAAGTAATTCCTGTATAAAGTATGTGTGAATGTTCCAATGCTAAAGCTGAACTGAAATACTGAAGGAATTAATGTAGAAATAGGTTGCATGTAGAAATACTTTGATTGTATGGATGGTTCCGTCCATCCATCTTCTTCCGCTTATCCAAAGTCGGGTCACGGGGGCAACAGCCAAAGCAGAGAGCCCTGCCTTTGACTGTTGCCCAACTCACAAAGCACCCGACCTCTATGACCCCTCCTATGGGTGGTGAGCCCATTGGAAGGGAAAACCACATAGCCTCTTTGGGCTATGATCGGTTGGAACCCACGGCGTCAGGCCAGAGAGAGGCCCCGGTGAACCGCGTCCGGGCGAGGGAAAACTTTGTTCTTGTTGTTGTCTATTCATAGAAGTCTTTGAGATGGAGTCTTGAGTCTTTGTCTGGTCCCTCACCTAGAACCTGTTAGTCATGTGAGACCCCACCAATGGCATAAAAGCCCCAGACAACATAGGGTCATTTGGACATGCAAACTCCTCTACCCCTGTAAGGTAGCAGCTCAAAGAGGAGTGCACGGATGGTTTGAATGTTAAAATGGTTTAAATGTTGAAATAGTTTGTATGTTTAAGAGCTGATACTGAACTGAAAAAGCTGAAGGAAATTAGAATGATTATTAAAATGATTTGAACGTCCGAATGGTTTTAATGTTGAAGAGCTGACGCTGAATTGAAATGCAAGTGGAATGTAGAATGAACATTACAAATGGTTTGAGTGTGAAATAGTTCGAAAGGTGTGCTCAAATGTAATAGGAATATTTAAATGTTAAATGTATGATTTATTTGTTATAATGAACAATTAATATGACTCTTAGGTGTATGCCTGCAGATTTAGCTAAAAAAGGGGTTAGCATGCTAACATTATAAAAGTAAACATATCCAAAATGGTTCCAAGTAATGTGATCTGGGATATTTAGCTTTAAAACTAAAATATTAGCATAAAACATTAGCATGCTAATGTTAGCATGTGCCAAGTACCAAGTTATGTGATTCTGAGGGTAATGGAAAAATTACCTAAAAAATATATATATTTAAAGTTAGCCTGATAATATTAACATGCTCGCATGGATGGATGGATGGATTCTTTTATTGTGTGAATACCCCAAGACATTCACACAATATATAATGGTGTAGACACAAATGACAAAGACACAATGGGCAACACAAAGTTCCTGTGATAAAAGCGGAAGTGTTTCTGACGATCTCCTGGGAATGTCAACAGTGTCAAAATATACCATTTCTACAGTCAAGTTAGGGTTGTCTCGAAACCAATATTTTGGTACCGGTACCAAAATGTATTGTGATACTTTTCTAAATAAAGGGGACCACAAAAAAATGGCTTTATTTCAACAAAAAAATCTTAGGGTACATTAAAAATTATTGCAATTGAAGAACAATTTAGTCCTCAAATAAAATAGTATTTTCGTAGTAAGCAATCAAACAAAGACTCCTAATTTAGTCTGCTGACATATGCAGTAACATATTGTGTCATTTATCATTCTATTATTTTGTCAACATTATAAAGGACAAGCTGTCAAAATTGATTTTTAATATACTTGTCCATTTACTGTTAATATTTGGTTATTTTCCGTTTCAACATGTTCTATCTACACTTCTGTTAAAATGTAATAATCATGTATTCTTCTGTTGTTTGGATGCTTTACATTAGTTTTGGGTGATACCACAGTTTTAGGTATTGATCTAATACCAAGTAGTTACAGGATCATACATTGGTCATAAATTAAGTTCTCACGTTTCATGTGACGATAAAAAATATCGATGGAATCATAGTAGTCTCGACTAGATACGCTCTTGTACTTGGTATCATTACAGTGGATATCAGGTGTAGATCCACCCATGGCGTTTGTTTACATTGTGACGCCTGTGAACTATCGTATCCTCCTACGATGTGTAGTGAAGCATGTTTAGCAATTCCTCGTCCAGCAGGGATGATGCTTGTAAACAACTCATTTTATTTGTCGCCATGGAGGCAAGGATTAGTGATTTGGAAGAAGCTAAAACACTGCCGATTGCGGATGGACATTAGCCGCTAACTAGCTAGCCATGTTTTAAAGTATCTCTTCCTGTGGGCGTTTCAGTGTTATAGTGTTATATAATGTTACATATACAGTGTTATAGTGTTATATAATGCATCCATTCTCCCTTTTCTGTCTGCACACTGTGTCTACTTGTAAGTACTCTGTGATTATGCGCTGCCGAACATGCTCCTCTGCTCGTAAAACCAGCAATGTAACAGCTTGATGACGACGCGCCGCCATGCCTGTAAAAAAAAATATTGCAAACCGGTACTTTTCAAATAGAGTATAGCACCGTTTTTGATTCCTTAGTACCGCGATACTATACTAGTATCGGTATACCGTACAACCCTAATTCAATTTTACATTTATCATGAATTAAAGCCTAACACAGCTCAGGGTAGTAATAGTTAATAAATGTTGTCATGAAGTTAAAACGTGATAGTGAAGTGAGTACTTTGCACGGCCCATCCTCACCCCGAATACCTCTAGCAGCCCCTGGTTAAAGTGAGTTTGAGACCTCTAGTGGTACCCTAACATATACTGTTTTTGTACACTTGACTTTTACAAAGATGTTCCGTTTTGACGATGGACAATATGCACACATTTGGAGTACAATAATCTCATCCTATGGAGAGCATTAGAGGAGATTATGCCTTCAAGGTGCTGCACAATATTGAACCGATTTCTTCTAAAATAATCCTGAAAACTGCACTGTCTAATCAGTGAGGCATCGGAAAAAAGTTACAGTTTAGAAATGACTTCTTATCAAACACTTTTAGGGCTGTGGGCATATGTGGAGGAGGAGGTGATGCGGATGTGTTCTGCCATACGTTGCTGTGTTTACGTGCGGTTATTGTAGGTGTGGAGGTCATGGGAGCTGACAAAGTGTTTTTTTTTATAAGGTTTGTAAACATGTCAACTGACAGTTGAGGTATTTAGTCATACACGCAGTTGTTCTTTCCACTAATTGCTGTTTTGTTTTCTTTTTTCATGTATAGGTGCTGCAAATAGAGAATACTTGCTTGATCGTGAGCAGGACTTTGATTTCTATCAAAGGAATTTTAGAGGAACATTGTGGAAGTGCGCTGACATGGGTTTCGGAAGGAGTCATTACAGTTCTGCTTTGGATATCAAATCAAATCAAATCAACTTTATTTATAAAGTAAATGTGTGTGTTAACTTTGTGAGATGCATTTTTCAGAAGCCGTTTTTTTTTCGGCGTCTGGTAGAGATGAGTACTTTTTACATTTGAATTGATACTCCCGGTACCTGGGAAAAGGCACCAGTACTCAACAGTACCAAATGTTTGTATTTCTATATGTGTTCATGTGTTTATACATACACTATATTGCCAAAAATATTTGGCCGCCCATCCAAATGATCAGAATTAGGTGTCCTTATCACTTGGCCCGGCCACAGCTGTATACAATCAAGCACGTAGGCATGGAGACTGTTTCTACAAACATTTGTGAAAGAATGGGCCGCACTCAGTGATTTCCAGCGTGGAACTGTGATAGGATGCCACCTGTGCAACAAATCCAGTCGTGAAATGTCCTCGCTCCTAAATATTCCAAAGTCCACTGTCGGCTTTATTATAAGAAAATGGAAGAGTTTGGGAACAACAGCAACTCAGCCACCAAGTGGTAGGCCACGTAAACTGACAGAGAGGGGTCAGCGGATGCTGAAGCGCATAGTGCAAAGAGGTTGCCGACTTTCTGCACAGTCAGTTGCTATAGAGCTCCAAACTTCATGTGACCTTCCAATTAGCCCACGTACAGTACGTAGAGAGCTTCATGGAATGGGTTTCCATGGCCAAGCATCTGCATCTAAGCCATACATCACCAAGTCCAATGCAAAGTGTGGGATGCAGTGGTGTAAAGCACGTCGCCACTGGACTCTAGAGCAGTGGAGACGTGTTCTCTGGAGTGATGAATCACACTTTTCCATCTGGAAATCTGATGGATGAGTCTGGGTTTGGAGGTTGCCAGGAGAACGCTACATTTCGTACTGCATTGTGCCGAGTGTGAAATTTGGTGGAGGAGGAATTATGGTGTGGGGTTGTTTTTCAGGAGGTGGGCTTGGCCCCTTAGTTCCAGGTGGCCAAATACTTTTGGCAATGTAGTGTTTTTTTACATTTAATAGTGTGATGATTATAATATATATGCTGGCCAGTTGTTGTTTTCTTACTCGTCTGAGTCTCATTCACATATTACATAGTATGTTTTGCATGCAGTTGCAATTCCGAGACGTTTGTGTATTAACTGCAGTGTGTTGTCTTTGTCAGGAAGTAGTCTTTGCAATTAGGTTGAATGTACCAGTCTTGTCTTTTTTTGAGCCTGACAGTGTTTGTACTGTAAATATGGTATTTATTACACATCAGCTCTTTGATAGTAATGTACATCTTAATAATAGTTTTGATTATCTAATGTGGGGGTGTTGAGATCGCCATGTAAAAGTGCCAATGCTAATTGACAGCATGTCTGTAGCATATCCAATGTAGATTAGTATTGAGCTAGCGCAGTAACATTACGTGAGGCAGTGCGGCTGAGTCCGATCTCAGTGCTTGGCTGCTTACTCCTCCGTTAAATGCTTGAACTGGGGCCATGTCTACATCTCGTCATGTGCAAAGGTGACTGCTCATCATTCAAGTAGGGAAAGCTCATTTTCAGCTACTTTCTAAACACAAGTACAGTCTCCATTAGCAGATAACACATCGAAAGATGCAAAGAAAACATTACTTAAAGGATTGTATAATTCTCCGTGTTAACTCGGAACAACGGAATAAAACTTAAAAATTCTCTGGCAGTGGTTCATATTACAAGATTGCTCATTCTGCTGTCAATCAAAAGGGGATTGAACCTCAGACAGATCATCCAATTTTCTCGCGGAATTTCTGCGTCCAGGCCGAGGCTGCGTTACACTTCCAGAGACGCCGAACATCCGATGGCCAGGACAAAGCAGAGCGTTTATCCAATGACTGTCAAGTTATTCATGCGTTCGTTACGTCTCGTCTCGACTACTGTAACGTATTATTTTCGGGTCTCCCTATGTCTAGCATTAAAAAATTACAGTTGGTACAAAATGCGGCTGCCAGACTTTTGACAAGAACAAGAAAGTTTGATCATATTACGCCTATACTGGCTCACCTGCACTGGCTTCCTGTGCACTTAAGAAGTGACTTTAAGGTTTTACTACTTACGTATAAAATACTACACGGTCTAGCTCCGTCCTATCTTGTCGATTGCATTGTACCATATGTCCCGGCAAGAAATCTGCGTTCAAAGAACTCCGGCTTATTAGTGATTCCCAGAGCCCAAAAAAAGTCTGCGGGCTATAGAGCGTTTTCTATTCGGGCTCCAGTACTATGGAATGCCCTCCCGGTAACAATTAGAGATGCTACCTCAGTAGAAGCATTTAAGTCCCATCTTAAAACTCATTTGTATACTCTAGCCTTTAAATAGCCCCCCTGTTAGACCAGTTGATCTGCCGTTTCTTTTCTTTTCTCCTCTGCTCCCCTTTTCCTTGAGGGGGGGGGGGGGGGGGGCACAGGTCCGGTGGCCATGGATGAAGTGCTGGCTGTCCAGAGTCGGGACCCGGGGTGGACCGCTCGCCTGTGCATCGGCTGGGAACATCTCTACGCTGCTGACCCGTCTCCGCTCGGGATGGTGTCCTGCTGGCCCCACTATGGACTGGACTCTTACTATTATGTTGGATCCACTATGGACTGGACTCTCACAATATTATGTCAGACCCACTCGACATCCATTGCTTTCGGTCTCCCCTAGAGGGGGGGGTTACCCACATATGCGGTCCTCTCCAAGGTTTCTCATAGTCATTCACATCGACGTCCCACTGGGGTGAGTTTTTCCTTGCCCGTATGTGGGCTTTGTACCGAGGATGTCGTTGTGGCTTGTGCAGCCCTTTGAGACACTTGTGATTTAGGGCTATATAAATAAAGATTGATTGAGATTGATTGAAGTTTGGTTGTAGTTGAACAACCAGCTTGATGCTCTCCCATTGAAGTCAATGGACGCTCAGCTTCAACACCGTTTAATGCACTGAGATGCAAACACAATGAATGAGAAGAAAGCTGTCACCAACACACATTTTAACTCATATTTACTGTTGTCAATGACATGTCAACACCAACGTACATACTTGACCACTTATTTATTTTGACATTTTAGGGGAAGCTGAGCAATTGCCACTGGTGTAGTGCAACAAAAGATATCGAAATATGGTACAGTTTCAGTTTACGCGTATCAGTACCCAGTAGTACTGACGGAATTTGTAGTAGTCCGTACCCATAAAAGAACCGACTACGGTACCCATCCCTAGCGTCTTGTGTTACATAAAATCCGTATGGGAAATTGCTTTCAACACAACAGAGCAGAAGAAGTGAATGTCAGGTGTCAAACATCACACCCCTGTCCTGCCATTTGAAATACCCTCACACACAGGCGATATCTCACCTCTGCTACAGCTCGTATTGAACCTGGGAGGGAGGAATACAGGCAGGTGGATTTGGACCCTTCCATGGCAATGCTGTTTCTAGACTAAACAAAGATGCAGGGGAAACTGCGGACAAAAATATGGCTTTCACAGGCAGTGTGAAAAGATCCGTTGTGTATTTTTGTCTTTTCCTCCGCTGTTATTTTGTCTCAACACTGCATGTTCGAATACGTGTTGCAAAAAGCCAAAGAAAAAGTAAAATGCATGCCTTTAAAGCTTTCTTACATGAGGACTTGCACATTTGTTTTGACAGTGATTTAAGTTGTGGACGTTTTGCAGAGCTTTAGGTGTATTTTCTACAAGTCAAAATTGTATCAGGGTTTAAATTGTATCGTGCATCCTCGTTTGTAGCTTTTACAGCCAAACACCTGTAGGAGCTACCTGTAAATTTGCTTGCTGGCTTTGCTTGGTCAAATTATGAAATCCTGCTGTTATCTAAAATCTGATTGGCTAATGAAACAGCCCCATTGCAAATATAGTTTGAGTGGCATGGGCCAGCACTCCTGATTCTGAAGGCCCTGGGCAGATTACAGTCTATTGACATGGTAACATCCATCCATCCATTTTCTACCGCTTGTCCCGTTCGGGGTCGCGGGGGTGCTGGAGCCTATCTCAGCTACAATCGGGCGGAAGGCGGGGTACACCCTGGACAAGTCGCCACCTCATCGCAGGGCCAACACAGATAGACAGACAACATTCACACTCACATTCACACACTAGGGACCATTTAGTGTTGCCAATCAACCTATCCCCAGGTGCATGTTTTTGGTAACATGGTAACATAAAAAACAAATCAAACATACACATACTGTGGTAACAGTGTATCCAAGAGACACACTACCAAATGAAAATAATAAACTTTTTGTAATAACATAATACAATTTCATAAAACAAACACTAGAATTTAGGTTTATAAGTGCTTCTGGTAGTGTTTAGGCCTGACACCCTACCACTATATGTTATCTAAGCAAAATTGTATCAGAGGTTAAATTGTACATAATCCAAAACCAGTGAAGTTGGCACGTTGTGTAAATCATAAATAAAAACAGAATACAATGATTATGCAAATCGTATATTCAATTGAATAGACTGCAAAGACAAGATATTTAAAGTTCAGACTGGAAAACGTTGTTATTTTTTGCAAATATTAGCTAATTTGGAATTTGATGCCTGCAACATGTTTCAAAAAAGCTGGCACAAGTGGCAAAATAGACTGAGAAAGTTGAGGAATGGCATGGGTAACTTACACATTTGGGAAGGCACCATTAATGCTGAAAGGTACATACGGATTTTGGAGCAACATACTGTATGTTGCCATCCAAGCAACGTTATCATGGATGCCCCTGCTTATTTCAGCAAGACAATGCAAAGCCACGTGTTGTAACAGCGTGGCTTCATAGTAAAAGAGTGCGGGTATCAGACTGGCCTGCCTGTAGTAAAGAACTGTCTCCCATTGAAAATGTGTGGCGCAATATAAAGCCTAAAATACCACAACGGAGACCCCCGGACTGTTGAACAACTTAAGCTGTACATCAAGCAAGAATGGGTAAGAATCCCACCGGAAAAGCCTCAAAAATTGGTCTCCTCAGTTCTCAAACGTTTACTGAGTGTTGTTAAAAGGAAAGGCCATGTAACACAGTGGTACAAATGCCCCTGTGCCAACTTTTTTGCAATGTGTTGCTGCCATTCAATTCTAAGTTAATGATTATTTGCAACTAAAAAAAAAAAAAATTCTCAGTTCAAACATTTAAATATATTGTCTTTTCAGTCTATTCAATTGAATATATGTTGAAAATCATTTGCAAATCATTGTTTTCTGTTTCTATTTACGAATTACACAACGTGCCAACTTCACTGGTTTTGGGTTTTGTATATTGCATCCTGGCTTGTTCAGGCTTCCCCTGACAATCACCAGTGGAAGCTACCTATAAATTTGGCGCTGGGCAAATATGCAATCCTGTGATACGGGCCAGCACTCCTGATTCTTAAGGCTCTGGGCAGATTACATTGACATGGCAACACATAGAAGCTGAAATCTGATTGGACAAAACAAATCTAACATACTCATTCTGGAAGCAGTGAAGCCAGGAGACATGTCACCAAATGAAACTAACAGACTTGTCGCAGCAATTGAATTTGATTAGAAGTTGTAAAGGTAGGTTCGTGCCTGTAGTAGTGTTTAGGCCTGCCGCCCGAGCTGCCATTAATTGTTATCTTAGCTTTTGGTGTAAATTGTGTTTTCTTATTTCCTTAAAAGCCTACTGAAATGCGATTTTCTTATTTAAACAGGGATAACATGTCCATTCTATGTGTCATACTTGATCATTTTGCGATATTGCCATATTTTTGCTGAAAGGATTTAGTAGAGAACATCGACGATAAAGTTCGCAACTTTTGGTCGCTGATAAAAAAGCCTTGCCTGTACCGGAAGTAGCAGACGAGTAGCGTGACGTCACAGGTTGTGGAGCTCCTCACATCTGCACATTGTTTACAATCATGGCCACCAGCAGCGAGAGCGATTCGGACCAAGAAAGCGACGATTTCCCCATTAATTTGAGCGAGGATGAAAGATTCGTGGATGAGGAAAGTGAGAGTGAAGGACTAGAGGGCAGTGAGAGCGATTCAGATAGGGAAGATGCTGTGAGAGGCGGGTGGGACCTGATATTCAGCTGGGAATGACTAAAACAGTAAATAAACACAAGACATATATATACTCTATTAGCCACAACACAACCAGGCTTATATTTAATATGCCACAAATTAATCCTGCATAACAAACACCTCCCCCCTCCCGTCCATATAACCCGCCAATACAACTCAAACACCTGCACAACACACTCAATCCCACAGCCCCAAAGTAGTGTTCACCTCCCCAAAGTTCATGCAGCACATATATTTCCCCAAAGTCCCCAAAGTTACGTACGTGATATGCACATGAGTCACTAGAGAAAAGTGCTATATAAATATAATTCACTTCACATAGCGACACGCACGTATGGGCAAGCGATCAAATGTTTGGAAGCCGCAGCTGCATGCGTACTCACGGTACCGCGTCTGCGCATCCAATTCAAAGTCCTCCTGGTAAGAGTCTCTGTTGTCCCAGTTTTCCACAGGCCAATGGTAAAGCTTGACTGTCATCTTTCGGTAATGTAAACAATGAAACACCGGCCGTGTTTGTGTTGCTGCAGCCGCCCGCCATACACCGCTTCCCACCTACAGCTTTCTTCTTTGCTGTCTCCATTGTTCATTGAACAAATTGCAAAAGATTCACCAACACAGATGTCCAGACTACTGTGGAATTTTGCGATGAAAACAGACAACTTAATAGCTGGCCACCATGCTGTCCCAAAATGTCCTCTACAATCTGTGACGTCACGTGCCGGCGTCATCATACTGAGACGTTTTCAGCAGGATATTTCGCGCAAAATTTAAAATTGCACTTTATTAAGCTAACACGGCCGTATTGGCATGTGTTGCAATGTTAAGATTTCATCATTGATATATAAACTATCAGACTGTGTGGTCGGTAGTAGTGGGTTTCAGTAGGCCTTTAAGTCCTTTGAGAGTTGCAAAATACACTTTGACTTTATAAAACAACATTTTTTTTTTTTTTTACTTGCCTTACATTCTGCAATGTGTTTCATTGGGAATGCAATTTTACAAGAATAAAAGGACTAAGAAATATTAAAGTTGAATTCTTCGATCCGGCCTCTCGCTCACTCATCTCCCTCTTTCTGCTTTTTTTCTTTGCACACCTCCATTAGGCGTATTTATTTTGTCGAGAGTAAACACTACCTTTTCCACCGGGCTGCCACACGGCAGTGTGACTCAAGGCGTTCACGCCTCGCTCGCTACTACAAGCAAACGGCGTCACAGTTTGACTCGCTTGCGTACGGCGGCACGCAACGCACACGCGCGTCCGACGACGTCACGTTCCCTATTTAACGCTGAGCCAAACATCTCTCTATGTGTGTTAAATGTGAGTATCTCAAATAAGCATGTGTGGTGTAAATACACCTTGTAAAGAAGGCGGCCTGCTCCATTTAAAAACAAAAAAAAAAACTAATTGGTTAGCGAGAGCAAGGATTACACAGTTGCACCAAAAACCAGTACTTCTCCTACATGACCACAAACAGAAACAGTGAACACGTTCTGCACGTTCAAATGAAGGCTGTGGGTGTCTCAAGTCTGCAAGCATGAGCCACACTCGAATGACCCGACATCTGCAAACGATTAAAAGCAACTTCAGGTAGCACATGTTGTCCACATTAGCTCCGAGCCAGATTTACATTTCCACATCTCCACTAAGCATAATAAACAATCAAATGGGGCGTGTGCAGGCAGGTTCACTTCGCTGACCGCTGTGCAGCATTTTGTGTTGTTTGGCCATCGGCAAGAGGACAAAGCAATTATACATTTTGTATGTGTGCTTTTGTGATATTATTTGAGTTTGAGTTTATTTGGAACATGCATGCATACAACATGATACATCACAATTTCCAGTTTCTCTTGTCAACATGTTCGAAAAGGAGTAGGAAGAAGCAGAGCTTATTTAATCCTCGCCCTTTTCTTTTACATAACAGTTGCTAAAACTTTTGTTCACTTCCTGTTCTCGGTTTATTCACGATATACTCCATAAGTAATCACAATAAAAAATAAATAAATACTACTCAGTGAAGTAAGTTATATTTCATATAGTGAGATGAGTAAGGTTATTTTGAAAATGAACGGATGGATGAAATAAATTCAGAATGTTTATCATGGTTCTTCTTCTTTGTACTTTGTCAACACTTTAAGTTTGAAGAGTTTCTTGAAGTGGATCATGTTAGTACATTATTTGATTTATTTGCTTAATCCATTCCATAATTTAATTCCACATACTGAAGGTCTTAAGTGTTGTACGTGCATACAAATGTTTTAAATATTTTATATTTAGAGAAAAAATATTCAGTTGATCAAATGTCTGCTTTTGTTAAACTTATGGACACATTTAGCCATGTTTATTATTTAATTGTCAGTAAAGGTTGAACAAGCTATATAGTGATGCGGTTTATTTTGTGTGTTATCGTTGCGGCCTAAAATTCCGACATTTGTGGCAGCTTTTCAGAAAGTTGTGAAAAATGTTTCGATAATTTTGAGGATTTTTTGTTTTTTTTTAATAACATTGAATCAACTTTGAGTTTATGAATTTGTTATGAATGTTTTAAGTCAGTGCTTTTTAAACTTGTTGGAGGTACCGAACCCCACCAGTTTTTATATGCGCATTCACCAAACTTTTTTTTAGTGAAAAATATATATATATTTTTTTTCAAATTCAAGACAAAGTTATCTGTTTTTTTACTGGTGCACAAAATTAACTGTGCATGAACACAGTGCCAACACAGTGCGTGAACTCCCAACAAATTACGCACCTGCAAATCAGTGTGACTTCTGGTGTTGCCGTATCCATAATACGCCGATAGTGAGAAGTTTTTATATACATGATGAGTCGGATGTGTCTTGACCTCCGCGGCGAAGGCTCCGCTGAACCCCTGAGGCCAACTCGCCGAACCCCTAGGGTTCGATCGAACCCAGGTTAAGAACCACTGCTTTAAGTGTTCCTTATAGCCTCCATCTCAGAAAGCATGGGATTTCTACAAATATTGAAAAACAAATACTTTATTGAGCTTTTACTTGCTTTATATCATATACTGGACACTTCAGTTCAGTTACAGTTTATTTCGAACATGCATACGATACAATGTAATGCATCATATATTTGTTTCATTACAGCACGTCCAACAAGGAGTAGGAGGAAGCAGAGCTTATTTAATCCTACCCCTCTTCATACCATAGCAGTTTTATCCAATTGCCTTGTTCTCTGTAACATAACAGTGAACAAATAAATAATGAATAATAATATACCATAGTAAGCAAAGAAATATTAAAAACATAAATAATCTTTGTCTCAATAAAAAAATTAAAAAAAAGGGTTCAAGATGTTCATCATAATTGTTGTTCTGTGTACTTTGTGAACACTTGTAGTTTCAACAGTCTCTTAAACTGAATCATATTGGTGCTTTCTTTGATTTCTTTGGTTAATCCATTCCATAATTAAATTTCCTCATACTGATATACTAAAGGTTTTAAGTGTTGTACGAGCATACAAATGTTTTAAATTACATTTTCCTCTAAGGTTATATTTCTCCTAGTAAAAGCAGTTACTTATAGGTCATTGTGCTGTTTTAATGAACTATAACTAATGGTAGTAATAAATAATTATATTTACAGAAAGAAACACCACCAAAGGCTTCCTCATTGTTTGCTCTCTGCTCTGTTGTCCATAAGTTGCAGACATTGTTTTACGCTTGAAAAGTGTTTGTACATCTAATACATTCATTTAAGTTCCTGCACCTTTAAACCCCAACACATTAAACCCGCCACTTTGAGAGCAAGCTGTAGCAGTTATTTTTGAAGAATAGAATCTGAAAAATGTTCTTAATCGTCTTACCCTGGATAGATCAATACTAAATATTAGGGATGTCCGATAATGGCTTTTTGCCGATATCCGATATTCCGATATTGTCCAACTTTTTAATTACCGATACCGATATCAACCGATATATGGAATGGATACTATGGAATGCCCTCCCGGTAACAATTAGAGATGCTACCTCAGTAGAAGCATTTAAGTCCCATCTTAAAACTCATTTGTATACTCTAGCCTTTAAATAGCCCCCCTGTTAGACCAGTTGATCTGCCGTTTCTTTTCTTTTCTCCTCTGCTCCCCTTTTCCTTGAGGGGGGGGCACAGGTCCGGTGGCCATGGATGAAGTGCTGGCTGTCCAGAGTCGGGACCCGGGGTGGACCGCTCGCCTGTGCATCGGCTGGGAACATCTCTGCGCTGCTGACCCGTCTCCGCTCGGGATGGTGTCCTGCTGGCCCCACTATGGACTGGACTCTTACTATTATGTTGGATCCACTATGGACTGGACTCTCACAATATTATGTCAGACCCACTCGACATCCATTGCTTTCGGTCTCCCCTAGAGGGGGGGGGGGGGGGGGGGGGTTACCCACATATGCGGTCCTCTCCAAGGTTTCTCATAGTCATTCACATCGACGTCCCACTGGGGTGAGTTTTTCCTTGCCCGTATGTGGGCTTTGTACCGAGGATGTCGTTGTGGCTTGTGCAGCCCTTTGAGACACTTGTGATTTAGGGCTATATAAATAAAGATTGATTGATTGATTGATATACAGTCGTGGAATTAACACATTATTATGCCTAATTTAGACAACCAGGTATGGTGAAGATAAGGTACAGGTAAAAGGTAAAAAAATCAATAAAATTAAATAAGATAAATAAATTAAAAACATTTTCTTGAATAAAAAAGAAAGCAATAAAACAATATAAAAACAGTTACATTGAAACTAGTAATTAATCAAAATGAGTAAAATTAACTGTTAAAGGTTAGTACTATTAGTGGACCAGCAGCACGCACAATCATGTGTGCTTACGGACTGTATCCCTTGCAGACTGTATTGATATATATTGATATATAATGTAGGAACCAGAATATTAATAACAGAAAGAAACAACCCTTTTGTGTGAATGAGTGTAAATGGGGGAGGAGGGTTTTTTGGGTTGGTGCACTAATTGTAAGTGTATCTTGTGTTTTTTATGTTGATTTAATTTAAAAAAAAAAAAAAAGAAAAAGAAAACGATACTGACAATAAAAAAAACCATACCGATAATTTCCGATATTACATTTTAACGCATTTATCGACCGATAATATCGGCAGTCCAATATTATCGGACATGTCTACTAAATATATAAGTAGGAAGTGTATAATACATTACCCAGAGGTCTTAGAGCTATTGACAGGGATATGAAGTAGGTCTGAGCTAAGGAATCACTTGATTAAAGTAGTGATTTATGTTCCTATATTGAAACTCAGTGTTACTGTTCAAACTGTGTGTACGGTCACAGTGGCCAAAGTTATTAAAAATACTTGTTAAATAAAACATCTGCCTTGTTTGTAATGAATACTTAGGCCTGCTACGTGACTGTAGTTTAATGTTGGTCACTACGGTGGTACTCGGAGAGCCTTTTTTTTTTTTTTCTAAGGTGGTACTTGGTGAAAAAAGTTTGAGAACCACTGATCTAAATCAGAAGCTCAGCTGGTTGCCCTGCAGCAGTCTGATGGCTCCCTCTCCCTTTCTCTCTCCAAAAAAAGGGGGGCTCTCGACTGCGTTCTTATACTGATGGACTGCTGTCGCCCCCTATTGGCAAACATGGTGTACTGGTGACAGCCAACACACGTTTAGGTAGCAGAAAGTGCTTAAAGATGAGTGCATTAATGCTGTTTTTAATGCATTCGTCCACATTTCTTAACATTCAAGTTTGCAATATTAATTATTGATGATTATAACATGATTAAAAAAGAAACCTGCTCACCTTTTAGTTAATATTTGGATGCATTGTATGTCTTGTGCGTGGGGTGCAGTGTGTGTGTGTGTGCGTGTGTGTGTGTGTACACACGAGGAGAAAGTGATGGTATCAAATTCCTTCACTTTGACGTCACTACACGGCCCACCAATCACGCGTGGGCTTTCCTTGCGCGCCATGGTAACGTTCTTATAAAGCTTGTGCTCAAGCACTTTGCAGTTCAGAGCACTCACACGTTCTGGGGATTCTATTTGGAGACGAGGAAGGACAACTTTACCACAGAGCTGAAATTAAACTGCCTTTTTGTTTTTCGCCTGCAGAAGTTGGACGGCCGTGCGTAAAGATATTTATCTCCGATTCAAGTTTACGCACAAAACCAGGAGTTTTTTTTTTTTTTTTTTTGATTTTTTTCTGTAAAGTGTAAAGACTTTCTGTCTGGCAAGGACGAGTCGCTTTTAAAGACGTTTCTTTTCCTTAACGTCCTTAGTTTAATTTTCACGCGTAAATTTGGAAGCAACCCGTTTTGCGCATGAATCTTCTCGACCCTTACCTGAAGATGTCGGAGGAACCAGACAAGTGTCTCTCTGATGCCCCGAGCCCGAGCATGTCCGAGGACTCCGCGGGCTCCCCGTGTCCGTCCGGCTCCGGTTCCGACACCGAGAACACCCGGCCGTCGGAGAACGGGCTGCTCCGGATGGAAGCGGCTCTGGCCGAGTTCAAGAAGGACGAGGACGATAAGTTCCCCGCGTGCATCCGCGAGGCCGTGTCGCAGGTGCTGAAGGGCTACGACTGGACCCTGGTGCCTATGCCGGTGCGCGTAAACGGATCTACCAAGAACAAGCCGCACGTCAAGAGACCGATGAACGCCTTCATGGTGTGGGCGCAAGCTGCGCGCAGGAAGCTGGCCGACCAGTACCCGCACCTGCACAACGCCGAGCTCAGCAAAACCCTGGGCAAACTCTGGAGGTAAGTCTTACAAAGTCCACACAACAACTTGACGCACTGAGCGTAGTTTGTAACCGTTGCGCCTTTACGCACAGGCTTCTTAACGAGGGCGAGAAGCGGCCGTTTGTAGAAGAGGCGGAGCGCCTCCGCGTGCAGCACAAGAAGGACCACCCGGACTACAAGTACCAGCCGAGGCGGAGGAAGTCGGTCAAGAACGGACAAAGTGAGTCCGAGGACGGCAGCGAGCCGACCCACATCTCCCCCAACGCCATTTTTAAAGCCCTGCAGCAGGCAGACTCCCCCGCCTCCAGCATGGGAGAAGTGCACTCACCTGGGGAGCACTCAGGTAAGCTTTTAAAGCAAAAAAAAAAAAGCTTCATTTTAATCATTTGCGGACAAAACCTAATGTGGAGATGTAATCCTCCAGGCTCCCAGGGACCCCCGACCCCTCCCACCACCCCGAAAACTGATGTCAGCTCAGGCAAGATGGACCTAAAGCGCGAAGTAGGTCTCAGCACCAGCCAGCGCCAGCTCAACATCGACTTCCGCGACGTGGACATCGGCGAGTTGAGCAGCGACGTCATTTCTCACATCGAGACCTTCGACGTGAACGAGTTTGACCAGTACCTCCCGCCAAACGGCCACCCGGGTTCCGTCAGCGGGCCGGGCACGCCTGTCGCCTACACCGGCAGCTACAGCATCAGCAGCGGCGCTCCGGTCAGCCCGGGGGCAGCGGCGGGCGCCTGGATGCCTAAAAGCCAGAACCAGCAGGGACAGCAGCAGCCGCAACACACCCTCACCACCTTGGGCGGCAGCACCGGCGGGTCCGAGGCGGCTCAGCACAGGACCCAGATCAAGACAGAGCAGCTGAGCCCGAGTCACTTCAGCGAGCAGCAGGGCTCGCCGCAGCACGTCACCTACAGCCCCTTCAACCTGCAGCACTACAGCCCCTCCTCCTACCCGGCCATCTCCAGGGCGCAGCAGTACGACTTCACCGAGCACCAGGGGGGCGCCCCCTCCTTCTACAGCCATGCCGGGGCCGGTCAGAACTCGGGACTCTACTCAACGTTCAGCTACATGAGCAGCCCCAGCCAGAGGCCCATGTACACGCCCATCGCTGACAACACGGGGGTGCCCTCCATCCCCCAGAGCAGCCCCCAACACTGGGAGCAGGCGCCCGTTTACACCCAGCTCACCAGACCCTGAACCTTTCCTATTCTGTACATCAGACACTTGAAGTCAAAGAGACTCGTGATTGGCTCACGCCGTGCCTTAATACTATTGTACTTTGATAGAAATACTTTATAGAAATATTTTTTAGAGAGAGAAAAAAAATCCTCTGTGAGGATTTTATTGTTAATATTTCAGTAGGTACTGTTTATGATTCGTTGTCTTCATACGCTGGCGGTGTTTTTTGTAACCATGGGGGTTGGTTATTGATATGAAATGATCTATTGTAATCAGTCCAACAACTAATAACATGTTGTGATATTCCATAATTTTTTGTTTTGTACAAATTTTAATGTGTTATATGCTGTTTTTGTATCCAAGTCATTGCAGCCCTTCCCCACCACCTGTGCCTTGTACGTGTGTGCGTGCATGTGTGTGTGTGTGTGTGTGTGTGTGTGTGTGAACAGCTGAAATTACACTTACCATCCAGCAGCGCGTTTGACAGCTCCAGGAAGTCAACTCTGACCCCTTCCCCTGCTGTCTACTTCCACGTTGATATTTAACCCGCTCCTTCATACAGCCTCCTCTATTTATTTATTTCATTTAATTTTATTGCATTTTATTCTTATTACTTATGGTGTCGATTTATGTTTTTTTTTTTAAATGTGTTTTTGGTTTGTTTTTACATTGTACACACAGCATATCTCATCATTCTCTCATTTGGAGTTTCAACCCAGGGGTTACTAATCCAAAATGCTGTAATCATCTTTGTTCTTTATTTATCTTATCTAAATGCTTGTTTTAAGTATATATTTCTTTAAAGGGGGGCGGTGGGTTACGTTATAAAATGTGTTATTTGTGAATCTTTAAGTTTAAATAAGGCTGAAAGAACTGGAAGTATGATATAAATTAGTTTTTTTTTTCTTCACAGTGTATCTGTTTGCTATTATTTGTCCTGTGCAGCTCTTTTCCTCCGTATCAAACAGTTTCTTTCATTTCTGCTATTTTGCAAAGCATTTGTACTGTCCTTAAAGAATAATTTGTATATGTATTTGCAATAAAATGAAAATGCTATTAAAAAAATAAGTCAAGTAAATTGCATGTATAAAGCACTTCTCACAAAATACAAACATACAGCATGACGCAACAGCAGAAATATTGCAAAATGAAATAATAAATATGATAATAAAATATATATATATTTTTAAATAATAAATAAAAACGAAATATTACAGGAATGCACACTCAAATAACTGGCTTTTAAAAATGTCAACAGAAGGGGCAGCTCTCGGCTCATAAGGGATTGCCGTCTACCATTTAGGGGCAACTGACTAACAGGCTTTTTTTTTATTACTTGTTCATTTTGTACAAGGTGCAAAAAGCAGACCCCAGTGACCTAACAGGATGTGAAAAGACAACAGATTTATTAAGAAGAGATTAGTTTTGCTGAGAAGCTTTAAAGGAAAACAACACTTTTTTTTGGAATTTTGTTTATCCTTCACAATCATTATGAGAGACAAGAACACGTCTTTTTTTTTTTTTTTAGGATTTTAAAGATGCTAAAAAACGCTTGGATGATGCGGATAATAGGAGTCACGGTTGTAGCCTTCAAGGCCCTCTAAAACAACTTGAAAACCCTCCATCAATGTTTTGTGTACACACTGCAAGTATATATATATATATATAATGAAAATAACAGACACGTTCTTAACAATGTGTAATATGTTCAATATTTACCGTATTTCCGTCACTTTAATTAACTGACTTCTTTAGCGCATTGATTTCTATTTCCATAGCAGAGCATGTCCGACTTTCGGCAACAAAAGTGTGTTTCTACTTCTGGATTCAAACACGAGTGTGTTCTAATCATGGCAGACTTGGTAACAAAAAACGAAGAGGACTAGAAAATGGAAAAATGGATGGAACATTATCTTTTTGAAGCTGAATGGACGGAGGCACAAATGGAAGTCAGCACAAAGAGGAGGGTGAAATGTTGGAGCAGACAGAAGTCGAGAGAGTGAGGTGGTCATGATGCAAATGTGGAATTTGGAGACAAGCTATGTTGACATAAATGGAGTGCTTACCCCAAATAATCCGGAAAAAAACGTCCAGGGCCTGCTGGACCAAACATCGTGTAAGTCACTTTATTATCGATCATGATACACGCGTGTTATTAAAAATACTGTACATAAACTGTATGGCTAGCTGTGTACAAACAAAATATGAAATGTGGATAAAAAAAGTTGGAAAAAAAATATGAAATGTGGGCTAATAATTTACATATACTGTAATTATGATTGTTCATATTTTTCAGTCAGTCCAGATTGGTGTCTTATCGCATTGTGTTGCGCATTACAAATTCAAAAGTGTTTTGTGCTGACGTAGAAGCTAGCTTTTACGGCTAATTCCGTAGCACGCCGATGTGTTAGTTCGCTGGAAAAAGAGTTCCTGAGTGTTCGCTCTTACAATAACAATGTCACTACAGGTTGGTTACTACACGGGTTACGGAATGTAAGTGAAGTATTGTTGAGGATTTTTTTAATGCATTTTTAAAGTGAGTTAGAGGTAGAATTGATTGCTCCCATTAGCTGCATTGCTAGCCACCAAAAACGAGCCGAATTTACATGTTTGGATCCGAAATAAAAACAAAAAAACTTTTGTCTTCTTGTCTCTCATAATAATTGTGAATGATAGGCAAAATTCCAAAAAGTGCAGTTTCCCTTTCAAGGACCAGTGCCAAGAAAATGTTTTTGTGTTTGTTTTCTTTTTGCCTCCCACATTCATTTTCTACCTCTCAGTCCTGTCAGCTGGTAGTTGCAGGACGCAACAAAGCTCTGTGGGGGGTAGTGTATAATTTGTTATTTGCAGTGAAAGAAAGTACAAATGCTGAAACACTGTACAACTACTACTATCCATCCATCCATCCATCCATTTTCTACCGCTTATTCCCTTTGGGGTCGCGGGGGGCGCTGGAGCCTATCTCAGCTACAATCGGGCGGAAGGCGGTGTACACCCTGGACAAGTCGCCACCTCATCGCAGGGCCAACACAGATAGACAGACAACATTCACACTCACATTCACACACTAGGGCCAATTTAGTGTTGCCAATCAACCTATCCCCAGGTGCATGTCTTTGGAGGTGGGAGGAAGCCGGAGTACCCGGAGGGAACCCACGCAGTCACGGGGAGAACATGCAAACTCCACACAGAAAGATCCCGAGCCCGGGATTGAACCCAAGACTACTCAGGACCTTCGTATTGTGAGGCAGAAGCACTAACCCCTCTGCCACCGTGAAGCCTGTTCATTTTGGAAATAATGAACAGGCGAATAGTATTATACTACTAATAATATAATAGAATAGTATTATACTACTAATAATAACTATTCATCATGGTAATTCAAAAGTCTGTCACTTTGTGTAGTTGGACCCGCTGATGTTTGTGTGCGCCTCAGTTCGAATATGACCCAAACTTCCACAACTACCACCTCAGTTACTGTGCCAACAAAGTCATGTTAATGGTTGTTACCATACTAGCTTGAATGGTATCTAACTTACCTACTGTAGGGGAAGCACTCAAACAACAACATCGACAACAACAACACGTTTTCTTTACTTCAGTTATGATCTTACACTGACAGTTGCAAAATGTAATTACTAACGCTAAGATAATGGTGACCAGCACAGCATACTGTACATGATCTCTCATGATAATTGTTATTAGTTTTTGGTATTTTGTTTTATTTCCCCTCCAGCGTTCTTATTATGTTTTTCTCCATTTCCTGTTTGCCTCCTTTTACTTCTCTTATCGGAGTGTTGGCTCCCTCACCTGTCCGGAGTTGACAATCAGGACACACCTGTTTCTGGTTGCTAATCGGAATACTTTTGATGCCAGCCCTGTCTTCTACTTTGCACCCTGATGTTGCATAGCTTGCTCTATACTACCTGTGGCTGTTTTTCCTTTTTGTGCACTTACCTGCTGCACAACTTTTTCTTTCTAAATAATTTATACATACACTTTGCCTGCAGTCTCTGCATCCAGGGGTCACAACCAACACAACACCACAACAAAACTTAATAATAGCCATTACACAAATGTGGAGTGGCAAATGGATATAATCTGATTACTAGGGGTGGACAAAAAAGTTGTAGTTAGTAGTTAATACCAATTAAAAATACATTCATAATTAAAAATAAATAAATATTATAATATATATATATTTATTTATTTTTGTTTTTGTTTCTAATAAGAATACATTTTTAAAAAGACGTTTTGACGCTTCTCGAACCTGTAATATTTTTTTTAAAGTTTCAATATAATTATCATACTAAATAATACATTGCAAGAATCGGTTTGAACCGAGAATTGTGTTGAATTGAGAATCGATTCTGAAACAAACGTCACCCCAGGAATCGAAGTCCGATTGAAATGTTACGTGCCCAAAGAGTCACGCGCCATACTATTATTTTTCTAATCTACTAATTGTTGTTTCACTTATTTTGGTTTGCATTATAAATTATAATTTCATATATTTGTTTTATTTGTTTCTAAAAGCATGGCTTGAATAAAAAGATTTGTCCTATCTTCGGGTTTCTGTTATATGGTAATTCATAATTATCTTTCAGATGCAATCTTATACAAGCCCCATTTATACAACAAACTTACAATTGTAATTGTCTATCAGGTAAACAGAACTCATTTGATTATGTTGGATGGTCACTTGTTGCTAGGCAGAATTTATACCTGGCTCAAGCAAAACTGACCTGTTGGCGAATGACAAGAAAGTCAGGCAAGAGTATAATAAGGGCATGAATCCAAAACACAGCAGTAGGAGTATGAGACGTTATATAGATTTTCTCTACTAATAATAAGAAAGCGATTGTGGGAGCAAAAACTCAATTACACAAGGTTTTCAAGTCAAGTAGATATAGGTATAAAAGAGTATGATGTCAAGTTGGTAATAGGAGTAAAATGCACAAACACACACACACACACATGCACACTCAACACAACAAGGGCCCATGGAACAAAATTGCTTTTTCCCATGATGAGAGACACTGTGCACTTTTATGCATGAGGCACGGCTTAGTAACTCCATTGATTATTTCAATCAACCGGACACGCAGATAGAGTTTCAGATTCATGGACTATTTGCACACAGTCCAAGTTCCTGTGAAATAATCTACCCCATTATTTGGTCGAAATTACATTTTCCATGGGATCTTAGTAGGCCTACTGTTTGTTGTAACTTTGTGCCCATTTTCTAAAACAGTGTGAAATAACTGAATAGAGCAGATCATCGCCATTGGGTTGTTTCGAGAATGGCAAAACACAGAAAGTAAGATGTCCTCTTTTTTCGGATTAAAATGTGCAATGTAAATGACTGTTGTATTCACTGCATTACAGTTGAGTAATTTTTTGATTAAATTCAGCTCTAGGACCATCACCATACCTCTTACTCACAATGCTAAGTGAATGTAATCCAAAAATAAGCCCTAAATATGCCTTACACTTCACACTCATTGAACACATTTTAGATTGTAAATTGTAAGAATGACAGAATTTAGCCTGGTCTTCAGACTAACGCTACATTCATTGTTTTTGGGTCATCCCATCTCCCTCTCAAGCACTTAAGTAGTAAAGAAAATACCGTATTATCTGTATAAGTTGCTACTTTTTATTTTATTATTTTTTTTAACCCTGTGGCTTATAAAATGGTGTTTCTAATTTAGGGATTTGTATTCGCTAACAGCCATAATGTTTTGTATTCAACAAATAGTTTTCGCAAAACACATAAAGACACTGAAAAGGTGTGTTATTGTTTGTCCCTGGGCACCATCTTTTGGACGGGTTCGCTTACTATTCAACTGGCGGTCCGCGAGCCACATCCGGGCCGCCAAAGCGTTTCATTTGGCCCGCCGAACATCGCCCAAATAGGCTTCATGGAATCTTTCAAATTAGGTTGGCTCATGTATGCAGTACCCCCACCACCCGGCAGAGGGCAACACGAGGTATGTGTCACAATGAAGCAGCAGTGGGGTGAGTAAGTAGAAGAAGACTACTCATTCAACCCCGAAAAAAATCAAAATAAAATGCGAAAATCGGACATTTAAAAACGACTGTACAGCAAAGTATGAATGTTCTGCCCGCCGCAAATGCTGAAGTAAGTAAGCGTCATCAAGAAACTCGGTTAAACATCTGTAAGTAGATCCATCCATCCATCCATTTTCTACCGCTTATTCCCTTTGGGGTCGCGGGGGGCGCTGGAGCCTATCTCAGCTACAATCGGGCGGAAGGCGCGGTACACCCTGGACAAGCCGCCACCTCATCGCAGGGCCAACACAGATAGACAGACAACATTCACACTCACATCCACACACTAGGGCCAATTTAGTGTTGCCAATCAACCTATCCCCAGGTGCATGTCTTTGGAGGTGGGAGGAAGCCGGAGTACCCGGAGGGAACCCACGCAGTCACGGGGAGAACATGCAAACTCCACACAGAAAGATCCCGAGCCCGGGATTGAACCCAAGACCGTAGAAGCCTCATTTGTTAAATTGGGCAATTTAACAACGTTGGGGTTTCTCCGTCCCCGATCGAGAGCCATTAGAGTCAAGTTAGCAAGCAGCACTATAATAATAATAATAATAATAAGTAATCCCCAAATTATTTGATGGCGAATGCTGACAAAGATATTGTGCATAAATAAATTGAGTTTGTTTTGTACTGAAATTGCTCATTATAAGATGTATTTTGTATTTGTGGTCGTGTTGGTATGTGTTTGACAGTAAAGCTCATTTAATACACATTGCGCTAAATTTGACCTGTAGAGGGCAATAATGCTACACCTGAAGTTCAATTGTGATGAGTCACATACTGGTACTGTGTGTGCAATGTGTGATAATGTTTAATATGTAGATGCTTAAACATCTGTAGTTTATTGTGTGAATGTATTAACACTAAACCTATTCCATGTATGCAAATAATACACAATAGACATTATTTATGTGAAGTTCACAATGAATGTTATACTTGTGTAATGTTTACTTTGTTTGTATGTTCAGTCTTACAAACCTATATGAAGGAATAAGTGTATGGAAATAAAACTAAGGAAGAAAAACAATTCAAAAGAAGTAACATCAATGCTCAACAAAACTTCCAGAGCTTCTGTTTCTTCATACTGTTAACTATCGGTCTAGTTGCACACACTGGAAACAAGTAGCGAGGGCAGAATAATGAATTTATTTAAAGTGCATTGTGAGAGCCGATGTGTTAACTTTGCAATTAAGTAAACTCAGTCTCCAAGGAAAACAACTTTCTGACGTAACATGCATATTTTGATGTCGGGCCCCTGAGCCGTTGGCTCTTGAAAGTGCGGCCCTGTTCATTACATAGTTGAACACCCATGGTCTATAGTATTTCCTTCTGTTTAGTGCCTTGAACTGGAAGTACAAGTGCTGTTTCGTCTTCAAGTCATCCATAGCGTTTCTACTTGTATTGATTATTTATTCATCACTACAAGCAACATGTATAAGTATTACAATATAAGTAAAACAATTCATACCTACTAATATTATATTACAATATAAGTAAAACAAGTCATACCTACTAATGTACTAATTACAAATTTTTGATGTTTGATTTCCATGCATATTTGTACGTGCTATCGTAATTTAATCAAGCAAGCGTCGTTAGCATTAGTTAATATGCTAACATGTTAGTATTATTAACTTACAACAGCATTTTTTTTGTATTGTTTCAGTTTCACAAATTCCTCAATAATTCACAAATATGTCAACGTGGAGTATTTGAGTCTGTTCAGCTGATTGGAGAGCTAGCTTCCACAGCTAGTGGGTCCATGACGATGACTTCTGTTTTGTTTGATCAACCGTTTTACTGCCGTGTTACAGAAACCATTTGGAAACAAAGTATGTAAATTAACATTTACAAACATTTTCTGTGTAAATAACTCATTTCACAACATATATAGCTACAACTTATAGTCCGGTGCTTGTCATCTATGGAAACATATTTTTTTCTTCTAAAATTTAGTGGGTGGCGCTTGTATACTGGTGCGCTTTATAGTCCGGAAAATACAGAAATTTGTACGTTCTGGTCTACATCTGAAACCCCGGATCCAAAGACAGCAGGCACGTGCACAGAAGAAGGCTTTTTTATTAGGGAAAACGCAGGTAACAAAAAAAGACAAATCTGTAAAGTACAAAAAGAGCACAACATGTGTAAAAGTGCAAAGCAAAATCATTAAAAGACTCCTGATTGGCAAACAGTGTTAGGTGTGTCCTGATTGTCAATCAGGGACCGGACCAGCATGTGGTAAAGGCAAAAAGTAAGTGGAAAACAAAAATAATAGCGCTCGACAAGAAATATTACTGAAACTCAGGAAACTAATAATAAAATTCAAACTGTCATGTGAGACCATGACACAAAATTTTGACCAGAAACCGGAGTCACAAATGATGCATCACAAATGTGCGGGCTTCCACTGTATTGTCAATGTGTTATTAATTATCTCAATGTGTGAGCAAGAAGCAAATAAATGCCATGTGACAGTTGGCTTTGCGATCATTTCCTATTTGCAGGAAAACTCATGGTAATAAGTAAGGCCAGTACTTCCCAGCACCTCTGGTCCAGGAAGTGAAGTTTTCTTCCAAATCCCAATCACAATGTGGGTTTTTAATTTGGAAAACAGATTTGTAACGACAAATGATAAAAAAAAGCCCAACTCTGCATGACGCCATCCAACATAAACATTGTGAAGACAATTAACTGCAAGCCCAACACCACTGATGAATTACACAGTTAGTTACTTTTTTAATTTTGCAGAAATGTAAACTACAAAGACCTCAACAGGCGTTTGTGGTGGATAAGAGTGGATATGAGTGGATATCAAGTTACAGTATCCAAGGCCTTAGGCTTTGTGTGGCCTTAAACAACATTTTGTTCATGGCCCCATTTTTTACTTTAATACTACTTATTGACTATTAAAATTGGAATCCTGAAGGGTCCCCACTCCACCCTAAACCTAACGTCACTGCCCTACATACACCCGCTCACTTTGCTTGTGTGTATACTAAAAAAATAATTATAGACTTAATTTGGTTGAAACAACATTTTTAAAACCTTAGTAAGGTTTTTTTCATGCAGCTTGTAATGTCTCCAAGATTTTGTATGGAAACAAACTTTAATAAGATTTTTGACTGTTTATAGGTTGTTTATTTGAAAAGGATCCCCATTAGCTGATGCCATAGCAGTCAGCTAGTCTTACAGGGGTCCACAAAAAACATTACACATTATAAAACAATTTAAAATATTGCAAAACACATTACACATAATTCATTTCCTATTGCATGTCTACACTGCCATCAGTGGATCATTGTATCCAGCGTTTTTACAGGGGTGCAAGTATTTACAATGTTATATCCCCAAAGCACAGCAGATTGTGCACTTATTGCTCAGAAAGCCCACAATATTTACATGTTTATGTTTTTGTTTCATCAGCGGCAACAATAGGCCATTTTTAGGCTAATATATAAACCCCCCCTAAAAAGTTACGTTTTTGGTGTGTTTTTATTATATTTAATATAAAGTGGCCAGAATGTAATAAAACCTCTTATTATTCAATTATAAATTAATATAAATCTATCATGTGTTCCTTTACTTCATAGTGTAAAGTAGATTTTAGCTGATTCTTGTAGATTTGTTATTAGTGGATAATAATAATCATAAATCACTACATATATTATCATGATTATTGACATTAGTGCATCTACAGAGGGTTAAACCTCCTCTGTCTTTAACAACTAATGACGCCTCTGTGTGGATTTTCAATCAAGGTGCCTTGAACGCACCACAGTTATGTGCTACGACAGTGTTTTTCAACCTTTTTTGAGCCAAGGCACATTTTTTCATAAAAAAAATACGGAGGCACACCACCAGCAGAAAAGGTTAAACAATGAAACTCCACCAGGTTGTCACGCCTTATTTTGAGTTGGTTGTTGTTTCCTGTGTGTTGTGCTTTAGTTCTTGTCTTGCGCTGTTATTTTGGTGACCCTTCCTGTTTTGTTGGTGTTCTCCTGTAGCAGCTTCACGCCTTTCTTTGAGTGCTATTGCCCGCACCTGCTTTGTTTTCGCAATCAAGACTATTTAAGTTGTGCGTACGCTATCCTTCTATGTGAGGACATTGTTGATTGTCATGTCATGTATGGGATGTGCTTTGTGGACGTCCTCTTTGCTCCACACGCTGTAAGTTTTTGCTATCGTCCAGCATTCTGTGTTTGTTGACTTTGTAGCCAGTTCAGTTTTACTTTTGTTTGTCATATAGCCATTCCTATGCTTCAGTGCCTTTTCTTAGTGGGACTTGCCTTGTTATTTTTTGGTTAAAGCGTTACATACCTTTTTACCTGCACGCTGTCTCCCGCTGTGCTCTGCATATTGGGATCACGACAAACCATCCTCGACGCGTTCCGACTTCTACAAAGCAATGAACTACCTGCTGCCACCTACTGATATGGAGTATTACGAGATTACCCTGCCGAGCTCTACACAGCACAGGCACTAGACAACGACACATTATTATGATTATTGATTTGCAAAAAAATAATTTTTGGACCAATTAGGTGAAGTTGCATAATTTCCCACGGCACACCAGACAATATCACACAGTGGTTGAAAATCACTGTGCTACGAGATGCAAAACTGAAACTTAATTATAACTTTGTCTGAACCTGTTACAAATATATTTATCATATCGTTCCTTTCTTCTATCATCTCACTCTGCTTCCCAAATGACGGCGCTGTGTGTGAATGCATGAATGTGAGCTTTGATGACATAATGACATCTGTGAAACCTATTCCTAACCTCAGTGTTCCTGATAAGAATATAATTGTAATTGTTGTCATTGCTGTCCTGGAAACAGCCATATTGGTATTGAAATTCCAGCATGCATCAAATTAAATTAAATACTTTAATTAAATTTGATTTGGAAAGTATGAAAATATCACATAAGGTGTGAAAAATAATTGTATCGGGGTGGGGGCTATAAATGTAAAAATGGGGCTGCCCTGCCTGCGCCAATACTAAGACAATAACGTTGGTAAATACTTATACTGGATATCATGAGATTGTGTTGACATGCTGGTGGTTGTATACAACACCGATGTAAATATTGCACACATGCAAGCTATTGTCTGACATGGTTGCACGTTGATGAGGGTATGCAAATAGTTACCGCCTGTGCATTTACATTTCCACTGCAATTTGTTTATGCAGAACAGGGACTTTGAATGAAAGGAGAAGACAATTAATATTCCAAACCAATTCCACCTCTCTGAGAATGTCCCACCTCCTAAACTCACGGGTGGTCTTTTCAAACGCTGAACACTGCGTACAGAGGGAGAAAGAGAGATATTTAGAGACCAAGGGTTTGGTATTGACATGCATCTTGGCGGGTGCAGTCACAACTGGACAGGTGTGTCACAACTTTTGACACTGCCAATAAAAAGGTATGATGATTTGATTTGATCAAGTACTTAATTTCAAAAGCTGAAGGAACTTAAATTGTCATTTGAGTGTAAAAATAAGATATCATACTTTCAGGGCTATAGAGTGCACCAGTATTTAAGCCACACCCACCACATTTTAGGAGAAATAAATAGTTTGACATATATTAGCTACACCGTACAATAAGCCACAGTTACATACTGCTACGAAAAGTGTTGTAAATGTTTATTTACATACCTAAATTGTTTCCAAACGGTGCCTGTCACTGTAAAACGGCTTATCAAACAAAACAGAAGTCATCGTCATGGACCCACTAGCTGCGAAAGCTAGCTCTCCAATCAGCTAAACAGACTCAATAACTTCACCGTGACGTCTTGGTGAATCTGAAACTCAATTTGAAACAATACAAAAAGAATGCCAATGTAAGTTGATAGTACTAACACAGACACGTGTAAAGGTGTTAGCATATTCGTTAATGCTAAAGACGCTAGCTCGATTACATTAACAGGAAACTGCACTTATGTTTGAATATCGCCCATCATCCACAATCCACAAATCATTTCATTTTCTGTGCATTCTAAACAGTGAAATGCTTCTAGTACGAGGCGGCTAACAACACAGGTAATGGGGATATGAGCTATTCCGCCAATAAAGCTCTCTAAAACATATCCAAAAGCCCCCAACACTGGTTTTTATATATACTGTGAATGTGTATATAATGTAATAACATGCACAATCATAATAACATGTACATTTACAGTACTTTTCGCAATCAAACATTACCGCAACGTCTTTACTGTGCGTATAGGAGCGGTAGTGTCCTTTGCTATGCCCTCTGTGAAATCAATGTTACCAACAACAAAAATAGCACTTTCTGTTTTTCTACCACAAATGGTAGAGTTCCTAACAGCCTCAGAGCTAGGGGTGTGGGAAAAAATCGATTCGAATTTGAATCGCGATTCTCACGTTGTGTGATTCAGAATCGATTCTCATTTAAAAAAAATAAACTAAAAAAAAAATATATATATATATATTTAAATTGTTTTTTTTATTTTATTTTATTTTTATTTTTTTAATTAATCAATCCAACAAAACAATACACAGCAATACCATAACAATGCAATCAAATTCCAAAACCAAACCCGACCCAGCAACACTCAGAACTGCAATAAACAGAGCAGGGACGGTGTGGCGCAGTGGGAGAGTGGCCGTGCGCGACCCGAGGGTCCCTGGTTCAATCCCCACCTAGTACCAACCTCGTCATGTCCGTTGTGTCCTGAGCAAGACACTTCACCCTTGCTCCTGATGGGTGCTGGTTAGCGCCTTGCATGGCAGCTCCCTCCATCAGTGTGTGAATGTGTGTGTGAATGGGTAAATGTGGAAGTAGTGTCAAAGCGCTTTGAGTACCTTGAAGGTAGAAAAGCGCTATACAAGTACAGCCCATTTATCATTTATTTAATTGAGAGGAGACACAAACCAAAAAATGAATATTATCAACAACAGTATCAATATTAGTTACAATTTCAACATAGCAGTGATTAAAAATCCCTCATTGACATTATCATTAGACATTTATAAAAATTAAAAAAAAGAACAATAGTGTCACAGTGGCTTACACTTGCATCGCATCTCATAAGCTTGACAACACACTGTGTCCAATATTTTCACCAAGATAAAATAAGTCATATTTTAGGTTAATTTAATAGTTAAAACTAATTTAAATTATTGCAATCAGTTGATAAAACATTGTCCTTTACAATTATAATTTTTTTTTTACAAAAATCTACTACTCTGCTTGCATGTCAGCAGACTGGGGTAGATCCTGCTGAAATCCTATGTATTGAATGAATAGAGAATCGTTTTGAAACAGGAAAAAATCATTTTTGAATCGAGAATCGTGTTGAATTAAAAAAAAAAATCAATTTTGAATCAAATTGTGACCCCAAGAATCAATATTGAATCGAATCGTGGGACACCCAAATATTCACAGCCCTACTGAGAGCTTTATCATGCGGCACAATTTCTAAACCTTTCAAATACGAACATAAAACAGTGATTACAATGTCGACTCTTTCATTTTCAGCAAAATGCAAAATGAAGAAATGCTTCCGAGCGATGGTCTTTGGCTGCTTTCCAGTTATTGAGAGCCAAGTTGAGAGCCATAGAGTATCAAGTTGGAAGCGCGTGACTTTTCAAAGTTAACTAACTTCCCAGATTGTTGCCAAACCCTCCTACAATACAGGTGAGATGTGAGTCTGTGTTGTATGTAGGGATGATGTCTGATAAGAAATTATCGAGTTCAAGCCTATTATCGAATCCTATTATCGAATCCTCTTATCAAACCGATTCCTTATCGAGTCCAGATAGGTTGTTGTATATGGAAAAAAACAATATTTGGTTTAACAAATCACTTCACATTCTCTACTGCTCGCTACTATAGTATTACCATATCTGAGTTATTGTGCAGAAATGTGGGGAAATAACTACAAATGTGCTCTGTGTTCACAGATATTTTATTATAAAAAGGTCAGTAAATGATGTATATATTTGTAAACGCTCTGAAGTGGGGAATGGGTAGGATTAAATTAACTTTATTTCTTCCTACTCCTGTAAAGTGAAATTATATGAAACTGTGATGTACTATGATGTGGTCGGATCATGTTTTGTTTAGTTATGTTCTGTTAGTTTTGGACTTCCTTAGTTGTTTTTTTCGTCACCATGGTTACTTATGATTTTCACCTGCCTTGTACGCGCACCTGTTGCTCATCAGAGACTCTATTTAAGCCTGCCTTTTCCGGTCACTCGTCGTGGCTTCATTGTTTGCATTTGCAACAGTTACGTTGGTATTCTGGTTCTCGAGCTCATGATTCCTGTGCTAAAGTTACCTTAGCTTCTAGTATTCCTGTGCTAAGTAAGTTTTTGCTCTAGCTTCTCGTGCGAACGGCACACTTTCCTTTTGTTTCGTTCCTGTCTGTTGTAATGTGTATGATTTATGAGAAATAAATCATCTCCTACCTGCGCGCTTTCGTCCGAAACCCTCAGTTTTGCGTCCCGGGAACGAACCGCACCCCACCGTGACAAATGACCAGTGTTGGGTTAGTTACTGAAAACCAGTAACTAGTTACAGTTACTAGTTACTTTATTTCAAAAGTAACTCAGTTACTAACTCAGTTACTTACACCAAAAAGTAATGCGTTACTGTGAAAAGTAACTATTTAGTTACTTATTTTTTTCTTCTTTTTTTTTTAAAGCTCCCATTAATGCCCTTTTTGCCTTCATTTCAGTACTGTTATTGCACTGGAGAATAATACAATCTGTGATCAACTTGACATACATTTTTATTTTCCTTTTAACATAATGAATGAAAAACAGTGCAACATAAAAAGGCATTACTCCTTTCTTTAAACTTGGACCAATGACCATTAATAAAAAACAAGTTTAAGTGCAACATAAGAAGAAACATCATCTTCCTTGAAACATAGGTAGTGAAATAAAGCCTGACATCTGGAGTGATGCTGCTGTCTTCCACACTTGGAGCCATGGATTGTAGAATCCTTGTTTTCAGTGGCAGGATCATTGACACAGATGGTGAAGTTTCAGTGCTCAGTAGAGATGGAACACTTTTAAGCACCTGGAGGACCTCATCTGCCACTCTCACATCATCATCAGACAGGGTGACATTTGTCTTCAGGGTGTTGTGGGTCAATGCAGAGTATATAGCTGCCTGCTGCTCCAACATATCATAAGTGGAGTTCCACCTCGTTGGGACATCATGTATGAGCAGGCAGCTTTAGCATTTCTTGCTTTGTCTTAAGCACATGAGCAGCTGTTGTGCTTGGGTGGAAGTAAGAAACCTTCCTGATCCTCCCAAAGAGGCGCTCCATCCTATTGACTGAGATTCCCTTCTGTGATGCCAAATTCACTACATGTGCAAAGCACCTATCTGTGGTCCCAGTCCTGCCTCATTCTCTGTAATTATTTGATTTTTGGCATTATCACGTGTGACTGGGATATCTTTATCTTCCATTCCTCCACTGCTTGTGTCAGCACCTGCGCAAGGTGACTCTCTTAGAGGGGGCGTGTCTTCACATCTCCCAGTCTGCTGTGATGAAGTGAGCGATTATAGTTCCGCTGGACGTCCACCCGTCTGTCATGAGCGCAACAGCTGATGCTCGGGATAGTTCATCCACAACTTTTTTCTTCTCCTGCTCATAAGGATCTGGCACAATCTTATTGCTGAAGTGGGTGCGCGACGGGATGTTGTAACGTGGTTCAAGCACGTTCAGCATGTGTTTAAAACCCTCGTTTTGCACAACCGAGTCTGCACTTATAAACACACCGATTCAATGGCGGGGGCGTTCAAGCTCCTCCGTTACTCCGCTCGCCATGACCACGCTGTGTGTGGACTGAACGTGACAACAACTTTTTTTTGTTTGTTTCATATATCAAACCGCGGATCACCTCCCCCCACACACACACACATAGACCACGCCTCTTGTCTTCTCTCCGGCTTGTGACAGAGGAAGATTCAGAAGAACGCGACACCGCAGCGCTTCTGTTTCTAGCCGATACTACATCAAAAGTAATGTAAAATAACGCAGTAACGCATCATGTAGTAACGGTAACTAAATTACTGAATAAAAAAAAATAATGCGTTAGATTACTAGTTACCGCCGAAACTAACGGCGTTACAGTAACGCGTTACTTTGTAACGCGTTAGTCCCAACACTGCAAATGACTGAGCTATGTGACGTCATTTCTTGTGATGTCTCACGGGACATTTCTGGTCGGGACGGGATTTGTTCCCAGGGATTCGAATAAAGAACCAACTATTTTTCTTTACTATAGTGGTCTCGATAACGGGTACCGGTTCTCAAAAAGGTTTTCGAGTCCGAGGACTCGGTTCTTTTCTTATCGAACAACCGGGAAAACCGGGTTCGAGCATCATCCCTAGTTGTATGTAACCAGGAATTGAGCAGCTCTAGCTAATGAGCTAAAATCATTAAAAAGCTCAAAACTTGTATAAGCTTATATGCGGTTTTAGGTTTTGTGCACTTCTATTTAGCGGAAGAGGAGCTGTAAATGTTGCCAAACCCTGTATTAGACAGTGTGTAAATGTCAAATGGATTTGTATCATTATTATGTTTTTCCATACACTTTTTTATATACCTTGCAAGAACAGATCAGAAAAAAATAATGAAATTAAATTTACATGCCAAACCACTAGTTGGCAGTGTAATCTAACAGGTACACATCACCAAGCACCAAATGCATGACAAATGACGGAACATAAACATGCATAAGGAGGTGACAAACCTGTGTAAATGATCCACAACAGGGATAATTGGCCCAGGGATCATTTGCGGCTTGCAACTGGAGTTGTGTCGGCCCGCAGCATAATGTTGGAATAAAATCAAACAAAACAAGTAACAAGGCAAGAAAAAAGAACAAGATCAGACAAACATTACAGGGAGACAGAACAGGATCAAAATTACAAGGAGACAGAACAAGATCGCTGACGTGTCTGCCAACTTCCGGTGCCCCTTACAAAAAAGGTGAGATACAGGTAAACAATGTTGGGGGGGGGGGGGGTGATAAAAAAAAATTGGTCTAAACCTGGGCCCCTGGAGAGGGGGTCCAGACTGAGGCCAAGGGGAAAAACAACTCATAGCCATAGCATAAGGTAGTGAGAAAAAGCGTACATTTTATGGGTGTCCCAATCCGATATTGATATCGAATTTTGATCCAATACAAGCAAAATAACAAGTGTTAGATTAACGCAAGCTCGACATAAATAACGAGTGTCCTCAATTAAAAAATGTTGCACTCTAAAACTTGACGTTTGTCAATGTAAATAAATATAAAATATTAATAAACACACATACAAAGTCTCCAAGGAAGCAGCATGTTATAAAGTATCCAGTAGCAAAGGTGTCTGCATCACTCTACTTTCATGAGCTCAATAGATTATTATGGCCACTAGATGTTGTCAAATCAACTCCACTTCAACTTAAAGCCAGCGTAAGTCAATTTCAGACGATTAATAACAAATAAGTTAGTATTTTTTAATGTTTTCTGAGTTATTTCACTTAATTAAACCGTTTACCGGTAACATTCCAAACCACAAAATAACAGAAGTTTGTATAATTTGTGCTGATATTGTATTGGATACTATCGGTATTGCCCAATACTTCAAGGCTTCAATATTGGTATCACATATAAATCATGTGACCTTTAACACAAAGCTGACACAAAGTTGTATCTTTAAATATATATATTTTCCGGGGTTTTTTGCATTTACTTACGGAATAAAACAAATGATCAAAATGGCCCTTGCATCCTTGGATTTTTCTGTCGAAAAAGTTTGGACACCACTGATCTAAAAACTACTGACAGCTTGGTTGTCCGCCATCTTTCTTGTCTTACATGTTTATTTGTACGTAAACACCCGTTCTGACCACAAGATACATAACACTATTCTATTCCTGTCAAACATGGCGATCACTGGAGAGCCATCTTAGAAGTCAAGGAAACAATGCAAAGTGAGACCTAGAAAATACTTAATAACCAACTCTGGAAAAATCAATCGCAGGCCAAGTATAAGTATAAAAATGTAAGTAGGTACTTTTTCTTCACAAGAGTGAAAGGAAAATGTGATTGAGCTGTGATTGTAGGGGATTTAGCTTCTAACTGAGTATGCGTGTGTGTGTGTGTGTGTGTGTGTGTGTGTGTGTGTGTGTGTGTGTGTGTGTGTGTGTGTGTGTGTGTGTGTGTGTGTGTGTGTGCGCGCTTGTGTGTGCGTGTGTGTGAGAAGGCAACAACAGCTTAAAAAAAAAGGTGTTTGTACACAACAAGGATGTGTTTTTAACAGAATGCACTAATGAAACAATGACTTAAATTGCTTTGCTGCTGCCATCCAGAACATGAGAACATGAAAACCACACTGCCTGTATGCCCCCCGAGTCAGAAAATGGAGCAATTACACAACAATTGAAGGCCGCATTGTTTTTGCTTACTTAGCTCAAGGGGCCAAACTATTTGCTGCAGCGTTGGCGTCACAGTTATAAGCTACCACATGCTGAGATACCTAATTGGTGTTTTTGACTGTTCTTGCAGGGGCCGCACAGTGGAACAGGGGTTAGTACGTGTGACTCACAATAAGAATGTCCTGCGTTCGATACCTGGGCTCTGTGTGGAGTTTGCATGTTCTCCCCGTGACTGCGTGGGATCCCTCCGGGTACTCCGGCTTCCTCCCACAGGTTGATTGGCAACACCAAACTGTCCCTGGTGTGTGAATGTGAGTGTGAATGTTGTCTGTCCGAATGAAGCTGGGATAGGCTCCAGCACCCCCGCTACCCCGAGATGGGACAAGTGGTAGAAAATGTATGGATAGAAGATAGTAAGCTTGCAATTACATATGAGATGCATTTATGTTGAAACTATTACTAGTTATCACTATGCTCAAAGGAGACTGGTGCATCAACAAATATACCGTATTTTTCGGACTATGAGTCGCAGTTTTTTTTCATCGTTTGGCCGGGGGTGCGACTTATACTCAGGAGCGACTTATGTGTGAAATTATTAACACATTACCGTAAAATATCAAATAATATTATTTAGCTCATTCACGGAAGAGACTAGACGTATAAGATTTCATGGGATTTAGCGATTAGGAGTGACAGATTGTTTGGTAAACGTATAGCATGTTCTATATGTTATAGTTATTTGAATGACTCTTACCATAATATGTTACGTTAACATACCAGGCACGTTCTCAGTTGGTTATTTACAGTGTTGGGTTAGTTACTGAAAACCAGTAACTAGTTACAGTTATTAGTTACTTTATTTCAAAAGTAACTCAGTTACTAACTCAGTTACTTACACCAAAAAGTAATGCGTTACTGTGAAAAGTAACTATTTAGTTACTTTTTTTTTTCTTCTTTTTTTTTTAAAGCTCCCATTAATGCCCTTTTTGCCTTCATTTCAGTACTGTTATTGCACTGGAGAATAATACAATCTGTAGATCAACTTGACATACATTTTTATTTTCCTTTTAACATAATTAATGAAAAACAGTGCAACATAAAAAGGCATTCCTCCTTTCTTTAAACTTGGACCAATGACCATGAAAAAAAAACAAGTTAAAGTGCAACATAAGAAGGCACATCATCTTCCTTGAAACATAAAGCCTGACATCTGGAGTGATGCTGCTGTCTTCCACACTTGGAGCCATGGATTGTAGAATACTTGTTTTCAGTGGCAGGATCATTGACACAGATGGTGAAGTTTCAGTGCTCAGTAGAGATGGAACACTTTTGAGGGGTTTAAGCACCTGGAGGACCTCATCTGCCACTCTCACATCATCATCAGACAGGGTGACATTTGTCTTCAGGGTGTTGTGGGTCAATGCAGAGTATATAGCTGCCTGCTGCTCCAACATATCATAAGTGGAGTTCCACCTCGTTGGGACATCATGTATGAGCAGGCAGCTTTAGCATTTCTTGCTTTGTCTTAAGCACATGAGCAGCTGTTGTGCTTGGGTGGAAGTAAGAAACCTTCCTGATCCTCCCAAAGAGGCGCTCCATCCTATTGACTGAGATTCCCTTCTATGATGCCAAATTCACTACATGTGCAAAGCACCTATCTGTGGTCCCAGTCCTGCCTCATTCTCTGTAATTATTTGATTTTTGGCATTATCACGTGTGACTGGGATATCTTTATCTTCCATTCCTCCACTGCTTGTGTCAGTACCTGCGCAAGGTGACTCTCGTAGAGGGGGCTTGTCTTCTCATCTCCCAGTCTGCTGTGATGAAGTGAGCGCTTATAGTTCCGCTGGACGTCCAGCCGTCTGTCATGAGCGCAACAGATGATGCTCGGGATAGTTCATCCACAACTTTTTTCTTCTCCTGCTCATAAAGATCTGGCACAATCTTATTGCTGAAGTGGGTGCGCGACGGGATGTCGTAACGTGGTTCAAGTACGTTCAGCATGTGTTTAAAACCCTCGTTTTGCACAACCGAGTCTGCATTTATAAACACACCGATTCAATGGCGGGGGCGTTCAAGCTCCTCCGTTACTCCGCTCGCCATGACCACGCTGTGTGTGGACTGAACGTGCCAACAACTTTTTTGTTTTGTTTCATATATCAAACCGCGGATCACCTCCCCCCACACACACACACACATAGACCGCGCCTCTTTTCTTCTCTCCGGCTTGTGACAGAGGAAGATTCAGAAGAACGACACCGCAGCGCTTCTGTTTCTAGCCGATACTACATCAAAAGTAACGTAAAATAACGCAGTAACGCATCATGTAGTAACGGTAACTAAATTACTGAATAAAAAAAAATAACGCGTTAGATTACTAGTTACCGCCGAAACTAACGGCGTTACAGTAACGCGTTAGTCCCAACACTGGTTATTTATATGTCATATAACGTACACTTATTCAGCCTGTTGTTCACTATTCTTTATTTATTTCAGATTGCCTTTCAAATGTCTATTGTTGGTGTTGGGTTTTATCAAATAAATTTCCCCCAAAAATGCGACTTATACTCCAGTGCGACTTATATATGTTTTTTTCCTTCTTTATTATGCATTTTCGGCAGGTGCGACTTATACTCCGAAAAATACGGTACTGATAAGGTCATCAGAAGCTGACAAAACCTTGTGATACTTTCCCTACCTGTGTCGACAACGATCCAGAGAGCCTCTATAATCAATCAATCAATCAATGTTTATTTATATAGCCCTAAATCACAAGTGTCTCAAAAGGCTGCACAAGCCACAACGACATCCTCGGTACAGAGCCCACATAAGGGCAAGGAAAAACTCACCCCAGTGGGACGTCAATGTGAATGACTATGAGAAACCTTGGAGAGGACCGCATATGTGGGTAACCCCCCCCTCTAGGGGAGACCGAATGCAATGGATGTCGAGTGGGTCTGACATAATATTGTGAGAGTCCAGTCCATAGTGGATCCAACATAATAGTAAGAGTCCAGTTCATAGTGGGGCCAGCAGGACACCATCCCGAGCGGAGACGAGTCAGCAGCGCAGAGATGTTCCCAACCAATGCACAGGCGAGCGGTCCACCCCGGGTCCCGACTCTGGACAGCCAGCACTTCATCCATGGCCACCGGACCTGTGCCCCCCCCCCCTCCACAAGGGAGAGGGGAGCAGAGGAGAAAAGAAAAGAAACGGCAGATCAACTGGTCTAAAAGGGGGGTCTATTTAAAGGCTAGAGTATACAAATGAGTTTTAAGATGGGACTTAAATGCTTCTACTGAGGTAGCATCTCTAATTGTTACCGGGAGGGCATTCCATAGTACTGGAGCCCCAATAGAAAACGCTCTATAGCCCGCAGACTTTTTTTGGGCTCTGGGAATCACTAATAAGCCGGAGTTCTTTGAACGCAGATTTCTTGCCGGGACATATGGTACAATACAATCGACAAGATAGGATGGAGCTAGACCGTGTAGTATTTTATACGTAAGTAGTAAAACCTTAAAGTCGCACCTTAAGTGCACAGGAAGCCAGGGCAGGTGAGCCAGTATAGGCGTAATATGATCAAACTTTCTTCTTCTTGTCAAAAGTCTAGCAGCCGCATTTTGTACCAATTGAAATCTTTTAATTAAAGTTAAAAAGTTAAAGTGCCAATGATTGTCACACACACACTAGGTGTGGCGAAATTATTCTCTGCATTTGACCCATCACCCTTGATCACCCCCTGGGAGGCGAGGGGAGCAGTGGGCAGCAGCGGTGGCTGCGCCCGGGAATCATTTTTGGTGATTTAACCCCCAATTCCAACCCTTGATGCTGAGTGTCAAGCAGGGAGGTAATGGGTCCCATTTTTATAGTCTTTGCTAGTCATAGGGAGACCCGAAAATAATACGTTACAGTAGTCGAGACGAGACGTAACGAACGTATGAATAATGATCTCAGCGTCGCTAGTGGATAAAATAGAACGAATTTTAGCGATATTACGGAGATGAAAGAAGGCCGTTTTAGTAACACTCTTAATGTGTGACTCAAACGAGAGAGTTGGGTTCGAAGATAATACCCAGATTCTTTACTGAGTCGCCTTGTGTAATTGTTTGGTTGTCAAATGTTAAGGTGGTATTATTAAATAAATGTCGGTGTTTAGCAGGACCGATAATCAGCATTTCCGTTTTCTTGGCGTTGAGTTGCAAGAAGTTAGCGGACATCCATTGTTTAATTTAATCAAGACACGCCTCCAGCTGACTACAATCCGGCGTGTTGGTCAGCTTTAGGGGCATCAGCATAACAGTGAAAGCTAACACCGTAGTTGCGTATGATGTCACCTAGCGGCAGCATGTAAATACTAAAGAGTGCAGGGCCAAGAACCGAACCCTGAGGAACTCCGCACGTTACCTTAACATAGTCCTAGTCCATAGTCATAAATATACGCCGTTGTCTTGAAAATTTATGTAACGGATGGAATATTGAGAACATTGTAACATTACCTCGAGGCAGTCCTGCTGAGTCCGCTTTGAGTGTTTGATTGCTTGCTTACCAAGTGTTTGAGCCGGTGCCAAGTCTGCAACCTAATGTGAGGTCACGTCACGTGCATTTTACGTGAATCGACACCCGATAGTATGGACAGACTTATTTATAAAAGTCCCAAATTCGGTACTCATCCCTAACTGAGTTATAGAAAAATAATAAATACAATGTTTGAAAATATGATTACTATTATCAATCAATCAATCAATCAAAGTTATTTATATAGCCTTAAATCACAAGTGTGGCGACCGGTGCAATGGACGTCGAGTGGATCTAGTTAATAGTGTGAGAGTCCAGTCCATAGTGGGGCCAGCAGGGGTCATTTTGAGTGGAGACAAGTCAGCAGCGCAGAGACGTCCCCAACTGATGCACAGATGAGTGGTCCACCCCGGGTTCCAACTTTGAACAGCTAGCGCATAATCTGTGGTCATCTAATAACCTCTCCACTCAGGAGAGGGGGGCAGAGCAGAAACGAGACGGCAGATCAACTGGTCTAAAAGGTGGGTCGACTTAAAGCAGGGGTCCCCAAACTTTTTGACTTGGGGGCCGCATTGGGTTAAAAAAATTTGGCCGGGGGCCAGGCTGTATATATATATATATATATATATATATATGTATATATATATATATATATATATATGTATATATATGTATATATACATATATACAGTGGCTTTATAATCCGTTTTGTCATTTAACATCAATTAACATTGATGTTCATCAACATTTATCATTGTCACGTTATCGATGGGAAAATTAATTTTTAGACAATATGATTTGCCTGAGCGGCTAGGAGACACCGAGAGTAACAAGCAGTAGAAAATGGATTAGAAAGGAAAGATTTAAAAAAATTAATACATTAAAAAAAATTTAAAAAAAAATTTTTTTAACTTGGGACTTCCCGTGGGCCGGATTTTGGATGCTGGGGGGACGGATCCGGCCCGCGGGCCGTAGTTTGGGGACCCTGATTTAAAAGCTAGAGTATACAAATGAGTTCAAGATGGGACTTAAATGCTTCTACTGAGGTAGCATCTCTAACTGTTACTGGTAGGGCATTCCAGAGTACTGGATCCCGAATAAAAAACGCTCTATAGCCCTCAGACTTTTTTTTTGGCCTCTGGGAATCACTAATAAGCCGGAGTTCTTTGAACGCAGATTTCTTGCCGGGACATATTGTCATGATCCGTTACCCGGGTCATGGCATGATTTATGTTTGGTAGTTTTCCTGTTTTAGTCTGTTTCCTGGGTGCACCCTCTTTCCCTGTTTACTGTTGGATTCCATGGGCCCTGATTCTCCTCACCTGTCTGTATTTAGCAATTAGTGTTCCCACCAGGTGTTTTGGTTGATCACTCCCCTTTTTAGTTTTCTGTCACCCAGCACTAGTTGCTGGGTCAATGTTTACTATACGCAACAATTACGTTTCTCCTAGTTTTTTCTCCGAGCTCAAGTATATTTTTCTACACGCTACTCTACACCCTTGGTGACTTTTTGTTTTGCCGCTCCACGTTTGTTAGCGTCTGTGTTTTGTTTTTGTATTTTTGCCCTGCGTTTAAATATTAAAACCCTATTCCTACCTGCACGCCGCTCCTGCTTGTTTCCTGCTTTGGAGGGATCGCGACAATCACAGCCACACAACAAAGACGTAACACATATGGTACAATACAATCAGCAAGATAGGATGGAGCTAGACCGTGTAGTATTTTATACGTAAGTAGTAAAACCTTAAAGTCACATTTTAAGTGCACAGGAAGCCAGTGCAGGTGAGCCAGTATAGGCGTAATATGATCAAACTTTCTTCTTCTTGTCAAAAGTCTAGCAGCCGCATTTTGTACCAACTGTAATCTTTTAATGCTAGACATAGGGAGACCCGAAAATAATACGTTACCGTAATCAAGACGAGACATAACGAACACATGAATAATGATCTCAGCGTCGCTGGTGGACAAAATGGAACAAATTTTAGCGATATTACGGAGATGAAAGAAGGCTGTTTTAGTAACACTCTTAATGTGTGACTCAAATGAGAGAGTTGGGTCGAAGATAATAACCAGATTCTTTACCGAGTCACTTTGTGTAATTGTTTGGTTGTCAAATGTTAAGGTGGTTTTATTAAATAGGTGTCGGTGTCTAGCAGGACCGACACAATTATCTAAAAACAAAATATAACAGGACTTAATACATTTGAATAGTGGGTACAATCAATAAAAACAAGTAAAGCAAGGGCCAGTAAATACTGGCGTAAAAACTGACTGAATTCCATTCGTCCATCCATTTTCTACCGCTTGTCCCTTTTGGGGTTGCGGGGGGTTGCTATGTCAGTTACAATCGGGCGGAAGGCTGGGTACACCCAGGACAAGTCGCCACCTCATCACAGGGCCAACACAGATAGACAGACAACATTCACACTCACATTCACACACTAGGGCCAATTTAGTTTAGTGTATCCCCAGGTGCATGTTTTTGGAGGTGGGAGGAAGCCGGAGTACCCGGAGGGAACCCTCGCAGTCTTGCGGAGAACATGCAAACTCCACACAGAAAGATCCCGAGCCCGGGATTGAACTCACGACTACTCAGGACCTTCGTATTGTGAGGCAGATGCACTAACCCCTCTTCCACCGTGCTGCCCCTGACTGAATTCCACACTTCATAATTAATCCCTGTATGAAGATGAAGTAACAACGTGTAGGTAATAATCAATATTATAGATTTAAATTATAGATTTATTTTGCTATAGTTGACTTTAGCTGCATCAAGTATTTCTGAGTTGTCTTTGCTTTTCCTCACGAAGACATCGCCTTCGATATTTGTTACTTCCTTGATGTCTTTGATAACAAGTACGTAGATCTAGATTTTGCAGTTGGCGCTTTCGCAGGGCACTTTTCCTTGCCGCCCATCTGTTTGTTTATGAATCAATGCAGTATCATTCCTGACTCCCTGTATGTGTTTCTGCACAAAATGTTTAGAAAGTAAAGTTGTTGCTTTGTAAACACACTCCAGTCTTGCAGCTCGCTCTTTTTTTGTGAGTATTCCTCCATCTGTCTCTCTCAACTGCGTCGCTCCACATCTTCCTATCTGTGCTTTTCTCCTCCCACTGATTCCACTTTCCAAGCTCCCCCAAACGCCCCCAGACCCTGAAATGTGTGAACCATCCTTCTTACTACACGCACACAAAACAAGCCTTTCGCACATGTACAGAGTGGCCACATGAAACGGCTGCTGCGCTGTGATAGATAGGCCGAGCTTTGGCTAGTGACACCCAGGATCCATCACTGCAGGCTTATCTGTCGCCCGAGCTTGGAGGTTTGACACAACACAGCCAGATGTAGAGGAGGCAGGAGGTGGTGGTCTGCTGCTTCTCTGCACATGATGTTGGATATAAATGCCACTTTTTGCAGCTTCATGGTATTTAGAGATGTCTGATAATATCGGCGGCCGATAAATGCATTAAAATGTAATATCGGAAATTATCGGTATCGTTTTTTTATTATTGGTATCGTTTTTTTTTTTTGTTTTTTTTTTATTAAATCAACATAAAGTTGATACACTTACAATTAGTGCACCAACCCAAAAAACCTCCCTCCCCCATTTACACTCATTCACACTCATTCACACAAAAGGGTTGTTTCTTTCTGTTATTAATATTCTAGTTCCTACATTATATATCAATATATATCAATACAGTCTGCAGGGATACAGTCCGTAAGCACACATGATTGTGCTGGTCCAATAGTACTAACCTTTAACAGTTAATTTTACAAATTTTCATTAATTATTAGTTTCTATGTAACTGTTTTTATATTGTTTTACTTTCTTTTTTATTCAAGAAAATGTTTTTAATTTATCTTATTTTATTTTATATTTGTTTTTTTTAAGTACCATATATTCACCAGGGAGGGAATACTTCGAAGACCTCCTCAATCCCACCAACACGTCTTCCTATGAGGAAGCAGTGCCTGGGGAATCTGTGGTGGGCTCTCCTATTTCTGGGGCTGAGGTTGCTGAGGTAGTTAAAAAGCTCCTCGGTGGCAAGGCCCCGGGGGTGGATGAGATCCGCCCGGAGTTCCTTAAGGCTCTGGATGCTGTAGGGCTGTCTTGGTTGACAAGACTCTGCAGCATCGCGTGGACATCGGGGGCAGTACCTCTGGATTGGCAGACCGGGGTGGTGGTTCCTCTCTTTAAAAAGGGGAACCGGAGGGTGTGTTCTAACTATCGTGGGATCACACTCCTCAGCCTTCCCGGTAAGGTCTATTCAGGTGTACTGGAGAGGAGGCTACGCCGGATAGTCGAACCTCAGATTCAGGAGGAACAGTGTGGTTTTCGTCCTGGTCGTGGAACTGTGGACCAGCTCTATACTCTCGGCAGGGTCCTTGAGGGTGCATGGGAGTTTGCCCAACCAGTCTACATGTGCTTTGTGGACTTGGAGAAGGCATTCGACCGTGTCCCTCGGGAAGTCCTGTGGGGAGTGCTCAGAGAGTATGGGGTTTCGGACTGTCTGATTGTGGCGGTCCGCTCCCTGTATGATCAGTGTCAGAGCTTGGTTCGCATTGCCGGCAGTAAGTCGGACACGTTTCCGGTGAGGGTTGGACTCCGCCAAGGCTGCCCTTTGTCACCGATTCTGTTCATAACTTTTATGGACAGAATTTCTAGGCGCAGTCAAGGCGTTGAGGGGATCCGGTTTGGTGGCTGCAGGATTAGGTCTCTGCTTTTTGCAGATGATTTGGTCCTGATGGCTTCATCTGGCCAGGATCTTCAGCTCTCACTGGATCGGTTCGCAGCTGAGTGTGAAGCGACTGGGATGAGAATCAGCACCTCCAAGTCCGAGTCCATGGTTCTCGCCCGGAAAAGTGTGGAGTGCCATCTCCGGGTTGGGGAGGAGATCTTGCCCCAAGTGGAGGAGTTCAAGTACCTCGGAGTCTTGTTCACGAGTGAGGGAAGAGTGGATCGTGAGATCGACAGGCGGATTGGTGCGGCGTCTTCAGTAATGCGGACGCTGTATCGATCCGTTGTGGTGAAGAAGGAGCTGAGCCGGAAGGCAAAGCTCTCAATTTACCGGTCGATCTACGTTCCCATCCTCACCTATGGTCATGAGCTTTGGGTTATGACCGAAAGGACAAGATCACGGGTACAAGCGGCCGAAATGAGTTTCCTCCGCCGGGTGGCGGGGCTCTCCCTTAGAGATAAGGTGAGAAGCTCTGTCATCCGGGGGGAGCTCAAAGTAAAGCCGCTGCTCCTCCACATCGAGAGGAGCCAGATGAGGTGGTTCGGGCATCTGGTCAGGATGCCACCCGAGCGCCTCCCTAAGGAGGTGTTTAGGGCATATCCGACCGGTAGGAGGCCACGAGGAAGACCCAGGACACGCTGGGAAGACTATGTCTCCCGGCTGGCCTGGGAACGCCTCGGGATCCCCCGGGAGGAGCTGGACGAAGTGGCTGGGGAGAGGGAAGTCTGGGCTTCCTTGCTTAGGCTGCTGCCCCCGCGACCCGACCTCGGATAAGCGGAAGAAGATGGATGGATGGATGGATGGATATTCACCATACCTGGTTGTCCAGATTAGGCATTATAATGTGTTAATTCCACAACTGTATATATCGGTTGATATCGGTATCGGTTGATATCGGTTTCTGTAATTAAAGAGTTAGACAATATCGGAATATCGGAAAAAAGCCATTATCGGACATCCCTAATGGTATTGTACTGTATATATTAGTTTGATTAAAAATGTCCTTTCAATGCTGAAAACACTGGCACTTGTTCCATAGTTCTGTACCTAAAATTCATGTCTATAATTAAAATTCACCCCAAAATAGACACAGTGGTGGTTTTAGGCTGGTTTTCTAACGAGTTTCAGCACATTTTGCAGCACCAACTTTTAACTCCAAAACTTGGGTGGGCCGGCATAAAACTGGATCCAATTTTATGTATATATATATCCATCCATCCATTTTCTACCGCCTGTCCCTTTTTTGGGGTCGCGGGGGGTGCTGGAGCCTATCTCAGCTGCATTCGGGCGGAAGGCGGGGTACACCCTGGACAAGTCGCCACCTCATCGCAGGGCCAGCACAGATAGACAGACAACATTCACACTCACATTCACACACTAGGGACCATTTAGTGTTGCCAATCAACCTATCCCCAGGTGCATGTTTTTGGCGGTGGGAGGAAGCCGGAGTACCTTCGTACTGTGAGGCACATGCACTAACCCCTGTACCACCGTGCTGCACAGGGGTTCTGTGTATATATATCTATATCTATATATATATATATATACATATATATATATATATAGATAGATAGATATATATATATATATATATACAGTGGCCGGCTGTGCCTTTCTCACCTAGGCCTTCAGTGATGTCTTACTTCACCAGTCAAAATACCATAACGTAATGTAATTTGCAGCCGTAATTTAAAAAAATCAAGAGCACCCACAAGGGTAGAAAGATCGAGTCCGAACATGTGGAAAAACAGAGAAAGGAGAACAGACTTACTCTCAAAAACGAGAGAAAGATAAGGTAAGCCTATGGCATTCTTTTTTGTGTCCTTTTCGACTGATGTTATGAAAGAGCAGGGATGTCAAGAAATGTTGATTCTTAATTTTATTTTTTTTGTCATGAAATTAACTATAACAATTTTTGAAGTAATCATGGACCACAGTGACAAAAACATGCAAATAAATAATCAAAATAATAGTTTTACAATTCCTAATCCTTAAACGTCACAGCAAGAGGGGGGCGACATTTGGAGCCCGGCAATGAAAAGGTACAGTTAAGTCCAAGCATGGTTAGTTATCTACCCATTATTCAAAAAGTATGTGATATTTTGGGAACTGTCTGCCATATAAATTTTCAGGAGCTAATAATACATGAAGACACCATGTTAATGACGTTTCAATCATGGAGGCTGTGTGTTAGGTTCGCTCTTCGTAGCTGTAGTCAGAGACACTTTAAAATAATCCCAAACCATGTCGTTAGTCAGTCACCGAGCGAGCTGGCTTGTTAGCCAGGCTACAGCACCGGCAACAACACACTCTTGTTGTTGTTATGCTCCGCTCGCAGCGGTTTGATGAGGTCATCAAGCGTCGCCAGTAAACTTCTCATGTTGTAGTCGTGCTGCAACTCCTGTGTTGCTGCTGACTGGGAGACGCAACTGCTCTGTACTTCTCCCTCCGTCCGTGTACCGCTCCGTACAGCGGCGTTTTAAAAAGTCATCAATTTTACTTTTTGAAACCGATACCGATACTTTCCGATATTACATTTTAAAGCCTTTATCGGCCGATAATATCGGCAGTCCGATATTATCGGACATCTCTAATTAATACTAAACAAAAATCTCAAAAATACCACTAACCGTGTTCGTAACTCCGGCATGCATTGATCCCACATCCAACAAAGTTGTGAGACTAGCTCAAATAGTCTTCATGATGTATTTTATTTTTTATCATATTGTATATGTATTGTGTGCTTTTTTTCCCTTTCCTCTCTCTTTCTTTTCTTTTTCATTTAAATTGTAATTGTACTGCTTTTTTACATTTATTCAGGCTTTTTTAACCATGTGTAGTCATGTGTTTTATGAAATTGCATTGTACCCTTTGAAATAAACTAATCTAATCCAATCTAATGTGGTCATTAGCAGCAGATGAAAGCCACCATCCCTAATCACCTGCAAATAAACAGAAACATTAGCAAGCAGGAGTGAAGTTGCTTTGAGCTTAAACCGACAAAACAGAAAGTGGAAACAAAATAAGAGCGCAAAACAGGAAGTAAACCCCAAAACACCCACAGAACAAAACAAGGAATGACCTGCTGTAACTGGTCATAACAGCTTTGGCCCTTTAAACTCGATATCCTTATGACGCATTGTAATATAAAATTTTCCCTCAGTGAACCGCAACTCTCCAATACAGAGGGCACTCATGCTACCCCAGGTTATGAGAAACCACCACCACCATACTTAAATGTAGGCAAGGAATGCCGGCTATTTAGACAACAACAGGTGTGTTCGTACTGCGATACAAGCTGTGCACTGACTTTAAAGTATTTCCAAGTTTCATTTTTTTAATATTGTCCCCTGAGAAGTTGCACTGTGTTAAAAATGGTCGCTAAAATGTGAGGGATGTTCTCTCGTTTAGTGTAAAAGATAGTTGAATAAAGTCGTGGGAGGTAGCAAACTATAATATCCTCATCCTTTCTGGAGAACACTTTTCTGCCAAAAATGTCAAAGATTCTACAGACACAATCATCATAACGTTCCATGATGGTTTTAAGTAATCGATAGGCTGTCTGGGACAAGAAAAACATTCCTGATTCCTGCAGTCTGAATCGCAGGTGCATCACATTAATATGCTGGTGCTGAGGGGGAAAAAAAAAAAAAAAAGAGCCCAGAACGGAAATCTGCCATGGACTTTCACAAAAGAAAGTGACAAAGTGACAAGGAGAAGATGTGTGGGTGACGGATAAAAGAGGCAGAAAGAGAACAGAGTGAACAGGAAGGAGGAATAATGGGAGGAAGCAATAGTCTGTGTTTTGTGCCGAGGAATGAAGTCCTGGAGCAATGAAATTTAAGTATTTGAGTGGGAGAAAACACACACACACACACACACGCACACACACACACACACACACACACACACACACACACACACACATTCGCGCACGGCTAACAAACGCTGCAGACAGACCTGATTGAAAGACCATTCAGCAGTGGTCTGTCATCGTATCACATCTTCTCATAACATTACAAATCGTACTAATGTGTGGTTGTGCTGTAAAAGTAATAGCAACAGCAGGCCGTCTGGCCGTAAGGCAGCCATGTTTTGCTGTGGAAATGGAACAGCATTTAGAGTGGCAATCACCACATTATACTTGGACCTTTGACGCAGACTGCAACTCACCTTCAACAACACATACGAAACATGACTACACTAAATATTTAGATAACTGATGGTTGCTCGACAGAAATGTTTTTTGGTGTCACCAAACCCGTAACATGTTATCTAACCCTAACCCCAACCCTAAACCTTAGCGCTGCATGGATAATCACAATGCCACGAAAAATGAAACCTACAACCTCGAGCATTACATAGTAAAGTACCACGTTTGCCAGGGAGACCATTAAAGGGGAACATTATCACCAGACCTACGTAAGCGTCAATATATACCTTGATGTTGCAGAAAAAAGACCATATATTTTTTTAACCGATTTCCGAACTCTAAATGGGTGAATTTTGGCGAATTAAACGCCTTTCTAATATTCGTTCTCGGAGCGACGACGTCACAACGTGATGTCACATCGGGAAGCAATCCGCCATTTTCTCAAACACGGAGTCAAATCAGCTCTGTTATTTTCCGTTTTTTCGACTGTTTTCCGTACCTTGGAGACATCATGCCTCGTCGGTGTGTTGTCGGAGGGTGTAACAACACGAACAGGGACGGATTCAAGCTGCACCAGTGGCCCAAAGCTGCGAAAGTGGCAAGAAATTGGACGTTTGTTCCGCACACTTTACCGACGAAAGCTATGCTACGACAGAGATGGCAAGAATGTGTGGATATCCTGCGACACTCAAAGCAGATGCATTTCCAAAGATAAAGTCAAAGAAATCTGCCGCCAGACCCCCATTGAATCTGCCGGAGTGTGTGAGCAATTCAGGGACAAAGGACCTCGGTATCGCGGCAAGCAATGGCGGCAGTTTGTTCCCGCAGACGAGCGAGCTAAACCCCCTATCGACCCTAGCTTCCTTGGCCTGCTGACATCAACTCCAAAACTGGACAGATCAGCTTTCAGGAAAAGAGCGCGGATGAGGGTATGTCTACAGAATATATTAATGATGAAAATTGGGCTGTCTGCACTCTCAAAGTGCATGTTGTTGCCAAATGTATTTCATATGCTGTAAACCTAGTTCATAGTTGTTAGTTTCCTTTAATGCCAAACAAACACATACCAATTGTTGGTTAGAAGGCGATCGCCGAATTTGTCCTCGCTTTCTCCCGTGTCGCTGGCTGTCGTGTCGTTTTCGTCGGTTTCGCTTGCATACGGTTCAAGCCGATATGGCTCAATAGCTTCAGTTTCTTCTTCAATTTCGTTTTCGCTACCTGCCTCCACACTACAACCATCCGTTTCAATACTTTCGTAATCTGTTGAATCGCTTAAGCCGCTGAAATCCGAGTCTGAATCCGAGCTAATGTCGCTATAGCTTGCTGTTCTTTCCACCATGTTTGTTTGTGTTGGCTTCACTATGTGACGTCACAGGAAAATGGACGGGTGTTTATAACGATGGTTAAAATCAGGCACTTTGAAGCTTTTTTTAGGGATATTGCGTGATGGGTAAAATTTTGAAAAAAACTTCGTAAAATATAATAAGCCACTGGGAACTGATTTTTAATGGTTTTAACCATTCTGAAATTGTGATAATGTTCCCTTTTAAACGTGCGCTGTGCTTTCTGACGTGTTGACAAGCTAACAAAACATGCTCAGCTGTTAAATGCTTTTTTGCATAAAAACAACCTACCGTACATCTCAACTTTGTGTAGGTGGCATTGCAAAATGTCACAGTATTGGTGTTAGGAATTTTCAAAATGGGGTCACAGGGACCCCATCAAGTCATAAAAATGGGGTATCGCAGTAAATTTTTGGGCTCCCACTTTTTTGTAACCGTTTTGAAAACATATGATAAATGTATGCATTATCCTGTTATATCTCACATTCTATATTGTGTTTTGGAAAAAGGTTGTTATAAACGTTACTTCATTCATTTAACAAATAATACAAAAGAAAACACATTCTTATGCTTATGTAAATGTATTCAGTTATAAACATTCATTCACTTTCTTCTTTCCTTCATGAATCTAAACTTTACCGCTTTATATATTTTTATTTAATAAGTTGGAGGTGTATGTATTTCAGTATAAAAGTGTAAAACGTTTTTTTGCTTGGGTCATGAAATGGTGATAATGGTGTGCCAGGGCATACATGCATGCATATGACAAATTTAATTGATTATTATCACCTGTATGTAGATCATCAGTCCTTTAAAACCCGCCACATCTACACTTTCATGGCAAATAATGCCAACAAACTTAGCAGCTGCTCACTGCTCCCCTCACCTCCCAGGGGGTGATCAAGGGTGATGGGTCAAATGCAGAGAATCATTTCGCCACACCTAGTGTATGTGTGTGACAATCATTGGTAATTTAACTTTAACTTTAACATGCGATTGTTATTGGCCGATATTATTCATGAATGATTGGTATCGGGGTCGGCAGCACAGAACCCTGATCCGTCATACCTCCTTTAAACCATTTGCATTTTAAAAATTAGAAGGTTTACAAGTATGGTTTATAATATTACTATTTGTAAAGAGAGTACAGTATTTGGTCATGTGACAAAAGTTTATCCAAACAAAGTGATGTATTGGTAGCTGGCTTAACAACTTTAGGCAACAATGTCAGGCTATTCTCATGCTGCTTCTGATCCACAGGAGAACGTAAGGATCTGGTATAACGTATGTAAGATCTACCTTTTGGACTCCCTAAGCTAACAAGAAAAATGAAGACACTTGACACAACACCATCAATAAGTCATACCTTGCAAAATGCAGGTATTATAATCTTAAACTTAAATCTGAATCTTAAAAAAAATAGATGCATGCAAAACTTCCCCCAGGAAATCAATGTTTCCAGTATACTTAGAGTAAATAACTGTCCTGACCTTTCCATTGTTGATTTGAGTTGGCCTTCCATTAACTGTGTTTTGGGTAGGCTTATGTATTGTATTATACTGTAGTTGCCCTCAAAAACAGAAAGTATTAAGCGCAATAATCTTTTACAGATGGTGAACTTTTCACTAGTTATGGACATACATGAAACAAACAGGAACATGAAAAGGAATAATGTCACATTGATGTGGCTATGGACATTTCCTTTTTTTGTAATTTTGCCTATCATTCTTAATCCCTATGTAAGAAATTAACACGTCTTTCTTTTTTTATACATTCTAACTTATAATACATAGCAAGTAAGGGGCAGGCCAACATTGAAGCTAATTGGAGTCAACTAATTGACCCCATAAAGCCCTCCGAAAAAACGTACAAAAAACCACCAAAAACTATATTTACATCTCGTGACCTGAATATTAACCAAGTATTAGCGATATTGTTATTATAAGTGCAATCTATTTATTATATGTATCTATTATTAGCAGCATCATGATCACAGAGCGCTAACTAGCTTATGCAGCTATGACATACTGAGCTCTAAATTGGTAAACGTTTATTCTAGATTATAAATCATGCCTCTCACTTGTATCGTCAACATTCAATTTAACTTAAACCAGGAGATTGAAAAAACGCTTGTTTGCACACACCTCTTTTTTAATTTTTTTATACCTGCATGAGGATTATGATTAATTCTTCATCTGAACATCCCATCAGTCGCCACTAAGAGCAGACATTGTACAGTAAGTGATTGTTTTATTATGGTCGTAGTTTCTTATGTATTTTTTGTGTAGCATTTCGCAATGCTGCTACTTGCTGGATCTGCATAGCAATCAGGTTCTAAATCGTATAGCTCACCCTGCTCATATTCAGGCTCAAAACAGGTTCTGGATCATCTATTGTCCTAAAGTAGTCATTGTTGGCTCTCCTGAAGTCTGCTATGATTAGTAGTTGGAAAGATTTGTTATAGGAAATAGCAAAAGTTGCCATGCATTTGTGGAATTAATGCACTGTCGTGTGTTTAGAATGAGCAAAGTACGTAAATACCGTTATTATTATTATGAATGTGGATGTTACTGCATTACATACTTACTTACAGCGTGTATATAAAGTTTAGGCGGAATACAGCAAATCCTCTTACCTCCATTGTTTGCTGATTTTTGCTAGCATTTATTTTCTAAAAAAAAACAAAAAAACATATGTGTTCTTGTCTCACATAAGGATTGAACCTATTATTGTTTTGCTTGAAGAAACATGCATTTGATTATTTTTGCTTGCTTGCGTTGTTGGATGCTGACTTGATCGGTGGTAATACTTATTTCTGCAAGCAATAGAGAGTAGAGTTCAGTATAAAGGAGCAAAGAAGTACTTAGGATTGAATGATTCAGAATTAGACTGTTCAGAGAAAACTAAGCCTCTGATGTTGATGTTGTCAAGCTTAATGGAGTGAGTGTCACTAGACTTTCCGTTGTTTTTTGTTTTTTTGCTTTTTCTTTGCCGTTTTGTGTTGTTGTTTTTTACAACTCATTCTAATAAAATAACAAGCCTCTACAAAGTCAACAGTTTAATGCATGACTTCACTTGTAATTAAATGACGGGTTTAGTTTACATCTTACCATTACCAATGCTTAACTTATTTATTCACTTGTAAGACTTTTGACAGTGTTTTCAGAATATTACTCTCTACCTGTATTGTTGTCAACAATAATATGTAGGAATGGCTTGCGTTCGACTTGAAAGCTTCTACAAACATGTATCTGTGCATAATATCTGTAATTATGCATACATGTGTAAAAAGCCAATTAAAAATGTTTAGAAGCTAAGGTCTGAGTGATTATTTTGTGACAGTACTGAAAAGGTGTAAAAATGCAACCAAAATTTAAAAAAAATATACAAGTCTAGCATTTAATGAGGAATTTAGCGATTTTGTTTAAAGGGGGATCCCAGGTGCACAAATGTGAATTTGAGTGGGAAGAAGAGCACACGCCGGGGGACTCTTTACTCGATAAACAACATTCAGCACAGAACAATGGCCAAACCAAACATATCAATATGCCGAGTACTCAATCTGACACTTTTTTCTTCCTTGCTATTTATCATATCATACTTTATTTTCCTAAAACAAGCCAAAACACTTTCCGCGGATTTTCCTTCCTCGTTCTGTCTGCCACTTATTATGACGAACAAAAACAACATGGTCTGATTCTGGCTGGGACGCGGACAAGAACCTGGAAAAAGTGAAAGAGCCTCTAGGATTGAAGAAGTTGATGACACAGTGCATGATGGGATGCTGTCGCTCTCAGTGTGGAGTATCAGTAATCCCATATGAATCCCATTTGCAACCCTGGGGGTGGTGTGTGGTGAGGTGGGGGTGGGTCGATGTCATGCCGCTATAGTGGACCCTAAGTGTCTTAAATGAGCCCAGCACAGCCGGGCGAGAAATTTGAGCCAAATTGGAGGAACGACTGATCTTTTTGGTTTATCCATCCATCCATCCATTTTCTACCGCTTATTCCCTTTGGGGTCGCGGGAGGCGCTGGAGCCTATCTCAGCTACAATCGGGCGGAAGGCGGGGTACACCCTGGACAAGTCGCCACCTCATCGCAGGGCCAACACAGATAGACAGACAACATTCACACTCACATCCACACACTAGGGCCAATTTAGTGTTGCCAATCAACTTATCCCCAGGTGCATGTCTTTGGAAGTGGGAGGAAGCCGGAGTACCCGGAGGGAACCCACGCAGTCACGGGGAGTACATTGGTTTATGCCAATGCCATTTGCAAATGGGCACATATACTGCACAAACTGGCGAGATTGAAGATGCATATTGTACAGCAGTGGTCCTCAAACGTGTTGCATACCACCTCAGAAAACACTTGGCTCTCCGAGTACCACCATGATGACCAACATTAAAATACAGTAGCGTGGACATTCAAATGAAGTATGTAAGCCTCTTTGTATGTATATTGTTTTTACATGTTATAAACTACCGTATTTTTCGGAGTATAAGTCGCATCGGAGTATAAGTCGCACCTGCCGAAAATGCATAATAAAGAAGGAAAAAAACATATATAAGTCGCACTGGAGTTTTTCAGGGAAATGTATTTGATAAAACCCAACACCAAGAATAGACATTTGAAAGGCAATTTAAAATAAATAAAGAATAGTGAACAACAGGCTGAATATGTGTACCTTATATGACGCATAAATAACCAACTGAGAATGTGCCTGGTATGTTAACGTAACATATTATGGTAAGAGTAATTTAAATAACTATAACATATAGAACATGCTATACGTTTACTAAATAATCTGTCACTCCTAATTGCTAAATCCCATGAAATCTTATACGTCTAGTCTCTTACGTGAATGAGTTAAATAATATTATTTGATATTTTATGGTAATGTGTTAATAATTTCACACATAAGTCGCTCCTGAGTATAAGTCGCATCTCCGGTCAAACTATGAAAAAAACTGCGACTTATAGTCCGAAAAGTACGGTATGTAAAATCTTCGTCATTCATTATTTTTGTTTCCATATTTTATTTATTTATTTATTTATTTACTTCTTTATATATGTATATGTTTGTATTAAGAAAACTGACAATAAAAATACTATTTATTTAACAAATATATTTAGCATTTTTGACCACTGTAACATTACACACGGTGTGAACGGTAACACTGCGTATGAATATAGGAAAACAAAACACTTTACCTAAATCCATCCATCCATTTTCTACCGCTTATTCCCTTTGGGGTCGCGGGGGGCGCTGGAGCCTATCTCAGCTACAATCGGGCGGAAGGCGGGGTACACCCTGGACAAGTCGCCACCTAAATAATGAATCAAATTCATTTAAATGCACATAAAAGTTACATTTAAATTGTATTAAAAGAAAACTCAAAATACAGTTGAGTGCTAGAAATAAGACGGTTCTGCTTGAGTGAAGTGAATTATATTTATATAGCTCTTTTCTCAAGTAACTCAAAGCACTTTACAGAGTGAAACCCATTATTTAAGTTCCACTTAAACAAATGTGGGTGGCACTGGGAGCAGGTTGGGTAAAGTGTCTTGCCCAAGGACTCAACGGTTGTGACTAGGATGGCAAAAGTGGGGATTGAACCTGGAACCCTCAAGTTGCTGGCATGGTCACTCTACCGACTTAGCCATGCTTAATACCTATTGCTTTATTGTTTATTTTGGCATGGACTAAAGTCTACAGTAGTCAGATTGTAACAACTTCCATGGAAGACCTTTGATGACGGCTGGAGTCATGTCATTACAATCGTGAATTAAGTGATTATTTGGCGTACCACTAGATGGAGCCCTAGTGGCGGAGTCGTGTATAAAGAGAGTATAGCCAACTCTGTTTTAGGCGTTCTCCTCAATGATTGGTCAAAAGGCACTCATGTGACTACAAGGCGCCATGACTGCTACCAACTTTAAACTGATGCTATGTGTTTGCTCTGCTTCCTCATTAGTTTTTCGCCATTTAAATGCCCTGTTGTGAAAACACACAACACAACGTCTGTGTTCAGGAGAGAACACGCCAAAGCTAATACAAATAATAACAGAAGAAACAAATAAATTAAAGAGATGGTTTGAGAAAAACTGACTCTTTGAATCGAATTAAAACTAAAATAATGCACTACGGTAACAGTAGAAGAGAAAGTCAAACACAAATACAAAAAGATGGACATTGAAAGACTGAAATAAACAACATTTGGGTGTAATAAAATATGGGAAAATAAACTGGAAATCTCATTTAAAAAATATACCACATAAAGTGGTAAGAAACACGTCAATAATGAATAAAGCAAATTATGGTAACAGTGGCGAGCAGCTCTCACTGGATCGGTTGCAGCCGAGTGTGAAGCGACTGAGAATCCATGGTTCTCGCCCGGGAAAGGGTGGAGTGCCATCTCCGGGTTGGGGAGGAGATCTTGCCTCATGTGGAGGAGTTCAAGTACCTGGGAGTCTTGTTCACGAGACAGGGAAGAGTGGATAGTGAGATCGACAGGCAGATCGCTGCAGCGTCTTCAGTAATGCGGACGCTGTATCGATCCGTTGTGGTGAAGAAAGATCTGAGCCGGAAGGCAAAGCTCTCAATTTACCGGTCGATCTACGTTCCCATCCTCACCTATGGTCATGAGCTTTGGGTTATGACCGAAAGGACAAGATCACGGGTACAAGCGGCCGAAATGAGTTTCCTCCGCCGGGTGTCAGGTCTCTCCCTTAGAGATAAGGTGAGAAGCTCAGCCGCTGCTCCTCCACATTGAGAGGACCCAGATGAGTTGGTTCGGGCATCTGGTCAGGATGCCACCCGAACGCCTCCCTAAGGAGGTGTAAAGGGCACGGCCGACCGGTAGGAGGCAACGGGCAAGACCCAGGACACGTTGGGAAGACTATGTCTCCCGGCTGGCCTGGGAAGGCCTCGGGATCCCCCAGGTGGAGCTGGACGAAGTGGCTGGGGAGAGGGAAGTCTGGGCTTCCCTGCTTAGGCTGCTGCCCCCACGACCTGACCTCGGATAAGCAGAAGAAAATGGATGGATGAATGGACTGGCGAGCAGTACAGAATATGGAGCCATTTTTGGTCCAGAACATGTCTGCGTTATTGTGCAGAAACATGGGGATATAATTATAAAAGTACACTTATTCACTTAGCATGTTACAAAAAAGAAAGTACATCATGAGTGACGCAATGAGTGATTACAAATACATTGGAGGCAGCCACCAAAGTAGACATACTTCACAAAAAAGTCACCATTTTTCCGCTGCAGTATGTTAGGAACTGTATGTAGTTGTATTATTTTGGTTTATTTCGTCCGAAAAACTAACGTCAAAATGACAGCAATTGCAGCTAGTCATGGCGCCTGTTGTCTAAAACTTGAGAATCACTGTTGTACTGCATTTGTGTTCTATTTTGAGTAGAATGCCATAATCTCAATAGCAATTATTAAACAGTTGTTTTTTTTACAATATACAATTCATTGCAAAAATTCTGTCATTCTACACGATGCATTTTGTCCATTATCCACAATCCTTATGTGAGACAAGGACAAACGTCTTTCACATTACTGTGCATTCTAAATAGAGAAAACCTGCGAGCACGAGGCTGCATGATAACAATGTAGATAATTGCAATTAATTGATTCCGGCTATAAACCACCCAAAAGATATAAAAAAAAACGTCAATAAAACACTGCATTTAAATGCCGTAACCTGCATATTAACCAAGCTACGGTATCATTTTTAATGTAAGAAATTGCCTTTTTTTTTAAGAATTATTTATTTATTTTTAACCATTGGGTTTGTCGATGATGGGCAGAATTTTAAAAGAAGTGCAATTGTGTGTAAATCACTGCTCTTCTTGTGTAATGCACACATCAGAGCTCTACAAATTGACCTCCAGCAGATGTACCATGCGTTCTCCTGGATGAACGGACACATTCACACATGTGGTGTATGATATACTCCAAAATCCTCTCAGGATGCCACCCGGCGTTCAATTTGTGACAGCAACCGTATGTGTCATGTGAGTTATGATCAGTGCGGCTGCCATGGAGAAGACACAGATACAGTAGATATGCATGGGTGGAATTTAAATTAGAGGAAGAAGGCAGTGGAATTTGTGGACGCACAAGACTTCCCTCCTCTGCCCCCCTTTTTCCTCGCGAAGGAAGCCCCCAACAGAGTTGAATAGAAACCAGATCTCTCATCTCAAGTCTTCATGTGCGGGGATGTCATGGCCTCATTATCTCGCTCCTTACTCCCTCCCTTCTCCATTCTGCATTGAGCATGATCTCCCACGCGTCTTTATCTCTCTGCATCTTTATCTCTCTGCATCTTTACATCCTCATCTATTGCTCCCTTTGCCTCTTCAGCCCACCCCCACCTCAAGGTCCCAAGTTCAGCGTTAGAGGGCCCAGTGATGTAATCAACTGCTCATTAGTCATTATGATTGACATATGGCATGACAGGTAGGGGGAGCACATTAGTTTGTCAGGACTGACTGACTGACTATGTGTGTGTGTATGTGTGTGTGTGTGTGTGTGGGGGGGGGGGGGGGGGGGGGGGGGCTGTGTGTTAAAAGCTGAGAGAAAGACTTGTCCTTCACACAGTAAGACAGTGAAAGGAAACAGCTTCCTTATTGAATGTTCCCTAAAGGCACACATGTGACATCATAAATACGTTAGAAGCTATTTGCACTCAAAAAAGTTAATTGCACAAAACAAAATAAGTCTTTTATTTTCCTTTCTTGAATTGTTCTGCCTTAGGAGTATATTCCTGTGGGAATTTGCCTTCCAAAGACGTGCATTGCTGGGTAGCTTTAGAACACTTTTTATAGATGTTATTTATATTAAATGAAATAATACTAAATAAAATATACGGTAGTAATAGTAAATTATTAATATAGTAGTAAATTGATGTTGTATTAATTTGATAATCTATATTGTACTATTTAATTGATCATTTGATTATTATTGTTAGTAATATTTACGGTTACATTTCGTGTTTGATGTTGACGTGATCCCACAATGCAGAGACGGCAGGCGAATGCAGGTAAAATATATTCAGTAAAGTCCAAAACAAGGGAGCTCCTCCATGAGTGACAGGAGTGAAACACAGGTGACTAGGCAAAAATAACCAGGCAAAGGAAAAGCAAATACTGCAAAAAAAAAAAAAATACTAGTGCAGCATGGAAGTGCACAAAAACACAACACAGTCAACGGAACAAATAACAAAATGATTAAGTCCGTAGGAATCTTCCTAATTGACAACCAGAGACAACTGTGTCGTCTGATTGCCACTTAGGAAAACAGGTGAGGAAAACAGCGCCCAGAGCAGAGGGGAGGTGGTGACAAACAGGAAGTGGACAAAAATAAGAGCGCTCGACAGAAAATAATACAAACAAAATAAAGTCCAAGCGGTTATGTAGGATCGCAACAATTTGATACCGCAAAAAATATACTTCAGCATTTTTAAGTAAACTATTACATGTGGTTATTTACCATTTTTTAACTGATTTTAATCACGTTTTAAAAGGCTACAGTGCTCGATTATTAATGCTCATGTTACATGGAAAATATAACTATGTATTTTTGATGGACCTATATTGTTGAAATAAGTGAAAGTAAAATCCCCTCAAAAAGACAAAAATAGCTAAAAAAAAGCATCAAAGAAGAATAAAACAACTTAAATGTTGGGATAATAATAATGACATAACGATTGTTTTTAAAATATGTATTTCTTGAGCCTTTTCAAAAAATAAATAAAGATCTAAGTAAGTGATCACACCAAATTTAGTAAGACTTCGGACACCCAAGTATGGAATGCCAATTGTAAAAATGTTGTCACAGTTTTCTAGCACATCTATTTCTCACATCTAGCTCGCTTTTCTGACATTTAGCTATTTTAAATCAAATTTAAGTTGACTCTAAATGGCCAATCTAATGTTCAATCTAAATCCATCCATCAATCCATTTTCTACCGCTTATCGTATATCTAAATCTGAATGTTCATCTAAATATTAAATCGAAATCGAAATGTTAAATCTAAACAAAATCCATTCAGCCCACCCCTCCCTTTGCTTGAGTCGGATCTCAACACATCTTTTCAGTCTCTGTGTCGGTGTTACTACTATGTAAATGTGTTGTACACAATACATTATGGCCCTTAAAGCAAAAATACATAGATCCGCTGCACTTTTGTATAAGGTTCAGAGTTCAAAGCTTGGGAAAAAAGTAGCCACTTAATTTCTGGGAAATACGGTAAGTTTGTTTGGCCGCCAAGTGCTTGACCCAGTGCCGAGTCTGCAACCTGGATTTTACGTCAAGTGTGAACCAGGTATCAAAATTACTCCTTGATTGTACGTGAATCTGTAGTCAGTTGTACCGACAGAATTAACGAGTTAATTCAAAACCAATAAAATCACTTAAATATTAATTTCAAAGGCAATGAGCCGTAAACTGAAACAAAGTTTGATGCTTACTGAGGTGTCCTACAATAAAAAAACAAATGATGGAAAATGGTCCGTATTTGTATAGCGCTTTACTATGAATGATATTATATTGTATATCACATCACATTCACACACTGATGGAGGAAGCTGCCATGCAAGGCACTAACCACGACCTTTCAGGAGCAAGGGTTAAGTTTCTTGCCCAAGGACACAACGGCCATGAAAAGGTTAGCGAAGGCTGGAATCCAACCCGGAACCCTCAAGTTGCACCACGTAGCACCAAATGATGGCAGTCAGAACTATTAGTTGGACATTTTGGTGGGTATTAATCCTAAATGTTGGACAAATTCCACTCAGAAGTGTTACATTTGCTGAATAATTTTGAATAACTCCTTTCGCACTTACCTTGATGTACGATTTTTTTCTGTGAAGTCTGTTGGGAACAGCAAACACAACACCGACATTTGTTTGGGCAGGGTGTCATACAAGTTGTCCTCGTGTCTTTAGATTTCTTTATGAATACAAATATTACACAAAGTGCTAACAAGAGGCTTTGTAACATGCCAAATGAAACCAGGGTTCATTAATCAAACCTGTCATGCTACTGTCTTAGAAGGACAGCCACAATGTAGTCACCATTATAGACTTAATACTTAATTTACACAACCTTCACCTGTCAAACAGATGGGTGTATTTAATTGTGTAATAAAAAAAACAATGAAATTAGGTTCAAAATCATTGATTTTTGCATTAACTGACTGTGCTCTATTGTACCCTAATTTTCACAATTTAACACCCTTAACACATTTTACATGACAGTTTTAGCCTGACTGCTGCTGTCTGTTATGCTAATCGGCAACACAACCTAATGTCAAATAAAGTGCCCTCCATTTAAGACAACCAAAATAGTTCTCCTCAAGATTTGACATTTTTATAATCATGTGGAACATGAAGGACTGTGCTTATGACAGGAATAGACATACGAATGGCAGGGAAAGATGGATGAAGGCTTTCAGGGATGGACAGGAGAGGGAGGGTGGGGGAAATCTGGCATTGATTAATGAGCCTCTCAGTGTGAGACATTGGTGGGGGTCTCATGAGATGTGATGAGTCCTAGTATGACAACCTTGTCTGGCTGGGCCTTTATGTACACTTTTATGGTACAATAAACAAACACAGACATGCTGATGGTATGGCAATATGCACACAGGACAAGAGATGGGTCCCTTTCACATTTGAATCATTATGGTACCAATTACTGTTACCTGGGAATTAATATCAGTATTCAACGGCACCTAATTTTGGTACGGTTGCATATTTTTATGTGTTAATAAATGTTTTGTTTTTTTATGATACTATCTTTTTTTTTTTCATTTAACAGTTAACAGTGAGCTAATAACTCATGTCCAGTTGATATATCTTGATTTTTTTTAGATGCCTGAGTCTCATTTGCAAGCAATATATACAGTAATCCCTCATATATCGCTGTTAATTAATTCTGGACATAACCGCGTAAAATTTAAAAATGAAACCTAAATCAAATATTTTCATAGCTAGAGTATTAAAAAACATGTTAACGACCTTCTAAATAAGTTTTTAAACAGTATGAGAACCCTCAAGACATGAAATAACACCTTTTATTCACGCCTACTTTATTTTAATCCAATATAGTAGTGTTGCCAGAGGCTGAGCCAATCAGTGGCCACGATACTGAATAGTGCGCTGTGATTGAGTTGCTCTCCTCCACTGGCCAATTCTACATTCAGCCATAATTATGCTTTAAAATGCTTAAATGACGAAAAAATACATCTAAAACAAATCTGCAATGTGACGAAGCCGAATATTTGAAGCATGATGTGGCATGGGACGACTGTAGGATGTAGATAGTGTATAGGCAACATAATTTGTGTCGTCTAGTGAGGAAGTAGTCTCTGCCATTAAGCTGAATCTAGTACCTAAAAAGTGTTTGTACAGTAATTATGGTATATATTACACACCAGCTGGTTGATTGTAACGTGCACCTTAGTTGTAGTTTTCATTACCAAATGTGGAGGTGATGAAATCGCCACGTGAAATCGCTGATCATAATCAGTAATATACATTGGCATTAAAGGGGAACATTAGCACAATTTCAGAAGGGTTAAAACCATTAAAAATCAGTTCCCAGTGGCTTATTTTATTTTTCGAAGTTTTTTTCAAAATTTTACCCATCACGCAATATCCCTAGAAAAAGCTTCAAAGTGCCTGATTTTAACCATCGATATATACCCCCGTCCATTTTCCTGTGACGTCACATAGTGATGCCAACTCAAACAAACATGGCACATAGAACAGCAAGCTATAGCGACATTAGCTCGGATTCAGACTCGGATTTCAGCGGCTTAAGCGATTCAACAGATTACGCATGTATTGAAACGGATGTTTGTAGTGTGGAGGCAGGTAGCGAAAACGAAATTGAAGAAGAAACTGAAGCTATTGAGCCATATCGGTTTGAACCGTATGCAAGCGAAACCCACGAAAACGACATGAAAGCCAGCGACACGGGAGAAAGCGAGGACAAATTCGGCGATCGCCTTCATACAATTCTAACGATTGGTATGTGTTTGTTTGGCATTAAAGGAAACTAACAACTATGAACTAGGTTTACAGCATATGAAATACATTTGGCAACAATATGCACTTTGAGAGTGCAGACAGCCCGGTTTTCATCAATTAATATATTCTGTAGACATACCCTCATCCGCGCTCTTTTCCTGAAAGCTGATCTGTCCAGTTTTGGAGTTGATGTCAGCAGGCCAGGGAAGCTAGGGTCGATATTCTTCTCTTGATCATCTTCGGTGGCATAAGGGACGGTGTGAGCCAAGACATCCAGGGGGTTTAGCTCGCTCGTCTGCGGGAACAAACTGCCGCCATTGCTTGCCGTGCTACCGAGCGCCTTTGTCCCTGAATTGCTCACACACTCCGGCAGATTCAATGGGGGTCTGGCGGCAGATTTCTTTGACTTTATTGTTGGAAATGCATCTGCTTTGAGTGTCGCAGGATATCCACACATTCTTGCCATCTCTGTCGTAGCATAGCTTTCGTCGGTAAAGTGTGCGGAACAAACGTCCAATTTCTTGCCACTTTCACATCTTTGGGCCACTGGTGCAACTTGAATCCGTCCCTGTTCGTGTTGTTACACCCTCCGACAACACACCGACGAGGCATGATGTCGCCAAGGTATAGAAAACAGTCGAAAAAACGGAAAATAACAGAGCTGATTTGACTCGGTGTTTGAGAAAATGGCGGATTGCTTCCTGATGTGACGTCACAACGTGACGTCATCGCTCCGAGAGCGAATATTAGAAAGGCGTTTAATTCGCCAAAATTCACCCATTTAGAGTTCGGCAATCGGTTAAAAAAATATATGGTCTTTTTTCTGCAACATCAAGGTATATATTGATGCTTACATAGGTCTGGTGATAATGTTCCCCTTTAAGCCAGCACATTTTGAAAAGTGGAGCCTTGCTGTACGTTTTTGTGTTTTTCTTTCAGGCATACTTCTTTTGCTGGCATGGAAAATTGAAACAGTATCTGGAGTGCTACTTGACTGCTTGTTTTGCCTGCCCAGAGTTTGAGCCTTCCCAGTCTGCAACCAGACGTGAGGTCATGTGTAACAAAGGTATCGAAAAATGGCACGGTTTGATTTTACATGAATCGATACTCGGTAGTATCTGCCTGCAGTATAGTTGCTCCCAATAAAAGTAACGAATCCGGTACGCATCTCTGCACAAGACACAATGACTGGACAGGCTACAATATCGGGAAACTGTACCAGATGGAGACCAACAATCTCTATGAGCACGGAGAAAAAGTCAAACTAAGGATAAGCCAAGAAAAGACCAAGGCCATGGCCGTTGGACAAATACAACACTATCTCCCTCTAACTATAGACGAACATGACATAGAGTATGTTGACGACTTCACCTATCTTGGAAGTAACATCTCAAGTACAGGAGACGTGGAGAAAGACGTCAACAACAGAATTGGCAAAGCTGCAGGTGTGTTCCAACGGCTACGAAACATCTGGTTGTCCAAAGCCATCACAAAGGCCATCAAGCTACGCCTCTACATGTCAGTGGTCATACCAACAGCAACCTACGCCTGTGAGACGTGGATGAAGACAGCCAGTATCACTATCAAGCTGGATGTCTTCCACCGACGATGCCTCAGATCCATCCTGAAAATCTCCTGGAGAGACCACATCTCCAACGAGGAGGTGATGAGAAGGAGAAGGAGAATGATGGGGCACATACTCCGACTGCCAAGAGAGAGACCGGCAAGTGTGGCAATGGACTGGATGCCAGAAGGTGGAATAAGGAAGAGAGGGAGGCCGAAGAAGACATGGAGACAGACAGCCAAGGAAGACCTAAGGGAGATGGGTGTCAGGCGGCACGGAGCAAGAAGAGCCGCCAGAGACCGGAGAAAATGGAGGGGACTCGTCGCCAAATGTTCCGATAGGAACGGGAGGAACTAAGTTTAAGTCTGAGTAAGTACCAGACAACATTGTGAACAAGCCAGTGGTCATTTCGGCAGGCAACAGAACAAGGGGTTGACAAAGTTGTCTGATAGCCAAATATTAATGAAACTTGGGTAAGAAGTAAGTTATATTTTGAAGAACAAGGCTATTTTTTAAAGGTTATTGCGACAAAAGAAATGGACAAAACCAGACTTATACAAATTCATGATTCACGTTTCTCATGCATCCAGGAGAACTTTACAGGACTGTGAGTTACAATTCCGCTCCGCACTCTCCCTCACAAGCACAAGGAATCCATGATCAAGCAAATTTAAATAGAAGCTAAACTGCACCCCGCATGTGTGCTAAATCCGGAAAGCCTGATGGTTTATAGAATAAAAATCTAAAACTGGTCGTAAAAGAACCAGCAAGATGCGAAGCGTTGTGGATTAAAAAAAAGGCCTCAACCTCCTCTTTAGGAGACTTCCTGTCTTCAACCAACCAGATGATAACATCCTGATGACATCACCACTGGTCCATCATTCGACTGTCTTGGGAGCATGCTGCAGATGATTACAAGGTCACTGATAGTGATTGGGGATTGTAGTGTTATGCTGATTGTGGTAAGCGCTCGAGCAGTTAAGTCCTAATTGTGTTCTGCGTGTGCACGTGAAGCTCAAGTCGGTCAGCTGCAGGGATGTGTTCACGTTAAAAGCTGATTACGGCGCAACCTGCTGACCTCAGCATTGAACCTGAAAACAACATTTTCCTCAACTTTTCCTTTTTTTCTACCTAAAGCCCGGGGAGGTTATGTATTGTTTAGCTTGTTGTTGGGGTTAGAAAACATGGCGAACGAAACATTCCACCCTCTATATTTTGTCATCCTCCGTGGACTAGGAAGTAGGCTGCAAACTAACACATGGACAAACATTCCATCATTTTGGGGGTGGGGCTTGGAGGAGATCTACAACTTACTGAATGCTATTATAGTCAGTTTAGCCCTCCAAGGTTTCAGGTTTTAAACCCCAATAAAGCCGTAAATCACATTTATATGTGTGATTAAGAAAAAAACCACAGTGCTCATGACCATCAGTTCAAGAGCACATGTTCAAGACCCACATGTTGTGGTCAGGTTTAGGGTAACAATATCTTACCATGAACACACAGGGATCACCATAGTTGCACATAATTACAGTGTCTCCCGTGTTGGGGGTGTGCAATACCTCCCCCCGCTCAAGGTACCAGGCTATCATTTATTTCCATTTGAGCCAACATGATGATATTCAGACCACAGTCATGGTCATTTCTAAGCCTTAGTGTGCAACATAATGGAACCGTGTGCACCACAATGCCAACAAAAGGAAATAGATCCGGCACCCTGCAACATTCTTGCAACCTCCCCCTTAAATGCTTAAGTACGAGAGTGGAAATGAATACAAATCCCCAACAATCCTCTTTGGTTGTATTTTCTTTTGAGTTGTGGGCTGTTAAAACACGCGCACACAAATGCACACGCACAAATAAAAGTACTGTGATAATATACTTTATAGCCATGCAACTGTATTTAACACTTCACGCTTCCCACTATGCACCCCCAGTGCATGTTTAAATCCTGTATATTGGGAGCCAAAATGCTAAATGCCAGAAACACCTTGTTAAAATTGAAAAAGCTTGCTTTTGCTCAACTTACTGATGTCACTGAAGGATATACACAGCTTAAAAATGTGCACTTGCCTCCTGTTTTTAAGAATGATGTTAGTAGGAGTAAGTGGGGCTTTTGTAAAGTTTAACATTTTTTTTTCTGGCATTAAACTGTCAGTTAGGAAAAAAATAGTGTCATAAATGTTGCTGTGAAAGTTCAATACAAGCTTGCTTGATTTAAATGAAGAACCTTTAAAAGAACAGTACCTACCCTTCCCTATCAAAAATGCTATGCTATGCTATCGAACACTTCACTCAACACGGACGTCATAATGTCGCCAAAGCTTATTTTTAAGAATTCACACACAGTACCAGCATTTCGGAACAGGGATGAGGTGATAAAAGAAATATAAAAATATAGTACATCTACCATAGCAGAAGAGAAAGTTATGTCAATCAATCAATCAATCAATCAATGTTTATTTATATAGCCCTAAATCACAAGTGTCTCAAAGGGCTGCACAAGCCACAAGGACATCCTCGGTATAGCCCACATAAGGGCAAGGAAAAACTCACCCCAGTGGGACGTCGATGTGAATGACTATGAGAAACCTTGGAGAGGACCGCATATGAGGGTAACCCCCCCCCTCTAGGGAGACCGAATGCAATGGATGTCGAGTGGGTCTAACATAATATTGTGGGAGTCCAGTCCATAGTGGATCCAGCATAACAGTAAGAGTCCAGTCCACAGTGGGGTCAGCAGGAAACCATCCCGAGCGGAGACGGGTCAGCAGCGCAGAGATGTTCCCAACCGATATACAGGCGAGCGGTCCACCCCGGGTCCCGACCCCGGACAGCCAGCACCCCATCCATGGCCACCGGATCTGTGTGTCTCCCCTTCCACAAGGGATAGGGGGGAGCAGAGGAGAAAAGAAAAGAAACGGCAGATCAACTGGTCTAAAAAAGGGGGGCTATTCAAAGGCTAGAGTATACAAATGAGTTTTGAGATGGGACTTAAATGTTTCTACTGAGGTAGCATCTCTAACTGTTACCGGGAGGGCATTTCATAGTGCTGGAGCCCGAATAGAAAACGCTCTACAGCCCGCAGACTTTTTTTGGGCTCTGGGAATCACTAATAAGCCGGAGTTCTTTGAACGCAGATTTCTTGCCGGGACATATGGTACAATACAATCGGCAAGATAGGATGGAGCTAGACCGTGTAGTATTTTATACGTAAGTAGTAAAACCTTAAAGTCGCATCTTAAGTGCACAGGAAGCCAGTGCAGGTGAGCCAGTATAGGCGTAATATGATCAAACTTTCTTGTTCTTGTCAAAAGTCTAGCAGCCGCATTTTGTACCAACTATACATTTAAATTTTGCATCTCATTGCACATAACTGTGGTGCACTCAAGGACCCTTGATTAAAATTAGAAACAGAGCTGTCATTAGGTTTTAAAGACAGGGGAAACTCAACCCCCAGGAGATGCACTAAAATAAGTAATAATAATAGCAAAAATAAACATATTAATAATAATAATAGTAATTTAAGATTTGTTTTACTCGTAGATCATAATCCTATGTATATCAGGTAATAACTACTTTAGACTATGAAGTAAAGGGAAACTTAACATATATGTTATCATATTTATCAAATCAAATCAAATCAACTTTATTTATAAAGCACATTTAAAATTTACCACAGGGGTAGCCAAAGTGCTTTTATTTAAGTGAATAATTATTCAAATTCAAAGACTGGCCATTTAATATTACATTTATTGGGACTGTTTGTTAAAAAAAAAAAAAGTACCCAAAAAACACTAAAACTAATTACTTGCTGGATTCATGCAATATCTAGTTTTTTAATGCATTTCAATTGTGGGTGTGGAGCAGCGTTTTTTGTACGATTAAACACATGTTGGTGACTCAGTCGCAGTGCTTTTTTTATTACGTAAAATGTCAAAATAACCAACCATAGAGCTGAAAAAGTATACAGTAATCAAAGTCAACAAGTGCCTTTAAATATGTGTTTACAGCCTGTCCCTGTATGCACCACACTGAAACGGTAAGTCTAGCCAATATTCAAGGGTTGTCCTCCTTTAAAAGCAGTCCTTTTACCCAAAAACAACTTTTCTTACCTGTTGGCACCTGTTTTTGTGTATTTGGGGTCCCTATAATTCCCAAAAATATTAACTCAAAGCCTGGAGGCATGGCGGATATTATTTTGCCTTCTTCCAAACTTGCTCCGAGCCATTCATAATGTAAGACTTTAGTGATGATTTATATATATATACTGTATATATATATATGTATGTGTGGGAAAAAATCACAAGACTACTTCATCTCTGAGATGGAGATGAAGTAGTCTTGTGATTTTTCCCCACACATACATATATTGCGCTCTACCACGGTATCGAGCACTATTTTTTGGATAATCTTATTAAGACATATATATATATATATATATATATATATATATATATATATATATATATATATATATATATATATATATATATAAAGTTAAAGTTAAAGTTAAAGTACCAATGATTGTCACACACACACTAGGTGTGGCGAAATTATTCTCTGCATTTGACCCATCACCCTTGATCACCCCCTGGGAGGTGAGGGGAGCAGTGGGCAGCAGCGGTGGCTGCGCCCGGGAATCATTTTGGTGATTTAACCCCCAATTCCAACCCTTGATGCTGAGTGCCAAGCAGGGAGGTAATGGGTCCCATTTTTATAGTCTTTGGTATGACTCGGCCGGGATTTGAACTCCCAACCTACCGATCTCAGGACGGACACTCTAACCACTAGGCCACTGAGTAGGTATATATATATATATATATATATATATATATATATATATATATATATATATATATACACGCATTTTTTATTAATTATTTACATCTTTATTTACAACAATTACAAATAGTACCGATAAGAGTGTCAGTGAATATTGATATCAATACCGTCCATCGATATTGGTATCAGTATTGATAAAATCCTAACAATATACTGTACATACCTCGTCATGGCTGAAGACCATATTGTTGAAGACCTGGCAGGGAGTCAGCTTATTAGGCCTAAATATACTGTTCATATTTTGTCTCACTCCACTGTTTCCATCACTGTAGAAATGATGCAGACCATTTTTTCAATGTTTTTGGCTACCTCCAGTAATGAGCTCATTTTAGTGGTAAACTGTAATGACCACAGGTGAGTGTTGATTTGAGAGTGGAAATATGAAGCGTTTACTCTCTTAGATTAACTACAAACTCAATCTGTGTCAAAATAACGTACTAATGTGACGAATCAGTGAAGGCTTTGGTAAGTGGTTGTTAATCACCGACGTCATTTTCGCATTGCGGAGATGTGGCATTACATTTGTTGAAATGCTATTCTAAAAACTATAGGGAGTCCAAAGTAACTTGGAAAACGCAAGATCAGTAAAACGTTCCAATATAACCTCAAAAGTCCCCCAAAATGGATTATCTAAGTACAAAATTAGGTAAAGACACAGTTTTGCTGAACAATCCCAGAACAAGGTCTATTGGTGTCTGTGCAAACACGTCATTAGAAATCCATATCATCCGCTCCATGACTCCCTCGCTCTGCTAAAATGGTATTTCACAGTCCCACAGGCTATTGAATTTCTGAGCACCAATCTGTGGCTGACAGTGTTTGCCAATGATGATGTTCACATGAGTCCCCGATACTAGCAAAATCGGAGCGCCGGCGTCAAATTCTAATTGCAGGAAACCTTTTGGTTGGCCAACTACTTTATCACTTCTAACTGCTCTGTTTGGAAACTAAGTTTCATCAGCCTAATGCACTTTTGTTTTATGAGTGCAGCGATAGAGAATAATAAACAGTTGATTTTTCCTGGCTGCTTGGTTCATTCAAGAAGAATACAGTGGGATCTCTGCAGTAGTTACACAGTATGAGGATTCCTCTTATTAGCATTGAAAGCAGCATGAAGATGAGACCCCATGGGAGAGGGGAAAGAAGAAGAGCCCGGCGATCAGAAGACAGGAAAATAGATTATAGAGAGACGGTTTAAAGAGCGGTTGGAAAAATAGAGCAGGAGGATATTGTGTGTCTTCTGAACTGTTGATATGATTTGCAGAATCCTTGTAATATCATCATCCTTCCAATCAACGAATCTAATGAGATGTCAAGAATAGGAGGAAAAATATTGTTTAGTTTGAAACCTGAACAATCTCAGGTGCGGAGTCTTGCACACGCCCAGCTATCGTCAGGCTCGGACAAACTCGAGCGAGATGATGAGGTGCTGATGAGGTAAATGGGGAGGAAGTACTGCGTAAGACGGCAGGATAAGCTCGACCCCTTCCATTGCATGAGCTCACCCCTCGTGCTTTGTCACCTTGTGAATTCTCAAATAAAACTTCATGACCTCCCAACTCTTAACCCCATCCCAAAAGGGTTTTGTGCCAGAGCAACATCAATGCATAATGTACTCCATTCTGACCTGCAAATTAAAAAGGCCTTACAAAGTAAGAGCAGTCGGTTACAAATAATTTGTTTTTTTTTAAACTTATTCTCAAAAGTTCCATCCAAATGATCGCTTTCTACATCGACTGCATTACCTCCATGAAGTTATTTCCCCTGCATATGAAAAATGAGTCGTTTGGGCTTCATCTATGCTGCTTTGTGCCATTACCCATGTTACTCATTTTATTTTACACATTTTATTATTATCATCAAGGTTAGATTTTGATCCAACTCATAATGACTAGTATACACAAGCTATAGGGAAGATATCAGTAGAAAAAAATACATTTAGATTAGATAATGAGTCATAACTAAATAAATAATATGTCATTAAATTAACCTAAAATAGGACCCTTTCTTCCTTGTGGTGAATAATGGCTACAGTGTGGTTGACAGGTTTATGGGATGCAATGCAAGTGTAAGCCACTGGGAGTATTGCTATTGTTTTTAATATTAATGGCTGTAATGGGGGGCAGCACGGTGGAACAGGGGTTAGTGCATGTGCCTCACTATACGAAGGTCCTGAATTCAATCCTGGGCTCTGGATCTTTCTGTGTGGACTTTGCATGTTCTCCCCGTGACTGCGTGGGTTCCCCACTCATCGCCCGAATGCAGCTGAGATAGGCTCCAGCACCCCCCGCAACCCCAAAAGGGACCACCAGTAGAAAATGGATGGATGGCTGTAATGGCGATAGAAATAAGTAATTTTTAGGGATGTCCGATAATGGCTTTTTGCCGATATCCAATATTCTGATATTGTCCAACTCTTTAATTACCGATACCGATATCAACCGATACTGATATCAACCGATATATACAGTCGTGGAATTAACACATTATTATGCCTAATTTGGACAACCAGGTATGGTGAAGATAAGGTACTTTTAAAAAAAAATAATAAAATAAAATAAGATAAATAAATTAAAAACATTTTCTTGAATAAAAAATGAAGTAAAACAATATAAAAACAGTTACATTGAAACTAGTAATTAGTGAACATTTGTAAAATTAACTGTTAAAGGTTAATACTATTAGTGGACCAGCAGCACGCACAATCATGTGTGCTTACGAACTGTATCCCTTGCAGACTGTATTGATATATATTGATATATAATGTAGGAACCAGAATATTAATAACAGAAAGAAACAACCCTTTTGTGTGAATGAGTGTGAATGAGTGTAAATGGGGAAGGAAGGTTTTTTGGGTTGTTGCACTAATTGTAAGAGTATCGTGTGTTTTTTATGTTGATTTAATAAAAAAACAAAAACAAACAAACAAAAAAAACGATACCGATAATTAAAAAAACGATACCGATAATTTCCGATATTACATTTTAACGCATTTATCGGCCGATATTATCGGACATCTCTAATAATAATTTTAACTTTTTTTGTTCTTTTATTGTAATGAATGTTGTTTGTCGTTTAATGTTTTGAGTCACTATTATTGATACTATTGCTGTTAATGATTTGTTTTCCTTTTTTTTATTTTATAATGTATTTATTAAGTATTGTATGTGTATGTCTTCTCAGTTGCTTTGTAAATTTTTATCGTAAGTATTGTAAAGCTGGGATTGGGTTGGGTTGGAGTTCAGGTTGCTTGATTTTCTTTCATTGGACTGATTAACATTATGTGTGATTTAAAAAAAATAAAATACATGAAAAAACAAATCCAAATATTAATTAATAAGTCAATCCAAGTTTTCAGAGTCCCCAATGTGCGCTAAATTAAACTGAAATGAAATTGTTGGTAATGCTTAATTTGAGCCATTAAAAATGTTTGTGCTGCTGTAGTTTTTTTAGTGAATAAAGATTTAGTGTCGGGCAGTTAATTCATCCAGCCAGTCCTGGCAAATCCTCAGTAAGAAAAGTAGCTATTGGCTCTCCTACGAGTTTCTAGAAGTTGCTGGATGACGCCATCGCCTCATTTGAATGATTGATTACAATGGACGCTGTCAGAGAGAGGAATAACTTTGTGGGGGAGGTATAAAGTTAGTTTTAAAAAATGCGAAGTATGATTAAGAACTGCGAATTAAGTTTCTTCTGTTGAGTCTTAGTTTGTTTTCTTTGAATTCAAACCAATTTAATCCCGCATTGTTGAAATGTTAAGAGTATCAACTTCTCTCTAGGTCTTCCTCAGATGAGCCTTCCATCGTTGCTTCCAGTCATCCCGATTCTCCATACAGTTGGCCAGTTCCTTGGTACTCTGAGCTCCTGCATCCTTCTTGAGTATGTCCACGTATGTTAGTGTGGGACGTCCTCTTGACCGATGCCCATGTGTTGGTTCCCACAGCACCAATTTGCTGGCTGGCAGCTCCTGATGCCTTTGGCAGTGTCCTGCTAGTCTAATTCTCCTTACAGCAATCTTCTCGCTCACCCTTGGTATTCCCTTGTAGAGGATTCTGTTGGTTACGTGCGCACTCTTGTTGCTGTTATGCACTGCACGCAGCATCCTGGTGTAGCAACCATCCAGAGACCTCTCCTGGGTTGGCTTCAGGGTCCAGCATTCGCTGCCATAGAGGAGAACGGACTCTACTGTCGCGTAGAACAAGCTGAGTTTGATTTGGCGGGGGAGGTTGGAGTTCCATACACTGGTCATGCCGTTCAGGGCCCTCCATGCAAGTGCCTTCCTCACTTTCATGTAAAGAATGGTTATGATATTCATGAACGAACCAATTGGCTCATAATTAAGATGAACGATGGGACTGGGACGTTGCAGTGATTTATTTTTAGCGTGACAATCAAACGTTTACATTTGCATCTCGCCTTGTAAGCCAAGGCAGAAACAGAGATAGCTTTGCACATACGCATTTCATTTTCAGTCTGGACGCTGAGGGGTGTGGTCTCTTTTCTGCCCTGACTGCAACTGGGACTGCAGCGCGAGGCTATTGTCAACCTGGCCTCCTGTGACAAGGGGCTCAGGGTAGCACCGCTGCTTGTTGAAGACATGTGTCTTTCCAAAACATCTGAAAAGGTTGTTGGATTTGTCGCTGGTAGCTTTTAAGAAAAAAAGTTGTGAAGAGGAGTTGAAAAGTTGCCAGATTTAGCCAGAAAGTTGCCAAGCTGGCAACATCACATCTAGTTCAGATGCAATGTTGCAGTTCAGAGTTCATATTTGATGCCTTCAGTCAAACACTAAAAAACGACGTACTCCGGAACTAAGGATACCGTCAATGGGTTTGTTCATCTGATAAGTACTACTTTCATTCACTTAACTTCACTTTTACAGCTCGGGAATGAAAATATACTTTTTCTCATGTGCCATAAGTGCAGGTCCGCTCACAATTACTATAAATAGTACGGTAACAACCAATTAAATTAAGGAGAGAGATTCATACAGCTCCATCCCTGGGTGGCTCTGGCATGAGCGAAACAGGGTGCAATGCAATCTGCTGAACATGGCAGCGCGGTGTACAGGGGTTAGTGTGTATGCCTCACAATACGAAGGTCTTTCCTGTGTGGAGTTTGCATGTTCTTCCCATGACTGCGTAGGTTACCTTCGAGTACTCCGGCTTCCTCCCACCTCCAAAGACATGCACCTGGGGATAAGTCTATTTGTGTTGGCCCTGCGATGAGGTGGCGTCCAGGGTGTACTCCGCCTTCTGCCCGAGTGCAGATGGCATAGGCTCCAACACCCCCAGTGACCCCGAGAGGGACAAGCAGGGGGTGGATAGAATCTGCTGAAAAAGATGGAAAGCGACATTCTATACAGCAACTGACACTGTGGTCAAAGTTGGAATTACCACAAAACACATTTTAAGATATTTAACATTCTACTGCCATCTGGCGGCTAAAGGGAATAGTGCACCTCCCCAATTCGTCACGTTTCATGTGTCACTGAGGCCATATGAATCCCTTTCCTACTGTAACTGAATTGCCTAACAGACTGGGTTGATGTTTTCCAGTCAGTCGTCAGTTCACTGTTGTTGCGTCTTCCTAAAATCTGGAGGTCCTTAAAGGAACCATAAATATGCATATATATGGCTGATGATTGGCGTAGGACGAGGACTTGGGCAGCGCAGAGATGCTGTGTTTGGCTATGTATGTATATAAGCCGTCTTATTCCTAGAAATTCATAGAGCTGACAGCCGTCATTTTATCACTTCAAGCAACATTTTGAAGCAAGTGTTGTAGTTGGCTTTTATTGAACTGCATATTCCACTTCTAAAAAAATATGTTATGATTTCCATTTATTCATCATATTCTCTTCATGTCATATTAGGCTCCAGTGTTGCTGTTTTTACGTTAGAGCTTTTATCCAATCAGAATTCAATTAGCTTGTTGCACATACAGTTGATAGACAGTCGCAATAGCCAATCAGATCGCGAGTTGTTGACAGTCGCCCTTCTAGGTTGCTTCATGTTGAAACGCTGAACGTGACTTTCACGCCACCTGCGATTGGATATTCACTTGTGACTCACAACTGAGAGCAGGCAGTGCCACACCGGAGCCCACCGGAGAAATCAATCAATCAATCAATCAATCAATTCCTTTATTGTCATTGTCATAATAACACTTAAGTCATACATGAACCAAGAGATTTTATTTGAGCTTTGTCCAGCGGCATAGAAACTGCATTGATGTGCAGGTTGACAATAGTTTACATTTTAGCATTTTAGCATTGTCAGGAAGATCGCGATAAGCGGGACGTGAGGGTGGGAACAGTCAGATGTCTGATGGGTGTTACGTTGATGTTGCAGAAATGCAATGTCCAGAGCACAATTATTGAGGTGGTGAAGAGTGAGGTAATAAGATGGTGTGGGGCAGCAAAGGGGCAGACTGTTCATTTAGCAGTCTCACAGCCTGGGGATACAGACTGTGAGACATTCTGGTGGTCCTAGCGCAAATCGATCTATACCTCCTTCCAGAGGGTAGCAGGTTGAAGAGGCCATGTGCTGGGTGGTATCTGTCCTTCAGGATGTTGTGTACTCGCTTTAGGCAGCGAGTTGTGTTCATGGCACTCATCTCTGGGAGTATCCTCCTTGTAATTTTCCCCACCGCTTTAACCACTCGATGGAGGGCGTGTTGGTTCGCTTTAGTGCAGCTAGCAAACCACAATAAAAATCCGTAAGTGAGGACACTGCTGATGGCACAGTTGTAAAAGTTGACCATTGATTGCTGCGGAATCTGATATCTCCTCGTTTTTTTAACCCACAAGGAAGGACAGCAAAATGTTGATTAGGTTGCAGATATGTATTTTTCTAAAAGGACATTTCAAGAGAAGCTCGATCTCGTGAGACGAGGTCGGCCGACCTTCGAGGTAGCTAACCTCCCAGCAAGTGAAAGGGTTTGTCCGCCTCTTCCAATCGAATCAACCAACTATGAGCGATACCCCTGGCTTCCGGCCTCCGATGGGTGCTGCAAATTGTGAGTTTCACAAACATATATATTTAAATTGCTGATGTGGGTTTATTGATTTTTAAATGCGCCGGAAAAAAGCCAGTTATGTACACAATTGACCCAAGGTGATTCAATGCCCAACAGTGTGCAAGTGTGATTCTGTATAGTATTTCTACAGCCGTGGTCATGTGAGGACTTAGAGGTATTTATTAAAGTCGGACTAAGTAAGACATCACTAAAGGCCTAGGTGTGAAATGCACAGCCCGCCACTGATTGATATCGCAAGAGTCTGCAGTAATATCATGCTATACATTTTGGGGCCATATGATCCATCCCTAATCTGAACCCAATCAATTTAAAGAATAGTAGAAAAGCATTTTTTCCAACTAGAACTAAGGAAAACAATATCATTAGTGGAAAAGGTTTAGACACATAACACACATTCAGTGGCTAATACTAGAACAACTAGTGCCCTCATAAAAAGCATCATGATGTGTTAGATGCTAATGGAAACTAAGGAAGGAGCACTAAAAAGGAGGTTTCAAAAAGGTGTCTCGCGCATGAGGTTGATCAAACAATGTCTCTACAAATGGGTCTTAAGACCTCAAAAGGATGCTTTCAAACATACTGCACAGTTTAATTTTGGTTAACAACTATTAGTCCTCTGAAACATTGCTTTTTTTTTTTTTTTTTTCAAAACCGTTTCCGAACAACACTCTGACAGAGTTGACTATCTTCTCCCACAAACATCATATTTATTTGGAGGGTGTGGTTGAGAAGGGCGACGAGAGAAGCTTGGCTTCATCTCATATTTTCCAAGGTGAAGAAAATAAGTTTATTGGTGAGGTGGCCACAGAAGCAGAGTGTACCTTTTCTACAGGAGGAGCTTTTTTAGTGGGTTTATGGGTGTGTATGTTGGCAGGAGACAACTTGCTGGCTCATCTCATTAGCTGTTGTGCTGAAAGGTTATTGCCAATGGTGATTTAAATCAATATATCAACAATACTTAGTAGCTGGTGGGCCGAATTACTCTTCTAATATTCAGATGTGCTTTTTAAAATTATTATTAATGATCAGTCAGTCACAAATGAGAATGCAAACCATAGCAATAAGCAGGAGAAGAAATGCAAAACATCAACTAAGATGTACACTAAACAATGCACAAGTTTTGGCAAATAATTGTCCACAGAGGTGATAATAATCTTTCTAGACGGGCTGTGATGTAGCAAAAACAGGGAGGAAAGAGTTCTGACATCAGTATCTGTATTGGTTGTCTGTGAGTGTTTAATTTGTATTTATGAATGTGTCCAATCTGTTGTTAAAGACATTTTCAATCATTTTAGAAAATTGGGGAATTAGAGAAACAGGTCTGTAGTTTGTAAACTAGTGTTTGTCACCAGTTGTATAAATCGATATGTTTGCTATTTTTATTTATCTTGGAATTTGCCTGTTTGAAATGATAGGTTGCTTAAATATGTTAAAGGTTCTCAAATCTCTTCAATAACCTTTTTTATCGTTTTCATATCAATTTTGTTACAATCAATTGAGGTCTTGAAATTACATTTTTTCACAAAATTGATTATTTCCTCTTTTGTCAATCCTTTAAATAACATCGAGCTGGGATTTTTGTATACAGTGTCATTCAAGTCCTAAACTGACTCGGGATCTGGAATCTTTTTCTCCAGATTTGGTCCAATGTTCACAAAGTACTCATTGAAGCCTTCAACTACTTTGTTCATATTGTCATTGTTTACATTTCCACCTGGAAAATATTTAGGATAATCTTCCTGAGCACCTTTTTTAATAATGCTATTTAAAATGCCCCATGTTGCTCTCATATTGTTTTTGTTCCGGTCAAATAATTGACTGTAATATTCTTTCTTATGTGTTCATAGTATGCCAGTTAGCTTGTTCTTATACGTATTGTACTTGTTTTCTACCTCTGTAGATCTTTGTGTTATGTTGTCGATGTTAATGTTTCCGTTATATTCGTCTGTATAATAAAAACAATTATTCCTGGTATGAAAGAAAAAAAATGTATTTGGATCCTTATCTAATTGCGGACTATTGTGATCGATGCTGCTGAAGGTTTTCAGTTCCATACATTGCTGTTCACCAATCTTTTGTGTTACCCTATGAATGTCTGTAAGTGTAGATGAATGTGCACCTGAGTACAGATATTCTTGTTCGCTAATCCCCTGGAGCATTGCAACTTTGTAGTCGAATGTCAATGTTTGTTTTCCGTCAGATGCCATTATTGTTGTTGTTGTGGTTGCTGAGAGTTCTAATATTCGTCCAGATCCTTGATGTCTTTGGAAACTCGGACTCTTGCTTTTGGACCCCCATTCAGTTTGATGTAGATTTTGCAGTTGGTGCTCCGAGTTCTCAGAATTTTCCCGTTTCCTCAAACTTTCTTGCCAATTTCAGTATTGTGTTTAGTGAGGTTCATGTACACATTTTTCCCCTTAATTTTTTTTCCATGTGTCAGCAATGTCAATTTGGATTTCCTGTTGGCAAGCTTAATGATGGTGACTGGCGTGATGTTGTTGCCTCTACTATTCAGTGAGATGCAGGCATCAATGGTGTTAATATCAGCATCAATTACCTTCGGTTCGCTTACTTCAGCGAATATATTAGCAAGCTGTCCTATCGCTGTGATCACAATTAGTAGCCAGGAAAATACAATTTTTTGTCAAAACTGCCGTGTAGGGAGCGGAACTCTTCTAATTTACGTCCAATTTAGTAAACCATTAATTTGTTGGGCTAGGAACATGGCAAAACAAATGCCAGGGTCTCTTCTTGGTTTGATCGTGGCTAATAATTATGCAAGGCCTTGACTTTGAGCTTGATACTTGCAAACTGGATTGTTTCTAAATGTTGCTTCTTAAGGTGTGTGTGTCATGATTTGTCACTACAGTTTTGTTTTTGTGGTTATGTTCATGTGTATTTCCTACCAGTTCTCCATCCATCCATCCATTTTCTACCGCTTATTCCCTTTGGGGTCGCGGGGGGCGCTGGAGCCTATCTCAGCTACAATCGGGCGGAAGGCGGCGTACACCCTGGACACGTCGCCACCTCATCGCAGGGCCAACACAGATAGACAGATAACATTCACACTCACATCCACACACTAGGGCCAATTTAGTGTTGCCAATCAACTTATCCCCAGGTGCATGTCTTTGGAGATGGGAGGAAGCCGGAGTACCCGGAGGGAACCCACGCAGTCACGGGGAGAACATGCAAACTCCACACAGAAAGATCCCTAGCCCGGGATTGAACCCAAGACTACTCAGGACCTTCGTATTGTGAGGCAGATGCACTAACCCCTCTGCCACCGTGAAGCCCCCTACCAGTTCTCATACTGCCTTATTTCTACTTTGAGCGATGATGTTCACAGCTGCTCCCTGATGAGTGATCAGGAGAATCACCTGTCTCCAATCACTAATGAAGAGTTTTTTTTCTGCCAGTGTAGCCTCATGCGTTGCTGGTTCATCGTTTCCTGTTGCATCTTGCTTATTGACTGTTTATGATGGCTAAATCACAACTTGTCCTACCATGTCTCGTGAGTTTTTGTCCTCTGACTTGTGTTTGGCATTGCGTTACCTGCATATGTTATATTTTTACCTTTTAGACATTTTGTTTCTCACCCATCAACTGCTGCTTCAGCCACTTTGATGCTTCCTTTGTTGATCCACTACTTGGTACCTAATAAATTGACCTTCTGCCTGCACGTCACCTTCTGTCTCTGCATCCTGGCGTCACGCCAACAGCAGCCATGCATTTTTGTGATTGTGTGTGTCTAATGTAAATGTTGTACTACAAAATTAATGAGTCTGGTTAAGGGTTTTTGTTTTTGGATAGACTCATAAATTTCACAAACACGTTAATCAATATTAAAAATACTTTAACCTTTCAAGCTTTTCTTAGAGGTTTAAGTGAGTATTTTCATTTAAATTGAGTTAAATGCAAACTAGAGGTTTTAGAGTCATACTGTACTTATGCAAGAAAAAAGACAACGTGGGGATCGTGAAACATTAAGATGTACACCAGAGGTGAAAAATATCATTTTGAAATTAAAAAAAAAAACTGATTTTCATTGACCTCGACATTCAGCACTACATTGCAATTTGGAGGTCAAAATGTGCCATTTTCTGGGTAACATTAACTCTGGTGCCCATGAAGATTCTGCCATATTTGAAACTAACATTTTCTGTCATACCCATGATTTTCCGCACTTTTGTTGGAGAAGTCTGCTCAATTTGGTTACTAAGCTCGGGGACTCTGATGGATGGGTCATGACAGGCTGCGGTGACTCATGTGCACTGTTTGGATATGAGGAAGTGAGAAATCGCTGGAGCATTCAGACTTGTGTGAATATTCGCATAAAGTGTCTGTCAAGCAACGTAGAAAACAAAAGATTGTACAATGCAATGTTTTAAAAAAAAAAAAAACTGCGCTGGAAACAATTGGATATCTTTAGGAATGAAACACATTTTCAGTTTTTAATCAAAGCTACATATTGATTAACACACAATTAGGGCTAAATTCAGAGGATTTTCATACAAATCAATCAACTGAAGATAATATATACCGTATTTTCCGCACCATAAGGCGCCCTGGGTTATAAGCCGCGCCTTCAATGAACGGCATATTTCAAAACTTTGTCCACCTATAAGCCGCCCCGTGTTGTAAGCCGCATCTAACTGCGCTAAAGGAATGTCAAAAAAACAGTCAAATAGGTCAGTCAAACTTTAATAATATATTAAAACCAGCGTGATGTGGGCGCGCATGGAATCGTATATCAACATGGACGGAGCTGCGTGAAAAAAGCCACCCGGCCTCTTCGCGTAAACTTAAACTTACCTTAACCACTCGCTCATCTTTTCTTCATCCATCCCTTCGAGTTAGCTTTTATGATGACGCCGGCTGGAAAGGTCTCTTTTGGCAAGGTCTTCCTTTTGAATATCACCATGGGTGGAAGTTTCTGGCCATTAGCATGGCAAGCTAGAACCACAGTGAAGGATGACTTCTCATTCCCTGTGGTGCGAATATTCACCGTACGTGCTCCCGTTGTATCCACAGTGCGGTTCACAGGAATATCAAAAGTCAGTGGAACCTCGTCCATGTTGATAATGTTCTCTGGCCGGATCTTTTTTTCAGCTATCTTGTTTTTACAATATGCACGGAAAGTAGCCAGCTTTTCTTGAAAGTCTTTAGGCAGTTGCTGTGAAATAGTAATCCGTGTGCGGATGGAGAGATTGCGTCTTTTCATGAACCGGATCACTGTCGCTTAGTAGGAGCCATTTTGTGGTCTTTACAGATGTAAACACACAAAGGAAATGAAACGTACGGTAATATCCGCGCGCTTTTTCTTCTTCTACGCGGGCGGGTGGTTGCTTACAGTAGAAGAAGAAGCGCTTCCTGTTCTATGGGGGCGGGTGCTTACCTTGGCGGTTGCTTGCGTAGACGAAGAAGCACTTCCTCTTCTACGGGGAAAAAAGATGGCGGCTGTTTACCGTAGTTGCGAGACCGAAACTTTATGAAAATGAATCTTAATATTAATCCATATATAAAGCGCACCGGGTTAGAGCCGCACTGTCAGCTTTTGAGTAAATTTGTGGTTTTTAGGTGCGGCTAATAGTGCGGAAAATACGGTAATTAATAAACTGGAGCCTAAAACTAATATATACAAAAACAATTTAGAAAAAAAAATATATATATACAATATCGACACGCACAACATTAAAATCTACAGCATATCAGTAAATGAAGTACAATCATGGAACAGTTGGAGTAAGGAACTATATAAGCATACAAAGTATAAATAGAAATTTAAGAAATATTATTGGCAAACTTTTACAAGTTTTATGAAGGAAGTAAAATGCTGAGAACCAGAGTGTCTATCATTTCAACTGGTTTTAATATTATTTTTTTATTTTTATATATACCACATTTTCTCATATAATTTATTCTAAATTCATTCATTACTACATTTAATGAATACCACAGTATTTAAACAAATGTATTTCATATTGGTTATGAATGTATTTAATGAATACAACAGTGTTTGACAAATTATCTTGAATTAATTTATTTATCATTATTTAATGAATACCATATGTTTGATATGTGTTAGTTTATCTAATTAAGTATTGTAATCATATTTATATATACAAAACCCAAAACCAGAGAATTTGGCACATTGTGTAAATCGTAAATAAGAACAGAATACAATGATTTACACATCCTTTTCGACTTATATTCATTTGAATACACTGCGAAGACAAGATATTTAATGTTCGAACTGAGAAACATATTTTTTGCAAATAATTATTAACTTGGAATTTAATGGGTGCAACACATTGCAAAAAAGTTGGCACTGGGGCATTTTTACCACTGTGTTATATGGCCTTTCCTTTTAACAACACTCCGTAAATGTTTGGGAACTGGAGAAGACCAATTTTGAAGCTTTTCAGGTGGAATTATTTCCCATTCTTGCTTGATGTACAGCTTAAGTTGTTCAACAGTCCGGGGTCTCCGTTGTGGTATTTTAGGCTTAATATTGCGCCACACATTTTGAATGGGAGACAGGTCTGGACTACAGGCAGGCCAGTCTAGTACCCACACTCTTTTACTATGAAGCCATGCTGTTGCAACATGTGCAGAATGTGGCTTGGCATTGTCTTGCTGAAATAAGCAGGGGCGTCCATTAAAAAGACGTTGCTTGGATGGCAACATATGTTGCTCCAAAACCTGTATGTACCTTTCAGCATTAATGGTGCCTTCACAGATGTGTAAGTTACCCATGCCTTGGGCACTGATACACCCCCATACCATCACATATACTGTCTTTTGAACTTTGCGCCTATAACAGTCCACTGTTTCCGAAAACAATTTGAAATGTGGACTCGTCAGATCACAGAACACTTTTTCACTTTGCATCAGTCCATCTTAGATGAGCTCGGACCCAGCAACGCTAGTGGCGTTTCTGGTTGTTGTTGATAAATGGCTTTCGCTTTGCATAGTAGAGTTTTAACTTGCACTTACAGACGTAGCGACAAATTGCAGTTACTCACAGTGGTTTTCTGAAGTGTTCCTTAGCCCATGTAGTGATATCCTTGACACACTGATGTCGCTTTTTGATGCAGTCACGCCTGAGGGATCGAAGGTCACAGGCTTTGCCGTTTATGTGCAGTGATCTCTCCAGATTCTCTGAAACTTTTGATGATATGACGGACCGTCGATGATGAAATCCGTATATTCCTTGCAATAGCTCATTGAGAAATGTTGTTCTAAAACTCTTCGACAATTTGCTCACGCATTTGTTCACTAAGTGGTGACCCTCACCCCATCCTTGTTTTTGAATGACTGAGCATTTCATGGAAGCTGATTTTATACCCAAGCATGGCACCCAGCTGATCCCAATTAACCTGTTCACCTGTGGGATATTCCAAATAAGTGTTCGATGAGCATTCCTCAACTTTCTCAGTCTTTTTTGCCACTTGTGCCAGCTTTTTTGAAACACGTTGCAGGCATCAAATTCCAAATGAGCTAATATTTGCAAAACATAACAAAGTTTACCAGTTTGAACGTTAAGTATCTTGTCTTTGCAGTCTATTCAATTGAATATAGGTTGTATTCTGTGTTTATTTACGATTTACACAACGAGCCAACTTCACTGGTTATGGGTTTTGTATAGACATATATATATATATATATATATATATATATATATATATATATATATGTGTGTGGTTATGGATTTTGTATACATACACACACACACACATATATATATATAAATATATATATATATATATATATATATATATATATATATATATATATATATATATATATATATATATATTGTAGCTGAGATAGGCTCCAGCGCCCCCCGCGACCCCAAAGGGAATAAGCGGTAGAAAATGGATGGATGGATATATATATATATACACACATTCTTATATATACACACACACACATATATATATATATATATATATACACACATTCTTATATATACACACACACACACACACATATATATATAAATATATATATATATACACACATTCTTATATATACACACACACACACACACATATATATATATATATATATATATATATATATATATATATATATATATATATATATATACAGTGTTCCCTCGTTTAGCGCTGGGGTTACGTTCCAAAAAATACTCGCTTTAATTGAAATCCGCGTTGTAGAAGTTAATTTTTGTTCATTATATATTGTTTGCGTTTACACTATGTTTTTTAATTTACAGGATGTTTTTTTTTTTCATTTACTGTGCATGTTTTCTCAGACAGGCATTAACATTTTCTCACATTTCTCTCGTTTAAACACTCAAATTTCAAACCTTTGTGGATTTAAAAAAAATAAGTACAATACACTACTGTATTAAAGAATGAAACCAAAGATCAAAACCTGTTTTTTAGGGCTCTAGGGTTTTTTGACCTATAAATAAGCCCGTGTTTTATTATAAAGCCTGCAGCATTTCCACACATAACCAGAGTCACACATGCGCTTTTGGCTTTGTCCTGCATTATAAAGGTGTGTGAGTGCATCCATATTAAACACTTGTTCAGGATTATATTCCCCCACAGTACACATTGTGTACTGTACAGGACACATGGCATGAAGAAGACTGATTGACATTGGTCTACAGTCCCTTAGCGAATCAGGATGCAGAACACAATGCGCATTAATACGTTGTAAAAAAAAGCATGTGACACTGTAGAAAATTACAGACATTAAAAAAATAACTTTACAGAGTAACAGTGAGGCCTGTAAAGTGAACCGTGTTGTAGCTCAGCTTCCCCTAAAATGTCAAAATATATAAGTGATTAAATACATAGTGTTGCGTGTACATGTTATTGACTAAATATGCGCTACAACGCGCTCTTTTGTTCAGAATCAGCTTCTTATCACTGGTAACGACGCTGCTTTCCTCTCTCTCATTCCCGCAGCTTCACAGTGCTTTAAACAGTATAGACGCTTGGCGTCCACAGACTTCAATGGGGAAGCAAAACGAGACGAGTCATTGGATAAATGCTGGGCTTTGTCCCGCCATCGGACAGTCAGCGTCTCTGGGGGTTTATGGGGCAGTGGGCTGGCCTCGGCTGGCCCGGACGCTCAACTTCTGCATGATGATTGGATGATCTGTCTCAGGCTGATTCCCTTTTTGATTGACAGCGAAATGAGCGAATCAGCGATCTTGTGTTGTAAACTTCTGTTACACCTTTCCTGCTTCCGGCTTCCAGACCGTAGTCGAGGAGCGCTGGGGAGACGTTCCTCCAGGGCCGATGTACTTCACCCTCCACTTTACCTGGCAGTGGGTCAAAACAGCTCCGGACTCGAGGGTGAATTACGAGGCCGGCGATTTGTTGCAACTCTGTCACTTTATTGGCCGCTCGCTTCTGCACGGACTCACTATTACCGCTCCCTCACTTCTCTTGCCCACTCACTCACTGATGTCACTCAACTCACCTGCTGTCATATTTTAAAGGGTCACACACAAACACACACACACACACACACACACACACACACGCACACACACACACACACACACACGCTACTCTCATAACACTTGTGTGGGAGCATTTTTCAATATTCATTCTGTTGTTCTGAGTTGAACAGGAGACTTTCCAGATCCTGTTAGCAACATTTTCTTTGTTAAAAACGACTGGCGACAAATAGAGCTTCTATTTCTGGTGGGATTTTTTTTGTGTTTGGAGACTGACTTCTTTCACTCTGCAGTTTCTGTCCTTACCGAGCAGCGGGTGCTGCTGAGCCCCTCCACCGTCTCAAAGCACTCACAGGCGGACACACTTCGCACTAGCCTCGCACCAGTCCCAGCTAGTGAGCTAGCTAGGTAGCAAGCTGCACACAATGGCAGATAATTTGAATGTTTTTTTTTTGTTGTTTTTTTTTGATTGAACAACAAACATACATTTATAATGCACACGATTGGAGCTACATCTGCAGGTGTAGAGAGGAGCTTCTCCTGTTTAAAGTGGCTCAATCCAAAAACATGCACCTGGGGATAGGTTGATTGGCAACACTAATTTGGCCCTAGTGTGTGAATGTTGTAGTGTGTGAATATTAGTGATTCCCTGAGCCCAAAAACAATCTGCGGGCTATAGAGCGTTTTCTATTCGGACTCCAGTCCTCTGGAATGCCCTTTTGGTAACAGTTAGAGATGCTACCTCAGTAGAAGCATTTAAGTCCCATCTTAAAACTCATTTGTATACTCTAGCCTTTAAATAGACCCCCTTTTTAGACCAGTTGATCTGCCGTTTTCCTTTCTCCTCTGCTCCCCCCTCTCCCTTTTGGTGGGGGAGACACACAGGTCCGGTGGCCATGGATGTAGTGCTGGCTGTCCAGAGTCGGGACCCGGGGTGCACCGCTCGCCTGTGCATCGGTTGGGAACATCTCTGCGCTGCTGACCCGTCTCCGCTCGGGATGGTTTCCTGCTGGCCCCACTATAGACTGGACTCTTACTATTATGTTGGATCCACTATGGACTGGACTCTCACAATATTATGTCAGACCCACTCGACATCCATTGCATTCGGTCTCCCCTAGGGGGGGGGGGGGGGGGGGGGGGGTTACCCACATATGCAGTCCTCTCCAAGGTTTCTCATAGTCATTCACATCGACGTCCCACTGGGGTGAGTTTTTCCTTGCCCTTATGTGGGCTCTGTACCGAGGATGTCGTTGTGGCTTGTGCAGCCCTTTGAGACACTTGTGATTTAGGGCTATATAAATAAACATTGATTGATTGATTGATTGATTGTCTGTCTATCTGTGTTGGCCCTGCAATGAGGTGGCGACTTGTCCAGGGTGTACCCCGCCTTCCGCCCAAATGCAGCTGAGATAGGGTCCAGCACCCCCTGCCACCCCAAAAGGGACAAGCAGTATAAAATAAATGGATGGATGGAAGTCTTACACCCGCAACACCATGGGCCAAGGCCGTTTAAGCAGCCTAGCTCTGCTGGCCATTGAGTGGACACTTGTCAAATCCCTGGAAAAGACGCCTTCTTGGTACGACAAGGTCACAGATCACTTTCTTAAAAAGGAACGGAGGGTAGAATTTACGTATAAATAAACCCAACACATTTTATGATGTAGGCCGAAATTGAGCTTCCCCTCCTTGAGAGACCAGCATCCGCCACTGATATATAGCCTGTTTTAATAACTCATCTATATACAATGTTTGGTTGTTTTTTTTACTCCTGTATATATTCATTTATTTTTTGTTTTCCAATAGACTTATTAGTTATGAATGTTTTATTATTTGTCTATTTTACAATGTTTTTCAACTTTTACTCTTCAATTTAGTTTCTTATTCAATTACCCAAAAAGCAATTTATGAACTCTGTCAAAAATTAATAAATAATAATAACAACAATAATGATGATAATAATAATAATAATAATAATAATAATAATAATAATAATAATAATATTAATAATAATACTAATAATAATAATAATAATAATAATAAAGTTTAACTGCAAAAATGAACAAACTATCAGAAATTGCTGAGGTTCAGATAAAGGGTGGAATACATATTTATATACTCAATGTTCATACATCCACACGCACATTAATTATACAAACATACACATACACATACTGTACATATACATTCACAGTATGAACATACATATACACATACTGTACATAAACACTCACTGTACAAACACATATGCACATTCTGTACATATACAAGTACATATGCATACATACATTCATGCACATAATCACGTTTCATCAAACATATATTAACGTTGTTGCCCTCGGGTAAACTGAGTATAACACATGACACACTGACAAAGCTTAACCTATAACAATCTACAAGGTTAATGTAGGTTGCTTCTCTTTCTTCCCCTCCATTTTTCTGCATTCTTTCGTATCTCAAGTTATCATTACGTATATGTATTGTTGCATTTGAACAACTGTATTGTTGATAATAAAGGTAAATTATTGGTATTGTTCATTATCAATAGCGCTATTTCTCTTGGTATTTGTATTGCTTCATTTGTAGTGTAATAATGCTCATTGTCATTTCTGCATCATTTTTTATTTTCGCTAACTGCTTATTTGCTATCACTTTTACCATCATATTTGTATATGGCGTATTTGCTGATGTTGCTCTATTGTTGTTGTTGTGTTTGCTGTTGTTGTTTTTGTCTCTCTGTCTAATCCCCCTCTTGTCCCCACAATTTCCCCCTCTGTCTTCTTTTTTTTTTCTCTTTCTATCCCCTCCTGCTCCGGCCCGGCTGCACCAAATGATAATATAAATACATTTAATAAAGTCAAATACAAATAAGGAAACAAGAGAAGTATCCTACACTTCTCTTTTGTAAAGTAAATCTGAACAGCCGATATGGGCATCTACATCAACTATATGATTTGCCTGAGAAGCTGGACAGGACAAAAAAATAAAACAAATAAAAATAAAAAATAAAATTTAAAAGATAAAGGGTGGAATACTTAATTTAGTCCCTGCTACTTTTCAAACATGTTGAATTGTATTGCAAGTATTAATATCATACTCTATAACAAAATTTCACTAACTTAATTTACAAATTTAAAGAGTTGCGTACATTGAACAGAGGAAGTGAACACTTATACCAGTGACAGATGTGATATGTAGAAGCGGTAGGATTATTATTTTTTTTTTTTTTTTTTTTTTTTTTCCGGAAGTGTTAAATTGTGTAAATGTGGACATTAGATCAGATCTAGCGTACTCAATGTTGCTGAATTTCCCCCAAGGATCAATAAAGTACTTTCTATTCTGTTCGATTCTATTCTCTCAATAGATGGGACATTTACCGGGAAAAAAATGGCGAACATGAGGGAAATTAATTTTCATCACAAATTTACATTAAATCCATTTTTTAAAAGTCTTAAAGACATGCCGTGCACTAACCGTGGCTCAATCCCATGTCACTTGTAACTTAAAAAAATGGGGCCAGGAAGGTGCATAGAAAGAAGGACAAAACATTTTTATTTCCCAAGAAAAATAGCAAGGTTGAGATGTATGCTTCCAATGTGCCATAGTGGACAAACAACTAATTCCACTAATGTATGCCAAAACAAGTAAAAGCTGCATGGAAAGGATGGAGTTTGTGCGTAATCTGTACACTGTAGCTCCTACAGACACATCTCAACTCTCAGGAAAAAAAACCTTTGATTTGACAGAAGCTGGCATGTTTTCCCAATGTTTATCCCTGTGATTGGTAGTGATGGCTCACGCTTGGCATTGACCTCAGGTCATTGTTTGACTGGTGGGAAAGACGAAAACAAACGGAAAGTTTCTGTCCGGAGGCAATCATCTTTATCCTCATCCTAATTTCACTCTTTCATACCACTCTACAGGAGCCTCCCAAGTATCTAAATCAGGGGTCGGCAACCCGCGGCTCCGAAGCCGCATGCGGCTCTTTGATCACTCTGATGTGGCTCAGCTGCTTACTTGCCGACCCCCCCCCCCCCCCGATTTTCTCCGGAGACTCCCGGATTTCAATGCTATCGCAGAAATCTCTCGGGATCAATATTCTCCGATTTTCACCCTTACAATTATAATAAGGGCGTGCCATAATGGTACAGTATTTGGGCCCTCTACAATCTGTATAAACAGCGTGCCAGCCCAGCCCCTTGTAATACAATATGCATCTTCTGCTTGCACACGTATACAGTGTTATTTCATTTAAAATTTAAAAAAAAATTTGTAGCTCCAATTGTTTTCTTTAATTTGTGAAACTGGTCAAAATGGCTCTTTGACTGGTAAAGGTTGCCGACCCCTGATCTAAATGATGAAAATGAGTTTTGTATTGGAGGTTTGAAGCCGACTTGAGTAGGACTGACAAGGAGACAGGCCTAGACAAGCAGCCAGACAGATAGTCATCCTGTCCAATCGCACCTTGTCCTTCGAGGGGCTAATGTTTCTGGGAAAATCCCACTCTACTTGCTGCCATGCTGACACGGCCATGTGGAAGGATGAAAAAAAGAAGGTAAGAGAATTATCCATTCATCCATCCATCCATTGTCTACCGCTTATCCCCTTCGGGGTCGCAGGGGGCGCTGGAGCCTATCTCAGCTACAATCAAGCGGAAGGCGGGGTACACCCTGGACAAGTCGCAATTAGATAGGGTAATTAGACAGAAGATTGTAGTTTCATATTGGATTGTCACATAAACCTTCTTACCTTTATCCTTTTCCCATGTCCTTTTTCTGTGAACATAGCAAACCTGCCAATCTGGTTCAGACAGCTGCTGAATGGCACGTTGTGTCTTAGAAATCCCATGGAAAAAAGAAATGACAAGATGCTTAAGTGGGCAAATACAGTAATTTCTCTTGCCATTATTGGGCTGACAGAGTGCTCCATCTGGGAGTGTCAAACTTGGATGGGCTGTCTAAACAAACTTTTTTTGTTTTTATTGTTATGCTGGCTCAAAATCACCCACACACCCTCTGGCAAGGATGGCGACTCTCAGTGGAACGGCCTGTCATTGAGGATAAACTTGATTCGGCTGAATATAAACCTGCCCTTACCCAATAATGGCATCACTTTCAATGTCTTTGCTCTAATGTTCCCTGTGAGAGTGTACAGAGAGAAACAGAAAAGAGTGGTTGAAGGGGATATAAATGGGATCCAAAAATGACGAATAATTATGATAATGTATCATACATAGGTGTAGTCATCAAGTCAATATACAGAAAGATACCCTATAGGACACGGCTGTTTAAGTAAATCGCCACATTTCCAGAGAGCTAAGTACCAAGGGGCCGGACTTCTCTCTTTACTGATATTCATATTTGATATATTCCTGAGAATCTGCTGTTTTTAAAAGGACCTAATGCAAAAAGCCAGTCAAAAATCATCTACACCAGTGTTTTTCAACCTTTTTGGAGCCAAGGCACATTTTTGTTCATTGAAAAAATGCGGAGGCACACCACCAGCACAAAACATTAAAACTGTAAACTCTGTAGTTGATATTGACTGTAAAAAGTAATTGTTGCAATTGTTGGAGATTAATTCAAACCATAACCAACCATGCATCACTATAGCTCTTGTCTCAAAGTAAGTGTCACGATCTGTCACATCACGCTGTGACTTCTTTGGATTGTTTTGGTGTTTTCCTGTGTGTAGTGTCTTGCGCTCCTATTTTGGTGGCTTTTCCTGATTTGTTGATATTTTCTTGTAGCAGTTTCATGTCTTCCTTGAACATTCCCCGCACCTGCTTTGGTTTAGCAAACAAGACTATTTCAGTTGTGCGGACGCTATCCTTCTTTGTGTGGAAATTGCTGATTGTCATGTCATGTACGGATGTACTTTGTGGACGCCGTCTGCTCCACACGCTGTAAGTCTTTGCTGTCGTCCAGCATTCTGTTTTTGTTTACTTTGTAGCCAGTTCAGTTTTGGTTTCGTTTTCCATAGCCATCCCTAAGCTTCAATGTCTTTTTTAGGGGCACTCGCCTTTTGTTTATTTTTGGTTTAAGCATTAGATACAACGTTTACAAAGCAATTAATTACCTGCTGCCACCTACCGATGTGGAAAAGTATTACACCGTTACTCTGCCGAGCTCTACACAGTACCGACACTCAACAACGGCATTTTACTAGCAGATTATAATTACTGGTTTGCGTAAAATATTTTTAACCCAAATAGGTGAAATTACATAATCTCACACGGCACACTAGACTGTATCTCACGGCACATCAGTGTGCCGCGGCACAGTGGTTAAAAAACACTGATCTAAACAACAGCACTCTATTGTTTTAATGAATCTTCTGCAAACATCTTAGTCTTTTACAAGTTCTCTAGCGGATTGAACTCTGATTTGGCCCCCGGGCGATCAGTTAAACAGCCCTACAATAGACCATCAAATCACATATTGAGTTGGAGCCCATACCAGCAGACTTCTTTTTTTTTTTTTTACAAAATGCGGTGTACTCCCTGGACTAACGGTTGCCAGTCACAATTTTACAACTTTGCTAAATATTTCAAAAGCCATGTGTGTAAAAAATCAGTATTGCTGGTCATTGGCCTTACTTTCTGGCCCCAAAAGTGTTATAGAAGTGGCACTCTTCTTCTTATTCAGGGGTGTCCAAACTTGTTCCACCCATACTAAAAATTTAAAACATGTGGGGGCTATTATATAAAAAAAAAAGAAAAAATGCTAAAAACAGACACGGTACATATTTAACACAATAAAACTTTTTGTCAGCTTTGTATTATAGGTTGCTAGTTATTCGTATCACAACTTCATTTTTTTTCTAATTAAATTAGTGTTTTTTTTTCTCTTACATTTTTACAGTTTTTCTTTTTTTTTTTTTTTTTTTGGACAATCTGCGGCGGGCCAACAAAACCCAAGCTGCGGGCCGTAAATGGCCCATGGGCTGCACTTTGGACACCACTGCTCCAGAGTGTAGCATGGTTGGCATTGGAAGACCGCCGGTTGTTAGTGGTTAACCTGGTGTTCCACAATTACTTGGGTTTGTTTGCTGCTTGCTTGTCATACCTCGAGCCTTTCAGTGTGACAATGTTGAAGCCTTAACTTAAAAACAGACTCTTTAACATTCTCAGAAAATATGCAAAACCATTTCTTAAGGGAATTGATGCTTCTCAATGACAGTAGTATGCTCTTAATTGGTCTCATTCATTCAAAAACACAATGCTTGACACCAATTTAAACAGAGATACACATAATTACAAGTGTCTTTCAGTGCAGATAAGTCAAGTCAATTAAGTGTTTGTTTACTGTCCAAAAATAAAAACTGCAACAAGCATTCATTTATCTCTAAAAGTGTAAAATACTGAACCCCCCCTCCCAAAATACTACATATGATTAACTGGGACATGCAGAGACAGGAGGCAGAGAGCAAACCAGAAGGTAAATTTAAAAAGTACCATAATATAATACAGGTCGTGCAAACAGCAAGGCGAGATAGTAACATAAGACAATAAACAAGCGTCGAAAGACAGGCGACACACAAACCCTCCTGATTGGCAATCAGAGACAGGTGAGCCTCCTAATTGCCAACCAGGAACAGGTGAAGAGAATAAAGTTGGGGTAAAGTCACTTCAGAACAAACCCAAACAGGAAGTTTGTATGCCCCATCTTGCCGGAAGAAGGGGGATGTAATTGGAAGATATCATTTATTTTCAGACAGGCCAATGCACAAGTGCCAGAAAAAAGTACCCATACCAAGTTTTCATTTGCTACCATCACAGCATTATTGTGAGGATTTTGAAACCGTAATATCGCAGTCTGTACAATATCGTTACATCCCTAGTAATTACATGTTTTTTTCCGAATTGCCCATTCAATCTTTTTACACGGCCATCAAACCTGACTGTAATTAGCCAAGGTTATTATAATTGTATTGTTTGTTTATCAAACAATTAATGGCGATTGGTTTCTGGTTTAGTTTGTATCCTCTTCTTCAAAAAAAACAAAAACGTTTTGACGGTATCACAAGTTTGATTGCAGTTTGTCCATTTTTATAGTCATGTTGGACTCAAACATGGTTGCCTGAGACACGGTTCTGGAGTATTTTAAACCTTGTCACATGAGAATGGCGTAAACTCAAAGGAGCCTCAGCGGATGTTGTGCTCGCATGAATGATGTGATGAAAGCCTGAAAGAGAAAACAGCTGATCCAGAGCTTGGATAACAACATGCCAAGGTTACACAACACCTTACTACCGGCCTAATAGCCAACTACTTGCTGCCCTCCTCCAGTCTGTCTGTCCTTGACTCCATCTGCATTTCCTGTCCTCTTTGCACTCCTTTCTTCTCTTTGCGCCTTTTGTCCTATGTTTTATCTATCAATTCCCTGCTCGGTACATGTTTTTCTCCATTGCTCTCCTCCTCCAGCTGCATGCAGTAGCTGAGATAATTGGCCTGCATTGTGAAGAGATAATAGTCATTGGATTTAACAGATGCACAGAGCCTTTACAAAGTAGCTGCTACTTCTTTATCTAGTGTACTAATCAGCTATGCACTACATTATATCAAGCTTTACTATCATGAAACATATTCAATAATATAGTTTATAGTTATGCCTAAACTTGTTGTATTACTTATTCCCTACCAGTCTATCCTCCTCTTCTTTTTTTTCTTTTTCTGATGATTTCCCCATGTTTATGCTGACATTTTGCAAGGCTTTCACTCCTGCGCTGTGATTTGAAGGATAAAACGGCCGGCGCATTATATTTTGCTAACTCATGTCATTCTTGTGTGTTAACAGTGATATTAGAAATCTGACATTTCCATAGAAGCTGCAAGCAACAAAAAACAGGTCTTCGTTGATGTAAACGCTATGTTCCCATATTATTAGTAGCCAAAACGGCTTCAAGTAATTAATGATTAAGTATTTTGCCATCTGTTTGTCAAATATTCCACAATTAGCAACACTACACCAGGACTAATAATACGGTAGTTTGTGGTATTGGCTCGATGTCTTTTACTCCCATCTGTGTTTAAAGATGGGGGAAAATAAAGCAAATACATGTCTTGTTGATTGCAATACGTTCTTGTTGTTGTTTGTTTTAAGTAACACATTGTGCAGTTGTTAATCAAGAACATATGAGGTATCAGCTGCTCTCACATACAAATCATCATGGATGTACATAGTGGAAACAGCTGAATCGCTTAAGCAGTATCTAGGCTGAATGAAATGTATTCACAGAAAGCGCTCTAACAATATTATATGTTAATATGTATCATGTTTAGCATCATTCCTCATCAGAACTATAAAGTGTTAATGTATATAGAAGTACACACACACATACATATATCCGTCCATCCATTTTGTACGCTCGAGCAGAATATATATATATATATATATATATATATATATATATATATATATATATATATATATATATATATATATGTAACAGGGTCCATTATGTCTTGTAAATAATGTATTTTATAATGCTTTATTATTGTTATAATTACACAAAATGTGTAAGTTACATGTAAATACCTGCATATTGTTCGATGTTTTGTCAATAAGTTTTTGCCATGGTCAAGTCCCTACACAAATATAATACAGAACAAGAAAGTGAACTGAAGTTCTTAACATCACAATACATTTTCTGTCGTCGCATGGACGCCTACCTCTCCTGTTATGGTAGACAAAAGAGAAGTTGGAAGGCGTGTCCAACGCATATATAAAGACAGGTGTCACAGTAATTATTGCAGTAGGAGGGACAACGAGACAATGGTTCCACATTGACAAAACATCGAACAATATTCAGGTATTTACATGTAACTTACACATTTTGTGTAATTATAACAATAATAAAGCATTATAAAATACATTATTTACAAGACATAATGGACCCTGTTACACATATATATATATATATATATATATATATATATATATATATATATATATATATATATATATACAGGTAAAAGCCAGTAAATTAGAATATTTTGAAAAACTTGATTTATTTCAGTAATTGCATTCAAAAGGTGTAACTTGTACATTATATTTATTCATTGCACACAGACTGATGCATTCAAATGTTTATTTCATTTAATTTTGATGATTTGAAGTGGCAACAAATGAAAATCCAAAATTCTGTGTGTCACAAAATTAGAATATTACTTAAGGCTAATACAAAAAAGGGATTTTTAGAAATGTTGGCCAACTGAAAAGTATGAAAATGAAAAATATGAGCATGTACAATACTCAATACTTGGTTGGAGCTCCTTTTGCCTCAATTACTGCGTTAATGCGGCGTGGCATGGAGTCGATGAGTTTCTGGCACTGCTCAGGTGTTATGAGAGCCCAGGTTGCTCTGATAGTGGCCTTCAACTCTTCTGCGTTTTTGGGTCTGGCATTCTGCATCTTCCTTTTCACAATACCCCACAGATTTTCTATGGGGCTAAGGTCAGGGGAGTTGGCGGGCCAATTTAGAACAGAAATACCATGGTCCGTAAACCAGGCACGGGTAGATTTTGCGCTGTGTGCAGGCGCCAAGTCCTGTTGGAACTTGAAATCTCCATCTCCATAGAGCAGGTCAGCAGCAGGAAGCATGAAGTGCTCTAAAACTTGCTGGTAGACGGCTGCGTTGACCCTGGATCTCAGGAAACAGAGTGGACCGACACCAGCAGATGACATGGCACCCCAAACCATCACCCAACCATGCAAATTTTGCATTTCCTTTGGAAATCGAGGTCCCAGAGTCTGGAGGAAGACAGGAGAGGCACAGGATCCACGTTGCCTGAAGTCTAGTGTAAAGTTTCCACCATCAGTGAGTTATCTTCTATATTCTCAATGAAATATCAACGTTTTGGTGTTGCTTGCTGGCGTCATCTTGCAGCCTGTATGTATCTCTTATGTGTGACTGCCATCTACTGGTCACACTTATCGTTACACCATGTACCAAATAAAATAGCTTCGAAGTCGGTAAGCACAACCAGAATTAATCCGTACATTAGGTGCACCGGGTTATAAGGCGCACTGTAAATTTTTGAAAAAAATGAAAGGTTTTGCATTGCGCCTTATAGTTTGAAAATGTGTTTATATATAATACATATATAAACACAGATAGATAGATATTATATCTTTTTTACACATTTACAATATTGTTTTCATAACGCACACTATTTTAACAGAACAAAAACAAAAATGATTAAGTATATGTTATGAAGTGGTGGAATGTTTTGGGGTAAAGTTATTGGAGCACTGTATTAGTAAATACATTTTAACAATATACAACGTAGCTTGTTTGGAAAAGTACATGTTTTTAACATTAACCTACACTTAGAGCATTGGAACCCAAAGGTGCTTTGAAGTGAAGTGAATTAAATGTATATAGCGCTTTTCTCTAGAGACTCAAAGTGCTTTACATAGTGAAACCCAAACGATGATCCAGAACTTTATATTTCTGAGCCCGAGTATACAGAGGATGAGCTAAAAGTTTTAAACGCTGGGTGCTAAGCAGATCCAGCTCTAGTTAAACACTTAGATCATGTAGCAGTTCTGCTATGTGCGACAAAAAAACAAAAAAAAAAACTACGAACACAATAAAATAATCTCTGACCTGCTCTTATTGGTATGCAGACTGATGGGATGTTTATATATTTCAGCACACGTGTTCCTTATTTAAATGACATATTCATTATAATCCTTACTTCTCAGGTCATACGAAACAAAAGGTGTGAGCAAACAACCACATTGACACTGGCTTCCATTATCAAAATGCCTTGTTTGTTATAAATAAAGTTGTTTGAAAAAAAAAACACCGGCTTCTGCTGGTCAAACAATTGTAGAGACATAGGTCTGCTAGCTCCAGCGCCCCCACTTGGCTTGGTGTGGCGAGTCAGAGTACTGCTTACTAATGTTTAAGCAGTGCTTGATCACTGGAGGACCTAAGCCTCCAGCTTCTCTTTTTTCTATGAGTCCGATCACCAAAAAAAAAATGACATCACCCTTACATTAAAAACATGAACCATTCTGTAGATTCTACAGTGTACAAACTAGAAATTCATGGGGTAAAATAATATGTGCAACCCTATTTTAGCGACATTGTGCAAGCAGACCAGTAGTAAGCCACGCTCTTTTTCTCTTTTTCTTGTACACACACCCACACTTAAAGAGGTGACGCAGCAACACACATTAAAGCCTCACCCCGGATTGACTCTTTCCGGTTCCATTCAAGTCTTTGTGTCGGTTTCCACCGCGTGCGATAGAGCACCACCATAGCGGTGTCTTTCCGCAATCCAGCACTAAATACAGTATACGCAAGGCTTCTATTGTTGCCGGTTGCCGCAACACGGTTGTTCAGTTTCGCTTACATTTGCTTGTGTTGGACAGGAAGTCATGCAAAACACAAAATAAATCATCCGGTTAACTTTCAAAATAAAATAGTCCCTTTTCAAGGCGGATCGTATTTTACACTTTGAAACAACCCAGTGGGCGGAACGGACATAATGTCCATTTGTCAAAGGTTTTCAGACGTGATTTCCACCTATTGACAGAAATGGATCCGGTTTGGTGGCTGCAGGATTAAGTCTCTGCTTTTTGCAGATGATGTGGTCCTGATGGCTTCATCTGGCCAGGATCTAAAGCTCTCACTGGATCGGTTCGCAGCCGAGTGTGAAGGAGGCCACGGGGAAGACCCAGGACACTTTGGGAAGACTGCGTCTCCCGGCTGGCCTGGGAACGCCTTGGGATCCCCCGTAAAGAGCTAGACAAAGTGGCTGGGGAGAGGGAAGTCTGGGCTTCCCTGCTTAGGCTGCTGCCCCCGCGACCCGACCTCGGAAAAAGCGGAAGAAGATGGATTGATGGATGGATGGATGGGTGACAGAAATGGATGAAGAAATGCTGATTCTGGAGGTCAAAATTGTAAAAAGCATATACAGGCATATTCCAGGCAGCTATACGGAGGCCTGTGTCAAATACCAGCTGATACGGGGACGGGGAAGCAGGGGAGCAGTTTGTAGGAGTTTAATTAAATATATGTATGTATGCTTGTGTGTGTGTGTGTGTGTGTTTTTGTTTTTTTGTACATTGTACGCCAGGGATGATGCTACTGTTGTGCCGTTGATAGCGACAAAAAAAAAAAAAATTGTCAATTCTGTCAGAGACGGCAGGAATTTCGGCCATGGCTCTCGTTGTCATTCTGTTTGGCCGCGTGCGCCTCGAAAAATTATATGCGTCGCGGCCACATATGTCATAATGGCCAGACGGACACATTTATTTTACTCATGACACGTGAGGCTCGGCCTTGCCTGCCTACCCTGACTGCGCGTCCCCACTACTCGTCCACAACTACAGTTACCCTGCATTGTTCTTCTGACTGTTCACACAGCATCCAAAAAGACATATAACAACAGGGTTAGATGCACACTGAGGTCAAGATTAGTCGAGGGTGGGGGGGATGGAACAGCCAATAAACCTTTGCAAGAAGACATTCTCATTCGAGCATGCCCCTCCATTAGCACAAATATGGAAATGCTTAAAGTAAATATGTTAAATCCACAACAGGATGTACATGTATTTCCTTGCAATTACAGAAGAGTAAGCAAATACATACAATCCAAACTTTCAAGTATTTCCAGTGAATTATGTATGGTCAGAAATTGCAAACAAGCAATATTATCCCCTCAGTTTATCTATTACTTGTTCCCCTTGATTTATGTAACGACCACTGAACAGTTCCAGAACAACGGCAAAGACGGGTACATTAACATTAATGCAAACTACACCATACGTGCGTCAATAAACATAGAAAATGGATGGATGGATGGATGTTAAGCCTATCATCAAAAAAGCAGACTTGTTCATACAGTTCTTTGGTTGGATCTACTGTACTTGATATTGCGGTTGATGAAAGAAGAAGTCAGATGCATTCAAATCAGAGCTAGTAAGAAGTGTTTGTGAAGTTATGTGTCATTTCTGGCACTTGGGACACAAAAAGGCAGATAAAGTGCATGTTTTTATTTGTAATTCTGATATCATGAATGTGTCGTGACTCATATGTCCCCTGTCGCCTCCCTTACTTATGCACATACTCATCACCAGGAACTATTAGTGCAGTGAGATGGTTGACTGACCCCGACTTCAGTGATGTCATTCAAAGTATGTCATGCAATGACATATCTGTGATTATTTACCAGACTGTAACCATGCAGGGGTTTTTAACAGTTTCAGCGGAAGGACCGTGCCTTGTTCATGCGTTAATGTTCACTGATAATCTGTGAGGCAATTTTAAGTTGAAATAAAACAGTCTTCCATTTCTCAGCCCGGAAATTAAACGGGCACTGTGGGATCCGGTAAATAGACTTCGGCATGACGAATAGGGCATAGGTTCACATGGAAGCTTTGTTCAAAAACAACCTTGTATTGCACCACTGGTTGTGCCATAGAAATATACACTATATAGCCAAAATTATTTGGCCACCCATCCAAATGATGAGAATCAGGTGTACTAATCACTTGGCTCGGTGTATAAAATCAAGCACTTAGGCATGGAGTCTGTTTCTACAAACATTTGTGAAAGAATGGGCCACTCTCAATGATTTCCAGCGTGGAACTGTCATAGGATGCCACCTGTGCTACAAATCCAGTTGTGAAATTTCCTTGCTCCTAAATATTCCAAAGTCAACTTTATAATAAGAAAAGTGAAGACTTTGGGAACAACAGCAACTCAGCCACCAAATGGTAGGCCACGTAAACTGACAGAGAGGGGTCAGCGGATGCTGAAGCGCATAGTGCACAGTCAGTTGCTACATAGCTCCAAAACTTCATGTGACCTTCCAATTAGCCCACGCACATTACGCAGAGAGCTTCATGGAATGGGTTTCCATGGCCGAGCAGCTGCATCTAAGTCATACATCACCAAGTCCAATACAAAGCGTTTGATGCAGTGGTGTAAAGCACGTTGCCACTGGACTCTAGAGCAGTGGAGACGCCTTCTCTGGAGTGATGAATCACACTTTTCCATCTGGCAATCTGATGGACGAGTCTGGGTTTGGAGGTTGCCAGGAGAACGCTACATTTCGGACTGCATTGTGCCGAGCGTGAAATTTGATGGAGGAGGAATTACGGTGTAGGGTTGTTTTTTCAGGAGTTGGGCTTGGCCCCTTAGTTCATACTTGCCAACCTTGAGACATCCGATTTTTCGGGAGGTGGGGGGAGGGGGTGGGGGTGGGCGTGGTCGGGATGGGATGGGGGCGTGGTTGGGGGCGTGGCTAAAAGGGGAGGAGTATATTTACAGCTAGAATTCACCAAGTCAAGTATTTCATATATATATATATATATACATATATATATAAGAAATACTTGAATTTCAGTGTTCATTTATTTACACATATACACACACATAACACTCATCTATTCATTGTTGAGTTAAGGGTTGAATTGTCCATCCTTGTTCTATTCTCTGTCACTATTTTTCGAACCATGCTGAACACCCTCTCTGAAGATGCATGGCTGTGTGGCACGCACAAAAGTGCTTTCATCAAATGCACTAGATGGCAGTATTGTCCTGTTTAAGAGTGTCACAACATTGCTGTTTACAGCAGACGGACTGCTTTACGGTATACAAAAACGTGACTGATGTTGTTGTGTGTCATTGCCGCTGGGAGGACGTTAATGAAACTGCCTAACAATAACCCACATAAGAAACCAAGAACTCGCCCTCCATCATTCTACAGTTATAACGTCATTGGGCAGGTATGCTGTTTATATTGTGGGTTAGCGGACTCAGGTCCTCATGGACCTGAGTCCGCCTGAATTTCGGGAGATTTTCGGGAGAAAATTTGTCCCGGGAGGTTTTCGGGAGAGGCGCTGAATTTCGGGAGTCTCCCGGAAAATCCGGGAGGGTTGGCAAGTATGCCTTAGTTCCAGTGAAAAGAACTTTGAATGCTCCAGGATACCAAAACATTTTGGACGAATTCCATGGGATGGCACTTCAAGTTCATATGTGAGTAAAGGCAGGTGGCCAAATACTTTTGGCAATATAGTGTAGACTGTTAAATACCGTATTTGCTGGTGGAACTACTGTTAAATGTAGGCGTCAAATGAGTCATGTAAGCATTGACTGACCATTAACCCTAAAGCACAAACCTGCTTGAGGCCATAGACTGCAAACATTGACTGATGATATCATGTTTAGTCATTTTGTCATGAGGGTAGACATTACCATGCCTTTTACGGTGGATAATTTAACTAGTTATAGCAAGAAAAGTGCAAGTAACATTTGTGAGGGTTTGTCATTCTATGAGAATGTCTACAGCTATGTTCACACTGCAAGTAATTTTTTTTGCTTAAATGCGACATGCATATGATGTTTTCCTGGTACTGTGAACAGTTCAATTCCGATGTGTTTTCCTTTCCCAGGCCTCTTTCAAATGTGGATACAAATCAGATAGGTATTCCATGTGACTGCAGTCTGAACGATCAGGTCGCATTCATCTGACTCATACGTCATCGAAGGGTGACATATGTCTAAATTCTTCTCCAAAACAGAATAGTAATGCATTCTCACTCACTAGATGCTGGGTAAAGACGTAGCAACAAGTGCCCAATAACCCCACAAACAAGCACAGCTAAAATTCTTACCATTGTCCTTAAAATCCTAAGTGAATAATTATATTTTCACTCCTGTTGCACAAACTCTTTGAAATTGTCACAAATGTTTGTAAAAGCCATTTAAGCTCTGTTCGGGTCTTGTCCATATTGCTTTAGTTTGGTGTGCTATGTTTCAGTTGACCACTGGTGGCGGTATTAAGGAGGCCTTTTATTGGAACAAAAAATACAGAGCCAGGGATACTGGTCGCAGGATGATCACACAGTTTTTACCGCCCAGTACGCCCGGAACATTACATTATTACACACACCTGTTGCATGCTCTTATCATACTTCCGTAGTCAGCCAGATACAGTGCAACCAACTGGCCGTCATAGAAAAAAGTTACAAAGTTAATGTGTGTGTCACACACACACTAGGTGTGACAAAATTATTATCTGCATTTGACTCATCATCCTTGATCACCTCCTGGGAGGTGAGGGGAGCAGTGAGCAGCAGCGGTGGCCGTGGCCGGGAATAATTTTTGGTGATTCAACCCCCTATTCCAACCCTTGATGCTGAGTGTCAAGCAGGGAGGTAGTGGGTCACATAACACCATATTGGACATCATTTCATCCATTCATTGTATGTGCTATTATGGGACCACACCCCAAACACATTACTTTGGCTGGGCATTGCTTTCATAAATTGTTTCCATTCATATTTTTGGGGTCATTTGAACAACTAAATAAAACAATTGGATTAAACAATAACATTTGAAATTGGAATCATACCCTGCAGTGTAAAGCAGTTGCGATTGAGTGGTGAAATGAGTGGTCCAATATGTACTTTTGTGTTTACATTTCATTGACTAGATATGCGCTAGAATGCGTTTGTTTAGAATTAGCTACTTTGGCGACAGCTGACGCGACTTTCAGCCTCAGCTGGTGATGATTGGATGATCTGTCTGAGGCTGAATCTCTTTCTGATTGACATCAAAATGAGTGAATTAGTGATTTTGAAATATAAACCACTGCCAGAGGCTGTGACATTTTCTTTGCAAAATATGTCATATATATATATATATATATATATATATATATATATATATATATATATATATATATATATATATATATATATATATATATATATATATATATATATATATATATATGTAACAGTCACTGTTCTGCATTGTGTCTTTTGTAGTGAGGCACACACAGGAGTTGAGTCGTGGAGGATTTATTCCCCTTTTTTTGAATGGAAACAAAAACAGGGTGTCACACACAGTCCACAGTAAACAGGATCTCACTCCACAGCTCCGAGCATCAGTGCTCACTGAATTCAAGTATGTATGCTTACATGTGGGAAGAGTAATAATAATAAATAAAATAATAATAATAATAATAATAATAATAATAATAATAATAATAATAATAAAAGGTAAATAAAGCATAAAATAGTCTCAAATAAATTAATTAAATAAAAAAAAGTATATAAAATATATACATCAGCAAATAACAAAAATATATATTAAGAAAAAGGATACTTAATATGGGCAGCAATATACCTCGTTTTTCCCACTCACATCAAGTCATTTTATATTTTTTCTACAATAAACTATGCCAAAAAACTCATAACAGACATATATATGTGTATATATATATATATATATATATATATATATATATATATATATATAGTTTATCTGTTATTAAAGACTACTTGTGTTTTGGAACACAGCTGAAAATTAGCTTTCCCTACTTGAAAGACCAGCAGCCGTTACTGAAATCCCCTTTACTTTTGCAGGCTCACACATCTGCAGGACCTCAGGATGAAATATCACCTTCCCAGTGTCAAGTTTTACATTAAAGTCTTTCGCCACACTTTACCAACAAGCATGTCTATGAAAAGCAAAACATGTGGTCCACACACACATACACACTGAATAAGACAATTAGGTATGTTCCTATTTTACTGTCATGTTTTTAGGTGAATTTTTCTTCCTTAGATCTTTAAATCTTTTCTGGTTTTGTACCAAAGATCCCTTCTAATTGACTCAATCTGACCCCTGTATCTGAATCTGAGTCAGAACAGATTACATTGCAAACTCAGAGGCCCTGTTTACACTGCACACCAAATCAGATTTGTTTGCCTGTCTAAACGCTTTAGAATGCTTCAAATCTGATCGTTTGGCATCAGATTCAGGCCACATCAGAAGGTAATCCTGAATCCAATTGGAATCTGATCTTTTCAAATGTGACTGCAGTCTAAACGCAATGCGACCTGTATGTGACCTCAATCTGATTTTTCCTCAACTTTAGGCGAGCTACGTCACTCGTGTGAGCCGGAAAGAAGCAGTCACCAGCAGAAGTGGATATTTCATCACAACATCCAATTTGTTTTTTTATTTAAGACGACCAAATTTTTGGTGCATCACTTCTCAATAGTGCGCAAATAATAGGCTATACTTATTATATAAATATATATTTTGATTCCGAAGAAAAAGCGATTGTTGAAAGACCGGAATTGAGGCTACGGTGTATTTGCTTACATGTGAGTTGAAAAATAAAGCTCCCAAAGATCAACGCTGATGTCCGTGTCTCCTCTACTTAACAGGAGATTGTAAGCAGCACCAAGTTCCTGGGGGTGCAGATAACTGACAATATAACCTGGTCCCTACACACCGAAGCTCTTGTAAAAAGAGCTCAGCAGCGCATGCACTTTTTGCGTGGGATGAAAAGAACACAGCTCCCTCCCCCCATTCTCACCACATTCTACAGAGGCACTATAGAGAGCCTGCTGACCAACATCATCTCTGTCTGGACTGGAGCCTGCAATGCCTCAGACTGGAAGTCTGTCCAGAGACCTGTGAGGACGGCGGAAAAGATCATCAGGGCTCCTCTTCCTCCTATCCAGAAGATCGCAAAAAGCCGCTGCCTGCCCAGGGCTCAGAAAATCTGCAAAGACTCCTCCCACCCCCACCAAGGACTGTTTTCACTGCTGGACTCTGGAAAGAGGTTCCGCAGCCGCCAAAGCAGAACCTCCAGGTTCTGTAACAGCTTCTTCCCTCAGGCTGTAAGACTCTTCAACGCATCATAATTAAATTACCCCCTCAACTCCCCCCAAAATGGATTAACTCGCTGGAATAAAAAAGACAATATAGCATACATCCATAAACGTGGACGCATGTGAAAAGGTGCAATATATTATCTGTACAGTAATCTATTTATTTATTTATATATATATTTATATATATTAATTTATTTTATATATATATATATATATATATATATATATATATATATATATTTATTTATTATTTATATATATTTATTTATTTATATATGCACCTTATTGCTTTTTTATCCTGCACTACCATGAGCTTATGTAACGAAATGTCGTTCTCATCTGTGTTGTAAAGTTCAAATTTGAATGACAATAAAAAGGAAGTCTAAGTTCATAACCTGCCCAAATATATTACACAATATACATCCATTCATACTTTCATCTACTTTCACATGAAAAACTTACATTTTTAAGGTGTTGCAACTTTTATTTTATTTTGAAGTAGGGTCAACTTCTTTTGTTTTCACTTTATCGAAGAGTGCATGCAAGTGATGTTGAGGCCACATTGGAGCCAAATTGGGGCATGTGCGCGTTTACACTAGAGTCTGATAAAAATTGTAAAAAAATTATCTCCAAAAATTCCGACTTGGGACACTTTGGCCTGCAGTGTAAACGTAGTCAGAGATGGCAAAAAATGGAAAAATTAGAGAAATAAACACTATCTCCTGCACATGTGCTGCCCACCAGAAAGAGCATTAGGACCACTGGTGGGGGAATGAGGAATTTACTAGGGGGAAAAAACTACCACCGATCAGGAAATTCAAATAAAATCAATCGCTGGACTTTAGCTCTCAAATTTTGATGGGTTAGCACACAGGTTAAAGTTTTTTGCAGCCTCACACTTTGCATTGGATTATGCCTGCATCTTGAATTTTCGCTGTCAAAATACAGAGAGGTGTGAAACGAAAGCATGTAACGTCAAGGTCTTTCTGTTGTTTACACAAACCCGTGTGTTTTCATTGTGACGGTGCAATCTGCTTTTGCAAACACCCATGCTTTCACACTGGTGATGCCAGCTAATCACAAGCCACAAGCATCAGGTGGGAAGTCACAATGGGTCAATATTTGTAGGCCTGGTAGGGGTTGATCAGTATGTATTTTCACACAGCCCAGTTCAATCTCTGAGCTAACTGTGATAACCTGTTATCTATGACCTAAGGAACAGCTCAATATGGAAAATTCTTCCGCGGTCTAATTCTGGTGTGTGAGTGACAGGAAGAAAAGCTTTGACTCCTTTGGAAATAATCTGTTTGGTGTCTGTTTGCATGTACAGTATACATCTCTGCACTCCAAATTTAGGACAATATGTCTTTTTAGACTGTTTTCTATGAGGGAAAATATTGTATTCTCTATTATTGCCATCGTTGTTGTATCATTATCTATTAGGGGTGGAACAGTTCACAAAATCAACGGTTCAAATTTTGTCACGGTTTTGTGACATACTGTAGTTTCTGGTTGAGTTTGGTGTACATTGTTGTTCTTTTTAACAATCCAAAAAATACCATATATCCCAATAATCCACAATTACCATTTATCAGTTGCGGTAATATAAAATATCTTGCAAAATGAAATAGAACTTAAAAATGTCTCCTAAAGCGCTGACCCTTGTATTATCTTAAACAATAAATGTAACTGTGCTATCTTTATAACCACATTATATACCATCAAAATAAAGTGAAACACAGACTTTATCAGCACTAGAGTTTCTTTGTCTAAACAAGCGCAACAAAAATGTCAGTTCATTACATTTTATTGGACAATTTTGAGCACTATTTTAAATCAAAGCATCATCATTTTTAACATAAATGCACCGCTTTAAATATAAAGTGCCTATGTAAGTTACTTTTGCGTTAGCACAGTCGGACAAAATGTTGCACACATCCACGGCCGTAATTAGGATTTGACAAATACCGAGGTCAACAATTGATGGTCCAAGAGAAGCTTTGACAGGCTGAAATCATGTACATCCCAGCACCTACAGGTAAAAGCCAGTAAATTAGAATATTTTGAAAAACTTGATTTATTTCAGTAATTGCATTCAAAAGGTGTAACTTGTACATTATATTTATTCATTGCACACAGACTGATGCATTCAAATGTTTATTTCATTTAATTTAGATGATTTGAAGGTGGCAACAAATGAAAATCCAAAATTCCGTGTGTCACAAAATTAGAATATTGTGTAAGGGTTAAATTTTGAAGACACCTGGTGCCACAAACTAATCAGCGGATTAACTCAAAACACCTGCAAAGGGCTTTAAATGGTCTCTCAGTCCAGTTCTGAAGCCTACACAAACATGGGGAAGACTTCAGATTTGACAGCTGTCCAAAAGGCAACCATCGACACATTGCACAAGGAGGGAAAGACACAAAAGGTTATTGCTGAAGAGGCTGGCTGTTCTCAGAGCTCTGTGTCCAAACACATTAATGGAGAGGCAAAGGGAAGGAAAAACTGTGGTCAGAAAAAGTGTACAAGCGATAGGGATCACCGCGCCCTGGTCAAGATTGTGAAAAAAAAAACATTCAAAAATGTGGGGGAGATTCAGAAGGAGTGGACAGCTGCTGGAGTCAGTGCTTCATGATCCACCACCAAGAGACGCTTGAAAGACATGGGTTTCAACTGCCGCATACCTCGTGTCAAGCCACTGTTGACCAAGAAACAGCGCGAAAAGCGTCTCACCTGGGCTAAGGAAAAAAAGAGCTGGACTGCTGCTGAGTGGTCCAAAGTCATGTTTTCTGACGAAAGCAAATTTTGCATTTCCTTTGGAAATCGAGGTCCCAGAGTCTGGAGGAAGACAGGAGAGGCACAGGATCCACGTTGCCTGAAGTCTAGTGTAAAGTTTCCACCATCAGTGATGGTTTGGGGTGCCATGTCATCTGCTGGTGTCGGTCCACTCTGTTTCCTGAGATCCAGGGTCAACGCAGCCGTCTACCAGCAAGTTTTAGAGCACTTCATGCTTCCTGCTGCTGACCTGCTCTATGGAGATGGAGATTTCAAGTTCCAACAGGACTTGGCGCCTGCACACAGCGCAAAATCTACCCGTGCCTGGTTTACGGACCATGGTATTTCTGTTCTAAATTGGCCCGCCAACTCCCCTGACCTTAGCCCCATAGAAAATCTGTGGGGTATTGTGAAAAGGAAGATGCAGAATGCCAGACCCAAAAACGCAGAAGAGTTGAAGGCCACTATCAGAGCAACCTGGGCTCTCATAACACCTGAGCAGTGCCAGAAACTCATCGACTCCATGCCACGCCGCATTAACGCAGTAATTGAGGCAAAAGGATCTCCAACCAAGTATTGAGTATTGTACATGCTCATATTTTTCATTTTCATACTTTTCAGTTGGCCAACATTTCTAAAAATCCCTTTTTTGTATTAGCCTTACACAATATTCTAATTTTGTGACACACGGAATTTTGGATTTTCATTTGTTGCCACTTCAAATCATCAAAATTAAATGAAATAAACATTTGAATGCATCAGTCTGTGTGCAATAAATAAATATAATGTACAAGTTACACCTTTTGAATGCAATTACTGAAATAAATCAAGTTTTTCAAAATATTATAATTTACTGGCTTTTACCTGTATACATAGTATTACCTTGAGCAACACAATGAAATTCTAAAATAACCAAAGCTTTGATTTAATTGATAATCTAACATCCTTGACAATCGGCATGATTTTGTAACAGTCCCATAATATGCTAACGTTTAGCGTATTGAACAATTTTAACATCCTTAAAACATAAATTATAAACATCACTTTATTTTCAACTACAAGCGGGGACCTGAGTATTATTGACACACACAACAAGAGACACGAATCCTACACAAAGTACATTTGCGGTCAGTCATATCATCTTCTTTCTGTCACTTAAGAAAAATACCAAGGACATGACCTATGTGTCTTCAATGGTAGTTACGGTTATTATGGAGGCTGGAAGTGTGATGCTGTTCTTAAAGGGGAACATTATAACCAGACCTATGTAAGCGTCAATATATACCTTGATGTTGCAGAAAAAAGACCATATATTTTTTTAACCGATTTCCGAACTCCAAATGGGTAAATTTTGGCGAATTAAACGCCTTTCTAATATTCACAACGTGACGTCACATCGGGAAGCAATCCGCCATTTTCTCAAACACCAAGTCAAATCAGCTCTGTTATTTTCCGTTTTTTTGACTGTTTTCCGTACCTTGGAGACATCATGCCTCGTCGGTGTGTTGTCGGAGGGTGTAACAACACGAACAGGGACGGATTCAAGTTGCACCAGTGGCCCAAAGATGCGAAAGTGGCAAGAAATTGGACGTTTGTTCCGCACACTTTACCGACGAAAGCTATGCTACGACAGAGATGGCAAGAATGTGTGGATATCCTGCGACACTCAAAGCAGATGCATTTCCAACGATAAAGTCAAAGAAATCTGCCGCCAGACCCCCATTGAATCTGCCGGAGTGTGTGAGCAATTCAGGGACAAAGGACCTCGGTAGCACGGCAAGCAATGGCGGCAGTTTGTTCCCGCAGACGAGCGAGCTAAACCCTCTGGATGTCTTGGCTCACACCGTCCCTTATGCCACCGAAGATGATCAAGAGAAGAATATCGACCCTAGCTTCCCTGGCCTGCTGACATCAACTCCAAAACTGGACAGATCAGCTTTCAGGAAGGGGTATGTCTACAGAATATATTAATTGATGAAAATTGGGCTGTCTGCACTCTCAAAGTGCATGTTGTTGCCAAATGTATTTCATATGCTGTAAACCTAGTTCATAGTTGTTAGTTTCCTTTAATGCCAAACAAACACATCCCAATCGTTGATTAGAAGGCGATCGCCGAATTCGTCCTCGCTTTCTCCCGTGTCGCTGGCTGTCGTGTCGTTTTCGTCGGTTTCGCTTGCATACGGTTCAAACCGATATGGCTCAATAGCTTCAGTTTCTTCTTCAATTTCGTTTTCGCTACTTGCCTCCACACTACAACCATCCGTTTCAATACATTCGTAATCTGTTGAATCGCTTAAGCCGCTGAAATCCGAGTCTGAATCCGAGCTAATGTCGCTATAGCTTGCTGTTCTATGCGCCATGTTTGTTTGTGTTGGCTTCACTATGTGACGTCACAGGAAAATGGACGGGTGTTTAAAACGATGGTTAAAATCAGGCACTTTGAAGCTTTTTCTAGGGATATTGCGTGATGGGTAAGATTTTGAAAAAAACTTCGAAAAATATAATAAGCCACTGGGAACTGATTTTTAATGGTTTTAACCATTCGGAAATTGTGATAATGTTCCCCTTTAAGGGCGCTTGATGGCCGTTATTTTAGTTATTTTTTAGTGGAGACGACTCAAGGCTGTGTAGGAATTAAAAAAAGAATGGTAGATTCGGTGTTTATTGGCCAATTCCATGATTCTGTCTGCACCGTTAACCATAACCAATAACATGGCCCTACTTTGCCTTACGATGCACAAGTACATGATCAGAACCACACAAGCGAGCTCCAAACCAATTAGTAAAACAAAAGAAAAACACATGATCTGAGCAACACTCAATTTTTCGTAAAGAGTTCCATCCCTACTACAGTATGGATATAACAATATCAGGGATGGAAATTGATAAAATTGTTCCGGTTTCGATTCCACTTTTGATTCTGCTTAATGATTCAGTTCTTTTATTGATTCCATTTTGGAAAAAAAGATAATAAAAAGATGGCATCAATTTTTTTTAGTGTAGAGCTAACGTGACCTTACAAAGCCAATAGTGAGGTCTTAAGAGGCACATAGCATAAAACAACTTCTGAAAATAAATTTCTAAAATAATCAAGAATTTAACAAAATAAAACATGTCTGACATTTCATAACATTTGTAAAACTTCGACCAAAATCTTGTTAATCTACCTAGAAAATACACTGTGCAATATACCATGCAAAGGTTTGTTTAGATTTACAAGGTGAAACTAATATGACATAGGCTTGTACATGCAGCATGAGATATTCCAAGCCTTCGTTTAATATAACGTTGATGTTTATTGCTTACAGCTTATGAAAACCTTTAATTGAAAATCTCAGAAAATGGGGTGTACTGTAAACTGTAAGTCAAAATTAAAATAAATGAAGGCTCGACATATCTCACTTTGCATGTAATGAGTTTATATCACATATTAGTTTCACATTTGAAGTTGAATGGCTGACATGAATGGACATTTACACAATATTGAAATTTGATGAGTTCCACCTGTACAATATAATGACTGAGAGAAAATGGGGTTGGAGGAAAACATGCAACTCCGACTACAATTGAACATTCACTTACTGAAGGTGCATCTATGTGGCAAATTGTTGTAAGCTTCTGACCACAAACTTAGTCACGGCTGGGTGACATTTGTGGTTCCTGGACGAGTGGTACCGTATTTTCCGCACTATAAGGCGCACCGGATTATTAGCCGCACCTTCAATGAATGGCATATTTCATAACTTTGTCCACCAATAAGCCGCCCCGGACTATAAGCCGCGCCTACGCTGCGCTAAAGGGAATGTCAAAAAAACAGTCAGATAGGTCAGTCAAACTTTAATAATATATTAAAAACCAGCGTTCTAACAACTCTGTTCACTCCCAAAATGTACGCAAATGTGCAATCACAAACATAGTAAAATTCAAAATAGTGCAGAGCAATAGCAACATAATGTTGCTCGAACGTTAATGTCACAACACACAAAATAAACATAGCGCTCACTTTCTGAAGTTATTCTTCATTCGTAAATCCTTCGTCTTCGGTGTCCGAAGTGAAAAGTTGGGCAAATTTACGATCCACTGGCAGATGTTGGCGTCGTCTGGCGCTGCCTCCTCGTCTTAGTGAAGGTGTGTTCGCCTTCTGTCATCCATTGTTCCCACGCAGTTAGCAGTCTAGCTTTGAATGCCCTGTTGACACCAATATCTAGCGGCTGGAGGTCTTTTGTCAATCCACCCGGAATGACGGCGAGTATTGAATTAAGCGCGTAAGCGTGTCTCTCAATGTGCTGTTATGAGCTAGCAAATATAACAACTACACTACCCAGCATGCAACGATAGTTACGAGCATGCGCGGTAGCCCTGAGAAGCGTTGTATGCTGGCAGTTAGCACGCTGTGAGTAAACGTTGAGAACTCAGTTAACACGCCTCGTCTGCATTATTTATAATTAGACAGACAACACACTTAATAGGAGCCATTTTGGGGTCTTTACATAAACACACAAACGGAAATGAAACGTCACATATCCCAGCATGCACCGCGCGCTTCTTCTACGGGGAAAAAAGATGGCGGCTGTTTACCGTAGTTGCGAGACCTAAACTTTATGAAAATGAATCTTAATATTTATCCATATATAAAGCGCACCGGGTTATAAGGCGCACTGTCAGCTTTTGAGAAAATTTGTGGTTTTTAGGTGCGCCTTATAGTGCGGAAAATACGGTACTCTTCTCGTGGCAGACGTGAACTGGAGCCATGCCCCCCTCCAAAATAGTCACAATATGTCTCCTCGTGCTCATTTAAATGAGAAGGCATTCATTTCAATTTAACAGGTAATAGCACTAACATTACAGGCGGTATTGGTACTTGTTGTATTTACGTCAGATGAATGTGGCTGCCAGGGATGAGATCGGCGCAGTTCAAAAACACGACATTCGTTGCATTCTGTGTTCAAATGTTTCAGCATATCGCTCGTGTGTCCTCCTCTTGATAAAATGGCAACCTTGGAATTATTAAAAGTAGCGCTGCTGCAATCTTTTGGAATAAAATATCGGCAAACTTCTGTGCGCTTTTTCCGCCTAGTGTCGCCATGTCGCTGACGTTAGTACGCAACCTGGAAGAACCGTTAAAAGAACCGCTAGACAAAATGGCAAGCGATTCAAAGGAATTAATACACTAGGAACCGGTTCTGGACAAGAAACCGGTTTTCGATTCCCATCCTTAAACAATATAAAGGACAATGACAGTTTAAGTTATTAAGTTATTCACAATTGTTGATTCCCTACTTTTCGGACTATTAACCCCTACATTTTTACAGCGCTTTGATCTCTGCGACTTATGAAATGGTGTGGCTAATTTATGGATTTTTCTTCACTAACGGCCACAATATTTTGGTATTCAATAAATAGTGTTCATATTTCACCAACAGAGACAACAGGTAATAGTGTGTTATTGGACGAGTTGAAAATGTACTCTTTCCTGCTTTGTGCCGGAAGTATATTCATCCATAGCTTTTCTGCTTGAAAGTATTCTTTATTCATCACTTCAAGCAACATTTGTAAGTTTTACAATATAATTAAAACAATTCATAATTACTAAACCGCCCCATGTGTGATGTCTGTAGGAGGGTTTTCATGCACATTTGTATCTGTTATTGTAATGTAAGCAAGCGGACGTCGTTAGCATTAGCAAATGCGCTAACACTTTTAGAAGTTTAGAAGGAGACACAATGTACAGGAAGTGAGCTGGCTAGTGTGAGTGAGTCAGCTAGGATTGTAACTGCCACTTAAATTGATAATAAAGTTGAAGTGAGCAATGATACTGTCCACTATTTATGGTTGGGAACATAACAGATTAGAGTGAAACAGTTTACAACTGTCTGTGTTAGTAATTGACTTACAATGGTATTATTTTTGTGTTGTTTCACTTCCGTAACTTCACCAGAACGTCACCGTAGAGTTATTGAGTCTGTTTAGCTGATTGTCGAGCTAGCTTCCGTAGCTAGTGGGTCCATGATGATGACTTCTGTTTTGTTTGATCATATGTTTTACTGCCGTGTAACAGGCACCATTAAGAAACAATTATTTACAAAATATTTTGTACCGGTTTATATGTGGCTAATATGTGTAAAACTATTATTTTCTTCTAAAACTTGGTGGGTGCGGTTTAAATAACGGTGCGCTCTATAGCACATAAAATACAGTAATTTGTATTTTACAGTGACAATAAATTCTAAAATACTTCCATCGTCTATAAAAAATACACATGCTACACGTCACAAGCTACATACAGAGCTGCACTGTGTTTAGTCGTTATATATGGAAAGTTGTTCTTTGTTAACAAACTCATAATAAGGTTTTTTTTTTTTAAATAGGCCATTTGTCATAATTTCCCAACTGCCAGTAGCTGTGGACATAATGAGAAACTGGTGGCAGTAGCTGAGGACGTGACGGTGCATCATCATTAAATGACCAAGCTACACCCAAAGAGGGGGGAGGCGTAACACAGGCAGGGGCCCAAAACAGTGCACACTGGTCGGGGATTTTAAGGCCCCATATGGAACATAACGGAGCATGGAGGTGATGCACGACGATGGTTGCAGGGGTATATTGCGTTGATCCATGAGTGTTTAGTCATATTCCATGAGTCTGTTTAGTGTAAAGGGACTTGTCAGTTTGTTGTGTGACTGTAGGAGCCATGTCTTCTGTTACACGGAGACACTTACACCACCGGACTAAATGAGGCCTGTCCAACAGTCTCGCTGTTGGTGTGTGCTTTTGTATGAGAGGGTGTGTCGGAGCACTTTTATCGGCGGAGTGATAAATGTTTATGTATTCCTCTGAATTTGAAAAGATTAAAAAAGCAGTAACACATACTACATCAAGGCAAAATGTCCATGTTTTATTCCGTACTGTGTGTGTGTGTGTGTGTGTGTGTGTGTGTGTGTGTGTGTGTGTGTGTGTGTGTGTGTGTGTGTGCATGTGCTGTTTGCAGACCGCGCTCGTAAAAGTCATCGCAAAGGACGCTGAAGTCAAAACCTACAAGACCCACAAGTGGTGCGTGTGATGACTTCATGACCGTTTTTATGATGGGGACATTGTTTAAGCGACACTCCCAATTTTGATAAGTGTGCATGGCCCGATCTTATTTGGAAATGTGCTTTTTAGGACTTTACCAATTAGTCGTTTGGGTTCAATTTCCCTGAACTGACCACAAATTGTAAGTGCGCCGTGCATACTTGCCAACCCTCCCGGATTTTCCGGGAGACTCCCGAAATTCAGCGCCTCTCCCGAAAACCTCCCGGGACAAATTTTCTCCCGAAAATCTCTCGAAATTCAGGCACACAATATAAACAGCGTACCTGCCGAATCACGTTATAACTGTATAATGATCGAGGGCGAGTTCTTGGTTTCTTATGTGGGTTTATTGTTAGGCAGTTTCATTAACATCCTCCCAGCGCGGCAACAACACACAACAACAGCATTTTGTCTACCATAAAGCAGTTCGTCTGCCGTAAACAGCAATGTTGTGACACTCTTAAACAGGACAATACTGCCATCTAGTGCATTTGATGAAAGCACTTTTGTGCGTGCCACAAAGCAATGCATCATCAGTGAGGGCGTTCAGCATGGTTAGAAAAATAGTGACAAATAGAACAAGGATGGACAATTCAACCCTTAACTCAACAATGAGTAGATGAGTGTTATGTGTGTGTATATGTGTAAATAAATGAACACTGAAATTCAAGTATTTATTTTATTTATATATATATATATATATATATATATATGTATATATGTATGTGTGGGAAAAAAAATCACAAGACTATTTCATCTCTACAGGCCTGTTTCATGAGGGGGGGTTCCCTCAATCATCAGGAGATTTTAATGGGAGCATTCACATACCATGGATTATATAGGGCACAGAGTGGGTGGGTACAGGCTGGTGTAGGGGCGTGGTGATTGGCTCATGTGTTACCTAGGAGGTGTTTCCGTCTGTGGCGGCATGCTGTTACAATTTCGCTGCGCTTGTTGAGGGATGACAGGTCTGGACGGTAAATAATAAACAGTTTTTCTTTCAAGCATAGATTGCATCTTTTATTACCACTATTGTAAGGTGTGCTGGATGCAAGAATTTGCCATGTTATTGAATATTCAACATTATTGTCTTTGAGGTCCCAAATGTGTTTGCTGAGTTCTGTGGTATTCCGCAGGTTTTGGTTCCTGAAAGAAGCCTTGTGATTGTTCCATCTGGTTTTGAACTCTCCCTCAGTTAATCCTACATATGTGTCGGATGTGTTAATGTCCTTGCGTGTTACCTTAGATTGGTAGACAACTGATGTTTGTAAGCACCCCCCGTTGAGAGGGCAATCAGGTTTCTTTCGACAGTTGCAACCTTTGTTGGTTTTGGAATCGCTCTGTCCGGGGGCCGACGGCTCATTTGCAATTGTTTTGTTGTGGTTTGAGATGATTTGTCGTATATTGTTCATACAGCTGTAGCTCAATTTAATGTTGTTCTTGTTGAATACTTTTCTTAGGGTGTTGTCTTTGGGAAAGTGTTTGTCAATCAGATTGAGGAATTTGTGTCCAATGTTAGTTGAGACGTTTTTGCTGTATGGGGGGTTGTACCAGATGATGTCGTTTCGTTTTCGTTTTATATATATATACATATATATATATATATATATATATATATATATATATATATATATATATATTTATTTATATATATATATAAAATACTTGACTTGGTGAATCCTAGCTGTAAATATACTCCTCCCCTATTAACCACGCCCCCAACCACGCCCCGCCCCCAACCACGCCCCCGCCCCGGCCCCCACCTCCTGAAATCGGAGGTCTCAAGGTTGGCAAGTATGGCGCCGTGTTACACAATTTGAGCGTTTTTAGAAGCATAGTCAAGGTTAGAAACTTTTCTTTTGAGTTGATTTTGAGTTGAGTTTAAGTTTATTTCGAACATGCATGCATACAACATGATACATCACAATTTCCAGTTCCTCTATTCAACATGTTCGAAAAGGAGTATGGAAGAAGCATAGCTTATTTAATCCTACCCCTTTTCCTTTACATAGCATTTGCTAAAACTTGTATTTACTTCCTGTTCTCAATGTATTCACAATATACTCCATAAGTAATAACAATAAAAATAGGTAAATAAATAATAATTGGTGAGAATGTCTGTCTATCTGTGTTGGCCCTGTGATGAGGTGGCGACTTGTCCAGGGTGTACCCCGCCTTCCGCCCGAATGCAGCTGAGATAGGCTCCAGCACCCCCCGTGACCCCAAAAGGGACAAGCGGTACAAAATGGATGGATGGATGGAGATGAGTAAGATTATCTTGAAAATGAATGGATGGATGAGATAAATTCAGAATGCTTATCACGGTTCTTCTTCTTTGTACTTTGTAAACACTTTAAGTTTGAAGAGGTTCTTGAAGTGGATCATATTAGTACATTGTACATTTTGCCAATACAACACTCCTTTTGTTATTCTTCTACACCAATTTTCTAATTGCGTTAGCGTCATTCTTTGCATTTTCAAGGAGGAAAGATATGCTATTTGTGTCTGAAATTTGAGCAAGCGATTGCTAAGCGTCCGCCATTTTTGATGAAAGCGTGTGGGTCATGACAACAGTAACCAAGGGGGCTCGTCCATTGGAATATTCAAAAGTTTTGACTCTCAGCGGAGCAGGATTCATCAGTTCATGCTCACAGACTTAGATAGGACAGCCCTAGTCTGAGGGCATAGTGCAGGATCCAACATACTTACCCTCTACAAGCGGGGAAATGCCCAGACAAAGATGGTATTGCTCCATTTAGGTACAAAACGGCAATTGTTTAGATACAATGAAGTTTAAGTTTGAGTTTGACTTTATTTGGAACATGCATGCATACAACATGATACATTGCAATTTCCAGTTTCTCTATTCAACATGTTCGAAAAGAAGTAGGAAGAAGCAGAGCTTATTTAATCCTACCCCTTTTCTTTTACATAACAGTTGCTAAAACTTTTGTTCACTTCCTGTTCTCAATGTATTCACGATATACTCCATAAGTAATCACAAAACAAACAAATAAATGATAATTGGTGAAGTAAGTTATATTTCATATGGTGAGATGAGTAAGGTTATCTAGAAAATGAATGGATGGATGAAATAAATTCAGAATGTTTATCATGTTTCTTCTTCTTTGTACTTTGTCAACACTAAGTTTGAATAGTTTCTTGAAGTGGATCATATTAGTGCATTGTTTGATTTCTTTGCTTAATCCATTCCATAATTGAATTCCACATACTGATATGCTAAAGGTTTTAAGTGGTGTACGGGTGTACAAATGTTTTAAATTAAATGTTCCTCTAAGATTATACTTATTCTCTTTTGTTGAGAAGAATTGTTGTATATACTTGGGTAGCAGATTGTAGTTTGCTCTGTGTATAATTTTAGCTGTTTGCAAATTCACTATGTCGTGGAAATTCAGTATTTTTGAGTCAACGAATCAATATAATGTTCTCTATATCCCACATTATGTATAATTCTAACTGATCTGTTTTGTAACACCGTTAATGAATTGAAACAGCTGCCAGCACAACAGCAGTTTTCAATTGTAATAATGCTCAAGGGTACCCCTGGATTGAAAAGTGATTTGGCCTGTTATTATTTGTTTTGGGATACAATTATGGAATCTCTTAGGAAAGGATATGAAGACAGCATGGTGTGTCGGAGATAGGTGTTTCTATTCACTGCGATTAACGACTCATCCTTATGCTAATTTGCTACTGCTTCATCAGTGATTTCCAGGGCTCTCACATCAGGGATTAAGGATTAAATCAGAGTACATTTGACCCACTTCCTTGTTGTTGATGGCTTTTATTTCCTATATAACCATACATAGCATAAATTGTTGTCATTAATTAGAGTTAATCATTTCAGTGCTGTTTTCTGTTGTTGCGTGGAACCTCAACAATATTCCACAACTCTCTATTTTACTTTAGGAAATTGACCAAAACATAATCATTAGGATTCCCATGGCGGCCGCTTGCCCTCTGCAATGTGTCCCGCTGTGCTCTGTTTACAGAAGGGAATCATTCACTTAGCCTTATCACTTTACACCCACACTATCTTGACACACAAACACAAATACTGATTAGCGGCCTGTTTACATGACTACGGACACAATGTAGAAATGGGAAAAAAAAACAGCACAGTTTACACACAGACGCAGAAAATATAGTCGTGGCAGAATTTGAGGCTTAAATTACACACAAGGTATTCCCATTCATTTCACTATCTTTGTTTAATCGCTCTAGCAAACCTGTCTCGAATCTAATCTAATCTAATTCAGCATTGGACATTATTAGATTGTGCGTGGCTCTCAGGGAACATGTTGAAGTTCCATTACGTTTGCAGGATTTCAGGTTGAAGTCTAATGAGGTTAGTTAAATTTCTACTCACTGTTAAAAATTCAAGCCTTATTTGCTTTCGACTTAGTCATTTGTCAGCTGTTGCTTAAATTAAAGCATTAAAAGGGACAGTTTGCTGCAGACTCCGAATCACATTTTCTCCAAAACAAAGAAAAATGCATAAGAATGCCACCAGGCTACCATATGTTTCCAATCATGGTTTGAGGGAACAGATTCAACGAATATATGTCTGTATTTGTCACAATTAGAAGTTTTAACTTTGTACAAAAATTGCAATTTGGCCTGAATAAATTACTGGCGGTCATGGCTGTCAAAAGAGATATTCCAGTATGAACATATTTAATATCTGATGCATAAACTTTTCCAAACATTGCTTTTGTAACATATTTTGTCTGCATGCATGTTTATTAGTAGGCTGTAGTTTGCATGGTTGGACCAGGAAGAGGGCGGGGTAGCTGCTGACGGAAACGACATGTATATTTGAAATATAATTTAATAGTTGTTGAGAATAAATAAATACAATGCATAAATATAAGTTCATATTGTACACATAATGTGATTAAAAAAGGTATTACATTGGGTTAATTCACTTTATTTTTTGTACAAACCCATGTAAATTGAAGGGGGAATATATGGTCACATTGTTGGGGGGACAATTAATATGTGACGGTATTAGAAGCAGCATGAGACAAGTGTTTGATGTGGAAGACTTTAATGGAGTCTCGGATTGAAAATAAACTTTATTCCCCTGGAGTTTATGAGGGCAATGAGGTCTGATTACTTCTGGTCAGTGGTGTGGCGTCAAGGCCAGCAAGGCCTTCTCTGCTGGCCTAACATAACCAGAAATCATGATCCTAATTAAAGATAAAAGTAATTTGTTCTTTACTTTCTCGCTTCATGTCATATTAAGCTCTCTCCAATGCTGTTGTTTTTAGGTTAGACTTTGTAACCGGAGCGTTCAGAATCAACAATGCAGGTGCCTATGCACTGTAAGTGAACGGACACATGGAGTTGGTAGACAATAGCGATAGCCAATCAGATCACGAGTTGTTGTCAGTATGGCCTTCTAGCTGGCCTTAAACTGTGATTGGATACTCAATTGGGAGCCCCAAGTGAGTATCTAATCACAAGTTGCGAAGACAGGAAGTGGCACCGGAACCATACGAGCCATAGAAAGCCACAGAAAACTCACCGGTACAATAACCACGAAGATAAAGTTTTTGTCTTAGACCTAGTAATTTGTTGTGGACAGACGAAGCCAAGCAATGCAGGTTTAGCGAGCGGTGCGCGCTCCCGCGAAGCAAATACATTTTTGGCAGGCAATCACATTTTGGCACAACACCAGCGGTGAAATGGGGAAATGCCCACCACTTCCATATGAATCAACCGACGACGAGCGGTACCACTAGCTTGTGCGGCGTCGAATGGGTGCTACAAATTCTGAGTTCAAATATTTTTTTATTTTTTTATTTTTGCATGTTTCATTTGTTTTATACAATTCTTTTAATTTTGACAGTAACACGTAAGATATGTTTAATTGCTGAAGCGGGTTTATTGAATGTTAAATGCTCCAAAAAATACACCCTTTTGTACACTGTTGAGGGGGTTCAATGACCAGTAGTGTGCACGTGTGTTTCTGTATAGTATCTCTAGTCGTGTCCATGTGGTGACATCAATTACGATATTTTGAGAGGTTAAGTCGGACTAAGTAGGACATCACTGAAGGCCTAGGTGGGAAACGCACGGCCCGCCACTGCTTCTGACATGTATGTGAAATCAATGTGTTTTATTTTTTTGGATGTCAGACTAATTGTAAGTTCTGTTTGCTTATTTTATGAGTTCTGACAACATTATATTTGGCATTGTTGGTAACGTGAAGAAGACGTGGCTAAAATAAATGCCTGTGAGCAAAACGAACAACTTGAGCCTTTATTAAGACCTCGGTAGGGAGTAACAAGCGGTTTATAATGCTTGCACTCTGTTCAGTTTGTCTTAGAAGACGTTTCGCCTGTCATACTAATATGCTTCATCAGTTCATGCTCTTAGACTTCAGGCCTGATTTAAGATCTTAAAGGGGAACATTATCACAATTTCAGAATGGTTAAAACCATTAAAAATCAGTTCCCAGTGGCTTATTATATTTTTCGAAGTTTTTTTCAAAATTTTACCCATCACGCAATATCCCTAAAAAAAGCTTCAAAGTGCCTGATTTTAACCACCCGTCCATTTTCCTGTGACGTCACATAGTGAAGCCAACACAAACAAACATGGCGGAAAGAACAGCAAGCTATAGCGACATTAGCTCGGATTCAGACTCGGATTTCAGCGGCTTAAGCGATTCAACAGATTACGAATGTATTGAAACGGATGGTTGTAGTGTGGAGGCAGGTAGCGAAAATGAAATTGAAGAAGAAACTAAAGCTATTGAGCCATATCGGTTTGAACCATATGCAAGCGAAACCGACGAAAACGACACGACAGCCAGTGACACGGGAGAAAGCGAGGACGGATTTGGCGATCGTCTTCTAACCAACGATTGGTATGTGTTTGTTTGGCATTAAAGAAAACTAACAAATATGAACTAGGTTTACAGCATATGAAATACATTTGGCAGCAACATGCACTTTGAGAGTGCAGACAGCGCAATTTTCATCAATTAATATATTCTGGAGACATACCCTCATCCGCGCTCTTTTCCTGAAAGCTGATCTGTCCAGTTTTGGAGTTTATGTCAGCAGGCCAGGGAAGCTAGGGTGGATAGCTTGCTCGTCTGCGGGAACAGACTGCCGCCATTGCTTGCCGTGCTACCGAAGACCTTTGTCCCTGAATTGCTCAGACACTTCGGCAGATTCAATGGGGGTCTGGCGGCAGATTTCTTTGACTTTATCGTTGGAAATGCATCTGCTTTGAGTGTCGCAGGATATCCACACATTCTTGCCATCTCTGTCGTAGCATAGCTTTCGTCGGTAAAGTGTGCGGAACAAACGTCCAATTTCTTGCCACTTTCGCATCTTTGGGCCACTGGTACAACTTGAATCCGTCCCTGTTTGTGTTGTTACACCCTCCGACAACACACCGACGAGGCATGATGTCTCCAAGGTACGGAAAACAGTCGAAAAACCGGAAAATAACAGAGCTTATTTGACTCGGTGTTTGTAATGTGTTTGAGAAAATGGCGGATTGCTTCCCGGTGTGACGCCACGTTGTGACGTCATCGCTCCGAGAGCGAATATTAGAAAGGCGTTTAATTCGCCAAAATTCACCCATTTAGAGTTCGGAAATCGGTTCAAAAAATATATGGTCTTTTTTCTGCAACATCAAGGTATATATTGACGCTTACATAGGTCTGGTGATAATGTTCCCCTTTAAAATGTCATACTAAAAGGCATGTGCGGTTTATAACTCTATAAAACAGTGTGTACTATTAGTGAGCATGTTGCGTATGATCTACTAAATCTGCGTATACTATGAAAAGTGGTGCACACCACCTTATTTAAATGAGGATTTTGCGTGTACTATACAGGCGGTCACCACGGAGACTGTCGCCGCCTGCTGCCACCTTGTGATCTGTATTTTCAGTTTTCCTTTTTTGGTGCAGTTGACCTGGTTCTTACATTTCTCCTTCCCCCTAGAGTTCCTCTGTTCCCTTTGTGGACGGAGTTGTGAGACGTGCACAGTTGTTTCCAATCTTAGCATATACATACTACTTAAGCAGCACCTTGACAGCTGGATGGCACTCTGCGAATCTAATCCTCGACTTTCCACGCCAGAAGTTTCCAATGCTTCCCGAGTTTTTGATACCTACTTTCTTGGCTTTTCCCAGTGCCATCCAGCTTGGTGTTGTGTAGTAGTTTGCACCTCTTGCAACTCCAACCCAAGTCTAGTTATTTGTGTATGGTAGCTTTTGTTCTTTATTCCACGGTGCTTATTTTGTTTTCTCTTTCTCGCACCGTTGCTTTTTGTTATCTCCTGTTTGGATCATTATTGTGAGTAATTTTCCTTAAGTAAAAGAACTGTTTTACTCACCGTCCGTCTGCATCCTTGGGTTCCTCTCTACTGTATTGAATTGAACTGTGACAGGAGACACTCTCATCTACTGCACATTCATGTTATTGTGCTCCTAACTGTGGCGTTTTGCTCTGTTTTCAAAAAAGCAGGTGACATGTATCAAATTTAATGGCATTTTAGCAGCAGTCGTGCATTGCATCTCCATTTTTGAAAGGGGCGTTGGACTTTCTGTCTGACCCGTCAGCGATCCTTTTTCTGTCTCCCTGTAATGTTTTTTCTGACCTTGAATGGGATTGTGCTGAAAATCTAATTTCCCCTCGGGGATTAATAAAGTACTATCTAATCTAATCTAATTACCACCTCTTTTTTTTTTTTTTTAGCCGCATGGGACATAGGCTGCACTTATGTGCTCAAGACGCAAAATTTGCATACTTCAAAAAGGTTTTATCATATAGGATAAATGTTGGTAATATATATTTGTGGAGGGGGGCGTGGCCTGCGGACCTGCAGCGAAGCGGGGTGTGCCAGGACCGACTTCGAGATCAACGATAGATGCGTAGATGGACCACCTGGGCCTGCTTATCACCTGTCGCTCTGTTAAAAGGCAGCAAGGAGGAGTTGGAGTTGGAGCATAAGCGAGAGCGAGACAGACGAACACAAACCAATTGCTGAAAAGCAAGACAATATATTGAAAAATAAAGCAGTATTGTAAACCTGGAGGAGACTGTCATGTCAGTACTTGGTGGTCCGAAGAACCCGTAGGAGAGAAACCTCCACAATATTATATGTGAAAAAAATAAACGTCATTAAAACAGTATTAAATGACACCAAAATTCATCAATTTGAGTTAATCAGCCCCCTAAGTCAGTTGTCCCCAACCTTCTTTGCACCACGGAACGGTTTAATGTAGGCATTGTTTCCACGGACCGGATTTGCCAGATAAATACAGCAAAAATAAGTGCATGAAAAATACAACTCACTATAACGCTGAATGAGTGGAAGCCCTGGGCTTGTTTCTTTGCAATGAGATGCAGATGCAAATCAGCTTTTGGCTACAATCCGTCACATTTATATTTTATATGTTCATTAATGTGCATTGTATCATGTCACAAAGTTATAACAAAAATAACAAATGGCAACTTTCTAAGAGGAGTTTTATTGTACATCTATAAACAAGCTTGTTGGTGTGTTTGGTGGAACCGGCGAAAGTTAAGTAGGAGAAAATGCAGTCATTTATAAATTATTTAATGTTTCTCTGCGGCCAGGTAGAGGTTGGAGGACCACCGCCTTAAGTCATCCAGCAGATATAAAATTATAAAAGGATTTTGCTGAATAGACAATGTGTCTAATATTTGTTTTCTTTCTGACCGTCCAAATATGTTCAAACGTACATTCTATTGTGTCTTTGCAGTGCAAGCGCTCCTCTCTCACAGCTGTGTAAGTCGGTGTCAGTTTGCACGTCCTTTTTAAACATGCTAAAACATGCAAAATAGTGCTCCCAAAACAGTGATGAGTGTCGATAAATCACATTGCACGTGCTAAATAATTATATTTTCATCTCCTCCTCTCAGTATTGTGGGTGTTTTGATGATCACATATCTTTTGCATATTAATGAAGACACAGACACAAAATGGATTGTATGCATTATTCCAAGAGACGCAATCCACATTGCCCACGTTTTGTAGATCAGCTTTGCGTGTGCTTATCAAGTTTGCATGTGTTTTAGTACACGCAAACCTGTAGTAAATCAGGCCCTTACTGTAGATTGGTCACATTTAGTCATCACTAAGACAAACCGAACAGTTTGTTTTCCAGGACAAACCGAGCAGTACAGTTTTGATCGATTGAGTGCCCTGAGAAAACAATGACCTGGATGAATGAGAACATCCATAGATAATGCCTGCACTCGTTCCTCTAAGCAGCCTCCTATCCACCGCAAGTAGATGTATCATAAATAATGTACAGTATAAGAAAAACGACATCTTCAATAAAGTGATTTATATGTGAGAACTCTGATGCCATCTTTGTGGTCTATCGTGCCCTGCACAGGGACAGATATGATTGCACGGCATGACAAAAAGCAGGCCAGTAGTACGTCTTAGAGTGGGAAAATTTAACACATCTGGATACCATCAAGAGAAACCGATACAGTAAGTTTCCCAGGCGTAGCAGCACCCAATGAGCTACTTTATTTAACAAAGGCACCCAGGAATAAAAATAAGAAGATAATATAAGATAGTACAACTAATCGGAAAAATGAGCAAATGAGCTCTTTCCAAACTGGGGCTGAATTACAGTTCAAAACAGTTTTACTGGATCTAGATTGAAGTTGGGGGTCTAGGAATGATCAGACCCATTTGAAAACATTATGGATATGGTACTACATTATTGTGTAGCCTTTTTTCTTCTAAAAAAAAGTGAAGCTAAAAAAGTGATATTCTACCAAATTAGATCTTTTTTTTAGACTAAATCCTAGTTATATACATTGCTGTGCAAAAGTTTTGGTTTTGCAGTAGGCCTACAGTACTTGAACGTCGCATAGAACTAAAACAGGGATGGCCATCCAGTCAGAGTCCAAAATTGTTTACGGTGTTACATCTTACACTTGTGCACACAAGAACATCACCCCATCCCTTCCTCGCACACACGTGCACACGCACACCAGTGCACACACATGCAAACACACACACACACACCTTTGCTCAGCCAGATTAATTGTAAATGTCACACACCTACATGATCATGACAGAATTTGACTCCTGCAGTACTAAGACCAAAGGCCGGACATTTTCAACAATGAACATTGTGTGCACTGTCTCACACAAACAAACTCCCAGTTCCACCAATTCCAAAGCGCTGAAGATTTTAAGCTTTGAAATGCGCTAATATCGGCTGACATATACGGTACAATGGCTTACCATTAAGTTCAACAAAAAATATTAACTCTCCCGCATTTTTTCCTTGCCATTTTGAAAGCGAATTTGACACAAATTGTTGGATAATTCTGAGAAAAAATCTAATAGGGATTTTTCTTTCCAAAATTGCGATTGCATGTCGATTTGCGATTTTTGTATTGCATATACAAAAATGCATAAAACTGTGAAAATAACGAGTGAAAGAAGACATGTTACTTTTTACCTGTCAATCAATATATTCTTGTCTCAAGGTGCCACACATTAGAACAGTATGCGATCATTTACTTGAAAAGGGCCCTATCATGCAAAATCAACTTTTCTTACCTATTGGTACCTGCTGTTGTGCATTTGGGATCTGCATAAGTCCAGAAAATTTGAAATCAAAGCAGGGGAAGCATTGTGAAAATATTTATAAAACAATTGCCTTCTTGCCTACCTCATCCAAACGGTTTGTTTAAAATGTGGACAATTGGTGACGTCACAAATTGAGAACATCGTCAGCGGATTGTCCATATATGGTATAAATCTACCCAAACTGCCATGCGCGGCCACCATTTTTAGTTTATGGGCGGGCATCTGTAGTTTAGACCACAAAATGGCCAAGATACAACTTGAAGAACAAAAATGCTATAATTAGATGTATTACCCAACTCAAGACACTAAGAAGGGTCTGGCTGACGTTTTTTTTTCGTGGCAACGTGCCTTTAAGAAGTCGCTCCAAGTGTATGTAAAGAATAGTCCTGCTCCACCCACAAACCTTTACAAATATATGTTTTTCCGAAAAAATATTTTTAACGCCGTGCTTGGTGACAACTATTTATGGCAATGAAGGAGACAATTAAATGGTAAGTAACAACGGCTGATGCGGATTTATTGATTTTTAAATGCGCCAGAAAATAACCAGATTTCTACAATGTTAATGTGATGATTCAATACCCGGTAGTGCGTTGTGGAAGTCGCTTTCTTCCGGGTTCTTCGGGCCACCAAGCACAGACATCACCGCTCCTTTTCAGGGCTTTCAGACACAGTTTTTATTTTTTCAATAAAGTCTCGAGTGCTTTTCAGCAATTGTCTTTCAGTCCGTGCGAATCCTGCTCTCGCCCTCGTTCGCTCTCGTGCTCCCACTCCAGCCACCATCAACAACCCTCTCTCTCTTTCCCGGCTGCTGCCTTTAACAGAGCGACAGGTGATTAGATAAACGCGCCCAGGTGGGCCATCTACTCACCTGTCGCTGATCTCGAAGCCGGTCCTGGCACATCCCGCTTCGCCGCAGGCCCGCAGGCCACGCCCCTCCACATGCGTAAATGTGTTTCTGTATAGTATTTCTCCAGCAATGGTCATGTTGTAACATAAATGATGGTATTATGAGAGGTAATCATTGAAGTCGGACATCACTGAAGGCCTAGATGTTACTGCTGTAACCCCTACCCCTCCTGCGCAGTCTTAGTCACACAGACACTGCTACAGCCACAAATGTTGACCAATGCGGCTTTAAAAGAAAATGAAAAAACAAAAAAACATTTTGGTCGGAAGCCGGCACTCTCGATCGTTAGCCGGATCCCGTCGTTCACTTCAGAGAGGCGGTAATCCGGCTCTCGTTTGCGACTGATCCATCACTCTCACCACGAATTGGTACCGTATCGATTCAAATGTGAAAGGTAACCATCTCTACGTAACACTTCCTAAAATTGTTGTTGTAAAATAGAGCGCTACCAGCAGAGGCGCTTTTGAGTCAGTCTCAACTGGTGTACTAAAATACCAACACTAACAGACACCAAATTTCAGTTTCTGTTCAGTTTATTAATTTATATAGCACATTTAAAAACAACCCCAGTGGGCCAAAGTGCTGTACAGACATAAGAAACAATAAAAAAAAATAAAAAAAAGTGCTTTGGAGAGTTGAATTACATAGATTTCTGCTAAGGCGCATTACAACACTTTCAATGAATGAAACAGGAGTTACGGACTTTCTGATTTTTTGATTGTAAAGGAACAAAGCATATCAACATGAATACATATATGTATGATTGGCCCACTGCTGCTCGAGATAAAGGTATGGCTGTGATTTTAATGAGATGAACCATCTTAAAGAATTTCCTTTTTTGCAGTGGCAACCATAATAGGAAAGGAGACTGAATTTCTCCAGAGAATGAAGCCCTGCAGGATTTTATGTATTTGCCTTGGCTAATTCTGCAAAAGAGAAGCTTGAATAATGAAGTCAGGGGAAGAAACCAGGTGAAACAAAGTGTGTAGGTAGGTGGAAAAAAGGACGTATGTGGATCAGCGAGTGGGAGGAAAGAACCGTGAGGTGAGACTGTGGCCAAGGGGGAAAGAGGACACAATGAAAGGGTGGGAGACAGGAAAAGAGAGGCAATGTCCCGGTGATGAAAATGGGATGGAGACGATACTCGAGAATGAATACGCACATTGCAATTCCTTAATACAATTACCCAATTAGCCGAGAGGCGCGCAATGCCAGTCCAGAGATTCGTTACGCCTTCCGACCAATTCATCCGCACTTCAACAAACTGGCGTTCGATCCAAAATCAAATGGAAAAGTGCTTGATTGAGTTTAGAGAGCAGTCCTTTTGGAGGAACAGTTTGGTCCTAATGTTGGTAGAAGTTTAGAAGAACATTTGCTCAGGACAAACTTGAATGATGCAGCTGATGAGGAAAATGTAAGCAGGAAAGAGGCTACACCGTACTTCCTTCTTCCAAACTCTCATATTTCTGTCATCATCCATGCGTCGTATTCCATTAGTCAGAGCCTTAATCCAACTATCAGGATATCTTCATCGCTTATCTTCGTCATCCTTGCCCCCTTTTTACATTCTGCAGAGTGCCACTCGCCTTAGGGTTAACTTAATTTAGACTTTCAGTGAATGTATCACAGTCAGTGCTGAGAATGGCGGATGCAGGTGGACCCAAATGCAATGAAAAAAAACCCACAAAAGTCTATCATAGAATCAAGCCTGTCTCTAGCCTGATATTGACCTGTTTGACATGGTATGAAGCAGTGGTTCTCAACCTTTTTTCAGTGATGTACCCCCTGTGAACATTTTTTTAATTCAAGTACCCCCTAATCAGAGCAAAGCATTTTTGGTTGAAAAAAAGAGATAAAGAAGTAAAATACAGCACTATGTCATCAGTTTCTGATTTATTAAATTGTATAACAGTGCAAAATATTGCTCATTTGTAGTGGTCTTTCATGAACTATTTGGAAAAAAAGATATAAAAATAACTAAAAACTTGTTGAAAAATAAACAAGTGATTCAATTATAAATAAAGATTTTTACACATAGAAGTAATCATCAACTTAAAGTGCCCTCTTTGGGGATTGTAATAGAGATCCATCTGGATTCATGAACTTAATTCTAAACATTTCTTCACACAAAAAAGAAATCTTTAACATCAATATTTATGGAACATGTCCACAAAAAATCTAGCTGTCAACTCTGAATTTTGCATTGTTGCATTTCTTTTCACAGTTCTTTTTGACAGACATTTGAGAAACCTGAGCTGGTGCTTCACTGAGTTTATGAACTTACATTCATATTTTGTTGAAGTATTATTCAATAAATATATTTATAAAGGATTTTTGAATTGTTGCTATTTTTAGAATATTAAAAAAAAATCTCACGTACCCCTTAGCATACCTTCAAGTACCCCCAGGGGTACGTGTACCCCCATTTGAGAACCACTGGTATAAAGGATATATAACATCGTATAACAGCGGTACCTCAGTTTTTGAATGCATACCGTTTTTTAACGTAATTTTTCACCAAAAGTTGTCCCCAGGTTTATGAAATACCGTCTTGGTTATCATACAGCCAAATATTCCACTTGACAAACTCGTCTGTTTTCCAGTGTATCATTCTAAGGAATTGTTTTGGGTTTTGGTTGCAATTGGTAAATTCCTTAAAGAGTGTACATTTTCAAGTTTCCTACATTTTCTTTATTGATTATTGTGCATATTGCAGTCCCAACAGGAATGAACGACGTCGTCATGGCAGCAAATCATGCAAATTCCATCAATCCTCAGGGGCTGGTGTTGCGCAGCCTCAAAAAATTCCTGCATATGTTGGCTAATCATGGTCAGTTTCTTCAATAATTTGACTGTAAGCGGCACTTAAATGTGCACATAAACTATCCAAACAAAACTTTTGTCTGTTTCTTGTGTAGACGAAGCAGAAACAGCGACATGTAACAATATATCAACACTTTATTGCTGAAACGGCACTATTGTCCTTCCCATGCGTAGCTCAGACCTACTTCCGCTCTCAGTATACAGCGCTAAGCCTTCTGGGTAATGTAAGATATAAACATCGAGCAACACACTGGCGTCCTTACTATCTAGTTTACATGTATTTATATATTTATTGAACCTTTATTCATCCAGGGTTAGGCAATTAAACAGATTCTCATTTGCACTTCCGACTTAGCAAAGAGGCAGCATTAAATATTAAAAGGAATCTGCACTTTTTTTTTAGAATTTTGCCCATTGTTCACAAACATTATGAAAGACATGACGACGGATGTATTTTTTTAATGCATTTGGAGTAGTAAATAAATGCAATCAAAAATCCGCTCGCAATGGAGCCTATAGATTTTGATTTTTTGAGTTTTATTAAGGATCCCCGTTAGCTGGTTGCCACAACAACCCACTAGTCTTCCTGGGGTTCACAAACTCAATACAATTACAAGTAAAAGCATATAATTATAACTACACAATGCAGAAAAAAAAATAAACGCATCATTAAGAAAACAAGCAAACAATTTACAGCCACAGAATAATAATTACTATATAAATAGAACTACACAATACAAAACCAAACAAAAATCAACAAGCAAACTAATTTAAAGACTCAGATAAATTACTTTCCTTTTAATAACCTGTTTACTTTCAATGCCGGTGAGAATTTTTAAGCAGGTTATTCCAGAGCTATACAGATCTATAAATAAAAGATTTCCGCAACGCATTCTTCCTGGGACGAGGGAGTATAAATACAAATACAAATGGGAGCTGCTCTATTCAGCCTATAAAGCCCTTAAACAGCATCTAAACACATCCATTAGGTTTTATATAAATGATATAAAAATACATGTAATGTAGAAACAGGCACATTTATAATAACATTTAATGTTGACTTATTTTGCTCATTTTAAGCATACGCGGCACATTAAATTCAAAAACGCATCACAACGTTTGCTTTTTTGTTCAACTACATCACTGATTTCTACACACTGCAGACTTTATGAGAGCCAACAAACATAATAAGACATCACTTACTGTACAATGTCTGCTGTAATTAGGATGCCAACTGCTTGGATGTTCACACATTCCCATTTCGATGAAGAATGACTAATAATCTTCGCGAATAACAGGGGGGTGGAACCAAGAGTCTTTTCATGTAGTTCTGCCATTTCTGTGTCTAAATTGGCTGTCAAACTGTACAAACTTGTCGGAATACGACCCAGAAAACAAGGAAGCAGCTAATATGTTGATCACGTTTACATTGGCACACAAGCTCGTGATCACGGCGTCGCTATAAATTGTGTGTCTGCCTTATAATAACAATATCACTAATACTTGTTGGGTTTTATGAGCGAAATACAGCAGTGGTCCCCAACATTTTTGTAACTGCGGACCGGTCAACGCTTGAAAATTTGTCCCACGGACCGGGGGAGGGTGGGGGGTGGTATATGGTATTTTATGTTTTAATTTTATAATTTTTTTGTCATAAAAATATACAATAATGTGTGCCTACGGACTGTATCCTTGCAGACTGTATTGATCTATATTGATGTATAATGAAGGAACCAGAAATATTAATAACAGAAAGAAACAACCCTTTTTTGCAAATGAGTGTGAATGAGTATAAAAGGGGGAGGGAGGTTTTTTGGGTTGGTACACTAATTGTAAGTGTATCTTGTGTTTTTTATGTTGATTTAATAAATTAATAAAAATATATATTTTTTTTTTTGTTGTTTTTTTATTTCTTGTGCGGCCCGGTACCAATCGATCCACGGACCGGTACCGGGCCGCGGCCCAGGTGGTTGGGGACCACTGGAATAGAGGACCTTACATTAGCTGCGCTGTAAGCGGACTTATATTTATGTTTGTTTACGAGTTAGAATGCATTAAAAAAATACAACCATTGTCATGTCTTTCATAATGACTGTGAACGATAGGCAAAATTAATAAAAAAGTGCAGTTCCCCTTTAAAGATGCTGAAGTTTGAGAATAAACTCTCACAGTCTCTCATTTACCAACAAAAATTACCGCTACAAATTGCTCTCAACATCTCACAAATGACAGCAAAAATGTCGTAACATACATGAACGTTTGAGATGGTCAAACAATTTCCACGCGTAAAACATACACAGATAAAGTCTACAACCTGTGGATGGATGTGACACAGGCTTGTTGGCATGAAGAGGACACATTTTGTAATATTATACAGTACACCAATATTCATTTGTGTTTTAACGTTCCTTGTTTTTAAATATTCTTGCACAAAGCCCTCTCTTCGGCTCACAGACTAATTAATTCTGCTGTGAATTAATTACTGAACTAAGGGGGTCCCAAAACAGAAGAAAGGGGGCAAATAATAGGGAGGGGATCTGCATTAATCACCTAGCTAACATTGCCACAAAAAATAAATGAATAGAAAATTGTTTACTTCGCTCTCACCTCCACTGCTGAACGCCCAAGGGAATATGTGATTAGTAAAATTGAGCCTTCTCCTCTTCTTCTCGTTCCTTTTTTGTATTTTTTTCCTGCCCCTCCTTTGCTCCACTCATTGCTCTTTGATGAAGTTGTGAGAGTTCCAAGAGAAGGCGTTCGGCCAGAGGGAAGGCATCATGGGAAGAGCAACATGAGGTGTCTGCGTGTGCATGCTCATACTGTACACTTTTACTGTAACCATAAAGGCCTACTGAAACCCACTACTACCGACCACGCAGTCTGATAGTTTATATATCAATGATGAAATCTTAACATTGCAACACATGCCAATACGGCCGGGTTAGCTTACTAAAGTGCAATTTTAAATTTCGCGCGAAATATCCTGCTGAAAACGTCTCGGTATGATGACGCCGGCACGTGACGTCACGGATTGTAGAGGACATTTTGGGACAGCATGGTGGCCAGCTATTAAGTCGTCTGTTTTCATCGCAAAATTCCACAGTATTCTGGACATCTGTGTTGGTGAATCTTTTGGAATTTGTTCAATAAACAATGGAGACAGCAAAGAAGAAAGCTGTAGGTGGGAAGCGGTGCATTGCGGGCGGCTGCAGCAACACAAACACAGCCGGTGTTTCATTGTTTACATTCCCGAAAGATGACAGTCAAGCTTTACCATTGGCCTGTGGAGAACTGGGACAACAGAGACTCTTACCAGGAGGACTTTGAGTTGGATGCGCAGACGCGGTACCGTGAGTACGCATGCAGCTGTGGCTTCCAAACATTTGATCGCTTGCCCGTACGTGCGTGCCGCTATGTGCATGTCACGTACGTAACTTTGGGGACTTTGGGGAAATATGTGCTGTATGAACTTTGGGGAGGTGAACGGTACTTTGGGCTGAGGAATTGAGTGTGTTGTGCAGGTGTTTGAGTTGTATTGGCGGGTTATATGGACGGGAGGAGGGAGGTGTTTGTTATGCGGGATTAATTTGTGGCATATTAAATATAAGCCTGGTTGTGTTGTGGCTAATAGAGTTTATATATGTCTTGTGTTTATTTACTGTTTTAGTCATTCCCAGCTGAATATCAGGTCCCACCCGCCTCTCACAGCATCTTCCCTATCTGAATCGCTCTCACTGCCCTCTAGTCCTTCACTCTCACTTTCCTCATCCACAAATCTTTCATCCTCGCTCAAATTAATGGGGAAAGTGTCGCTTTCTCGGTCCGAATCGCTCTCGCTGCTGGTGGCCATGATTGTAAACAATGTGCAGATGTGAGGAGCTCCACAACCTGTGACGTCACGCTACTCGTCTGCTACTTCCGGTAGAGGCAAGGCTTTTTTATCAGCGACCAAAAGTTGCAAACTTTATCGTCGCTGTTCTCTACTAAATCCTTTCAGCAAAAATATGGCAATATCGCAAAATTATCAAGTATGACACATAGAATGGACCTGCTATCCCCGTTTAAATAAGAAAATCGCATTTCAGTAGGCCTTTAAAAGTGAAGTTGAGGCCTTTTTGCTGCCACATCACCTCCCCCGCTTACGCTTACGCTTACTTATTCTAATGAAGCTGCTACTTAACAAAAATAAAAAACAAAACACGAATGCTTGCTCAAGTGACAAAGAATTACTCACGTTGCTAAGGTAACTCGCAGCGACTCCCAATTGAAGTGATAATGAGGGGGATATGATGTCAGAAGGGAGCAACCTGATTGGACAAAATCCACAACGATATATCACACTTTTTGGACGACACAACTGAGCCTGGCAGCTGAGGACATTGCAGTGGTCTCCAGTTTTTGTTCTGCATGGGTGGAATGGGTGTCTTTGTGTGTTGAAAGGGGATGTTTTCATATTCACAATGAAGATGTCTCTATTTCTATAGAGAAAAGTCAACTCCCCCCAGCCTGCCGTAGACACACATGCTTCTCCACACAAACAAGACTATTCTCTGTAATAAAAGGGGTGTTGAATTCTGAACTGTCATCAGAGCACAATGTTTTTGCGCAACAATTTAGTGGTAACTTTACCAAAAGTTGCTCCTATTTTATGTCATGTCATTTTATATGCGATTAAAATTGCCTTGCACGTGTGTTTTGTGGTCATGTTCATACATGATTGCAAGCCAGAAAACCCTGAGGGACTGATCTACTAAATGTTGGCATGAATAAAAACATGTGCAAACGCACACAAAGCCGATCGACTAACGCATTTCTTAAATGAGCAAACTAGTCAGTTCAATCCATTTAGCGTGTCTGTCTTCATGTGTATGTAAAATAAAACGCTGATTCTCAGACAGCCCACAATAATCATAATGGCTTTGGCTTTGCATAGTAGAGTGTTAACTTGCACTTACGGATGTAGCGACCAACTGTAGTGACTGACAGTGGTTTTCTGAAGTGTTCCTGAGGCCATGTGGTGATATCCTTTACACACGATGTCGGTTTTTGATGCAGTAACGCCGGAGGGAATCGAAAGTCTGTAATATCATCGTTTACGTGTAAGGATGTCCGATACCCGATATTCCGATATTGTCCAACTCTTTAATGACCGATACCGATATCAACCGATACCGATATCAACCGATATATACAGTCGTGGAATTAACACATTATTATGCCTAATTTGGACAACCAGGTATGGTGAAGATAAGGTACTTTACAAAAAATTAATAAAATAAGATAATAAATTAAAAACATTTTCTTGAATAAAAAAAGAAATTAAAACAATACAAAAACAGTCACATAGAAACTAGTAAATAATGAAAATTAGTCAAATTAACTGTTAAAGGTTAGTACTATTAGTGGACCAGCAGCACGCACAATCATGTGTGCTTACGGACCGTATCCCTTGCAGACTGTATTGATATATATTGATATATAATGTAGGAACCAGAATATTAATAACAGAAAGAAACAACCCTTTTGTGTGAATGAGTGTGAATGAGTGTAAATGGGGGAGGGAGGTTTTTGGGGTTGGTGCACTAATTGTAAGTGTATCTTGTGTTTTTTATGTTGATTTAAGAAAATAAAATAAAATAAAAAAAAATATATATAAAAAACGATACCGATTATAAAAAAAACGATACCGATAATTTCCGATATTATATTTTAACGCATTTATCGGACATCTGTACTTACGTGCAGTGATTTCTCCAGATTCTCTGAACCTTTTGATTATATTACTGACCTTAGATGGTGAAATTCCTAAATTATTTGCAATAGCTCGTTGAGCAATATTGTTCTTAAACTGTTCGACAGTTCGCTCACGCATTTGTTCACAAAGTGATGACCCTCGCCCCATCCTTGTTTGTGAATGATGGCACCCACCTGTTCCCAATTAGCCTATTCACCTGTGGGATGTTCCAAATAAGTGTTTGATGAGTATTCCTCTACTTTCTCAGTCTTTTTTGCCACTTGTGCCAGCTTTTTTTAAACATGCTGCAGGCATCAAATTCCAAATGAGCTAATATTTGCAAAAAATAACAAAGTTTTCCAGTTCCAACGTTAAGTATCTTGTCTTTGCTGTGTATTCAATTGAATATAGGTTGAAAAGGATTTGCAAATCATTGTATTTTGTTTTTATTTATGATTTACACAACGTGCCAACTTCACTGGTTTTGGGTTTTGTACATGAATTAGTTTCTTCCTTAGCCTTATGACACACCCCGCAGTAATCAAACTATAAGTGATTTTAGGCTTCTCTCCAGGCTGCAGTTTCCTCTCTACTCATTTTGTCAAGATTAGCTTTCCGACATTAATTTGGTAGGAGACATTAATGTCAACATCTGTCTTCCCATAGCCATAAAATTTTGCAAAAACGACTTTGCGTCCTGTTTGAAACTTCAAATTACATTTGTGATGAAACCCGCTGCAATCCGCTTGGCAGTAGAAGCAAAAATCTAATTGTAATTTGTCTCTGAGTGTCTCTTGCTTTGCATGGCCAAATGAAACATGCACAAAGAATCAAGTCTCCGCTTTAAAATGTGCATAACTTTCTTTGACTCTACTTTTGCCCAAGAGCAGCATCCGGGTACCGAAACCTTAAGTGGGCAATTATAATGATATATTCAAAGAAAAACATGGGTATTGTGTTGTGAGGTGATATTAATCAAGAATAAATAAGGCTTTAAAAAGGATTTGGATGAAGTTTGTGTGGGGGTAGAGAAGAAAGTCCTAATGTTGCCAGCATATTACAGTAAATGACACTGCTTTGGAATAAAAGTGCAGACATGTTACATAACTTCTGGGGGAGTGTTGTTTAACATCGCTTTAATCATGTTATGCCACAGTGGAGTTTACATACAGTTGGTTTATACCAGCAATTTATATGTTCTGACATCAATTTGCTAGTGGAATGGATTAAACCATGAATTCACTCAAAGGAAAATACATTTTAATTCACCTTTGTTAATCTCACTGCTCGTATGTCATGAGCACAGTAAGAGTATTTCCCAATCCAATTTCTTCAAAACATTTTGCGGTCATTGTTTCCTGTCTGAGTCTGCGATATTCACATTTTTAAAGGGGGCTTGATTGGCGAGACTTCAAAACTTTGTACTGAGCTTCAGACGGATGCAACTTTTGATCCAGCGGTTTTACCAGAACTAGACTGAAGACTGCATATTTCTCTGTTCACTGTGTTTACCCTCTTTGTTCAAGCTAATATTGAACAATTGCTGGTGCAGAGTGAACTCACAAATAAAAGAAACCACAGATTTGCATTCCGTGGGGGTCCACATTAAAAGCGCCAAGGCCAATAGATATCATCATCATCATCATCAATCTTTATTGCAGACCTTAAGATCCATTAAACATAAAAAACAGAATACAAATCATTAAAACATTAAAAACAAAACAATACAACATAAAAATCAATAAAACATAAAGCCAGAATGTCAGTTTCTGACATACAAACATGTGTGCCAATGGTTCCACAGTCCAGATGAGTACCTAACAGAACTGCGGCCAGGGTTCGTTTATAGATAGATAGATAGATAGATAGATATATAGATAGATAGATAGATAGATAGATAGATAGATAGATAGATAGATAGATAGATAGATAGATAGATAGATAGACGGATAGCTAGTACGTTGTTGATTCCTTCAGGAGAGTTCCCTCAGGAAAATTACAATTCCAGCAGCAGTGTACAGAATTGAGATTGAATTTGAAAAGTAAAATGTAAATAATGGGGGTATAAATGGAAATAAAATAGAAAATATAACAATAAGAATAAAAATAAAAAGCAACAATAAGAATACAAATATAACAGTAGAAATAAGAATATAACAAGAGAAACTATGCAGTAGTGACCATGTTATGAAAATGTATTGCACTGTTAATTGCACTGTTTTTTGTTGCAGTTTATTTCAGTATTGTTATTGTTTTGCATCCCCTGTCATCCTAGTACCCTCCTCCCCCCAGAGAAGAGTTGGAAAGTCACTTAAGCTCCAGTGTCATTGGTGTTGGATATGTGCATTACTTTGGCTAAACAGAGTCATAGGAATATTGTTAAAATATGTGAATATCCGCATTAGTGGCATATTTGGGGGTGGTGTTTGTGTTTGTGCTCAACACTATTGGGGAGGTTTTGGATACATGATGTGTCAAGTCGTGATGAGCGATACCACTAATTTTCTTTACGATATAGTGCCATGTAAAATTCAGACTGGTATCGGCGATACGGATCAGATACCGATACTTTGTGCAAATATATCTAATATGTCTGCTAAAATATACAAAGTTGTGTATTTCAAATAATAGCATATAGTGTAGCATAGAGATTCAAAAAAGTTATTTGTTCATTTCAAACTCTGAAGTATATTGATGTCGTGGCGTGAATAACAATACAGCCAAACTAATACAACAGAAAAAACAAAGGACAAAATCATAAAAACTACACGGAAATTGTGTTTCAAACCAGTGGCGGGCCGTGTGTTTCCCACCTAGGCCTTCAGTGATCTCTGACTTCAATGATTACCTCTTAAAATACCGTAATTGATGTCACCACATGATCATTGCTGGAGAAATACGATACAGAAACACATTTACGTCCTACTGGTTATTGAAACACATCAACAGTGTACAAAAGAGATTATTATTTTGCGCATTTTAAAATGAATTATAACGTATCAGCAATTAAAACATATACCGTACATTTGTCTGCTTGGCTTATGGAACTTTCGGTCAATAAAGTTTGATTCAAAGTACACACCTATCAAAGATATATTAACTGCCCTGACCACATGATGGCGACAACTACACATGTAACAATGTTAATTAAATGACAAGCATGACACACTCTAACAACAAGAGTTTACAACTTTTAGTTGTAACAGAAGAGCTACTGTCAACAACTTGTGATCTGATTGGCTATCGCAACTGTCTCTCAACTCTATGTGTTCTCAAATTAATCCACTAAAAGTCCTAATGAGTACCCAATAAAAGGACGCGTAAATGTCACGTTCAACGTGAGGCCATCTAGAAGGCCTTACTGACAACAACTCGTGATCTGATTGGCTATCGCAACTGTCTGTCAAACATTTGTGTCAGTTCACTTACAGTGCACGGAGGCCTGCATTGTTGATTCTGAAGGCGTCTGGCAGATTTGGTACTGCATGGCAACATAAGCTAGCTGAATTCTGATTGGATACAAACTAAAACTAAAAACAACAGCACTGGAACGAGCATAGTATGACATGAAAATAATATGAATTATTTTAGATATTTAGGGAAAGTAAATTTAAAAACAAATTGTATCTTTAATTATGATCATGATTTCTGGGCCTGATGGCACACCACTAACCATACAGTAAAAAAGAAAAGTAGTGAAATGTTAAGGGCATTAAAATAAATGAATGAATAAGAGCAAATACAATAAAAACAAATTCACAATTCACCTACAATTTACATTAACACGAAACTTAACAAAAGCATCCAACATTGACACGCTGTCTCTTTTACAAGTTTGGTTACTTTTTGACACTGTGTTCCTGTTAATGATACACATTAACTCAAATAAAACCATACTTGCCAACCCTCCCGGATTTTCCGGGAGACCCCCGAAATTCAACGCCTCTCCCGAAAACCTCCCAGGACAAATTATCTCCCGAAAATCTCCCGAAATTCAGGCGGAGCTGGAGGCCACGCCCCCTCCAGCTCCATACGGACCTGAGTGATGTGTCGACAGCCTGTTTTCACGTCCGCTTTCCCACAATATAAACAGCGTGCCTGCCCAATCACGTTATAACTGTAGAATGATCGAGGGCGAGTTCTTGGTTTCTTATGTGGGTTTATTGTTAGGCAGTTTCATTAACGCCCTACCAGCGTGGTAACAACACACAACAACAGCAGTCACGTTTCCGTCTACCGTAAAGCAGTTCGTCTGCCGTAAACAGCAATGTTGTGACACTCTTAAACCGGACAATACTGCCATCTACTGTACATGCATATGTGACAATAACATCTAGGGCTTTTAGAGAGTGCAGTGCACAACTGCGCACACAACAAGGAGACGAAGCAGAATGCATCATCAGAGAGGGTGTTCAGCATGGTTAGAAAAATAGTCACAGAGAATAGAACAAGGATGGACAATCCAACCCTTAACTCAACAATGAGTAGATGAGTGTTATGTGTGTATATGTGTAAATAAATGAACACTGAAATTCAAGTATTTCTCTTATATATATATATATATATATATATATATATATATATATATATATATATATATATATATATATATATATATATATATATATATAAAATAAATATGTATATGTATAGCTAGAATTCACTGAAAGTCAAGTATTTCGTATATATATATATATATATATATATATATAATAAAATAAATATGTATATGTATAGCTAGAATTCACTGAAAGTCAAGTATTTCTTATATATATATATATATATATATATATATATATATATATATATATATATATATATATATATATATATATATATATATGAAAAACTTGACTTGGTGAATTCTAGCTGTAAATATACTCCTCCCCTTTTAACCACACCCCCGCCAGAACCACGCCCCCGCCCCACCCCCGACCACGCTCTCCCACCCCCACCTCCCGAAATCGGAGGTCTCAAGGTTGACAAGTATGAATAAAACAAGTATCAAAAGTATCTATATTTTGATTTGCGAATCTGTATTTCAACATAAATCTGGTATAGGCAATATTGATATTTCAGTGTCAATCCGCACATCACTAGTGTCAAGTAAATTATTTTAGAGAACAGTATTTCTTCAGCTATCTCTCTGTAGGGAGCATGCCGGTCAACTTTCGAAAATAACGGAAAACTTTCCAGGAAAATATGGGAAATTCTGCTGGGTGCTAGTGCCGTGTTAGAATGACCTGAATGCATAGTGTGGTGCAATGTTTTTTTACTGGCATGCTTTCATTTTGTAAGCCTGACACCAGGATTTTCCCATTAAAGTTTAGATATGTGAGAAAAAACAGTAACAGAAGTGCGCTGGAAAAGAGGGGTAAAATACAAAAATGTTCGGGGGAAAAAGGCAGTGTTGACAGATATGCTATCGAACATTGTGCTAAAATTGTCATCATGCATGACATAAGGATCGGTACCAAATTCAGTATTTTTGTAACTACCGACCGAAGTCCGTTTGGTACTACCGGGTACGGAGTAACATGAAATTAAACATTACTATATTTAGACTCCTTTGTTGCATGTGACGGTTGCATCCGGTTGCAGACTTGACACTGTCTCAAGCACTTGGCTGGGAAACAAGCAGCCAAGTACTCAAAGCAGACTCCAGATGATGTTAAAATGTGCCATGCCAGCAAAGCAAAAATAAGGCACTAAAATGTACGATAAGTCTACTCTTTTTAAAATGTGCTAGCATGATGCTAATTTATTTTTTTCATTGGATTTGCTTAGGACATGCTACTTGTTAGTATTAGCGATTTTACATGGTGACTTCAACACCTCCAAATTTGGTAATGGAAACTACGTCTAAGAGGCACCTTATAATCAAACAGCTGGCGTGTATTACCTACAACACTTACAGTTTAAACACTTTGTAGGGCTTAACAAAAGAAAATACAGGCACATTCATCTTAATAGCAATGACTAATACCTGGCTATGACAACATACCGTAATCTATACAATACTGTCATGTAACGTCTTGGAATTGTAACTGCATGTTAAGCCTACTATATAATACAGTACGGTACAGTATGGCACTTGCAAATAACATTTAACACATTTGAACACACACAAAAGTACCAACAATTGGTACCAGTAATTGGTACCACATTCATTCAAAAGTGAAAGGTACGCAACCCTACTGACACCATGCAAGACCTCATTAAACCTCATTAAAAATGGTTAAATGCAGGTTTGGCTTTCTCGTAACAATCAAACACTAAAAAGGCCTGCCATTATGCCACCATGAGATATCAGCATAACGTGCAAGACCTTTGTTTGACAAGCATCTAATAATTACCTCACCACATGTATCTTTTTTGGTAGAGCTATCCTACAGTATCGCGTCTTATCTACAGTCTTTTAGTCTAGTAAACTAAGAAAACACTAGTCTATTTCTAGTCTACTAGACTAGAGCTATCCTATCTAGTGTATCAGAGCTCGCCTATCTAGTCTCATCTAGTAAAAACTAGATAAAAAACATTTGATTAATAAAACAGTTGACTCGAGCTAGTCTAGTAAAATTCTAGTAGCGTAGTAAACTAAAATAGCTCTAGTCTTGAAGACTAGTAGTCTGGTAGACTGTAGTCAGGACAACTCTAGTAAACTGGACAGCTGTAGACCTAGTAGCAAGTAGAGCTATCCTACAGTATCTAGTATTATCTAGTCCAGAACGGTTATAGTAGACTCATAGATTAGGACAGCCCAGTTTTACTACTAGTCTACTAGACTAGAGCTATTCTATCTAGTCCTATCGCAGTGATAGTAGACTAGTAGATTAGTCTATTAGAACTGTCCTAGACTAGACAGGACAGCTTTAGTCTATAACTCTCCCGGAGCTTCCACAACAGTAGATTGGACAGCTCTAGTCAACTGGATCTATCCAATTTTCTGTAGTGTGAAGTCCTATCTAGTCAAGGACAGCTCTAGTCTAGCAAACAGGTTGATTTGAATTAAATCTTGGTTAATGTGTTCAACGCAGCACATGCACTCCCAAAGCATGTTCATATATTGTTTTGGCTATTTCATCTTGTATTATTAAGCCCAGGGCAGCTCTAGTGTAACATACTGGTAGACTAGAGCTCTAGTGCAGCTCTAGTGTAACTTGAGCTGCCTGAGCTAGTCATTGAGCATGAACTACAGATGAAGGGTGCTCGGATGAAATCAACCTAAACAGGCTAAACATATTTTTACATTTTAGATCTGTCTCTGTCTACGATATCTAATTCCGACGCCTTATGAAGTAGTCGATCTTAGCGACGATATTCGATGCGATTGAGTATACGGTCTGTGTTTTTGATGTTAGTAATGGTAAAGAACTAAGCACTGCCATGTGTTTTGAAGAGTGGCTCTAATTTGCCAGTTCGATCATCAAGTGTTGGCTGTTTTTAAACCAATGGCGTTCAGTCTTTCTTCTGCCAACCTCTGTTGCCAGTGGACCAGTGGACTTGGCTGAATTTGACTCTCTCCCTCTGTGCCACTTAGTGCAATGGTATACAGCCAGCGGAGCCTGATCTTCTGCAGGAATGGCCTGGAAATAAAGAAAGGCACTGCCGGGGGCTGCAGGCCGGGTTCTAATCCTCAGCAGTATGCCCAATAGTCTTGGCTTAGGCTGAGCTGAGCAGCTCTCAAATAGCCTCTAATTCGACTAATGCAAGTCCTTGGCTCCTTGGCTCTCTGCAGAGACCAAATCTTTGCCAGTTTTTGGATATTTCTGTTCATTCTTTATCAGCGGCACTAATCTACTTATGATTGTGATAAGCTACTGCTCTGCCATACACATGGAAACTGTAGTACATGTAACTTTTGTTTAGCCCCGTGTAGGTCAATGAACAATAGACAAAGTCTCAATGTTGCCAGCAGATTCTTTTGGGGACCATCACAGCAAAAGTGCTCAGCTAGTATAGGCCAAGACAGCATAGACCAAATTAGGACTGCAACAACAGCCATAGTCATACTGTGTCACTGATAACTTTTTTAAAGGAATAGTTACTAGTTACTTTCCCAATGAATTACTAACAAAATTACTCCCTAACAAATGTCATTAGTTATCAGTGAAAACGATTATTGTATTTTTTTTTTTTTTTTTTTTTCAAAAAACCTTCACTATATCAGGTGTGTGTACCATTGGCTGATGTTTCATCTAAATATAGTGCCAAATGTCCTAACTTGTGTTAAAAAGCAATTACCCTGTTCCTCCATCCATCCATTTTCTACCGCTTGTCCCTTTTGGGGTCGCGGGGGGTGCTGGAGCCTAACTCAGCTGCATTCGAGCGGAAGGCGGGGTACACCCTGGACAAGTCGCCACCTCATCACAGGGTCAACACAGATAGACAGACAACATTCACACTCACATTCACACACTAGGGACCATTTAGTGTTGCCAATCAACCTATCCCCAGGTGCATGTCTTTGGAGGTGAGAGGAAGCCGGAGTACCCGGAGGGAACCCAAGCAGTCACGAGGAGAACATGCAAACTCCACACAGAAAGATCCCGAGCCCGGGATTGAACCCAGGACCTTCGTATTGTGAGGCACATGCACTAACCCCTGTTTCACCGTGCTGCCCTACCCTGTTCCTATTCTTTTTAAATCAAACTTAAATGTAATTTGATACATGTCTAGTACTAAAATGAATTGATTAGAAATACATTGTTCAATGATTGTTTTGTTTGTGAAAATTAACAATTTTAACATCACCACATACATTTAAAAGCCTTGCTAACTCAACTGTGACCTGCATTTGAACCCAGTACTGCTGCCTTTTTAGACAAGTACCGTATTTTTCGGAGTATAAGTCGCACCGGAGTATAAGTTGCACCTGCCGAAAATGCATAATAAAGAAGGAAAAAAACATATATAAGTCGCACTGGAGTATAAGTCGCATTTTTTGGGGAAATGTATTTGATAAAACCCAACACCAAGAATAGACATTTGAAAGGCAATTTAAAATAAATAAAGAATAGTGAACAGGCTGAATAAGTGTACGTTATATGACGCATAAATAACCAACTGAGAATGTGCCTGGTATGTTAACGTAACATATTATGATAAGGGTCTATAACTATAACATATAGAACATGCCATACGTTTACCAAGCTCCTAATCACTAAATCCCATGAAATCTTATACGTCTAGTTTCTTACGTGAATGAGCTAAATAATATTATTTGATATTTTACGGTAATGTGTAAACAATTTCAATTTCATTTTAAGTCGCTCCTGAGTATAAGTCGCACCCGGCCAAACTATGAAACAAACTGCCACTTATAGTCCGAAAAATACGGTAATTAACTACGCGCTACGTGAGCTTGTATAGGGAAATTTGCTATTATTTTCTTATCATTGACGGAGCAGGAATTGGCTAGGAACAACCTATCCATGAGAAGGGTGCACAAAGAGCAGAGAGCCATACTCACGTTGTTTCTCTCACCGAGTCGAGTTCTTGCTGTCTTCGGAGAAAAAGGCGAAGAGTAGCAGCAGTGTGAGGGAGCAGACGCCTTTGGAGCTTAGTTGTTTGGACCGCGACTAGCTTAACTTTGTTACCTTATCAATCAATCAATCAAAGTTTACTTATATAGCCCTAAATCATGAGTGTCTCAAAGGGCTGCACAAGCCACAACGACATCCTCGGCTCAGATCCCACATCAGGGCAAAAACCTTGGAGGGAACCCCCTAGTTGTTAGAATAATTATGTATATATTATCACTCAACTCTTATGCTTAAGGGCCGTTGCTATAGTTATTATCAATTGTGCTGAAGTTGTACTTTTCTATCTGTGCAAAGGGACAGCTGGCAATCCAAAAGATTGCAAGTCGTCTCGTATCAGTGTTGTGTCTAGACTCGGCCTGCTGACTGCCAAGGCCGAACATCGAGTACTGTGACGCAGACAAAGCAGAGACAGGGCGATATCACGAGTGTCAGCACATTTGCATTTCATTAATAGTCAGATATTGTGTCTAACTGGGGCTGTTGAGATTACCCCCTTCCCTCAGCGACAGCCTCAGTGATGTAACCAAGGACCTCCCAAATAAATAGAGGAGCACGTGGGCAGGATTTTAGAGCGTAGTTTGGATCTGTAACTAGAGTACAGCCCAATAACGTCTCTCCTCATTGAGCAAAATTGAACTCTGTCTCTGCATGATTCCTTGCTTCTTGTCTGTTTAATAGATGTCATCAGTGTTTGAACCTGACACTACTTTTTTAAACTTTACCTGAATGCACATGATTTATTTGCTCAAAAATTTGCTAGCAGTATTATCTAAAGTCTAGTAAGGGTGTATTTTGAAATGTATTTTGCTACCGAGCACACCAGTCAGAGTCTTCTCAATCATCTTGATGTAAGTCTTGACCTGATCACTGATTGTATAACAACACACACCTTTCAGGTAACTAACCGTGGTTAAAGTAAAGGAGTATGTGTGGAAGAAAGGAAGCTTTAATCGTATTATCAAGAACAGGAATGATGGCTTTTGGATAATGCCATTTTTCTTACTCCAGTAAATAAATGAACTGTAGCTCCATTGTACAAAGTGGAAATTATTGTTAAAATCTGCAAACTTACTGTAAAAAAATCCATTCATTTGACAAAATTGATCCCTTTCTGCCCACACTCTGAGATCTCAAGTACTGTTACAAACACAGAAAGTCCAAAATAAATTCAGCGTTGACCCTGTGTACAATCTAATCACCTAATTTACTTTGCAAAATGAAGACTTTAATAGGAACAAGGTGACATGTTTTATCAAGAATGTAATGTCAAGTGTACTGGAACACAATACAATGTTATAATATTCAGACATGCAGGCTGGGGATTTAATTACATGTTCATTTTATTGTACCGAGGATGTCGTTGTGGCTTGTGCAGCCCTTTGAGACACTTGTGATTCAGGCTTATATAAATAAACATTGATTGATTGATTGATTGAGTGATTGATTGTTTTAAAATCGTTGCAGCATTCAACAAAGAGGAACATTTTTAAACATACGGCAAGGAAGTGTTTTTAGTTTTCTCTTTTTTATTAGCAGCAGCAGCAGCTTTCTGGCTCCGTGTTTCCTGAGTTAGGGAACCAGTCTAAGTGTATAATGAGAGCCCTCTAAACCTTTCGGTGCTGCGGTCAGAAAAGGCTGCAACGTAGCGAATGTAATTCGGAGCAATGCGAATTGTAGTACCACCGATTTGGAGGAGTGTAACACCTCTGGAGACGTGGACCACCTCACTGCAAGTTGACGCTGGCATATTGCTTCTGTAAATAGAAAATACCCAAAGAAGCATTGTCAGATCCGGCATTTTAAGATCATAGCCCCCTACTAGAATAGGCACACTTCAACATTAATCAAAATTAAATCCGACACAAAAATTTACTTTTCGACAAACCCGCTATTTGATATTTTCAAACAATGGGGATGATTTAAAAAGCAAGAGCAGATTTAGTTTGTGACAAGGTGACTACTTGATATGTCTGTCAAGTAAGGTTCCCTGAGGGTTGTGTGTTTGCAGTGTGTTTGCGTTGCTGTGGAGTTCTCCTGGACGCTACGGAAGATACAACTGTGACAAACACACACACACACACACACACACACACACACTCACACACACACATAAAAGCACATATTGACCCAGTTTAGGATCACAATAAGGTAGGGTCTTTTTTCTTAAATAGCGCTGTTTTCTAACCTTGAGTGGCAACAGATGGTCTTTTGGATCTGTGTTGATCTGTCCTTTGCCCACCCTTGGGAGGGAATAAAAAACATACTTAGGAGCGAGATCCAGGCATTCATAATGTTGCTACCTCTTTTAGGGTTTGTTTCGGAATTGTTGTGGTTTGGTTTTTGGCCCAGAGAAATGAGGTGTTACAGATGACCACAGAAACCACCAGCCAAATATGTGTTCACTTGTTTTTTTTCTCATCTGTGTTTGAGTTAAATTCAATTTTCTGATGTGTTTAGATAGGAGCTTATTATTTGTATTATTATTATTATTATTATTATTATTATTAGGGACCGAGTCCCTTTGGGACAGAGGACCCTATTGTATTTCTAGTGTTTTATTATTATACCTCCGCCTCTTTGAGCTGTAATTTGACCGCCTTAACATGCTTCAAAACTCACCAAATTGGACACACACATCAGGACTGGCGAAAATTGCGATCTAATGAAAAAAAATAAAAAAATAAAAAACTCAACATTTCGCTCTGGCGCCCCCTAGGAAGAAAACGCAGACAAAACTGCCTGTAACTCCCAGTAGGAATGTCGTAGAGACATGGAACAAAAACCTCTATGTAGGTCTCACTTAGACCTATATTTCATACACCAACAACCCCCAGCAAAAATCAACAGGAAGTTTGCAATTCCCCCTTCAAAACAAAAGTTGTGTCAACACAGTCACCTTTTTTCAAACATTATCTCCTCTGAGCGCGTTTGTCGTGTCGGGTTCAAATTAGCACAGGAGAGAGATTGAACCCTTCTGATTAAAAGTTGATGAAAGAGTTGTAATTACTGCTCCGGTTTGGATTTTATGAGCCCTCAAAGTCGGTCTCGTCCATCGCTGCTTGCAGCTTTAATTATTATTATTATTATTACTATTACTATTATTACTATTATTATTATTATTTTACAAAGAGACATGCATTTGTGAGTTGAGAGTTGACTACCACATATTTTGTTAGCGCCATGGCTGAGTCGGAGCCTATCCCAGTTGACCATGGGTGGGAAGCGGGCTCGCCAAGGGTGCTAAACAGGCAAAGACCGCAACTGTTGGCACCAAGAAGATGGTCACGTTTATTGTGTTTTATTTTATTTACTTTATATTATAGTGCTGGATTACAACATAAGGAATTTAAAGGGAAATTGCTCTTTTCGAGGGGAATTTTGCCTCATCCATATTCCTAATGTGACGTTGGAATATTGATGTTGTTTCCTTTTCTGTGCGCTGTAAATAGTAAAGACTGTTAGCATGAGGCTGCTAACAATGCAGGTCAATAGGGATAAGATCTATAGTTATCTATAAAGCCCTCTAAAACCATCCAAAAACGTCCAATTTTACATACATGCTGTAAGTATGTACATCATGTAGTCACAATATGTGTGTACCGGTACCAAAATGTATTTCAATACATACGATATTTTTCAAAATTGAGGGATGGATGGATGGATGAGGGACCACACAAAAATTTCATATTGGCTTAATTTTAACAGAAAATATTTTGATACATTAAACATACGTACGTGTCTTATTGCACTCAAATAACAATTTTAGAAGGTTAAAATAAAAATGAAAAGGCATTAAACACACTGGGCTTTTCTTATTGCACTCAAATAACTCTTACAAGTGTATATATTACATATAGCCTGCCATAATCTAGGATTAGGTTAGAATAGAATTGAAACCTTTATTGACATTGCATTAAATGCTTCATGATTCCATGGTTTGCCACTTTTGGTCTGGCTTTAAGAGAAATACAATCATTAGTAAATACTAAAAACAACACTATGGCTAAAAGTACACAGACAAGACATGTAGCAGATAAAGCACAAATTGTAGGAATTTGTAACAAAATTCAGTCATTTCAATTGCATTAGTTTTCGCTACATGGGCTGTTAGGACTGCGCTAATAATTGGCAACAAGCCAGCTGTGTGTGCGTCTACGTATCTGTGTGTGCACAAAAGAGGAGCTTGTTAACTTTATTACCTGTTGGTCTGACTGCTTGTTATTTGTTTAGCTAAGTTTGAAGCAAAGATTCAAAGATCGCCACCTTTGGCGAGGCATGTTTTAAAGCAGCGCAGCGCTTCCGTGTTTAAAGCGTCACATTTATTGATAGCTTTGAAGCCCAAATACCTCCATATTGCACTTCACGCACTCTTTAATAACCAATAGAATTGCCGTTTTTTTGCCCTTCTTCCTCTACACGCTGTTCTTCTATGCGCTCTTAGCTCTTACTCAACATGGCTAGGCTCTGAACGTCACCGCCGCACGACAGCATGCAGATGATAAAAAAAGTACGGGTATGTGGAGGGGGGCGTGGCCTGCGGGCATACTTGCCAACCTTGAGACCTCCGATTTCGGAGGTTAAGAGGGGAGGAGTATATTTACAGCTAGAATTCACCAAGTCAAGTATTTCATATATATATATATATATATATATATATATATATATATATATATATATATATATATATATATATATATATATATATATATATAAGAAATACTTGACTTTCAGTGAATTCTAGCTGTACATATATATATATATATATATATATTTTTTTTTTTTATTTTTTATTTTTTTTATTATATATATATATATATATATATATATATATATATATATATATATATATATATATATATATATATATATATATAAATAAGAGAAATACTTGAATTTTAGTGTTCATTTATTTACACTTATACACACACATAACACTCATCTACTCATTGTTGAGTTAAGGGTTGAATTGTCCATCCTTGTTCTATTCTCTGTCACTATTTTTCTAACCATGCTGAACACCTCTCTGGTGATGATGCATTCTGCTTCGTCTCCTTGTTGTGTGCGCAGTTGTGCACTGCACTCTCTAAAAGCCCTACATGTTATTGTCACATATGCATGTACAGTAGATGGCAGTATTGTCCTGTTTAAGAGTGTCACAACATTGCTGTTTACGGCAGACAAACTGCTTTACGGTAGACAAAAACGTGACTGCTGTTGTTGTGTGTTGTTATCGCGCTGGGAGGACGTTAATGAAACTGCCTAACAATAAACCCACATAAGAAACCAAGAACTCGCCCTCGATCATTCTACAGCTATAACATGATTGGGCAGGCACGCTGTTTATATTGTGGGAAAGCGGACGTGAAAACAGGCTGTCGACACGTCACTCAGGTCCGCCTGAATTTCGGGAGATTTTCGAGAGAAAATTCGTCCGGGAGATTTTCGGGAGATTTTCGGGAGAGGCGCTGAATTTCGGGAGTCTACCGGAAAATCCAGGAGGGTTGGCAAGTATGCCTGCGGGCCTGCCGCGGAACAGGGTGTGTCAGGACCGGTCTCGAAGACAGCGACAGGTGTGTAGATGGTCCAGGTGGGCCTTGTTATCTAATCACCTGTCGCCTTTATCAGCAGCAGCCGTGATGAGACGAATGATGGGAGTTGGAGGTGCTGCTGAGAGACACAGACGCAGAAAAGACACTTTGCTGAAAAGCAAAAGACTTTGCACCATTTGAGGAAAATAAAACAGTGTTATACCCAGAATTCCGGGCTCTCCTGGCAGTGTGTGGTGGTCTGAAGAACCCACTAGAGGGCAACCTCTACAGGGTATTTTTCAAAGGCGGTATTGTCTTGAATTTATTAGTACAAAGGTACTTTATTAGTACCGATATATCAAATCAAATCAAATCAACTTTATTTATAGATACCGTACAACTCTACATGATATCTAATATTTACGATGTTTTGCTCATTTTAAGCATTACCACAACTTCCTTCTTGGGCGCATTGATTTTGCAGAGTGCATAGCAATGGTAGCATTCATTGCTATGTGCTCTGTGAAATCAATATGAACAACAACATAGAGCACTTTCTGTGTTTGCAAACAACTAATGGCAGACGTTGTGAAAGTTTTGGCGCGTTATCATGTAGCACCAGTGCTAAACATTTCAAATAAGAACATAAAATAATGACTTAAAATAGGATGCCAACTGATTGGATGGTTGTATCTTTTAGAACTTGTGCTTTCTAAATTCAGAGTAATTTTCACTCCTCAAATAAAAATGCTTCCTATCAATGTTGCGATAGTCTTAAGCTGTGTTCCATTTGTTGAGCGCTATAAAGTATCAATTTGGTGATTAATAAAGCTAGCCTTTGAGGAATGTTTGCAATAGCTCTGCCGCACACATGCACATGTGCACGTGTTTGTGTCAGGCCGGTTTTGGACAAGAACAGGAAATCCATGCATGTTTCTCCAAACAGAGACATCTGAGCTGAGATTTAAAACCACAACCGGTTTAGTTGTTAAGTTTTGGTTTAGATTGTTTACATGTAAAACGTTTTGCAAAGGTACTTCATCAGGAAAGAATGGAGCAAGTCAAATATTGATATATATGGAATAATAGGTCTTACCCAATGTCATATTTAATCCGACAGCACAAAGACACCGACAAAGGAAAACACTTGTATTTTAGATTCTGATTTCACCACTAGCTGGCATGGTGATGGACTGTATGTGCCTCGTGTACTGTATACATACTGTTTGTGTGTTAAATATACAGTAAATGCCATTTAATGGTAGGTACTACGCAATGAGCCACTGTGATCTATGCCTCTTTACTTCTTTTTGAGCTTGCATCCATTGTGTGTGAGGTGACATATGGGCTGATAGTAAGATGTCAATGAGCGTCTCACCCACACAACATGACCTTGAAAATGTTCAGTGGAACACTCACAAACCACTAATGGCTTCAAATGGGGAGTGACATCACAGCCGTTAGGCCTCCTGTCATCGTTCAACGACCAAAATCATGCCGTTCTCAGGTTGTCCATATGCTCTTCTTGGGAACACAATATATCAAGACGTCAGTGCAAATAATGAAGGGTATCAATGTTCAAACACATTGAGCTTCATTAACTCACATGTTAGAGTTGAAGTACAGTAAGTGCATGACGGCCAGTTTGAAAGGAAACAAAGGTCTGGCTTCAGTAGCACAGACGAGTACAGCATAGAGCAGGGGTAGGGAACCTATGGCTCTAGAGCCAGATGTGGCTCTTTTGATGACTGCATCTGGCTCTCAGATAAATCTTAGCTGACATTACTTAACAGGATAAGTACTGAATAATTCCGCTGGTAATCAGTGTTAAAAATAACGTTCAAAATATAAAACATTCTCATGCAGTTTAATCCATTCATCCGTTTTCTATAGCACCTGTTCAAGAAGTCACGTTAATGGTAAGAAGTATTTGATTTATTATTGGTTAGCTTCAGAATAACAATGTTATTAAAAAGAATGAGAGACTTATTATACTCTAAAAATGTTGGTCTTACTTAAAAATGCATGTATTTAGTTGTATTCAGTGTTAAACAATATTGTATGGCTCTCACGGAAACACATTTTAAAATATTTGGCTTTCATGGCGCTCTCAGCCCTAAAGGTTCCCAACCCCTGGCATATAAAAGAAGGAAGTGCAATAAAAAATGTGATAAGACTCAGTCAGTAACATACCACATAAACAATGAACCAAGAACGGTGAAAGGATAACACCGGCCATAAGCAGTATCCTAATTAGGCATCACTGGCAGGTGTGTCCCTTGATCACTAATCAGTAGCATGATTGTGGGTAAGCGCTCCCAGAGGAAGTGGGAACTACTGAGGAAGGAGTGCAGCAACAAAAATAAACAAAACACAGGGAAGTAATAAGACAGTCCAAAACTGACTCCTTTTATATTTTCAACAAGCATACACACACACATGTGAAAGTAAGCAAACCACTGCATTGAATTAAACATAAACACAATAACAGCCTTGACTTTAATAGTCCATAAGTTCATATCACTTTTTGGTGTTCTTAACTGTCACATAAAAAACAAAAAAATGTCATGATATTAAAAAAAACAATGTTGAAGCTGGTCTTTAATTTAAAAATTTCTACTTGTACTGTGTAGTCTATCCCAGCTGCATTCGGACGGAAGGCGGTGTACACCCTGGACAAGTCGTCACCTCATCGCAGGGCCAACACAGATAGACAGACAAGATTCACACTCACATTCACACACTAGGGCCGATTTAGTGTTGCCAATCAACCTAATTACCAGGTGCATGTCTTACTAGAGTTGTCCTATGTACTAGTTTACAAGACAAGAGCTGTGCTCTTGTGTTTCCTTGTTTTGTGTTCTTGATGTTTTCCTCTTGTTTCTATGTTTTTTTGCCTTTTGGTCCGGACCCCTTTGGGACTGCGTAACAATGTGTGGAACTTTTATAACTTCTGCAGTGATTTTTTGTGAACTTTTGCATCTGCCTCTAGGGAGCCGTTGGCCTTGTTTGCACCGGAGTCCAGCTGGTGGCTCTCTGCCACACCAAAGTCTGTGTGGAAAGACCGGAGGAGATCCTGAGGAAGAGACAAAGCTGAGGAGCTAACGCTGACCGTCAGGATGGATGAGCTTCACAGAACCCTGGCTGAATGAACATGTATTGGACACCTCGGTCTCCCTGGACAAAATTCTTGCTTATCCATACAGACTAGACATTGGCCGAAAGCTAGTGGGTAGTTTAGGACGGAATCGTCTCTCTTGGTTGCTTTGTTGGGTCTGTTCATGTCTCTGACCATGGTGCCTCCCACCCCAGCAGACAATAGTGTGGAACATCGCATTGGTCACCACAGTGTTTATGGGTGTTGAAATTATGTTTTTGTTTTGTTGTTTGTCTATGCATGGTTCATGGTCTAAGCTCTGCTCTTTTAATGTGTTTTATGTCCTTTGTGTTCTTTGATGTTTCCCCCAACCACATAAATTCCCCTTTGTGGAATGAAAATAAGTAAATCATATCCTATCACTATTTTACTTTGTTACTTGAACTGTCATGAACTAGATTGGACTAGATAGAATGGCTCTATTTAACTAGTTTACCGATCTAAATATTAACTATTTTGGATCTAGTTTAGACAAGACTAGATAGGCGAGCTCTAATCTACGAGATAGTATAGCATTAGTCTAGTACAGGTGAAACTAAAAACATTTTAATATTGTGTACAAATCCATTCATGTCAGAGATTCAACTTAATTTGCTAAACTAGCATGTTATATAAACTCATTACATGCAAAGTGAGATATGTCAAGCCTGTATTTGTTATCATTATGATGATCATGGTTTAGCCATTTTGAAAACCCCAAATTTTCTAAGATTTTTAAGTCTAGGTTTTCATAAGATGTAAACCGTAATCATCAAAATTATATCAAAAGAAGGTTTAAAACATCTTGAGTATTATGAGTTTATGTCACCTTGTAAATCTAATTGCTGGAACAAACAAACCTTTGCATGATGCTCTAATGTTTTGAGTGTCACCTGTACACTAGTGCTGTCCTAGTTTACTAGTTTACTATAAGTATGTTTCAGACTAGATAATACTAGTTAGGATAGCTCTAGTGTACTAGTCTAGTAGACTATATAGCTCTAGACTACTAGTTTACTGGACTCAAGCTGTTTTAGTCAATAAGAACTGTCCTAGCTAGGCCTTGGACATTGAAAACATTTTGCTTGATGATATATTGACCTACAAATTATTGCCAATAAACGATATTACTGTCAACATTAGTTTGAGACCATTTTTACCACTGATGCATTGTTAATGCCTAATAATATTGCAAGGATACCTTTTTAAATGCAATAATAATAATACTTGTATTTCTCATATAATTTAACATTGTAATTGGAATGGAAATGTTTAAATATGCAAGTTAAACAAATAATAATAACAATAACAATAATACTAATAATACAAATAATACAAATAAAATATACGCTGTTAAGAAAAGGTTGCACTTGAATAAAAATCCCGACCAAAAGCAAAAAAAAAAAAAAACAGGTTCTGTCTTTGTTAAGACAGGGGTGAGGGACCCTCAAAATACACAACCAAAACAATAAATACAATTGCTAAATAAAGTTATTGTGACCAAAACCATCACGGTTATCATTATTATTGTGGTATTGTTTGTGCTCAAAAACTAATTATACACACACTAGAATCCTTTAACCAAGTTGTATTTTCTTTTCAAATATCTAAAATAGAGGAAACATTAAATATTGTTTTGGCTAAATAACAGAAATATTATTTTTTTTGTGTGTGTTGAAATATGTTCATCTTCTTCCATTTTAGTCTGGAAATGTTTTGGAATGATTTTTAATGAATGCAAATTGGGTGATGAGTTCTTTTCACTTCAGGTTTATGTGACATCACACGAGTTTACTTCCTGTTAAACACATCTCCGTTTGTTTCACCTCGACACTTTGGAGTATATAAATGGATAACATTGTGTAAAGAATGCATAGCCTTTATGTTCATGTTTATCCTAGTTGTTTAGACCAGTGGTCACCAACCTTTTTGAGCCCAAGATCACTGGTGTCAGCCAAAAACCAAAGCAAGATCTACTCCTGCATCTTTATATATATTAATGGTACACACACTATATATACATATATATATATATATATATATATATATATATATATATATATATATATATATATATATATATATATATATATATATATAGTGTGTGTGTGTTCCATTAATCAAATACACACATATGTATATATATATATATATATATATATATATATATATATATATATATATATATATATAGTGTGTGTGTGTTCCATTAATCAAATACACACATATATATATATATATATATATATATATATATATATATATATATATATATATATATATATATATATATATATATATATATATATGTCTTAATAAGGTTATCCAAAAAATAGTGCTCGATACCGTAGTAGAGCGCAATATATGTATGTGTGGGAAAAAAATCACAAGACTATTTCATCTCTACAGGCCTGTTTCATGAGGGGGGTTCCCTCAATCATCAGGAGATGATTGAGGGAACCCCCCTCATGAAACAGGCCTGTAGAGATGAAATAGTCTTGTGATTTTTTTCCCACACATATATATATATATATATATATATATATATATATATATATATATATATATATATATATATATATATATATATATATATAGGTTTGTTATTAAAGGACAAAGTGTTGTGTTGTTATTATTGGCTGATTACAACTGGTAGTTTTTTTCTCATTATGCTTCTGGCTATTTTCCTAATCTTTGCGCATTTTTTTTCTTTTTTGTAATGTGCCTAGGGCCAATAACAAACCAGTCACGGACCACAGATGGCGCCTGTGCCGCACTTTGGCCACCACAGCTGTAGCATCTAACTGTTAATGGTATTCTTAATACCGCAGTATATGTGCTCATCCTATGGTCACATGGGTGTTTACGTCAGTGCCGGAAGTAGTACAATCAGTTGTTCATATGTGTGATAAAGAGGGGATAAACGAGGAAGTCCTTCTTTAACTGCTGTTTTGTTTGATCATATATTACTGCCTTTGTACATGTCAATGTTTACTTTTGTTTATATAAATTTAACACAAAATCCATACTTTGGAGCAATGTTCACAGACACTAGTATTTTGCTTGTTCAATCAATCAATCAATCAAACTTTATTTATAAAGCTACTTTCATACATAAAAGAAATGCAACGCAAAGTGCTTTAAAAAGTTAAAAAGAATACCCCGATGACCCATATCCCCCATTATCACATATGCACGTACGGACACAGATACCAAACACAAACACACACAACATATACACATATGCAACTATATGGACAAATGATTGCATGGCTGAGTACAGAAGAGGACGCTGACTCAAAAGCGCCTCCACAAGCACGGCCGATAACCCCTGAGGCATATGGCTCATCTGAAGTATGTTGGAAAATAAAAATAATATAACTTGTAAAATAGTAAGAACAAGGGGTAGAGATAAAATACAAGTAAGACATATGAAGGTTAATAGAAATACAAATAAGAATTTAAAAAAATAAAGAAATAAATAATTTACAGTACATTTTGCATAACTAATAGGATAAAAAGTAAAATACAAATGATTTCAATAAAATAATTAATATCAGGTAAAAGCCAAATCAAAAAGGTGGGTCTCAAGCCTGCTCTTAAAAACATGAGCGTTCTCCGCAGCCCTGAGGTCCTTCGGCAAGCTGTTCCATAGAAGGGGGCCATAATGGTGGAAAGATGCAATCGTGTGACTTTGCGTCCTGACTTTTGGAATAATTAGGAGATGAGTGCCGGAGGATCTCAGGGCCCGCCCGGGAAGGTTCATAGGGTAAAAGCAAATCTGAAAGATAAGAAGGCCCAATACCATAAAAACATTTATAAACCCTACTAAGAACCTTAAACTTATTCCTGAAACACACAGGGAGCCAATGCAGAGATTTTAAAACTGGTGTAATGTGAGCCCGCCTTTTGGTCTTTGTCAGGACACATTTAGCTTCCCGTGCAGGCGATCAATGATGGTCGTTGTTGAGGGGAAATGTTGTTTGAGGATGGATGCTAGAAAATGACCTCCTCAACTCATAAATTGACCTTTTTTTGAGTTCCTTGGACGTTCCAATTGTCGTGGTTTTTGGTCGAGTCAAGCCCATCTGTTTATGCTGCCAAAGATAAATTACCAACTGCAGTCAATCACGATTGGTAATTTTCATTAGCATATTACCACAATATTCAGCTGATATTCCTTTGAGATTTCCTCATCATTTCAATAGTGTTTATTATCAACTTCATGTGGAAGTAGACAGAAAACAAAAAAAGAGGGGCCTCATAATCCCCAAGAGCTGATTGATACACTGCAGAGGAAGACAAATATCAGATAGAAAATAAAGCTGTGTCCTTTGCAGAGCTTTTCAGGGTGTTTTGTTGGAAGGGAGGGATCGAATTGCAGCTCTGAGCTCCACCGACTGCATTTCTTGGAGGGCTCTCGGCGTTATTGTGCCAGGATTGTGTCAATAGTCGGAGGCAGCGTCCCAGTCCACTGCTTGTTTTTCACCGCATACACACAAACAGTACGAATACATACTGCAGGATCGACTCACATAATCTCATTTGTGCACGCTGATTTAAAAACAAGTGGCATGTTTTTTTCAAAAGGAATACACACAAGCTATGCTTTTTGTTCCCTGGAGACACAAACCCATAACGTAATATTTAACGTTTGGGATGGATGATTCATTGTAATTCAATTGAAAAGCTCATTTTATTATGGTTGTTTGTACACGTTTATGCAATCTTTGAATAATTTGCATGTGCATTCCTTCCCTCTTAGTACCTTACCTTCTATTACATGCATTCAGATCAAGAATGATCCATTTAGGTACTCACTCACTTGTCAGCTCATTATTGTGATTTCAATCCATGTCTTGTCCAACTCAAAGTTCTGGATCCACTCCTGACTGTAAAATAGAGTCACATCCGTAGTCCCTCATCCAAAGTTCCATCTTTTATCCGGGGACTTAGTTTCAGCTCCTGTGCCAAGCCTCACAATGATCCAAAGCCCCACGGAGAGACCAGGGACGAGGGTGGGCCCACTGTTTGCATGCAGCTGGATTTAATCAAGGGTCGTTGGGAATTTGATTAAAATGTAAAGACATTTCATATTTGATATGACACCAGATGGAAGCTGAGAGAGGAAAAAGTGGTGCACGTATCCTTTCCTGGGCCATGCTGCAATGCTTAAACTGACAGTTGACATTCAGAGTGGGTTGTACCCCCTGGATTATTTAGGTAACATAGTTAATTGTTAAGTGCACACCTGTAAGTGGGGGCATGGCCACTGTTTGTTTTGAAGTAAAAATAGGTTGAAATTAGTGATAAAACACCTTTAGCGATTTTTCTTGAAAAGTATGGTTGTCAGGCTTGCCCCTGACAGTTTGGTTGTGCTTTAGTTTTTCCTCTGTGTGTGTAGTATTTCCTGTCAGCGCTCTTGTTTTGGTTCTGTTTCCTGTTTGTCTCCCTGAGTGATGTCTCCCCTCAGCTGTGGCTGATTGGCACCTGGCCACACCTGGTGTCAATCAGCCAGCTGCTATTTATACCTGCCCTACCCTCCAGTCACTGCTGGATTATTGTCATTGTCGATGTCACCACTACCTGTCATAATACTTGTCTTTGTAGCTCTGTCTACTTTTGTTCACTCTGCTCATGTCATAGTTCCTTCGTGTCACAGTAAGTGTTTTTGTTTCTTGTCGACAGTTACCCTTTGTGCTATTTTAGTTCATAGCCAAGTTTGTTCTCCGCCTTGTGCGCGCCTTTTGTTTGTACCCTTTTGTTTGTTTTTTTGCTATAGTATTAAATCATGTTTTCTCGCTCAATGCCTGCCGTCATCTCTGCATCTTGGGGTTCGCCACCAACATACTCTGACAATGGTGTTGCCATTGCCGATTAATGCCTTTCAATGCCGATCACAAACACAATGAGTACCAATATATATGTTATATTTTTGTAGCTAAAAGCAAACTATGTATCGCCATACACAGTGTGGCGCCGCTACTCTAAATTACTAATAATAACTTCCATTACGACAAATAAACTGTACTTCTTAATATTTTTAATATCATTATCAACTAACTTTATCACTGGAGGACAAGGTTAAACACGTTACACACCAAAAGTAAACTAGGAGCTAATTTTAAACAACACCGAGATATAAATGCTTAGTACAGAAATGTCGGTGGAGCCACGTTACAGCAGAGAGTAAGCCGCTATTACCAGGAAATTAACAAGTAAAACAGGGTCGGCATGGCTCAGATGGTAGAGCAGCCGTGCCAACAACTTGTGGGTTGTGTCCTTGGTCAAGATACTCCCCCCACATTGCTCCCAGTGAATGAATGTTTGGCGGTGGTTGGAGGGGCCGTAGGCGCAAATTGGCAGCCACGTCAGGCAATCTACCCCAAAGCTGCTGTGGCTACAAATGTAGCTTACCACCACCAATATGTGAATTTGAAGTGAATTAATGATGTTCAATTAATCTCTGTGAGGCGCTTCAGGTGTCGACAAAAGCGCCGTACAAAATGAATCGATTAATATTATAAGAGTCAGGAGAAGATCAATCATCAATCAATCAATGTTTATTTATATAGCCCTAAATCACAAGTGTGTCAAAGGGCTGCACAAGCCACAACGACATCCTCGGTACAGGGCCCACATAAGGGCAAGGAAAAACTCACAACCCCAATGGGACGTCGATGTGAATGACTATGAGAAACCTTGGAGAGAACTGCATATGTGGGTGACACCCCCTCTCTAGGGAGACGTAACAAACGCATGAATAATGATATCAGCGTCGCTAGTGGATAAAATAGAACACATTTTAGCAATATTACGGAGATGAAAGAAGGCCGTTTTAGTAACACTCTTAATGTGTGACTCAAACGAGACAGTTGGGTCGAAGATAATACCCAGATTCTTTACCGAGTCGCCTTGTGTAATTGTTTGGTTGTCAAATGCTAAGGTGGTATTATTAAATAGATGTCGGTGTCTAGCAGGACCGATAATCAGCATTTCCGTTTTCTTGGCGTTGAGTTGCAAAAAGTTAGCGGACATCCATTGTTTAATTTCATTAAGACACGTCTCCAGCTGACTACAATCCGACGTGTTGGTCAGCTTTAGGGGCATGTAGAGTTGGGTGTCATCAGCATAACAGTGATAGCTAACACCGTATTTACGTATGATGTCGCCTAGCGGCAGCATGTAAATGTTTAAGAGTGCAGGGCCAATAACCGAACCCTGGAGAACTCCACACGTTACCTTAACATAGTCCGATGTGACATTGTTATGGGAGACGCACTGCATCCTGTCAGTAAGATAAGAGTTAAACCAAGACAAGGCTAAGTCGGACATACCAATACGTGTTTTGATACACTCTAATAAAATATTATGATCGACGGTATCGAAAGCAGCGCTAAGATCAAGAACCAGCAACATGGACGTTAGCAATAATGATGGACGAAAAATTAGTCATTTTTGCGAGGGTTGTCTCCGTAGAGTGATTTGCCCTGAAACCGGATTGAAGGGGTTCACAGAGATTGTTAGACGCTAAGTGTTCATTTAGCTGCTGTGCAACAATCTTTTCGAGGATTTTCGAAATAAACGGAAGGTGAGACACCGGCCGGTAGTTTACCATGAAGTCAAGATTGAGGTTAGGTGTTTTGAGCAGAGGATGAATAACCGCTTTTAAAATAGATTAAAAAAACAAAAACTGTTGGTGTATCAGCATTATCGCAGCCAGAAGTACACAACATGTAAGAAGGTGGTTTGAGCCATATATTGGTGGTGTTGACACCAAGGTTGTTATTAATATATGGTCGATACAAGAGTGATTAGATCAATATTTTTATCTTTTTAAATATAATTTTTTGGTCGTTTTTATTAATTTTCACATATTTTGGGAACAACTCCCTGCACACAGAAGGACTTTGAGAGAAAAATGGATTTCAATGAGTACCAGTAATAGATATTAGTTTTTGATTATGTTTGGTTATTGTGTACTATTGACTTTGTTTTGATTTAACAATTTCACATAATAAAAGAGAATAAGGAACTGGTTTGAATGTTGTGTTGATATTGTTGAGCTGTCGGTAGCACTCATCATAAATAAATTGAAATAATTACAGTTAATACTATTGGAGTTGGTGCTTCAGGGAATTCTAGGAAGTTGGTCCGTTGTGTTTATGTTGTGTTGCGGTGCAAATATCACCTTGAAATGTGTATGTCCTTGTTGTTTGCTGTGATTTCATTGTATGGCATGGGTTTGTGACAGTGTCGGAGTTGTTTGTACGGCCACTCTTAGTGTGACATGTATGTCTGTTGACCAATTATGCCTTTCCATTCACTTGTGTGTGTTTTCGAAATTAACAAGACTAGAGATGTCCGTTAATATTGGCAGACCGATATTATCGGCCGATAAATGTGTTAAAATGGAATATCGGAAATTATCGGTATCGTTTTTTTTATTATCGGTATCGTTTTTTTTTTTTGTTTTTTTTTAATTAAATCAACATAAAAAACACAAGATACACTTACAATTAGTGCACCAACCCAAAAAACCTCCCTCCCCCATTTACACTCATTCACACTCATTCACACAAAAGGGTTGTTTCCTTCTGTTATTAATATTCTTGTTCCTACATTATATATCAATATATATCAATACAGTCTGCAAGGGATACAGTCCGTAAGCACACATGATTGTGCGTGCTGCTGGTCCACTAATAGTACTAACCTTTAACAGTTAATTATACTAAATTTCATTAATTACTAGTTTCTATGTAACTGTTTTTATATTGTTTTACTTTATTTTTTATTCAAGAAAATGTTTTTAATTTATTTATCTTATTTTATTATTATTTTTAAAAAGTACCTTATCTTCACCATACCTGGTTGTCCAAATTAGGCATAATAATGTGTTAATTCCACGGCTGCATATATCGGTTGATATCGGTATCGGTTGATATCGGTATCGGTAATTAAAGAGTTGCACAACATCGGAATATTGGATATCGGCAAAGAGCCATTATCGGACATCCCTAAACAAGACCATTAAACTTGGCTGTGATTGTATATAGTTTCAGAATTTCTTGACATCTTAAACCATTTACAAACAATCCAATGCTACAATATTGTCAAGTATTGGTGGTGACGAACCCCAAGATGCAGAGATGGCAGGTTTGGTGCAGGAAAACATAGTTTAATTTCCAAAATTCAAGAAAAACACAAACCAGGAACCAGGAACAGGCAAACTGGAAACAGGGAACAGGAACCAGCAAACAGGAAACGAGGAACAAGAAGACAGCAAGCTGCAAACAGCTACAGGATACAGGATACAGCAAACAGTCCACAGCATACACGTAGTAGCTTACAGCTACAGTGACAATACTCCAGCTCTGACTGGAGGGCAAAGCAGGTCTAAATAGCAGCCGGCTGATTGACACCAGGTGTGGCCGGGTGGCAATCAGCCGCAGCTGAGGGGAAACAGCGCTCAGGGAGACAAGCAAGAAACTGAACAAAAATAATAGCTCTAACAGGAAATAAAACAAACAGAGGAAAAACTAAAACATAACTGTCAGTGACAAGCCTGACAAATATATTGGTAACGGTCAATCTCACTCTCAGATGATATCAAAATCGGCAGCATAAATCCCTGATCGTAACATTCTTAGTCGAGATAGTTCAGAAAATGTCTGCCATTGTGCATTTGTTAGAGAATTCTATGCAGTGCTAAAGATGCAATCACCATGCTTTGTCTTTGATGTGAAGCGTGTAAAAATGTATCGATAGCAAAAAGTTATTTTGCAACGTATTGCTATGGGCAACACAACTTTTTGCAGCAATGCCAGAATACGTGGCGTTTGTTGGAAAGTATACACTTTGTGGTTGAGAACTAACTTGAGATCAAATTTCTCAAAAAATTGGTGAGCGATTAGCCATCTCTACTGTGGATTCTATGCAAATTGGCCGCCGTGTGGCTGTGAGCAGAAGAACAATGACATCAGAGCTAATGAGTAAGTAAGTGCCTTAATGCATGAATGCTTGTCTCTGAGCATCCCCTGCCGCAAAACACACGCCTGTGTGAGGATGCACAGTAAATGTCCACATCTGTCCAGCCAAGTCATGCACATCCATATGCACAAACACACACAGAGGAATCCTCTATTAAGCTGCGAGTACAGCCCTAGAATCACCAGAATTCCGTTTCGGAAATGACTCCCTGATGCCTGACTTCTTACTGATCCGCTGGTGGTAACACTATTCGGCTGACATTTGAATGGAGAAACCTAAAGCTTGTTTTTTTTTGCTCCAGTGATGCCTCAGTGCAGGGTTGGCGCAACCACCTCAATGTAAAGCATCCACACGTGCCACAAACCACTCTGGAAAAGGCTTCCGCTGATTGCGGTTCAAGTCACACCCACTTCCTTTGCATATGATACATTTTCCCAAGCTAATGTGCTGATTCATCACCGGAATACTATAAGGCTCTTTTCCACCAATATTCAGGAACTTTTGGTTCCTGGAATCTCTAGTTCCTGGAACTGAAGGTTCCTGTAGAAGTGTGTGGTTTTTGTTTCCACCGCACTTCACAGTTCAGGGTAGTTTATACAAATCGGGCTGATGATGTATGGAGGAGTGGCTTACTACTGATACCATGTAAATAAACAGACAATATTAGGTCACAGTCTTTTACTAAAAAGTAAGTAAATTAAAATCAAAGCAATGATACACAAAACAACATGATTTAAAAAATAAAGTGTATCAAATTGTTCGTAAAAGTCAGGCTTTTGTCCGCAGTGTCCGACAGTCAGAAAGTCGTCCTCTCAGTAAATGATGAATTCATGAGGGTGAGTCGGTTCCTTGTGGTCCATTTTAGCTGTAAATGACAATATATAAATAATTCATGTCAGGATTTCTCTCACAACAACACGAACACATCGGCTTGAGCGTTACTTTGTTAGCATTAGCATTCTGTTTACTCGAGTTAAGGCTAATAACTACAAAAATGGAGTGCCACTGACTACTTTTACAGCATGTAATAAAGTAAATAGTTAATAATCAATGCAATTTCATTCCACTTGTGTACTGACTCCTTTATTTCACATTTATGCAATGATGTAAGAAGCTGAGGTCGTTGCTTTGAGTTCGGCTTCATACTCCTCAGTAAATATGTTTAAAAGAGTACATCACCTTCTTGTAGCTTTGCGTATCAAAAATTAGTTTGTAAAGACATAATAAAAAACAATAAACTGCATTGATAGAGTTTGAAGACTACGGCTGAGTAGAACCACTGCAAGATAATTCCACTGATCAGCCTTCTTGAGCACAAAGATGGCCCACAAAATTTGCTGCATGTCGAAAGTGTGATGATCCATGTTTTGTTTAAGTTTAAGATTCCCTTAATTCATTTTTCAGAACCCCTGTGTTTGTGTTCCTGGTTGCCATGGGTGCTGATTATGTTCACCTGCCTCTGGATAGTGGTCAGGACGCTCACCTGTTCCTATGTCACTAATCAGAGAACTGTTTAGTCCTGCCTCTCACCACACTCTGTCTGGCTGTTTTGTTTGCTTCACGCAACAAGTTACGTTGAATACCTTTGCTTCTTGTTCCTATACTTTATTTGCTATACTTTAGTTTTGCTTCCCGTGCAATCGGCACGTTTTTCCTGTTCAGTATTATTGCCTGATTTATGAGAATAAATAATTGTTCATACCTGCACCCTGCTTCCGGAGGTCCGTCTGCATCTTGGGGAAACAATCCGCGCATTACCATGGGACTCAATCGTAACAGAAAGTTCCTATTGTTCTTCTTTCTCTTCATTCTTCTTTTCGTGTCTTTGAAGCATGTGGTTATATGACAGTTTCCCATTTCTTTACACAGTCTTTTGCATTGTTGTTGAACTCTGCGAGATCTTTTAAGCTGCACTGGTTGAGTAGCAGAAGACAGACAAGGCAGTGCTGCATCGTGTGGTCCTCTTCTCCGCATTCGCAGGTGGTTGGGCCGGTTTTGTAGCCCCATCTGGCCATAGCAGCTTTTGATCGCCCTGTTCCTGTTCTCAGGTGGTTTAGTGTCTTCCACTGGACCCATGGTGTTTCTGACCCGGGGGGCAGGTCTTCAAAAGGGGGGATTCCCATGTCAAAGGAGGGGGGTCTTTCTCTAATTTTTGTGTCCATAGCTGTAGTCTGGTTTCTTCCCGAGATTTTGTTAGGGGCTGGACATTGCTGAGGAAGCTTCTCCTTGACTTCAGACGTTGGGCTGAGGGTTCACGTCCATAGAGGAGGTGGCGTTCATCACTGGTAGCTTTTGTGAACTCTACTCGGCTGGCAACTTCCCGTCTCACATCTGCAGGGGCGATACCAGCGAGGAGATGTAGGTTGTTCAGGTTGGTAGGCTTCATGCAACCAGTGATCAAGCGGCAGGTGTTGTTCAGTGCTGGGTCGAGTTTCTTGGCATGGGTTGATCTCTCCCAGACAGGACATGCATACTCCGCCGAGGAATAGCACATTCTCTTCGTTGTGAAGTTTATTATCAATCAATCAATCAATCAATCTTTATTTATATAGCCCTAAATCACAAGTGTCTCAAAGGGCTGCACAAGCCACAACGACATCCTCGGTACAAAGCCCACATACGGGCAAGGAAAAACTCACCCCAGTGGGACGTCGATGTGAATGACTATGAGAAACCTTGGAGAGGACCGCATATGTGGGTAACCCCCCCCCCTCTAGGGGAGACCGAAAGCAATGGATGTCGAGTGGGTCTGACATAATATTGTGAGAGTCCAGTCCATAGTGGATCCAACATAATAGTAAGAGTCCAGTCCATAGTGGGGCCAGCAGGACACCATCCCGAGCGGAGACGGGTCAGCAGCGCAGAGATGTTCCCAGCCGATGCACAGGCGAGCGGTCCACCCCGGGTCCCGACTCTGGACAGCCAGCACTTCATCCATGGCCACCGGACCTGTGCCCCCCCCCCCTCAAGGAAAAGGGGAGCAGAGGAGAAAAGAAAAGAAACGGCAGATCAACTGGTCTAACAGGGGGGCTATTTAAAGGCTAGAGTATACAAATGAGTTTTAAGATGGGACTTAAATGCTTCTACTGAGGTAGCATCTCTAATTGTTACCGGGAGGGCATTCCATAGTACTGGAGCCCAAATAGAAAACGCTCTATAGCCCGCAGACTTTTTTTGGGCTCTGGGAATCACTAATAAGCCGGAGTTCTTTGAACGCAGATTTCTTGCCGGGACATATGGTACAATGCAATCGACAAGATAGGACGGAGCTAGACCGTGTAGTATTTTATACGTAAGTAGTAAAACCTTAAAGTCACATCTTAAGTGCACAGGAAGCCAGTGCAGGTGAGCCAGTATAGGCGTAATATGATCAAACTTTCTTGTTCTTGTCAAAAGTCTAGCAGCCGCATTTTGTACCAACTGTAATTTTTTAATGCTAGACATAGGGAGACCCGAAAATAATACGTTACAGTAGTCGAGACGAGACGTAACGAACGCATGAATAATGATCTCAGCGTCGCTAGTGGATAAAATAGAACGAATTTTAGCGATATTACGGAGATGAAAGAAGGCCGTTTTAGTAACACTCTTAATGTGTGATTCAAACGAGAGAGTTGGGTCGAAGATAATACCCAGATTCTTTACTGATTCGCCTTGTGTAATTGTTTGGTTGTCAAATGTTAAGGTGGTATTATTAAATAAATGTCGGTGTTTAGCAGGACCGATAATCAGCATTTCCGTTTTCTTGGCGTTGAGTTGCAAGAAGTTAGCGGACATCCATTGTTTAATTTCATTAAGACACGCCTCCAGCTGACTACAATCCGGCGTGTTGGTCAGCTTTAGGGGCATGTAGAGTTGGGTGTCATCAGCATAACAATGAAAGCTAACACCGTATTTGCGTATGATGTCGCCTAGCGGCAGCATGTAAATACTAAAGAGTGCAGGGCCAAGAACCGAACCCTGAGGAACTCCGCACGTTACCTTAACATAGTCCGAGGTCACATTATTATGGGAGACGCATTGCATCCTGTCAGTAAGATAAGAGTTAAACCACGACAAAGCTAAGTCTGACATACCAATACGTGTTTTGATACGCTCTAATAAAATATTATGATCGACGGTATCGAAAGCAGCGCTAAGATCAAGAAGCAGCAACATAGATGACGCATCCGAATCCATCGTTAGCAGTAGATCATTAGTCATTTTTGCGAGGGCTGTCTCCGTAGAGTGATTTGCCCTGAAACCGGATTGAAAAGGTTCACAGAGATTGTTAGACACTAAGTGTTCATTTAGCTGCTGTGCGACAATTTTTTCGAGGATTTTCGAAATAAAGGGAAGGTGGCACACCGGTCGGTAGTTTACCATGAGGTCAGGATCAAGGTTAGGTCTTTTGAGCAGAGGATGAATAACCGCTTTCTTGAATGCTAGGGGAACAGTGCCAGAGGAAAGTGATAAGTTTATAATATTTAGCACTGATGGACCTAATAATACAAAAAGCTCCTTGATAAGTTTCCCAGGAAGTGGGTCAAGTAAACATGTTGTTTGTTTTATCCCACTTACACGCTGTAATAGTTCCTCTAATGTTATTTCATCAAAAAGAGAGAGACTATTTTGTATTGCAGTATCCGTCGTAGATACAGTTGTATCTGTGTTCATAGAACCCAGTTGTAGCTGGGATGCGTTGTCTTTAATCTCCTTTCTAATGAGTTCAATTTTCTTATTAAAGAAATTCATAAAGTCATCTGCCGAGTGGGTGTAGCTATTGGGAGGAGTCCCTTGTTGGGTTAGTGATGCTACTGTACTAAACAAAAATTTAGGGTCGTTTTTGTTGAGGCGGATGAGATTTGAGTAATATTTAGCTTTAGCTAAGGTAAGCATGCGTTTATACGATATTAAACTATCACTCCATGCTTGATGGAAAACCTCAAGCTTGGTCGCGCGCCATTTGCGTTCCAACTTTCTACATGATAATTTATGAGCTCTGGTTTCCTCTGTAAACCATGGGGTGCGCCTTTTAGGGGCCCTTTTTTGTTTTAGCGGTGCTATACTATCAATGGTTTTGCGCAGGGCATTGTCAAAGTTGTTAGTGAGGTTATCAATAGAGCCGACATAATTTGGGAATGGTGCCATTACCGAAGGCAGTAGGTCAGCAAGAGTCATCGTTGTGGCGGCATTAATGTTGCGGCTGCTATAGCAGTTATTATTATTATTAGTTTGTTGACAATGAGTCAGAACTTCGAATTTTATAAGGTAATGATCGGACATTACTTTAGTATACGGGAGTACCATAACTTTGGAGGTGGTGACACCCCTGACCAGCACTAGATCTATCGTATTGCCGTTGCCATGCGTAGGTTCATTTATTATTTGTGTAAGACCACAGCTATCAATTATAGTCTGGAGCGCCACGCACTGAGGGTCCGATGGGGTATTCATATGGATATTAAAGTCCCCCATTATGATTATATTGTCTGCGTGCGTCACTAGATCAGCAACGAACTCTGAGAATTCATTAATAAAGTCCGAGTAGGGCCCTGGGGGGCGGTAGATAACAGCCATATCGAGAGGCAGCGGTGCGACAGACCTCATAGTAAGCACCTCAAACGATTTGTATTTATTATTTAGGTTAGGGGTAAGGTTAAAGTTTTCATTGTATATTAGTGCGACCCCCCCACCCCTTTTAAGGGGACGGGCAATATGCGCATTCGTATAGTTAGGAGGAGATGCCTCATTTAGCGCAAAAAATTCGTCTGGTTTGAGCCAGGTTTCGCTAAGACCAATGACGTTAAGATTGTTGTCTCTAATGACCTCATTAACTAATAACGTTTTGGGAGACAATGATCTTATGTTTAAAAAGCCCATATTATAAGTATTGGGCTGTTTTGACGAGTTTTTGTTTAAATTATCCGTAGTAGAAATATTAATAATGTTGCGTTTATTATACGTAGTGCACTTTAAATAGTTTCGACCATATCTAGGAATTGATACGACGGGAATTTTCAGATTGTTTGCTTGATGCTGCGATCGACTGAACGCATCATGATTTGCCACCTCAGTAGAATGCATATCTACCCCGGACACATTCACAACAGAAAACACATTATGTGAGTTGTGTGTTATTCTAAGAAAATTGCTATGCGTACAGGAATTATCCAGCCTGGCGCTGGCTAGTTCTAGCTTAACTGACTCCTCACCCGGACTAGCAGGCTCTGTAATTGCCTGTGACCGGGCTTGCTCTAGTGTAGTTAGTCAAATGTGACTTAAACAGTAGTCTATATTCTTAGACAGGATGATGGCGCCTTCCTGGTTAGGGTGAAGGCCGTCCCTCATCAGCAAGCCTGGTTTGCCCCAGAAAGAGGGCCAATTATCAATAAACGTTAGTCCCTGTTGTCTACAGAAGCTAGCCAGCCACTTGTTAAGCGAGACTAATCTGCTATATCTCTCATCATTGCCTCTCGCAGGCAGGGGGCCAGAGACAATTACTCGATGCCTGGACATCTTTCTAGCGAGATCACAAGTCCTGGCTATGTTTCTCTTTGTAATCTCTGACTGTCTCATTCTAGTGTCATTGGAGCCAACGTGTACAACTATATTCGCATAACTAGTGGTGCGATTAGCCTGTCGTACGTGTTTACTAGGCCTGTTGCGAGTTAGCTCCCTAAGATTAGCCTCTATGTCAGGTGCTCGGGCCCCCGGGATGCACTTAATTGTGGCTGGTTTGCTAAGCTTTATGTTTCGGGTGATGGAGTCCCCTATGACTAAGGTGTGGTGCCCGGTAGACTGGGGTGTAGGACTAGCTAAAGAGCTAAATCTATTATGCGTCTCAACCGGTACACCGTAGCTTGTAGGCCGCTTAGGACTGCTACAGGCTGGGCTAGTTAGCTCGCTACAGCTAACGCTAGCAGATGTGTCCGCAACATCTAAAGTTACGAGATTACTCTGCTCTAACTGGCGGACACGGCCCTCTAGCAGAGCCAGCCTCTCCGTGAGTAAGGTGCAAGACGCGCAGGAAGCCATACTCACGGTGTTTTCTGTCACCGAGTGAAGTTCCTGCTGTCTTCCGAGAAGTCCTGGTCACGGTGTGCAGGAGTAGACTCCTTCTGACCGGCGCCCGGCGACGCCTTTCTCCGCGCTAGCTTCGTTAGCTTAGCAGCTAGCTGCTAGCTAGCTGCGGGAGGGGTGGAGAGACAGAGATCGGGTGATTTGCAAGTTAAATAGTACTACTAAATATGTTGAGAAAGTAATAAAGAAAGCTGCAGAACAATTTAAAAGCACACAAATAGAACGATACTTAGCTTTTTCGAAACAGCGAGCAGTCAGCGAGCAGTCACGCACGGTCAAAGAGACACAAGATATAAGAAATAAATTAGTCGTCCTGGCATACTCCGCAAATGTGTTCGTTTGTTTGAAAAATACATTATAGGAACACCCCCAATGGTGTTCAACCAATCAGCGTTCGACAGCACAGCCCGCCTTCAAAATGTTCAGGGTAGCTTCGAAAAGTCCCACCTAGCTACGAGGAACTTTGATGGTTCCTGAAAATCTAAATCTAACAAGGTAGTTTTTTGGGGGAAACACAGGGGAAACTGTATTTAAATGGGAAAGTTCCTGAAAAAATTCCTAGCGCCACACTGTGTGAAATGTGTGATATCCGCACTTTCAGCAGTACTTCAACCTACAAGCTTATTTGGTTCTATGCCACAGCTCCTAACTTGAAAAACGTGTATCTTGAATTAATGTCTCCCATTGAACTCAATGGAAACAGCACAGCATGTAACATTTTTAAAAAGAAGAACTATGTTTTAGATACTCAACAAAACCATTTAATGTGCTATTGTATTACCAGCTACACTAGTTTTTTTAAAGTAATGTTATAATAATTTATAGCATGTATCTTGTATTGTGGACTTATACAGTATCTCATAACTACTTTTCTGTCAAACACACCATCAGCAGCTTTTTTTCCATCTTTTCATTTCATTTTATTAAATTATCTTAACATTTTTGGCTGGCAATCAACTCATTATGCGACAGAATGATGCAGACTAGCAGTGATACGTGCACAGTTATTGATTTAAAAAAAAAAATTCAATGATCATCATCCATTTCTTCTTCTCAGCACTGGCCTTCACACTCACTTTATTCCTTCCCATAGTTGGAAAACAAAGTTATGTCTCTAGCTATAAACTAATGCTGGTGAGTAAGACCCAGTGTTTTGGTCAGATCTCACAGGGTTCACTCATTTGTTACGGCAACTAATGGCGGGAGCACTTGTAAGTCAATTTTTTGCCTGCAACTTAAAGCATAACAATTAGCTCTTATCTCAAAGCTCTCTTAAGTTGAGATACCACTGTACTTATGAAATTGTTGGTATTGATTTACTGTAATAGCGTTAGTGCTACGTTTAGTCCACTACTTTTTTAGGTAGGTATGTAGGTGGTAGGTCTTTATTGTCATTGCACAAGTACAAGAAAACTTTGTTTTCAGCACAAATCCGTTCAAGATTAGACAAACAAACAGTGTACAGGGTTACAGAACAAGAACGCTGATGGGTCGCCACAAGGCGCCCCGTAAAATATGGGAAAAAGGTAAACGCTGGGGGAGGATGAGGAGCCCAGTCTGGAGTGGGAAAAAACCTCCATAGCAAAGCACAAATACATATTCCAACATTTCGAGACTTGCAACAGAGGGGAGGGAGTGGGGGCCACGGTGGTAGGCTGCAGCTCTTCAGGCTCTGCCCATCCGTCCATCACCCCTAAGGGATTCGCGTCAAGGGCGTTGGATGGGGGGTTGGGTATATTTTCGTGGATGCATGTGTGTGCATAAGCCTGCCACGTATCTCTGTTCTGCGGCCTTGATGTCGTGCAGTCGCTTGTCCAAAGTCAACAACAACAGGTGTGTGTCCATGAGAGACAAGAAGGGAGTTTGTTGTGTCTTCGCCACACTGTCCTTCGGTAAAGTCTCGAAGCCAGGAAAACAATCCAAGTTAGAATGTTTTGTATGCCAGTGAAAATAAAATTTGCTTTTCACTCTAAATTGTCTATGACTGATCCTCAAAATTCACCCTGCGGGGCAGACAGTCCGATGTTATCCAAATCACAAGACTGTCCACAGTTCTTCCCCCATCCTCCAATCATTTTGTGGCAGCTTTTGGGTACTTTGAAGACTGCCAGTAACTTCCAATTTGCTGACAAACCAGAGCAACGCTTACTCCAATCAGCAGATGTCCTGTTGTCATAATTCCGAATAGGAGGATATCTTCACGTCCTCGACTGAAAGGGTCACCAGAGACGCAGCACTCCTTCTTCTCCCAAGAGTCCGCCGTGTGTCCAGCAACAACCGCTCCGCCACGACAAGCAGGTTCCCCCAAACCCAAGATCTTGTCAATTTTGTTGAGGACAGTTAATTAGTTCCAATGGTTAGATTTGGAGAGCAGTGCAAAAAGAGGCAAAAAGAAAGTTAAAAGCCTACTGAAACCCACTACTACCGACCACGCAGTCTGATAGTTTATGTATCAATGATGAAATCTTAACATTGCAACACATGCCAATACGGCCGGGTTAGCTTACTAAAGTGCAATTTTAAATTTTGCGCAAAATATCCTGCTGAAAACGTCTCGGTATGATGACGCCGGCACGTGACGTCACGGATTGTAGAGGACATTTTGGGACAGCATGGTGGCCAGCTAATAAGTCGTCTGTTTTCATCGCAACATTCCACAGCATTCTGGACATCTGTGTTGGTGAATCTTTTGCAATTTGTTCAATAAACAATGGATACAGCAAAGAAGAAAGCTGTAGGTGGGAAGTGGTGTATTGCGGGCAGCTGCAGCAACACAAACACAGCCGGTGTTTCATTGTTTACATTCCCGAAAGATGACAGTCAATCTTTACCATTGGCCTGTGGAGAACTGGGACAACAGAGACTCTTACCAGGAGGACTTTGAGTTGGATGTGCAGACGTGGTACCGTGAGTACGCATGCAGCTGCGGCTTCCAAACATTTGATCGCTTGCCCGTACGTTCGTGCCGCTATGTGCATGTCACGTACTTAACTTTGGGGACTTTGGGGAAATATATGTGCTGTATGAATTTTGCGGAGGTGAACGGTACTTTGAGCTGTGGGATTGAGTGTGTTGTGCAGGTGTTTGAGTTGTATTGGCGGGTTATATGGACGGGAGGGGGGAGGTGTTTCTTATGCGGTATTAATTTGTGGCATATTAAATATAAGCCTGGTTGTGTTGTGGCTAATAGAGTATATATATATATGTCTCGTGTTTATTTACTGTTTTAGTCATTGTTCCCAGCTGATCATCAGGTCCCACCCGCCTCTCACAGCATCTTCCCTATCTGAATTGCTCCCACTGCCCTCTAGTCCTTCACTCTCATTTTCCTCATCCACAAATCTTTCATCCTCGCTCAAATTAATGGGGAAATTGTCACTTTATCGGTCCAAATCGCTCTCGCTGCTGGTGGCCATGATTGTAAACAATGTGCGGATGTGAGGAGCTCCACAACCTGTAACGTCACGCTACTCGTCTGCTACTTCCGGTAGAGGCAAGGCTTTTTTATCAGCGACCAAAAGTTGCGAACTTTATCGTCGATGTTCTCTACTAAATCCTTTCAGCAAAAATATGGCAATATCGCGAAATGATCAAGTATGACACATAGAATGGACCTGCTAACCCTGTTTAAATAAGAAAATCGCATTTCAGTAGGCCTTTAAGACAAGGCAAGACAAAAAAGCAAGCAGGAGAGATAAGAGAGAGGAAAGGGGAGTGCCCGCCCTCGATGAGAGCCAGTGAGAAAGATATAGACATATTGTAGTTTCTATATGGTGTATTAAATTCCCTCCGGTATTGGCTCTAGTCAGCTCTAATACACAGTCTCAATCAATTAGTGGTAATTGTCATTTCTATGTATCTTAATATATTTTGTTTTTGCTATGTATCATTTGTTCGTGGAAAAAATAATCATTTATTTATTTGGGTTTTGTCATTTAAAATGATCAATTTAGTTATTTTTAAAAAAAATGTATTTTTCATTCACAATGTGTGAATATTTGAACGTTATTTGTGGCAAAATCAAGACTAAAAATGCAAGAAATAGTATTTGTAGGCTGGTGACCTTTACCACCCAATCCCTGAAGTCAGACATTGCATTAAAATGATGGAAAAGTTTGGTTGTGTGTTGGACATTTAAAATGTGTGTGTGCCGCTCACGTGTATGTTAAATGCATGTGTGTGTGTGTATGTGTGTGTGTGTGTGTGTGTGTGCACGTAGGCGTCTGGTATGCCTGCCAGTCTGGGGTTCTTCTGGCAGCTTTGGCTTCCCGCTGCAGCATCAGAAGTGACGAGGTGCGAGGGTGCGCACTCACCCACCCCCACACCCCCTCACCCACACACACCCAGACACACACACACACACACACACACACACACACACACACACACACACACACAGTAAGGGTTTTCCTCAGCTGGATGCCAAAGTGAGAAAGGAAAAGACCAGTGTGAGGTGCTGGGAAATAAGCAGCTACATTAGGAGAGTGAGGGCTTTTTCCACTGGCACCTTCCCACATCCAGCAAAATACACAAGTGACAAGAGACCGGGCATGGCGTGACTTTTACCAACTCACAAACACACACAAACACACACACACACAAAAAGACACACAAAATCCCACAAACATATGGGAAACTCCAAAGGCGGCAAAACAAAATACTGCATAGGTGTGATTCAGCAAAATTCCGGTGTTTTAGCTTCATTCATTTATTCAGTCCCAATATGTTTAGGTTGACTAACACAACTCTGTTGTTGTGTCGCAGTTATGTTTTTTGTTTCTTTCTTTTTTTCCGTACATACAGTAGAGAGGGGATTCAATTGGCCCCATTCCTGGGTGGATATCACATGAGAGGACGAGTGGGGGTTAATCATTTTGCAATGAATTCTGCTGAAAATGATGGAAAGTGCCACTCTCCATAGCAACTGACGCTGTGGTTAAAGTTGGAATTGCCACAAAACAAATTTTAAGACATTCAACACTCTACTGCCATCTGGACGCTAAAGTGGATAGTGCTTCCCCTCACCCCCCTCGAGTTTGTCACGTTTCACGTTTCAGGTAAACCGTGACGAACGGGACCATATGAATCCCCTTCCTCCTGGACCAGTGGCAATTAAAAGACAGATTTTTTTTCACGAGAAAAAAGGTGGAGTCGTCAACAGGTGACACCCAACAACTTATCACCAAGCAAACTTAGAGCTTGTCTTCTTGTCTCTTAGGTTATACAGCAGACCTGGGCAAATTAAGGCCCGGGGGCCTTGGCCCGTTAAGTTTTTCAATCTGGCCCGTCGGACATTCCCAAATATTTTTTTTAGATATTTAAGATGGAAAGTGTAGCTGCCATTATGATGTGCACTGATGTTTTCTAATGACCGTAAGTCTTGAACTATACAAAGTATTTCAATGGTTGGAATCTGCGCTTATGGATGATATACTAGTTACTATGGTAATCTAATTAGTTACTATGGTCATCTACGTCACAGCAGCTCAGACGAGGCACCAAGCAGTGTGGGCTGGAAGCGTTTCCATAGACGCGGAAGGAGATTTTCACAACAAAGTTCTAAAGCTTAGTGATATATCAGATATATCAGTTTGTAGGTGGGTTTATTTTGTACTCTTCGCGTTCCTATTTCACTGTTTGTTACATTTTTGTTGCGTTTCACTTGATTGTAAAATATGTCGATCGAAGGGGGGTGTGACATTCATATTTTGTCAATATTCGGTGTTTTATCGTTCATAGAAAAATGTAAAATTCCAATACGTTTTTTAAGGCGGTCTGTCATAACGTTTTTAGCATTCAATCAGACATTATTGTGAGGTTTTGTATAAGTGTTCTTAAAAATAGATATACCGGCCCCCAGACACATTTTTTTCTCTAAATGTGGCCCCCGAGTCAAAATAATTGCCCAGGCCTGTTATACAGGGTATATCCCACGTAACTTTATCCCTGTCCACAAACAGACAATGCCATCGATTAAGACCCCCTCCCCCTCCGTCCACTGGCGCAACACGACTTAGTAGTATGCATACGCAGAAAATGGCAGACGTGCATATATATTACATCATAGTCAATTCTGACCTGGAAGTGTATCCTTACCCTGTGTTTCAATGTAGCATATTGCCACATTTCTTTGAACAGTAAACCTTGCTTGCCTCACCATCAGCAGCTGTTAAACTATTGTAGTGAATCACACCTGAGCCATCATACATGAATCATATCTTTAACCTCTTAAGGCCCAAGCTGTTTGTTTAAATGCTTTTTTTTATTTCTCTTTGCTATTTGGGCTTATTGGACCCTAATTAGATTAAAAACTAAGAATCATCTTTTGATATGATGTACTTAGTCCATAAGTAACAAACGTGTACTTCATGTTTAGTGACATGCTAATTCTTATTTTTACACTTTTTTTTTCCAAATTCCATTGTATGTTATACTCTTCTGACACCACCAGATGGCAGTATAAGTGTCCACATAAGGGCCATAAGGCCCCAATTCAGTAGTGTACACAATTTTGGAAATAAGAGCTAAAAGGTGCTGTCCACGCATGTGGCCAACTAAGCCTTTAGAGGTTTTAATGGACGTATGAAAGTAAACAATGTGATGAAGAACATTTTACAACAATAAATCTAGGGATCTAGATATCTGGTCAGGACACTCCTCACTATTTTACCTTCACCTTCATTGTCCATTCTTGCAATCCTGCCATGACGGCCGCAACCACTTCATGGCTTTCCAATAATTATGGAGTACAAAACTCGACGTTGAGTAATCGCTCGACATACATCGCGAACAATAACTGATAGTCTGCTTTGCCAGTCCAAATGCAAGTCTTCCCTCGTCCACTGGAGCCCGCATTCTCGTTGTCTCCCCTTCGACAAATGGACAAAGTTTTTCGCTAAGTAGAATCACAGTTGACCTGGACATTCGAAAGTTCTCTTGCCGATCCTCTGGCACAACACACTCGTTGACAAACATATCCCACCAGGCTGCTATTCTTCCAGGCCTTATCCAAAACCGTAACTCAGCATTGCTATGTTGCCGTCTGAGATGTGTTGTATCCCAAATAGCTGCAATCGCGCGTTTCCTTCTCTTAAGGTATTCATGTATGATTTCCACAAGTGTCTGTACATGTAAAAGAAGGAGAAACACGGTCATGTCTGGATGACTCGCCTCCATCTTTCCAGTGGTTGCTTCCGAGTTGTTATGAAGCTGGCTGTGGGGCGTTCTTTCTGACGTCACTTCCTGTGGGGGGCGTGGTCTTTCTGACGTCACTTCCTCTCCGAACTCAGTTTGTAAGCGATCGATGAGTCCACACAAAGCTAAGAGCCGGAGATTCGAGAAATACACGGCGCACCTACCCGTGTAAAAAATGATCCAAGGAGGGGAACCTTAAACGATGGGTTAGTGTGGCTGACACGGGGTTTGGGCTAAATAATTATTTGTTTAAGGAGTTATCCAGCTTAATGTAGACAGGGCCTTACACTCTTGACTTGGAGAGATGTTGTGTTGGCTTGACACAGACACCAATGTGACATCAAGCAGTTGTTAAAATTATATATTTTTTTTTTGGTCTTTGGTTTTGTTATAAAAACTGTGTTTCTAAAAAGAGGTCTTGAAATGGAGGTGTCATCTTATATAAAGGTCCATACGTTCATTCTTATAGTAATACACCGGAGTAGTGAATCCTCCAGTAATCAGTCTACGGCAGTGGTTCCTAACCTGGGTTCGATCGAACCCTATGGGTTCGGTGAGTCAGCCTCAGGGGTTGGGCGGAGCCTCCGCCACTGAGATAAAGACACATCCGACTTATCGTGTAAATAAAAACTTCTCCCTATCGGCGTATTATGGATACCCCCAAACAATGTTCCCTCTAAATTTCCATGATTTGCAGGTTGTTTGATTGATCGATTGAAACTTCTACTAGTAGATTGCAAAGGACACAGTACAGTACATAATCCGTACAATTGACCACTAAATGGTAACACCCGAATAAGTTTTTCAACTTTTCAACGGGGTCCACGTTAATCAATTCATGGTAATGTGTGTAAGGTGTGTCATTTGTTGTGAGTTCATGCACTGTGCTGGGTTTGTTCTTTAAACAAGGTGATGTTCATGCACGGTTCATTTTGTGCACCAGTAAAAACACATATGACTTTTTCTTGAATAAAAAAAAAAACATTTTATTTTTCGCAAAGAAAGGTTCGGTGAATGCGCATATGAAACTGGTGGGGTTCGATACCTCCAACAAGGTTAAAAACCACTGGTCTATGGTCTGTATCAGAAGCAGAAGTGTGAAGTTGAGCAAGTTTATTTTATATTATTCACAAAAAATCTCACGAGTGAGACCCCAAAACTACCCAGCTTTCTTAAAAGAAAAAAAATATGTAAGTACAATTCTCACCAATTCCAGCGCTCAGCCTGTTTCCAAACCCGTGCGTCTGTTCGATGTCAATGTCATCTCTTAGCAGGAGACCTCCATCTTCAGGCATGAAAAAAAACAAAAAAAAAAACATTTTGAAGTGAATCCCTGTCGTGGTCTTCTTTCCATAACCCTTCTTTTAAGATGGCCTATGATGAATCTGAAATACATGAAACCACGACGCGACACATGGCAGTGAAAAACGCGTATATTCCTAAACCACATGAGGATTCAGTTGGATTATGACACAAAAAGTAATGCATTTTTTTAATAAAAGCAAACCGGTGAACTCTATGTTGAGATTGTAGCAAAATGCAGCATATCTAGCATGTCCATCAAGGGATTTTACACTTACTTGACATTTTTAAAACATCAATTTGATTGCCTACAAAATTCCCATGGGAATACTTTCGCTCACAGGCAACATCCTTGTTCACATTCATGCCTTTTACTGCCAGATCTTTTTTCTTTTTTTTTTTCAAACTGACCTTTTTAATTGCCAGTCAATTTTAAGAGGTCACAAAATAAAGCAGCTTTGTATTGAAATAATATAATAAGTCCCTGCAGGCACTGTGGTGGTGCATGTGGGGCCAGCAAGTCACCCATGAGATCCTCCAGAGTTGAGTTATTAGTGTGTGTGCGTGTTGCAGGCTGGTGGGTATGAGTCACATTGGTTTCCTCCTTCATCATTAATCTGTCAGGGAAATCTACACAGTCATTCACTTACAAGTTAATGCTTTACTAATTAAAGTCTGCACAAGTTAAGCAGCCCGCCCAGTAGCTATTGTTGTCTTTTAATAAAGTCATCTGATTCTGTGTTACTTTTAAGGGATGAGAGTTATGATGGGCGATATCCAACCTTTAAAAATAAATATATAAGTACAACACATTGCAATCGCTCACATAAGTACTTTTTTTTTTTTTTTTTTTTAAAGTTTAGTAAGAACATAACTCACCACCCATTTCAGTTGACAAATATAACATTAGAGTTGGGCGGAATAATACCAATATCCTCGGCCCTGTTTACACTGCACACCAAATCAGATTTTTTTCGCCCTCAAGTGACATAGTTCGGATTTTTTTTGCCAGTCTTAACGCTCCAAAGTACTTCAAATCTGATCTTTTTGCGTCAGAAGCACTACGTTTACACTGCAGGCCAAAGTAGCCCAAATCTGATTTTTTTTCCAGATGACTGTTTACAGTGCAAGTAAAATGTGATTTTTTATCAGACTCCAGTGTAAAAGCTCACATGCCCCAATGTGGCCTCGACGTCACTTGCATTCGCCCGTCGATAAAGTGAAAACAAAGAAAGTTGAGCAGAAAAAAGTCTCTACTACTACAAAGTAAAGTAAAAATTGCGACCATAAATATAGTCGGCACAGCTTAAAAAATAGTGTTTTTTACATGAAAATGAAGTAAAGTGATATAATGTATGAATGGATGTATATGGTGTAATGTTGTCCCGATACCAATATTTTGGTACCGGTAACGGAACCAAAATTATTTTGATACTTTTCGGTACTTTTCGATACTTTTCTAAATAAAGGGGACCACAAAAAAATTGCATTATTGGCTTTATTTGAACAAAAAATATTACGGTACATTAAACATATGTTTCGTATTGCAAGTTTGTCCTTAAATAAAAAAGTGAACATACAAGACAACTTGTCTTTTTTTAGTAAGTAAACAAACAAAGGCTCCTAATTAGTCTGCTGACATATGCAGTAACATATTGTGTCCTTTTCCATTCCATTATTTTGTCAAAATTATTAAGGACAAGTGGTAGAAAATGAAATATTAATTTACTTGTTATGTTTTGTTAATATCTGCTTACTTTCTCTTTCAACATGTTCTATCTACGCTTCTGTTAAAATGTAATAATCACTTATTCTTCTGTTGTTTGATACTTTACATTAGTTTTGAATGATACCACAAACTTGGGTATCAATCCGATACCAAGTCGTTACAGGATCATACATTGGTCATATTCAAAGTCCTCATGTGTCCAGCGACATATTTCCTGAGTTTATAAACATAATGTACATTTACAGTACTTTTTAAAGGCGGTATAGTACCGAATATGATTCATTAGTATCGTGGTACTATACTAATACCGGTAGTCTAAAAGCTCCAAAGTATTTCAAATCTGATCTTATTGCGTCAGAAGCACTACGTTTACACTGCAGCCCAAAGTGGCCCAAATCTGAATTTTTTCCAGGTGACTGTTTACAGCGCAAGTAAAATGTGATTTTTATCAGACTCAAGTGTAAACGCACACAGGCCCCAATGTGGCACCGACTTTACTTGCATTTGCACGTCATCCATCCATCCATCCATCCATCTTCTTCCGCTTATCCGAGCTCGGGTCGCGGGGGCAGCAGCCTAAGCAGGGAAGCCCAGACTTCCCTCTCCCCAGCCACTTTGTCCAGCTCCTCCCGGGGGATCCCGAGGCGTTCCCAGGCCAGCCGGGAGACATAGTCTTCCCAACGTGTCCTGGGTCTTCCCCGTGGCCTCCTACCAGTCGGACGTGCCCTAAACACCTCCCTAGGGAGGCGCTCGGGTGGCATCCTGACCAGATGCCCGAACCACCTCATCTGGCTCCTCTCGATGTGGAGGAGCAGCGGCTTTACTTTGAGCTCCCCCCGGATGACAGAGCTTCTCACCCTATCTCTAAGGGAGAGCCCCGCCACCCGACGGAGGAAACTCATTTCGGCCGCTTGTACCCGTGATCTTGTCCTTTCGGTCATAACCCAAAGCTCGTGACCATAGGTGAGGATGGGAACGTAGATCGACCGGTAAATTGAGAGCTTTGCCTTCCGGCTCAGCTCCTTCTTCACCACAACGGATCGATACAGCGTCCGCATTACTGAAGACGCCGCACCGATCCGCCTGTCGATCTCACGATCCACTCTTCCCTCACTTGTGAACAAGACTCCGAGATACTTGAACTCCTCCACTTGGGGCAAGATCTCCTCCCCAACCCGGAGATGGCACTCCACCCTTTTCCGGGCGAGAACCATGGACTCGGACTTGGAGGTGCTGATTCTCATCCCAGTCGCTTCACACTCAGCTGCGAACCGATCCAGTGAGAGCTGGAGATCCTGGCCAGATGAAGCCATCAGGACCACATCATCTGCAAAAAGCATGTCAATAAAGGGAAAACAAATAAAGTTGACCAGGAAGAAATCGCTGCTACTACAAAATAAAATAAAAATTGCCACCATAAATATGGTCGGCACACCTTAAAAATTAGTGTTTTTTACATGAAAATTAAGTAAAGTAATATAATGTATGAATGGATGTATAAAGTATAGTGTTGTCCCGATACCAATATTATTATTATTATTATTATTATTATTTCGATACTTTTCAATACTTTTCGATACATTTCTAAATAAAGGGGACCACAAAGAATTGCATTATTGGCTTTATTTTAACAACAAATCTTATGATACATTAAACATATCTTTCTTATTACAAGTTTGTCCTTAAATAAAATAGTGAACATACTAGACAACTTGTCTTTTATTAGTAAGTAAGCAAACAAAGGCTCCTAATTGACATATGCAGTAACATATTGTGTCATTTATCATTCTATTATTTTGTCAACATTATAAAGGACAAGTGGTAGAAAATGGATTATTAATCTACTTGTTCATTTACTGTTAATATCTGCTTACTTTCTCTTTTAACATGTTCTATCTACACTTCTGTTAAAATGTAAAAATCACTTATTCTTCTGTTGTTTGATACTTTACATTAGTTTTGGATGATACCACAAATTTGGGTATCAATCCGATACCAAGTCGTTACAGGATCATACATTGGTCATATTCAAAGTCCTCATGTGTCCAGGGACATATTTCCTGAGTTTATAAACATAATATACATTTCAAAAGGATGTATATTATGAAGGGGGGATTGGCGGACCAGTACTTTTCAGAGGCGGTATCGTACCGAATATAATTCATTAGTATCGCGGTACTATACTAATACCGGTATACCGTACATACCCCAATATAGTGTAATATATGTGGGAGGGTTGTAATTTTTTAAGTAGAGGAGACAGACGTCAGTGTGGATCTACCGGAGCTTTATTTTTCACCTCACATGTAAGCAAATACGCCACAGCGTCAACTCCGGTCTTTCAACAATCACTATTTCTTCTGTATCAAAATATACATTCATATATTACATACAGCCTATTATTTGTGCATTATTAACAAGTGATGCACCGAAAATGTGGTTGTTTTAAATAGACTTTGCTCACCGAAATCCGAATGCTACGCTCTCAAGACAAGTGGAGTGTTAAGGTCTGTATCCAGGAGTGACTGTAATGTTCCAAAAAGAAAGTCTGCCTTCTCCCAATCAGCCTTTTCCTACAAAGACGTCAAAGAATAGAATGGGCTTCCAGACAGTCTAAAACAGGGGTGTCAAAGTAATTTTATAGATCGGGGGCCACATTGTCAGGTTCAAACACTGATGACATCTATTAAACAGACAAGAAGCAAGGAATCATGCAGAGACAGAGTTAAATTTTGCTCAATTGAGGAGAGACGTTTTTTGGGCTGTACTCTCGTTACAGATCCAAACTACGCTCTAAAGTCCAGCCCACGTGCTTCCTCTATTTATTTGGGAGGTCCCTGGTTACATCACTGAAGCTACAGCTGAGGGAAGGGGGTAATCTCGACAGCCCCAGTTAGACACAATATATGACTATTAATGAAATGCAAATGTGCTGACACTCGTGATATCGCCCTTGTCTCTGCTCTGTCTGCGTCACGGTACTCGATGTTCCCTTGGCAGTCAGCAGGCCGATTCAGGGTCTGAAAACACTGATACGAGACAACTTGCTTTGCACAGATAGAAAAAGTACAACTTCAGCACAATTGATAATAACTATAACAACGGCCCTTAAGCATAAGAGTTGTGTGATAATACATACATAATTATTTTAACAAGAAAAATCTACTCCCAAGTGGGCCAGGCTGGTAAAATCACGGCACGGTAACTTAAAAATAAAGACAACCTACACTTCTCTTTTGTAAAGTAAATCTGAACAGCCGATATGGGCATCTACATCAACTATATGATTTGCCTGAGAAGCTGGACAGGACAAAAATAAATAAATAAATAAATAAATAAATAAATAAATAAATAAATAAAGACAACTTCAGTTTGTTGTCTTTGTTTAAAACAAGCACATTCTGAAAATTTACAAATCATAATAGTCCAAATCCAATTGGAATCTGATCTTTTCATCTTCAGTATAAACGGCAATGCGACCTGAATGCGATTTTTTCATCAGCCTTGGGCGAGCTACGTCATTCCTGTGCACAGGGAAAGACGCAGCCCGCCAGCAGAAGTGGATAAGTGAAGTGAAGTGAATTATATTTATATAGTGCTTTTCTCTAGTGACTCAAAGCGCTTTACATATATGTAAGTTACATTTATACCAGTGTTACCGGATACTTCATCACAGCATCCGGTTTCATCACAGCATCCGGTTTCGCTGAGCAAAGTCTTTTTTCGGCAGACAAATTGTCTGTGCCTCACTAGTCAATAGTGCATAAATAATAGGCTATTTGTAAGATATGAATGTAAATTTAGGTTCCCAAGAAATGTACATTGTGTACGTTGTTTACGTAAGTGAGTTGAAAAACAAAGCTGAGGTAGATTAGCCTCTACCTAACAGCCATAAAAAGATGTGAACCCTCCAAAATATATTACGCTATATACATCCATTCATACATTATATAGCATACGTTTGTTTTACATTAAAAAAAAAAACCACATGTTTAAGGTGTGGCGACTTTTATTTTATACCAGTAGTAGCGACTTTCTTGTTCATTTCCGGAATCGGATAAACTCCCTTTGTTTTCAATTTATCGAATTGCGCATGGAAGTGACGTCAAGGCCACATCGGGGCCACATTGAGGCCTGTGTGTGTTTATAGTACAACAAGTGACCCGCAACATCAGAAGAAGAGCGACGTACACGAACCCGTTTGCCTGCTTGATGGAGAACCAATAAAATGTGTCACTTTTCATGTGTCTGGACATTGAAAGAAATATAACTTTTGACCGCGACAAACTTGTTTTGACGACACCGTTCTTCATAGTCTTCTTCTGCTGTTGTTGTTGTTCCGTATATAAGAGTAAACATTAAAGAGACACTGCACATGTGCAATCTAGCTGTATGTCTAAACAACAGGCAATAGAGAAAATATTTTCCACTCGTTTTAGTTCCCTTTTTCGTTTTTGAAATTCATCAATGAAATCAAATAACGGATAATGCATCATGGATAATGATATGTCAAACCAAAAAACTGGGAAAATATATTTTTTATGTTGAATAATTTTTATTTTCCAAACAAAATTGCCACGACGTACACAAACCAAAAACAACTGCAGGAAGAGGAAGAAGATCATTCCAAAAAGTGTGATTTTCTTTTAGCGCACACAAATGACATAGCTCAAGTAAAGATGACGTAAAAGTCGCAAACTGGTCGCATTGCCGTTTAGACTGCGGTTACGTTTGAAAAGATCAGATTCCAAACTTATTCGAAATACCCCCTGATGTGGCCCAAAACTGAGGCGAAATTATCAGATTTTATGCACTTCCGAGCAAAAAATATGCGACCTGTGTCAATTGAGGACAAAAGAAATCAGATTTGGTGTAGAGTGTAAACGGAGCCACATCTGATTTCACTGTATTTTACTGTAAATCAGATTAGCAAGAATTATGTCACACTTACATTACATATAGCACATTATACAGACCACAGAAGGCCATTGTGTAAATGTTTCTGCAGAATAAACATATTGGTGACATGCTAACAAATAGGAACACTCAGCCCTCAGCGCGGTGTGGGCCTGATCGACTAAGATCCAGATACGCTCTTCACCCTCTTCACACATGACTGCATAGCCTCTTCAACATCCAATCTCACTGTCAAATATGCCGACGACACCACGGTGCTTGGGCTCATCAGTAATAATGATGAGACAGCATACAATGCAGAGGTTTAACAGCTGGCTTCATGGTGTGCTAACAATAACTTGGTTCTTAACACTAACAAAACCAAAGAACTAATTGTAGACTTCCGCAGGAAAGGGCAGAACAAACACCCTCCACTTTTAATTAATAACAATCTCGTAGAAAGGGTCAAGCATTTCAAATTCTTAGGGGTGTACATAACAGAAGATCTATGCTGGGACATTAACACTGCGTCTACAGTCGGAAAGGCCCAACAACGTCTTTTTTTTTTGAGGAAACTAAAATGCGCAAACATTCCGCAGAAATCAATGGTAAACTTTTACAACTGTGCCATCAGCAGTGTCCTCACTTACGGATTTTTAGTGTGGTTTGCTAGCTGCACTAAAGCGAACCAACAGGCCCTCCAGCGAGTGGTTAAAGCGGCGGGGAAAATTACAAGGACGATACTCCCAGAGATGAGTGCCATGTACACAACTCGCTGCCTAAAGCGAGTACACAACGTCCTGAAGGACAGATACCACCCAGCACATGGCCTCTTCAACCTGCTACCCTCTGGAAGGAGGTATAGATCGATTCGCGCCAGGACCACCACAATGTCTCACAGTCTGTATCTCCAGGCTGTGAGACTGCTAAATGAACAGCCTGCCCCTTTGCTGCCCCGGACCATCTTATTACCTCACTCTTCACCACCTCAATAATTGTGCTCTGGACATTGCATTGCTGCAACATCAACGTAACACCCATCAGACATCTGACTGTTCTCACCCCCAAGTCCCTCTTATCGCGATCTTCCTGACAATGCTAAAATGTAAACTATTGTCAACCTGCACATCAATGCAGTTTCTATGCTGCTGGACAAAGCTCAAACAAAATCTCGTTGACATGTATGACTTAAGTGTTATTATGACAATGACAATAAAGGAATTGATTGATTGATTGATTGATTGAACACCCCAAACAGGGTGTGCAAACTCAAAAGTTGCGTGTACTATTAGTGAGGGTGTTGCGGGTGATCTATGAAGACTGCGTGTAGAATTCATAATAAGTGCAAAAGTGGTGCAGACCGTATTTAAATTAGGTTTTTACGTGTCACCATGGAGACACTCATTTCCCTCCTCATTTATGGCAACCGGTGGCGTTTCATCATGTTGTTGACATGCAATACACACAAATAATATGTACCACCTTTTCTTTGCTATATTGAAGGAACCTACTTTTAACACACTCAAGCGGGGCGCTTGCGGTGTTGTGATGTTGTGTTTGAGACATACTTGCCAACCCTCCCGAATTTTCCGGGAGACTCCCGAAATTCAGCGCCTCTTCCGAAAACCTCCCGGGACAAATATTCTCTCGAAAATCTCCCGATTTTCAGCCGGAGCTGGAGGCCACGCCCCCTCCAGCTCCATGCAGGCCTGATTGAGGACAGCCTTTTTTTTTATGACGGGAGGACAACAGGGTGACAAGAACTAAATCATCCAGACTAGAGATACATTGTCCTATTATGTTTATCTTACCTAAAAATAAATATATTTATTAATTTTTTAAAAATAAATAAATACATTTTTACTATATTTTGCTAAAAACATAAACATTTATTTTATTTTTATTTGTATTTTTTCTGACTCCTTATTACATCCAGCCATAGAATTATACATTAAAATAAACATATATGAAATAATTAATTTTAAATGATCATAATAATTCATTTAAAATGACCATATTTAATTATTAAAATAATTGCTTGTTTATCAACAACTTTAGCATTTTGTTCATTACATTTTGAAGCTCTCAGAAGCCAAGTTATGTTATATTCCTTAATATTTATTTATGCCATTTTGAAGTATCATTTATCTAAACACAGTTTTGTTTGCATATTTTCAGGATGTAGATATATATATATATATATATATATATATATATATATATATATATATATATATATATATATATATATATATATATATATATATATATATGTATGAAATACTTGACTTGGTGAAATCTAGCTGTCAATATACACCTCCCCTCTTAACCACGCCCCCGCCCACAACCATGCCCCAGTCCCACTCCCGACCATGACTCCCACCCCCACCCCCCCACCTCCCGAAATCGGAGGTCTCAAGGTTGGCAAGTATGGTTTGAGATGATCTAGCATACAGAAATAAATATATGAATAAACAAATGCTATTAAAAAAAAACGCCAGCAGATCCCAAAACCAATCAATTGAATTTGTTTTAGTCAGTCCCTTAACTCATCCAGCTATACAATTATGATGAATAGACAATATGGGCAGCACGGTGGCAGAGGGGTTAGTGCGTCTGCCTCACAATACGAAGGTCCTGAGTAGCCCTGGGTTCAATCCCGGGCTCGGGATCTTTCTGTATGGAGTTTGCATGTCCTCCCCGTGACTGCGTGGGTTCCCTCCGGGTACTCCGGCTTCCTCCCACCTCCAAAGACATGCACCTGGGGATAGGTTGATTGGCAACACTAAATTGGCCCTAGTGTGTGAATGTGAGTGTGAATGTTGTCTGTCTATCTGTGTTGGCCCTGCGATGAGGTGGCGACTTGTCCAGGGTGTACCCCGCCTTCCGCCCGATTGTAGCTGAGATAGGCTCCAGCGCCCCCGCGACCCCGAAGGGAATAAGCGGTAGAAAATGGATGGAAATGGTTAGACAATATGTCTCATATTTCTATTTCCAAAAGTTCAAATATGTTGTCACAACATACTAACAGAATATTATCTTCGATTGATTGATTGAGACTTGTATTAGTAGGTTGCACAGTGAAGTACATATTCCGTACAATTGACCACTAAATAGTAACACCCGAATAAGTTTTTCAACTTGTTTAAGTCGGGATCCACTTAAATTGATTCATGATACAGATCTCTCTCAATTATCTGTCCTTTCAGCGCAATCTCCTCCTTTCTCACAGCCATTTTTGTGTCAATGCCAGTTTGGATGTACATTTCAAACGTGCTAAACATAGACGCAAAAAAGTGGCAGCAAAACCGTTTTAGTCTTGATAAATAATTGTATTTGCATCTTCTCCTCCGAGTGTTGTGGGCGTTCTGATAATCAGCATATATTCTGCATATTCATGAAATCAGACACGCTGAATGGATTACGCTCTTTATTTCTCTTATTTAAGAGAGACGCAATCCTCTGTGCAACAGTTTAGTAGATCAGCTTTGCGTGTGCCATCAAGTTTGTACGTGTTTTAGTACACGCAAACAATAGCAGTTGAGGCCCTCAGTACACCAAGAGAGAAAGCTTGCTTGGAAATGTGCAATCTCTGCAATTTGTATTTACATTTATAACACAGGTCACAGTTTATGTTATCATGATTAAGTAGTTTTTTTATCCGTGTCCCCTGACCACACCTCCTCAGTGTGAACACTGACCGAACCGCACTTAAGTACACTATATTGCCAAAAGTATTTGGCCACCCATCCAAATGATCAGAATCAGGTGTCCTAATCACTTGGCCCGGCCACAGGTGTATAAAATCAAGCACTTAGGCATGGAGACTGTTTCTACAAACATTTGTGAAAGAATGGGTCGCTCTCAAGAGCTCAGTGATTTCCAGCGTGGAACTGTCATAGGATGCCACCTGTGCAACAAATCCAGTCGTGATATTTCCTCCCTCCTAAATATTCCAAAGTCAACTGTCGGCTTTGTTATAAGAAAATGGAAGAGTTTGGGAACAACAGCAACTCAGCCACGAAGTGGTAGGCCACGTAAACTGACAGAGAGGGGTCAGTGGATGCTGAAGCGCATAGTGCAAATACTTTCTGCACAGTCAGTTGCTACAGAGCTCCAAACATCATGTGACCTTCCAATTAGCCCACGTACAGTACGCATAGAGCTTCATGGAATGGGTTTCCATGGTCGAGCAGCTGCATCTAAGCCATACATCACCAAGTGCAATGCAAAGCGTCGGATGCGGTGGTGTAAATCACGCTTTTTCATCTGGCAATCTGATGGACCAGTCTGTGTTTGGAGGTTGCCAGGAGAATGGTACATTTCGGACTGCATTGTGCCGAGTGTGAAATTTGGTGGAGGAGGAATTATGGTGTGGGGTTGTTTTTCAGGAGTTGGGCTTAGCCCCTTATTTCCAGTGAAAGGAACTTTGAATGCTCCAGGATACCAAAACATTTTGGACAATTCCATGCTCCCAAACTTGTGGGAACAGTTTGGAGCGGGCCCCTTCCTCTTCCAACATAACTGTTAACCAGTGCGCGAAGCAGGGTCCATGAAGACCTGGATGACAGAGTCTGGTGTGGATGAACTTGACTGGCCTGCACAGAGTCCTGACCTGAACCGATAGACCACCTTTGGGATGAATTAGAACGAAGACTGAGAGCCAGGCCTTCTCCACCAACATGTGTGTGACCTCACCAATGCGCTTTTGGAAGAATGGTCGAAAATTCCAATAAACACACTCCGCAACCTTGTGGACAGCCTTTCCAGAAGAGCTGAAGCTGTAATAGCAGCAAAAGATGGACCAACATCATATTGAACCCTATGGGTTATGAATGGGATGGCCACTTCAAGTTCATATGTGAGTCAAGGCAGGTGGCCAAATACTTTTGGCAATATAGTGTATATTTCTGAGGAATAGGGTAATATGTGTGGAATAACATAGCTATTAAAGGGGCTGTTTGCAACATTTACACAGATGCCGCCCTCCTACAGTTTCTGGTACGTAATGACGTAATTGGGTACGTACGTAACACATGCATGCGCATTAGCTGTAGGTGTTGTTAGTTAATGATAGCAATTTGGATAGCTGGATAACGACAACATGACTGCAAATTGTTCATTGCTTCTCTTGGACTGCTTTTAATGGCTCACAAGACAGGGGGAGTGACAGCCGTAAACACCAATCATTTTGTTCGGGCCTGGTAAAAAATGGTATTACATAAAATGTGTAATGGTGCAGAATAAAGACCATTTTCAAACAAATGTGTTCTGTTAAACCACTAATGATAGCATTAGCTAGCCGGTGGTGTTCTTGTTATATTTGTTTTTGCTTAGAAAAACAAGCAAACAGTCCCTTTAACCCTCTTGAATATGGAATTTGAAAAACAACATGATGATGATTGAATAAATAGAGTTGATGGAGTCCATCGTGATGTCATACAATGTCAGTGTAAAGCCCAGGGACTTTGAGGCGTGCATGAAAACATGACTTACTTTAATTAAAAGGCTGGCAATGGATTGGCCACCTGCTCAATCACGGCACGTCTCTGCTGTCTGCGGTGCAATCTGATGGGGCAAAAACACTGACAATAAACAGATGTTGAGTCCAGAAGAAAAGCAGCAGAGTGTGTCATTTCTTTCTGTTATAAAAGTGCAACATTTTGGATTTTTACGGCACGTATCAGTGGAAATGGGGTCTTCTGCGTTGATGAAGGAATTAAAGACTTAAATTTAGATCGCAGGCTCTGCTGTAGGTTTGTTATTGTTTGTGTGTATGCGTGTGTGTGTGTGTGTGTGTGTGTGTGTGCGTGTGTGTGTGTGCGTGTGTTTTCACTTGCATCCAGCTGCTCAGATGCAGCTGAGCGAACAGGAAATGTGGCGTTAAGTGGAATCTCACTGCAGCGGTTCGTAGGTTAAAAGGTGCCACATTCAGAAGAAGACGGGTTAAACGCTACCACATGGAGCTTTTAACACATGCACACACACACACACACACACACACACACGGGGGGGGGGGTGGTGCTACACAGAGATGCGCACACGCAGATGCTTTTTCTCTTCATGTGTGCATGTGTATAAGGCACATGGATAGGGATGTGTGGAGGGCAACCTGCTCTCCTGATTACCACAGTGACTGGCCTTGCAATGTGCCGGTGAATGTCAAAATATGAACATTAATTTGTTATAGTTATTGCACAAGTGATAAAACATAAGATTTGTAATGAGGCAAGTACATGTTTCATTATCTGTTATATACAGCGGGGGAAGGAGACGACACAACGGCAGGAATCGGTTCAATAGATTTATTGAACGTGATGATGTACTGGGGTGTGTATGGTGTATGCTACTAAGAGTGTGTGGTGCAAGACGATGTGAAGAATTAACAAAGTAAATGTTACCAGTGGGTGTTGTACGTGCGTGTTGGATGAATCCTTCAAAGGTCCAGAGGGGCAAGGCAAGAAGGCAGTCAAAAGTTCGGCGGGAAGTCCAGAGAAGCGAGGCGCACAGCTCGATCGATGGAGACGGAGGTAATACTGCAACGAACACAAAGGACATAGAAGACACAAGCAGAGGGAAAGCACAGAGAGAGCAGGTACGAAGAGGGAAGCCAGAGACATGATGCTTACTACAAGGAGTGAACTACGTTCCGGCACTGGATCTTCGGGTCTGTTGGTCTTTATGGCGTCTGCCTTCATCAGATCCAGGTGCACAGATTGCTGATTGCCTGCAGCTATGCAGGCGTGTGGCCGCGATAAGGGAAGAGCAAGCAGGGGCGTGTGTCGGGGCGCTCCTAGCAGAGCTGCCGGCGGCGCTTGCTACAGACGGAATGCGGGATTGCACATTATCTTTATTTTTACTTTACTTTTTTGGAATTTTGCCTATTGTTCACAATCATTATAAAATATATTAGGATGGATGGACTTTTTTTTTTTACACATTCTAACTTGTAAAAAAACATAAATAAAAGTCCACTAACACTGAATGGGAGGTCCTCTATTTCAATCAAAAACATCCAATAAATAACCTTGCAAAAACCGCCAACAATACTCCATTTACATTTTGTGACTTGAACATTAACCAAGTTATTAGTGATCTTGTTATTACAAGCGCTAACGCATACAAACTAGTTTTAGCGGCGACGCGATCGAAAGCTTGTGTACAATTTCGACATGTTCAACCGGCGAGGGATTTCCCTCACTTCCTTGCTCCCTGCAAGTTCATCGTAGACCAGGGGTGTAAAACTCATTTTAGCTCAGGAGCCGCATGGAGGAAATTGTATTCCCATGCGGGCCACATGGGTAAAATCATGGCATTATAACTTAAAAATACAACTACGACAACTTCAGATTATTTTGTTGTTTTACTTTGGCCCAAAATAGAACAAAGACATTCTGAAAATGTACATATCGCAAATAATCCTCTTGACGAAACACTTCAAGTTAGTAAAAAATTCTGAGGAAAAAAATTGGTGCAGTTTCAAAAACACCATCAAGAGCACAATTAAATTAGATTTAATCTCAGTGTTTCTACACACCATTTACCGTATTTTTTGGAGTATAAGTCCCACCGGAGTATAAGTCGCACCTGGCGAAAATGCATAATAAAGAAGGAAAAAAACATATATAAATCGCACTGGAGCTCGGCCAAACTATGAAAAAAACTGTGACTTATAGTCCGAAAAATACGGTAAACTTTAAGTCACAACCCATCTATGATTGATCAAAAAACTAAATGAAGCATAAATAAAAACACTTATATGTATCAACTACCTCATTTGTCATTTCCATTGTTGACTTTCTTTAAATTTGCAGAGAAGAAAATCATTTTTGCACAACTATATCAATGTGCAGTGTCTCCTGCAGCATTTTAAACGGGGTTACCAATTGTTTATTTTACTCCAGTTTGTTTTACATTGGGTTAAAGGGGAGGAGTCGCAGCCCTGCATTACCGTGTACCTCTTGCTTGGTATACTTGCTCGCCCGAATATAAGCTACTTGCTTGCCTAACAGAATTGCTATTGTGACATCCAATGGACACTTTTAGAACAGCAGTTTCTTTCATTGAAAAATGCAGCTCAATTTTACACTTAGCAAACTTGTCTCATGGGCCGGATTGAACCTGATCCGGTCCGCGACCCGATGTTTGACCTCCCTGTTGTAGACCATAAATCATGCATCCCACCTGAACGGAAGAAGTCTGAGGACGTATTCTGACAAGTTGAGACAGAACCTTCCCCCAACTCTGTTTTTTTTCCTGAGATTAATGAGTCATTGATTGATTGAGACTTTTATTAGTAGATTGCACAGTACAGTACATATTCCGTACAATTGACCACTAAATGGTAACACCCGAATAAGTTTTTCAACTTGTTTAAGTCCACGTTAATCAATTCATGGTAAATGGTAATTCTTCACCTAAATGGTAAAATATGAACATCCCAGCAGTCGCCATCCTAATGACAGCAGACCTTGTCCAGTAAGTGATGTTTGTTTCTGTTTGTTGGCTCTCATGAAGTCTCATCATTCCGAATGAAATGATTGGTGTTCACGGCGGTCACTCACCCTGTCTCGCCAACACGTGCACTCATACGAAAGCAGTCCAAGAGAAGCAAAGAACAAGTTGCAGTGTGGCTCAGATGGTAGAGCGGCTCTCCAGCAACTTGAGGTTTGATTCCAGCTTCAGGCATTCAAAGGTATTGTCATGGCCGTTGTGTCCTTGGGCAAGACACTTCCTCCAGCTTGCTCCCTGTGCCGCTCACACTGGTGTATGAATGTGAATGCATGTTTGGTGGTGGTCGGAGGGACCGTAGGTGCAAATTGGCAGCCGGGCTTCAATCAGTCTACCCCAGTCTTCAAATGTAGCTTACCACCATTAACGTGTAAATGTGGATTGAATGAATGATGTGTTCTCAGTTCTTAGATAGAATATACATTCAATGACAGTTAACAATACATATCCAAATCGCTATTATTAGCCAACAACACCCAAAGCTAGTGTGAGTGCACATACATACATATTGTATGTCATTACGTCTACAAGCCAAAAGAGGACTGTGTAAAATTCAATGGAAAGGTCGCACCTTCTTGGTATCTGTGTAAACGTTGCACACAGCCCCTTTAACTGCACCTTTCAGCGGACTTTACGTAATGGATGACAGAAGCACTGGTGGACTATAAAAGCACAGAGAAAATGATTATCTCTACTTGTTACCAGTTTTTTTTTTTCTTCTTTTGAAACTTAATCGAAGGAAAATGTGTTTCCTGCCGCTCTTTTACCTATGACGTCAAATTAATCGACACCTAAGAGGTAGTGTCTGGCTGTGGCGACCTCACCGAACCTAAAAACAAATGTCGAGTCTTGTAACCAGAACCACTTGTGTAATCCCCCCACGGTGGATCACATTATGTTCTATTTTTGCACCATATTGGCAGCAGTCACACACAGCAGTTACACAATAAAAACGTTTTTTTTTTTCATTTCGCTACGCTTTGCCTCCATTCACAGATACCACTTTGTGCGAACAATCTTTGGGATATGGCCATTTCATCTTTTTCAGATTCAGAAACCATAATCTGCTGACTTGGATTTTGGAAAGCTATTCATAGATGTTAACTTCCAGGTAGTACCAATAGTTGTGTCAACTTATTGTAGTCTTAGCATCACTCATGGCGTCAGGGTTTGGTCAATGTCAGTGTTTCTTAAACATAGGGCAGGGGCTGATTGTTGGGCCCAAACGTCCCCTGGAGGGCCGCCAAAAAATACATATTTCTCAGCTGTGGTCTGTATGTACCGTAGCAGCATTCAGTTGTAATACACTTTTTTACCACTTGTGTCAGCAATGACAACATCAAACCAACAGAGGAAGTCTGGCACTATAGTCATAGAGAAGTTTCTTAAGCGCAAAAAGTATGACTAAAGTGGTGAAGCTGTATTTTCATTTGCACTTAAAATGTATTGACAGTTTAGTTAAGGAACTTTTATAATATTATATTACTATATATATATATATATTTTTTGTGAGGCTCTTCTTTTACAGTATACTTGATTTATTTTTGTAATCAACCTGAAGTTTTTAAAATAATCTTTGTGATTAGCAAATGCTTTCATATCATTTGACATGGTTAACACTGTTGGATTAGGTTAGATATCATTTTTGAATACCATTAAAATCAAGAGTAAGATTATTACTCAGGATTAATATTGGAGTGGTCCCCGGGCCCCTCTGTGGTGGAAAAGTTGGGCCCCTGGGTCAAAAAGGTTAAAAAAAACCTTGTGGTTAGCTAACTTTAACCTGTGTCATTACACTAGGGTTGTACGGTATACCGGTATTAGTATAGTACCGCAATACTAATGAATCATTTTCGGTACTATACGGCCTCTGAAAAGTACCGGTCCGCCACACAATGTAATGTACCGTAAGATTTTTAATTTAAAAAAAAGCCAATAATGCTTTGTGGTCCCCTTAATTTAGGAAAGTACCAAAAAGTATCAAAATAATATTGGTACCGGTACCAAAATATTGGTTTTGAGACAACACTACATTGCACATGCATATCTTGGTAAATATTGGTACTTAGATGGCAGTATAGCTCGGTTGGTAGAGTGGCTGTGCCAGCAACTTAAGGGTTCCAGGTTCAATCCCTGCTCATGCCATCCTAGTCACTGCCGTTGTGTCCTTGGGCAAGACACTTTACCCACCTGCTCCCAGTGCCACCAACACTGGTTTAAATGTAACTTAGATATTGGGTTTCACTATGTAAAGTGCTTTGAGTCACTAGAGAAAAGCGCTATATATATATAATTCACTTCACTTTCATTTAGTCAGTGTACACCTTCTATAGTAGTATATATATACACAATACAGTCCTGCATCATTTATTGTGGTTATGTACTATAAAATCCGCTACACCTCCCTGATACCGAAGTACATGTCAAACTACTTCCTTAACGTAAATGACCGCCATAACCACAACACCAGGGGGAGCTCCACTATCCACGTTAAACCCAGATTCCGAACTAACAAAGGTCTTAACTCATTCTCATTTTATGCCACATCAATGTGGAATGCGCTCCCAACAGGTATATAAGAAAGTGCATCTCTATCCTCCTTCAAAACCGCAATAAAAGTTCACCTCCAGGCAGCTACAACCCTAAACTAACACCCTCCCCGGATTGTTAATAATCAAATGTAAACAATCAAATGCAGATACTTGTTCTTATGCAGTCTGATCTCTCTCTCTCTCTCTCTCTCTCTCTCTCTCTCTCTCTCTCTCTCTCTCTCTCTCTCTCTCTCTCTCTCTCTCTCTCTCTCTCTCTCTCTGCCCACTACTTGCTGTCCATATCCTACCAAGTCAGACCTACACTGTTCCAATATCCATTTCTCTGTTCTCAATTGTTGATGACTGATGATAACAACCAAACCCAGCCCCCCCCCCCTCCACACCCCGGATTGTAAATAATGTAAATAATTCAATGTGATGATCTTGTGTGATGACTGTATTATGATGATAGTATATATGATAGTATATATCTGTATCATGAATCATGACCCCGACTTAAACAAGTTGAAAAACTTATTCGGGTGTTACCATTTAGTGGTCAATTGTACGGAATATGTACTTCACTGTGCAACCTACTAATAAAAGTATCAATCAATCAATCAATACTGTTTATCGGACATGATCGCAATAAACGGATTTCTGCATGGTAGGATTACTACCAATAAATCGAATATTTTTATAGTTGGGGCCTAAAGAATGTGTAGAACCTTCTAAACACTAATACATGAAATAACATATGTTTACACTCATTTCACCCAAAAAACACTATTCCAAATCAAGGTACATATTACATCAGGATTATGCCTAAAAAAAGGTAACGCACCTTAAGCGGCAACTAAAGGTCTTTTGGGAGTAAAAATATATGCACCCCGCACGCAAGCAGTGTCGCATAATGCTGATAAGCCAATTGGAAGATCGCTTTGAGGAGATTTTTTAAAAAGGAAGCTCTCGGTCCTAGTACACAGGACAAGTAGGCATCTGGCAACAAGCGGGTGTGGTGATGAAGTGAGTGAGATGTACACCAGTGGAGGTTACAAGTAGGGGGTTACTGGCCAGTTCCTGGGGCAGAGCCTTTTGGCCAGTTGGAGGAAGAGGAGAGTCATCGACAGATGTGGCCTTAGAAAGCTTCCAGATGAGCTGTTGCTCAGGGAGAGGACCCCAGTGAAGTGAAAACTACAGCGAACCATCTGGACGCAAGTTTGGTCCTGATCAGGCCCAGCTGGGTAACCTGGAAGCATGGTAGCGTGTGACGTCGGAAGAACCGCATCACCTAATGATTCCCGGAACATGGATGAAGATGCATACACATGTCATCAGGGGATGTATGAATGCGACGGACTGTGGAAACGCTCACTGATGCTAGTTCAAGCTATAGTATTTGTGTCACCTGTTAACTGGTGCTACTGCAGTCTTAATAATTCACCTACAAGGCAATCGTCAGTGTGTGGCAACAAAGTACAGTTTGGTCACAGGAGCTAAACGTCTATGTTCTAATCCTCTTCATCACACACGGGTAGTGTATACACACACACACACACACACACCAGACACACGGACATCAGAGTCCATTGCATAAGTGGATAATGTAACTGAGACCTGGGCTTGTTTCCTGCATTGTTAGCCACTGGAGAGAGATAAGTCAGAGTGTGGAGGCTCAGAGTGAGATCCTAAAGCCCTTTAAGTCATTAACTCTCCCTTGCCACCTGTAGCACTGCCTTCAACACCAGGTGGAGGAATTCTGAAAGCCGGAATCAGTTCCGATATGTATGACGTTTAAAAATGTGAGGGAGCAAGACGAAGCAGGGAAGACAAGACTCCCTTGTCCGGTGGCTGCTACCTGTTGTTCCATTGAGGTGTTCCCAGGCTTGCTATGACATTTATTCCGTGATGACAGTGAGACCATGGAAGCATCCAGGACCATAAGACATCCATATTAGGTGCCCAGTCAAACTGAAGTGTTCCATGTGTTGAGCTGGAGGTCTACTTTGGGTGATCTCAGACACTGAAAGGGCTTTTTGGACTCCAAAGTGATTGTTGGCAGCCAGAGTTTGTTGCAACCATAGTTGGCTAAACCAAAGATCAAGTTTTCGATCTTCGAATGCATCAGCCAATAATTGTATGATTGCATTTAAATGTCCCATATTGTACATTTGGGCCTGATTTACTAAAGGTTTGTGTGTACTAAAACACATGCAAACTTGATAGTACACGCAAAACTGATCTACTAATCGTGTGCAAAGTAGATTGCATCTGTTAAGTGAGCAGAATAATGAATAATATGAATCTGTCTTTATTGTTATGCAATATATATGCTGATCACCCAAACGCTGAGTCTGTTCAGTGGCCTTCTGGTTAGAGTGTCCGTTCTGAGATCGGTAGGTTGTGAGTTCAAACCCCAGTTCAGACATACAGAAGACTATGATAATGGGACCCATTACTTCCCTGCTTGGCACTCAGCATCAAGGGTTAGAATTGGGGGTTAAATCACCAAAATGATTACCGAGCGTGGCCACCGCTGCTACTCATTGCTCCCCTCACCTCCCAGGGGGGGTGGAACAAGGGGATGGGTCAAATGCATAGGATGATTTCACCATTCCCAGTGTGTGTGTGACTATCAGTGGTACTTTAACTTTAAATTGCGAGCACTATTTTGTGTTTATTTTATTTGTATTTTATTTTAGCAAAATGACATGCACACTGACAGTTCTACACATGGCTGCAGGATCAGTGCTCGTGCTGCAAAGAGAGACAACAGACAAAAACCCTACGTCGTACGTGTGTGTGTCAACATTTTGGACGGTCGGAACTAAAAAATATCAGACATATCGTCGTTTATAATTTTACATTAAAACCAAGACAAACAGGCTAAAGAACAGCTTCTTCCCCAGGGCCATAACCACCCTGAACGGACTGCCCCATTGTCCCTCATAACTGCCTTCTCTTCGGTGCAATAACCCATTCCACCAACCACCCTGTTTTTTTTCATGTAGATATTCATGTATATATTCATTTCACCCACTGTATAGAGTGTACATTTGTACATAAAGTATAGGGTGTACATTTTGCGCAGAGTGTATAGAGTGTACATTGTACAGAGAGTATAGAGTGTACACTGTTCTCTTCCACACCTTTCTTTGCACTTCTATATTTTATTATATTTTTATATATTTACACATTGTTTTCTTGCATGCACACATCGCACTGTATGGAATGGCCTCAATCTCGTTACCCTGCGTAATGACAATAAAGCTGATTCTGATTCTGATTCTGATTACTGCTGCTGGATGACTTTAGGGACTGATTAAAATTAATTCAATTAATGTTTTGGTGTCTGCTGGCATTTTTTTTTAATGTTTTTTTTAATTTTATTTAAGAAATATTAAACTATAAGATATCTACATGAAAAGACGTTTTTCCTTGTGCATTTTTTTTGGCATTTGAGTCATTCCAGACGCACGAATGCGCTGGTGATGCGATCCACAGCCTGGCGCACATAATTAAGTGTCAGTGTGCGTATGTTTCTGCTGTCTAAATTGCGTTTTAGGTAAGGTGTTGCAGATTATAGATGTGCGCTGCTGCTGGTTCTACACATCGCACACAGGTAAGAGCATCCATCCATCCATTTTCTACCACTTATAAATAATCGTCTCCTAGGTAGAAGCCCCACATTCATTCAAAATCTTCATTTAAATAAGGCGGTCTGCACCACTCTTCAACTGCACATGCAGTGTTAGTAACGCCCACTTGTAATACACACAATTTTATTTTTTGCACGCGTTGTCTAGCGCGTAGTGTATGGATCTTAATAAATCAGGCCCTCTATGTCTTTAAACAACTTTAAAGAACCCACAGATGTCCTAAAGCAAGGTATTGGAAGTGTGTCACCCAAGATCTTGGCTGACGATAGAGCTTTTGTATATTGTGTCGTCTAAAACACAGAAGTGCACGCATAAGCTAAAAATGGAGCAAGTGTGCAAGGCAGTTTGGGTACATCTATACCATATACGGATAATCCGCTGAAGATGTTCCCAAATGGTGACGTCACCAATTTTTCACATTCCAAACGGATTGTTTGGAGGAAGTAAGACGGAAGGCAATATTGTTTTTATAAAAATCGCCGCAATGCCTCCAGGCTTTGATTTCAAATTTTCTGGATTTATGCAGTTAATGCATAACGGCATGTACGTTAGGGTAAGAAAAGTTAAGTTAGCATGGTAGGGCCCCCTTTTTAATCATTAAATCATGATAATGTATTGTAGTGTTGGACGGGTCAATAATGGTCTTTAGTTGAAGATGTCAAGAAATGCTGTCGTTCTGTATGATCATAACCAATTGTATTGATTATGTTCATTTTCAACACAATCACCTACAATTGAATGAAGGCCATACTTAGTCAACAGCCATACATGTCACACTAAGGGTGGCCGTATAAACAACGCCAACACTGTCATAAATATGCGCAATATAGTGAAACCACACTACACAACAATGACAAACACATTTCGGATGAATATTTGCACCACAACACAACATAAACCCAACAGAACAAATTCCCAGAATTCCCTGCAGCACCAACTCTTCCGGGACGCTGGACAATGTTAATGACACGTTCTAGCTGTGTTCTGCAAATTTGACAGCAACAAGCGAACAAACGTGTCCTCAACGCAATGTCACATTCTTGCTAGCAGCTAAGCCTTCCACTGTACAAAGACACTTCTGAGTCAGCAATCCTCGCCTCCATGGCGGCAAATAGACTATATTTCCTCCTCACAAAAGGACGAGGAAAAGCTAAATATGCTATTCTATACCGCTAAGCCAGAGCTCTTGAATGGAAACAAAGATAGGCGGTATTATAATAACAATGTATTTATTGTTATTATAATAACAATAAATAAATATATAACTATACCAAGTAGGTTGATACCACCATATGATTATCGATCTAACCATTAAAACATCACGGACAGGCCAATCAGAGGCAAGATAGGGCAGGTCTTCGAACCAGGAAGGAAAATAACAACAGACACCCACATCCCAAATGATGACAAGGCAGAATAGAAGACAAGAAAAGAGGAAACATTCAAGCAGGCGATTTAAAAAAAAAAAAAAAACCTAGTGGAAAATGGCAGAGGGATTCTCTTCCTTAGATGTAGACGAAGTCCAGGAAACCCGCAATGCATCTATTTGGCCAGATTTGGACAAACATATGCATTTGGATAAAACAATGCCCAAACATTCATTTTTAGTTACTTTGTCAGCCCAAATCAAAACTGTTCTTGACATGGAAGACGTGGAACACTCGTTTAAGAACACACATTAAAACCTCTAAAGCAGTGGTCCCAAAACTACGCCCCCCCCCAGCATCCAAAATCCGGCCCACGGGAAGTCCCAAGTTAAAAAAAAAAAGTGTTTGAATTTTTTTTTTTTTTTTTTTTTTTTTTTTTTTTAGTTTATCTTTCCTTTCTAATCCATTTTATACCGCTTGTTACTCTCAGTGTCTCCTAGCCGCTCAGGCAAATCATATTGTCTAAAAATGTATTTTCCCATCGATAACGTGACAATGTTAAATGTTGATGAACATCAATGTTAATTGATGTTAAATGACAAAACAGATTAACTTGCTGGAATATAAAGACAATGTATATATATATATATATAAATTTGGCCCCCGGCCAAATTTTTTTTAACCCAATGCGGCCCCCGAGTCAAAAAGTTTGGGGACCCCTGCTCTAAAGGCTTAGTTGGCCACATGCGTGGACAGCACCTTTTAGCTCTTATTTCCAAAATTGTGTACACTACTGAATTAGGGTCTTATGTGCTTATGTGGAGACTTATACTGCTATCTGGTGGTGTCAGAAGAGTATAACATACAATGGAATTTTGGAAAAAAAAGTGTAAAAATAAGAATTAGCATGTCACTAAACATGAAGTACACGTTTGTTACTTATGGACTAAGTACATCATATAAAAAGATAATTCTTAGTTTTTATTCTAATTAGGGTGCAATAAGCCCAAATAGCAAAGAGAAATTAAAAAAAAGCATGTAAACAAACAGCTTGGGCCTTAAGAGGTTAAGGTGATTTGAGTTCAAAGTGTTACTGCACATAACTATTATAGACGCTGGTTTTATTTAATGTAGGTAGAGAAAATAAATAACAATATAGAGTTTGGCCAAAGAAAAGGCACACTAAAATAAATACATATGGAGTTTGGGGGACTCCCAGAGGGAGTTGTAGGATGTCCCCTGCTAAATGACAGGTAATAGTAATGGACCCTTTTTAGGGCCATTTGGTTCCATATGTACACTTTCAGTTACATTACCATTATTACCTATATAAGAACTTAAAATGGAAAAGTTGGGGAGGAATTTCATTTTGTTTGAAAATATGTTTACTTTAAATATGTTAATTTTTATTGTTTTCAGTTCATATAAAAATGGAGTTTGTTAAAGAGGAAGTGCCCTTTTTGGGGAATTTGTTCACAATCATTATGAAAGACATGACGATGATTTTTTTTTTTTTTATGTATTGTAAATATCAAATAAATGTGATCAAAAGTCTGCTTAAAATTAAGGCTAAGGGAGCCTTTCTTTTCTGCCTAAGAAGCCCTTAACGAAACATCTAAACACCTCTGTGGAGGTTGCCTCCTAGTGGGTTCTGCTGATCACACACGTATACTGGAGTCCGGTGTTCAGAGTTCAATAAAGTTTTATTGCTCATCAACGGTTTGGCACGATTCTCGACGTCCGTTGTTTCCGTCTCTCCAAGCCCTCCTCCTCCTTCTGCTCCCGGCCGCTACTGATAAGAACAACAGGTGATTAGATAACCTGCCCCAGCTGGGCAATCTAATCACCTGTCAGCTGTGGTCCATTCCTGCAGCAAGCGCGCCGACCACGCCCCCCTCCACAACCTCCATTAAGGTTTTATATAGATGATGTAAGTATATATGTAATGTAGTAACAGGCACGTGTATAATAAGATGTAATACTTACATCTTTTGATCATTTTAAGCATACGCAGTGCATTAATTTGAAAAAACGCATAACGACGTTTGCTTTTTTCCCCCCCCAACAACATAACGGATTACTGCGCACTGCAGATTTTATTAGCGCCAACAAACGTAGTAAAACATCACTTACTGTACAATGTCTGCTCTCATTAGGATGCCGACTGCTTGGATGTTTATATATTCAGATGAAGAATGACTCATAATCCTCACGAAGAAAAGGGAGGAGGAGTCAAGTATATTTTTGTGTCATCCTCGCCATTACCGGGTATAAAGCAAAGCAGAACAATGTGTAGCAGGAAAAACACCACTAGCAGCATGTACGTGCAAGCATATACAAACAACAAAGCAGCGCTGGAAGATAAACTCACCTGATTGGAAATTAGGAAAAGGTGAGCCTTCTACATGCCAAACAGGAACAGGTGAGGAGAACAGCGCTCACAGCAAGCAAAGCCGTCTTAATACACGGGTTTAGCTGGCCTGAAGCCCAGGGGCCCTACCCAATAAGGGGCCCCCGATTTTGACGGCGGAATGCAATGATATGTGTTCAAAGCTGTCAATCGCAAACAGCTCAGCTTCGTCAAGCAATTGTGTACTCCCTGTGTTTCTTCTTACTGCTCTGAGCGGGACTCGAACACACGAAAGGCCAGCGTACTACAATTGAGCTAAAACACTCACAGTTTATTATACTCGCAAAAAACATGCATGGACCCGTCGCAAAGGAGATGTATTCATGAACAATTTTTTTTCATCAATCGATATGTTTACTTTATTGTCGTTCTGATGAGTAAAATCAAGACTTTATTTTTCAAACTGTGTTTTCTGGGCGGGTGAGGGGTGGTGGGTGTTGTGAGGTTGGCGGGCTGGGGGCAAAAACATGCCAACAAAGGAAGTGGAGTTAAGAAAAAAAAACAGTATATTATAAAAAAAACAAAGGATAATGAACAAAGTTCAAAACTGTCATAACAAACAGAGATTTAAGCTCTCGATCTCAGGACTGTGAAGCCAACGTGCTAAAGAGCAGCTCGTCAGACGAACCGCATGCTATGTATGACATAGATCAACATAACATTAAGAGTGGGGGAGGACACAAACGTTAGCAATGCTAGCGTAGCTCTGCTGCTGGTTACACTCCTGACAGTTTGGTCATGTCTTTGTATTTTCCTGTTTTTGGTGTTTAGTTCCTGTCCAGCACTCTTATTTCTACTTCCTGTTTTGTGTGTTGTCTGTCATGCAGGACTTTAGTCCTACCTCTGAGTGCTGTTTCCCTCAGCTGCTCTTGATCGACGACCAGTGGACTCACCTGTCTCTGATCGCTAATCAAGAGGGTTTATAGTCCACTGCCACCTGCCTCTCCATGCTGGTTCATTGCAAATGTTTTGTTTGCGTTCAGAAATGAATGAGTAGCATTTCCCTGCTTCCTGTGCACTTCCGTGTTGCACAAGTTTTTGTTTTGTCATCAAACCATTAGACCATCTGTTATGGGTGCCATTTTAATTTCATACGAGGTAACACAAGTCAGGGGGATGGGAGGTTTGAGGTCATATCCCACCATGGCGGTTCCTCTTTCGACTGATTGCCGACTCATCTTTCCCTGATCTCTGTGTGTATTGGCGAGACCATCAAAGCTTCTCCCCGGTATGGAGCAGCTATCTTCTCTATTCCTGGGATGAAAAGAAGAAGGATTCCACCCAGTGAGCATCCAGGAAACGTCTTACATCTCGTCTTTGAAGTGCTCACTTCCTCTCCCAAGCAGGTTGGAGAAGCGTGGAAAATGATACAGGAGTAGACCCCTTGCATTTCAGCAACCCTTTTTAGTATATAGTCTCATGGGACAATATTGTAGAAAATAAACTTTAATGTACTTTAGAGTAGTCAGTTGTACAGCTTGTATATCAGTATATAATCAATAATCAATATAATAATATATGAGTATGTATTATATACTGTATACATAATATGTAAATATTACATATATGTTATATTTTATATTGCTACTATGGTACATTTTTAGTCTATTTTTTACCTGCATTATCTTTTCCACCCTTACACTTTCCATCCTTTGTAACTGAGCTACTGTGTGGAACAATTTCGATTGTGGATAAATAAAGTTTGTCTAAGTCTAAGTATGGATTTACTGTACACGGGCGGTTAAACATTTTTGCAGTGCAGTCTGTTAGCAACAGACGCTGTGGTCAAGGTTGGAATTGCCACAAAACACATTTTAAAATATTCAACACTCCACTGTCGTCTGGCGGCTAAAGTGGATAAGGCAAACCCCCAATTTGTCACGTTTCATGTGTCAGGTAAACCGCGACGAACGGGGCCATCTGGATCCCCTCCGTACTGTATTATATTAACTTAGTAACTGGCAACAGGAGCAAGTACACCAAAGAGTGTGAAAAGTGCCAAAAATTTGTGTCAGCTTTCATAATCCTCTCAGTAGAAGCATTTAAGTCCCATCTTAAAACTAATTTGTAAACACTAGCCTTCACATATACCCCACTTTTAGACCAGTTGATCTGCCATCTCTTTTCTGCTCTGCCCCCCTCTCATGTGTGGAGAGGTTATTAGGTGACAACAGATGAACCGCTAGCTGTTGAAAGTCGGGACCTGGGATGGACGTCTGTGCGCTGCTGACTTGTCTCCACTAAAGATGATCCCTTGCTGGCCCCACTACGGACTGGACTCCCACGAGATCCACTCGACGTCCATTGCACCAGTCGCCCAGGGGGGCATCTGCGACCCCCTCCAAGGTTTCTCATTGTATCCCATTGGGTTGAGTTTTTTCTTGTCCTAATGTGGGATCTGAGCTGAGGATGTCGTTGTGGCTAATGCAGCTCTTTGAGACACGTGTGATTAAGTGCTATATAAAAAAACTTTGATTGATTGATTAAAGGCCTACTGAAACCCACTACTACCGACCACGCAGTCTGATAGTTTATATATCAATGATGAAATCTTAACATTGTAACACATGCCAATACGACTGGGTTAGCTTACTAAAGTGCAATTTTAAATTTTGCGCGAAATATCCTGCTGAAAACGTCTCGGTATGATGACGTCTGCGCGTGACGTCACAGATTGTAAAGGACATTTTGGGACAGCATGGTGGCCAGCTATTAAGTCGTCTGTTTTCATCGCAAAATTCCACGGTATTCCGGACATCTGTGTTGGTGAATCTTTTGCAATTTGTTCAATTAACAATGGAGACAGCAAAGAAGAAAGCTGTAGGTGGGAAACGGTGTATTGCGGCAGGTGTTGTGCCAGATAACGCACCCCCGCCGTAGAATGCACCCCCTGGCTGTTGTGTCGGATAACACAGCCGGTGTTTCATTGTTTACATTCCCGAAAGATGACAGTCAAGCTTTACCATTGGCCTGTGGAGAACTGGGACAACAGAGACTCTTACCAGGAGGACTTTGAGTTGGATGCACAGACGCGGTACCGTGAGTACGCATGCAGCTGCGGCTTCCAAACATTTGATCGCTTGCCCGTACGTGCGTGCCGCTATGTGCATGTCCCGTATGCAACTTTGGGGACTTTGGGGAAATATATGTGCTGTATGAACTTTGGGGAGGTGAACGGTACTTTGGGCTGTGGGATTGAGTGTGTTGTGCAGGTGTTTGAGTTGTATTGGCGGGTTATATAGACGGGAGGTGTTTGTTATGCGGGATTAATTTGTGGCATATTAAATATAAGCCTGGTTGTGTTGTGGCTAATAGAGTATATATATGTCTTGTGTTTATTTACTGTTTTAGTCATTCCCAGATGAATATCAGGTCACAGCATCTTCCCTATCTGAATCGCTCCCACTGCCCTCTAGTTCTTCACTCTCACTTTCCTCATCCACGAATCTTTCATCCTCGCTCAAATTAATGGGGAAATCGTCGCTTTCTCGGTCCAAATCGCTCTCGCTGCTGGTGGCCATGATTGTAAACAATGTGCAGATGTGAGGAGCTCCACAACCTGTGACGTCACGCGCATATCGTCTGCTACTTCCGGTACAGGCAAGGCTTTTTTATCAGCGACCAAAAGTTGCGAACTTTATCGTCGATGTTCTCTACTAAATCCTTTCAATAAAAATATGGCAATATCACAAAATGATCAAGTATGACACATAGAATGGACCTGCTATCCCCGTTTAAATAAGAAAATCGCATTTCAGTAGGCCTTTAATTGATTGATTGAGTCCATGATTTTTTTATTTTTTTATTTAGCCTTTATTTAACCAGGTAAAATCCCATTGAGATCTTTTCCAAGGGAGACCTGGCCAAGAGGGCAGCAGCAAGGTTACATTAAAAATAGTAAAAAAAACACATAAAACATCAAATTTACAACATTAAAACTTGCTCACATGACACATGTGCATACAGACAAGGTAGACTGCAGTCCTTTCACAGAAGCTTTAAACTCATTTAATGTAACAAGGGTTTGAAGTCGAAGATTCGATTGTAGGTTATTCCAAGCCTTCGGTTCTGAAAACGTAAATGCTTTCTTGCCCAGTTCAGTTCTTACTTTGGGGACGTCAAATTGCAGAACATTCATTGAACAAAGATTGTGAATTCCTTGTTTCTTTGTTAAAAGACAAGATAGATAAGATGGAGTGATACCCAGAATGGTTTTGTAGATGAACACATACCAATGATTGAGGCGTCGAGCACATGATGACATCACATCAAAAGCTGATGGATGTTTGGCACTTGGCGTTTCTCCATCTTGGGACTTATCATGTCGGAAAACTGCCCAAACATGAAATAATGACACCCTGGACACAATTTGGACATGTCACTGTGAGGTACTGTGTGTAGAGTCATTTCCAGAGCACACTAAATATATGCGGCTGTACACTGTCTACTCTAAGCTATATACAAGTGATGTGTTCCTTGGGAAGATGGCTGCTGAAATGTTAGGGAACGAGGATAATATCAGAATGAATTACAGGGTGCCGAGTGGGTTACTTTGTGACCTTCGATGACCAATCCTTTTAAGAGTATATAAATAAAACAAGTTCCGACAGTTATTTAAATGTGGAGTTATTTACAAAAGCATGTCAAACAATAATGCAATTGAGTCATGAGCTTACAGGTTAGGACTTGGTTTACTTTATTTGCTCCGTATTTCCTTTCCAGCGCTCTTATTCATGTTTCCAATTCCTGTCCTTATCCATCCATTTTCTACCGCTTGTATCTTTTGGGGTCGCGGGGGGTGCTGGAGCCTACCTCAGCTCCATTCGGGCGGAAGGCGGAGTACACCCTGGACAAGTCGCCACCTCATCGCAGGGCCAACACAGATAGACAGACAACATTCACACTCACATTCACACACTAAGGACAATTTAGTGTTGCCAATCAACCTATCCCCAGGTGCATGTCTTTGGAGGTGGGAGCAAGCCGGAGTACCCGGAGGGAACCCACGCAGTCACGGGGAGAACATGCAAACTCAACACAGAAAGATCCCGAGCCCGGGATTGAACTCAGGACTACTCAGGACCTTCGTATTGTGAGGAACATGCACTAACCCCTGTGTCACCGTGCTGCCCTTTCCTGTCCTTATTTGCCACCAATTTTCTAGTTCAAGAGCTGGCTCCCTCACCTGTCAGGTGTGTCCTGATTGCCAAACAGGATTCTCTGGACGGGGCCGGATCATCAGCGTTGACATGTTTGCATAGCATGTTTGCATAGCGTTTCCCATGCTTCCAGTGCCTTTCTGCTGCACTATTTTGTGTTTTTGTTCGACTTGTGTTTTCCCTGATAAAATGGCGTTTTTTTTTTACCTGCACTTTGGCTGCCGTCTGCCCCCGTCATCTTGGGGTCAACGCCAACAACGCTCACACGAGAACATAACAGAATAACAGTAGAATTCCCAAGTTATTTTTGCCATGATGTTTGCAATGGAAACACAACATCTTCTTTGCTCTCCGCACCTAATCTCTCGGTTTTCTAATGAAATCCATCCTCTCAAATGAAGTGTTCCTGCAGGTGTATTGGCAGTGCGCTCATTACACATACGATAAACAAGTGCAGTAATTTGTATACAAAACAGATTCAGCAAATTCAATTGTGTATGCGCCTGGGTTTGAACATCTGCAAACTGACACACACAAACACACACACACACACACACACACACACTGCAGGAGAGTGTTGTTGTTTTGAGAGGAAGAGAGGTTAATTACTTACATTCCTCAATTGGAAACATTCCCCCCTCCGACTCTAACTCTTGATTCTACACACATGCACACAGTGCACCATGCATATCCTCATTAAAAACAAATGCACTGACTAAACTGACACACATCTTTATTCGGGGCTCTTCCTTTTTTTTTAGGAAAAATGCTCACAGAAGAGTTGAGTTGAGTTTGTAAACTCAAAGAGGACTTTTGAATTTCGAAGAGGCTTTTTTTAAATTTATTTTCTAAAGCGCAGGTTGATAGCGGAAGTGGTAACTGGGGGATGGTGAGGAGAGGGCTCAATGGGGACCAGCTGCAGGGAACTTGGCGACCTCACAAAAGGATGGAAAGAGCACAAGCAACCCCCAGGAGAGGAGATAACATATTGCAAAGAGGAAACAAGGACTGGAAAGAGATACTTAGTAAATACGAGCAATATGGCAAATAATCTGAAATGTGGATTCAAATCATACCTGTTGCTTTTCACATCAACCATGAGAACAGCTTGTTTTTAACATCAAATCTCCAAAATTGACCAAAAAAAAACAATATAACTTCGTTTCTGTGTGATAGTAATCCAAGTTTTTCTAGAACTATACTAGTCAAGTGGATGTGCTGATATAGTCACACATTTGGAAAGAGCTCTGCTGTCCTCTAGTGTTCAGAATTTGGAATGATCCTACAAACTGGTGCATTTAATTATTAATGTGGACATGTACGTTGTATATACATTCATTTTAGCTGTATTTATTATTTATGTGCAATTATTTGTATTTAATATGTAGTTAACTATGCTGTACATACTTGTATACAATATTCTGTTTTCTCTTACTTTATGCCAGTGATTCTAAATTATTTTATTTCATAACCCCCTGAATTAAATTACTATTGATAATTTACTAAAATGTACTCATGTGTACTGTGTGTGAGTTACATTCTTTATATAATCACCTTATTATCAAAGAACAGTAGATACATAAAATGAGCAGAGATGTCATCTGAAACCATTTAAACCAATTGTCAGGTTTATTTTTATCCAAGTAAATTTGTAACATTCAAACAAATCCGCCCAGTCCGTGTAATTTTCAGTACACAGAAAAAAAGCGTAATCGTTGATTGGGTTGTGTATTTTTTTTCAAACTTTTTTCAAACTGCCATTTTTGGTCACTTGTCAGCATATTTCTTTTCAAAAAGAGTTATTATTTAGATTGGGTTTTTTGTGAAAAATGTGCAACACCATAGCTTATACAGTAGCTTATGAGAAGGGATGGAAGTACTTGCATCCACTTTCCCTGAACATGTAATCTATCCAGGAAAAAAAGATCTATTTGAGCATGGTTTTAATGAAACATAATTAACGTTTAGCTAGTTATTTCATATAGCGTATTTCACAGCATATGTCTGTTTTATATGAACACATTCAAGTCCAATGTGCCATGTCTCTGCCAACAACAACAACAAATAGGGGATTTTGCTCGTATTTGGTGGCTGCAGTGAGCCTTTTACAGCCTTTCAAATTTGGGCTTCAAACTTGATATTGTTACTTTTACCTCTTGCTCAGTGGAAATCTGCTTTGTACTTAGTTTTTTGTTTTTCGCAGCAACTATGAGGTTAGTATAGTTCCTCATTTCCTACTGTAGATAAATGACTATGTACTTCCAGGTTTTTTTTATTCTAGTTATCACTTGTTTTCCTTTTCTGCTGCAGAGTCCTTTTTTCTTTTTATTCTTGTCACAAACATCTCCTCTGTTAGCTTTGTACACATGTGTTCCTGTGTACTCATTGCCGTACCCGGTCATCGAGCACTGCTACTACCTACAGTAAGAAGGGGATTCATGTGAGCCCATTTGTCACGTTTTTTCTGAGACATGGAACGTGACTAATAGGGGGTGCACTATCCACTTGGACCGCCAGATGGCAGTAGAGTGTTGAATATCTCAAAAAGTGTTTTGCGGCAATTCCAACTTTGACCAAAGCGTCAGTTGCTATTGAGAGTGGCACTTTCCATCATTTTCAGCAGACTGCATTGACAAATGATTAACCTCACTCTTCTTCTCATGCGGGTTCCACCCAGGAATGGAGTCATATGAGTCCCTTGCCTACTGCATCTGCAGGCTTGTGTATCATTCTAACATGAATACGAGGGTGTAAACATAATGAAAATCTCTCCTGCAGCTCCCGAATCCTCACAACAACTCACCATGACCAAAGTAGCTTTTGGTGCCACGGTGCTAAATGAGTACAGAATTAAAGGGGAACATTTTTTGGGAATTTTGTCTATCAATCACAATCATTATGAGCAGGGGACACCAAACTTTTTGACTCGGGGGCCGATTTGAGTTAAAAAAATGTGGCCGGAGGCCGGGGGCCGGGCTGTATACATATTTATATATATATATATATATATATATATATATATATATACATATATATATATATATATATATATTCACAATATTATGTCAGACCCACTCGACGTCCATTGCCTCCGGTCTACCCTGGGGGGGGGGGGGTTTGGTCACCCACATATGCGGTCCTCTCCAAGGTTTCTAACAGTCATTCACATCGACGTCCCACTGGGTTGTGAGTTTTTCTTTGCCCTTATGTGGGCTCTGTACCGCAGATGTCGTTGTGGCTTGTGCAGCCCTTTGAGACACTTGTGATTTAGGGCTATATAAATAAACATTGATTGATTTATATATATATATATATATATATATATATATATATATATATATATATATATGTATATGTATATACTGTGTATATATATATATGTCACTTTATCAATGGGAAAATGCATTTTTAGACAATATGATTTGCATGAGCGGCTAGGAGACACCGAGAGTAACAAGCGGTAGAAAATGGATTAGAAAGGACAGATTTAAAAAAATAATAATTACAAAAAAATATGTATATACCGTATTTTCCGCACCATAAGACGCCCTGGGTTATAAGCCGCGCCTTCAATGAACGGCATATTTCAAAACTTTGTCCACCTATAAGCCGCCCCGTGTTGTAAGCCGCATCTAACTGCGCTAAAGGAATGTCAAAAAAAACAGTCAGATAGGTCAGTCAAACTTTAATAATATATTAAAAACCAGCGTTCTAACAACTCTGTTCACTCCCAAAATGTACGCAAATGTGCAATCACAAACATAGTAAAATTCAAAATAGTGCAGAGCAATAGCAACATAATGTTGCTCGAACGTTAATGTCACAACACACAAAATAAACATAACGCTCACTTTCTGAAGTTATTCTTCATTCATAAATCCCTCGAATTCTTCTCTTTCGGTGTCCGAATTGAAAAGTTGGGCGAATGTGGGATCCAAAATGGCCGGCTCCGTCTCGCTGTCTCCCTGTCTTAGTGAAGGTGTGTTCGCCTTCGGTCATCCATTGTTCCCACGCAGTTAGCAGTCTAGCTTCGAATGCCCTGTTGACACCAATATCTAGCGGCTGGAGGTCTTTTGTCAATCCACCCGGAATGACGGCGAGTATTGAATTAAGCGCGTAAGCGTGTCTCTTAATGTGATGTTATGAGCTAGCAAATATAACAACTACACTACCCAGCATGCAACGATAGTGACGAGCATGCGCGGTCGCCCTGAGAAGCGTTGTTGTATGTGCTGGCAGTTAGAATGTGGTTATGAGCACGCTGTGAGTAAACGTTGAGAACTCAGTTAACACGCCTCGTCTGCATTATTTATAATTAGACAGACAACACACTTAATAGGAGCCATTTTGGGGTCTTTACATAAACACACAAATGGAAATGAAACGTCACATATCCCAGCATGCACCGCGCGCTTCTTCTCCGGGGAAAAAAGATGGCGGCTGTTTACCGTAGTTGCGAGACCTAAACTTTATGAAAATTAATATTAATATTAACCCATATATAAGGCGCACCGGATTATAAGGCGCACTGTCAGCTTTTGAGAAAATTTGTGGTTTTTAGGTGCGCCTTATAGTGCGGAAAATACGGTACATATATTTTTATTTTCATTTTTTTTAACTTGGGACTTCCCGCGGGCCGGACGTTGGACGCTGGCGGGCCTTATCCGGCCCGCGGGCCGTAGTTCGGGGACCCCTGATTATGAGAGACAAGACAATGGATGCATATACTTTTTAATGCATTCTATCTCGTAAATGAAAGTCTGCTTAAAAATAAACCAATGGGAAGTCATCTATTCCGCCCATAAACCCCTTTTAAATAACCATTCAAAAAGCGCCAACAATACTCCATTTATATTTTGTAACTTGAATATTAACCAAGTATTAGTGATATTGTTATTATAAGTGCTAACGCAGACAGACTATTTATAGCGGTGCAGTGATCAGAGGAACTTGCTTGTGTGGCTTTGTTGACTGGTGAGCTGCTTTCTGGCTTTAGAGCTGGTTAAAGTTTATTCTAGATCACAAGTAATGCCTCTCACCTTGATAGTAGAAGGAAGAGGACAAACTCCGACAAGTTGGTCAACTTTGGCATCCAATTTAATCCCGGAAATGGCGAGAAAGACACAAAAATATATTTTGGTCTGCGCTTGGTTTCACCCCTCTTTTTCTTCACGAGGATTCAGAATCAGAATCAGAATCAGAAATACTTTATTAATCCCCGAGGGGAAATTAAAATGTTCAGCACAATCCCATTCAAGATCAGACAAACATTACAGGGAGACAGAATAGGATCGCTGACGGGTCTGCCAACTTCCGGCGCCCCTTACAAAAAAGGTGAGATACAGGTAAACAATGGGAGGGTGACAAAAAAAAATTGGTCTAAGGCCCCTGGAGAGGGGGTCCAGACTGAGGCCAAGGGAAAAAAGAACTCATAACCATAGCACACATCCCTCTTATATGTGTGTAAGAGGGAAACATCAAAGAATACAAAGGGCATTAAAGACATTAGCTGAGCTGGTGCAACCAGCCACTTCTACATACAGCTATGAATAAAAAGTAAAAGAAACATATACACTGTGGATTGGTGGCCTCTGCGGTGTTCCACGCCATCGTCTGCTGGGGTGGAGAAAGCATGGCCAGAGACAGGAGCAGACCCAACAAAGCAACCAAGAGAGCCCACTAACTCGGCCAGTGTCCAGTCTGCATGATGAGCGAGGATGCGTCTAAGGAGACTGAGGTGTTCGATACCTGCTCATTCAGCCAAGACACTGTGAAGCCTGTCCGTCACGGCGCCAGTGCCAGCACTGTCTCTTCATCTGCATCTCCTCCAATCTCTCCAAACGGACTCTGGTGTGGCAGAGACCCAGCACCTGGTCTCCATGGCCAAAAGGCTCCCGGGAGGCAGATCCAGAAGTCCAAAAAAAAGCACCGCAGAAGTCACAAAAGATCCACCCCTTGTCACACAGTCCATGAGTCATTCTTCATTTAAATGGGAATATATGAACCTGGGGATAGGTTGATTGGCAACACTTATTTGGCCCTAGTGTGTGAATGTGAGTGTGAATGTTGTCTGTCTATCTGTGTTGGCCCTGCGATGAGGTGGCGACTTGTCCAGGGTGTACCCCGCCTTCCGCCCGATTGTAGCTGAGATAGGCTCTAGCGCCCCCCGTGACCCCAAAGGGAATAAGCGGTAGAAAATGGATGGTTGGATGAACATCCTACCAGTCAGGATAGCAGTGACTGTAGACATTGTACAGTAAGTGATGTTTTATTATGTTTGTTGGTTCTCATGTAGTCTGCAGTGAGTACAGTAGTAATCAGTGATGTTGTTGAAGGAAAAAGCAAATGTGATGCGTTTTTTTTAATTAATGTGCCGCCGTATGCTTAAAATGATTAAATTACAAAAATATTAAATGTTATTATTAAATGTGCCATTACTATGTTACATATATACTTACATAATGTATATAAAACCTTGATTGAGGTGACTGGATGTTTTTTAGAGCGCTTTATAGGCGGAAAAGAGTGACTCCCATATACTCCATTATAAGATGACAATTGATCGCATTTATTTACTATTTAGAATGCATAAAAAAGAAAAACATATGTGTTCTTGTCGTACATAAGAATTGTGAATTGTCCCCGTGACTGCCTGGGAGTTCCCTCCGGCTTCCTCCCACCTCCAGAATTGCACCTGGGGATAGGTTGATTGGCAACACTAAATGGTCCCTAGAGTGTGAATGTGAGTGTGAATGTTGTCTGTCTATCTGTGTTGGCCCTGTGATGAGGTGGCGACTTGTCCAGGGTGTACCCCGCCTTCCGCCCGAATGTGAAGTGAAGTGTGAATTACATTTATATAGCGCTTTTTCTCAAGTGACTCAAAGCGCTTTACATAATGAAACCCAATATCTAAGTTACATTTAAACCAGTGTGGGTGGCACTGGGAGCAGGTGGGTAAAGTGTCTTGCCTAAGGACACAACGGCAGTGACTAGGATGGCGGAAGCGGGGATCGAATCTGCAACCCTCAAGTCGCTGGCACGGCCGCTCTACCAACCAATGCAGCTGAGATAGGCTCCAGCACCCCCCGCGACCCCGAAAGGGACAAGCGGTAGAAAATGGATGGATGGATGGAGGCCAGTAGTTACAACAGCAACACAGTGACAGGACTTTCTCATTATGCACCAATGACAAGTGAAGTTGTGTTCACCAACCCCAGGAATTATGAGTATCGACAAATAAGTCGTTTTTGCTTTTTTAATTTGCATGTTTTCCATTTTTTAAGTACTGGTTTAGGCACAGATACTGTGAGTAATCGGTACTACTAGCATATGTTAAAATGTAAAGAATACCCATCCACTTTTGGGGAAACGCTGCCTTACGCAATACCTAAACACCACTAAATAACTGCTGAACCTTGTAATCATTACATTGTTTATATACATTTTTATTTCACCTTTATATTACAAAGGCAAGATCAACGTTAAATGTGTTGTGTATATGTTTATGCTCGCTGACATTTTTAAGCAAATCTCTCTTAACATGCCGTAATGCTGCAGGAAAGGTATTGTGTGTGCTAAAGAAGCAAACTTGAACCTCTCGTTACAGATTACTGGAGTTAAATTCCACCTTCATTTTGTGCCACCTTGTAAATGATCTTCAGCTCGATGAAACAATACAGACAGACAGATAAGTAGATTGAGGTTTTCCACGTGATGATAGACAGAGCCTCTTTTTACTCCTGTAGTCTTTGAACTGACTTACATTAGCAGAGACCACTACTGTGACATCCCCTCATTACTACACTCTAGCAGACTCCTTTGCAAAAATAATAACATCATCGGTGTAGAAGTGGAGTTGCAAATCACAATAAATGATCACAGATCCTTTGGTTCTGGACCACAGTAGAAATGAATCTCAAGTCCATGCATCCATACACTTTCTACCGCTTATCACTTTCGGGGTCGCAGGGAGGGCACTCTATCACCGCACTCGGGCGGAAGGTGGGGTACACCCTGAACAAGTCACCACTTCATTGCATGCAGGGCCAACACAGATAGACAGACAAGCATTTGTTGCCAATCAGTTGTATCCCCAGGTGCATGTCTTTGGAGGTGGTAGGAGGCCAGAGTAACCGGAGGGAACCCACGCAGCAATACAAATATGTGTATGTAGTATCTACAGCAGAGGTTCTCAATTATTTTCTGTCTTGCCTCCTATTCCCATGGGAACTCAAGTTGTCCACGCGCCCACCTAATTGAAATGCTATTAAGAACTCTAATCATGTTTGCCTACTGCCTACCGTCAGGGGGTTAAGTATTCACCGGGGGTTGTCTGTCAGTCAGTTAGCAACTTAACTCAAAGAATCGATAGGCAGATGTTGATTTAACTTTCAGGAAACATCAGAAATGGGATAAAAAAAAACGGTAACATTTTAGTTCGGGGAACATATTTACCATTAATTAGTTGCTTATTAAAGTAACAAATAGAGTTATTTGGACACGAGGGGAACATATAAGGGTTAGGGTTAGGGTTACTAGTCTATAAAATCCGCTACACCTCCCTGATACCGAAGCACATGTCAAACTACTTCCTTAACGTAAATGACCGCCATAACCACAACACCATGGGGAGCTCCACTAACCACGTTAAACCCAGATTCCGAACTAACAAAGGTCTTAACTCATTCTCTTTCTATGCCACATCAATGTGGAATGCGCTCCCAACAGGTATAAAAGAAAGGGCATCTCTATCCTCCTTCAAAACCGCAATAAAAGTACACCTACAGGCAACTTCAACCCTAAACTAACACCCTCCACGGATTGTTAATAATCAAATGTAAACAATCAAATGTAGATACTTTTTCTTATGCCTTCTGATCTCTCTCTCTCTCTCTATGTCCACTACTTGCTGTACAAGTCAGACCTACACTGTTTCAATATCCATTTCTCTGTGCTCAATTGTTGATGACTGATGATAACAACCAAACCTAAAATCCCCCCCCCCCCCCCCCCCACACACACACACACACACACCGTAAACTGAAAATAATGTAACTAATTCAATGTATACACCCTGATGATTATCTTGTGTGATGACTGTATTGTGATGATAGTATATAAGATAGTATATATCTGTATCATGAATCAATTTAAATGGACCCCGACTTAAACAAGTTGAAAAACGTATTCGGGTGTTACCATTTAGTGGTCAATTGTACGGAATATGTACTTCACTGTGCAACCTACTAATAAAAGTCTCAATCAATCAATCAAAAAACTAATAAGCAATAATTCTGAGGTTATTAGACTTAGACATCCTTTTATTGTCATTCAAATTTGAACTTTACAGTACATATAAGAATGAAATGTTGCTGCATTAGCTCGTTGTAGTGCATGATAAAAGAGCAATAAAGTGCAGATATAAATAAATAGATTACTGTACAGATAAATATATTGCACTTTTCCATATGCATCCACGTTTATGGATGTATGTTGTATTGTCTTTATAGTCCAGCGAGTCAATCCACATTGAGGGGATTATTATGATGCGTTCAAGAGTCTTACGGCCTGAGAGAAGAAGCTGTTACAGAACCTGGAGGTTCTGCTACGGAGGCTGCGGAACCTGTTTCTAGAGTCCAGCAGTGAAAACAGTCCTTGGTGGGGGTGGAAGGAGTCTCTGCAGATTTTTTGAGCACTGGTCAGGCAGCGGCTTTTTGCGATCTCCTGGATAGGAGGAAGAGGAGTCCTGGTGATTTTTTTCCGCCGTCCTCACCACTCTCTGCAGAGACTTCCAGTCTGAGGCTTTGCAGGCTCCAGTCCAGACAGAGATGCAATTGGTCAGTAGGCTCTCTATAGTGCCTCTGTAGAATGTGGTGAGAATGGGGGGAGGGAGCTGTGCTCTTTTCATCCGACGCAAAAAGTGCATGCGCTGCTGAGCTCTTTTTACAAGAGCTCCAGTGTGTAGGGACCAGGTCATATGGTCGGGACCAGGTCATTATTGAGGAAAGACTCTTAGTTAATGGCTTACTGGTTGTATAATAAGGCCATGCAGAATAAGGCATTAATAAGTACTTAATAATGAGTAATTAACAGCCAATATGTTACTAATTGCCACCCGAACGCCTCCCTAGGGAGGTGTTTAGAGCATGTCCGACCGGTAGGAGGCCACGGGGCAGACCCAGGACAGGTTGGGAAGACTATGTCTCCTGGCTGGCTTGGGAACGCCTCGGGATCCCCCGGGAAGAGCTGGACGAAGTGGCTGGGGAGAGGGAAGTCTGGGCTTCCCTGCTTAGGCTGCTGTCCCCGCGACCCGACCTCGGATAAGCGGAAGAAGATGGATGGATGGATGGATGGATGTTACTAATTTGCATGTTAATAAGCAACTAATTAATGGTGAATACGTGTTACCCATACTAAAAAGTGTTACCAAAAAAAACAAGTAAGTGATTGGATTTTGGGGTGTGGGGAGTCAGGATCACCGTTTAGATTCATGATTTTTAATGAATTGTTTACTATTGGGAGGCAAAATTCACTTTCCTTGTGCTTTTCCAATTATCTATCCATCAAGGCAGTGGTTTACTAGTACTAGCACTCCAAATAAAGAGCTTATTGTATTTTACGATTTATTGTATATAATTTCCTACTGTATTTACAGTAAATCCAAGGGCTATGGCTCTATGTATGTAAGCATGGATGTATGTATATATGTGAAGGGAAGTGAATTATATTTATTTAGCGTTTTTCTCTAGTGACTCAAAGAGCTTTACGTAGTGAAATCCATTACCCAAGTTGCATTTAAACCAGTGTGGGTGGCACTCGGAGCAGGTGGGTAAAGTATCTTGCCCAAGGACACAACGGCAGTGAGTAGGATGGCGGAATCGGGGATCGAACCTGTAACCCTCAAGTTGCTGGCACGGCCGCTCTACCAACCAAGCCACGGCGCCCCATTCTACCATAGTTCAGTAAAAAACAACATGATTTCCAAAACATAAAAATGATGGTTTCTAACAATCAAAAGGTGTTTAAATTATTATTATTTTTATTACTTGGGTATTTATTTACTTTTTTGTTATTGTTACTTAGTACTTGTATATGTATGTTCCTACATACAGTTTGTGTATACATATGTATGTTTGTAGCAAAAATGAAATAAAGATCCATCCATCCATCCATCTTTTTCCGCTTATCCGAGGTCGGGTCGCCAGGGCAGAAGCCTAAGCAGAGAAGCCCAGACTTCTCTCTCCCCAGCCACTTTTTCCAGCTTTGCTCGCCCATGATCTTGTACATGCGGTCATAACCCAAAGCTCATGACCGTAGGGGATGATGGGAACGTAAATTGACCGCTAAACTAAAAGCTTTGCCTTCCGGCTTAGTTCCCTTCACCACAACGGCCCTTCACCACAACGGATCGATACAGGTTCCGCATCACTGCAGACGCCGTACCGATCCGCTTGTCGGTCTGTCGGGTGAGTGGAATTTGAGTCCTTGTTTTTTTCTTTTTCATAGAGGTCTTCTTGCTGCTCTTTGTCTGGTCCCACACCAAGAACCTCTTTGTCTTGGGAGACTCTACGAGAAGATAGTAGAAGCCCCCGGTCAACAGCTCCTAGGATCCTTAGGATACGCAAACTCCTGTACCACGATAAGGTGGTAGCTCAGAGAGGAGGAGATAAAGATTATTAACAATATATTAGAATAAGACCAATAAACTAATCATACAAAACCCAAAACCAGTGAAGTTGGCACATTGTGTAAATCGTAAATAAAAACAGAATACAATGATTTGCAAATCCTTTTCAACTTATATTCAATTGAATACACAGCAAAGACAAGATACTTAAAGTTTAAACTGAGAAACTTTGTTATTTTTTGGAAATATTAGTTCATTTGGAATTTGATGCCTGCAACATGTTTCAAAAAAGCTGGCACAAGTGGCAAACAAAACTGAGAAAGTTGAGGAATGCTCATCAAACACTTATTTGGAACATCCCACAGGTGAACAGGCTAATTGGGAACAGGTGGGTGCCATGATTGGGTATAAAAGCAGCTTCCATGAAGTGCTCAGTCATTCACAAACAAGGATAGGGCGAGGGTCACCATTTTGTGAACAAATGTGTGAGCAAATTGTCGAACAGTTTAAGAACAACAATTCTCAACAAGCTGTTGCATGGAATTTAGAGATTTCACCATCTACGGTCCGTAATATCATCAAAGGGTTCAGAGAATCTGGAGAAATCACTGCCCGTGACTTTTGATCCCTTTGGCGGTACTGCATCAAAAAGCGACCTCAGTGTGTAAAGGATATCACCACATGGGCTCAGGAAGACTTCAGAAAACCACTGTCAGTAACTACAGTCTGTAAGTGCAAGTTAAAGCTCTACTATGCAAAGAGAAAGCCATTTATCAACAACACCCACAAACGCTGCCGGCTTCGCTGGGCCAAGCTCATCTAAGATGGACTGATGCAAAGTGGAAAAGTGTTCTGTGGTCTGATGAGTCCACATTTCAAATTGTTTTTGGAAACTGTGGACGTTGTGTCTTCCGGGCCAAAGAGAAAAATAACCATCTGGACTGTTATAGGCACAAAGTTCAAAAGCCAGCATCTGTGATACTATGGGGATGTATTAGTGCCCAAGACATGGGTAATTTACACACCTGTGAAGGCACCATTAATGCTGAAAGGTACATACAGGTTTTGGAGCAACATATGTTGCCATCCAAGCAACGTCTTTTTCATAGACGCCCCTGCTTATTTCAGCAAGACAATTCCAAGCCACATTCTGCACGTGCTACAACAGCGTGGCTTCGTAGTAAAAGAGTGCGGGTACTAAACTGGCATGTCTGTAGTCCAGACCTGTCTCCCCTTGAAAATGTGTGGGGCATTATGAAGCGTAAAATACCACAATGGAGACTGTTGAACAACTTAAGCTGTACATCAAACAAAAATGGGAAATAATTCCACCTGAAAAGCTTAAAAAATTGGTCTCCTCAGTTCCCAAATGTTCAAATCATTGTATTCTGTTTTGTATTTACGATTTACACAACGTGCCAACTTCACTGGTTTTGGGTTTTGTAATATAGATGATCATGACAAGAAAGCTAGGTAGATCATTTTGAACTTAACATACTCAAAGCGGTAGAAAATGAATGGATGGATATACTACTACATGTACTACCATACTTGCCAACCCTCCCGGATTTTCCGGGAGACTCCCGAAATTCAGGGCCTCTCCCGAAAACCTCCCGGGACAAATTTTCTCCCGAAAATCTCCCGAAATTCAGGCGGACCTGAGTGATGTGTCAACAGCCTGTTTTCACGTCCGCTTTCCCACAATATAAGCAGTGTGCCTGCCCAATCACGTTTTAACTATAGAATGATCGAGGGCGAGTTCTTGGTTTCTTATGTGGGTTTATTGTTAGGCAGTTTCATTAACGTCCTCCCAGCACGGCAACAACACACAATAACAGCAGTCACGTTTTCGTCTACCGTAAAGCAGTTTGTCTGCCGTAAACAGCAATGTTGTGACACTCTTAAACAGGACAATACTGCCATCTATTGTACATGCATATGTGACAATAACATCTCGGGCTTTTAGAGAGTGCAGTGCACAACTGCGCACACAACAAAGGAGACGAAGCAGAATGCATCATCAGAGAGGGTGTTCAGCATGGTTAGAAAAATAGTGACAGAGAATAGAACAAGGATGGACAATTCAACCCTTAACTCAACATTGAGTAGATGAGTGTTATGTGTGTGTATATGTGTAAATAAATGAACACTGAAATTCAAGTATTTCTCTTATTTATTTATGGAGCATTTCTCTTTGCCGCACCTCTCATGCTCCATCCATCATATATAGCTAGAATTCACTGAAAGTCAAGCATTTTATATATATATATATATATATATAGGAAATACTTGACTTGGTGAATTCTAGCTGTAAATATACTCCTCCCCTCTTAACCACGCCCCCACCCGCTTGAGCCAAATTAATGACACAAATAAATGCATGCTGCAGCCATCACTTTAGTCCTAATAACTATAGGGGGTGTATGGATAAAATGTTTTTTTGTATTTTTCGGAAGCTGCTGCCATCTGCTCACACTTTGTTATTACATCACCACGGGCAGTCTATTTTGGTGCAGATTGGCCAAAAGAAATGCCAGACACACACACACACACACACCGGGTTATTCACTGTGTCTAAAATAAACAGCTTTCAGCAAGTATGACTCATCATCTGACCTGCAGCCTCACACCAGACGCGCGCACACACACACACACACACACACACACACACACACGCTCCATTAGATTATTCTGAGCAATAGTTACATGGTGTCACTGCGTTTTAACGGGATTCATTAATACTAATTGACATGCCAGGGCACCTTCCTGCAGCTGTGCTGGAACCAATTGTAAAAAAGTGCATCGGTTTAAGGTCTGTGCATGAATTAAAAGCAGGAGTGAGTAATTAATTGTAACAAAGTCTGCTTGTAATTGGGGTGAATTTGGGCACTGACACATCACATAGAGCAGAGGAAGCTGCCATGAAAAAAAGACTATGGCCCAATCCGAATACTCACCCTTCCCCGTTGTCTTAGCCCTAGCCACTTGATTTTGCGCTCTCACGTCAATCAAGTGGTGTCCCATTTCTCCATCAGGTAAGGAGGTGGGGCCAAGTGTTAGGGCCACACAGCCCTCCAAACGGAGTGAGCTTGGATACATACCGTATTTTTCGGAGTATAAGTCGCTCCGGAGTATAAGTCGCACTGGTCGAAAATGCATAATAAAGAAGAACAAAAACATATATAAGTCGCACTGGAGTATAAGTCGCATTTTTGGAGGAAATTTATTTGATAAAACCCAACACCAAGAATAGACATTTGAAAGGCAATTTAAAATAAATAAAGAATAGTGAACAACAGGCTGAATAAGTGTATGTTATATGAGGCATAAATAACCAACTGAGAACGTGCCTGGTATGTTTACGTAACATAATATGGTAAGAGTCATTCAAAAAACTATAACATATAAAACATGCTATACGTTTACCAAACAATCTGTCACTCCTAATCGCTAAATCCGATAAAATCTTATACGTCTAGTCCAGGAGTCGGCCACCTTTACCACTCAAAGAGCCATTTTGACCCGTTTCACAAATTAAAGAAAACAATGGGAGCCACAAAACTCTTTTGAAATTTAAAATGAAATAACACTGCATATAACGTTTTTTTTTTTGCTTTGTGCTATGTATAAACAAACTGTTATGGGTTATATTTATGAAATCAATGAACGACTGCAGAGAAAATGAAATAACATTTCTGCATGCAACAAAACGTTTTTAACTCCGAAAAAGATGTCGGGTTGAAGGTTTAGTAAAATACTTAATGTCTATTTAAGTCTTCCATGTAGTAATGAAAAAACAAAACGCCAAACTTAAATTATCCACTGGCAGAGAACCAAAAATGCAGTCCTCTCTCTCTCTGCCGTCATCCTTTTACTGGCGCCGTGCAGTCAGCTGCCAACCTGAATAATAAAATGTCTATTTCACTGAACAATTAAAAAATGTGAATATATGCAAAATTATAGGAAATTAAAATATTTACCATACTTGGTCAATGTGATTTCTGCTCCTGAACCGCAGCGCACAGCGTCTCATGTATGACGTCACCTTTATCTCCACACAGGATTGTAAACTCTCATCTGTGAGGCGTGTGCAATGTTGGTGGGAGGGGTTGGGAGGGGCGAGGTTTGGGCTACAAGGGATTCTGGGTATTTGTTCTGTTGTGTTTATGTTGTGTTACGGTGCGGATGTTCTACCGAAATGTGTTCCTCATTCTTGTTTGGTGTGGGTTCACAGTGTGGCGCATATATGTAACAGTGTTAAAGTTGTTTATATCACCACCCTCAGTGTAACCTGTATGGCTGTTGACCAAGTATGCCTTGCAGTCAGTTACGTGTGTATGCAGAAGTTGCATACAACTTGAGACTAAGCCGGCATGCAGTTTGTATGGTGAAAAAGCGTACGCGACGACAGGTTGTGGAGGACGCTAAAGGTAGTGCCATCACGGCACGCCCTCAATATTGTTGTCCGGGTGAAAATCGAAGAATGGTTGCCCCGGGAGATTTTCGGGAGAGATACTGAAATTCGGGTTACTCCCGGAAAAATCGGGAAGGGTTGGCAAGTATGCAGCTGAGCCGCATCAGAGTGATCAAAGACTAGACCAGGGGTTGCCGACCCCTGGTCTAGTCTCTTACATGAATGAGCTAACTAATATTATTTGATATTTTATGGTAATGTGTTAATAATTTCACACATAAGTCGCTCCTGAGTATAAGTCACACCCCCGGCCAAACTATGAAAAAAACTGCGACTAATAGTCCGAAAAATACGATACTTCTTTAGATATCGAGTTATATGCAGCTAACGAATGAATTGCAAAAGTGCGATTAAATAAATGGATGACATAATAAGTTGTATAGTGGATTTCATAAAACCTAGCCAGAACGTATATATAATCACTTAACCTCAATCAACAACATTTTACATACCGTAAGCTGTTATGCCAGCACCTATTTGCATACTTTGCAGAAAATGTTGTCCTCTCATCTGTCTTCTTCTTGATGTAGACAGGCGAAAGAGAATAAAAAGAGCCCAAGTAAAGCCGAACATGGCATGCGATGGCATCGTGAAAGTAAACAAACATTTGTTGCATCTGCGTTACGACCCTGCTGACAAACGGCGAGGGTTGATGACGTAGCGAAACTCGAGCGACATCCATTTTTTTCATAATGGTACTATCAATCAATCAATCAATCAAAGTTTATTTATATAGCCCATAAAGACAGGTGTCTCAAAGGGCTGCACAAGCCACAACGACATCCTACAACCGACATCCACTAGATGAGGGGTCCCCAAACTTTTTGGACTCGAGGGCCACATTTGGTTAAAAGAATTTGGCCAGGGCCCAGGCTATATATATATGTGTGTGCGTATATATACGGTGCATCCGGAAATAATTCATAGCGCTTCACTTTTTCCTCATTTTGTTATGTTACAGCCTTATTCTAAAATAGAATACATTCATTTTTGTCCTCAAAATTCTATAGACAGTACGCCGTATTGGAAATGTGATTTTTTTTTTAAATGTATTTATTAGAAATCCAAAACAAAAAAAATCACATGTGCGTAAGTATTCACAGTCTTTGCTCAATACTTTGTTGATGCACCTTTGGAAGCAATTAAAGCTTCATCTTTTAAAATACGATGCCACAAGCTTGGCACACCTATCTTTGGGCAGTTTCGCACATTTCTCTTTGTCGCATCTCTCCTGCTCCATCAGGCTGGATGGGAAGCACTGTGTCATGGCGCATGCGCCGTCCCGCATGGTTTCTGATCATAGAGCTACTACACCCCCTTGTGGTCTGTGCCGTCTACTCCTCCTGTACGTAACACACTGTTTTTCATCCAGGATGCGGATGATAGCGTAGTTTGGGGACCTCTGCACTAGATTCTAAGGGCCAAAGGGGGTGGGGAGGTTCAGACAGAGGGGGAAGGGAGAAGATTCGGATTGGGCCTAAATATGGCTCCCATTCCTGTTTAGGGATGACATTGAAGAGCATTGTAAGGTGGCGTAACCCTGCTCATGCATGGTTGTGAATGCCAATAAATTTAAATCATTTAAGGACGGAAATTAGCAGCACTTATACGCAGTGTTGGGTTAGTTACTGAAAACCAGTAACTAGTTACAGTTACTAGTTACTCTATTTCAAAAGTAACTCAGTTACTAACTCAGTTACTTATTACAAAAAGTAATGTGTTACTGTGAAAAGTAACTATTTAGTTACTTATTTTTTTCTCCTTTTTTTTTTAAGGCTCCCATTAATGCCCTTTTAGCCTTCATGTCAGTACTGTTATTGCACTGGAGAATAATACAATGTGTTGATCAACTTGACATGCATTTGCATCACTGAACTCTGCTAAGCAATGTGCTCTACATACAACACACAAAGACAAAGATATGTTTCAAAGGGCCAATTTATTTCAGGCCACTACAAATTGACAAAACTATTTGAAATAGCTGCAACATAACATACATAAGTAACAAACCACATAATAACAACATAGCTTTAAAGCTGACTTCACCCAAGGAAGGCACACATGACGTACACAAAGCCTAACCAGGCATTTTTTTCTCTCAAGGAATTGTGAAATAAAATCATGTATTCAGGAGATCAACACTGTACTGAAGCCCAGAACACTCTACACATTTCCCCAGTTTTAGTTTAGAGATAAGGAACTATTGGCCTGGCCCACTAGCATCCCTCTGTATGTTTGTGAACTTTATAGTCTATACATTTAGAGTGATGTCGGCGTGGCGAAGTTGGTAGAGTGGCCGTGCCAGCAATCGGAGGGTTGCTGGTTACTGGGGTTCAATCCCCACCTTCTACCATCCTAGTCACGTCCGTTGTGTCCTTGGGCAAGACACTTCACCCCTTGCTCCTGATGGCTGCTGGTTAGCGCCTTGCATGGCAGCTCCCGCCATCAGTGTGTGAATGTGTGTGTGAATGGGTGAATGTGGAAATACTGTCAAAGCGCTTTGAGTACCTTGAAGGTAGAAAAGCGCTATACAAGTATAACCCATTTATCATTATCATTTATGTGATAATCAAACACTCTAGAAGTCTAGAATGAAAGAGTATATAAGAGAATTGACAGTGTGTACCTTCAATGATGAGCAGAGGCAGAGTTTGGAGTGTTTTCTTTAGCTCGCTTTCCATGTTTATGTACTCACTGTCCAGGTACTTGGAACATGTTTTCCGTGCCATTTCTTGTTTGACGCTGGTATCATGCTAATTAGCTGCCTGAAAACGGGTGACTCCACTGTAGGAATAGCCTGCATGTCTTCTAGCACATACGCTGCAATGGCTCTATCAATGTTGTCCTGGCTAGCAGTCCCTCCGTTAAAATCCTTAGGTGGAGGTGAAGTGGCATCGGAGTCTGTGTCTCTCTTTACTAGCTTCGTCGAAGCATGTTGCTTATGTGGCGTGGCGAAGTTGGGAGAGTGGCCGTGCCAGCAATCTGAGGGTTACTGGTTCAATCCCCACCTTCTACCATCCTAGTCATGTCCGTTGTGTCCTTCAGCAAGACACTTCACCCTTGCTCCTGATGGGTCCTGGTTAGTGCCTTGCATGGCAGCTCCCTCCATCATTGTGTGAATGTGTGTGTGAATGGGTGAATGTGGAAATAGTGTCAAAGAGCTTTGAGTTCCTTAAAAAGGTAGAAAAGCTATACAAGTATAACCCATTTACCATTTATGTAGCTGTTTCAGCAGATTTGAATTGCTGTTTTGGGCAGTATTCCCAGGCGCGGTCACTGCTGCTGCTCACTGCTCTCCTCACCTCCCAGGGGGTGATCAAGGGTGATGGGTCAAATGCAGAGAATAATTTCACCACACCTAGTGTGTGAGTGACAATCATTGGCACTTTAACTTTAAGTAGATAGGATCTTTGATCCAAGACACAACTTACATTTAACTAAAATGTTCTTTTCTTTGTGCTGGACAAAAGAAAAGTAGTGACAATGTCTCCATGTTAAGAAACTCGACTTCTGGCTTCACCATGATGTCTTGTTAGTTGTTATGAAAGTAGCGTGTGTGTGTGGCCCTTTAAGATATGACAGCATGTGAGGTGAGTGACGTCAGTGAGTGAGTGGGCGAGAGAGGTGAGGGAGCGCTACAGTGAGTGCTTGCAGGTGCTCTAGCTTGGTGGATGGCTGCGTGTAAGACACCAATAAAGTCGCAAAGTTGCAACAAACCGCCGGCCTCGTCATTCACCTTCGAGTCCGGAGCTGTAAAGACCCACCGGGTAAAGTGAAGGGTGTTAGCCCCGAAGTACATTAAAAAAATATTAAAAAATAACGTAAAATAACGCAGTAACGCATCATGTAGTAACAGTAACTGAGTTACTGAATATAAAAAAATTACGCGTTAGATTACTAGTTACCGCCGAAACTAACGGCGTTACAGTAACGCGTTACTTTGTAACGCGTTAGTCCCAACACTGCTTATACGCAGACCCAGGAAGTAGAAAAGCATCATCATGCAGTCCATCACGGAAACCCTGCCCAAATTAGCTGCTGACTTACACAACGGATCTCACACTCTACTGCTATGCTATATGCTTAAAAAGCCCAAAATAGAAAGCTAAAAGCGCCAATTTGGCTGAGAATGCTTTGTCTATTACTTTCAGAGCACTCGCTAGCAAGAGCATGCCAGCAACAGTGTGTAAAACATCTTGTGTAGCTGCAAAGAGACACCCGCTGGCTCTCCTTATCTAAATTATGACAATTTAAATAACACTTTATGCATGTTGGAGTGGCCTGTAGTAGAAAGATATAGTAGAAAGTGGCTATTATGCAACATGTTCTCCGGTTCCCGTTCTCTCGGTTTTATAATTGGCTTGTGCCTCACCTGAATCGACTGATTTTGACTCAAATAGCAAGATAAAAGGCGTAATCTCACAATAACCAAGTTTAATCAAAAGGAGGCGAGGGGAACCAATTTACAATAACTTCATTGTAGCTCTGGCACAGAATACTGATGAGGGGAATTTCTCAACGCAAAGAAATCAGATTGACCTTCCAGACAAAGACCGGCAGCGTTGATTTCACAGAGGCCTCAGAGAGGTCTGTAGATACGTACAACAAGAAATATCACCACTGTGGTGCCACTCAAGCTGATGGCTATTTTTATCATGGCCACTGCAAAATTCTGAATTGGAGAATGTCTCCAAAATTCCAATTTAATTCTATGAATTTGAATTGAGGTGGCACATAGAAAGCAGAATTGCGATGTATCATTTTGGCGTATTCCAGAATCATGCTTTACAGTATTATCCATATTTGACTGTTTTACATATTTCATAGAAACGTTATTACGCGGGTGGTCCAGTATCAACAAAATATTGGGTGTGCTTACTTGAACAAAATTGCAGTTTGAAACATCACATTTGTCAATATAAACAAGTATCGAATGAGTGTAGTTACATGTGATATACAGATACTAAGTCTCCAAGGCAGAAGTGTATTAGAAAATATCCAGTAACAAACGTGTCTACATGTCAAGAAATAAACGTAATACATTTGTATTGTCTTATTTTGGCCACCAGGTGTCAGCCAATAAAACAATTATAACGTCACTTCCATTTAAAGACAGCATAAGTCCAGTCCAGATGTTTTCCATACTGTTAGTTTTCAGTTGAGTCATTCACTTGATCAAGACTTTTATAACATTCACTACAAAACAATAGAAGTGTGTATGATTCCTGCTGATATTTTATTTGATCAATACCGGTATTGGCCAATACACTAGACTTCCATATCTGTATCATATAGTAGGTAAACATGTTGTATTGGGACATCTCTAATTAGAGTTGGTTGGTGTCTGATACTAGAATTCTATAATCTAATTTACAAATGTGTGCTGTATCTCAAACAATATAACTAACTAACTGATATTAGTTAGTTTGGGACTCTTTTAATACACACACATCGCGTAGGCCTGGAAAATTTATACACACACATCTCGTAGGCCTGGAAGTTTTATACACACACATCTCGTAGGCCTGGAAGTCGCTGAGTTCGGCATTACGGAACAAACTCAACATCCCAGGTGTCTTTGAAAAAGCTGGAAGGGAATTAGAGCCTCTTTCGCTGCAATGGTCTCACTGGGGTGTTCACTCAATGACCCTGCCAAGGCCATTGCAGAAGGAGCTGAATTGTACATAAGGTTTGTTTTGGTTAGGGAGAGCAAACACATCCCAATGGTTTGTGTGTTCTAGTTGTCTGTTCTGGCTCTGAAATTGATTAGGATTTTGCCTTGCAGAGCAGAATCCTGCAAGATGTTATCGAATTTGGGATTCAGTCTGACAGCCCACAGCTCTAACCACCCTTCAATCATTTTTGGCAGCTTTAGGGTACCTCAAACGGCTGCCAGCATCTCCCAAATTGGTTGATGCACCAAAGCAACGCTTACTTTTCTACAACCAGCAGATGTCCTGTTGTCATGGTTCCCAATAAGTAGATTATCTTCAACGTCCATCCATCCATTTTCTACCGCTTATTCCCTTTTGGGGTCGCGGGGGGCGCTGGAGCCTATCTCAGCTACAATCGGGCCGAAGGCGGGGTACACCCTGGACAAGTCGCCACCTCATCGCAGGGCCAACACAGATAGACAGACAACATTCACACACTAGGGCCAATTTAGTGTTGCCAATCAACTTATCCCCAGGTGCATGTCTTTGGAGGTGGGAGGAAGCCGGAGTACCCGGAGGGAACCCACGCAGTCACGGGGAGAACATGCAAACTCCACACAGAAAGATCCCGAGCCCGGGATTGAACCCAAGACTACTCAGGACCTACGTATTGTGAGGCAGATGCACTAACCCCTCTGCCACCGTGAAGCATTTTGATGTGTAACTGTAGATAAAAGGTGTGTAAATCTGGTTTACATATTTTGTATGCCTGCACATGGATTTTTTTTTTTTTTTAAATGAATGGTGTCATGATTCCACATGACAGTTTAGACTATTTTCTTTATTTTCCTGTGTTTGGTATCATTCCAAGTCTTGGTGTTCTTGTTTTAGTAGTATGTCCTGTTTGGTCTACATGTTTTGCACCAGCTTTACTCTTGCTCCTTGTCATGCCAGCACACTTGTTCTACATTGTTAATTACTTCTACTTAGTTGCACCGTTTTCCCTCCTTTATTGCTGACTTAGTATCAAATCAATTCCATAGTGTTTGGTTGCTTATTGTGTTCTTGCTCGACCTGTTAGTCTTCTTCTACCTGGTACCTAATTAAACAACCGTCTGCCTGCCCATCACTTGCCTTCTCTGCATCCTGGGTTAACACCAACAGCACAATTGTCACAAATATATCCGTGAATGTGTACAGAGATGTGTGAATGTGTACTTATGTAATGCTCACTGTCCTGTTTTTACTGTGCAGTCATTGGCAAAAAAATATATAGTAGTGTGAATGCTATGCTATCTTTAGAACAATATTTGTAAACATAGGAGGATTTATGATGCTAATTTTAAAATGATGATTACTGAAGGGGCAGCACGGTGGAAAAGATTGGGTGTTCAACAAAAAATATTTTCCTGGTTTTCTTTATCGTACTATTGCACAAAACAAACTGGTCACTTTGTGTATGTATCATACCTTGGAATTAATTGCCGAAACAAAGGACTCCCCACATTGGTGACTCCGTCCGTCTCTGTGCTTTTTGTTGTTGTTTAGTAGGACTTACAAATAAACCACCAGGGAGCCGAAGAAAGTTGTGAATGCCATTACTTTGATAAAGAAGGTGAGAAACACTATTGATTTCAATTAATAGCTTGTAGAAAAGTCCTCTCGTGCCTTTCTCTGCTCATCGCCGTCTCGGGTTTGGATTAATCTTCATCCTCAAGAGTCACTTTAATATAAATAAATAAGTATTTAACCTATGTTGTACATTAAAATATATTGTATGTCAACTAAAGTATGAAGAGAAAAATTATTGAATGCATGCTTGTTGTTTCTCTTGCATGCCAAGATCACTCTTTGAGAGCCTGTTTGCAAATTGGATATTAACGTTTCGAATATTTCCACATGACATGGAACGACACACAAATGTGGAGGCTTGAGAACGGAGGGACATTTCACACAGACTTGTTAACAATGAGGCACTGTGTTTTTAGAGCTTGGCCATGCACAAAAACAAACAACACTCACAGTTCCAAGCCCATTATTACTGGGTCAGGGATTCAGGTCCTCATGGGTGGAAAAATTCCCATTCCCAAAATACATGTTGGACCAATGTGTAGTACCCAGAAATCCTAACGCTTAAACGCTTCATGAACTGTGTAGAAATGTTGAACTCAAACCTTCGCTAAGAGACACGACACCAATTTCATAGTTGATCGCTATTAAGCACTTAACATTTATTCAACCTGTTACCGTTACCGTATTTGCTAAACGGCTTTGACCTTACAGGCACACACACAGAGTGAAGTTGTGTGTATGTGCATGTGATAAAGGTTGCTATGTCATACTTGCCAACCTTGAGACCTCCGATTTCGGGAGGTGGGGTGGGGGGGTGGCCGGTGGCGTGTTTGGGGGCATGGTTGGGGGCGTGGTTAAGAGGGGAGGAGTATATTTACAGCTAGAATTCACCAAGTCAAGTATTTCATATACGGTATATATATATATATATATATATATATATATTTATTTTATTATATATATATATATATATATACATATATATATATATATATATGTCTTAATAAGATTATCCAAAAAATAGTGCTCGATACCGTGGTAGAGCGCAATATATGTATGTGTGGGAAAAAACTACAAGACTACTTCATCTCTACAGGCCTGTTTCATGAGGGATTCCCTCAATCATCAGGAGATTTTAATAGAAGCATTCACATACCATGGTTTATATAGGGCACAGAGTGGGTAGGTACAGGCTGGCGTAGGGGCGTGGTGATTGGCTCATGTGTTACCTAGGAGGTGTTTCCGTCTGTGACGGCATGCTGATACAATTTCGCTGCGCTTGTTGAGGGATGACAGGTCTGGATGGTATATAATAAACAGTTTCTCTTTCAAGCATAGGTTGCATAGGTTGCACACCTTACAATAGTGGTAATAAAAGATGCAACCTATTCACACACACATTCACACACTGATGGCGGGAGCTGCCATGCAAGGCCCCAACCACGACCCATCAGGAGCAAGGGTGAAGTGTCTTGCTCAAGGACACAAGCGGACGTGACTCGGCTGGTAGAAGCTGAGGATCGAACCAGGAACCCTCAGGTTGCTAGCCACGGCCACTCTCCCAACCTTCACCGCGCCGTCCCGGAAATGATTAAAATGATCAAAATACAGTAGATATGGAACATATTACATATTGTTATGAACGTGTCTGTTACTAAATTATATATAGACTCGCACATTGGTTTTGAAATGGTTTTAGAGGGCTTTGAAGGCTACAAAGGTGACTCCTATTAGCCGCATCTTTCAAGCGTTTTTTTACGATCTTTAAAATCTTAAACAAACAAAAAAAAAAGACGTGTGTTCTTGTCTTTGAAAATTATTGTGAATAATAGGCAAAATTCCCCCCCAAAAAAGGGCAGTTCCCCTTTAACACCACTACTTGTAATTAGGACTAGGTAGACAAAATCAAAAGAAACACCTTGAACATTCATCACAAAAGTTGGGGAGGCATGGCTCAGATGGTAGAGTGGCCATCCAGCAATTTGAGGGGTTAAATCCAGCTTCCGCCATTCACGTCACAGCCGTTGTGTGCTTGGCCAAGACATATCACCAACTTTGCTCACTGCGCTGCACACACCAGCGTATGAACGTTAATGAATGTTTGGTGGTGGTCAGAGAGGGCATAGGCGCAAATTGGCAGTCTACCCCAGGGCAGCTGTGGCTACAAATATAGCTTACCACCATCAACATGCAATTGTGGACTGACTAATTGTGGGTTCTAAGTTCTCACTGTAAAGCTCTTTGAGTGTCTAGAGAAGCGCTATAGAAATCTGATCTATTCTTAGTATCATTAGACAAACAGATCAGTAGCCATGTGTACATGGACAAAATGCATCTGATCATCATTCAGATTAGACTCTCACTGTGTACATGGACCCCGAAAAAAATTATCTGATTATGACGTGCATTTTCATGCATCACACCTTAAATCGGAATACTAGTAGAAGTATTTGCATTCCGGTTAGGCTTTTAATCCGATTAAATGTGTCCATGTGCACGTAGGTAGTGGCGCATTGACACTGTGAGATAAATCAATCAGAAGGGTTTATTTCTCAGTATGTATATTTATATATATATATATATATATATATATATAAAATCGTCGTCACGTCGTGTCATTGCTGGTTTACGAGCAGAGGAGCATGTTCGGCAGTGCACAATCACAGACTACTTACAAACATGACACAGTGTGTAGACAGAAAAGGGAGAATGGACACATGTTGGCTTAGAAACTAAAGATAAAGGTGAAGTTGTAACACTGAAACGCCCTCAGGAAGAGGTGCTTTAAGACATGGCTAGCGGCTAAAGTCCAGCCGCAGTCCGTAGTGTTTTATCTACTTCTAAATCACTAATCCTGGTCTCCATGGCGACAAAAAAAGTACGTTTCTTACAAGTATCATCCCTGCAGGACGAGGAATAGCTAAACATGCTTCACTACACACCGTAGCTCACCGGCGTCACGATGTAAACAAATGCCATTGGTGGATCTACACCTGACATCCACTGTAATGATACCAAGTACAGTAGCCTATCTAGTCGATACTACTATGATTATGTCGATATTTTTGGGCATAACAACATCTTTCGTTTTTTTAAAATGTATATTAAGTTTATAAACTCTGGAAATATTTCCCTGGACACATGAGGACTTTGAATATGACCAATGTATGATCCTGTTATGACTTGGTATCGGATTGATACCCAAATTTGACAGAAGTGTAGATAGATAGAACATGTTAAAAAAGAAAGTAAGCAGATATTAACAGTAAATGAACAAGTAGATTAATAATTAATTTTCTACCACTTGTCCTTAATAATTTTGACAAAATAATAGAATGGAAAATGACACAATATGTTAATGCATACGTCAGCACTAATTAGGAGCCTTCGTTTGCTTACTTACTAATAGAAGACAAGTTGTCTGGTATGTTCACTATTTTATTTAAGGACAAACTTGCAATAAGAAGCATATGCTTAATGTACCCTAAGATCCATCCATCCATCCATTTTCTACCGCTTATTCCCTTCGGGGTCGCGGGGGGCGCTGGAGCCTATCTCAGCTACAATTGGGCGGAAGGCGGGGTACACCCTGGACAAGTCGCCACCTCATCACAGGGCCAACACAGATAGACAGACAACATTCACACTCACATTCACACACTAGGGACCATTTAGTGTTGCCAATCAACCTATCCCCAGGTGCATGTCTTTGGAGGTGGGAGGAAGCCGGAGTACTCGGAGGGAACCCACGCAGTCACGGGGAGAACATGCAAACTCCACACAGAAAGATCCCGAGGCCGGGATTGAACTCACGACTACTCAGGACCTTTGTATTGTGAGGCAGACGCACTAACCCCTCTACCACCGTGCTGCCTCAGATTTTTTTGTTAAAATAAAGCCAGTAATGCAATTTTTTGTGGTACCCTTTATTTAGAAAAGTATCGAAATAATCTTGGTACCGGTACAAAAATATTGGTATCGGGATATTATTAATATATATATATATATATATATATATATATATATATATATATATATATATATATATATATATATATATATATATATATATATATATATATATATATATATATATACATATACGTCACTTTCAACCTGAGAAATAACAGCTACCAACCATTCACGAAACCCAACACAACACTCCAATACGTGCACCATGACAGCAACCACCCACCCACCACCACGAAAAGAATACCTACCGGAATCAATAAAAGGCTATCGATGCTGTCATCTAGCAAAGCTGAATTTGACCAAGCAACCCCCCCGTACCAAAAAGCCCTTGATGAAAGCGGATACAATTTCACCCTCACCTATGAACCCACGCCAGGAAACCAGCCAAAAAAGAACAGAAAACGAAACGACATCATCTGGTACAACCCCCCATACAGCAAAAACATCTCAACGAACATTGGACACAAATTCCTCAATCTGATTGACAAACACTTTCCCAAAGACAACACCCTAAGAAAAGTATTCAACAAGAACAACATTAAATTGAGCTACAGCTGCATGAACAATATACGACAAATCATTTCAAACCACAACAAAACAATTGCAAATGAGCCGTCGGCCCCCAGACAGAGCGACTCCAAAACCAACAAAGGATGTAACTGTCGAAAGAAACCTGATTGCCCTCTCAACGGGGGGTGCTTACAAACATCAGTTGTCTACCAATCTAAGGTAATACGCAAGGACATTAACACATCCGACACATATGTAGGATTAACCGAGGGAGAATTCAAAACCAGATGGAACAATCACAAGGCTTCTTTCAGGAACAAAAACCTGCGAAATACCACAGAACTCAGCAAACACATTTGGGACCTCAAAGACAATAATGTTGAATATTCAATAACATGGCAAATTCTTGCATCCAGCACACCTTACAATAGTGGTAATAAAAGATGCAACCTATGCTTGAAAGAGAAACTGTTTATTATTTACCGTCCAGACCTGTCATCCCTCAACAAGCGCAGCGAAATTGTAACAACATGCCGCCATAGACGGAAACACCTCCTAGGTAACACATGAGCCAATCACCACGCCCCTAGGCCAGCCTGTACCCACCCACTCTGTGCCCTATATAAACCATGGTATGCGAATGCTCCCATTGAAATCTCCTGATGATTGAGGGTACCCCCCCTCATGAAACAGGCCTGTAGAGATGAAATAGTCTTGTGATTTTTTTCCCACACATACATATATTGCGCTCTACTACGGTATCGAGCACTATTTTTTGGATAACCTTATTAAGACATATATATATATATATATATATATATATATATATCCGTATTCCAACTGTTGTCCACTGCTTAATCGACCATGCCGTGTTGGTCCCTTGGTTATTCCTAATTAAGACTTTTACCAGTATCTCCCGAATAGAAAATGGTGACACTTAAACACAGGAAGTGAACACACGATCAGTAATTGCTGACACATGCAGAAAAGGTATAGTGAAGTGAAGTGAATTATTTTTATATAGCGCTTTTTCTCAAGTGACTCAAAGCGCTTTACATAGTGAAACCCAATATCTAAGTTACATTTACACCAGTGTGGGTGGCACTGGGAGCAGGTGGGTAAAGTGTCTTGCCCAAGGACACAATGGCAGTGACTAGGATGGCGGAAGCGGGGATCGAACCTGGAACCCTCAAGTTAAACTGTGGTAATGCAAACATGACGTTACTCAGTGTAACTTACTAAGCTTAAAAGCATTGTTAGCTGCAATTTCTCAGGCGTGTTACCATGGCAGCTGAAGTGACCGTGAGCATTAACCAAAACAAAGCATTTGGCTCATTTAACGAAGATAATGAGCTGAGAGACATTCACATCATAGAGCTAAATGCTACCAAACAAAATTAAAACATTTTCAAGAAAGTTAAATCAATGTAAATGTGTTAGATTCTTATGTTATAAAATTCACATTTAGTGGATTTGAAAAAAAAAAAATGATCAAAAGAAAGTAAAACATTTAGCAAAGCAAAGGAGGATTACAATTGCAACCCACGCTCCAAGTGAAGAGCTGCAGCAAAAAGGGCACTAAAAATGGAGTGGAATTTTTTTGTTGCATTAGCTCTTTAAACGTCGTGTGAACCCACCTCCTGTTGTAGCCCACACAGGGGAACAAATCCATTTGTAAGGAGAAGTTTATCCACCTCCACCATCCAAAAAAACACTAAAAAGCTCCTTAGGTGTAAAGATTAGACTCCTGAAAAAGAATGAATACACTGAAGCGATTCTAATTGAACGGAGAAGGACAAAAGAGCTAATTAAGGTTTAGGACAACTTGTCTTTATAACACATAATTAGACAAAAGTGTGGTTCACACTGCCAGAACAGAAAAAAAAAAAAAAAAAAAAGCAAATACTTGCAAGAGTTGCTAAGGTGTACATCTACAATGGAGGAGGAATAAAGTCAGTATACACTGTGTGTATACAGCGTTGAGTTTATTTCTAAATCATCCCGTATCATACTTGCCAACCTTGAGACCTCCGAATTCGGGAGGGGGGGTTGGAGGGGGCAGGGTTTGTTGGTAGCGGGGGTGTATATTGTAGCCCGGAAGAGTTAGGGCTGCAAGGGATTATGGGTATTTGTTCTGTTGTGTTTATGTTGTGTTACAGTGCAGATGTTCGCCCGAAATGTGTTTGTCATTCTTGTTTGGTGTGGGTTCACAGTGTGGCGCATATTTGTAACAGTGCTAAAGTTGTTTATACGGCTACCCTCAGTGTGACCTGTATGGCTGTTGATCAAGTATGTCTTGCAGTTACTTACGTGTGTCTGTAGAAGCGTCATACAACATGTGACTGGACCGGCACGCTATTTGTATGGAGGAAAAACGGACGCGACGACAGGTTGTAGAGCACGCTAAAGGCAGTGCCATCACGGCACGCCCTCAATATTGTTGTCCGGGTGAAATTCGGGAGAATGGTTGCGGGAGGGGCACTGAAATTCGGCAGTCTCCCGGAAAAATCGGGAGGGTTGGCAAGTATGTCCCGTATTCAGAAATAACCGTGTATGTATAAAAGTATGAAGTGGTTGGAATTTACAGTAATTGTTGAAAAAAATGTCATAAAATGTTTTTCTGTTGCCACTAATAATAACATAAGCTTGCCGGTGATGTTATATTTTTTGGTTTAAAAAAATTAATTTTGAGCAAGTGCAAACTCTATAAAGAAAGGTAATTATTTTTATTTTGGTCGAGTTAAGCAGGAACGATGTTATTTTTGGGAAATATATTCATTGTATTCTGTTGATGTTGTGGTATTTTGCAAAGAAAAATAATTTGTATCCATAGCTGTATTTGGATTACTCCAAAACATACAACAAATTCAATTCAGATTCCAAAAGTATGAAAATAGTTTTACACAAATAAAGCTACACACAAAAAAGGACGATTGGGTCCACTTGTCCTGCCAAAAAAGTTATATATATATATATCCATCCATCCATTTTCTACCGCTTTTCCTTTTTCAGGGTCGCGGGGGGTGCTGGAGCCTATCTCAGCTGCATTCGGGCAGAAGGCGGGGTACACCCTGGACAAGTCGCCACCTCATCGTATATATTATTTTATTTTTATTTTGTTTTCCAGGGAGTTGGCACCCCTAGTCTTATCTTTGCCTATAAGTAATGTCTTCTCCTGGACAGTCAACACCACATCAATCATCAAGAAGGCTCAGCAGCGGCTACACTTCCTTAGAGTCCTCGGGAAGTACAACCTGAAGCCTGACCTGCTGCTGACCTTCTACCGCTCGTCCATCGAGAGCCTGCTGACCTACTGTATTACGGTATGGTACGGCAGCTGCACTGCAGCAGACAGGGAGAGGCTGCAAAGAGTGGTCAAGACGGCTCAGAAGATCATCGGCCGCCCTCTCCCCTCTCTGACGGACATCTACACCTCCCGCTGCCTCAACAGAGCCAGTGCCATCATCAAGGACAGCACCCACCCTGGCTCTGACCTGTTCCACCTGCTGCCCTCTGGGAAGCGCTACAGGTGCATTAAAACCAAAACAAACAGGCTAAAGAACAGCTTCTTCCCCAGGGCCATAACCATCCTGAACGGACTGCCCCATTGTCCCTCATAACTGCCTTCTCTTCGGTGAATAACCCATTCCACCAACCACCCTGTTTTTGTTTTGGTTTTTTTTCATGTATATATTCATTTCACACCATATTCATTGCACTTCTACATTTTTTATATTTTTATATATTTGCACATTGTTTTTCTAGCATGCACACATCGCACTGTATGGAATGGCCTCAATCTCGTTACCTTGCGTAATGACAATAAAGCTGATTCTGATTCTGAAGTACTGTATGGCAACAGAAGTGGCCATTCTTGTGAAGTCTTCATACAATTTTTCACCAACTTGATATGAGAAAACAATGCATTGGTTTGGGGTAGAGGCAGCATTGTCACAAGGGCTTGAAGGGATCCTATTATTCGCAATTGAGTTTTTTAATGATATAACAGCAATATGTTTTTTAAATGATGTTGTAACCATAATATGTGCCCTCGGGGCCTGTTTTGAGCACCAAACAAGAGAAAAAGCTACCCTTCTTTTGTTTGCGCCACTTTAGAGAGAAAATGTTTTTATGGGCTATATCAGGGGTCGGCAACCCAAAATGTTGAATGAGCCATATTGGACCAAAAAAACAAAAAACTAATCTGTCTAGAGCCGCAAAAAATTTTAAGTCTTATTTAAGCCTTATAAAAAAGGCAACACATGCTGTAAGTGTCTATATTAGCTATATCCGCCTACAATCAAAATGACTAAATAGGCTACAAATACATATTGAGCATTCATGATTTAATGTTTATTTTCCCTGCAGCGCATCATGGAGAGAATGACACGCCACGTGATTACTCTGCTGTACGATGGTGCTTTAAGTTCAACTTCTATTAAAATATTAATCTAGGCCACGGAATAGAGACAAGTGGCAGGCTTACACACACACACATGCATCCACAAAAAATATATGCCACACACACACACATACCACCCCCTATCCGATGTCCTTGACGTGAATCTCTAAGGAGTGATGGACGGCTGGGCAACGCCTGAAGAGCTGCAGCCTGCCACCGTAGCCCCCACTCCCTCCCCTCTGTTGCAAGTCTCGAGTTGTATGTTGTAATATGTATATGTGCTTTGCTATGGAGGTTTTTTCCCACTCCAGACTGGGCCCCCTTAGGAGCCCAGTCTAGATTGGAATTTTTTCTCTCATCCTCCACCAGCGTTGACCTTTTTCCCATCTTTTTTTGGGGCGAGCCATCAGCGTTCCTGTTTTGTAACCCTGTACACTGTTAGTTTGTCTAATCTTAAACGGGTTTGTGCTGAAAACAAAGTTTTGTTCTACTTGTGGAATGACAATAATGACCTACCTACCTACCTATTATGTTTCGTTGCATTGATGAAATTATAGAAATACAATAAAAAAATTTGATGTCCATCCATCCATTTTCTATTTTCTATCTCAGCTACAATCGGGCGGAAGGCGGGGTACACCCTGGACAAGTCGCCACCTCATCGCAGGGCCAACACAGATAGACAGACAACATTCACACTCACATTCACACACTAGGGCCAATTTAGTGTTGCCAAACAACCTATCCCCAGGTGCATGTCTTTGGTAATTTTTATTTTGAGGATTCGAAAAAACAACAACATGGAACGTGCATAATGGGGTTCACATACCTGCACAACAGCTCTGTCTGTTCTATATCGATCACATCACAGGACTCATCACAGGCAACTGAGAATGCTGGAGCTGCATTAATTATCCTCGATTTGCTGATTGGTGACGTTGCCTGGCATTTTAATGGCCCTTTCTTTCACTGTCTTTGCGGAGAGAGGCATGTCTTTAATTTTCTGTATTATCTCGGTTTTGTTTTTGAAGTTTGAAAATAGGTGCTCTGATGTTTTAATTAATTCATCCTTCATGTAGTCACCATCTGTGAACGGGTTTCCAAGCTTTATTATCTCCCGGGTTGCAACAAAACTAGCAGCAGTAGGGGAGTTTGGAGATGCAATCCACTTCTTAAATCTATCTTTGCGCTCCTCTAATTTCGCCAGAAGTAAGGCAATCGCACTTTTTCTCTCACTCCCAACTGGGTACTCGGCTGCAAATGTAGCATGCCTTACCTGGAAATGTTTTTCCACGTTACTCTTTTTGTTATTTGACACCTTCTCATTACAAAGCAAACATGCAGGCAATCCTTCCGCATTCGCAATGAAAGCAAATGATTCGGTCCAAGAACTGTTGAATCCTCAGAATCAGAAGTACTTTATTTATCCCTGAGGGGAATTGACATAAATTGTTCTCATCAGCTATCTTTCTCTTTCTCCCTGTCGGATCCATGGCCCGTCACGGCATGGATCCGACAGAGTGGCCGTGCCAGCAACTTGAGGGTTCCAGGTTTGATTCCCGCTTCCGCCATCCTAATCACTGCCGTCGTGTCCTTGGGCAAGACACTTTACCCACCTGCTCCCGGTGCCATCCACACTGGTTTAAATGTAACTTAAATACTGGGTTTCACTATGTAAAGCGCTTTGAGTCACTAGAGAAAAACGCTATATAAATATAATTCACTTCACACTTTACTTTACACACCACGCCGATCTGAAAGAAACGTGTGTCGCAGGTTAAAACGCAAATCTTCGTTTACAAATACGGATGTATATACGACGGATATTGCCCTCCAAAATAGTCTCTCTCTTTTTGATGTAATAATATTAGAGGAACTTCTACAGCGTGTAAATGGGATAAAAGTGAAGTGAATAACATTTATATAGCGCTTTTTTTCTCAAGTGACTCAAAGCGCTTTACATAGTGAAACCCAATATCTAAGTTACATTTTTAAACCAAGCAGGTGGATAAAGTGTCTTGCCCAAGGACACAATGGCAGTGACTAGGATGGCGGAAGCGGGGATCGAACCTGCAACCCTCAAGTTGCTGACACGGCCGCTCTACCAACCGAGCTATACCGCCCCAAACAACAAACAAACAACATGTTTACTTGACCCTCTTCCTGGGAAACATATCAAGGAGCTGTTTATAATATTAGGACCATCAGTGCTAAATATTATAAACATATCACTTTCCTCTGGCACTGTTCCCCTAGCATTCAAAAAAGCGGTTATTCATCCTCTGCTCAAAAGACCTAGCCTCGATCCTGACCTCATGGTAAACTACCGACCGGTGTCCCACCTTCCGTTTATTTCAAAAATCCTTGAAAAAATTGTTGCACAGCAGCTAAATGAACACTTAGCGTCTAACAATCTCTGTGAACCCTTTCAGTCCGGTTTCAGGGCAAATCACTATACGGAGACAGCCCTCGCAAAAATGACTAATGATCTATTGCTAACGATGGATTCTGATGCGTCATCCATGTTGCTGCGTCTTGATCTTAGCGCTGCTTTCGATTCCGTCGATCATTGTATTTTATTAGAGCGTATCAAAACAGGTAGTGGTATGTCAGACTTAACCTTGTCGTGGTTTAACTCTTATCTTACTGACAGGATGCAGTGCGTCTCCCATAACAATGTGACCTCGGACTATGTTAAGGTAACGTGCGGAGTTCCCCAGGGTTCGGTTCTTGGCCCTGCACTCTTTAGTATTTACATGCTGCCGCTAGGTGACATCATACACAAATACGGTGTTAGCTTTCACTGTTATGCTGATGACACCCAACTCTACATGCCCCTAAAGCTGACCAACACGCCGGATTATAGTCAGCTGGAGGCGTGTCTTAATGAAATTAAACAATGGATGTCCGCTAACTTTTTGCAACTCAACGCTAAGAATACGGAATTGCTGGTTATCGGTCCTGCGAGACACCGACACCTATTTAATACCACCTTAACATTTGACAACCAAACAATTACACAAGCAGACTCGGTAAATAATTTGGGTATTATCTTCGACCCAACTCTCTCGTTTGAGTCACACATTAAAAGTGTTACTAAAACGGCCTTCTTTCATTTCTGTAATATCGCTAAAATTCGTTCAGCACTTTTGTTTTTGCTCCCACATTTCATGAGTTGAACTCAAAGATCTGAAACTTTTGCTATAAACACAAAATACCTATTCCTCTCAAATAATGTTCACAAATCTGTTTTGGTGAGCACTTCATCTTTGCCAAGATAATCCATCCCACCTCACAGGTGTGGCGTATCAACATGCTGATGAAACAGCATGATTATAGGCTGCCCACAATAAAAGGCCACACTGAAATGTGGTGTTTTTCGGGGCTTCAGAAAAGCGGTCAATATCTTGTGTGACCACCATTTGCCTCACGCAGTGCAACACATCTCCTTCGCATAGAGTTGATCAGGTTGTTGATTGTGGCCTGTGGAATGTTGGTCCACTCCTCTTCAATGGCTGTGCAAAGTTGCTGGAAATTGGCAGGAACTGGAGCTGTTGTATACACCGATCCACAGAATCCCAAACATGCTGAATGGGTGACATGGCCGGTGAATATGCTGGCCATCAGTGATAGACAGTGACAAGCTACATGGAGCTAAGCTACGTAGCTTAACTACATTTTCTAGTAGTTTGGTAGTAGCTCAGCTACTTTTTTAACAAGTAGCTTTTTTCTGTAGCTTAGCTGCTTTTAGACCCATGTGGCGAGGTAGCGAGTAAACACAGTAACCTTGATGAATGAGAACATCCTAGGGTGACCAGGTGTCCGGATTTAGGCCGGACAGTCCGGATTTTTAATGCCCTGTCCGGCGTCCGGCGCAGCTTCAAGCCGGACACGTATTTGTCCTCCTTTTTGAGGCACTAGGCTTGAAGAGCGGAGTTTTTTCATCTTTGCTGGGCTGCAGCGCGATAGCCAATCAAAGACCGTAAAAAATGCCCCCAACGCAGTAATGTATCAAATGATTGGCTAAGAGCTGTGTCAGATACAAATCTGCTTATCATTGGTTAAAAAAGTAAACAAGGGTTCATGTGGTGCTGCGGCATAACATTGACAGAAAGTTAGCATCATGCCAAAACGCAAGACCTCGTTTAATTCTGAATGGATAAAAGAGCACGAATTTATAACGAAAAGCAGCCGAGACTCATTCCATGGCTTCTGCACACTTTGTCGATGTGATGTCGACGTAAGTAGTCAGGGGAAAGCTGCAATTGAACGGCATGCGGGTACGGATAAACATAAAAGTAACAAACATGCGGCAGGTACCTCTTCAATGAGGACATTTTTTCATGAAGTTTCGTCGCCCCTGGATGACAAGATAACTGCTGCGGAGCTGTGCAAGGTGTACCATGCTGTAAAGCAGTGGTTCTCAAATGGTACCCTGGGGGTATGTAATGTAATGTAAGTTCATAAACTGAACATCAAATTAAGTAGGCTATTCCATTCATTACCATAAACCCAGTTTCCCCCATGCCATGATGGTTTGACCCTCACTAAAATGTCTGTCAAAAAGAACTGTGAAAAGAAATGCAACAATGCAATATTCAGTGTTGACAGCTAGATTTTTTGTAGACATGTTCCATAAATATTGATGTTAAAGATTTCTTTTTTTGTGAAGAAATGTTTAGAATTAAGTTCCTGAATCCAGGTGGATCTCTATTACAATCCCCAAAGAGGGCACTTTAAGTTGATGATTACTTCTATGTGTAGAAATCTTTATTTATAATTGAATCACTTGTTTATTTTTCAACAAGTTTTTTGTTATTTTACATATTTTTTTCCAAATAGTTTAAGAAAGACCACTACAAATGAGCAATATTTTGCACTGTTATACAATTTAATAAATCAGAAACTGATGACATAGTGCTGTATTTTACTTCTTTATCTCTTTTTTTCAACCAAAAATGCTTTGCTCTGATTAGGGGGCACTTGAATTAAAAAAATGTTCACAGGGGGTACATCACTGAAAAAAGGTTGAGAACCACTGCTGTAAAGCATCACCAGTCCTACAGAAGTTTAGACTGTGGCATGAAAGTGGACCGGGAGATTTTCAGTGACTATCCCACAGCTAAAGGGATGGCCTGTGGCCGAACAAAAGCCAAGGCATTGCGCGAGAACGTCATCGCTCACTATTCGGTACAGGAACATACCGACTACATAAAAGAAAACAACCTACCCTTTTCCGTAGCAACCGACGCCTCAAATAAAGGAACAAACAAGTGTTTTCCCATTGTGGTAAGGTATTTTCACTTTGATGAAGGCATCCAACATGTCCTGTTGGATTTTTATAGTGACAGCAACGAAACGTCAGAAGCCATAACAAACCAGCTGCTGGCAAAACTTGAGATGTCTGGCTTAGAGGTGAAAAACATGTCTGCATATGCAGCAGACAATGCCAGTGTCAATTGTGGCAAACATAACAGTGTATCAGAAGCTGAAACTGAGCCAAAAAGATGTGCTCCCTGCAAACTGTTTGGCCCATATTCTGCATAACGCAACCAGATATGCAGCAAGCAGCCTTGATGTTGATGTGGAAACATTTTTGTGGCCTTTTTTTTAAATTATATATGTTAACTACATTTAAGTCCACACATGTTATGCTTTGTGGCACTCTGCACTTGAAAAGATTCATCTCAGTGGTCACTTTTTGAACACCACAATGTATTGAATAAATACAAATACTGTTAACAAACACTTGACTTTAATATTTTTTCCTATTCAGCCACACAAACATCATCTTTAAACCACTCAAAATTGTACTATAAATAAGAGTATACCAGAGTCCTATGTACACCATAGTAATTTATTGATATGCCGCATAATGTCCTCCTTTTTGGTATCATGGAAATGGTCACCCTAGAACATCCATATATACAGAGAAATACCATGATGATTGGTTGGTGTTTGTATGATGAGTCACAATTGGTTAGGGTTAGGGCGAAACATTACGGATTGGCCAATCAGACGCAACATAAGGCGGGTCATTGAAACTAGTAAGTAAAGTCGACGACTCAAAAAAACAAAAACATACTTGAAAATGGCAGAGGGATTCTCTCCTGCAGATTAGATTTTTCTTTAGTGATAAAGACGAAGTGCAGGAAACTCACAATATGGGTGTCCTTGGCCATATTTAGACAAATGTATGTGTTTAGAGAAAACAATGCCCAAAACCCTAATTTTTAGTTGCTTACTCTGTAGACCAAAATCATAACTACTCTCCAACACCAATTTAGGAACACACATTCATGTAAGTTGAGTTCATGAAAGGTTTTACTGCTTATGAATCATTCTCAAAGAATTATTACCAACTGTTCCCAAACAACACACAAGTCGTTGTTTTTTGTCAAGATTTAGAAAGATGCTGATTTTTTTACTGTAGGTAGAGAAAATTAATAACATTATAGGTGAGCCAAAGTAAAGGCAAACTAAATAAATACATACAGTGGAGGTTGTTGTAGAGTGTCCCCAGCTAAATGACAGTTAGTTAATAGTAATGAACCCTTATTGGGTCCATTTGTACATTCTCAGTTACATTAACATTTATTCTATTCATGTGGGCCCATATCCTACCCTAATACCCTACTGTGCATTATTACCCTTCGAGTGCAATACATCCGACACTGATTGTTATTTATTACTCCGGTACTCTTGTCTTGTTCTGTATATTGTACAGTATTTTGTATTTCTATAGTGTTTTGTATATTGTACAGGATTGCTTATTATTCTTATTGGATAATAGTCTGTTTATTTCAATTGTTAGTTGTTTTCTTTATTGCCTGTTGTGTAATTTATTGTATTGTATTATTTATTTATTTTTACCCCATATTTGTTCCCACTATTGCACCTTAAGTTGGAGTCCTCAATCTCGTTATATGCACATATAATGACAATAAAGTCCATTTCATCGAAAGTAACTTGTATCTTAGCTTACTACATTTTCCAAGTAGCTTGCCCATCACTGCTGGCCATGCAAGAACTGGGATGTTTTCACCTTCCAGGAATTGTGTACAGATCCTTGCAACATGGGTCCGTGCATTGTCATGCTACAACATGAGATGATAGTCTCGGGTGAATGGTACAACAATTGGCCTCAGGATCTCGTCACAGTATCTTTGTGCATTCAAAATGCCATCAATAAAATGCACTTGCATTTGTTGTTCATAACAAACGCCTGCCCATACCATAACCCAACCCCACCATGGGCCACTCGATTCACAACGTTGACATCAGTAGACCGCGCTCCCACACAACGCCACACACGCAGTCTGCCATCTGCCCTAAACAGTGAAAACCGGGATTCGTCCGTGAAGAGAATACCTCTCCAACGTGCCAGACGCCATCGAATATGAGCATTTCCCCACTCAAGTCCGTTAAGACGACAAACTGCAGTCAAGTCGAGACTCCAATGAGTACGATTTGCATGCAGATGAGCTTCCTTAAGATGGTTTTTCACAGTTTGTACAGAAATCTTTGGTTATGCAAACCAATTTTTGCAGCAGCTGTACGGGTGGCTGGTCTCAGACGATTATGGAGGTGCACCTGCTGTATGTGGTGGTCCTGGGGTGGTGTGGTTACACGTGGTCTGCAGTTGTAAGGCCGGTTGGATGTGAAGTGAACTATATTTATAAAGCGCTTTTTTCTAGTGACTCAAAGCGCTTTTACATAGTGAAACCCAATATCTAAGTTACATTTAAACCAGTGTGGGTGGGACTGGGAGCAGGTGGGTAAAGTGTCTTGCCGAAGGACACAACAGCAGTGACTAGGATGGCAGAAGCGGGGATTGAACCTGGAACCCTTAAGTTGCTGGCACAGCCACTCTATCAACCGAGCTATACCGCCATCTAAGTACCGATATTTACCAAGATATGCACATGCAATGTAGTGTTGTCCCAAAACCAATATTTTGGTACCGGTACCGGTACCAATATTATTTCGATACTTTTCGGTACTTTCCTAAATTAAGGGGACCACAAATAATTGCATTATTCGCTTTTTTTTAACAAAAAATCTTACTTTGCGATCACGATTCCAAATAGGCAGATGTCATCCACGTCCTCAACGGAAATAACTGAGAGGCACATGATTCTCCACATCTCCCAGGAGTCTCTCACGTACCCCGCTGCAATCGTTCTGCCAGGGCAGCCAGGCTCCCCAGAACCTCTCTTATATACACTATATTGCCAAAAGTATTTGGCCACCTGCCTTGACTCACATATGAACTTGAAGTGCCATCAAATTCCTAACCCATGGGGTCCAATATGATGTCGGTCCACCTTTTGCAGCCATTACAGCTTCACCTCTTCTGGGAAGGCTGTTCACAAGGTTGCGGAGTGTGTTAATTGGAATTTTCAACCATTCTTCCAAAAGCGCATTGGTGAGGTCACACACTGATGTTGGTCGAGAAGGCCTGGCTCTCAGTCTCCCTTCTAATTCATCCCAAAGGTGTTCTATGGGGTTCAGGTCAGGACTCTGTGCAGGCCAGTCAAGTTCATCCACACCAGACTCTGTCATCCATGTCTTCATGGATGTTGGAAGAGGAAGGGGCCCTCTCCAAAGTGTTCCCACAAGGTTGGGAGCATGGAATAATAATTTGGTATCCTGGAGCCTTCACATTTATTTCCCTGGAACTAAGGGGCCAAGCCCAACTCCTGAAAAACAACCCCACACCATAATTCCTCCTCCACCAAATGTCACACTCGGCACAATGCAGTCCGAAATGTACCGTTCTCCTGGCAACCTCCAAACCCAGACTCGTCCATCAGATTGCCAGATGGTAAAGCGTGATTCATCATTCCACTGCTCTAGAGTCCAGCGGCAACGTGCTTTACACCACTGCATCCAATGATTTGCATTGGACTTGGTGATGTATGGCTTAGATGCAGCTGCTTGGCTAAGGAAACCCATTTCATGAAGCTCTCTGCGTACTGTACGTGGGCTAATTGAAAGGTCACATGAAGTTTGGAGCTCTGTAGCAACTAACTGTGCAGAAAGTCTTTGCACTATGCGCTTCAGCATCCGCTGACCCCTCTCTGTCAGTTTATGTGGCGTACCACTTGGTGGCTGAGTTGCTGTTGTTCCCAAACTCTTCCATTTTCTTATAATAAAGACGACAGTTGACTTTGGAATATTTAGGAGCGAGGAAATTTCACGGCTGGATTTGTTGCACAGGTGGCATCCTATGACAGTTCCACGCTGGAAATCACTGAGCTCCTGAGAGCGGCCCATTCTTTCACAAATGTTTGTAGAAACAGTCTCCGTGCCTAAGTGCTTGATTGTATACACCTGTGGCCGGGCCAAGCGACATCTGATTCTGATCATTTGGTTGGGTGGCCAAATACTTTTGGCAATATAGTGTATGTATATATATATATATTGATGTTTGCTACAAAATGCTTGCTGTTTAAATAGGTCTGAAAATCAATAAATGTCTTCAAAAAAGGTACTGTTCATTATGACTAACTGGTGTCGCACTGAGTTGGTGGATTTGTGTGTGGAATGCTGGGGTGGTGCGATATTTGTATGTATTTCTGTGCGTGCATCATGAGCTGATCACATATTCTGTTACCACAATACATGCATTACATTCTAGTGTTGGAAATCAAAGCCACCAGTTGCTGAAAACAAAGGATGCTGGGACATTGGGGAAGAACAAACATTTAAAAACAAGTGAGGTGTGCTCAACATAATATGACACTTTATTTAAGGTGAGACATGCATTAGAACATTTATGTAAGGCTGCCTTATATTGGCACGAAATTATGGCGATCAGAGACATTAGTCAAGCACAAGCCCAGGGATTCTCAAACTGTGGTACGTGTACCACTAGTCAGAGTGGTGTATAAAGAGAGTATGGCCAACCAAACAACAGGCGCCATGACTGCTACCAAGGATGTGTGTGGCTGTGCTTGGATGCAATTGCTGTCATTTTGGCGTTAGTTTTTCTGACAAAATAAAGCAAAATAATATGTCTATATATGATACTTGCCAACCCTCCTGGATATTCCCGGACACTCCCGAAATTCAGCGCCTCTCCCGAAAACCTCCCGGGACAAATTTTCTCCCGAAATTCAGGCGGACCTGAGTGACGTGTTGACAGCCTGTTTTCATGTCCGCTTTCCCACAATATAAACAGCGTGCCTGCCCAATCACGTTATAACTGTAGAATGATCGAGAGCGAGTTCTTGGTTTCTTATGTGTGTTTATCGTTAGGCAGTTTCATTAACGTCCTCCCAGCGCGATAACAACACACAACAACAGCAGTCACGTTTTTGTCTACCGTAAAGCAGTTAGTCTGCCATAAACAGCAATGTTGTGACACTCTTAAACAGGGAAACACTGCCATCTACTGTACATGCATATGTGACAATAACATCTAGGGCTTTTAGAGAGTGCAGTGCACAACTGTGCACACAACAAGGAGACGGAGCAGAATGCATCATCAGAGAGGGTGTTCAGCATGGTTAGAAAAATAGTGACAGAGAATAGAACAAGGATGGACAATTCAACCCTTAACTCAACAATGAGTAGATGAGTGTTATGTGTGTGTGTGTATGTGGAAACAAATGAACACTGAAATTCAAGTATTTCTCTTATTTATATATATATATATATATATATATATATATATATATATATATATATATATATATATATATATATATATAGCCCCAACCACGCCCCCGCCCACCACGCCCCCCACCCCCACCTCCCGAAATCGGAGGTCTCAAGGTTGGCAAGTATGCTATATATAGTCTAAACATACTCCAGCTCATAAACTTACATTTAAACATGCTTTTATTTCGTGGAAGTATAATTTTGTGGCCGTATTTGACGCACTTTTTGACCAGCAGGCTTTAAACACGCACCCGACGGCGCAATAAACGTAAAAAAAAATACACAGAACAACCAAAAAAATCACTTATTACCCTCATTTTGCCAAAATCGTCATTAGCTTTGGACCAACAACCACGGAGAAATTGGGACTTTCGTGTGAAGTATGTCAACTGTGGTGGCTGCCTCCAATGTATTTGTAATCACTGTATGTATCACTCATGATAGATTATTCCAACGGATCTTTCTTTTTTGTAACATGCTAAGTGAATAAGTGTACTTTTTATAGTTGTTTCCCCATATTTCTGCACAATAACTCAGATATGGTAACACTGGCGAGCAGTAGAGAATATGGAGGGATGTTTGGTTCAGAACATATTTTGATTTATTCATTATTGACGTGTTTTTTGCCGCTTTATGTCGTATTTTTTACGAGATTTTCAGTTCATTTTGTCATAGATTACTAACACCCAAATTGTGCTTTCAATATCGGTCTATTTGTACTTGTGTTTGACTTTCTCTTCTATTGTTACCGCTATTGTAATTTTAGTTTTAATAAGATTCAAAGATGTTGGTCATCATGGTGGTACTTGGAGAACTAAGGGTAAATCTTGCTTTGGTTGATGGCTGAGACCTTGAGCTCGAAAAAGGTTGGTAGCCACTCCATTAAATGCTTGTTGCAATAAGTTATTTTCTCATATAAGAGAAAGGTTGTCAATATATTCCCTGTATGAAAAAACGTCAAAAAATAAAATAAAATGCCAGCAGACACCAAAAAGAATTGCTGGAGTTTGTTTAAATCAGCCCCTTAAGTCATCCAAAAGCTATAAAATGATATTGCTGAATAGACATATGGTCTACTATTTTTGATTGTGACAGTCCATATATGTTGACACACACACATACCGTGGTGTTCTTTCTCCATCATCTCTCTTTGCGGTGCAATCATCACCTTTCTCACAGCTGTTTGTGCGTAACTGTGCCAGTCTGCGCGTACATTTCAAACGTGCAAAGAGTGGCTGCAGAACAATTTTAGTTTTGATGAATCACATTGCGAGTGCTAAATAGTGATATTTCCCAAAGCCTCCAACTAAAGGGTGTTTTAATAATTAATTATGCATATACATGAAGACAGACACTCTAAATGGATTGTTCTCTGTCTTAAATCGTTTAAGAGAAACAATCCTCTGCACACGAGTTTGGTAGATCAGCTTTGTGTCTGCTATTAAGTTTGCATGTTTTTTAATGGACGCAAACCTTTAGTTGATCAGGCCCTATGACCATAACGCAGCAAACTTAACACACAACAGGCAAATGACACATACACACTAAGACAGAGGTTCAAGGTTCAACTTTATTGTCCCCGTGGGGTGTCAATCGTACGGCCCGAGGGCCGGATCAGGCCAGCGAACAGGTTTTAACCGGCCCGCGGGATGAGTTTGCTAAGTATAAAAATTAAACTGAAATTTTTTAATGAAATAAATAGCTGTTCTAAATGTGTCCACTGGATGTCGCAATAGCAATTATTTGTATCTTTGTAGATGACGCTACATATGTACCAAATAAGCTACATGATGTTAGTGTACCAGTCAAGGAAAATTATCAAACTACATAAACAACATCCTGTAATTTGATTTTGATATAATTTGTTCATCTTGATGGATTGAAAATTAACACCAATGTGTTGACTGATGAACATTATCACATAATTCAGAAAATATAAATAATGGGTGGTCCTGCGGCGGCCGATTTGGGTGGGGTGGCCGGGGGCTGGCCGGGGGCTGGCCGGGGGCTGGCCTTGCCACGCTCTCCGGGGGTGGGGGGTGGGCTCGTGGGGGCCCGGTTGCCGGTGGGGCGGGGGCGGTCTTCCCGTCTGGTTGCGGGGAGTCTCTGGGTCCCTCGGGCGGGGCGTCTTGCCTTTCTGCCCGTGTGGGGTATGGTCTCTCGCTGGCTTGGGGTCTGGCTGTCCCCTGCTTTTCTCGTGCCCTGTCCTCTGCCGGGTGCGTCTGTCTGCGGCCTGCTGCTGGCCCTTGTGGGCGGTACGGTGGGCCGGGCTCTGGGGTTCCTGTCGCTGGCCGGCTTGGCTGCGTGGGGGCGGTGGTCCCTGGTTCCCTGGGCACCACGCCTACTGTTTGTGGGTTGGGCTCTCGGGGGTGATGGGGCCGTGCTCTGGCTCCCACGCACTCTGGGAGTCGAATATATTGTACATACAAATTCACATATGCTCACATACGTACATAGGCACCTACGCTCCCACATACATACACAAATACAGTACATATTTACATACCTAAAGTTCGTACATCCACACGCACATTCAATATACACACATACACATACTGTACATATACACTCACTGTACAAACACATATACACACTCTGTACATATACATTCACTGTACAAACACGTATACACATTCTGTACATATACATTCATTGTACAAACACATATACACATTCTGTACATATACAAGTACATATGCATACTTACACTCATGCACATAATCACGTTTCATCAAACATATATTAACATTGTTGCCCTAGGGTAAACTGGGTGTAACACATGGCACACTGACAAAGCTTAACCTATTGTTACTATAACAATCTACAAGGTTAATGTAGGTTGCTTCTCTTTCTCCCCCTCCATTTTTCTGCATTCTTTTGTATCTCAAGTTATCATTACGTATATGTATTGTTGCATTTGAACAACTGTATTGTTGATAATAAAGATAAATTATTGGTATTGTTCATTATCAATAGCGCTATTTCTATTGGTATTTGTATTGATCCATTTGTAGTGTAATAATGCTCATTGTCATTTCTGTATTATTTTTTATTTTTTGCTAACTGCTTATTTGCTATTACTTTTACCATCATATTTGTACATGTCGTATTTGCTGATGTTGCTCTATTGTTGTTGTTGTTGTTGTTTGCTGTTGTTGTTTTTGTCTCTCTGTCTAATCCCCCTCTTGTCCCCACAATTTCCCCCTCTGTCTTCTTTTTTTTTCTCTTTCTATCCCCTCCTGCTCCGGCCCGGCTGCACTAAATGATAATATAAATACATTTTATAAAGTCAAATACAAATAAGGCAACAAGAGAAGTATCCTACACTTCAACTATATGATTTGCCTGAGAAGCTGGACAGGACACACACAAAAAAAAAAATATATATAAATATATACATATAAATAATGACAAATAAATATAGAATACTATTAACTAGAGATGTCCGATAATGTCGGCCTGCCAATATTATCGGCCGATAAATGCGTTAAAATGTAATATTGGAAATTATCGGTATAGTTTTTTTTTTATCGTTATCGGTTTTTTTGTTTGTTTTTTTTTGTTTTTTTTAATTAAATCAACATAAAAAACACAAGATACACTTACAATTAGTGCACCAACCCAAAAAACCTCCCTCCCCCATTCACACTCATTCACACAAAAGGGTTGTTTCTTTCTGTTATTAATATTCTGGTTCCTACATTATATATCAATATATATCAACACAGTCTGCAAGGGATACAGTCCGTAAGCACACATGATTGTGCGTGCTGCTGGTCCACTAATAGTACTAACCTTTAACAGTTAATTTTACAAATTTTCATTAATTACTAGTTTCCATGTAACTGTTTTTATATTGTTTTACTTTCTTTTTTATTCAAGAAAATGTTTTTAATTTGTTTATCTTATTTTATTTTATAAAAAAAATTTAAAAGTACCTTATCTTCATCATACCTGGTTGTCCAAATTAGGCATAATAATGTGTTAATTCCACGACTGTATATATCGGTTGATATCGGTATCGGTAATTAAAGAGTTGGACTATATCGGAATATCGGATATAGGCAAAAAGCCAATATCGGACATCCCTACTATTAACCGCAACATGTAAGTGTAAAAAAAACCCAACAACATTATGATTTGTACAATTTCAGAATGTGCTTGTTTTATTTTTAAACAAAGAAAACAATCTGAAGTTGTCTTTATTTTTAAGTTATCGTGCCGTGATTTTACCAGTCTGGCCTACTTGGAAGTAGATTTTGATCCATGTGGCCCCCGATCCAAAATTAAATTGACATCCCTGCACTAAGGTAATAAACAATAACTATTGCTAACAAACGCACGTACTGTCATTTTAAAAACTATTCACGAAAGTGCCACAAGGCATTCCAGAAGCACCCCAGCATTGCTGCAAATGAAATAAGTCTTTGCTCGCTGAATGAATCGCACCTGCTCTGGTGAAAGCATCGAGAGGTTTTTCTTCTTTTTTTTTTTTTGCTCGTTTGAAAGACAACCTTTTATCAAGGACAATAAACAACCATCCTATTGACACACCAGCTCCTGCGACCGCTGACAAGTAAATGTCCGTGGTGATGAAAAGCTTTATTTTCAGCACAATGGGTGACATTTCCAAACAATTTGTAGATGTCAGAGATAGTCGTGGGTGCACGCAGTTCTGTAATCAACAAGAACAAGGGTCTTTGTTCTATGTATTCATACATTTGTGCTGTCTATTTTTTTGTTTTGTTTTTTAGCTCAAACATGAGTATTGGCCCTTTGACATTTTATTTAGTCAGTAAGCACTTTATAATGTGCATTACTGTCACCTTCAGGACTGGAGTAAAACGGTTTACCTACAACTGTGCAAAACATCTGTCCTTCAATAAACAGCAGAACAAGCAGAGGAATCTTAACCTGGGCACCAGATATTTTTTAGTGCTTGGAGACGAGTTAAATATAGACCCACACTCAAGAAAACCCACTTGGTTTTATCTCTGCGGGGGCGTCTGATGGCTGGCTAACGTGCTTCACTGTCACTCTCAAGGGGAGAGGCGTGAACAGCATGGACACATATGCAGGGAATATCACACATGGTGGTCGGTCGCGCTGCCATGCAGGGGACCGTGGATGACGCATGCGATGCATGGAAGGATGGGGGGGACAAATGAGGGAGAGTGATGTCATTTTGTATGTAGGCTTTTATTTGGCGTTACGTCTTACTTCATACCTTTTTATTGGCTGTTAAAACAATGTAAGCAGGAAAACAAAAAGAATCACATGAGGTGTCCAAAGTTCCTTTTGCGGCCCACAGCTTGAGTTTTGTTGGCCCGTAGCATATCCAATAAATATAAATCAAACAAAAATAAGTACAAATGTACAAACCCCGTTTCCATATGAGTTGGGAAATTGTGTTAGATGTAAATATAAACGGAATACAATGATTTGTAAATTATTTTCAACCCATATTCAGTTGAATATGCTTACAAGATGTCACACCCCGGTGAGGGAAGTCTTGTCTTGGTTTTTTTCTGTCTTGTGATTTACATGTTTTATTTTGAAAAGCAACACCTCTTGTTTCAGATCACGGGTCCTTCCTCTTGTGTCACCAGTCTGACGTCATTCCTGACTCTTGATTGTTTCCACCTGTTTCCCATTACCCTCATGTTCTTTATAAGCTCATGCCTCCCCTTGTTCTGTGCCAGATTGTCTCGAGCTTTCGTGCCTGTCTTGCGTTCCATGTTCATGTCCATGCCTTGCCTCGTCCCACGTCTACGTCCTTGCTTCCAAAATATCCCACGCTGTAATTTTGAATTAACTTTTTCTCCTCCCTCAGAGCGACTTTTGTTATTCAACCTTTTTCTACCGCAGTGGTGAGTTATCATTTTTCCCTAAAGATTTTTCCTCAAAGTTTTTGAGTGATTTTTTGTTTACATTTATTAGAGTAGTAAGATTTATAGTCTTTATTTTCTTCCTCCTGTTGGAGCGTTTTTTGTTAAAGTTTTTTGATAACAGATACGGTGCTAATTATAATTGTCCTTATTTTTGTATTTCCTCCTTTTGGAGTGATTTTCGGTTTTTCCCTTTTGGAACATTTTGTCGATAGCTATTTTTGTAATTTCATAGTATTTGAATTTACTCGGCTCTGGAGGCTTAAAGGGTTTTTCAAAATAAAAGCTTTATTTGGAATCACATCTCTGCATCTGAGTCCCTTCTTTCGTCCAAGCCTGACACAAGACAACATATTTGATGTTCAAACTGATAAACTTTTTTTTTTTTTGCAAATAATCATTAACTTTAGAATTTGATGCCAGCAACACGTGACAAAGAAGTTGGGAAAGGTGGCAATAAATACTGATAAAGTTGAGGAATGCTCATCAAACACTTATTTGGAACATCCCACAGGTGAGCAGGCAAATTGGGAACAGGTGGGTGCCATGATTGGGTATAAAAGTAGATTCCATGAAATGCTCAGTCATTCACAAACAAGGATGGGGCGAGGGTCACCACTTTGTCAACAAATGCGTGAGTAAATTGTTGAACAGTTTAAGAAAAACCTTTCTCAACCAGCTATTGCAAGGAATTTAGGGATTTCACCATCTACGGTCCGTAATATCATCAAACGGTTCAGAGAATCTGGAGAAATCACTGCACGCAAGCAGCTAAGCCTGTGACCCTGATCCCTCAGGCTGTACTGCATCAACAAGCGACATCAGTGTGTAAAGGATATCACCACATGGGCTCAGGAACACTTCAGAAACCCACTGTCAGTAACTACAGTTGGTCGCTACATCTGTAAGTGCAAGTTAAAACTCTCCTATGCAAGGCGAAAACCGTTTATCAACAACACCCAGAAACGCTGTCGGCTTTCCTGGGCCTGAGCTCATCTAAGATGGACTGATACAAAGTGGAAAAGTGTTCTGTGGTCTGACGAGTCCACATTTCAAATTGTATTTGGAAACTGTGGACGAGGAAATGAACCATTCGAATTGTTATAGGCGCAAAGTTGAAAAGACAGCATCTGTGATGATATGGGGGTGTATTAGTGCCCAAGACATGGGTAACTTATACATCTGTGAAGGCACCATTAATGCTGAAAGGTACATACAGGTTTTGGAGCAACATACGTTGCCATCCAAGCAACGTTACCATGGACGCCCCTGCTTATTTCAGCAAGACAATGCCAAGCCACGTGTTAAATCAACGTTGCTTCATAGTAAAAGAGTGCGGGTACTAGACTGGCCTGCCTGTAGTCCAGACCTGTCTCCCATTGAAAATGTGTGGCGCATTATGAAGCCTAAAATACCACAACAGAGATCCCCGGACTGTTGAACAACTTAAGCTGTACATCAAGCAAGAATGGGAAATAATTCCACCTGAGAAGCTTAAAAATGTGTCTCCTCAGTTCCCAAACGTTTACTGAGTGTTGTTAAAAGGAAAGGCCATGTAACACAGTGGTGAACATGCCCTTTCCCAACTACTTTGGAACGTGTTGCAGCCATGAAATTCTAAGTTAATTATTATTTGCAAAAAAAAAAATAAAGTTTATGAGTTTGAACATCAAATATCTTGTCTTTGTAGTGCATTCAATTGAATACGGGTTGAAAAGGATTTGCAAATCATTGTATTCCATTTATATTTACATCTAACACAATTCCTCAACTCAAATGGAAACGGTGTTTGTAAGAAAAAAGAGCAAAAAAATGTAGTGGAATGACAAAAAAGCAGAAGTTGTGATACTAAATAGGATAGGATAGCACTTTATTGTCATTGCGCTTAAAAGGTACAACGGAATTGCAATTCCAGCACAGACCCGCTCAAGATCGGACATACATTGTACAGGCTGGACAGAACAGGAACGCTGATGGGTCGCCACTATGCCGAGGACCCGTCAAAGGTGGGGAAAAGGAAAGAAAATTGATAGCCTCGATAAGCACATATACACGTTACGACACAGAAACCATGAGACTTGCAACGGGGGGGACACATCCAGTGTGGAAGCTGCAGCCCTTCTGCCGCTGCTCCATCCACCTTAGCACCTCAAAGGTTTAAGCGGTGGCAAAGACGTATGTGTGTATATATGTGTGTGTTATGTCTGTAGGCCTGGAGTCGCTCTGCAGGCACGGCAGAAAAAGTTAAACTCCCCAGATGTTGTTGAAGAAGAGGGAGGGATTTCAGACCGGCTATCACTGTGATGTTCTCGCTGGGGTTTGTACGACGCAGTCTTCCAAGGCCATTTGCAGAGGGAGAAGAATTGTAGTTAAGGATTTATGTTTTGTAGACGATCACATCTGTTACAGTGGTTTGTTTCATCCTCGTCCATTCTGGCTCTCAAGTTAATCTTTGCATTCCAGATAGCCCCTACGTGATGTTATCCAGTTTGCATTTGATCGCCACAATCGGTGTGCCCACGGCTCTACCCATACCGTCCATTGCGACGGGCAGTCTTTGGGCTCCTTGAACGGCTGCCATCGTCTTCCGAGTGTGTCGTTACACCAAAGCAATGAGCAGTCCAATCAGCAGAAGCTGTCACGGCGCATGCGCATTCCTCAGTGCACCTTATTATGCTCATCTCCTGCTGCAGCCGGCAGCTGCAATCAATCAGCAATCGGCACACCTGACGATGATGAGACGCTGAACGTCTTAAGCCAGCGCAAACCTGTGTTCCAGGCCAGAACGTTGCTACCTGTTCTGTACACAGCATTCCTCCGTTCCCTGGTTACGAGCTGTGTGTCTCGTCTCCGCGTATTCCCTCTGGTTCCCTGGCTGCCTTCCTGGATCTCGACCTCCCGCCTGGACACAGACTTTGACACCTCGCTCCTGCCCCTGACCTCCTGCCTGTCCCTGGACCTCCAAGCTTGCCTTGCCCTCCCTGGACTTCCGCACCTCGTTCAACACTCCTGGTAACCCTCCTCAGATAATCACTTCACACAGTCAAACCATACACATTTTTTGGAGTAGTTACACGCCTCATTCCTTTGAGCTAATAAAATAGAGCTAAACGACGTCCTTGCCTCTGTGCCGTCTTCTTCCCCCGCTCTACCGTAACAGAAGCGCTGTCATCACAGTTCCAAACAGATAGATATCTTCCACGTCCTCGACGGAGAGAAATACTACTAATAGCTCGCTTTGTCACAAAAGACACAAAGATGACACAAATGTTTGTCTCTAGATTTGTCTGTTTTTGGCATTTTTTTTTTTTACAAAATAAAATACCAAAATTGCCCTATAATGCGGCCCTTAGAGAGAAAAGTTTGGACACTTCTGTATTATAGAAACTATGATCTAAGAAGTTATCGTACTCCTGACCATGCATTGTAAAGTATTTCACAAAATTAAGTACACCCCTCCATTTTTTACCATGTTCTGTATCTTCTCAGGTCTGGAGACATCCGTCACCTTTAGTTTCTTCAGCAAGACACTCTTTCAAGTTGTGTTTAGGCTTCATGTTGAAAAAACTGCCATAAGGTCTATGCTCATCTTCAGAATACTCGGTACATGTTGAAATTTCTTTGTCAAAGATAGACCACAGCTCCCCAGTTCTGGCAGCACTCATGCAGTCCTAGACTATGATACCGTTACATCGCTTGACTTGACTGACACTTGTATTGCCAGCTATCTAGATAACGGTTGCGTTGATGAGTCATTTTAGCGGCTAGTAAATGTATACTGCTATGCAAGCTGTATTCTAGCTACACTAACATTGTATTTCTATAGGATTGTCCCTTGAGAAGATATATTGTAATATGGTTGCTGGAATTTAAGGGTTGCAGTCATTTTGAAGAGATGCCATCCCAGCAGGCACAAGACAATAAAACAACGTTGAGACCTTGTTGAATTAGGTCCTGACGTTGAGCAACTCAAACATAATGTTGAAACAACATGTTTTTTGACGACTTTTAATCAATGTTGGGTTCTGACATTGATTTGACCATTGAATTTTGGTCATTTCCAAACCAATATTTTACAACACAAATACAAAGTTTAAACAACATATTTTTTGACCACATTTACCGTATTTTCCGCACCATAAGGCGCCCTGGGTTATAAGCCGCGCCTTCAATGAACGGCATATTTCAAAACTTTGTCCACCTATAAGCCGCATCTAACTGCGCTAAAGGAATGTCAAAAAAACAGTCAGATAGGTCAGTCAAACTTTAATAATATATTAAAAACCAGCGTGATGTGGGCGCGCACGGAGTCGTATATCAACATGGACGGAGCTGCGTGAAAAAAGCCACCCGGCCTCTTCGCGTAAACTTACCTTAACCACTCGCTCATCTTTTCTTCATCCATCCCTTCGAGTTAGCTTTTATGATGATGCCGGCTGGAAAGGTCTCTTTTGGCAAGGTCTTCCTTTTGAATATCACCATGGGTGGAAGTTTCTGGCCATTAGCATGGCAAGCTAGAACCACAGTGAAGGATGACTTCTCATTCCCTGTGGTGCGAATATTCACCGTACGTGCTCCCGTTGTATCCACAGTGCGGTTCACAGGAATATCAAAAGTCAGTGGAACCTCGTCCATGTTGATAATGTTCTCTGGCCGGATCTTTTTTTCAGCTATCTTGTTTTTACAATATGCACGGAAAGTAGCCAGCTTTTCTTGAAAGTCTTTAGGCAGTTGCTGTGAAATAGTAATCCGTGTGCGGATGGAGAGATTGCGTCTTTTCATGAACCGGATCCCTGTCGCTTAGTAGGAGCCATTTTGTGGTCTTTACAGATGTAAACACACAAAGGAAATGAAACGTGATATCCGCGCGCTTCTTCTTCTTCTACGCGGGCGGGTGGTTGCTTACAGTAGAAGAAGAAGCGCTTCCTGTTCTATGGGGGCGGGTGCTTACCTTGGCGGTTGCTTGCGTAGAAGAAGAAGCACTTCCTCTTCTACGGGGAAAAAAGATGGCGGCTGTTTACCGTAGTTGCGAGACCGAAACTTTATGAAAATGAATCTTAATATTAATCCATATATAAAGCGCACCGGGTTATAAGGCGCACTGTCAGCTTTTGAGAAAATGTGTGGTTTTTAGGTGCGCCTTATAGTGCGGAAAATACGGTAGTCAATGGCAGGTTGATTTGACCTGTGAAATTTGGTAATTTCCCAACCAATAACATGGATCCAACGTTGTGCATCAACGTTGTCTCAATGTACAAATACAACTATTTTTCAACGTTGTTTCAAAGTCTGTTTTAAAGGACATGTATGTATAATCAACGTTGTATCAATGTCTTGTGCCTGCTGGGGTATATATCCGATACTAACACACATGAAAATATTATGAATGTTTTTGTTTCTTCCGTGTTAAAAATAAATTCCTGAAATACAGTATATATGAATGAGATTAAATGTATTAAAAATAATTATTGATAAAATGTATGGGGCGGCATGGCGTAGTGGGTAGAGCAACCGTGCCAGAAACCTGAGGGTTGCAGGTTCGCTCCCCGCCTCTTATCATCCAAAATCGCTGCCGTTGTGTCCTTGGGCAGGACACATCACCCTTGCCCCCGGTGCCGCTCACACCGGTGAATGAATGATGAATGATAGGTGGTGGTCAGAGGGGCCGTAGGCGCAAATTGGCAGCCACGCTTCCGTCAGTCTACCCCAGGGCAGCTGTGGCTACGAAAGTAGCTTACCACCACCAGGTGTGAATGAATGATGGGTTCCCACTTCTCTGCGAAGCGCTTTGTGTGTTTAGAAAAGCCACTATTATTATTACTACATATTATTAATTTGTTAAGAAATCATACAATTTCATTTATCATTCATTTTGAATGTATTTAAATATATTTAAATAACATTTCATAGCAGTGTTGCCATACAAAAACCCTTCGATATCCAATAATAGTTTGCAATGATCCTGATTCTGGAAAAAAAATAAATAATAATAATCTGATTCTGATTCTGAATATGAGTAGTTTATGCATGTGGAGTAAAAAAAATCAGCATTTAGTAGCACTTAAATCAACTGTAAAAATAAGATTTGTGACCGCAACTCAATGCTAATGGCAAGTTCTGCTTCATTTAGTCAAAGGGCAATTTATTACTTAAATGTAATGATGCACAGACATCAACGTCCTTATAGGAACATGTATTGTTTTATTTCTGTTGTTGATCCATCAGACTGTGAGCACTATACACTTTTACAAGGTACTCACACTCATATCCATGGTGAATAATGCATCACGGCTGAATGAGAGCACTCGGCAGTGAACGTCATCCTAACCCCTCCTCCTTGAGAACGCTCTTCTTTAGTCAGCCAATTGGATTGCTGCAAAATACCTCTTCGTTCCCAGAAGCCCCCCCTCCCCCTTTCGTCTGTGATTATATACCCCGGACAATGGCATTAGAACGCATGCACATACGCAAGCCGCTGCTGTTCATACAGTGAGGCTGCAATGAAGACATCCCCCATTGATGGACAGCAGTGACGAAATAAGGTGAGTGGATTCTTTTTGCAGCTTGAATGTGTGTGTGTGTGTGTGTGTGTGTGTGTGTGTGTGTGTGTGTGTGTGTGTGTGTGTGTGTGTGTGTGTGTGTGTGTGTGTGTGTGTGTGTGTGTGTGGTCAGAGATAACACAGCTACGTCGCTTGCTTGTACTTTCTCTCAAGCTTGAGTTCTATGTTATGTGAAAATATCAGAGAAATGGTTTTAGTCTTGTGTTTGTGTTTCTGTCGTTATCTTCATCCCCCCTCTCCATATATTTTCCATCGCAGCCACATGCTGACAAGTATTGAGGACAACAACAATAACAAGAGTGACACGGACAGCAGTGGAAGGAGCTTGTTTGGTGTCCCCAGCTCCAGCAGCAATCGACCACAGCCACGCGCCGACGGGATCCAATCCGGCACCCTTCTCCGTATTCTTACCCGAGGACGCTGGCTCGGCGATGGGCTGCTCCTCCGGCCGTCAGCCCCCTGCCTCGGTCCTTCACCCAGACTTGGACTGCGGGAGCGGTGGAGCCAACAGCTTACCCCAGGACTCTGAGAACCAGGGTTTAAATGACTCCGAGGAAAGGGACCAGGTCAAACCACCCGAGTCTCTCCACACTCTGGAGCGGCTAGCCCAGGCTACAGGCGGCACGGAGAAGTCCTGGTACCGCTGTGTGTTCCCTTTCGGGGTCATCTCGCTGGTCATCGGGATGGCAGGCACGGGGGTGACGTTCACCTTTAACACTCTTCTCCAGACCAAAGTGGTGTCGGTGGCGTTGCTATGTGCCGGCGTTTTGATGCTGCTGGTGGCCGCGGTCTGCTGGAGAGCCCACAGACTAAGAAGGAGAAAAAAGAAGGAGGGGGGATTCTTCACCGCTGATCTGGGTACTTTGTGATGCTGGGACGTTGGGGGGGGGGACTCCTATTAGAGACAGAGCACTTTGAGACAGACTTTTGATGACAACGACAGACCAATGAGAAGAGCCGTGTCATTATCCGTTCATACCGTAGTATCATCACTACTCACCACAGTTTAGTACCTTATTGGATACCTTAACTGGGTTGAACTGTAGCCTCCTTTCATACTGCCCGTAAAAGCTGGCCTTTTCCCTCCTTTTCCCCCTATAAACAACACTGATAAGTCGGAAATCAGAGCCTTAACATAGGGGCCTCCTGTTTGAAATGTGGGGACCAGAATGTAATGTTTATCACTGCCCTGTTGTGTTGATAGAAATTTGACCAATATCTCATGCGTCACACCCCGTGTTTAAATATATGATTGAATGATACTGTGTACTGTGAAAGCACACACAGTTGCGTAAATAGCTGGCTTCTCCACCAAATGCAACCAAAATGTTTTGCTGGCTGCTGCTTGTAAGGCAAAGGCGGACAAATGCCCAATCTTCTGTTTTAATTGTTTCTATATGAAAAGTACAAAGTAGAGGTGTCAAATGTTTTAATTTTTGAATGAAACGCGATTCTTATTTGTAGCGATTCTTAATCGAATAAAATAAATCAAAAATGGATTGTTAAAATATATATATATATATATATATATATATATATATATGTCTTAATAAGGTTATCCAAAAAATAGTGCTCGATACCGTAGTAGAGCGCAATATATGTATGTGTGGGAAAAAAATCACAAGACTATTTCATCTCTACAGGCCTGTTTCATGAGGGGGGTTCCCTCAATCATCAGGAGATTTTAATGGGAGCATTCACATACCATGGATTATATAGGGCACAGAGTGGGTGGGTACAGGCTGGTGTAGGGGCGTGGTGATTGGCTCATGTGTTACCTAGGAGGTGTTTCCGTCTGTGGCGGCATGCTGTTACAATTTCGCTGCGCTTGTTGAGGGATGACAGGTCTGGACGGTAAATAATAAACAGTTTTTCTTTCAAGCATAGGTTGCATCTTTTATTACCACTATTGTAAGGTGTGCTGGATGCAAGAATTTGCCATGTTATTGAATATTCAACATTATTGTCTTTGAGGTCCCAAATGTGTTTGCTGAGTTCTGTGGTATTCCGCAGGTTTTGGTTCCTGAAAGAAGCCTTGTGATTGTTCCATCTGGTTTTGAACTCTCCTTCAGTTAATCCTACATATGTGTCGGATGTGTTAATGTCCTTGCGTGTTACCTTGGATTGGTAGACAACTGATGTTTGTAAGCACCCCCCGTTGAGAGGGCAATCAGGTTTCTTTCGACAGTTGCAACCTTTGTTGGTTTTGGAGTCGCTCTGTCCGGGGGCCGACGGCTCATTTGCAATTGTTTTGTTGTGGTTTGAGATGATTTGTATTGTTTGTATTGTATTGTTTGTATTGTTCATACAGCTGTAGCTCAATTTAATGTTGTTCTTGTTGAATACTTTTCTTAGAGTGTTGTCTTTGGGAAAGTGTTTGTCAATCAGATTGAGGAATTTGTGTCCAATGTTAGTTGAGACGTTTTTGCTGTATGGGGGGTTGTACCAGATGATGTCGTTTCGTTTTCTGTTCTTTTTCGGTTGGTTTCCTGGCGTGGGTTCATAGGTGAGGGTGAAATTGTATCCGCTTTCATCAAGGGCTTTTTGGTACGGGGGTTTGCTTGGTCAAATTCAGCTTTGCTAGATGACAGCATCGATAGCCTTTTATTAATTCCGGTAGGTATTCTTTTCGTGGTGGTGGGTGGGTGGTTGCTGTCATGGTGCACGTATTGGAGTGTTGTGTTGGGTTTCGTGAATGGTTGGTAGCTGTTATTTCTCAGGTTGAAAGTGACGTCAAGGAAGTTGACGGTTTGCTTGTTGGCTTCAATCGTGATCCGTAGGCCGTTCTCTTTGAAAATTTGGCATATGCGCTTCTTGGTATTCTCGCTGCTCCTTGGCGAGGCGCGACACACTGCCAGTCCGTCATCACGGTAAATACCAAGGTTCAGATTGAGGCTGGCGAGCTAGGAGAGGAGGAAACTCCCAACGAGTTCACACGTTTCTGCTCCGTCAAAACTTCCCATAGTGACGTCAAATGTTGCATTGTTCTTTTTTTGCCATGGTGTACTGTTGTGGATGAGAATGGATTTTTTTGCGTGGATGATGATGTTTCTTTCGTTGCCTGTGATTGAGTCGTAGTCTGAGGCGAAGTCTAGTGCTTGAGTCAGTAGGTCTTGCGTGATGGAAGGGTAAAATTCTTCGATATCAAAGGAGATAAAGTTGTGCTGTTGTTTGTCTTGGATGTTGTTGAACCATTTGATTACTGCTGCTGTATTTCTCCATTAAAATCTCCTGATGATTGAGGGAACCCCCCCTCATGAAACAGGCCTGTAGAGATGAAATAGTCTTGTGATTTTTTTCCCACACATACATACATATATATATATATATGTATGTATATATATATATATATATATATATATATATATATATATATATATATATATATATATATATATATATATATATATATATATATAGTCGAGGTTTCTGTGGTTTAACCGTTATGCAGTGCTCAACACCGGGATAGAGCGGAATATACGTTAGGTCAGGAAAAAACACAAGAGGCTATATCATCCCTACAAGCCTGTTTCACAGGTTTCCCTGCTCGTCAGAATTTTTATAAAAATCCCCTGACGAGCAGGAAAACCTGCGAAACAGGCTTGTAGGGATGATATAGCCTCTATATATATATATATATATATATATATATATATATATATATATATATATATATTTTTTTTTTTTTTTTTTTTTTTTTTTTTTTTTTATTATTATTGTAAAAAAATATGTCCAATATTGTTGATGTAGAGATTTACTTTAGAGAAGAGAAGTGTGGGATACTTCTCTTGTTGCCTTATTTGTATTTGAATTCATTAAATGTTTGGGATTGAATTTTATTCAACAAAACCAGCTTTCTTTTGAGTAATGTAAAAATGTATCAAAGCCGATTATCTATTTTATGTAGGAATGTAGTTAATCATAGAATTGGCACCCGATGTTATTAAAAAGTATTGATTCTGCTCCCAGTGCCAGCCTCACCGGTTTAAATGTCACTTAGATAATGGGTTTCACTATGTAAAGAGTGTTGAGTAACTAGAGAAAAGCGCTATATAAATATAAATTACTCCACTTCACTTGAATCAAGAATCGTTTTGAAACAATCGATTCTGAATCCATTCGTTACCCTAAAGAATCGAATCGAATTGAATCGTATCTTAAAATTCACAGTCCGAGTACCGATAAATGTTATATCTTCGGTTTCAGTGGGTGCTGTATGAAAGGCGCAGGTGGCTATCTGAAAGTTACAGGGGAATAAATAAGGCATCTTTGATTTCGTTGGGTTCTTTTTAAAAGGTATGGACAGTAAATGTGGAATCTTTTATTTCGTGGAGTCCTGTGCATGTGAAAAGAACAAGCGGCTAAATTCTGAATCTTCTGTTATGACTTTGATCGGGCAATTTTGGGGGGAATCTCTTTTTGAAAAGTACAAAGGGATACATGTACTTGCTTGGTACTTCATGAAAGTTGCAGGCTGCTAAACGCTCGATCTTGTTGCGTTCGGTTCATTAAAAAAAAAAAAGGTGAACGCCAGATAAATATCAGTTCTTCTGTTTTGCTGAGTCTTGTAGGAAAGGCACACATTATGTTTACCGGTGAAAGAATGACGGATATTCTATCATTTCAAGGGTTCCATCTGAAAGTTACAGGAGTTCGATTTTGTTGAGTTCTGTATAAAAAAGTACAGACAGAAAATGTCTGATCTTCTACTTTATTGAGCTCTTTATAAAAGGCACAGCAGGTAAGATTTGTTGTTATGAGTAATTTTTTGGAGGTATCTCTGACTGAAAAGTACCGGATACATGTCATATATCTGGTTTTACTGGGTACTGTATGAAAAGCTTGATGTTCTGTTTTTGTTGGGTTGTATTAAATACAAAGTAAAGGGCAGATAAATGTTGACAGCTTCTGTTTTGCTCGGTTTTGTAGGAAAGGCACTTGCAGGAAATCTGTTTAAAAGTTACATGTGAATAAATGACAGAGCTTCTGTCATTTCAGGGGTTCTACCTGAAAGTAACAGGATAATAAAATAAGGCATCTTCGATTTTTTTAGGTTCTGTATATAAAGTACAGAACAAAAATGTTGTATCTCCTATTTTGTTGAGTTCTGTGAGAAAGGCTATTTAAGGATCTTCTGTTATGACTCTGATGCAGCAATTTGTTGGGGGATCTCTATTTGAAAGGGTCTAGTGACACTAAGTTCTGTCCGACAGAGTGTTAACCACTTTTTTGACTAAACTAAACTGATAGTACTATCCTGAACAGTTTGTAGACGCACCCTCGGGTGGCCCCCTATTGTCAGGGATATATTTGAGATACGCACCTCAGGAATGATCCATAAACTTGACCTAGCAACATTTATCTAAATGAAACTAGGTGTGTAGCAGGGGAAATCGATTTCACCATACCGTCTAGGTTTTGTGTGTTTTGAGGACTATAGGTTTACATATCTGGATGTCCAAGTTTGTCTTATTGAAATGTCATACTTATTTGCACCAGCGTGCGATGATCGGCTGTTGACAATGGCAAACGTTGAAACAGATGACACCCAAAATGGACCATTGTGAATGTACACAATTCCTACACATTGTACCAGCCAATCAAGAGTTGGCATCATCTCTTGGTGTTGGATTATTTTTTTTGTCATATGTAGAAAGTAACTGGTCTTTACTAAAGGTCGGGCCTTTTTTGCTCTATTCGAGGAAATACATTATATTACACTAAGGTACCTCATAAAATACCTGTTTACAGTATGTTTATGAACATACTGTACAAGAAGCTGCTACGATAATGAACTCTACCGCTAGGTGAAAATTAGTTTGTTCTTTCTAAATTCTCTATCTGTCGGATAATAGAGAATATGTGAAAATCATTTGGAAAAAAACCAAAACATTATCCTTTACAGTGAATGCATCAAACTCCCAAAAGTCAACATTTTGTCTTCTTACCAGCTGTGTCGGATCCATAGAAAATTGCCATGATGTGAAATATAAAGCCTCGAGAGTTCCTGCAAATGAAATTGCTTTTCCTGCTGTTGGCACTCTTGATGTTGACCCTTGCATTGTATGACAAGCAAATCCCATTCTAGACATGCCTCGGTGAACACAACGCAACAATGGGGTGGGGAGTGACAGTGGGTGACAGAGCCTGGTCCTTCACGACCGTTCTCAGGATCAAAGCTAAATCAAACAAGGTTCATCCTAAGGCATTTAGGCGTAAAGGCTCGGAAGGAAAATCCTTTCAATCGTATCCAAAAGAACAAAGGATTCAAGTCTTTTTTTTGTGTGCTTACATTTTGGATGTGGTACCGTTTGTGACAGTGCTTGTGTCCTTTCTTGAGTACTGTTCTGTGAGATCTCTCAAAGCCAAGCACATGTTCTAGTGGAGCCAAAATGTAGCATATAGGTTAGCAGTGTAATAATAATAATAATGATAATAGTAATGCTAATGATAACTATGTAATCCTGGATTTTGGCTGGCAGGCAAGACCCAGTAGCTTTTAGTCGGTTTTAGTAATGTATTTGATCATTCATTGCTTTGATAAAATCTTTACTGGGCGTCACCCGTGTGGTCTGTGATTTGCATTTATTTGTTTATTTGTGTTGCCTTTTGTTCTATGCAGAAGAGCAGCTGTGTATTTGCCCCGTATGCATAAACACCAAACATTCAGTATGCATGTTGCCATGGTTTTAATACTATTAATTTGCTGCGGAAGATGAACTGAAATAAAATCCGGAGTTATGAACATCATGCTGTTTTGTTTTGTTTTCTGAATGATTGTGTATTTTTGAGCAAAAATGATAAGGACGTTATCAAGTTTTTGTTATTTTATTATTTTATTATTTCCATAATATTACTTATTTTCTTAAAAATGCATATTTTTTCTTGTGCTTTTCCTTGTAAAATTGCTTTACTCTTGTAAAATTGTCATAGGATATCCAATTAATTTACTGGTAAGGATCTAAAATTTAATTCACAAAAAGAAAAACAAATTCGACAAATGTCTCATTTTTATGAGACAGTCAAGAATGTTACAGATTTGTCATGTTATTTTATATTTATAGTACCATAATACTGCTAATATTATCTTCTAAATGTATTTATTGTCATATTACACTGTTTTCCTTTTTGCCTCATTTTCTTTTTCTTCATTTCTGTATATTGTCATGTTGATTTTTTTTGGTAAATTTGCAATGAACTAAAAAATAAATTCGAAATTAAAGAATTAAGAGAATAGCATTTTTATGTGAATAACATTTTTTTATGAGAAAGTCGTAGGGTTATTACAAGGCTGTTGTTTTTTTCCAGAAAAATAATTTTCTTTTCTTTTCTTTTTTTGGTTTTGTCCTCAAATATGGGAGCTCTTGTTCTAAGCCAAATAGTGTGTTTGTCCCCTATGCATAAACACCACACTTTCAATCCAAATTAGCTGTATTGGCCAAGTAAGTATGTTTAACACACAAGCAGTTTGACTTGATAGACCGAGATGTCTTTGTACAATGTAAACAATGAATATTAACAATTAACTTAAATAACTAATATGTGCAAGGCTACAAATATAATAGCACAGTGGTGAATAAAGCAAAAGGATGATGAAGTGGTCATTTACAAAGACAGATTAGTTCCATGGTTATTTCACAGCAACAGGTCTGACACTCTGTGACTGTATAGCGTTAATCAGAGTAATAGCCTACGAGAGAAAACTGTTCTTCTTACAGGTTGTTTTGGTGTACAGTGATGTGTCACACCTGCCAGAGCGGATGAGTTTAAACAGTTAATGACCGGGGTGTGAGGGGTCTGCAGTGATGCTACTTGCCCGTTTCCTGTTCATGGACTAGTATTCGTCTCAGATGGGGGGTGGAGGACAACATCGATGCAGTCCTGATTGTTCGTTGCAGTCTATACCAGTACAGCTTGGTTGCAGATCCAAACCAGACAGTGACAGACTGAATGCAGGAGGTGTAAAACATGATCTACAACTGCTTGGGCAGATTGAACTTATTGAGCTGACGCAGGAGGTATATCCTCTGCTGTGCCTTCTTTCTGATTGTGTCTATGTGGGGGTCCACTTCAGGCCCAGAGTGATTGTGGATCCCAGGAACCTGAAAGAGTCCACAGTAGACAATGACTAAGTTTCCATGCACTAAATTAGTCTGATTTCTTAATTAGTTTTATATTTTCACACCTGTGTGTGAAGTTCAAGTGTCCATGCACTTTCTCTAATGCAACTATTGGTCATACGCCATTTGCTTCCCGTACATTGGGGTGCGCTTATTTCCTTTTACTACGGTGAAATGAATTCCTTTTTCAGTTGGCCTATGACGTCAGACTAGCCATCTGCAATCCTTACAAATTGTTGTAAGTGATGTCCGCTGTAATATTGGCACAGATTACAAATGGTATGTCTGCAATGTTGATGTTAAATAGCAGACAGCATCAAGAAATTATCTTGGATTGCGCTACAAACATGACGCTACTACCAAGAATGTATCGGGTTGAATGCAGGTCCGAAGGAAAGACAGACCGGCGGAAGAATGTTTTCGAAGACATTTTTGGATGAAGAATCATGGAAACAAAACATTTCAATGTTTCTGAGTTAATTCATAAGGCTCTGTCGATTGATGGAAGGAGTTTTAACTCCAAAGGAAAAGACCGTTCGTGCCACGATCGATACTGTTCCAGTTAAAGTTTGCTATTGTTCTGGACTATCTTGCCAGTTGTGCAGAATACAGAGTTATTGTTAATAGGTTTGGAGTGCACAAATGCAGCATGAAAAGGTTTGTGTAGCCTTTATTATTCGTCTGTAATATTCCTGCTACATTATTCTTCATTTCATTCGTATTTTGTTCGGGAGTCCGAATTAAGCCAGCATTTTACATTTCCTTAGCCACCTTCTTAAGTAAATGTCCATATCTTTTTTCCTACCATCGTTGCATTTCAAAATGTTCTGTTCTTTTATTTTTGAAGCAAATAAACATTCTCCTCTTCACGACAATTGTTCCTACTTTTTTATTGACTGGTATCTGCTTCCAGATTGCATCTCACGCGATACAAAGTGTCTTCTCCGGCCACACTTACCCACTCAAGAGATCTGGTTTACAATCATAATCCAGGTGTGTTAGTCTGACTTTTCAAAAAACGAACACGATCAGATTAATTTGTTTCAATGAGTTTATTTAGAGCCGAACTATTTGAGGAATCAGACTAATTTAGTGCATGGACATGTAGTGACTGTTGTTCAGAATGGTGAGAGGGAGAGTAAGGGAGGGCGTCTTCTGAAATCCACTGTCATCTCCACAGTCTTGAGCAGGGTCAGTTCCAGATGGTTCTGACTGCACCAAAGAGCTGTTCCATCTCCCGTCTGTAAGCAGACTCGTCGCCATCCTGTAGGAGACCAAATATGTTGCTATCCACTGCGAACTTCAAGAGTTTCACAGAAGTGTCACCGGAGGTGCAGTCATTGGTGAAGAGAAGAACAGTGGAAAGAGAACACATCTCTGGGGGGCACCAGTGCAAATTTTTCGGGTGCTGGATGTGATGCTCCCCAGCCTCACCTGCTGCCTCCTGTCAGTCAGGATGTCAGGTGGAGGCACTGTCAAATGGGTGAGTTTGCTGAGCAGGATATCCGATGATGGTGTGCAATGAAGTGCTGAAGTTTACGAACAAGATCTTAGCATAGGTCCCTGGGGAGTCAAGGTGATGCAGGATCTGGTTCAGTCCCATGTTGACTTTATCCTCCACCGACCTGTTTGCCTTGCAAACTGCAGGGGTCCAGCAGCAGGCCTTTGATGTCCTTCAAGTGGCTCAATACCGGTCCCTCAAAGGAGTTCATGACCACAGACATTAGGGCGATGGGTCTGTAGTCACTGAGTTCTGTGATGGAAGGTTTCTTTGGGACTGGAATTATGGTGGAGCTTTTGAAGTAAGAGGCCACTTCACAGAGCTCCAGTGATGAGTTGAAGATCTGCGTGAAGATGGGGACCAGCTGCTCAACACAGACTCTTAGGCAGTAGAGGGATACGCCGTCTGGTTCTGGAGGCTTTCTGGTCTTTTGTTTCTGGAAGAGCTAGCACAGACCCTTTTAACAGATTGCCAGTGCAGGTGGCGGGTCAGAGGGTAGAGGGAAGGGTTGTGGGGGGAGCAGGCAGGGCAGTGTCTGAGTGTTGGGGTGATGGTGTGAAAACCTGCAATAGAAGCTGTTCATGTCTTCACCCAGTCTCGTGTTACCATGTTGCCATGGAAATTGGGGCGGTATAGCTCGGTTGGTAGAGTGGCCGTGCCAGCAACTTGAGGGTTGCAGGTCCGATCCCCGCTTCCGCCATCCTAGTCTCTGCTGTTGTGTCCTTGGGCAAGACACTTTACCCACTTGCTCCCAGTGCCCACCCACACTGGTTTAAATGTAACTTAGATATTGGGTTTCACTATGTAAAGCGCTTTGAGTCACTCGAGAAAAAGCGCTATATAAATATAATTCACTTCACTTCACAAATTATACCATTAATTTTCTGAAAATTAACTGAAAATACAATTCAGAGTTTTGAACAATTATGGTATATTTTTTTGTAAGTATTTGGGTATTTGTGTGGGAATCAGAAGGATATAACATATTATTTTAATGTTATTTACTATTTTTCATAATATTAATTATTAATTATTCTTAAAAATCTTCATTATTCTATTTTTTTTTTCTTGTATGCTGATTACTTAATTAATTTTCTGAAAACTGATGGAATAGAATATTAAAATAGAAATAAAGTTGTGTTTTACATATATTATGTCAGATATCTTAGTACACGTTGTTTTCCCAGAAAAAAATACTTTTTTTTTTTTAATTTTCAGAAGACATTGTTTTTAATCCTAAATGTCTTTATTATGGTAATGTTACACCTATCATTGCTTTATTCTTACATAATATATATGATATGCTATATTATCATCAACATTTTTTTTCTACTGAAAATATGACCTATTTTTTTAATAATAACGAGTTTTATTATATTTTTCTTTTCAGTGGGCCACCAATACATCTTAGTACTTTACAAGCCAACATTGGATTTATTATGCACATACATTTTCATGCATGTGCATATAGTCCATCCATTCATCCATTTTCTACCGCTTGTCCTCACATAAAAAACATATCAGATGCATACCTATACACAAACATGTGTAGGCTGTAAAAATGTACAAGGAAATAAATAACAATTGATTCCCATTTGTCTCCATGCAAGGTCAGAAAGGCCATTTTGGAGTCATTAGTGAAGGCAACCAAATGGAATATTTAAACACGGCTAGAATTCATCGTGTCTTTATCTGGCTGAACTTTTATTTCATATTCCCTTCACATATTCGTCAAGCTAGGGCACAACACAGCTGTCATGCTCAGACATGTTTTCCGTGGAGCAGATGAGGGAACACTAAACTAACACTAAAACAACTGCCGTCCCCCTCATGTGCGATGAAGTTCAGTGAGTATTATTTGAAGTTTCAAAGGCATCTTTGCAATGACTACTAGCCTACTGAGAATGAGCCATCAGGAAGACGGCAGATGGGTTGGAAGGTCTGGTTGCCTTTATTCAAATAGTCGTAAATGCAGTTTTCAGCAGGCATGACCCGACTGGGAGGTCTGTCCAGTGGAGAGCAAAGGATCAATTAGAGGAGAAGTTCTGAAGTCAAACGGCTTTAAAGTTCGGATAAGATGTCTCTAAAGTCACATCAAACTTTAAACCGGTCTATTAAAACATCAGCTAATCTCTTTAGGGTTCAGTTCCTATAGAGCAGTGGTTCTTAACCTGGGTTCGATCGAACCCTAGGGGTTCGGTGAGTCGGGCTCAGGGGTTCGGCGGAGGTCAAGACACACCCGACTCATCGTGTAAATAAAAACTTCTCCCTATCGGTGTATTACGGATACGGCAACAGCAGAAGTCAGACTGATTTGCAGGTGTGTAATTTGTTGTGAGTTTATGCACTGTGTTGGTTTTGTTCTTTGAACAAGGTGATGTTCATGCATGGTTCATTTTGTGCACCAGTAAAAAAACATATTAACCATTAATTAGTTGCTTATTAACATGCAAATTATTAACATATTGGCTCTTAACTAGTCATTATTAAGTACTTATTAATGCCTTATTCGGCATGGCCTTATTATAACCCTAACCCTCTAACCCTGGCCCTAACCCTCGAACCCTAACCCTAACCAAATAACTCTAAATTAAGTCTTTGTTACTTAGAATATGTTCCCCTAGTGTCCAAAAAATTCAAAATTAAGTCTTTGTTACTTAGAATATGTTCCCCATACTAAAGTGTTACCAAAAACATATAACTTTGTCTTGAATTTGAAAGAAAAAAAAAAAGGATTTTATTTTTTACTATTTTTTACTAAAGAAGGGTTTGGTGAATGCGCATATGAAACTGGTGGGGTTCGATACCTCCAACAAGGTTAAGAACCACTGCTATCGAGCATCAAATCAAGGATTCATATGTGAGTTTGGCTTTTCCTTTTTAGCAACACTTAGTCCAAAAAAACTGCCCTTTGATGCATGATGTCAAACATAAGATGTCAGCTTCTGCTGAACGCCGACACTTACCTTACGGCCAGAGGTCAGGTCACAACCTACTCAGTGGCCTAGTGTCCACCCTGAGATCGGTAGGTTGTGAGTTCAAACCCCGGTCAAGTCATACTAAAGACTATAAAAATGGGACCCATTACCTCCCTGTTTGGCACTCAGCATCAAGGGTTGGAATTGGGTGTTAAATCACCAAAAATGATTCCCGGGCGCAGCCACCGCTGCTGCCCACTGCTCCCCTCACCTCCCAGGGGGTGAACAAGGGAATGGGTCAAATGCAGAGGACAAATTTCACCACACCTAGTGTGTGCGTGACAATCATTAGTACTTTAACTTTAACTTAACTTAAGCATCAAACAATAGATTGTGTTTGTTTGGCTTTTTATTTTTATTTTTTATAAACTTTATTCCATATGATGGCCAATCTTCACAAAAAAACAGTATCTTACGAGAGCTCAGTACAAAAAGCAAAAGAGTGTTTGTGTCAGGAGGCGGTCCTAAAAGTTCGGACTTACACTAACTCAATGTGACTGAATGATAACTTTTAATTTCTCACTGTAAATTGATTAATAAAATCAAATCCATTATTATTATTAAAAACAATTGATTTTTTTCAATATGCATAACATAAACTCTCCCTATAAAATATAATATATAATTTTTTGACTTTTTTTTTTAAAGCATGTTTTAAACATAAGTGACATAGACTATCCCTATGAAATATATTTAATAGTTTATTCTTACATAAAATGTTTTGTAATATCAAGACAAAATTATATAAAATCAAATACATTAAATAAACACATATTTGTATAAAGCATGTTTTAAATAAATACTCCTCTATGAGCTGCCACCTTTTCGTGGTAGAGGAGTTTGCGTGTCCCAATGACCCTGGGAGCTATGTTGTCCGGGGGCTTTATGCCCCGTGGTAGGGTCTCCCAAGACAAACTGGTCCTAGGTGAGGGATCAGACAAAGAGCAGCTCGAAGACCTCTATGAAAAATACAAACAAAGGACCCAGATTTCACCGGGGCCCCCCTCTGGAGCCAGGCCCGGAGGTGGGGCACGATGGAGAGCGCCTGGTGGCCGGGCCTGTCCCCATGGGGCCCGACCGGGCACAGCCCGAAGAGGCAATGTGGGTCCCCTCTCCAATGGGCTCACCACCCATAGCAGGGGCCATAGAGGTCGGGTGCAATGTGAGCTGGGCGGCAGCCGAAGACAGGGCACTTGGCGGCCCGATCCTCGGCTACATAAGCTAGCTCTTGATTTGATTTGATATATTTTTATTTCAAATATGCAAAAAAACAAGAGCGAGCAAGCCTGATCCAATACAGTGCTATAGCCTTAACGGCCATTATGACAAAATGAAAACAATGGAGAATAAAAAACTAAAAAATATAAACAAAATGAGCAATAGACTTTCCTTTTTTTTTTTTTTTTACATATTTGAAAAGGAGTGAGAAGAAGTTTACACTTGGGACATGGAACGTCACCTAGCTGGAGGGGAAAGGAGCCTGAGCTAGTGCGCGAGGTGGAGAAGTTCCGGCTAGATGTAGTCGGATTCACTTCGACGCACAGCAAGGGCTCTGGAACCAGTTCTCTCGAGAGGGGCTGGACTCTCTTCCACTCTGGCGTTGCCAGCAGTGAGAGGTGACGGGCTGGGGTGGAAATTCTTGTTGCTCCCTGGCTCAAAGACTGCACGTTGGAGTTCAACCTAGTGGACGAGAGGGTAGCTTCCCTCCGCCTTCGGGTGGGGGGACGGGTCCTGACTGTTGTTTGCGCTTACGCGCTAAACGGCAGCTCAGAGTACCCACCCTTTTTGGATTCACTCGAGGAAGTACCGGAGAGTGCTCCCCCGGGTGATTCCCTCGTTCTGCTGGGGGACTTCAACGCTCATATTGGCAACTACAGTGAAACCTGGAGAGGCGTGATTGGGAAGAAGGGCCGCCCGGATCTGAACCCAAGTGGTGTTTTGTTATTGAACTTTTGTGCTCGTTACAGATTGTCCATAACAAACACCATGTTCAAACATAAGGGTGTCCATATGTGCACTTGGCACCAGGACACCCTAGGCCACAGTTCCATGATCGACTTTGTAGGTATGTCATCGGATTTGCGGTCTCATGTTTTGGACACTCGGGTGAAGAGAGGGGCGGAGATTTTCTACCGATCACCGTGAGTTGGCTGCGATGGCGGGGGAGGATGCCGGACAGACCTGGAATCCCAAACGCATTCTGAGGGTCTGCTGGGAACGCCTAGCAGAGTCTCCTGTCAGAGAGAGTTTCAATTCCCGCCTCCGGAAGAACTTTGAACATGTCACGAGGAGGCGCTGGACATTCAGTCAGAGTGGACGATGTTCCGTACCTCTATTGTCGAGGCGGATGATTGGAGCTGTGGCCGCAAGATGGTTGGTGCCTGTCGTGTCGGTAATCCTAGAACCCGCTTGTGTAGCGATGAGGGATGCCGTCAAGCTGAAGAAATAGTCCTTTAGGGTTCTTTTGGCTCATAGGACTCCAGAGGCAGCCATGGAAAACATCATGAACATCAAAGAACACAAAGGACATTAAAGACATTAAAAAACAGCAGAGCTGATGCAACAAGCTACCACTCCAGCTGTGCCACTTCTACACACAGCCACAAAAGTAAAACAACAACAAAAAAAATATAATAATCAACCAATAATATACATTGTGCACACACGATTGCACCATGCATAAACAAGCAACGGGACAAAAACATAATTTGAACACCCATACACACTGTGGTGGCCTCTGTGGTGTTCCACATCATCGTCTGCTGGGGTGGGGGGAGCATGGCCAGAGACAGGAGCAGACCCAACAAAGCAACCAAGAGAGCCGACTCCACCCTCGGCCGCCCACTAACTCTAGGCCAGTGTCCAGTCCGCATGGATGAGCGAGGATGCGTCCAAAGAGACCGAGGTATCTGATACATGCTCATTCAGCCAAGACACTGTGAAGCCCACCCGTCCGCAGCCCTGTCTCTTCATCCGCATCTCCTCTCCTCCAGTCTCTCCAAATGGACTCAGGTGTGGCAGAGACCCAGCAGCTGGTCCACACGGCCAAAAGGCTCCCAGGATGCAGATCCAGAAGCCCACAAAAAAGCACCGCAGAAGTCACGGAAAGTGCCACCCCTTGTTGCACAATCCAAAAGTAAAAAAAACACTGAAAACAAGAGGGAAACACCAGGAACACATAAGGATGACACAAGAGCCCAGAGCTCCTAAATGATGAATGATTACTGTAACTTGACTAAATATATTGGCAAATCCATAGCAATCGTCATTGTTTACTTTGAAGTGGGCCTATACCTAAGCACCTAAAGAGAAAGTAAAAATATCCTGTAATCTTTTCAAGAACTACTCAACAATGATGCTGCAAACTGAAAATATGTGTTTTTACCACAGTCAGGTAAAGTAACATATCACAGTAGTCAACAATGACGTATAAATTAAAATCTGAGACAAATAAAAAGGGTTTTAAAAAAATCTGGAGATAAACAAAAATGACAGCATAGAGTATAGGCTACATGTGCGAACTTAGGCAACAGCAACTCTGTGAAAAAACATGCTAAAAAGCCTCAGTTACCGATTCTAATCATCACATGCCCGTCTAGCTGGATCAGGCCATGGTATCTCATCCACATGCGATATTCTCATTAGCAAGGCATCGTTGGAAAAATCGCCTTGCGTGCCATATCCAACCCTGCACAGAAGATGCCTCGATAAAGTCTCAGACCTGCTCCACAGCCTGAAGCAAGGGCAAGCGGTCATGGTGTCGAAGATCGTACACTTTCCACCGCCGAGCAGAAAAAAACTCCTCGATTGGGTTAAGGAAGGGAGAGTAAGGTGGCAGGAATAAAACAGAAAATTGAGGATGGTTATGGATCTAATCTTGAACTCGGGCAGACCGATGGAACAACACGTTGTCCCAAACAACGTGGTCATCTTGAGGTGCTATGACAACACCATGCAATTGGTCCAGGAATGCCGGGATCAGCTCTGTGTTATCGGGTCCCATGCTTGCATGGTGATGCAGGACCCCATGGGTAATGGCAGCACAGAGGGTGATGTTACCCCCTCGCTGCTCTGGCACATGAATCATGGTCCTCCTTCCAATGATATCAATCAATCAATCAATCAAAGTTTATTTATATAGCCCTTAATCACAAGTGTCTCAAACAACGTCATCCTCGGCTCAGATCCTCGGCGCAGCCTCACCTGCCTCTAGTGACTGCACGTCACTGCTGTGGCTACAGTATTCCGACTGACATTTGGCTGAACTCTCAGTCCAGCTTACCTTAAAGTCAGTCCATGATTGATGACATGGTCAACAAGTGTTGCACGGGTGTTGTGAGATAGATTTGGTCCTCTTCTTCTTTGTCCTGGTTCCTCAGGTTCCTCCTTACCTCTGCCTAGGCCTCTTCCAATATCTCCTTCTCCTCCTCGATCCTCTCCTCTCTTGTACTTTCCATTTATCTCCTGTGTGTCTTTACACCTGGTGGATGTGATTATCCAATTTGTTAATACATTATTTTTGATTGATTGATTGAAACTCAATTAAGCAGAATTTCAAGTCAGAGTACAAATCATCTAATACATCCAAAATGTTGTCATGTTTGGCTGTAATTTTACGCTGTTGGACACCTGGCATCTATTTCAGTCTTGGCAGGCTAACGTAAATAAATAAACTTCCACAGTAACTGACATCCTTGTTAGACTTTTTTTTTAGGAATGTCACTATATTTCCATAACATCATCATTTTCCATGTAACTCATTACAGTATACGGTAGGTAGTTACTGCAACTAATTGATTTTCCCGCCACGTTCGTGCCCAGCGCCTTTGTGAACACAGCTGTTAGCATGAATAATAATATGCATTTTAATGTGCCCACACTTCTATACTGTCACTCCTCCTCTTCCTCCTTCCTTTCATTCATCCATCTATAAGGGATTGTGTCATTCTTGCTTCCTCTTGGCTTCCTCCCCCCTCCCTGGAATGATCTAAAAATAAACCGGGGCTGACTGGAAAGCAAAAGAAAAATATATACATGGGGAGCAAACTGGATTAATACAATTGGTTGAGTTGTAGCTTACCAATATTAAATATAGAAAATGACAAATAGCTATTGAAAGGGGAAATAATGGATCTGTTTGGCAGTTGCAGATTTTTCTTGATTTTATTGCGCTCTATCACTTTGTGGCTCAAACATCATTAGACATGTCCTGGCTCGTCTGCTCGTGCTATGAACTAAAATAGCTGAGGTGCAGGGTCATCTACAACAGATTTGACGTGATCCGTTACCCAGGTCGTGGTTTGATTTATGTTTAGTAGCTTTTTTCCTATGTTTTAGTCTGTTTCCTGGCTGTACCCTCTTTCCTTTTCTTTACTGTTGGTTTCCATGGGCACTGACTCTCCACACATGCCCTTGTTTAGTAATTAGTGTTCCCACTAGCTGTTTTGGTTAATCACTCCCCTTTATAGTTTTCAGTCACCCAACACAAGTTGCTGGGTCAATGCTCGCTTTGGCGACATTTACGTTTTTTTCTGGTTTTCACCACGCTTAAGTATTTTCCCTGATTGAAGACTTCCTCGCTGTTCACCCTTGGTGACTATTTGGTTTTTTTGACTCCATGTTTGTTTAACGTCTGGAGTTTTTTTGTATTGTTTGGCTTGCCTCAAAGAATAAAAGACAGACTCCAACCTGCGTGTCTTTTCTGCATTGGAGGGAACACAACCATCGCAGCCGTGCGTTCCAAACCTAACAAGATGTTTGTCTTTCATATACAAAGTAGCATGCCAACTGGGTTTTTTTTAAAGCAGGGGTGACAAACTAATTTTAGATCGGGGGCCACATGGAGAAAAATCTACTCCCAAGTGGGCCGGAATGGTAAAATCACAGCACGATAACTTAAAAATAAAGACAACTTCCGATTGTTTTCTTTGTTTGAAAATCTAAATAAAAACTTTAATAATCCATCCATTTTCTATCGCTTGTCCCTCAAAATATAAAAAAAAAGTGTGTTCGTTTATATGCTACAGCAGTGTTTTTCAACCACTGTGCCGTGGCACACTAGTGTGCCGTGAGATATTGTCTGGTGTGCCGTGGGAAATTTTGCAACTTCACCAAAAAATATTTTTTGCAAATCAATAATTATAGTCTGCAAATAATGTGCCATTGTCGAGTGTCTGTGCTGTATAGAGCTCTGCAGGTTAACCATGTAATACTCGATATCAGTAGTTGGCAGTTCATTGCTTTGTAGAAGTCGGAATGCGTCTAGGATGGTTTGTCAGGATCCCAATATGCAGAGCACAGCGGGAGACGGCGTGCAGGTAAAATGGTATGCAATGATTAAACCAAAAATGAACAAAAAGTAAAGGAAAAGGCACTGAAGCCTAGGGATGGCTATGCAAAACGAAAGCAAAACTGAACTTGCTACAAGGTAAACAAAAACAGAATGCTGGACGACAGCAAAGACTTACAGCATGTGGAGCAGAGATGGCGTCCACAAAGTACATCCGTACATGACATGACAATCAACAATGTCCCCACAAAGAAGGATAGCGTACGCACAACTTAAATAGTCTCGATTGCTAACACAAAGCAGGTCAGGCAATAGCACACAAAGGAAGGCGTGAAGCTGCTACAGGAAAACACCAACAAAACAGGAAGGAAGGGTCCTCCAAAATAACAGCGCAAGACAGGAACTAAAGCAGTACACACAGGAAAACAACAACAAACTCAAAATAAGGCACAACAACCTGGTGGAGTTTCATTTTTTGACCTTTCCTGCTGGTGGTGTGTCTCCGTATTTTCTTTATTAAAAAAATGTGCCTTAGCTCAAAAAAGGTTGAAAAACACTGTGCTACAGTATATACTACATTACCATTCTTCGTTTACACAAACGACAAACCCAAATTTTGATTACAGTTGACATGCGCGTTTGAGAGCCGTTCAGAGACAAGTTCGATTAGCGAAAATTAGGCTGTTTGGCCAGAACGTGCAGGGAAGTTGCGAGTAATGGACAAAGTTGCGAAGCCACAAATAAATAAAATAATAAGTTGTCGGAATCAGTTGAATTTGCGTGAATTGGCTTAAAAGGCATGTACATACAGTGTAATAACGCCATTTGTTTTCCTTAAATTTTGGTTTGGGGTGCATGAGAAAGTGAAGAGAAAGCTGCAGCTCTCTGTGACCATTAAGTATTTTATCAAAATGTATATTTCCCAAAACAGCAGTCACAGACGCAATGTTGTAATAGCGGTTTGTTGTTAAAAAAAAAAACAACAACCACTTGGCAGTTGTAACATATCAACAGCTGAGTAGTGCAAGCAACATTTTAAAGTGCATGCACAGGTAGATTAAAGCTGCTGGATGCTGACTACTAATAATATTTCAAATGCAGCTACTGTCACCTTGTGGAGTAAAGAAAAACTAACTTGATTTTGACACAGCCATAATTAAAAACCTGCATTTTTTTCTGCTACAGTTAATTAAATGGAGACACTAATTGGAGCATGTATGTCACATAAGTGTTCCGTTCTTTTTACATGTTTATGACTGTTTAAAAGTACTATAAGTTTAGGTGGCTTAATGTTTGCTCTAAACTGGTGATGCACAGATCAATACTGAAATATTGACACTGCCGATCCGTGATCTTTAAGCTCTAATATCGATTTTCAAATCAAAATAGTGATACTTTTGATACTTCAGTTCAGGGGGATCCAAACATTTTCCACCAAAGGCCGCATACTGAAAAGTCAAAGCATGCAAGGGCCAGTTTGATATTTTTAAATAAATTAAAAAATGCTTAAAACAGATATTATATATATTTAAAGATATAATTTTGTGTCAGCTTTGTATCATAAGTGACCAAGCTATATTAGTATCAATTATTAGTTACAACATTTCATCTTTTTCATATCACATACAGATTTATTTGCTCTTTTTCTTACATTTTTACTGTTGTTTTTCCCATGTAAGAAAAGCATTAAATAATAATAATAATAATACGATTGTGTAATTGCATAACTTACTGTGTCAAAAAGTCTGCCTGTACAAAAATATTAATGTTCAGTTACACATTTGACAGTGTTGTAATTTTTCATGAGTTTTTTAATGAACTATAACTAAGCTTTCTTTGTAGTTGAAGTTTACTTATTTTTTTATTTTGAAAGCTTCTAATATTTTAGATCAGGAGTGTCTAAACTTTTTCTACCAATATATATATATATATATATATATATATATATATATATATATATATATATATATATATATATATATATATATATATATATATATATATATATATGATGTGTGTGTGTATGTTACTCACCAGTTACTCAGTACTTGAGTAGTTTTTTACAACATACTTTTTACTTTTACTCAAGTAAATATTTGGGTGACTACTCCTTACTTTTACTTGAGTAATAAATCTCTAAAGTAACAGTACTCTTACTTGAGTACAATTTCTGGCTACTCTACCCACCTCTGCTTCTGTGTGAAATGATTAACGCATTACCGTAAAAAATCAAATAATATTATTTAGCGCATTCACGTAAGAGACTAGACGTATAAGATTTCATCGGATTTAGCGATTATGAGTGACAGATTGTTTGGTAAACGTATAGCATGTTCTATATGTTATAGTTATTGAATGACTCTTACCTTAATATGTTACGTTAACATACCAGGCACGTTCTCAGTTGGTTATTTATGCGTCATATAACGTACACTTATTTAGCCTGTTGTTCACTATTCTTTATTTATTTTAAATTGCCTTTCAAATGTCTATTCTTGGTGTTGGGTTTTATCAAATACATTTCCCCAAAAAATGCGACTTATACTCCGGTGCGACTTATATATGTCTTTTTCCTTCTTTATTGTGCATTTTCGGCAGGTGCGCTTATACTCCGGTGCGACTTATACTCCGAAAAATACGGTAATCTTTGCAAATCATCCAAACTACCAACGTACAGGCAAAACAACAAAAAGGCAAGCGTGCCTAACACACGTGAAGCTGAGATAATCACTTAGAGCAGGAATCAAAACTATGAGCCAAGAAATACCAACCTGTTGCGTATGCAAACAATGAAGCCTTGACAAGTGACCAGAAAAGGCAGGCTTAAATAGAGTCTCTGATGAGCAACAGGTGAGTGTAAAAGGCAGGTGAAAGTCTTAAGTAAGCATGGCGACTAAACAAACTCAGGAGGTGCACAAACAGGAACTAAAGGAGTCCAAAAACAAACAGAACATAACTAAACCAAACATGATCCGGACCACGGATCATGACATAACCTAACTCAACAACGTAGATAAAAGGTCATTGGAGTTGGTTTGGTAAGATTTCTTAAACCTTTACCCAGCGGTGTTGATTAAAATGTGCTGCTTTCTTTCCACTTTCTGTCACTCATGCCTTGCCCCCCTCGTTGAACCTTCCCAAGAAAAACAATCTTATTAGCAACTTATGCAAATTATCCCTCAAAGGCTCATGTCTGCTCGGTTGTGACACGACGGTTCAGTGTCAAAGGTTAATTATGGCCGTGTGAAGTTGTTGCGGAAGTTTTGATCCGTCAGCACCATCCTCGGGTCTCCTCTCGGTTCTCTTTCACTTTAAGGCAGGTCGAAGAAAAGAAAAGCTTGCCAGATGGACTCAAAATGACAATTGGTCACACAAGCCATTTTAAAGGCTTGCTTTGTGATGTTCATCTTTTGTGGTGCTGTTGCACAAATGGCTCACTCATTTCCCGTCTCGGCATTATTAGATGATCATATCGCTTATTAGGTTACGCACAAGCTTCAACGGATTCAGGGCTGCTAATGTGTGTCATTGCGGGGACGGCATTGCGGCAAATTGTATCCGTGGATAATGCCGCACGTTTGACTGCTGCCTGCTGTCGCACTGCATCATGTTGTATCGTTTCTGTATGTGTCAACAACACATTTTATTGATATGTGTGAGTCTGCATGTCTTAACTACCAAGAGGTGTGAGCCACAATAAATTTAGAAAATCTCTACAAATATTAGGTTTATTGCATTATTATTGTGTTCTTTGGTTTAACAAGAACTTGGAAAACAGATTATTTGAAGCATCGACATGCAGTGTTTCCCCACCATTATAATACGACACCTCACAAAAATAGTTTGGCTGTCACTGTTATGTACAACAAGGGGGAAGGAGACGGCACGACACAGGAAGTCTCGCTCAAAAGGGTTTATTGAGCTTTTGATGAGTGAGTGGAGTGTGTGTGCGACTATGTGTGTGCATGCAAGATTGTGTGCAGGAATTAACAAAATAGTATGTATCCATCCATCCATCCATCCATTTTCTACCGCTTATTCCCTTTGGGGTCGCGGGGGGCGCTGGAGCCTATCTCAGCTACAATCGGGCGGAAGGCGGGGTACACCCTGGACAAGTCGCCACCTCATCGCAGGGCCAACACAGATAGACAGACAACATTCACACTCACATTCACACACTAGGGCCAATTTAGTGTTGCCAATCAACTTATCCCCAGGTGCATGTCTTTGGATCAGAAGTGAAGTGAATTATACTTATACAGCACTTTTCTCTAGTGACTCAACGCGCTTTACATTGTGAAACCCAATATCTATTTTTGTTTTTTAAACCAGTGTGGGTGGCACTGGGAGCAGATGGGTAAAGTGTCTTGCCCAAGGACACAATAGCAGTGACTAGGTTGGCAGAAGCGGGGATCGAACCTGGAAGAATCAAGTTGCTGGCACGGCCACTCTACCAACCGAGCTATATCGCCCGAAAATCAGAATCAGAAATACTTTAATAATCCCCGAGGGGAAATGAACATTTTCAGCACAATCCCATTCAAGATCAGACAAACATTACAGGGAGACAGAACAGGATCGCTAACGGGTCTGCCAACTTCCGGTGCCCCTTACAAAAAAAGTTGAGAAACAGGTAAACGCTGTTCCTCAATGTTTCCCTCTTGTTTTCATGTGTTTTTTGGGTTTTTTGCCTTTTGGTTTTGGACAATTTGGGACTGTGTGACAAGGGGTGGCACTTTCGTTACTTCTGCGGTGCTTTTTTGTGAACTTCTGGATCTACCTCCCGGGCGCCTTTTGGCCATGGAGACTATCTACTGGGTCTCTGCCACACCAGAGTCCATTTGGAGAGACTGGAGGGGATGCGGATGAAGAGACAAGGCTGCGGAGCTGGCACTCAGTGCCGGGATGGACAAGCTTCACAGTGTCTTGGCTGAATGAGCAGGTATCGGACACCTCGGCCTCCTTGGACGTATCCTCGCTCATCCATGCGGACTGGACACTGGCCGAGAGTTGGTTGGAGGACATTGGTTGCTTTGTTGGGTCTGCTCCTGTCTCTGGCCATGCTCCCCCCACCCCAGCAGACGATGGCGTGGAACACCGCAGAGGCCACCACAGTGTATATGTTTTTTTTTTGTTGTTGTTGTTTTACTTTTGTGACTGTGTAGAAGTGGATGGATGCATCAGCTCTGCTCTTTTAATGTCTTTAATGTCCTTTGTGTTTGTAACACTGTCAGGGTTCACCGTGACCGGGAATGATCAGGCTCAGGGTCAGAGTCAATGAGTCCTTTTTCTTTCTTCTCCGCATCTTTCCTCGCTCTCCTCCCTCTCGTGGTCTCCCACGCTGCTAAATAAAGAGACAGGTGATTAGACAACCCGTTCCAGCTGGGCTATCCACTCACCTGGTAGCTGCTTCATAGCCGGCTCCTGCACAAGCCCTGCTCGCAGGAGACGCGTGGACCACGCCCCCTCCACAGTGTTCTTCTACACACATTTACCAGGAGTTTGTTGTTAGTGTGTGTTGGTTGTAGAGGCGAGCAAGTCCAAAGGGGGCTGGGCAGAAAGAGGTCCGTGATCCAAGCGTGAGGTACGTGGGGCTGGAGAGAGGCGTCCTGAGGTCCGGGTCCAAAGCGAGGGAAGTCGAGGATCGAGGGAGGCCGTCAGGGTCCAGAGGGAGATCCAGAGAAGTGAGGCGCATAGCTCACTTCTAAGGCAACGGAGAATACTGCGGGGACAGGGAAACGACAGGGACAAGTCAGCACAAGGAGCGAGGGAACAAGGAGAGCAGACACAGGAGAGGAGCCAGAGACACGCAGCTTACTGTGAACAGAGAACTACGTTCCGGCGCTGGATCATCTGCTGCATTGGTCTTTATACTGCTGAGGCTCATCAGATCCAGTATGCACATGCGCCGTAACAGTAATATCAAATGCATGAGAAAGAAGAAGCAAAATGACGAAAAGGATTACACTATATCGCAAATGACAATGTGATTATAACCGGGCTCCGTATTATACACAGACGTTATGCCAGGGGAAGCTGATAAGAGTGGAGAGCAATACGATGTTGCTTCTGCAGAGCAACATGTGGCCACATTTCTGCAATGAAAGGGTGTGGAAGTCAACAACGTGAAAAGCAGAAAGAGCACTACGTCTGTAATCCTTTTTGAAGTTCGACAACAAAATAAACAAGGTGACATTGCTGAAGCAGTAAGTCATGCTGAAAGAAACGAGCGTCTGACAAAAGTCCAAAGGCACTGCCGACTGTGCCAAGAAAGCGCACAAACAAGGGAGGCACTTGGAATGGCAACTGTAAAATCTACATCAAGGTTAAAAATAAACAAAGTACTGTTTGTCAATGAAATCAAGGAACTGGACAAATATTAGCAATCATATCATCCTGACTATGAGGTAATAAAATATACAATTCACAAAGACGTGATGCAGCCTCAAGTGTTGTTATCTGTTGCCCGGGTCATAGTTTATTTACGTTTTGATTCACTTGTTGTTTAAGTTCTGTTTCAGCACCCCGGTTTTGTGTCTCCTTGGTTGCTATTGCTATTCATTGTTTTGACCTGCCTCTGATTAGTGTTCGGGTTGCTCACCTGTTCCCGGGCATTAATCCGAGAACAATTTTGTCCTGCCTTTTCCCGTCACTCAGTCTGGTGCTTTTGCTTGCTTTACGCAACTGTTACGTTTATCCCTTGTGTTCCTCGAGCTAAGCTTTGTCTTATGTGTTTTCGTATTAGCTATTCCATTAGCTTTCCTTGTGCTAGGCACGCGCTCTCCTTGTGTTTGTTTGTTTGTTCCGGCCTGATTTATGGACAATAAATCATCTCCTACCTGCACGCTGTCTCCGGAGTTCCTGCAGTCATCTCGGAAGAACAAGCCACGTACCACCATGCCTCCTCGTCCTCGTTCCCGTTGCATGAAGTCATCAACACTCCAATTGAGTCAGAATTTTTGCCCTTATATTTGTTCATATTCATTCATTTGCACAATCCTTCCAGGACCTGTTCTCCTCCAGGACCAGGAAGCGTGTGGGTCGGATCACAGCTGACTCTCACCCTAGACACAAACTATTCTCCCCTTTCCCCTCAGGCAGGAGACTACGGTCCATCCAGACCCACACCTCCCGCCACCTGAACAGTTTTTTCCCCTCGGCCATCAGGCACATGAACAATAACAAGATCTGATAGCTCAGCTACAGCTCATGTTATTCTATTCTGTGTTTTATGTTGCAACGATTGCACCAAGTAAAATTCCTAGTCTGATTCTGATTCCTATTATTTGTTCTCAAATGTCTAGTACCGTATTTTTCGGACTATAAGTCGCAGTTTTTTTCATAGTTTGGCCGGGCTCCAGTGCGATTTATATATGTTTTTTTCTCCTTTATTATGCATTTTCGGCAGGTGCGACTTATACTCTGGTGCGACTTATACTCCGAAAAATACGGTATATACCTCTATGTAATGTCCCCACTTATTCTAACATATTCATTTTCTCTCTATTTATTCCCAATAAAAATAAACCCTGATGGGACTTCAGTATAAACTGTTACCAAATTTTTAGCAAATAAATGATGTGCTTTTCAGTTAAACTTTTTTTTAATAAAATATTCCTGTGTGAGATTCTGACAATAAATTTGCATTTGTGTGAAAATATTGGTGTTTTTTAAAACTGATTTAAAATGATATAAAATGTGATAAATTGGGATTCATCAAAATTGTAAAGGTTGATTACTCCAATGATTTAAAATCTGGTAATATGAGATAAATGAAAAAAATATAAAATAGTATATGTATTACTTTGTTAGAATATAAAATATAATAATATATTATATCCATTCATTCATTTTCTGTAGCATTCTGTGCCTGGATTGGCGACCAATCATTCACATATCATACAATATAATATTTATTTAAATGTTATTGCAATAATATAAAGTACTATTGTTATCATTTGTATTTAAACCAAACGTATCGCAGTGATTTCAAAAGTGGTCAAAAATAAATATATCATATGAGATGAATATTTGTGAAATATGCTATGTCAATTCAAATATCTACAGTTTAAAGTCATTTTGGACCCTTTGTGTATTGACAGCAAAACAGCCTTTTTAATCAGTATGTGTGCCATAGCAAGGGTAAAGCACAGTTGATCATCCAAAATCCGGAATGAAAAAAAAAAGTGTTTCTGGCCTTGAAGTAAAAGCAAAATGTGACTAAGAATATAAACAACAATGCATAAGATGTTACGTGATTAGTAGAGTTATACAGTATATATCAACATGGTTCTGAGAAATATTACACATTGTAATGCAGGTGCTGCTTTCTAACAAAGCCCTGCGGTATGACGTTGACCATACTGAACATGCCCTCTTGGCCCTGGCTTGTCCTCTTACTCACATGCGATTTAAATATTGATTAATGTTGTAATCAGTTGTAATTGTTATTAGGGATGGGCAAGGGAGCCTACAATCTCTATTTTGACATACAGTGCATCCGGAACGTATTCATAGCTCTTCACTTTTTCCACATTTTCTTATGTTACAGCTATGGGTTGTACGGTATACCGGTGTTAGGTGTTAGTATAGTACCGCGATACTAATGAATCATTTTCGGTATGATACCATCTCTGAAACGTACCGGTCCCGCATCCCCCCTCGCGCCCGCGTCGAAGTCATGCAGACAAGCATGTTCGGTAGCACACAATCACGGAGTACTTACAAGCAGACACGGTGTGTAGACAGAAAAGGGAGAACGGACGTGTTTTGGTCTAAAAACTAAAGCTAAAGGTGAAGTTATAACACTGAAACACCCTCAGGAAGAGGTGCTGACATGGCTAGCTAGCAAGCGGCTATAGTCCATCCGCCGTCGGCAGATTTTTTGCTGACTTCTAAATCACTAATCCTGGTCTTCATGGCGACAAATAAAGTACGTTTCTTACAAGTATCATCCCTGCAGGACGAGGAATAGCTAAACATGTTTCACTACACACCGTAGCTCACCGGCATCAAAATGTAAACAAACGCCATGGGTGGATCTACACCTAACATCCACTGTAATGATATCAAGTACAGGCACGTATCTAGTCAATACTATTATGATTACGTTGATATTTTTTGGCATCACAACATCTTTGTACCCCGCCTTTTGCCCGAATGCAGCTGAGATAGGCTCCAGGACCCCCCGCGACCCCAAAAAGGGACAAGGGACAAAATGGATGGATGGATTATGTTTATAAACTCAGGAAATATGTCCCTGGACACATGAGGACTTTGAATATGACCAATGTAGGATCTTGTAACGACTTGGTATCGGATTGATACCCAAATGTGTGGTATCATCCAAAACTAATGTAAAGTATCAAACAACAGAAGAATAAATGATTATTACATTTTAACAGAAGTGTAGATAGAACATGTTAAAAGACAGAGTAAGCAGATATTAACAGTAAATGAACAAGTAGATTAATAATTCATTTTCTACCACTTGTCCTTAATAATGTTGACAAAATAATGGAATGATAAATGACACAATATGTTACTGCATACGTCAGCAGACTAATTAGGAGTCTTTGTTTGCTTACTTACTACTAAAAGACAAGTTGTCTTGTGTGTTCACTATTTTATTCAAGGACTTAACTGCAATAAAAAACATGTTTAATGTACCCTAAGATGTTTTTGTTAAAATAAAGCCAATAATGCAATTTTTATGTGGTCCCCTTTATTTAGAAAAGTACCGAAAAGTACCAAAAACTATCAAAATAATTTTAGTACCGTTACCAAAATATTGGTATCGTTACAACACTAGTTACAGCCTTATTCCAAAATGGAAGGAATACATTTTTGTTCTCTACACACAACACCCCATAATAAGAATGTGGTTTTTTTTTTTTATTGTACATTTATTAAAAATAAAACTAATTAAAAAATCACATCTACATAATAATTCACAGCGTTTCCACAATACTTTGTTGATGCACCTTGGCAGCAATTACAGCCTCAAGTCTTTTTAAATATGATGCCACAAGCTTGGCACACCTATCTCTGGGCAGTTTGTCCATTCGTCTTTGCAGCACCTCTCAAGCTCCATCAGGTTGGATGGGAAGTGTTGGTTTTCATCCAGGATGCGTCTGTACATTGCTGCATTCTTCTGAGTCCAGTCTGGGAGGTGACCAAGAACCCGATGGTCACTCTGTCAGAGCTACAGAATTCCTCTGTGGAGAGAAGACAACCTTCCAGAAGGACAACCAACTCTGCAGCAATCCACCAATCAGGCCTGTATGGTAAAGTGGCCAGACGGAAGCCATTTCTTTGTAAAAAGTTTGCCAAAATGCACTTGAAAGACTCTCAGACAATGAGAAACAAATTTATCTGGTCTGATGAGACAAAGATTAAAGTATTTGGCGTGAATGCCAGGCATCATGTTTGGAGGAAGCCAGGCACCACTCATCACCAGGACAGTACCATCCTTACAGTGAAGCATGGTGGTGGCGGCATTATGCTGTGGGGATGTTTTTCAGCGGCAGGAACTGGGAGATGAGTCAAGACAGAAGGAAAGATGAATGTACAGAGACATTCTGGATGAAAACCAATACTTCTTATCCAACCTGAGGAGCTTGAGAGGTGCTGCAAAGAAGAATGGGTGAACTGCCCAAAGATAGGTGTGCCAAGTTTGTGGCATCGTATTGAAAAATACTCCAGGCTGTAATCGCTGCCAAAGGTGCATCAACAAAGTATTGAGCAAAGGCTTTGAATACTAATGCACTTGTTTTTTGTTTTTTTTAGGTTTTTATTTTTAATAAACCTGCTAATTTCTTTTAAAAACCCTTTGCACATTGTCATTATGGAGTATTGTCTGTAGAGTTTTGAGGACAAAAATAAATGTATTCCATTTAGGAATAAGGCTGTAACATAACAAAATATGGAAAATACTTTCCGGATGTACTGTATATTACAGTCTCCAGCGATAACGATAAATGTTACAATATATTATTTGGTCTGTAAATGATAATAGAATAATTTCAAAGCAGGTTACAAAGGCTCATAATTTAGCTGCATCATTTCTGGTTGTATTATTTTCTCGAATCTGTTATTAATCTACTTGCTAATTTAATATCTGGTTACTTGTAACATGTTCTATCCACACTTCGGGTAAAATGTAATAAGCACTTATTGTTCTGTTTAGATAGTTTTGGGAAATGCTACAAATGTGGGTATGTGTAGCCGGTTCAAGTCTGCGTTGTGTATTGCTGGTGTTGCTTGGAAGACAAGGGGACTCGGTGGTTGCCTTTAGCCGAAACAGGTGGCGTATTTATTGCTGTATGAAATACACAGGCAATAATGCGGCAGCATTAACACACGACTCTGCAGCACACCAGTCTCCTCACGGCATGTCTCAACAGCAAGTGAGGACAACAACGTCCCTACCGGAAGAAGGTAGGACTTCAAAATAAAATGACAAATGCTCCCAAAACGAACTATTTGCTGAAAAAATTACAAAATAAAAGTGACAATGAATACAATAGAGCAATCAAATAAAACGTGAGGGAATTTTGGTGGAATGCATAACATATATATTATATACCTGCTACATTCGGATCCAATACCAAGTAGTTACAGGGGCATATTGGTCATACCAATGCTGAAACTGATACTTAACATTTTCAAGATCATTGAATGATTCCATTTTTGATAACAATTCTAATTAGACAAAAACACAGGATGGCAATGTAACAATACCAATTTTAATTACATCCTACAATTAGCTCTGATTTAAATCCTTTAGTTTTTGCCCTGAAAGTCCTTCTGTGTCCAGGGACTTGTTTCCTGAATTTGTAAACAATAACAAAAACGACAAAATATTTTTTTGATGATAAAAAAAATCGATCTATCCATTGCAGTCTCAAATAATAAAACTTGGTATCGTTACTGTTATTTGTATCGATCTGCCCACCCTTGTTTACAATTAAGAGCTCTAGCTTGCAGTTAGCATATCCTCCTACGGTGTGTAACATGGGTGTCAACTCTGGCCCGCGGGCCAAATTTGGCCAGCCCAACGAGTGCTGGCCCAGTCACATAACACGTGCGGCTTCTGCACGCACACACAATTGAATGCAACGCATACTTCATCAACAGCGATACAGGTTACACTGAGGGTAGCCGAATAAAAAACTTTAACACTGTTAGAAATATACGCCACACTGTGAACCCACACCAAACAAGAATGACAAACACATTTCGGGAGAACATCCGCACCGTAACACAACATAAACACAACAGAACAAATACCCAGAACCCTTTGCAGCACTAACTCTTCCGGGACGCTACAATGTGTGTGTGTGTGGGCGGGGGAGGTTTGGTGGTAGCGGGGGTGTATTTTGTAGCGTCCCGGAAGAGTTAGTGCTGCAAAGGGTCATTCTTGTTTGGTGTGGATTCAGAGTGTGGCGTATATTTCTAACAGTGTTCAAGTTTTTTATACTGGCACCCTTAGTGTAACCTGTATCGCTGTTGATGAAGTATGCGTTGCATTCCCTCGTGTGTGCGTACAGAAGCTGCACATATCTTGTGACTGGGTCTGAACGATGTTAGAATGGATCAAAAGCGGACGTGACGATAGCTCGTAGAGTACGTTATAGGCCGTGCATTTAAGGCACACCCCCAAGACTGTGGTCCGGGTGGACGAGATATAATGACTGATGAACACCATCGTTCGATAATGAAGGTTGCCTCAGCTCAAAGCCTGAGCCCCGACATTAATGAACTAGCATCCAAGAAAAGAAAGCAGGTATCTGCCTTGGGCACATCAGATTAAATCAGTTTGTTGCAAACTGAGCAGTTTCAAGTCCTGAATGGTTGGTTTATCCATTGTTATTTTATTTTCAAATGTATTAGCCTGTGGAAAAAGTTAATGTTGATATTTACCTCAGAAGGCTGTAAATAGAAAAGCGGCATTCAATTTTTATTTAAATTGTATTTGATATGCCATTGATATTGTTTTATTATTATTATTATTATTATTATTTGAAACTCGATTTTGCATGTCACTATAAAGTTATATAAGCCTTGCTTGTTCAATATTCAATGCAAAACTTGTTTGGGTCCCTATTAAAAGGTTAATTTGTTCAACCTTGGCCCGCGGCTTTGTTCAGTTTAAAATTTTGGCCCACTCTGTATTTGAGTTTGACACCCCTGGTGTGTAATTTAGCATGTTTAGCTATTCTTAGTTTATTTGTCGCCCTGGAGGCGAGCTTTGTTAACTTAGAAGTGGGTTTGCACATTGAGGATGCATTTAATCGCTTGTCGCTGTCAAATAAGCAGACACGACTACAATGTGTCATCACATGCATTATCACAATATAACCAAACATTATCGCCGGCCAAATTTATATAATTTATTTTGTATAGACCTATTGTCTATATTGTGCAACCTTAATTGTTATGTGCTAAAAGAAGGCGGGTAAGAACTGGAGCCCTCTTAGTAATGGACGATTACATTACGGTACATTATAGCAGACTTGCCGCAAATAATGGATGCACCCATAAAAAGCCATGAAAATGCTTATTTTAGATTCCAGTGGTGTTCTGACTTTTTCCACTCAGGGCCGCACACTAAAAAAAGAAAGTGACGTCACGCGCAACCCAGGCATTGAAACATGGCACCGCTGGATCTTACGTGAATTGATGCCTGGTAGTATCTGCTGGTTTCGGTCGGTGGCAAAAAAAAGTACCGGACCCGGTGCCCATTCCTAGACACAAAGCATGATCGTAGTGTAAGACATTTTTTTCATGTTTTTGGAAATGTAGTTCAACCGGATTTATAGCGTAGCGTAGTCGGAAAAAAAGTGTGACTGGATTGAGAAAGTGTCTTGACATGTTTTGATGTTGGATTGAGTCTGCAACAAAGAAAAAAAGTCTCCTTTCGACCGTCTTTCAATTCTGTTGAGCTTTTATGTCATCTTACTTACTAAATCAGTCATAGTAACAATCTAAATGTTATGTTATCACTGCACCTTAACCGTGATCTGAACACGGATGTCAAGCACCACCCACCTCTGAACGACGCGTGCAGCAGGTGTTTGCTGCAGGGATGTCGCATCTTCTCAAGGCGAAAAAGAGTAATTTCTTGTCGGGAGAACAACTTGCCATGGCTTTGAACCTGATGTTTCCATAAGGTAGCCTTTCCTTAGTCCATTTCTGCTCACTTGTGGCTCATCAGTAGCAAATGAACTGTAGCCATGATTTCCCGCTATGGCACGGCCAAAGGGTCACAAATGACGCGCGTGCGTTAATCGCCGGTTAAAAAAAAATAGTGCCGTTATTATTAGTCATGTTAGCAAAACAGTTTGCAAGTGTTGAGCAAATAAATGTAGTGCATTCAAATAAAACATAAATAAAATGTTTTTGACATTGTGACAATGAAGTTGGATTTGTGTCCAAATAGTGTGCTCTTTTTTTAAGTTCTACTAAATTATGCATGTGAGTAATAACATGCAGTTAATCATGATTGATCAAAATTCTATATTGTGAATAATCTGATTTAAAGAAAATAATAATACTAATAATAATAATATGCAGTTAATCAACATCGCATCTTCTCAAAGCATCTTCCTGCTGGAAAATGTTGAGTGAACTGACCTGTGAGATAGCACCCTCTGCCGGATTCATAACCGCAATACTCTTTTTTTCTCCTTAAGATAGCACTATTAAATCACTCTCAATTTAAGGTATTCGAGGAAAAAAATGATTTAAAATTCATAGGAGAAAATAGATTTAATGTTTACAAAAACAATGCATTTCAAGTTGTATGTCACAGACAGGTGGCTGCATAGAGCTGCAAACCCGCCTTCTTCCTGGTCCAACCATGTAAACTACACTCCACACAACAAAAAGTGAATGTTGTATTACAAATGCAGTGTTTGGGAAAGCCACTCAGCTAGAAACCTATAGCATCTGTTTTTAAATCCTTCTCAACATTCTCTTTTTGTATTTGCGCCAGAAAGCAATTAGCTGCAATTCTTACAATGTTATTACAAAAAGTAAACATTTATTTGTTGAATCTGTTCTCGTAAACCACTATTGGTAACATATGCATTCCATTGGTGGTGTTCTTACAGTTTTTGGTTAAGAAAAATAGGAGGAATCAACATACTCTCTCCCTTGTGGAGGGGGAGACACACAGGTCCGGTGGCCATGGATGAAGTGCTGGCTGTCCAGAGTCGGGACCCGGGGTGGACCGCTCGCCTGTGCATCAGTTGGGAACATCTCTGCGCTGCTGACCCGTCTCCGCTCGGGATGGTTTTCTGCTGGCCCCACTATGGACTAGACTCTTACTATTATGTTACATCCACTATGGACTGGACTCTTACTATTATGTTAGAGCTACTATGGACTGGACTCTCACAATATTATGTCAGACCCACTCGACATCCATTGCATTCGATCTCCCCTAGAGGAGGGGGGGGGGGGGGGGGGTTACCCACATATGCGGTCCTCTCCAAGGTTTCTCATAGTCATTCACATTGACGTCCCACTGGGGTGAGTTTTTCCTTGCCCTTATGTGGGCTCTGTACCAAGGATGTCATTGTGGCTTGTGCAGCCCTTTGAGACACTTGTGATTTAGGGCTATATAAATAAACATTGATTGATTGATTGATGGGCAGCACGGTGGCAGAGGGGTTAGTGCATCTGCCTCACAATACGAAGGTCCTGAGTAGTCTTGGGTTCAATCCCGGGCTCGGGATCTTTCTGTGTAGAGTTTGCATGTTCTCCCCGTGACTGCGTGGGTTCCCTCCGGGTACTCCGGTTTCCTCCCACCTCCAAAGACATGCACCTGGGGATAAGTTGATTGGCAACACTAAATTGGCCCTAGTGTGTGAATGTGAGTGTGAATGTTGTCTGTCTATCTGTGTTGGCCCTGTGATGAGGTGGCGACTTGTCCAGGTTGTACCCTGCCTTCCGCCTGATTGTAGCTGAGATAGGCTCCAGCGCCCCCCGCGACCCCAAAGGGAATAAGCGGTAGAAAATGGATGGATGGATGGATGATTGATTGATTGATTGATACAGCAGCTTTATTTTTTGGAATTTAAAAACTGCATTTTCTCTATAAATTAATGCTTGGCCTTTAATAATGTCACTTAGTTAACAGGGTGTACATTTGAAACGCAACAGTGGGCTAAAATGTTACATTTATATTGAAAAGCTTTTACTTGTCCTACCAATAATTAAGCATTTGGACCATTCTCAATGTGTTATGGTTTAGAGGTAGTTGTCATAGCGACACTTCTTAAAAACATTAAAAAAAAACATCAGGAGTGAAAAGATATGCTAAAAAAAGATTGGTGATGGTCCAGAAAGAGAGGAAATGTATAAAGCTTGCTGTTTAGGGTGAAGACGACACTGCTAATCAGGCAGTAAATGTCAGTCTTGGAGAAAATGAACCCTATACGACCAATAATCAAGCAGGGAGAAGGAGATTATCACACACGACAATTGTGTCCTGATTAGATATAACAGTGCGCTGATTGTAGAGATATCCTTTCTGAATGTTTCACAAAAAAAAAAAACTAGTTTTCATTCTGTGACTAAAAAAGTGGTCTAACAGTGTTTTCGGACATGTTTTAGTGAAGCACTTTGATATGCAGTTTTATACATGTTTCAAACAAGAACACTACAGATAAGCACTGTACAATTCTTTTTTTTTTGCACCAAAAATGCATGCCATAGGCTAGGAGGAACTTAAAAGTCATATTCCACAGGGTACCTCACTGAAAAACATACTTGCCAACCCTCCCGGATTTTCCGGGAGACTCCCGAAATTCAGCGCCTCTCCCGAAAACCTCCCGGGACAAATTTTCTCCCGAAAATCTCCCGAAATTCAGGCTGAGCTGGAGGCCACGCCCCTTCCATCTCCATGCGGACCTGAGTCCGCTTTCCCACAATATAAACAGCGTGCCTGCCCAATGACGTTACAACTGTAGAATGATCGAGGGCGAGTTCTTGGTTTCTTATGTGGGTTTATTGTTAGGCAGTTTCATTAACGTCCTCCCAGCGCGGTTACAACACACAACAACAGCAGTCACGTTTTTGTCTGCCGTAAACAGCAATGCTGTGACACTCTTAAACAGGACAATACTGCCATCTACTGTACATGCATATGTGATAATAACATCTACTGCTTTTAAAGAGTGCAGTGCACAACTGCGCACACAACAAGGAGACGAAGCAGAAGAACGAGGACGATACAGCCGTGGCGACGCCGACGACGAGTAAGATGAAGAAATACGCTTGTAAGTTCCAAGCTGCAGCTGCAATTGGACCTGGATGGCCTCCGGGAAGAAGTAGTGGACTACCAAGTGCTTGGCAGTGAAGATCTTCCTCAGGAAGCAAAGATTGACCGGTTTTGGGCCATGCTAGGGAGAAAAATAGTTAGAAAAATAATGACAGAGAATAGAACAAGGATGGACAATTCAACCCTCAACTCAACAATGAGTAGATGAGTGTTATGTGTGTGTGTATATGTGTAAATAAATGAACACTGAAATTCAAGTATTTCTTTTATATATATATATATATATATATATATATATATATATATATATATATATATATATATATATATATATATATATATATATATATATATATATATATATATAATAAAATCAATATATATTTATAGCTAGAATTTACTGAAAGTCAAGTATTTCTTATATATATATATATATATATATATATATATATATATATATATATATATATATATATATATATATATATATATATATATGAAATACTTGACTTGGTGAATTCTAGCTGTAAATATACTCCTCCCCTCTTAACCACGCCCCCAACCAGCCTTCTTTCATCTACGTAATATCGCTAAAATGTATCCAATTTTGTCCACCACTGATGCTGAGATCATTATTCATGCATTCGTTACGTGTCGTCATGATTACTGTAAGGTATTATTTTTTGGTCTCCCTATGTCTAGCATTAAAAGATTACAGTTGGTACAAAATGCGGCTGCTAGACTTCTGACTAGTACAAGAAAGTTTGATCATATTACGCCTATACTGACTCACCTGCACTGGCTTCGTGTGCACTTAAGATGTGACTTTAAGGTTTTACTACTTACGTATAAAATACTAAACGTTCTAGCTCCATCCTATTTTGCTGATTGTATTGTACCATATGTCCCGGCAATAAATCTGTGTTCTAAGAACTCTGGCTTATTGGTGATTCCCAGAGCCCAAAAAAATCTCTGGGCTTTAGACTCGGGCTCCAGTACTCTGGAATGCCCCACCGGTAACAGTTAGAGATGCTACCTCAGTAGAAGCATCTAAGTCCCATCTTAAAATTCATTTGTATACGTTTGCCTTTAAATAGACCCCCTTTTTAGACCAGTTGATCTGCCGTCTCTTTTCTTTTCTGCTCTGCCCCCCTCTCCTGCGTGGAGAGGTTATCAGGTGACCACAGTTGCATTACTACATGTACTACAGAAATATATTTTATTAGCTAGTGGAAAGGAGCTTGAATTACAATTTAATTGCCAGACTTTTAATATGTACACATAACAAAACATCCCACTCCTCCAGGTATTAATGGCTCACTCTTTCCCTCCCAAATAAGGAGACTAATGACACATAATGATACATTACTTGAAAAACTGTCTTCACTGATCATATCTTTAATGACTCACATCACCAGACAGATAACTGGATTCTTTTTTTCCTGTCATGCTCGTTTGTTCATGAGCGTGGGAGGAATACGAGTTAATTATACGGTAAATAAGAATTACTTCATCAAATTGGGTAAGCTGGCAACTTTGACGTTTGTAATTTTAGTCTGTTTACTGTTCTCAGAATAACAATTTGACCCGCATACTTTATTTCTCTATGACTTTGCTACTGAAGGCATCATATATACACATCAGAAATCCAATGCAGCAGTTGTGCTGAATGCTTTTGATTTTTGCGCACTCTCACAGCTCGGTTAAGCCTAATAAAATGTCCAACACAGCGGAAATGAATCTGATCATTATACCACTGGTCAGGAGCTGCTAATTTGCTCCCCTTGTAGACTGGAGAACTCTGCAGGGTAGGATTTAGCTTTAGTTTTATTCACTATGGTGCTTTATATTTCACTTTTAAAGAAAACAATATTCATCTTTCCTCAATTGATCTCCTTTTTTTAGCACAACTTCACACGTGTGACTATACAGTTACTATTTTTTTAATTTTTACAATATCCACCCAAATATCACCCTAAAACCTAAAATCTGAGTACATCACAAATATTTCCCTTAAAGCCAGGCCAGACCTCAAGCACTTATTCCAAACAAAATGGTGTCCAACTTCAAGAAAGTATTTTAAAAACTTTAGTTACGATTTTATTTGGTTCTTGAACAGGGTTCGTAAACATAGTTTGTTTATTGAAGCATGTTTCTTCCTAATAAACAGTGTTGGGTTAGTTACTGAAAACCAGTAATTAGTTACAGTTACTAGTTACTTTATTTCAAAAGTAACTCAGTTACTAACTCAGTTACTTAAACCAAAAAGTAATGCGTTACTGTGAAAAGTAACTATTTAATTACTTATATATTTTTATTTATTTTTTTAAGGCCCCATTTAATGCCCTTTTAGCCTTCATTTTAGTACTGTTATTACACTGGAGAATAATACAATCTGTTGATCAACTTGACATGCATTTGCATCACTGAACTCTGCTAAGCAATGTGCTCTACATACAACACACAAAGACAAAGATATGTTTTAAAGGGCCAATTTGTTTCAGACCAGAACAAATTGACAAAACTATTTTAAATAGCTGCAACTTAACATACATAAGTAACAAACAGCATAATAACAACATAGCTGTAAAACAAGAAAGGCACACACTACATACATAAAGCCTAACCAGGCGTTTTCTCAAGGAATTCTGAAATAAAATCATGTCTGAAGCCCAGAACACTCTACACATTTCCCCACTTAGTTTAGAGAAAAGGAAATATTAGCCTGGCCCACTAGTATCCCTCTTTAGGTTTGTGAACTTTATAGTCTAAACATTTAGAGTGATGTGATAATCAAACACTCTAAAAGTTTAAAATGAAAGAGTATATAAGAGAATTGACAGAGTGTGTGTACCTTCAGTGTGCAGTGCCTCATTAAAATCCAGCCGCTGTTGGAAGTGGAGGTGAAGTGTGCGTCTCTTTACTAGCTTCGTCGAAGCATGTTGTTTTTGTCGCTGTTTCAGCATATTTGAAACTTACATTCAACTAAAATGTTCTTTTCTTTGTGGTCGATAAAAGAAACGTACTGAAAATATCTCCATTTTAAGAAACTCGGCTTCGGGGTTCGCCATGACGTCTTGATAGTAGACACAGACACGCCCCCTCCCACACACACACACTCTCACACACACACACACGTACACACAGACAGCGCGCGGCGCGCCTCTTTTTTGTCGCCTCTTCAGCAGCGCTGCAACACTCAGATCTTCTCAGTTTCTAGCCGATACTACATAAAAAATAACGCAAAATAACGCAGTAACGCATCATGTAGTAACGGTAACGGAGTTACTGAATATAAAAAATAACGCGTTAGATTACTAGTTACCGCCGATAGTAACGGCGTTACAGTAACGCGTTACTTTGTAACGCGTTAGTCCCAACACTGCTAATAAACAATGTAAACATGAATAATTGGTTGTAGCCTCAACAAAAGTCCATATTTTAGTAAAGGTTTGTACACTTTGCAAAAAGTGTATATCAAACAAAAACAAGAAGGGGGTGATGGATAAAATTTCTATTTAATACCAAAGCCAAACAAGAAACTAAACTGTCCTCAGTTTCAGCAGTCTTGCCAACACGCACACACACACACACACTGTTGCTAGCCCTGTGGTGCACTCACATTTGGAAATCACAAAACTTCTGAACTGTGACAAAAAGGTTGCTACAGTGATTAGGAATAAATAAAAAAAAATCCGCTTCACCTTGTTGGTAATCTTCTTGGTGTGCAGGAGGAAGGATGTGGGGGAGGGGCGGCAGTGTCAACAACGCTGTTGATAGATTCTTTTTGAATATTTCCAAACACACTTTGCTCGTCTATTGCTTTATTTGTACTCATATTGAAAACTAGAACAATGTTGTAAAAGGCTAAACAAAACCTGAAAGGCACATAAAGTAGAAATGAGCACAGTTGCCAACAACAGCACTGCTCTGTTGACTGAATGAGAATGATTATCAGCCCGCCCACAATGGATGTGCTACCGGGCACAAAATGACTCCACTGCAGGTACACAATAGGTGGATGAAATGTTCCTACCACAAAAATAATTGTATTATCTGTAGATTTTAAATTGAGAAGATTGTACAATGAGGTGTTTTTTAACCGAGGTTTCACTGTACTGAAGTGCTAAGGCCCAAACATACTCGAACGCAACATTACGCGGAACACAATCCGCAAAGGTTCTGTGTGTGCAAAACTAAAATTTTACGACTGCTCATGTCACACAAAACACTGCCTGGTGTGTATTTTTCCACATCAACTGTCACGGCCAGGGCGCATTGGAACGCGCCCTCATCCTTGCGCTCTTGTCGCACCTCGGGACACGGCCACGGCCACGCACTTCCAGGGATGCGCCGCGCTGGTCTCCGCCCTGCAGCAGCCGCCAACTGCAATCATTTACCTGCAATCAGCACACCTGCCTGCAATGAAGGAGCTGCCTTCATAAGCTTAGATAACCCGGCATATATATTCATCTGTTGGCGTATAGTAAGCGATCATCCTGCTTGATGCAATCGTGCTCTCTCTGTCTGTTTTCCCTTCCTTGTTTCATTGTCGTGATATCCTACCGCAGACCTCCGTTGCCGCGTTTGACGTTGCTGTGTGTCTCGTCATTCCTCGTCGTCGTTCCCCTGCTTCTCGGACTGCCTCTTGGATCTCGACCTCCCGCTTGGACACGGATATCTCTCTTCCCCTGGACTTCCTCTTCTCTCGTTCAACACTTGGTAACACACACTTCAGTTCAATCCTACACATAGTCTTACACCATACACACTCTTGGATTTTGACACACAGCATTTTATAGTTTATTATTGTTGTTTATTATTATTATATATATTAAATATATATATATAATAAATCATTGTACATTACTTCCCTCTGGTGTCAGTTGCCGTCACCTCCCCTCCTACAACCATAACATCAACCCTCATATCGGGAATCAAAATCAAGCCAATGGATCAATTATTTTTTCCACCACTTGCCGCTGAGACAATTTGGCCCCGTTTACACTCTAGTCCAAAATGTTCTGCCCTTGAGTGACACAGATCAGATATTTTTTGCCAGTCTAAACGTCTAATCATAAGTGACAAGAAGATGATTGCTGACGGCTTCAATATGTTTTTTGTTAAAGTTGGGCCTGAGCTGGCAAAAAAAATCCCAATTAATGATGTACAGCCTATGGAACTTATTGGAAAAAAACCTTACTCGATGTTCCTTACTCCGACTGTCGAAAAGGAAGTTTTAGAGATTATTCAGAAAAGCAAGAACAAAACATCACGTGACATTTATGACCTCGACATGAGGACGGTCCGGAATGTAGCGGAAGAAATCATCAAACCATTCACATACATCTGCAATTTATCTTTTCAACTTGGACAATTTCCTTCACAAATGAAACTCTCAAAAGTCATCCCCATCTTCAAATCTGGAGACAAACACCACTTCACAAATTACCGGCCCGTCTCCCTTCTGCCACAGTTGTCAAAAATTTTGGAAAAATTATTTGATAATAGACTTCGTGGCTTCATTGAAAAACACACATTATTATCTGATTGTCAATATGGGTTCCGACAAAATAGATCAACTTCATTAGCTTTAAGTGATCTAATAGAGAACATTACTAATGGTATCGAGAAAAACAAATTTGTTTTAGGAATTTTTATTGACCTGCAAAAGGCTTTCGATACTATTGACCACCAGATTTTGGTAAACAAACTGGAAAACTATGGCATAAGGGGAGTGGCAGGGAAATGGCTGAAGAGCTACTTGAATGAGAGACAGCAGATTGTTCAGATCGACCAACATCAATCTACACTCATGAACATAACCTGTGGAGTCCCCCAGGGGTCGATACTGGGACCCACACTATTTATAATGTATATCAATGAAATATGTAAAGTATCAACACTGCTGAAGTTCATCCTCTTTGCTGACGACACAACCATTACATGTGCAGGTGACGACGTTAAGCAACTTCTGGCCTCTGTAACTGAGGAGATGATCAAGTTAAAAACTTGGTTCAATACCAACAAATTGTCTCTCAATTTAAAGAAGACCAAAATCATGCTCTTTAGCAATCGCAAAAGTGAAATACCCATCAGGATTGTTATTGATGATACACCAATAGAATATGTTCAACAAAATTCATTCTTAGGAGTGGTAATAGATGAACATATATCATGGAAGCCTCATATAAATTACCTGAGGACAAAAGTTGCTAAATGTGTTGGAATGATGAGGAGATCATGTCATTTATTGAACACCAATGCTCTGCTTTTATTGTATCATTCATTTATTATGTCATATCTAAACTATTGTGTTGAAGTCTGGGGAAATTGTTATAAATCCCATCTACAGCCTTTAGTCACTCTGCAGAAAAAGGCCATTAGGATTGTGTCCAATGTTCTCTACTTACATCATTCAAATCCACTATTCATGGAGTTAAAGCAACTTAAACTGCACGATGTGATCAATTTTAAAACTGCTCAAATTATGTTTAGGGCATCCCAAAACTCTCTACCATCCAATATACAAAACCTATTCCAGGATAGAGATGCTCATCATAATTACAGTCTAAGAGGAAACAACAAATTATATTTGCCTAAATTTAGAACAACTTTAAAATCAATGTGCATTTCAGTGCGTGGAGTCAGTCTGTGGAACAACTTAGGGGACGAGTTAAAAACCTGTTCTAACATGATTACATTTAAAAGACTGTTTAAAAAAGAAGTACTGAAGAAGTACGAGGAGGAAAGAGAGTGATGCCCTCAGCACAGAGCGATGGGAGAGAGGTGTATGGTCAGAGAGTGTTTGGGCCTGTGTGTGTGTGTGTGTGTGTGTGTGTGTGTGTGTGTGTGTGTGTGTGTGTGTGTGTGTGTGTGTGTGTGTGTGTGTGTGTGTGTGTGTGTGTGTGTGTGTGTGTGTGTGTGTGTGTGTGTGTGTGTGTGTGTGTGTGTTTTGTCTCGTCTTGTCTTGTTTTATAGTAACAGTGGTACTATTGTATTGTTAGTGTACAGGAGCTTTTCTTGTTTTTGTTTGTATACTATTGTTCTTGTATTATATTGTTTATGTTAAATGTGGAATGAGTGAGAGGGGTTGGGATATTATAAGCATCTGCTTCATCCAACCCCTTTTCAAGCCTTGCATAAATGTCCCTGCCAAAATGTTTTTTAAAAAAAAGTGTGTGTTGTTGTACTGTGCAGGTTTGAAATAAATAATTCAATCAATCGATCAAAAGTGCTTCAAATGTGCTTCAAATGTGATTTTTTTGCATCATATTTGGGCCACATCAAGACGTAGTCCGAAACCGATTGGAATCTGATCTTTTCAAATGTGACTTCAGTCTCAACGGCAATGTGTCCTGAATGCAACTTTTACGTAATCTTTGTGCGAGCTATGTCATTCATGTGCGCGGGGAAAGACGCAGCCTGCCAGGGGACTTGGATACTTCATTACAACATCCAGGCTTTGGTAAGCAAAGTATTTTTCGGTGGCTACGTTTTTGGTGCATCACCAGTCAATCGTGAGGAAAAACTAGGGATGATGTTCGAAACCGGTTCTCCCGGTTGTTCGATAAGAAAAGAACCGATTACATGGACTCGAATCCCTTTTTGAGAACCGGTTCCCGTTATCGAGGCCACCATAGTAAAGAAAAAGAGTTGGTTCTTTATTCGAATCCCTGGGAACGAATCCCGTCCCACAGGAAATGCCCTATGGACCATCACAGGAAATGACTGAGCTACGTGATGAAAAAAACCTTAGGATGTACACAAAAGGTCAGAAAAAACAGTATATGCACACAAAAGTTGCGGGGAGGAACAGCGGGCAGCACCGGGGCAGAGCCACAGAAAAACTAGAAGCGTGAGTGGAGCCAAAGCAGAAGAGATGAACAGGACTGGAAGGTTTAACCATCAGGCGCTGAGTAAATGTACTGGAGAGCTTAAGTAGTCAGGAGGAAATGAGTATCATGTGTGCGCACAGTTGGCTCCGCCTTGTGACCCAGAAACTGCGACAAAAGTTGACAGGCAGCAGCAAAGTGCCAGATCATGACACTTGTTTCACTTGTTTGATTTGTACAACTTTAAGACATATATGCAGTGTGAAATGACCCAGTTTGTATTGAATATTATGCGCCTAGTGGTTAGAGTGTCCGCCCTGAGATTGTGAGTACCAAAGCCTATAAAAATGTGACCCATTTTCTCCCTGCTTGACACTCAGCATCAAGGGTTGGAATTGGGGGTTACATCACCAAAAATGATTCCCGGGCGCGGCCACCGCTGCTGCTCACTGCTCACCTCACCTCCCAGGGGTTGATCAAGGGTGATGGGTCAAATGCAGAAAATAATTTTGCCACACCTAGTGTGTGTGTGACAATCATTGGTACTTTAACTTTAACTTTAACCTAAAGTTGTGGCCAATGAGTTTATGGCTTAGAATTAGGCTGTTTCTAGGTTTTGTAAAAGGTTTTGTGTGTGTGGAGGATGCTATGACTCAAGTCTTTAAAGGACCAAAAAAAAAATCAATGACCCCAGAAGAGCAGAAAGGGAAGCCAGTGTGGGAGAACCTTAAGAGTGCATTACTTTTAAAGATGAAGCCGATGCGCCTCCTGTGTCCTTTTCTCTCACAATGCGAGCTCCTCAGATGACAGCCTAACAAGGGAGGGTCAACAAAGTCGTCGCCTGGTAGCTGGCATCTTCCGTCTGTTGGTGACACACACACTTACTGCTTTGCATTTGAGTGTGGCTCTGACACGCTCCACATATAAGCAGGTAGAATTGTAAAATGATTTATTCATACAATGTTATTTGAATCACATGAATACAATATCTCAATGCATGCAAGAAAACAAGGGTCAACATTCTATTTTCCGCCTTGTGAGTTCAATAGACGCACACTAGAGATGCGCGGATAGGCAATTTATCTCATCCGCAACCGCGTCAGAAAGTCGTCAACCATCCGCCATCCACCCGATGTAACGTTTGATCAGAACTGCATCCGCCCGCCATCCGCCCGTTGTTATATATCTAATATTAATTTAAAAAAAAAAAAGGGTGAAAACTACGCGAATTGCACCTTGTGCAGACAAGATTTTTCGATCGGACACGGAGGAATTAGCGATGTAAAAGACCACGTTGGGACAAAAAAACACAAGTCTAATGCCGTTGCTAGCGATACAAGTGGAAAACTTTCAACGTTTTTCGTCGCCCAAACAGATTCTTTGGATGTGATAAATGCCGAAGTTTTATTTACGGAGGCAATAATTGAGCATGGAGTTCCAATTGCACTGGCTGATCACATGGGACTGTTAATAATGTAATGCAACCTTTAAAAATCATTACGCGGTGATCGCGATCCCAAAAATAAACTTTTCTTGCATGATAATGTCCAGAAAAATTTGCTTTATATTACTATAGAGTCCTTTTAACGAATGAGTTTGATGGTTTATCACAAACCTTAAATGAAATTCCATGGCCACTGTCCTGCTCTCTATATCAACCAGGGTGAGCCCCACCCCTTTCGTGAGCGCACTGAGCGCGGAGTGACCCCTTTTACGCGCCCCCGGCAACAGGGGTGGCAAGCAGGTAAGGTGCGCGGGCGGAGCGCGCGGAGTGACCCATGTTACGAGCCCCCGGCCACGGGGGTGGCGGGCAGGTAAGCTGCTTACCTGCTGCGCGTGACGCCGGCCGCGTCGAAAGCGGACGAGGCGGGGTGTCGGTGCGGTGGGCGCGGTAGTGACCCTGGACGTGCGTCAGGCCCTTCTCGCGGATCGCCTCAGCTACGGCTCCCGGTGGGGCCCTCTCGGGGGAAGGGGCCTCGGTCCCGGACCCCGGCGAGGCGTCGGGGGCCTTCTCCGCTCCGTAAAAGTGTCCATCTCTTTTTCTTTTTTTTCTTCTGTTGTGGCATATGCAGCAGGTGCCTGCTCGTTTTTCGTATGTGGGTAACAACATTTAACTATGTATATATATTTCCCAATTGGTTTAACTGCCACCCGCAAAAAAAAAATAAAAATAAAAAATAAAAAAAATATCTAATTAATCCGCCCGACCCGACCCGCGAGCGGATAAAATCTTATTTTTTTTAATTTCATCCGCCGATCCGCGGATAATCCGCGGACTCCGCGGTTGTGTCCGCAAACCGCGCATCTCTAACGCACACATAGTGGCAAGTATGGATTTGAAGAGGATTGTATTAGCACACTGCTGGAGCTCATGTGCTCCCCCCCCCCCCCCGTTCTGCAGTTACGCATAGGGTAGTCACTTGCAGCCCTGCAAGACACCCACGGGAGATTGGAAATGAGGTGGGAGGAAGCCGGAGTACCCGGAGAGAACCTACGCAGTGAAGGGGAGAACATGCAAACCCCACACAGAAAGACCCAGAGCCTGTGGATCAAACCCTTTTTTTTTTTTTAATTCATAAAATAAATTAACATAAATAAATTAAAAACATTTTCTTGAATAAAAAAGAAAGTAAAACAATATAAAAACAGTTACATTGAAACTAGTAATTAATGAAAATTAGTAAAATTAACTGTTAAAGGTTAGTACTATTAGTGGACCAGCAGCACGCACAATCATGTGTGCTTACGGACTGTATCCCTTGCAGACTGTGTTGATATATATTGATATATAATGTGGGAACCACAATATTAATAACAGAAAGAAACAACCCTTTTGTGTGAATGAGTGTGAATGAGTGTAAATGGGGGAGGGAGGTTTTTTAGGTTGGTGCACTAATTGTAAGTGTATCTTGTGTTTTTTATGTTGATTTAATAAAAATAAAAATAAATAAAAACAAACCGATACCGATAATAAAAAAAACGATACCGATAATTTCCGATATTACATTTTAGCGCATTTATCGGCCGATATCAAGATGCTGATTAAACAGCATGATTATTACACAGGTGTGCCCGAGGCTGCCCATGATGAAAGGCCACTCTGAAATGTGCTGTTTTGCTTTATTAGGGTCTGGGTGGGGTCAGGAAAGCAGACAGTATCATGTGTGACCACCATTTGCCTCACGCAGTTGCATTTATGTTTTTGTTCAGTATATTAAAAAGTAAAAGGATTTTGTTTTATTTTTTTAAGTGGTTGTACTTCATTTTTAAGTAGCTGTTCAGGCCATGTTCAAGCACCATCACCATTTTACAAAATACTTAATGGTTAAAAAAAATGTAAACTAATGATACCTATCCCTAGTTGTATGGCTAATTTTAAGATTATTATTACAGTGATATTGCTTGAAAGATTAACTTTGCGATTGTATATTTGTACAAAAAACAAGATGTAGAAAAGGTCGTCGTACATTCAGTGTTGTCTTATATCCAGGTTATATGGTGCATTTCAACATAACGTTTAATTGCGCATTCGTTGTGCACTAAATCACTTTCGCTTACAAATGGGAAGGCTGTGTGATATTTACAGTGTGTCTTCATCTCGCCAGCGTTTCAACCTCTCCTGTCTATTAACACAACAGAGTTTGTGTAGGCTCAGTCTCATGTGAGTGTGGAGGAAGGTGTGTGCCTTGACTCATGTAAGAGGAATTTAAAGGGGAAATTAAAAAAGAAAAAATTGCATTGTGCCTACACTCTTTTTGAATCATGACATCCTGCTGTGGGAACTTACATCCCTTCAGTCTTCTCATTGGCCCGCCCACTGCTGCATGGAGCAAGGTGTGAATTAACAGCCGCATGCACACCCAAGTGGTATGTTCATAAGTGTTTTCAGAGCCGTGCTATACAGGATGGATCTACGGTAAATGCTATCTGGTGTAGGATAAGTTTGCATTAGGTTACCATGGTGATGCAAGTTAAAAGTAACCTTAATGCTCAGCTTTATGGTCACCATAGCCTGCTAACCTACTCTGCGTGAAATTTTAGCCCAGTTTACGAAGAGAGGAGTGTCCAAACAATCTAGAAACAGCATCCCATGAATTTTTTTTTTTTTAATTCATTAAATTGATGAAAGAAAGAGACAATGCTTTGAAAATATCCCTGAAATCATGTATTACACGTGATTGACGTACAGTACAGGCCAAAACTTTAGACACACCTTCTCATTCAATGTGTTTTCTTTATTTTCATGACTATTTACATTGTAGATTGTCACTGAAGGCATCAAAACTATGAATGAACACATGTGGAGTTATGTACTTAACAAAGAAAGGTGAATTAACTGAAAACATATTTTATATTCTAGTTTCTTCAAAATAGCCACCCTTTGCTCTGATTACTTTTTTGCACACCCTTGGCATTCTCTTGCTGAGCTTCAAGAGGTAGTCACCTGAAATGGTTTTCACTTCACAGGTGTGCTTGAAGCTCATCGAGAGAATGCCAAGAGTATGCAATGCAAAGCGGTAATCAGAGCAAAGGGTGGCTATTTTGAAGAAACTAGAATGTTTTCAGTTATTTCACCTTTTTTTGTTAAGTACACAATTCCACATGTGTTCATTCAGAGTTGTGTTGCCTTCAGTGACAATCTACCATGTAAATAGTCATGAAAATAAAGAAAAAAAACGCATTGAATGAGGAGAAAGTCTGTCCAAACTTTTGGCCTGTACTGTATATTCACATCACTTAGAAAATAAAGTTGCTTAAGAGATGCACAAAGTTCTTCATTGTTTTAATCAACAGGGGTAAAGGAAAGGGCAAATTGGTATGCAAGCATCTAAATTGCCTATTGAAACATAAAAAAGATTATAATTCCAAAGATATACACCTACACATAAATGGAACTCTTACTGGCAATTTAGATATTATAGTGGACAGTTTTAATCATTCTTTTATCAGCTCATTTAAGGACCTAAAAATGCCCATGCAACCCCATTGATGCCGGTAAACCAATATTCATAATTCAGGAAATTACAGTCCCTGCAGTTTTACAAATAATATCCAAATTGAAAAATTCCAAAGCTAGAGATACATTTAGTCTCTCTAGCAATTGTATCAAACTTGCTTACCCAATTACACATTTGATTAATTAATCTATTAAAACGGGTGTAGTGCCCACTGTGTTATGATCCGCTGCCCGGATCATAGTTTGTTTACGTTTTCAGTCACGTGTGTTTTCAGCACCTTGATTTTGTTTGTTTCTGTTGCCATGACTGCAGATTGTGCTCAGCTGCCTCTGGTTAGTGTTCGAGACGCTCACCTGTTGTCTGGGCACTAATCAGAGGGCTATTTAGTCTTTTCCCTGGCCTCACTCGGTCTGGCTTCCTAATTTGCTGTATGCAACTGATGACGACTATTTTGATTCCTGCTAGCTTTTCACGCTATGCTATTTTTGCCTGCTAGCTCCCACGCTAGTCCCTTTGTTTTTGCCTTCCGTGCTATGAGCACGTTTTTGTTTGTTCACCGTATGATTTATGTCTTAAAATAAATCCTACCTGCAAGCTGTGTCCGAAGCCGTCTGCATCCCTGGGAGAACAACATCCGCATCACCATGCAACCTCGTCGTTACAGTAGGAAGCCAGACCGAGTGAGGCCAGGGCAAAGACTAAATAGCCCTCTGATTAGTGCCCGGACAACAGGTGTGCGTCTCGAACACTAACCAGAGGCAGCTGAGCACAATCTGCAGTCATGGCAACAGAAGCAAACAAAATCAAGGTGCTGAAAACACACGTGACTGAAAACGTAAACAAACTATGATCCGGGCAGCGGATCATAACACACTGCATGGAAAACTGTTGGTTTCACACCAGTGTTTAAGGCGGGTGACAAATCAAACCCTGAGAACCATAGACCAATAAGAACTGTGCCAATTATCTCAAAAAGTGCAGAAAAGATTGTTGTTATTCAGCTAATTGAACATCTAAATAGTGGTCAGACTCCTATCCACCCGATGCAGTTTGGTTTTAGGAAACACCACTGAACAGAGACAGCCACTGTTAAAACAAGATGGCTCTGTGGGTGCTGTATTCTTTGACCTGAGACGTGCCTTTGATGCCATTGATCACATTGCTTTCCTGGCCAAGTTAACATTCTTCAACTTTTCTGAAAGTGGATTAAACCATATGTCACTGACAGAAAACAAGCAGTACAACCGGAACAGTCCTGCTCATCCTATCTTACTTGCTCTACTGTAGTCCCCCAAGGCTCAGTATTGGGGCCAATATTATTCAGTCTGTATGTAAATGACTTACCCTTGGTTTGCAACACAGTAAAAATACAATTATATGCTGATCATACAGTTCTGTATACACATGCCATAACAAAAGCCGACGCAGCTGCAATTCTCTCCAGAGCCATGGTCCCAATCTATGTCTCCAGAACTCCTGCTTACACCTAAATACTTTAAAAAAAAAACTGCATGCATGTTCTTTTCACGTCAGCCAGCTAGGGGGCAACAGTCATCTGGCCTGGTCAATGGAGAGCATTTAGAGGTGGTACAACAATTTAAATATCTCTGAGTAATCTTTGATTCAAACCTAACTTTTAAAGACCATGTCAAAAAAAAAAAAGCTAACATTGTTAAATTTAACTTGGCACACTTTAAACATATAAGGCCACACCTGTATTTCTACCTGCCTTAGGACAATGGATGCAATTTAGCTTTTGTGCTAATTGCAGCATGTTTATGCTGAAGCTGTTTTTGCTGACACATTGATTATCTACTGTCCTAAATCAAATAAAAAAAATTGGTAAAGGTAGGCAAATACATCCAAATAGTGATACTACCAATACCAGGGTGATATCCGTATCGGATTGTTACAAGCGTGATGAAATAGATAATAATTGTCATGATCAACAAATTATAGGCGAAAATTACAAAATATTTGTATTAAAAATTTCCAAAGTAAAAAGTATTGGTACCGATATCAGTATCAGTTTTGGTATCGAACGATACTGAAATGCATAGTATTGCCCACCTCTATTTATTGGTGTTGTCACAATCAGCAACAATGTTACAAAGAAAAAAGGCCTGAATATGACGGAGGATCTAATTATCCATTCCATAAAACTGGGAAATTTGAACTCTTTGATTTAAAATGCCCCTTAAAGTCAAAGCAGGAGCAGCCTGACTACAAAACAAGGTGGTCCTTCACGTCACGACCTTGTGTGGTAATTAACGCACTCCCATGAATTATTCATACAATGGTACCTCAAAGTAAGGGTGTTTGAGGTAAGAGCTGTCTCTCGACTAATTGTTAGGCTTTAAGTTGAAAGCAGAAAATTGAGTTACAAAAACATGAACAATCATATTGCAGTATCTGTAAAGTATTAGCCCACATTTCATGTTTTGTTTGCACACAGCTATCTCGACAGTGTATGTAGTTGTAATAACCTACTCAGTGGCCTAGTGGTTAGAGTGTCGGTAGGTTGTGAGTTCAAACCCCGGCCGAGTCATACCAAAGACTATAAAAATGGGACCCATTACCTCCCTGTTTGGCACTCAGCATCAAGGGTTGGAATTGGGGGTTAAATCACCAAAAATGATTCCCAGGCACGGCACCGCTGCTGCCCACTGCTCCCCTCACCTCCCAGAGGGTGAACAAGGGGATGGGTCAAATGCAGAGGACAAATTTCACCACACCTAGTGTGTGTGTGACAATCATTGGTACTTTAACTTAACTTTAACTTAACATGCATGACGTGCTGCGTGTATCATGATCAATATTAAAGTGACTCACTCAATGGACAGTTGTGTGTTTGGTCCAGCTGGCAGGGGAAGCTTTTTCAAGTTGACTTTGGGTAAGCACAGCATAGCTCGGCTCCAAGTTCCACATTTATACCCGCAAGTCATGCCGACCTCACTCTCTCGACTTCTATAAGCAGCAGTTCATCCTCCGTATATTCAGCTTCAAAAAGATAAGAATGTGAAGCCTTATTTGTCCAAAAATAGTCATCTACGTTGTCTGTTACCAAGTCTGCCATGATTACAACACACTCGCGTTTGTCAATGGAAGTAGGAACACACAATTGTTGCCGGACGTATAAAGTGCGTTGCTATGGAAACAAAAATAAATACGCTGAGGAAAGAAGTTCCGGTAATGCATAAAATGACCAAAGTATGGTAAATATTGTAACCTGACTCTCGCCAGATCCTTGTAGTTCGTTGAGCTCCACACAAGGATCTGGGACTTCTCAATAGGAGATGTATTTCAGAAGGCGAGGCCTTGTAAAAAAATCATTGTATGTGATTGGACTTGAACCACTCACATCCAAATCAACCCGTGACACTGATGAGAGCGAAGCTGGGGAAATCCAAAACAGAACAGCCGACATATTGGATAACGACAGAGCAAAAAGTTCTCTGTTCATCTTTTAAAGAATGAATATTCGATAGATTCGAAAAAACAGTTGCAATAGCAGAATCAATGTCAGCACACGACTCCTCGCCATTGTTGTTTGAATCAAACAGTCGCTTCGGCGCTACGTCACATCTATGACGTTCCTAATTGGTTCATTATTTTTTGCTATCTTGAAGGAGTTTGCATTGCCATCGAGCCCAGATCCTTGTGTGGAGCTCAGCAAACTACAAGGATCTGGCGAGAGTCAGGTTAGTTTTAGAGGGCTTTGAAGGCTATAACGGTGACTCCCATTCGTCGCATTTTGCGAGAGTTTTTTTTATCATCCTCAGGATCCTAAAAAAAAATGGTGTGTTCTTGTCTCTCATAATGATTGTGAACGATAGTCAAAATTTCCCCCAAAAAGTGCAGTTTCGTACAAGCTTAATTAATTATGACTGTGTACCTAAAATCATTTTTGAAGGCCTTCCTGCCCTCACATTTGGCATTTGCGCCCTCAAAAGGTTCACATTATCAAAGGGCCACTTGGCCTTGCCCCTAAAATGATGACAGTCCAGCCCTGGCTGCAGTTGATGCCTTATATTGTTGTTAGACATGGACCACCTACCATCGGAACATCAAACCGCTGCAGCAGTTTCACCAGTGTTGTCTGCTGAGGATCTGCAACATCAAGTGGCAAGACAGTGAGTGGCGTACATCCAGGCTCTGGAATTGTGTGGCCTCCCCAGCTTTGAGTGCTTGATCATCAAGTGCCAACTGAGATGGACAGGACATATTATCTGCATGGAAGACGACAGGATTCCAAAAATGCTACTGTATGGACAGTTGAAGCAAGGGCACCGCGGTCAGGGGAGACCCTTCAAGAGGTACAAAGACACTCTAAAGCAGGGGTGTCAAATTAATTTGATTTTAGATGAGGGGCCACAAGGAGAAAAATCTACTCCCAAGTTGGCCGGACTGGTGTAATCACGGCACGATAACTTAAAAATAAAGACAACTTCAGATTGTTTTCTTTGTTTAAAAATAGAACAAGCACATTCTGAAATTGTACAAATCATAATGTTGTTGGGTTTTTGTACACTTACATGTTGCGGTTAATAGTATCCATCCATCCATCCATTTGCTACCGCTTATTCCCTTTGGGGTCGCGGGGGGCGCTGGAGCCTATCTCAGCTACAATCGGGCGTAAGGCGGGGTACACCCTGGACAAGTCGCCACCTCATCGCAGTTAATAGTATTCTATCTTTATTTGTCATTATTTATATTTTTTGAATAAATTATATATATTTTATATTACCTGACACCTGACATGTTAGCTACTTCTCTTTGTTTATAATGTTTATAATGTCTATTTTCTATTTCATGCTGGATCTACTCTCTATTTTATGCTGCTGCTGTCACATATACTGTATATACTGTAATATTGTACATGGTCATTGGTATATATTGTATATATGTTATAGACATAATATAATATATCTGTATATATATTATTCTGTACACATATTTGTCGTGTCTGTGTGATCATGTTTTGTTTTAGTCATGTTCGGTTTTGTTTTTGGACTTTTTGTGCACTTTTGTTTGTTTTGTCACCATAGCAACCATTAGTTTTCACCTGTCACGTCACGCACCTGTTTCAAGTTTTGAGTCACGCACCTGTTTTCACTAATCATGTCTGTAGTATTTAAGTTCATTGTTTTCAGTTTGTCTTTCTGGCGAAACCCGCATTCATACCCCTGTCACACTCTGTTTACCTCTGCGCATTTCATAGTCCATGCCAAGTAAGTTTTTGCTTATTGATGCCACAGTTAGTGTTTTTGTTTCATTGTTCACAGTTTCTGCCTATGTGCAAGTTTTGTTTTCATTAGCTAAGTTTTGTACCTCCGCCATTGTGCGCGCTTTTCATTTGTTCTTTTTTGATATATTAAATAAAATATGTACTCACATTCCCGTCTTGCCCTATTCAACGTTCCGTTGCCTTCAGGAAAAACAAAACCCAAGGACCAAGTCTTGACAATATTATGTATATATTCGTATATATGTTAGATTTTTTTATCGCTATATTAGTCTATTTATACCTGCATTGTCCTTTCCATCCTTACACTTTCCATCATTGTAACTGAGCTACTGCGTTGAATAATTTCCCTTGTGGATCATTAAAGTTTGTCTAAGTCTAAGTCTAAGTCTAATGATAATGTTCATCAGTCAACTCATTGGTGTTAATTTTCAATCTGTCGAGATAAAAAAATTATATCAAAATCCAATTACAGGATGTTTTTGATGTAGCTTGCTCATTTTCCTCGACTGATGTGGTTTGTTATGTACATATGTAGCATCATCTACAAAGATGCAAAGAATTGCTATTGTGACATCCAGTGGACACATCTAGAACAGCTGTTTTCTTTCATTTAAAAATTTCAGGTTAATTTTTATACTGAGCAAACTCATCCCGCGGGCCAGATAAAACCTGTTAGCGGGTCTGATTTTCCTGTACTTTAAGGCACACCTTAAGTATTGCAACACTCACTGTGAACGAAGCAACAGTCCACGACAGAGCTCTTTCGAGGCACCAGTGTGCACGAGGCATAAATTATTTTGAAATCAACAAAGAAATTGCCATTCAGTTAATGAAGGAGAGAAGAAAACTTAGTTTCACTTTGGGTTCCTTCCCCTTGTAGCAGCTGTGGCCGGATGTGTGCATCGTGACTTGGTCTTCATTCTCACAAAAGGACCCACCTCAGCAAATGACTTGTCTGCCTACTCATCTGTCGCATCAACAGGAGATTCCATTATTACTATGTTTAAAATCCTATTCCACCGGGGGCTTTTATGGTTTGTATTGCAGATAAACGATAATAAAGTTGAGACAACCTGCGCGTGGAGTGTCTGAGGGGAATATTTCCAATGTACACTTTGCATGTTATTGAAGGAATTAGAATGATGTGTGCTGTATTCATTTGGATGAAAGTGTAATACATGTACCCTCAAGTGTCTTTATTTGCATAAGATTATGATTTCATGGTACTTGTAAGCTTCGGTATACACTCGGCAGGTACACTTACACAATTTAATCAGTTTCAACACAAGCAATATAGCCACTATCCTGTCATTAGGGTGAAAGAATAAAAGTAATCATTTACAGTCAAAATTGCATACACCACATTTGTTTTCAGGGGGGGGAAAGTAGTTTTCATATTTGGGCCAATACAGCAGTATTATATGACCATGATATATACCACTAGGGTAGAACCACATTGCATCAGACTGGGACTTGTACTCAATATTAAGCTTATTTACAGCAGGGGCAAAACCATTAGAAACATTTGCTTGAAAAACTCATAAAAATATCACCAAGCCCAGTACATTTATAGTGTAAAAGGCAGTCATAGTCAAGTGGAAAGCAGATAGTCTGTCACTAAGATGAAGGTCTCTAGACTCTTCTGAGGGGCTCTCGAGGTTGCAGCTCCTCATTCCATCATCTGTTGTGCCTCTCTTGGCTTTAAAGCAGCCACCTATGACGCCACACATGATTTATCTACGAGCACTTTCCCCGAGTTGTCCCCAGCTCTCATATCGGCTCAGGGATTTTTATTGAGGTGAATTATGGGCAAGACATAAATTAGACTGTGGAATTAATTCTAAATGAGACCCACACTGTGAGTAAAGTCGCTGGACCCATAGCATCCAGGTGACCAAAATTTCACTAACAAAATGTTCTATACCTATTCCTTTGCTCCTAAACATGAATCTGACAGTCGTTTCCTATAATATCAATTAGTTTTTGAGCAATAGGTAGATAACTACTACTCATACTTGGAACGCCCCCTTTTCATCAACAGACTCAATATGCCGCCCCCTCTTGGTAGCCCATTTCCCAGTTTGAATAAAGGGATATAAAACTATTATTTTGATGACTTTATTGATTGTTTTTGTTGCCCTGGTCTGTGATTCCTTCAAAACTGAGTTGGTTAACATTACGAGCAAAAAACTAGATAAAAAAGAATCACCGTGACACCATAACCTGTTTCCTCAAGCTCTTTCAGCATTTCCTCAAGCATCTTAAGGAAAACATCAGTAGAAGAGGACACAAAATATAATACTAAAGGCTTGTTTTCTTTTTCTCTTTACTTTCTATTTGAGCACCGGGTGATCTCCTTTTCTCAATTTTTCCTTAGGTTCTGAGTCCTCCTGATTTGACTTGAGTATTTTAATTTTTGTTCGATCAAATCCCTTCTTCTTCAAAGTCTGAATCATTAAAAATGATCACTGCAAATTGCACTTTTCTGGTTTGGCCAGTCCCATTTTGCATTCGTAAATTTGACTTTTAGAGGTCCATAATTTCTTCATACTACGACCATTTGGTAATCTATGCAGGCAGACCCGTTCTCTAGTTGTATTACTACAACCTGCAACAATGCATCTGACAACCATATTTGCTAGTTCCTTCAAAATATGTGCAAAAATATTATTATTCGGGATGAAGATACCAAAACACATACAATAGGGCATGATTTACTAAAGGTTTGTGTGTAGTAAAACACATGCAAAATTGGTGTCACATACAAAGATGATCTGGGGCCCATTCAAATTAGCGTGACTACCTTCCTTAATACGCAGAATATTATATGTATATATATATATGTATATAATATTCTGCATATTTCCGTCTTTCATCTGATGGCTTGTCGAAGCACGAATCCCGAATAATAGCAAATTCTGCATCCTTTTATGCTCTTCGAAATGGGCTGGTACCTTCCTAAGCCAACCAACTCCCTTCTTGGTCTTAGGTTACAGTTCATCACATTGTTCTTAATATTTCATCGGATAAGGGTTCAGTTTGTGTCATTGTACTAACATTTCATTGGATACAGTATACATGCCACTACCCGTTGACTGGAAGATTCTGGTACTTTCCAGAATCTTACACAACTTCCTGTTTTTACTGACCATCGGTCTCTAAGCACAGTTTCCCCTGACGACAACTTGACTCTAGTCATGTGCGCCTTAGAGGATCAATCATCGACTATTCCTTCTCATTTCATTCTTTCAGTCCTAAGTACTTTTCTTTTATCATACTAGGATAATACACATGTTTAACTCCCTTGATTAACATGTTTAACACACTTGACTAACATGATTAACATACTTGATTAAATATGTTGTGATTACAACCTTGAATACACTCTGGAGTATATATCTGATTATATATCTGGGCCCTTCAGTTGTGCCGTGCTTAGGTGTCTGCGCTAGAGGGTACATAGGTGCATACTTGCCAACATTGAGACCTCCGATTTCGGGAGGTGGGGGGCGTGGTCGGGGTGGGGGGGGGTGCGTGGTTGGGGGCGTCGTTAAGAGGGGAGGAGTATATTTACAGCTAGAATTCACCAAGTCAAGTAATATATATATATATATATATATATATATATATATATATATATATATATATATATATATATATATATATATATATATACATATGTATATATATACACATATATATAAGAAATACTTGACTTTCAGTGAATTCTAGCTATATATATATTTATTTTATTATATGTATATATAAATAAAAGAAATACTTGAATTTCAGTGTTCATTTATTTACACATACACACACGCTCGTACACGCGGGCACACACACATGCACACACACATTACACAAGGCAAAGGTTCCTGAATGTGGATGGAGATAACAAGTCTCTTACAAGTGCCAAGAGATGGCTAATTCCAGTGATACAATGCTCCGAGCACCACAACACACACACACACACACACACACACACACTCCTGACATCTTTTCCCTCGTCGTCCAACCATTTTTCTATTTGCCTGAGGACAGAAGCATATATTTTTAGATGTTTTCAACTCTCCTGCTCTCTGCCAGATTTTGCAATAAAAGCATCCATTAGCTACATTTTACATTCTCAATGTCCACAAGGTTATTAGAGTGAAGCTGTCATAAGATAAGTAAAAAATTGATTTTGCAAGTTTCTATGAGACAATATGAATGAATCCTGTCATTATGTTTGATTACCAAGTGCCTTAAGTAGCCTGGAGGTGCCTTTTGAGCGTATACTTAAGAACACATTACACGCGGGGGAAAAAATGTATTTTCTGATTCTATAATCACAAGGTACATTTATGAAGAGATTCACTTTATGACCATTTCAGACTCCATTTTACGAATATTTCTTTTTGGAGAAATAAGAAAGAAGGGAGATTGATCAAATTACTACCTTAGCTTTTTTTTATAGGCTTTGGATTAGAGCAGTGGTTCTCAAACTTTTTTCACCAAGTACCACCTCAGAAAACCCTAAAATAATCAACATTAAAATACAGTAGCGCAGCAGGCCTAAGTATATTTAGTATTTTTGACCACTGTAACATTACACACCGTTTGAACAGTAACACTGTCTTTGACAAAAGGGAAAAACTACTGTACTTAAATAATTAATTACATTAGAGGACAATATTTAATTAAGTGATTGTTTGGCGTACCTCTAGATGAAGCCGGCATACCACAGTCTGAGAATCACTGGATTACATTATTCAAACGGTGTTGCCAAATTGTCAAGACACAGTGGAACTGGTAATGCGAAAAAAAAAAAATCGGTTCAAGGATGCTGGTTGACCTCATATGGTATAGTGGTCCATTCCAACGTCAACTTATTGCCTTCATAAAACTTTGTATGGGCGGTTTACTTTACTTATATATATACGGTATAGCTCGGTTGGTAGAGCGGCCGTGCCAGCAACTTGAGGGTTGCAGGTTCGATCCCCGCTTCCGCCATCCTAGTCACTGCCGTTGTGTCCTTGGGCAAGACACTTTACCCGCCTGCTCCCAGTGCCACCCACACTGGTTTAAATGTAACTTAGATATTGGGATTCACTATGTAAAGCGCTTTGAGTCACTAGAGAAAAGCGCTATATAAATATAGTTCACTTCACTTATGACCAATTGAAAAGTGTCCCAATTCCACTATATTTGGTCAGTTCCTTTCTAACCTAAGACTGTGAGCATTTGTTTGTGTGATCAAATTCCAGACTGCTTCTAAAGGAGTTCTGCTTGTGGTGACTCATCCTCTTGCTCCCACAGTTCTACATCATTGCCCACCACAGTGAGCCTACAGTACATATCCCTCATCACAAGTCCTCCCATTACTTAGATTTCCCCATCACTCTTTATCCTCCAGAACTTTGACGCACCCATCCATCATTTTTTTATCACTTAAAAACAGGGGGAAACGTTTTTTGTAGGGATGACGCAGCGTGTTTCTCCTTTAGGGGCATGGTGGTGATTTGACCAGATGGCGTCTGTCTTCGCAGGGATGGCAAAATTACAACTATAGCTTACTTCACACATTTCTATCCCCATTAAAATTCATACCGTATTTTCCAGACTATAATCCTCTACTTTTTTGCTACGCTTTGAACCCTGCAGCTTATAAAATGGTGTGGCTAATTGATGTTTTTTTCTTCGCTAACGGCCATAATGTTTTGCATACTACAAATAGTTTTCATAGAACACCCACAGAGACACTGAAAAGGTGTGTTATTGTTTGTGCTATGACGCTATCATTTGGACGAGTTGGCTTACTGCAGGTGCTGTGAGTTGAACATCTACAGCAGCTCTAGTAAACTGGTGGCTTCCGGCCCGCCAAAGCTATTTATTTGGCCCCCCAAACATTGCCCAAATAGGCTTGATTAAACCAATAAAACTTGGGTTGCTCATGGATGCTGTGCTCCCGCCACCCATCAGGGGGCAACAGTGAGGTAGGCATACAGTATGTGTCACAATGAAGCAGCATTGGGGTGAGTAGAAGAAAAATTCAACCCTGAAAAAAATTAAAACATTTGTGGCTGACCATAATTTAAGATTTTGTTTCTTCATGCTTTTAACTAGCTGGACACGCTGGAAACGAGTAGCAAGGGCAGAATAATTAATTTAGTGAAGTGTAGACCGAACTATCTATTACACAAGATAAGAAGAAGGAATCAGGCAGAGACAGAGTTGAATTTTGCTCATGAGGAGAGACGTATGGGCTGTACACTCAGTTACAGTTTCACCCTACGTGCTCCTCTATTTATTCGGGAGGTCCCTAGTTAACATCACTGAGGCTGCTTCTGAAGGGAGGGGTAATGCAAGTAGCCCCAGTAGATACAATACATGATTATTCAGAATGGAAATGTGCTGACACTCGTGATTTCGCCCTGTCTCTGTCCTGTCCGCGCCGAGGTACTCGATGTCCGTCCTTGGTTGTCAGCAGGCAGGGTCTGGAAACAAACTACTGATACGAGACAACTCGCAATGGGAGATTACAAGTTGTGCCTTTGCACAGATAGAAAATTACAAATTCAGCACAATTGATAATAACTATAGAACATAAAGATGGCGGCGCGCACAGACGCAGCGGTTTACGGCTCTCCATTTCAGTGCTCTTTCTTCCTTCTTTTCTTCATGTTTTTTTTCCTTTTGTGCACCACCTGTACTGCAAACACCCGGTACACCCGCCAGTCACTCTTGGATATCGGTAACTCGCACCAGATATCTGTTTCGAGCGACTTTCACCACGAGCACAACATCCCAGATGACATAGCGAGAGCACAGGGCTCTCCGTGGTTTGTTGTCGGGTCTGGGAGACGGCGCAGACGGAGGAGGGAGAGGAAGCAGAAGCGTGGCCGCAGGTCCGGCGTCTTGCTCAGGCTTAGGAAACAACCCCACAAGCCACCTCTACCGAGCCTGTTCCTCTCTAATGCCAGATCCCTTGTATAGAAGATGGACGACCTGGAGTTACAACTTGCTGGAAACCGCTATGTTCGGGACTGTTGTGCTATGATTATCACCGAAACCTGACTTCACCCGGAAATACCCGATGCTAGCATGCAGCTAGCCGGACGCACTCTGCTCCGCCGGGACAGAACTAAGGACTCCGGTAAGAGCAGAGGAGGGGGGCTCTGTATCTACGTGCATGAGAACTGGTGCAACAACGGGACAATCACTGAACAGCACTGTTGCCCGGACGTGGAGTACATGTCTGTTAGATGTCGGCCTTTTTTTCTCCCGAGAGAGCTGTCTGTTGTTATCATCACGGCTGTGTATATTCCACTGGACGCCAAAGTAAACACAGCGCTCTCTCTTCTGCTGAACACCGTCAACAAACAGCAGCGGGCCCACCCCGACGGTGTTCATATCATAGCAGGGGATTTTAATAAGGCCAATCTGAAGACTGTACTCCCTAAGTTCTACCAGCACGTGAAGTGTTCTACAAGGGGCAAGAACACCCTGGACCACGTGTATACCAACATAAAGCACGCGTACAGAGCTACACCCCTCCCCCAGCTTGGACAGTCGGACCATCTTTCCCTCCTGCTCTCTCCTACCTACACCCCCATCAGACGCCAGGCCAGGCCTATCACAAAGACTGTTATGACCTGGCCTGACGATGCACTCCCCAAACTTTAGGACTGCTTCCAACACACAGACTGGGACCTCTTCCAACAACAGGAGCTGGAGACAGCCACAGGAACGGTGCTGGACTAAATAAAGTTCTGCATCGGGAATGTGACTGTGGAAAAAACCATCCGGGTTTACCCCAACAAGAAACCCTGGATGACCAGCCAGGTCCGCACACTCCTCAGGGCCCGCGACGCAGCCTTCAGGTCAGGGGACAGGGCACTGTACAGTGTTGCTAGAGCCGACCTGAAGAGAGGGATTAAAAAAGCAAAGGCGGACCACAGGAGGTGCATAGAGTCCCATCTGTCCAGCAAAAACTCACGGGAGGTGTGGCGGGGCATTCATGACATCACGAACTTCAGAGGCTGCAATATGACAACTGCGGATCAGAGTGCGACACTGGCAGAGGAGCTTAACTGTTTCTTTGCCCGTTTCGAAACCCCCCAGCGACACTCATCTGCTCCAGTCCTGCCCCCGCCCCCACCGGGTTCCGGCGCCACTCCACTCACTGTACAGGAGCACAGTGTCAGACGAGTGCTCTTGGCTGTGAACCCCAGGAAGGCTACCGGACCAGACGGAGTACCTGGAAAGGTGCTCAGGACGTGCGCCCACCAGCTCGCTCCCCCCCCCTCACCAGGATCTTCAACCTCTCCCTGGCTCAGGCAGTCATCCCATCCTGCCTGAAGTCATCTACAATAATCCCGGTGCCGAAGAAGTCTCCCATCACCAGCCTGAATGATTACCGACCAGTGGCCCTCACTCCGGTAATCATGAAGTGCTTCGAGCGACTTGTTCTCCAGCACATCAAGGACCATATCCCTCCAGACTTCGCCCCCCACCAGTTCGCATACCGGGCGAACAGGTCCACAGAGGACGCCATCGCTGTTGCTCTCCACTCTGCTCTGAACCACCTGGAGCAGCAGCAGAGCTACGTCCGGATGCTCTCTGTGGACTATAGCTCTGCCTTCAATACAATAATCCCGGACAGACTCTGCAATAAACTGGACACTCTTGGCCTCCCCCCTCTCACAAACGCCTGGATAAGGGACTTCCTAACGGACCGACCCCAGAATGTGAGACTTGGCCCGCACCTCTCATCCTCCCGCACGCTGAGCATCGGCTCCCCACAGGGCTGTGTGCTGAGCCCCCTCCTCTACTGCCTTTACACCCATGACTGCAGTACGGCCCACAGTGACAACCTTACCGTCAAGTTTGCCGACGATACCACAGTGGTCAGGCTCATCTCCAGGGGTGACGAGGCTGCCTACAGAGAGAAGGTCCTGAAGCTGACGGCCTGGTCTTCGGAGAACAACCTCGCTCTCAACACCAGCAAGACCAGAGAGATCATCGTCGACTTCAGGAGGAGCAGCACCGACCCTGCCCCCCTCTACATCAACGGCGAGCGTGTAGAGAGGGTCCACACCTTCAGGTACCTTGGAGTCCACATCTCTAATGACTTCTCCTGGACAGTCAACACCACATCAATCATCAAGAAGGCTCAGCAGCGGCTACATTTCCTTAGAGTCCTCGGGAAGTACAACCTGAAGCCTGATCTGCTGCTGACCTTCTACCGCTCATCCATCGAGAGCCTGCTGACCTACTGTATTACGGTATGGTACGGCAGCTGCACTGCAGCAGACAGGGAGAGGCTGCAAAGAGTGGTCAAGACGGCTCAGAAGATCATCGGCCGCCCTCTCCCCTCTCTGACGGACATCTACACCTCCCGCTGCCTCAACAGAGCCAGTGCCATCATCAAAGACAGCACCCACCCTGGCTCTGACCTGTTCCACCTGCTGCCCTCTGGGAAGCGCTACAGGTGCATTAAAACCAAAACAAACAGGCTAAAGAACAGCTTCTTCCCCAGGGCCATAACCATCCTGAACGGACTGCCCCATTGTCCCTCATAACTGCCTTCTCTTCGGTGCAATAACCCATTCCACCAACAACCCTGTTTTTGTTTTGTTTTTTCATGTATATATTCATTTCACACCATATTCATTGCACTTCTACATTTTTTAAATTGTTATATATTTGCACATTGTTTTTCTAGCATGCACACATCGCACTGTATGGAATGGCCTCAATCTCGTTACCTTGCGTAATGACAATAAAGCTGATTCTGATTCTGATTCTGATAAAGCAACAGCCTTTAAGCATAAGAGTTGTGTGATAACTTATACATAATTATTCTAACAGAAAGCCGATGTGTTTACTTTGCAATTAAGTAAACGCAGTGTCAAAGAAATATAACCTGGGGAGGCACTTTCTGGCGAAACATCCACATTTCGTTGTCTGGCCCCTGAGCCATTGGGCTCTTGAAACTGCGGCCCTCTTCATTATGTAGTTGAATAGCCCTGATCTACAATATTTTCTTCATTCATCACTCCAAGCACCGTTTGTAAGTTTTACAATATAACTAAAACAGTTCATACTTATTAAACTATCATGTTTGACAGTAATGTTTTCATGCATGTTTGTACGTGACATCGCAATGTAATCAAGCTAGTGTCATTAGCATAAGCTAATATACATTTACAAGTGTCTGTTTAATTATTGTTAAATTACAATGTCATTATTTTTGTACTGTTTCAATATGACAAATTCCTCAGTAAATTCACCAAAACGTCACCGTTGAGTTATTAGGTTTGTTTTGCTGATTGGAGAGCTCACTTCCGCAGGTAGTGGGTCCATGACAATGACTTCTGTTTTGTTTGATCAGCCGTTTTACTGCAGTGTTGCAGGAACTGTTTTGAAACAATTAAGGCATGTAAATAAACATTTACAAAATCTGTCTGTGTATGTAACTCATTTCACAACGAAAATATATGTGGCGTATAGTCCAGTGCGGCTAATTTATGGAAAAATAGTTTTTCCTTCTATAATTACATACCGGTGAGCACTATAGTCCAGAAAATACGGTAAATGTTCTGTTACAAAACAAATGGTAACACAAGCTAGCTGGTGGTGATATTGTTATATTTTTCAGTTAAAAAAAATTCACTTTGATGAAGTTGCAAACAACCGTTTAAAAATTCAAATAATTGCAATTAGCTTTAATAAAAAAGTGTTTAATATACAGGCTAAAATACAGAGGTGGGACCAAGTCATTGTTTTGCAAGTCACAAGTAAGTCTCAAGTCTTTGCCCTCAAGTCCGAGTCAAGTCCCGAGTCAAGACAGGCAAGCCCCGAGTCAAGTCCAAAGTCAAGACTGGAAAGTCTCAAGTCAAGTCCTAAGTCCTGCATTTTGAGTTTCGAGTCCTTTCAAGTCCTTTTAACCACAGACTAATATATTAACACAGATTGTGTATGCTTTTCAAACGCTGTATTTATTTATTAAAACAAGTGCATTTTAAATTGCAGGAAAGAAAATTGTGCTGACATTGCACTTTATAATAGCACTATTAACCAGTCATTTTAAACATTAACTCATTCCTTTACAGAACAAACACATTGAAAAATAAAGTGCAAATGTACTTATTTGTACAAAAGTGTTAACATTGAAAAAACATGACATATACGTGAACATAACAAAAAAGTTGTACTTTTTATATGTCAGGGCCCTATGCTGCATTGCATTTGCAAAAGACCAAATTAGCCAAGAGTCTGTCAGTCATTTGTGCACGATGGGGGCGTAGTATGATGCCACCATGGCTGAAAACTCGCTCCACTGGAGCACTGGAGGCAGGCACTGCCAAGACTCTCATGGCCACTCGGAACAGTGAAGGAAGAGTCTTCATGTTCAATGCCCAGAACAAAAGGGGGGAGAGAGTTGTTTTGGGTTGGTGCACGACTTGTAAGTGTATCTTGTGTTTTTTATGTTGATTTAATTAAAAAAAGAAAAGAAAAAAAAAATTATTTCTTGTGCGGCCCGATACCAATCGATCCACGGACCAGTACCGGGCCGCGGCCCGGTGGTTGGGGACCACTGAGGTAAACAACCAACAGTATGTCAGAAAGCTAGCTAAAACGGTACACATATTCATAATATAGTATACATTTTAACTGACCTTTATTTTACTATTTTTGTCTTTTTTTAGTTGGCTAAAATACGCGGTGCTGCTGACCGCCGTCTAACGTTACGTGTGATATATTGACTAACGTAACCCTGCTTAAAAAAAATCACTGAACAAAAAGTATGAATAAGGTAGTGAACTGCAACAGATTCCCGTGTTTGCAATAACGTTATAACGTTAGCAGTGAGTTTACAGCCTCACTGATTTAACTACACAGCAAATAAAAGTCACGTTACTTAGCCAATAAACGTTATCTTACATTCAAAACTTACCGTTCTTTGTGCAACTTCAAATGCCGGACGAAGTTGGAAGTTGTTGCCTCTCCATCAGTAATTTTCGAACCGCATGTGTTGCATACTGCAAACCGTTTTGTGTTGACCACCTCGTAATTTTTATACCCAAACGAAATTATTTTAGGTATCATTTTTTGTTCACTGGCGTGTGGTTTGGACATGTCTTCTTCGTTGGTTGTCCTGCAATTTGATTGGATGAATGCTGTGTGATGAAAACAAAGTAGATCTAATTTGATTGGCTGTTGTACTGACAGCACACCAGCTGACACACGCAACTAGACAAGTACACAATGAAAAATACGGAGCGCTCCCGAATAACTTTTTCATCTTTGGGTCTTGGGGAAAGTAGCAAGTCATGTCAAGTCATGTCAATTCAAAAGGCTCAAGTCCAAGTGAAGTCACAAGTCATTGATGTTAAAGTCTAAGTCGAGTTGCAAGTCTTTTTACATTTTGTCAAGTCGAGTCTAAAGTCATCAAATTCATGACTCGAGTCTGACTCGAGTCCAAGTCATGTGACTCGAGTCCACACCTCTGCTAAAATATAGCAATTTAAAAAAACAAGATTGAGAAAAATGTAGAAAATGGTAAATACAATCACAAGAATGCCATGTGGAGGTCCATGGACTCGGACATGGACCTCCAAGTCCTAGTCCATGGTTCTCGCCCGGAAAAGGGTGGAGTGCCATCTCCGGGTTGGGGAGGAGACCCTGCCCCAAGTGGAGGAGTTCAAGTACCTCGGAGTCTTGTTCACGAGTGAGGGAAGAGTGGAATTGTGAGATCGACAGGCGTATCGGTGCCGCGTCTTCAGTAATGCGGACGCTGTATCGATCCGTTGTGGTGAAGAAAGAGCTGAGCTGGAAGGCAAAGCTCTCAATTTACCGGTCGATCTACGTTCCCATCCTCACCTATGATCATGAGCTTTGGGTGATGACCGAAAGGACAAGATCACTGGTATATGCGGCCGAAATGAGTTTCCTCACCCTTAGAGATGGGGTGAGAAGCTCTGCCATCCGGGGGGAGCTCAAAGTAAAGCCGCTGCTCCTCCACATCGAGAGGAGCCATATGAGGTGGTTCGGGCATCTGGTCAGGATGCCACCCGAACACCGTCCGACCGCTAGGAGGCCACGGGGAAGACCCAGGACACGTTGGGAAGACTATGTCTCCCGGCTGGCCTGGGAACACCTTTGGATCCCCCGGGAAGAGCTGGACGAAGTGGCTGGGGAGAGGAAAGTCTGGGCTTCCCTGCTTAGGCTGCTGCCCCCGCGACCCGACCTCGGATAAGCGGAAGAAGATGGATGGATGGATGGAGAATGCCATGTCAATGTACATGTCATACGTTTTTTAATAAAATTCTTTAAACATGGTCATACAGCAATTACTGTAGTATGCAACTCAAATCTATTTTTTTCTTCCAAACCTCATCAATTTTAGAATTTATGGGCCTGTGTCCAAGCCATAAATCCTCAACTCATATCACTCGCCACCACTAAAACTCCATAAAACTATGTTCCATTTCCTGGCTAAAAACTTTTTAATGTATTTTGAAACTCATTGTATGAGCTCTGTGCTCTGTGCTCTGTACACATTACATTTATTACACACTGTGGATCACTGATGCTTTGCTTTTCCTCTTCAATTGATGAGGGGGATTACGAAAGAGAAAATCATTGTGACCGAAGCTTGACAAAGTGTTGCCAATTGAAAAAGAAATTAAGACCTGAAATAAATTCCCTGGCTTGGTCCTGCATTTTTTTTTCTTATATTGGAACATCTCTCTCTAACTACATACCTACTATACATACAAGAGCCATACAATTAGATCATGTGGATTTAACACACTAACAACTGAATGGGAAAATAATTACATCTAAAAATGTGTCAGGTATAGTGTTTGTGTAACTGCTCCCCCTCTGTGTTGGTTTGTTCCAGGTTGGTGAGATTGTTAGGGGGAGACCAGGAGGCACAGCTGGTCTCCCTTATGAAACATAATATAATACCGGCTGTAAAGGAAGGATAATGCCAGATAATTCCATTTCTGTCTACAGTGCCTCTCATGCAGCTTTTTCATCTTCCGTACATATTTTGTTGTATTTTTGTACAATGTTACAGTAAGTGTTGCAATATTTTTCCCCCATTCACTGTCCACAATATTAAGTACATCTGAACAATCGATTGTATTATTTATAAAAGAAAATATGTAATGGTGATCAACAATGCAAATTTATTGAACAAATGTTCACCACCTAAAAGATTTATAAATATTTTTTACAGACATTAAAAAATGTTTTTATTTTTTTTATGCAGATTAATTTGGTCTTTGTTTGTTATGCAAAACCCACTTGTCTTACCTGTTGGCAACTGTTTTTGTGATCCCCATAAGTCCCGATTTTTTTAAATTCTAATCATGGACGCATCATTGTGTTTTATTATTCTCCTGCCTTCCCCTTTATTTTGATGTCTGCATTTTGTCCTGAGGTCTTTGTTTTCAGTTTGTTCGTCCTCGGCGAGGGGCGCACCTTGAGGCACACCTGCAACTAATTAGCCTGTTGGTATTTAAGCTCGTCACAGACAGCTTTGCCTTGCCGGCTATTGTTTCCTGTGCTCCCCACGTCTCAGGCGCCTGCTTCGCCTACCCAGTCCTAGTACGATGGTTGTTCCTTAGTCCTGATATCCCTAACCTCCTTGTGTTCTTTTCCTAGCCTCCCTGAGGTAGAGAGGATATCTTTTGTTGGACCTTGTCTGTGCTCAGTGTGCCCTGGCCTATCCCCCCGCCGACCACTGAGGATCCTGTTTGGTCTGTGATACATGGTGTGCGCTTCTGCCCCATCAGCTCAATTTTTGTTTCATCTGACCACAGAAATTTCCTCCAGAAGGTCTTATCTTTGTCCATGTGATGTCAGATGAAACAAAAATTGAGCTGTTTGGCCACAATACCCAGCAATATGTTTGGAGGAGGAAAGGTGGGGCCTTCAATCCCACCAAGCCTACCGTCAAGCATGGTGGTGGTAGTATTATGCTCTGGGCCTGTTTTGCTGCCAATGGAACTGGTGCTTTACAGAGAGTAAATGGGACAATGAAAAAGGGGGATTACCTCCAAATTCTTCAGGACAATCTAAAATCATCAGCCCGGAGGTTGGGTCTTGGGTGCATTTGGGTGTTCCAACACGACAATGACACCAAACACACGTCAAAAGTGGTAAAGGAATGGCTAAATCAGGCTAGAATTAAGGTTTTAGAATGGTCTTCCCAAAGTCCTGACTTAAATGTTTAGACAATGCTGAAGAAACAAATCCATGTCAGAAAATCAACAAATTTAGCTGAACTGCACCAATTTATGTCAAGAGGAGTGATCAAAAATTCAACCAGAAGCTTGTGGATGGCTACCAAAAGCGCCTTATTGCAGTGAAACTTGCCAAGGGACATGTAACCAAATATTAACATTGCTGTATGTATACTTTTGACCCAGCAGATTTGGTCACATTTTCAGTAGACCCATAATAAATTCATAAAAGAACCAAACTTCATGAATGTTTTTTGTGACCAACAATTATGTGCTCCAATCACACTATCACAAAAAAATAAGAGTTGTAGAAATGATTGGAAACTCAAGACAGCCATGATATTATGTTCTATACAAGTGTATATAAACTTTTGATCGCGAATGTATACCCTAACACAGTGGTCCCCAACCAACCCACCCAACCGGTCCGTGGACCGATTGGTACCGGGCCGCACAAGAAATAAAATTAAAATAAAACATACATTTTTTTATTTTATTTTTTATTAAATCAACATAAAAAACACAATATATACATTATATATCAATATAGATCAATACAGTCTGCAGGGATACAGTCCGTAAGCACACGATTGTATTTCTTTATGACAAAAAAATAAATAAATAAAATAAATACCATACCCCCACCTCTGCCCTAACACACATGGCGGAAATATTAACAAAACATATATGCTTCTTCCAGATGAGCCATGTTTATGTCAGCGGATATCTCCATTCATGGTAAAGGTTTACCAGCAGTTAGTTTGACCCCTTGACTTAAAATGCTCTGTTACTGTTTGTATTACAGGGCAATAGACAAATGTAACCTATACGTGCTACAAATCAATGCAATATATATGGGGTGTTATGGGCTAGGAACAGAAAACTTGAGTTTCGACTCGGAGAGAGAAGGCAGAGCTTGAATTGCAGTTTGGTTGGCACCGTGTATTAGAGAATTAGTGATGGACAGCAGATATATACACACAACACTGAGTTGAATGGCCATTCAACATAAAAGCAATTTGAAGAAAAAACACAAGTACTATATACAATTCCAATTCAATTAATCAGTGTCTCTGGATCTTGTATAAATCTCAGCTCAGACTTAGAGTTCTTGGAAAAAAGGAAGGCAGAACAGTCCATGTGCTGCAGGTTAAGGATAAACATTTGTAAAGGGTTGGCTCGAGAGCCTCCTACCAGCCCAGACAGAACAGGTGGTGGGGTTCCTTGCTGGAATCTTCCAAGAACGATCCTTGTACTAGATCAGTGGTTCTTAACCTGGGTTCAATCGAACCCTAGGGGTTCGGTGAGTCGGCCTTAGGGGTTCGGTGGACACACCCGACTCATCGTGTAAATAAAAACTTCTCCCTATCGTTTTATTATGGATACGGCAACAGCAGAAGTCACACTGGTTTTCAGGTGTGTAATTTGTTGTGAGTTCATGCACTGTGTTGGTTTTGTTCTTTGAACAAGGTGATGTTCATGCATGGTTCATTTTGAGCACCAGTAAAAAAAACATAACTGTCTTGAATTTGAAAAAAACATTTTTTATTTTTCACTAAAGAATGGTTAGGTGAATGCGCATATGAAACCGGTGGGGTTCGGTACCTCCAACAAGGTTAAGAACCACTGGACTATGTGCTTCTTTTCCTTAGCTCGCTATCAAAAAGAGAAGCTTGGCCTGTGTAAGAACCAGGACCATCCTTATGAATTCATGTGCACACATAATATCTTCATTAAATAACACTAGTTGCATTATAAAGTATTCAGAATAGGTTCAAGTTCTTTCCTCAATATTGTACAATATAAATCAATAAACATGTCAGAATCAAAATACGCAATAAAATGCTAAAATAACCATTAGCAGCATAAATATGACCTATACAAAGCACTAAACGTGCTTATCATCAAAACACATTTAAAAGTACATTCAATACACAATAGTTATCATTGGTTTAAGTCATAAACCTTGTATGTGGACGATTGAGAATATGCCACAAAGACTGTTGCAATGAAACAATCGAAGAAAGATTAATACTAAAGGTGCTATTTTCATAAATATGGACTCACCAACTCCGCTTCTACAGTCACACACAGCTTAATGACAAAAAAATCCAGCGCTGGTAGTCGACTCTATAAAGTTACAAATAGGAATTTTAGTTTGGAATCCGACAGCACAATATTTCAGGTGAAAACGAGAATAAAAACCTACCTCGAGCAGAAATACAATCGGTCTCCCCTCACGTCCTGTCTACTGGCCACTTCCTGCTACCGGCATATAAGCACAGCTAACTGGACCGTGGCGGTCACGTGACGAGGAAGCGTGCACAGCGCTCAAAGAGTAATAGAAAGCAAGAGCATAACAGTCACTGCAAAAGGTATGGATTTGACACCTGCGTTACACAAACCTCCAGGATCATCTCAGGAACTAAAATGTCCCCTGGTTAACTTTTGGGATTGGTGAAAAATGACCCAGGATGGAATAAGATGGGACAGCACTTTATTGTCATTGCACTTAAAAAGTAGAAAGAAATTACATTTTCAGTATAGACCCGTTCAAGAGCAGACATACATTGTATAGACTAGACCAAATAGGTACGCTGATGGGTCGCCACTAGGGCGGCGCCCCGTAAAAGACTACTATGAGGCGGGGCTCAGTTTGGGGCTAGGAAAACAAATGTGATAGCCATGATAAGCACATATAAGACACATACGACACAGAAACATAACATTCTGATGCTGGGCACAGCGAGAATTACAAAATACCCCTACCTCGTTTGGAGGACAATACTCAGAAGGATTTACCCAAAACGACATCCAATTGTGGAGGCAATTCCTACAATTTATGGCAACGGTGAGTTAAAAAAAAATAAAAATAATACGGCAATGATGTAGCATTGCTTAGCTTAAACTGTCTACAAGTCGATTAGATATAGACAGGCAATTTATAATATAATATTCCTGCATGATTGTACATACTTTGTATCCAGTGGCGGGCTGTGCGTTTCTCACCTGGGCCTTCAGTGATGTCCGACTTAGTCCGACTTCACTTCTCAAAATACCATAATTTATGTCACCACATGGACACGGCTGGAGATACTATGCAGAAATACACTTGATGTCAGAGTGTGTAGGTGACGAACCCCAAGATGCAGAGATGGCGGCAGGCTTGGTGCAGGAAAACATGATTTAATTGAACTCTATAACAAGAAACAAACAAAAGGGTACAAACAATAAGCGCGCACAAGGCGGAGAACAAACTTGGCTATGAACAGAAACTAGCACAAAGGCTAAAACTATGGACAAGAAACAAAAACACTTACCGTATTTTTCGGACTATAAGTCGCAGTTTTTTTCATAGTTTGGCCGGGCTCCAGTGCAACTTATATATGTTTTTTTCTTTCTTTATTATGCATTTTCGGCAGGTGCGACTTATACTCCGGTGCGACTTATACTCCGAAAAATACGGTACTGTGACACGAATAAACAAAACTCACGTGGCAAGAAACGAGCAGGATGAACTATGACATGAGCAGAGTGAACAGAAGTAGACAGAGCTACAACGACAAGTATAAATGACATCGACAAGTATAAATGACACTGACCTCGACAATCATTAGCGACATTGACAAGTAGACACTACAATAATCCAGCCCTGACTGGAGGTCAAAGCAGGTCTAAATAGCAGCTTGCTGATTGACACCAGGTGTGGCCAGGTGCCAATCAGCCACAGCTGAGGGGACAGCACTCGGAGAGACAAACAGGAAACTGAACCAAAATAAGAGTGCTGACAGGAAATAAAACAAACACAGAGGAAAAACTCAAACTTGACCAAAATGTCAGGGACAAGCCTGACACTTGAACTCGACTGCGCATTGAAGCACCTCAACAGTGTTTTGTTTTGGCGCATTTAACATGCAATAAACCCGCTTCAGCAATTAAACATATCTTACGTAGTACTGTCAAAATTAAAATAATTTAAAAAAACAAATGAAACATGAAAAAATTAAGAAATAAAATATTTGAACTCACAATTTGTAGCACCCATCCGACGCCGTACAAGCCAGTGGTACCGCTCGTCGTCGGTTGATTCGTGTGAAAGTGGCGGGCGAACCATTTCACCGCCGGTGTTGTGCCAAAATATTTTTGCCTGCCAAAAATGTATTTCCTTCGCGGGAGCGCGCACCGCTCGCTAAACCTGCATTGCTTGGCTTCGTCTGTCCACAGCAAATTACTAGGTGTAAGACAAAAAATGTATCTTCGTTGTTATTGTACCGGTGAGTTTTCTGTGGCTTTCTATGGCTCGTATGGTTCCGGTGCCACTTACTGTTTTTGCAACTTGTGATTAGATACTCACTTGGGGCTCCCAAGTGAATATCCAATCACAGCGTAAGGCCAGCAAGAAGGCCTTACTGACAACAACTCGTGATCTGATTGGCTATCGTTATTGTCTATCAACTCTATGTGTCCGTTCACTTACAGTGCACGGATGCCTGCATTGTTGATTGTGAACGCTGCGGGCAGATTTGGTACAGCATGGCAACATAAGCTAGATGAATTCTGATTGGATACAAACTCTAACCTAAAAACAACAGCATTGGAAGGAGCATTATATGACATGAAGATAATATGAATATTTTTAGATATTTAGGGAAAGTTACTAAATTACTTTTGTCTTTAATTATGATCACAATTTCTGGTTATGTTAGGCCAGCAGAGAAGGCCTTGCTGGCTCAGACGGCACACCACAAACAGGGAGACAGCATTACATAGCCTGTGTACTTAAAGATTTATCGACTTAAAGAATGGTAAAATAACCTTTCAGATGGTTTTATCTCCTCGGTTCTAAAGTTCCTTCCTTTCTTCTATCCTCTTGTTGCGAAGCAGACTGGCTTGTTTGTGTGCGCTTGAATGTAAAAATCCTCCGCGGTTGCCATTTTTAATCAGAGTAGCTTATACTGTAGTTATATTTGTCAATAGATGCAATATGGACGTGTGTCACTATACGTGCTTTGGCACGTAAATAACAAAACGGCTCATTTTGAAAAGACTTGTAGAGAGACATGAAGGTGGTGTCTGTAAAACAAAATGTATGAGGTGTATTCAACATTTGCATAAAAGCACCACCTTTACACGTTATGTAGATTGCAATTATGTGTTTTAAATGTGGATTAAAAATCATAATGTGACCCCTTTAAGATTGTTTTCCAAAAGCCAGTGTTGATATATATTTATATATTGCTTTTGTATTCAGATCTGTCTTGTATTCTTGTCTGTTACATTCTTTTATCTGGATGCCAGGATACAGAGTAAGGAAGGATATGTGCAGGCAAGAAGTCTATTTAAGTAGGAAAAACACAGGTACTGCAAAAGAAATCGAACGCAGGACACTAACAGCTCAATGGTCCAAAACCGACAAAGAGCAAAAGGTTAAACTAATTAAGTTACATTGACTATTGGTAAAAAAAAGAGTGCGAGCAGGAAACAGAACAGATAGTGAATGTGAAGCAAAACAAGGAATCAACCAGGATGTAGAACTAAAATTGTTGCACCAAGACAGGAAATGGTACAAAACATGGGAAAATAGCGAACAAAGTCAAAACCGTCATGTGAGATCCTAGCCTCATCATTACAATTGTCCAGTTGTACAGTATACAGACATGTTAGTAGCACCTCGTTGTGTAATGCAAGCTACTGTCACATTCATCAATCCATTTTCTATACAGCCAGTCAATCACAGTGATCATATGACAGCATAGTCTCCAATCAACCTAACATGCATTTGCGAGAGATATATTGTAATGGATCCTATTAAGTGATGCAATTATACCTTTCGAATTGTACTTTTGATATTTCAAATGCACCATCTATGCAGTCACAGCGAAGAACATAATAACGCCTCTTCAGCTCGACTTTCCATTATGCTTGGCGACACCTTAATTGGACCCAAATCTGATCCCCTAGAGGTGGCCAGCTGCCTCATCACGTCAATAATTTGTCAGTTTCTCTGCTTAATGTGATCTTCCAGAGTGAGGAGTGATGAGGCAGAGGGACGAGGTGATTTTTGCTCTACCTGCCACGGCAGCCCGCAGAAAGCAGCAGGATGTGCGACACACGACTGCTGTGACTCACCTCTGTTTTTGGCCGCACAGCATCTATCAAGTCCTTCAAGATGTTCCCGGTGCCCCCCTGGGCTGTGGATGGCGCTGTTGTTTTGAGTAATAAAAGGCATAAATATTCAAAATTGCATTCTAGATACCTTCTTCCTATTTCATCTTCACCCTGCACATTTAATATGTCATGCTATTGGAGGACACTCAATGCACAGTTTAAATGGGATAGTGTGACGCCAGCCTATATCTGGAGATTGACATAGCTTTGTTTTCCAATCATGGGAAAGGAGAAAATGTGTGTGAAAAACAGTAATGAGAAGAAGAACATTACGTACGGCGGGGGAAGGAGACGACAACGGCAGGAATCAGTTCAATAGGTTTTTTTTTTAAACTGATGAAATGTTGGGAGTGTGTATGCTACTCTATGTGAATGGTGTAAGACGATGTGTGGAATTAGCAATGTGAATGTCACTAGAGGTTGTTGTTTGTGCATGTTGGATGAATATTGCAACAGTCCAGAGGGGCAAGGAAGGAAGACAGTCCGTGGTCAAGCGAGAGGTCGGGGGCTGGAGAGAGGCGACGAGGTCTGTGTCTAAGCGAGGGTCGAGGATCGAGGGAAGCAGTCCAAAGTCCGGTGAGAAGTCGAGGCGCACAGCTCGATCACAGGAAACTAAGGGAACACTGCGTTGAACACAGAGGACATAAGACACGGGCAGAGGGAAAGCACAGAGAGAGAGCAGGTACGAGGAGGGAAGCCTGAGACGGGATGCTTACTACGAGGAGTGAACTACGTTCCGGCACAGGATTTTCGGGTCCGCTGGTCTTTCTTTATGTAATGGACTCGAGTGGTGGGATATTAAAATCCAGTAAAATTTTGCTTAAAACAAATAAATATTAAGAACCCAGTGTAGTGAGAGCAGCCGTCCCAAAATAAGGAAAGATAATTATGCTTGTTCACAATTTATTACAATCCATGAGGATACAGTCACGACAGGCGTAGTGGGTCAGTGTTCTGGCTCCGCCCACTTCCACGGCATCCTCCTGCACACAGAATTAAATCGGAGGCAGGCCACGGGGATAAGATCAATTAAAACCACGGAGACGCTCTCCGGGCTGACGTCACACTTAACCTCTGCTGTAGTTCCGTGTAGAAGTATTGGGTACGCCAACCCTCCTCGCCAGTCTCCGGTCACTTGCGGGACCTACGTGGCCGTACTCGTCCCGTCTCGCTCCGCCTCTTGGTCGCTCCCAGGAGTCACCGCAGGTCTCTGGGTCCCGATCGCTCCTGCCTACAGGACCACACAGCCAGCGCACAACGCACGAACCCGCAAGCCCACAGCCCAAGGCAGTTAATCACCCCCACAGATCCACAATCCACGACACTTACTTCGGAGGCAGAGTTTCCTCTGCCCCTGCGCGTTGTGGGCTTCTTGGGGTTCACTCCGGTAGCCTGCGGGGTCTGCTGTGTAGTCCTGGATTCCTTCCCAGCCTGCGTGCGTCCACCCGGTCGCTCTGGGCAAAGCCTGTCGATCCTCTCCGGTCGCTCTCCCCCTGAAGCCTGTCGAATGCTTCCCTTTTAAATGTGTGCAGTCCTAATGTTCCACAGGTGCGTCTGATTTCAGGTGCCGTTCGATTGGGCACTTTGGTTGTCAGGGGCAACAAGCTAAAAGGGGCAACGTCTTAAAATACCAGCAAAGTCCACAAGGAGTAAAAACATGCAATTAAAATACAATCAAAGTCCACAAAGTGTAAAAACATGCAACTAAAAATACAATCAAATTCCACAGCAATAAAAACACAACATAAAACATTGAAAAATTAAATCCCCTACTTGTGTCCCATCTCATATATATATATACTCCGGCTTATTAGTGATTCCCAGAGCCCAAAAAAAGTCTGCGGGCTGTAGAGCGTTTTCTATTCGGGCTCCAGCACTATGGAATGCCCTCCCGGTAGCAGTTAGAGATGCTACCTCAGTAGAAACATTTAAGTCCCATCTCAAAACTCATTTGTATACTCTAGCCTTTGAATAGCCCCCCTTTTTTAGACCAGTTGATCTGCCGTTTCTTTTCTTTTCTCCTCTGCTCCCCCCTATCCCTTGTGGAGGGGAAGACACACAGATCCGGTGGCCATGGATGGGGTGCTGGCTGTCCGGGGTCGGGACCCGGGGTGGACCGCTCGCCTGTATATTGGTTGGGAACATCTCTGCGCTGCTGACCCGTCTCCGCTCGGGATGGTTTCCTGCTGACCCCACTGTGGACTGGACTCTTACTGTTATGCTGGATCCACTATGGACTGGACTCTCACAATATTATGTTAGACCCACTCGACATCCATTGCATTCGGTCTCCCTAGAGGGGGGGGGTTACCCACATATGCGGTCCTCTCCAAGGTTTCTCATAGTCATTCACATCGACGTCCCACTGGGGTGAGTTTTTCCTTGCCCTTATGTGGGCTATACCGAGGATGTCGTTGTGGCTTGTGCAGCCCTTTGAGACACTTGTGATTTAGGGCTATATAAATAAACATTGATTGATTGATTGATTGATATATATATATATATATATATATATATATATATATATATATATATATATGTATATATATATATATATATATATATATATATATATATATATATATATATATATATATATATATATATTTCCATCCATTTTCTACCGCGTATTCCCTTCGGGGTCGCGGGGGGTCCTGGAGCCTATCTCAGCTACAATCGGGCGGAAGGCGGGGTACACCCTGGACAAGTCGCCACCTCATCACAGGGCACACACACACACATATATATATATATATATATATATATATATATATATATTCCTTAGTTCAGGAAAAAAACACACAGAGGCAATTTCATCCCTACAGGTCTGTTTCACAGGTTTCCCTGCTCTCTCTACACACACACACACACACACACACACACACACACACACACACACACACACATTTTTTCTTATACGCTTTGCCTTAAAGACATTGTATCAAAGTAATATGCAACTAAAATTATTGTATTTTTGTTTACATTTACATTTGTTTTAGACTGCAATAATGTTCAATTAATGACTTTGTTGCCTTGTCTAGCTTGTGTGCTATTGTGTATGTAGCTGTTGTGTATCTACTAGTTACCACTTGTAAATGACTTGTTTGCTTAATAGAGGACATTTAAATGTTTACCGGTTGTGGAGTTTTGCACAAGTAAACACGCTGCAGGACTGCTTGTATCTGAGCTTCAGATGAAAGCCAATTTCGTGCAATACTTTTTTTGTTGTTGGTATCAGTGTTATGTTGCATCCAAGCGGGACACTAGAAACAAATAAGAGAAAACAGCACAGCGTAAAGGAAGTATAATCCAGTGCTCAGGGAGGTAGTACAAAAAACAATGTAAATATAACAGTATCAGATCGGGACACTTCTGATTATTTGTGTTTAACATTATTAGATGTATAGATTTATTCAGTATTTGAGATCGGGTGGGGATCGGAAGAAGAAAACAGGAAATAGAGACAAAGACAAGACAAAGAGAGACAACAACAACAGAAAATATAGTGCCAATAGTCACAATAACAAATAATAGTATCAGTAATAATATAGTACTGATAGTCAGTCCTGATTATCAATCTGTAAGAATAGCACTCATAGTAAAAACAACAATATTAACAAAGAATACAAATTTTTACCACTTTAATATGTAACAACAGCATCTGAAATGTATTAGTAAGTTATGAAAAAAAATTATATGTATATATACAAACCCCAAAACCAGTGAAGTTGGCACATTGTGTAAATCGTAAATAAAAACAAAATATGATGATTTGCAAATAATTTTCAACCTATATTCAATTGAATAGACTGCAAAGACAAGATACTTAATGTTCGAACTGGAAAACTTTGTTATTTTTTGCAAAAATATTAGCTCATTTGCAACATGTTTAAAGAAAGCTGGCACAAGTGGCAAAAAGACTGAGAAAATTGAGGAATCCTCATCAAACACTTATTTGGAACATCCCACAGATGAACAGGCTAATTGGGAACAGGTGGGTGCGATGATTGGGTTTAAAAGCAGCTTCCATGAAATGTTCAATCATTCACAAACAAGGATGGGGCGAGGTTCACCACTTTGTGAACAAATGCGTTAGCAAATTGTCTAACAGTTTAAGAACAACATTTATCAACAAGCTATTGCAAGGAATTTAGGGATTTCCCCATCTACGGTCCGTAATGTCATCAAAAGGTTCAGAGAATCTGGAGAGATCACTGCACGTAAGCAATGATACTATGGACCTTCGATCCCTCAGGTGGTACTGCATCAAAAAGTGACATCAATGTGTAAAGGATATCACCACATGGGCTCAGTAACACTTCAGTAAACCACTTTCAGTAACGACAGTTTGTCGCTACATTTGTAAGTGCAAGTTAAAACTCTACTATGCAAAGCGAAAGCCATTTGTCAACAACACCCAGAAACGCAGCCGGCTTCGCTGGGCCCGAGCTCATCAAAGATGGACTGATGCAAAGTGGAATAGTGTTCTGTGGTCTGACGAGTCCACATTTTAAATTGTTTTTGGAAACTGTGGACGCCGTGTCCTCCGGACCAAAGAGGAAAAGAACCATCCGGATCGTTATAGGCGCAAAGTTCAAAAGCCAGCATCTGTGTTGGTATGGGGGATGGTATTAGTGCCCAAGGCACACTTACACATCTGGGAAGGCACCATTAATGCTGGAAGGTACATACAGGTTTTGGAGCAACATGTGTTGCCGTCCAAGCAACGTTATCATGGACGCCCCTGCTTATTTCAGCAACTATTTGTGCCAACTTTTTTGCAATGTGTTGCTGCCATTAAATTCTAAGTTAATGATTATCTGCACACAAAAAAATACGTTTCTCAGTTTGAACATTAAATATCTTGTCTTTGCAGTCTATTCAATTGAATATAAGTTGAAAAGGATTTGCAAATCATTGTATTCTGTTTTTATTTACCTGTTAGCCAGTTAACCATCACTTTAGTTAGAACTGTTACTCAAACACATTGACCAATCAATCAATCATTGATACTCTCACAATATTATGTCAGACCCACTCGACATCCATTGCATTCGGTCTCCCCTAGAGGGGGGGGAGGGGGGGGGGGGGTACCCACATATGCGGTCCTCTCCAAGGTTTCTCATAGTCATTCACATCGACGTCCCACTGGGGTGAGTTTTTCCTCGCCCTTATGTGGGCTTTGTACCGAGGATGTCGTTGTGGCTTGTGCAGCCCTTTGAGACACATGTGATTTAGGGCTATATAAATAAACATTGATTGATTGATTGATTGATACAAATTCCCTTTTTTCTCTCTTTTGATAGACAAAAACAATGACTTTACCCAGGCATAGACTGCATAGGAGATGACTTTAGCACATTCTGACCAGATAACTTTAGTAAGTAATATGATCATTCGGTAATCTATTCTAAATTATCTTTTTGTGGTAATAAAAACAATAACATAAATTACTTCTTTTTTCTTTTTTTTTAAACATAGACAACCTTGAATACAAGACACCTTTTTTCCAAACCTCCATCAATCTTCAACCGCTTATCCGGAATCGGGTCGCGGGGACAACAGCTCCAGCAGCTGTTTCCGCGCAAACAGCCAGTTTGCATGTTCTTACTGGACATACTAAATAAAGACGCAAAAAAGCATCTGCAGAAAAGTTTTTGTTGTGATAAATCACACTGCGTGAGCTAAATTATTGCCTTGGAGTTTTTTTCTCCTATTGTGGGCGTTCTGAGGATCAGCATATTTTCTGCGTATTCATGAAGACAGGCACGCTAAAGGGATTGCGCTCGTTATTTTGCTCATTTAAGAGACGCAATTCTCTGCGCATTAAGTTAATAAATCAGGACCTATGGTGTCCAACTTTTTTGAAAATAACAACCGTTTGTCATGACTTGGACTGTGGCTTGGTTTGTTCTCCCGTGCTGCAAATGAACTGGACTGGTCATGGCGTGAAGGTAAATACATGATTTATTTAAACTATCAAAAAAAAGAATAAACGAAAAGCGCGCACAGGGGCGGAGGTACAAAACTAGACTATAAACACAAAACTTGCACATTGGCAGAAACTATGAACAATTAAACAAAACACAAACTGTGGCTTAACAAACAAAAACTTACTTGGCATGGAACCGGCATGAAAAAAAAGAGTAGCAAGGGTCATCAGGGTGTGGAGAGTGTGCAGGAGCATAAATGTGGTGATGTCGTCAGAACGAACAACAGAAAATGAATGAACTTAAATACTATGGACATGATTAGTGAAAGCAGGTGCGTGACTCAAAACGTGAAACAGGTGCGTGACGTGACAGGTGAAAACTAATGGTTGCTATGGTGACAAGAGTGCACAATGAGTCCAAACGTGGAACAGGTGCGTGACGTGACAGGTGAAACTAATGGTTGCTATGGTGACAAAACAAAACAAAAGTGCACAAAAAGTCCAAAATTTAAACCGAACATTACTAAAACAAAACATGATCACACAGACATGACAGAATCCCCCCCTTACGGACAGATCCCAGATGTCCAAAAACAGAAAATATCAACAAGAGTCATGGGAGGGCGGGAGGGGGAAATGGCGGTGGGTCGCCAGGCCACGTGTCCCCGTATCCACCGGGGCAGAGTTAGGTGGCGGCGGCGAGTGGAACGCCGCTGCAGCAGGCGAGGCTGGCGCCCAGGGAATGGCCACATTCGTGGCCGACTGGGAGGTGGGCGCACTTGGCGTGGCGGGCGACCAGGTAGCGGCCATATCCGTGGCCGACGAGGAGGCAGGCGCGTCGTCATCGTGGCAGGCGTGGCTAGGCGTGGTGAGTCAGGCGGCGAAGCTCGGCGTGGCGCATCAGGCGGCGAAGCTCGGCGTGGCGCGTCAGGCGGCGAAGCTCGGCGTGGGTCTTGGTATAGGTCTTGGTCTTGGCATGGCGGGTCTTGGTCTTGGCATGGCGGGTCTTGGTCTTGGCATGGCGGGTCTTGGTCTAGGTCTTGGCATGGCGTGTCTTGGTCTTGGTCTTGGTCTTGGCATGGCGGGTCTTGGTCTTGGTCTTGGCATGGCGGGTCTTGGCGTCGTGAAGCTGCGACTGGCGGCACTTGGCGTCGTGGAGCTGCGACTGGCGGCACTTGGCGTCGTGGAGCTGCGACTGGCGGCACTTGGCGTCGTGGAGCTGCGACTGGCGGCACTTGGCGTCGTGGAGCTGCGACTGGCGGCACTTGGCGTCGTGGAGCTGCGACTGGCGGCACTTGGCGTCGTGGAGCTGGTACCGGAGCTTGGCGTCGTGGAGCTGGTACCGGAGCTTGGCGTCGTGGAGCTGGTACCGGAGCTTGGCGTCGTGGAGCTGGTACCGGAGCTTGGCGTCGTGGAGCTGGTGTACCGGAGCTTGGCGTGGTGGAGCTGGTACCGGAGCTTGGCGTCGTGGAGCTGGTATCGGAGCTTGGCGTCATGGAGCTGGTACTGGAGCTTGGCGTCGTGGAGATGGTACCAGAGCTTGGCGTCGTGGAGCTGGTACCGGAGTTTGGCGTCGTGGAGCTGGTACCGGAGCTTGGCGTCGTGGAGCTACTGGTGCAGGTGGAGGTGGTCTAGCTGGGGGTTGCGGCTTGGCATGGCGAAGCTGAGTCACCCCACCTGTACAGTTCCCAGCCCTAGCCCCCCCCTCAAGGAGTGGATACCAGATGCGCTCCCCGCGGTCTGGAACCGTTTTTAGGGGTGGGTGGAGGGAGGTCAGGAGGGGGGCAGAATCCTCCCCACTAAATTGTCCAAAAAATATTTATTTTTCCCCCACCTGGTGTTGTGTGGGCGGAAAAAAAGAAACTTTTTGTGACGGGGGCGGGGCTTGAGTCTTGGGGGGTAAGGACTGTCCCAGTGAGCGGGTCTGTGAAAAAAGGTTCTGAAAGTGTCTGATTCTGGCAAAAAAGTCCTTTGGTGGTGGCTGATAGACAAAGTTAACAGAATTTAAAAAAAAATCTTGGTCTCTGACGTCATCACCAGTGGGTGGGGTGACGTCACGACAAGGCGGCGGCGTGATGTCATCTGCGGGAAAACTTTTTTGCTGACGACATCTGTCATGACTTGGACTGTGGCTTGGTTTGTTCTCCCGTGGTGCAAATGAACTGGACTGGTCATGGCGTGAAGGTAAATACATGATTTATTTAAACTATCAAAAAAAAGAATAAACGAAAAGCGCGCACAGGGGCGGAGGTACAAAACTAGACTATAAACACAAAACTTGCACATTGGCAGAAACTATGAACAATTAAACAAAACACTAACTGTGGCTTAACAAACAAAAACTTACTTGGCATGGAACCGGCATGAAAAAAAAGAGTAGCAAGGGTCATCAGGGTGTGGAGAGTGTGCAGGAGCATAAATGTGGTGATGTCGTCAGAACAAACAACAGAAAATGAATGAACTTAAATACTATGGACATGATTAGTGAAAGCAGGTGCGTGACTCAAAACGTGAAACAGGTGCGTGACGTGACAGGTGAAAACTAATGGTTGCTATGGTGACAAGAGTGCACAATGAGTCCAAACGTGGAACAGGTGCGTGACGTGACAGGTGAAACTAATGGTTGCTATGGTGACAAAACAAAACAAAAGTGCACAAAAAGTCCAAAATTTGAACCGAACATTACTAAAACAAAACATGATCACACAGACATGACACCGTTCAAACATTCCAAATGCAATGCTACTAAAAATAATAATTCCAGATGGCCAACAACTGCAGCATTGACAAAAATTAATTGGAATCTGTCGGCTGCTATACTCTTGAGATTTTTAAAACAAGCAACGTCTTTCACTTAGTCATTCGTTACACACGTGGGAAAAAAATAAAATAAAATCCTGCCTATTTATTAGTGCAGCATGAATGCACAGATATAAGATTGGTGTATATTGCATATTTAACTAAGTGCAATGTGTTTATTCATATTTAGGACCATTTCATGGATGGAGCTTAAGAAATAGATAAAAAAAGAAATGCAAATGCAGCTGGATATTTAATGGGGATTACTGTATATGGTGCATTGTTGGAAAAAGAATATATACCGAAATAACGATCAAATGTATCAAGACAATTGTTGCTTATCATATAAGGAGGATAATCATGATGGAAACGATTTCTACTTGTCTACGGCTCAAGACTAATTGTGTTGCATATTTTATAATCACGCCATCAAATTGCCTTCTCTCTGACTCCCCATTCCCCAGACCAAAGGCCGACAAGTACTAAAGACACCATTACGTTAGACGTATCTTTAATACCAAAGCCTGTGTCAGAGACAATAGGTATAATCGTAAAGGTGTCAGGACCAAAGTGTCCTGTCACTTGCTTTATAATAGTCCCATCCTCTTATATTGTTGTGAAGGGCCACACACAGATTATTAGACACAGTGAATGGGATTTTCAAACATGGCAGGGCACCAACCACATTCTGCAACTGTGATAATAAGAGGTCGTGCAATTGTGACTATAGCACAAGCAGCAACAATTTGTACGTTTTTGGGCACTCACTTGTTGCTATAATCAGAATTGTTTTGATCCTTGTGTACCTAATATCCATCCATCCATTTTCTACCGCTTGTCCTGTTCGCGGGGGGTGCTGGAGCCTATCTCAGCTGCATTCGGGCGGAAGGCCGGGTACACCCTGGACAAGTCACAGGGCCAACACAGATAGACAGACAACATTCACACTCACATTCACACACTAGGGCCAATTTAGTGTTGCCAATCAACCTATCCCCAGGTGCATGTCTTTGGAGGTGGGAGGAAGCCAGAGTACCCGGAGGGAACCCACGCAGTCACGGGCAGAACATACAAACTCCACACAGAAAGATCCAGAGCCCCGGTTCGAACCCAGGACCTTTGTAATGTTAGGCACACGTAGTAACCCCTCCACCACCGTGCCAAATAAATAATCCAAAATCAAGCTCACACACACAAATGTGACAGGAAAATGCTAAAAATGCTGCAATCACATAAATGCTGCAGGATCAAAAACAAATGCAAAAGAAAAATGATGCACACTCTATAAAACACACACAAACAACTGCATGCTGCAACTTCTCATAGCAAAACGTAAGTTAACCTACCAGGGGTGCCAGACATTAAAAACGAGTGTGGAATGTCCAGAAGCACTTGGCTGTAATATATTAAGTATTATGGAGCAACTAACCCTTTACCTACTGTAGGGTGCACCGGATTATAAAGCGCACTGCCGAGCTATTTAGGTCTATTTTCATAAAAAGGCACACTAGATTATAAGGCGCATTAAAGGGGTCATAATATGATTTTTTTTTTTATGTACATTTGAAACACTGTGTGTGGTCTACATAACATGTAATGGTGGTTATTTGGTCAAAATGTTGCATAGGTTATGTTTTACAGACCATCTTCAAGCCGCTTTCTGGCCGTCTCTTCAGGATGTGCTGTTTTGTGCGCGGTCTTATTTACATGGCTCCACTTTGACAGCGTCTTCTCCCCGGGGAGCCCTACCGATCTCAGGGCGGACACTCTAACCACTAGGCCACTGAGCAGGTGGCAGGTACATATACATATATACATATTAGAGATGTCCGATAATATCGGCAGGCGTTAAAATGTAATATCGGAAATTATCGGTATCGTTGTTTTTTTGTTTTTTTTTATTAAATCAACTTAAAAAACACAAGATACACTTACAATTAGTGCACCAACCCAAAAAACCTCCCTCCCTCATTCACACTCATTCACACAAAAGGGTTGTTTCTTTCTGTTATTAATATTCTGGTTCCTCCATTATATATCAATATATATCAATACAGTCTGTAAGAGATACAGTCCGTAAGCACACATGATTGGTCCACGAATAGTACTAACCTTTAACAGTTAATTTTACTAATTTTCATTAATTACTAGTTTCTATGTAACTGTTTTTATATTGTTTTACTTTCTTTTTTATTCAAGAAAATATTTATTTATCTTATTTTATTTCTTTTTTTTTTTTTTAAAGTACCTTATCTTCACCATACCTGGTTGTCCAAATTAGGCATAATAATGTGTTAATTCCACGACTGTATGTATCGGTTGATATCGGTATCGGTTGATATCGGTATCGGTTGATATCGGTATCGGTAATTAAAGAGTTGGACAATATCGGAATATAGGATATCGGCAAAAAGCCATTATCGGACATCCCTAATACATATATATACATACATATTCATTATATACTGTATATACATTATAGTGTATATATATATATCGATCCGTTGTGGTGAAGAAGGAGCTGAGCCGGAAGGCAAAGCTCTCAATTTACGTTCCCATCCTCACCTATGGTCATGAGCTTTGGGTTATGACCAAAAGGACAAGATCACGGGTACAGGCAGCCGAAATGAGTTTCCTCCGCCGTGTGGCGGGTCTCCCTTAGAGATAGGGTGAGAAGCTCTGTCATCCGGGTGGAGCTCAAAGTAAAGCCGCTGCTCCTCCACATCGAGAGGAGCCAGATGAGGTGGTTCGGGCATCTGGTCAGGATGACACCCAAACGCCTCCCTAGGGAGGTGTTTCGGGCACGTCCGACCAGTAGGAGGCCACGGGAAAGACCCAGGACACGTTCGGAAGACTATCTCTCCCGGCTGGCCTGGGAACACCTCGGGAGGAGCTGGATGAAGTGGCTGGGGAGAAGGAAGTCTGGGCTTCCCTGCTTAGGTTGCTGCCCCCGTGACCCGACCTTGGATAAGCTGAAGAAGATGGATGGATGGATATATATATATATATATATATATATATATATATATATATATATATATATATAAAATGGCATTGTTGGCTTTATTTCAACAAAAAACCTTACGATACATTAAACACATGTTTCTTATTGCAATCAAATAACAATGTTGCCATTAAATAACATAGTGAACATACTCGACAACTTCATTTTCAGTAGCAAGCACCAAATGGGTTACAAAGTCAAAAATATGAGGGACAAGCGGTAGAAATAGATTATTAATTTACTTTTTCATTGACTGTGAATATCTGGTTGTTTTCTGTTTTACCATGTTCCTTCTACTCTTCTGTTCAAATATGACAATCACTTAATTTTCTGTTGTTTGGATACTTTACATAAGGTTTGGGTGATACTACAAATTTGAGTATCGATCATATACCAAGTAGTTACAGGGTCATAAATTGGTCATATTTAAAATCCTCCTGTGTCCAAGGACGTACTTCCTGAGTTTATAAACATAATAAAAATGTAAAAAAGGAAAATATATTTTGTGATGATAAAAAATCTTGATGTGATCATTGTAATCTTGTACTTGATATCGTTACAATTGATGTCTATGTCGATCCACCCTTTTGTTTACATTCAGAAGCGCTAGCCTGCTGTTAGCGGTGACTATAAGCTCTTGGAACATGAAGCATGTTTAGCTATCCCACGTCCTGCAGGGATGATACTTGTAAGAAACTTACTTTATTTATCACAATAGAGGTGAGGATTAGTGATTTAGAAGAATCGAAAAAACTACAAAAAAAACGATTAGCAATAGCTATGTTTTAAAGCACCACTTGCAGAGCAGCGCTTCAGTGTTTATAGCTCTGCCGTTATTGTTAGGTTTAAAGTCAAAATATGTCCATTGTCCTTCTTCTGTCTACACACTGTTTCGACTTGCAAGTGCTGTGTGTGTGCGTGTGTTGACTAACATGCGCCGCGGCTTGTATGCCAGCATTGTCACTGTGGCATCGTTTCAAGGAAGAAAAAAAAATGTACCGATATTTTTTAAAGGCAGTTAATAATTCATTAGTATTGCGATAGTTTATTAGTACTGGTATACCGTACTACCCTGGTCAGAATTGTGCGCTACTTTGTATTGGAAATGGCAACAGCGGAGGATGAATGCCCCACAACAAATAGAGGAAAAAGAAGGAACTTATTGACTGCGGCGCAGACTACAAAGGCGGATGCCAGACAATTTTCGGGACTTATGCAGATCCCAAATACACAACAGTAAGTACCAATAGGTAAGAACAATTGGTTTTGCATAATAGTTCGAAATTATATGCTGGAGAATATGTCTCCTAATAGGTGCCATTTTGGCATCCTTTTACACACACAATAATAAAACCCGTATGTTGAAGCACAGCACGTCTAACTATGGCAGCCATAAAGCGCCGAAAATCCTTTAAGCGGTGCGGCGTCGTAGCTTGCCAAGGTCGTACTGAAACATTTTGACAGTGCTGTGTTTAATGTTCTATGGTCTCAAAGAAACATCAATGCTTGGGGCTGGCTTGTAATTAATGTACTTACTAGAGTCATTAATTAAACAGTCAACACTATCTCTTATCTGTGACTGCCATCTACTGGTCACACTTATCATTACACCATGTACCAAATAAAATTGCTTAGAAGTCGGTAAGCACAAACACAAATAACCTGTACATTAGGCGCACTGTCGATTTTGAAAAAAATTATAGGATTTTAAGTGTGATTTATATTCCGAAATATACAGTATTTGCCACAAAACCAGAGGTGGGTAGAGTTGCAAAAAGTTGTACTTAAGTAAGAGAACAGTTACATTAGACTAATATAACTCAAATAAAAGTAAAAAGTAGTTATCTAAATATTTACTTTAGTTAGAGTTAGTATTTAAAAAACACTCAAGTATTGAATAATTAGTGAGTAACCTTTGTTTTATTTAGTTGCTATTTTTATAGTATTTATACTGCAACCTAAAGCATACTTGCCATCCCTCCCGAATTTTCCGGGAGACTCCCGAACTTCAGTGCCTCTCCCGAAAATCTCACGGGACAACCATTCTCCCGAATTTCTCCCGATTTCCAGCCCGACAACAATATGCGGACCTGAGTAAAGACAGCCTGTCGTCACGTCCGCTTTCCCTCCATATAAACAGTGTGCCGGCCCAGTCACGTTATAACATCTACAGCTTTTGGAGCTCAGTGCGCAACTGCACACACAACAAGAAGGAGACTATTATATATGTCTCCGTTATCCATAGGTTTATCTATAACCCATAAAGTAGGCAGGCACGGAGCTATTTCTCAGCGTGTGTTTATACCAGCCGGCACGTTAATACACTGACATACAACATCCAGGTTCCCATCATGCATTGCTTCAAAACTACGGCAAGTAGTAATGTCCAAAAACATAACAGAGACGAAGCGGAAGAACGAAGAAGAGACAGTCATGGCAACGACGAGTAAGAAGAAGAAGTACGCTTGCAAGTTCCAAAATTATTGGAAACAAGAATTTCAGTTCATCCAGGAAGGGGTATGCTAGGGAGAGATGGAAGATTCCAGACTCTGGTGCATTTGATGAAGGCACTTTTGTGCTTTTTGCAGATGATGTGGTCCTGATGGCTTCATCTGGCCAGGATCTTCAGCTCTCACTGGATCGGTTCGCAGCTGAGTGTGAAGCGACTGGGATGAGAATCAGCACCTCCAAGTCCGAGTCCATGGTTCTCGCCCGGAAAAGGGTGGAGTGCCATCTCCGGGTTGGTGAGGAGATCTTGCCCCAAGTGGAGGAGTTCAAGTACCTCGGAATCTTGTTCACGAGTGAGGGAAGAGTGGATCGTGAGATCGACAGGCGGATCGGTGCGGCGTCTTCAGTAATGCGGACGCTGTATCGATCCGTTGTGGTGAAGAAGGAGCTGAGCCGGAAGGCAAAGCTCTCAATTTACCGGTCGATCTACGTTCCCATCCTCACCTATGGTCATGAACTTTGGGTTATGACCGAAAGGTTTAGGGCACGTCCGACCGGTAGGAGGCCGCGGGGAAGACCCAGGACACGTTGGGAAGACTATATGTCTCCCGGCTGGCCTGGGAACGCCTCGGGGTCCCACAGGAAGAGCTGGACGAAGTGGCTGGGGAGAGGGAAGTCTGGGCTTCCCTGCTTAGGCTGCTGCCCCCGCGACCCGACCTCGGATAAGCGGAAGAAGATGGATGGATGGATGGATATATATATATATATATATATATATATATATATATATATATAATTCACTGAAAGGCAAGTATTTATTTTATATATATATATATATATATATATATATATATATATATATATAGCTTGAATTCACTGAAAGTCAAGTATTTATTTTATTTATATATATATATATAAGAAATACTTGAATTTCAGTGAATTCTAGCTATAAATATACTCCTCCCTAATTAATGGAATAAATAAATGTAAATAAATGCAGTGATGGGAATGAAACTCAATGTTACAGCATAAAAATTGCTTTTCTTCTTCACAAAATGACTCATTGTAAAAGTAAAAAAGAATGTTGTAATAAAAGTTATCTGACAAGTACAATGTATCCAAAAAGTCTATTAAAATTGTTTTGGTTTTTATTTACATTTTACTTCTTTTTTTTACTTCTGTTACTGCATGTAAAAACATGCACTGTAACAACATAATTTCCTCATTGTGGGATGAATAAAAGTCTACCCTATCCTAAATGTAAAGGAGTAAAGGTAATGCGTTAATACCCACCTCTGCCCAATACACACACTGTCATGATCTGTGGTCTGGATCATGTTTTGTTATTTTCTGTTTGTTTAAGACTACAGTAGATCCTGTTTTTGCGCTCCCTTGTTTGGTCACCATGGCGACTCATTGGTTTCACCTGCCTCATGTGACACACGCACTTGACTCTAATTAAAGAGACTATTATTTAAATCTGTTTTGCCTGATGTGCTTTTCTTGCTCTGTTCATAGTTCATGCTGCTCGTTTCATGCCACAGTAAATGTTGTTTGTTTTATGTCCATAGTTTACTCTAAGTGTTAGTTTTTGTTTCCTTCGCTAAGTTGTGCCTTCGCCTTGAGCGCTTTTTGTTTTCACCTTTTTGAGTCAAGATTAAATCATGTTTTTACCTGCATGCCATGTCCAGGGTAGCCCGTTTGCTTCCTGGGAAAACAATCCTCGCAGTAAGCTGCGAAAACCTCCTCGTTCTAACACACACAAACTCATATCAACTATTTCCACATGATTTGTTTTATTAGACAAGACATTGTGTACAAGTTACAACAAAGTAAAAGCCCCTTCGGCCCCCACGGGTGCCACGTGTGTGTCCTGCAGGTGATTTGTGCGCATGACATTGCTCTGCATGGCAGCACAAAGCACAGGGAGATCTCTCATTTCACAGATAGATCAACGATATGCCACCAATGATTGACAAGACACAAAAACACTTAAATAGTGGTGGTAGCATCTGAACATCAAGTGCAAAAAAAACAACCTTCTATCCTAATTCTAATAGTCTAGCAAATAACCACCCACAGTTTCAACAGAAAGTGCAATTATAAGACTTGTGAGAAGATGTGTGTTTACTGTGCGCCTCTTATGGTTGCCAAAGAAAACACATTATACTTTGTCAAGGATGTGGCAGAAAAAACACTATAGAGTGACGCACATGTACTGAAGCTGAAAAACGTGCTGCCTCTTCACACATGTGAATGTCAACTTTTAAAAATTACACTTAAACGAAAAATTCTGTAGCAGCAGCGATGAAAGTGCTAAACCTGTGAAATAGTCATTACTGTTGGACATGGAGCTCTACAGTAGTTACGTAAGCAGCACTGGGAGAAAGAAATGGTCAATGACTTTTGAAAACACTAAGGGTCTAATCTACTAAGATCCAAATAACTAGGCGCTAAATACCCTGCGCAAACTATTACATTGCGTGTACCATTGGTGGGCGTGTTGATCAAGTGAGATTGTGTGTACTGTACAATTAATAACAAGTGCAAGCGTTGTGCAGACTACTCTAGTTGAATGAAGATTGTACGTTTACTACTGGCTGTCACCATAGAGACACCCATTCCTCTCCATATTTATGACATCATATGGTCCAACCTGTAGTTATGGAAAATGCAGCGCACAAATATAATGTTTTCCAACTTTTCTAGACTATATAGGAGTGCGATCTAGACAACAGAAACTACATACAAATGACAATATAACCATTTTTTGACAAGACTGATTTATGCGTACACGCCACAATTAATCCTTGATAATGCGTTCACATTCTGTCACAGATTTTCTGTCATGAATTAAACTTTTTTCGGTCTTTTTTTCCATGATTAAAGGGCTGACTTGATCCTCCTCCACGTCATTCACCGTTCTTTGTCCGTTCTGTCTATCAAACTCTGCCGTAATCTCCCGCAGGCTCTTGCCTTTTGTCTCTATGAACGTGAGCCCCAAATACACAGCTGACACCAAACACACAGCCAAGAATGGCAGGAAGCAATAGATCCCAAGATTGGTGACGATAAATGGTAATAACAGTCCCATCAGGAGCTGATTGAGCCACATTAGTGATCCGGCGACCATGTACGCTGCAGGTCGGGCTGACTGGTCAAAGATCTCTGCTGGTATGATACTTGTCACACCTGCAGGGCCCAAACCGAAGCTAAGAATGTAGGCGAAAACGCACACCATGCTGAGGTAAGACATCCCATCCACTCGTTGTCTTTGGAGTGTGAGGGCTATTGTGAAGATTATAGTCCAGCATGACATAAGAGTGTAGCCTCCGACAAGAAGACCCTTCCTGCCCACTCGTTCAATCAGGAGGTTGCTCAGTATCGAGGAAGTCAGTTCAGATGCTCCTGTTCCAATGGTTACATACTGAATTTTATCTGCAGGAATGCCTGCCTCGGAGAAGATGTAAGACGCATAGAAGTATATAGAGTCAATACCACATAACATGATGGTAATGTTGGTTATCATGACAATTTTGAGTTGGGATCGCAGGTCACGAGCCTTAAAAAGGGAATAAGGTGTCTTAACAGAATATGCCGTTTCAGCGTTTGATTGCTTTTGACATTCTTCAAGCATTTCCTGTATTTCTAAAACTGGAGCTACACCACCACGGAGTCTTTGAAGAGCCTGGACGCATGCTTCTCTGTCTCCACAGTCAATGAGCAGATATCTGGGGCTTTCAGGGAACCAGGGTAGTGTAAGCATCTGGATCACACCTGGAAGCATGTTGCTGGCTAGTAAGTAGGGCCAGAGAAGCTGTGTGCCCAACACCTCAGTCAGTCCCACAATTTGACCCAAAAAAATTCCAAAAGCAGTGAAAACGGCAGAGGAAAAAGCTACAGCTCCTCGTAGGTGTTTAGGGGCGCTTTCCCCAAAGTACATAGGCTGGACATTACAACTGACACCTGAATTAATCCCCATGAGGAACCGAGCGAAGATGATCATCTCAAATGATCTTGCAACCCTGCACAGAAGAAAAAATAGAGTGCCAACAAACAAAAATGAGTTGTTCAAAAGCAGGGACTTCTTCCTTCCAAATTTGACCGACATTGGGCCGGCCAGCAGTGCCCCGAGCAGACCTCCCAGTGAGAAAGCTGATACGATTAGTGTCCACACCAGAGTCACATAGGGAGCTCCCAAGCCTGTACCCCAGCGTGTCCTGTAGGTTTCATTGATGAAAGTCTGGATGTAGCTGGTTGGAGCGTTGATAATGGAAATATTGTATCCATACTGGAAGGTGCCTCCAATGGCAGCAGAACACACCATCAGAAAAAGTGTTCCGTCACTTGATAGTTTGCTGATTTGTTCTGGTTCTGTATTTCCTGTTGGCTTCATGTCAGGCATCGTGACGATTCTTTCTTTTCCTCTTTTAGTCCAACATGAAAAGAGAAGTGTTTTTCTTAGACTTCTGTGTAATGCTGCAGAGACAGATTTGTATTCAATATGTATTTTAGCTGTGGTCAACCACCAACTTAATTTTGATATCATGGGCTATTCATTCAAATACAGTCGTCGACACACCTTTTTTAAAGTCTAACTTTTGAGATGTGACTTCAATGTATAAATTATGCAGTCCAATATATAACTTTTTGTGGATAAGTTAGGCACTCATAACTTACCTCATTTGCATCAGTAATGGTGTCCTTTAGGGAAAAACAACAGTAGTTAAAATTCAGAGTTAATCATTTGTCACAGTGACTTACAACTGAAGGACAGTTCACCTTGAGAAGTGTTTGGGGAGGAGCCACCAAGTAGTTCTTGCTTTCTTAGGGTGGATGATGTCATCTCTGATATCATCAGACCATACCAACTAACAGGGGTTGTGTTTGTTTTTTTATTTATTTAATATTCTGCTAGGCATGAGAAATAATTTTATGGACAGCATCATGATCTTTGTAGGGTCTTTTTTTGCTTATGTATAAGAGTAATGTTGATATCCAGCTGTGTGGGAAGATTATAATGTGTTGGGTTGTTTGTAGGCCATCTAGGCGCTGTAGTGGGGACTGCCAACTCTCCTTGTCCCTTCTCTGTTGTGTGCGGACAATTAATGACTTTGCTCCAAGTTGTCAAAAATGCATGAATGCTAATATGTGCTGTACACATTGATATATTGTAAAAGTGAGCTGTGATTGGGCCACATGAGCAACAAGCAACAAGCAACAAGTGGCACATGTGCCTTGAAAAGAACATATAACTTAAGTTTACTAATGCAGACTATTTATTGTCCGTGTGTGGGGTGTAACACACTGAAGTTGCTGTGCACTTGTAATAGTCTTAATAGGAAATAGGGATACATAAAGAGGTGGGAAAGCAGTCAGAAGAGTCATGAAAAAATGGAGCTGTAAATCAGTTTTAATTGTGCACAATATAATATTTTTATTATTTAATTAGGTCAAGAAAAATAAATATAGCTTTATCATCCTGGAACACAAACCCTATTTAACAAGTATTCGCAATCGGTACATACATTCTTTGGAGAGACATGCGTCATGCATGAACAAATAAATTACAAGAATATGAATTGCAATATGTTTCTACACGTTGAATAACAAAAACATTTTTAAATCCTTGAGAATATTTTGTCCCTTTTCATAAATTACACATGAAATGTCCAGAAAGTGCCTTAACAGCCAGCATCTATTGAATTGTATTGGGAATAGTGTGTTTGAGAAAGTGATTACAAGAAAAAGGCAATACAACAGAGACATCTGGTGGCTATTTTTCAAACCTGCATCCATGAAATTAAATAGTAATCTGGTACGATTGTTGGTAAAAATCCAGAGATAGTCATTGAATCACGTTCTAGGTGCACATAGCATGATTAATGTAGTTTAAATTCACAAAATTGAATCATGGATAACATTGAACAGAAAAATATAGCAAAAAACTGAAAGTGAACACTTTCAAAGGTGCTAAGAATATACAGTCTCTGTATATATACGTACTCTGCTTATACTGTGGTAAAACATCATACAGTACAGGGGTTTACATATTTAGTGAACAATAATTTAAAACATGCAATTGAAGCTTCTTTAATATTTCAAGTAAATGTAATTTCACGTTGTGGGTGCATCAGTCAGGTGAAACTATAGTATTTCACTTCTATATAAATATATACTATAGGTCACAAAACTAAGTTTGGTTGAAATGCAGCAAACACTTATATGCATAGACTTTGAGAAACTAGACATCGCTTCAATAAGAGTACAGAAATTACCCTGATTTCAGAGACTGTTCTTATTGTCAAGATCTGCTGCTAAGGTAGAGGAGCTGGTCTCACCCATCTCATTGTGAACCTCTTTCCGTCCATTCTTTCTATCAAACTCTGCCGTAATCTCCTGCAGGCTCTTGCCTTTTGTCTCTGGGAACGTAAACCCCAGAAACACAGCTGACACTAAACACACAATCAAAAATGGCAAGAAGCAAAGGCTCCCCAGATTGCTTACGATGAAGGGAAACAACATTCCCACTAGGAACAGACTGAGCCACATTAGCGATCCGGCGACCATGTACGCTGCAGGTCTGGCCGACTGGTCAAAGATCTCTGCTGGTAGAATACCGGTCACACCTGCAGGACCTAAACCGAAGCTAAGGATGTAGGAGAAAATGCACACCATGCTGAGGTAGGACATCCCATTCACTCCTTGTCTTTGGAGTGTGAGGGCTATTGTGAAGACTACAGTCCAGCATGACATAAGAGTGTAGCCTCCTACAAGAAGACCCTTCCGGCCCACTCGCTCAATTAGGAGGTTGCTCAGTATCGATGCAGTCAGTTCAGAGGCTCCTGTTCCAATGGTTATATACTGGATTTTATCTGCAGGAATGCCTGCCTCAAAGAAGATGTAAGATGCATAGAAGTAGATGGAGTCATTGCCACAAAGCATCATGGCACTACTGGCCATCATGACCGTTCTAAGTTGGGATCGCAGGTCACGATCTTTAAAAAGGGAACAAGGTGTCTTAACAGAAGAGGCAGATCCAGCGTTTGATTGCCTCTGACATTCTTCAAGCATTTCCTGTAGTTCTAAAACTGGAGCCACGCCACCACGGAGTCTTTCAAGGGCTTGGATGCATGCTTCCCTGTCACCGCGGTCAATGAGCAGATATCTGGGGCTTTCGGGAAACCAGGGTAGTGTAAGCATCTGGATCACGCCTGGAAGCATGTTGCTGGCGAGTAAGTAGGGCCAGAGAAGCTGTGTGCCCAACACCTCAGTCAGTCCCACAATTTGACCCATGAAAATCCCAAAAGCAGTGAAAACAGCAGAGGAAAAAGCCACAGCTCCTCGTAGGTGTTTAGGAGCGCTTTCCCCAAAGTACATAGGCTGGACATTCATACTGACACCTGAATTAATCCCCACGAGGAACCGAGCGAAGATGATCATCTCAAATGATCGTGCAACCCTGCACAGAAGAACCAAAGCCGCACCTACGAACAAAAATGAGTTGTTCAAAAGCAGAGACTTCTTCCGCCCAAAGTGGACAGCCATTGGGCCAGCCAGCAGGGCCCCGAGCAGACCTCCCAGCGGGAAAGCAGATACGATAAGAGTCCACACCAGAGTCACATGGGGAGCTTCCAAGCCTGTACCCCAGCGTGATGAGTATGTATCATTGATGAAAGTCTGGATGTAGCTGGTTGGAGCGTTGATAATGGAAATATTGTATCCATACTGGAAGGTGCCTCCAATGGCAGCTGAGCACACAGTCAGGGCAAGTGTTCTGTCACTTGTTTCTTCTCCTTCTGTATTTCCTGTTCGCTTCATGAGGGTCATAGTTAACAAACAGAGCACAAAGCGTGTTTCCTAAAATTCCTTTTCTCAACACTTTAGCAAGTCACTGTTATATATAAAGAGAAGCAGATTTGGTCTGTATTAGTATTTATATCTTATATCATTCTAGCGACCTGTTATCTTTAACAGCACTTGACAATGGTCTCTGATAACAAACCTGGATTTATTGCAATGTCAAAATCCGCATGGCGCATGGAAAGCAAAGGTTGTAATACTCCCTCAATTATAGCTGTCAGAAACATTTTGTCCACTTTCTTTTTTTTTTTATTTAAATGCCACATTATATTTAATCCTAATTCCACTAACACTAGTATACTATTTGTCTTGGTGGTGGTTTTGTTAGAAGATGTATTTTTAATTTAGAAACGTTGTGTTCTCCTTGCAGACTACATGGAGGGATTACTGCATACCAATATTATTGCGTCACATAACCTGCGTCTGGATCTGGATTGGCTTTGACTATAGTGTCTACGTCATCATCATGCGACTACTGTTGTACCGTTTAAAGGAGAGTCAATGTAAGTAACCGTCGCTATGTTTGTATTTTGTCCTTTTGTGGAACAATTACAAGTACAAATGTTGTAATAGTAAGCAGTCACTTTTGTTTTGCACACTTAAAGTTTTGCAATGCTAATACGAATGTCAAAAGTAAGGTAAAGTTTGTCAAAGGATCAATCGTAATTCGTCATCATTGTCTGCTACTCTAACTGGCAGATGAACGCCATCAAATAAAGGATATTTGTGCCATATAGTTATTTTTGTCCCTTTATTGGCCCCTGCTTTTTTTTCCACACGCCACATCATCAAAATGGAAACTTTCTCCAGGGCACCTTCGCCAACCAAAAAGAAAGAGGATGACAGGAGTAAACAACGAGGTAAACAGAAAGCTGGAGTCTTGAAAGATGTAGTTGATAAAGAGCGAAACAGGGTGACAAACAGAACACGACCTGGTGCTTCTAGTCGGAGCAGCAGGTCAGATCTACTTTAAATTCATTTGTTAAATTTGAAGATTTTGCCATTCAAGACTAATTTTCTCCCAATTCCAGTTCCAGTAGCTCAGGTTCTAGTTCCGGCTCATCCAGTGGGAGCTCTTCCAACTCAGGTTCCTCCAGCCCATCCTCTTCGTCGTCCTCGCCAAGCCCCAGCCGTCAGCGGCAGAACAAACAACGCTCCTGCTCAAAGTAGAGAATTTCTCTTAACTGTTTCTCAGCATTGTACCAGACATACCAACAGTACTTAACATTTACTGACTGTAGGTCCAAATCGACCAGAAAAGACGATCGGGAACGTCGAAAGAGGAGTCCCGCTCCAAAACCCACCAAGGTCTACCTGGGCCGGCTGACAAGAAATGTAATCAAGGTGATGCTTGTGGGCGGCATGGCGTAGTGGGTAGAGCAACCGTGCCAGAAACCTGAGGGTTGCAGGTTCGCTCCCCGCCTCTTACCATCCAAAAATCGCTGCCGTTGTGTCCTTGGGCGGGACACTTCACCCTTTGCCCCCGGTGCCACTCACACCGGTGAATTGAATGATGAATGATAGGTGGTGGTCGGAGGGGCCGTTGGCGCAAAATTGCAGCCACGCTTCCGTCAGTCTACCCCAGGGCAGCTGTGGCTATGAAAGTAGCTTACCACCACCAGGTGTGAATGATTGATGGGTTCTACATGTAAAGCGACTTTGGGTACTTAGAAAAGCGCTATATAAATCCCAGTTATTATTATGCCTAAACAGACCAAAGTCCTCTTGTATATTACTCAGAAAGACCCAAATAACACGACACAAAAATGCAAAGGATACAAGCAATGTTCCCTCTAATTTTTTATGTTTGTGAGCAAACGCACAAACTCCCTGAGCATTCAGTGGAGCACATGTGAGCAACATCAGACGTGCACACTGTGGCTACACCAGCGTCACACCTGTCCCAAACCTGACATCATAACAATTTAAATGTTTTATTAAAATAATTTTCTGATATAAGTGATTTTGCCCTCTTACAATGACAATAACAAAAAAACATGTTTTTCATGAGCTATGTGCTAGTATTGTATGTCTGGCTGCGGGTCCTGCCTTTAAAAGAAATGTTACCCCTTTCAGAGATTACATTTAGTTCCTGTAACTTTCTGTCTGTAAAATGCATCTTTTTATTAGCATTTATGAAATCTAGTGACAATATTTCATGAATAATATCCTTAGATTAACATTCTTAATAAATGGCAGTAAAATAAGCACACATCTGATTGAGGAGTCAGAGTGTTACAACCTGGCATTTACACATTGTGTGGCGTTGGGGTTGTCCGACTTTTTGTGTGGCCATAAACGCAGCACTGGCTAAGTGCCATGAGTGCGTGTGTTGGTGCAGGTGAGAGAGCGAGCGAGCGGCTTCTGTTGAAACGACGGATGATAACGTTGGTTTAAGCCTGGTTTGTATGGCAGAATATTACCAGTTTTTATTGATAAAAGTTTTTTTTACTCATGTTTTTGGTGTGGTTACAAACAGTTTTGCTCAATAAAGTGATTGATGGCATTCCTGTCTGTAAAGTGTCTCGACAGACGATAATTGAACTGTGTTGACAAAGATTGTTTTATTCATTGGGGCCACTCTTGTTGTCACCTGTCACTCATAGAGTTGCATTGCAAAATCATACAGAATAAATTGTAATGTGTTTATTTTGTTTAAAGTTCAGATGGAATTTTTGATTTTCTGCGCGGCATTAATTTGCTGTGCGCAGAGGACGCGTGAGCGGTGCGCAATTGCGCAGGCGCGCACCTAAGAGGGAACGTTGGATACAAGTCTTAGTACTTAGTATTTTAAGGTAGCATCATGATGGTTAAAAAACAACACATAAAGCCTTAAGAACGAATGTTGATTCCCTGTCCAGGGGCGTAGCACCAAATTCTGGGCCGCCGATACACCAGATCCTGAAGGGCCCCAGACCCCACTCTAAACCCAATGTTGCTGCCCCATACACACACACTTGGTATGTTTACATGCACTAGAAAGCTAGCTATTGCATGTATTTCATTGAAACCAGCTTTTTAAAACACATGTCAATTAATTAGTTTTTGTTTTGAAGATGGGGTTAACATATTTCAAACGTATCTTTATAAACCCCATTAATAATTAAAACAGTGTTTGGTTTTAATTTTTTTATTTTTTATTTATTAAACGTGCCAACAAATTATATGTAAAATGGACAGAATACAAATGTAAATTCATTAATTCAATTTAGAGTAATTATTCACTTAAATATGATTGTACATATGTCAAGTTTCCGTTTACTTCATAGTGCAAAGCAAAGATTAGCAGATTCACATAGGATTATCAGTGGATAATACAAATCATAATAATACATTCTTTTTTGTATGATTATATTAGAATTAGTGCATCTTCTGGGAATCTGTAACTTTAATTGAGGGCCCTTGAATGCACCACGGTTATGTGCAATGAGATGCAAAAGTTCAACTACTGGCAGGGGGTGACCTATCAGTCTTCCTGTTGTGTTTGGACGGGTTGTATAAAATACATTTTGTTGTACTTTTAAGTGCAATGACAATGAAATTATATTCTATTCCTTTCTTCCATCACCTCATCCTTCCACAATGCTTAAAAGATCTGTGTTGAGTGAAGTTCATGCTCGGTTTTCTGGTATCCCAGTAAATAAATCATTTTGTATTTTTGATAAAGGAAGTATGTAGTCTTAGACATTCTTATTTGATTCAAGCAAACTTATTATTGAACTTTCACTGCAATATTCATTTCATTCGAACATTTATGTCACTTGAAATAAAGAAAAATACAAAGGCTCGGGGCTGGTACAACATCCCCACTTACCCCTCCTCATGCATGGCAGATACAGCATGTGTAAAGCTCTAGTAGAGAAATAATTATGAATTGGAAAACATTTCTCTTTAAAAAGCTTGAAACTGATTTCAGAAGTGTCTTTGCCTTCTAAAGGAGCACCTCCAGGAAATTTTCTCCACCTATGGCAAGATCAAGATGATTGACATGCCCATGAACCGCGTTCACCCTCATCTGTCCAAAGGCTACGCCTACATCGAGTTTGAGAACCCCGAAGAAGCAGAAAAAGCACTTAAATACATGGATGGAGGTGCAGTACAGTGTGGTTGGTCACCCAGAAGGAAGTTGAATGGATGCTAAAGATGTTTTCTGTGTTGGATCTTTTCAGGACAGATTGATGGTCAGGAGATAACAGTCATAGCTGTCCTGACACCTAGGGCGCGCACACCTGTTAGGAGGCTGTCCCCGCCCCGCAGGATGCCGCCTCCACCTCAGCTGTGGCGACGCACTCCGCCTCGTATGAGGAGAAGGTGAAACTGCAGTGTCTTGGTGGTGCTGGACAGAAAACTACTGCTTCCGCCTCTCCTGTTAATATCTTTCTCATCTTATAGGTCTCCACGGCGACGCTCACCAGTCCGGCGCAGGTCCAGATCGCCTGGCCGCCGTCGACACCGGTCCCGTTCCAGTTCCAACTCCTCCCGCTAGAGATCAGTATTACCCAACTGAGAGTTTGTTTTGGTCTGTGACACTGAAAAAATATTTTTTCTTTCCTTGAACATTTAGAGACAAACACTAATACTTGAGCATGCTCTCTGATTAGATTCATAATACGGTTTTATTTTAAGTTAAATTATTTATTATCATTGTTGCCTTTGAGTGAACCTATTCCATTTACTATTAGCTAATTTGGTCATTAATGGAGTACTGTTTACATTGTTGAATTCTACTACAGTATTTGCATGAAAAAAAGGGACTCAAAAAGATTTAAGTAAATGTTACACAAGATTGAGCTGGCTCTGGACAGTACAATATACAGTATTTGCCGATATGTATATATTTATTTATATTCTATAATTGTTTAATTTAATTTAACAGAGAATTTGATACTAATTGAGTATTTATTGGTCACTTTGTTCTTTTGATCCTGTCATATTTGGATGGGTAATTTTTTCCCCAGTGGTGGACTGGTGCAATCTGTTTAAAATACAGTCAGTGTGTGATTTGCAGTTACGTGTAGTTGAGTTTGAGACTTGACAATAAAGGACACACCTTGTTTTGACCTAACAATCATATGCAGCTTTGTCTTCACATATGGGTTAATGGGTTATACTTGTATAGCGCTTTTCTACCTTCAAGGTACTCAAAGCGCTTTGACACTATTTCCACATTCACACACTGATGGCGGGAGCTGCCATGCAAGGCCCTAACCACGACCCATCAGGAGCAAGGGTGAAGTGTTTTGCTCAAGGACACAACAGACGTGACGAGGTTGGTAGAAGGTGGGGATCGAACATAGAACACTGAGGTTGCTGGCACGGCCACTCTCCCAACTGCACCACGCCGTCACATACAACAGTCTCTCCCAAAACTGAGTATACAACTCACATTTCAGCAACCGATGTATTATGTATCACGAGGGTCCATAGGATACTATGGGAATGAAAATGATATACTTTAGAGTTGTCAGCATAGAGTTTGTACCTTTCTACAGTTGTGGTCAAAAGTTTACATACACTTGTGAAGGACATAATGTTATGGCTGTCTTGAGTTTCCAATAATTTCTACAACTCTTATTTTTTTGTGATAGAGTGATTGGAGCACATACTTGTTGGTCACAAAAAACATTCATGAAGCTTGGTTCTTTTATGAATTTATTATGGGTCTACTGAAAATGTGACCAAATCTGCGGGGTCAAAAGTATACATACACCAACATACATTATCAATTTTGGTGATTTAGAAAAGTTACAATCAAGTACAATTATCTTCATGGCATGGCCTCTTAACTTCATGTGAGTGATTATGATTGACAACACCTGTTGACTTCTCTGAGCCCATTTAAATAGGGCTCATGTGATGCAGTCATTACACTCGGTTACAAACGCGACAATAGGAAAGTCAAAGGAACTCAGCACAGATCTGAAAAAACAAATCATTGACTTGAACAAGTCAGGAAAGTCACTTAAAACCATTTTGAAACAGCTTAAGGTGCCAAGAGCAACTGTGCAGACAATTGTACATAAATATAAAGTGCATGGCACAGTTTTGTCACTGCCACGAACAGGAAGAAAATGCAAGGTATCACCTGCTGCTGAGAGAAAATTGGTCAGGATGATCAAGTGTCAACCAAGAACCACCAAAGAGCAGGTCTGCAATGAATTGGAAGCTGCTGGAAACAGGTGTCAGTGTCCACAGTTAAATGTGTTTTGCATCGCCATGGACTGAGAGGCTACCGTGCTCCAGAAGCGACACATTAAGGCTCGTCTAAAGTTTGCTGCCGATCACATGGACAAAGATAAAACCTTCTGGAGGGAAGTTCTGTGGTCAGATGAAACAATAATTGAGCTGTTTGGCCACAATACCCAGCAATATGTTGGGAGGAAGGCAGCATGTGCCTCACAATACGAAGGTCCTGGGTTCGATCCTGGGCTCGGGATCTTTCTGTGTGGAGTTTGCTCATTCTCCCCGTGACTGCAAGGGTTCCCTCCGGGTACTGCGGCTTCTTCCCACCTCCAAAGACATGCGCCTGGGGATAGGCTGATTGGCAACACTAAACAAAATTGGCCCTAGTATGTGGATGTGAGTGTGAATGTTGTCTGTTGGCCCTGCGATGAGGTGGCGACTTGTCCAGGGTGTACTCCGCCTTCCGCCTGAATGCAGCTGAGATAGGCTCCTGCACCCCCTGTGACCCTGAAAGGGACAAGCGGTAGAAAATGGATGGAAGGATGGATGTTTGGAAGAGAAAAGATGAGGCCTTTAATCCCAGGAACACCAAGTCTACCGTCAAGCATGGTGGTGGTAGTATTATGCTATGGGCCTGTTTTGCTGCCAATTGAACTGGTGCTTTACAGAGAGTAAATGGGACAATGACAGAGGAGGATTACCTCCAAATTCTTTAGGAAAACCTAAAATCATCAGCCCGGAGGTTGGATCTTGGGCACAGTTGGGTGTTCCAACACGACAATGACCCCAAGCACACGTCAAAAGTGGTAAAGGAATGGCTAAATCAGGCTACAATTAACTTTTTAGAATGGCCTTCCCAAAGGCCTGACTTAAACATGTGGACAATGCTGAAGAAACAAGTCCATGTCAGAAAACCAACAAATTTAGCTGAGCTGCACCAATTTTGTCAAGAGTGGTCAAAAATTCAACCAGAAGCTTGCCAGAAGATTGTGGATGGCTACCAAAAGTACCTTATTGCAGTGAAACTAGCCAAGGGACATGTGACCAAATATTAACGATGCTGTATGTATATTTTTGACCCAGCAGATTTGGTCACATTTTCAGTAGACCCATAATAAATTCATAAAAGAACCAAACTTCATGAATGTTTTTTGTGACAAACAAGGATGTGCTCCAATCACTCTATCACAAAAAAAATAAGAGTTGTAGAAGTTATATATATACTCTGAACATGTCGAGGGCCAATAAAAACTAGCTGCGGGCAGCACTTTGGATACCCCTGATTAAGTGCATTAAAGATGCTAAAACCAATCCAATGGAGGTCAATATATACCATCCTATCTGAAACACTGATATATTAGCGTTGATTTATAGGTGACAAAGCAAATCTAATGCAGGGGTGTCCAACCTTTTTTCTTCTCTTGAGGTACAGTACTTTTACTAAATGAAAACCGCCAAGAGCTCCTTATTTTTGCTGGTAAATTTAGAAGCAGATCTCCACTCAAACAGTGCAGTCATTGTCTTTGTGTTATGTTATGACAATTTGGCATTAAATAGAGGCATCATGTTTCAAATATACAGTTAAACAAATGCTTAGAGTTTAGGCAAATATTATTTGACTCTTTGTGAGCAATTTATTTTATATACAGATTAAGCAAACTGCCAACAACAAAAAAAGCTGTGGGACAAAAATGAATAATAAGATAGTGCATTACAGCACAGAAGTGGATGTAGATTAAAACACAATGTATGATCTTGAAACAATACACAACTTTAGCAAAACAAACATTTATTCAACTGTGCATAGCATTGCAACAAAACGTCTCTGTCCTAAACTGAACATTTTGTAGGAAAATGTATGAGTTTGCAGTTCAGCACTACTTTTGCTTGAAGCATTTATTAAAAGATGCAGGAGTGAGAAAATCTACCAATAAATAAAATGTAAAATGACACAAAAAGGACAACGCACCAGTCATTCTGCAAATGCTGACATTTTGTAATTTACTAATAAAACATTCATGTGCATCAAAATTCTTAGCTCTAAGCCATAGGGCGTCGATAACACGGCTTGGTTCACGACAAATCCCAAAAGGAGCGTGTGAGCCCAAATCCAGACTTTCTTCTGGTCATGTTCTGTCAAAACGCCAACTGTGACAAACCTGCCAAAACAGCACAGCAGGCCAACCTGGTACATTTAGTGTGGCTGCAAGTATAACTTGAGCTAAGATGGAATCATCGTTACCTAGTCTGAGCTTGTCTTTGGTGGCCCAGCAGATGCTGTAATGCTGCAGGAGCTGCTGCAACAACTCCTTCTCATCCAGGAACTCCAGACGCTCAATTCTGTGAGAATAGGAGCTATCATTTCAAGACATTATTCTTACAATACGGTTATTTATCAATTTGTGGACAGTTTAACTAAGTTTCCTTGATGAATGACAATGGTATTCGTACACTCCACATTTTGTATGATTCGGTTTCGGTCAAAAATGTTGGAGTTTTTGTATACCTCCTTGGTTATATGACTAAACATTGTGTTTAACAAAGTAGTCAGATTGCACGTTTTTTTATTCAGCAAAATCAAGTGCCCAAATGTTGCTGACTAAGTCTCTGCTTTTTTTATTGAGTATGACTGCTAAATACTCTACCACATGCTTAAAGAATTTGGAAAATAAGGTGAGAAGCACGATTGAATTCAACAAAGAACTTGTAGTTAGGTATTAACGTGGCGTCCACATTGCTCTTCCTTCTGTGCTCCTACCAACAAGAGCTTTTAATGAAAAGTAAAAGTGATGAAAGTGTTCATTTATCCATTTCATTCGTCTTTTATATGTATTTCTTGAATGTATTGTTATAATGAATAATGCTACCTGAAGAATGTAGCTCAACTTCTCATGCTGTTCTTCTTTAGACCACAAACAACTGCTTTGGCCAGACTTTAAGATGGCCCATTAGAAAAAACTAGTTTTTAAAGACAAAACTAAAGACATACTTTTTTAATTTAAATCACATATTCAATATTAGTGAAATAATAATTTATTTCAAAGCAGGTCTCTGTCGGATGTCTCCAAATCACTTGTGTGAGTGAGAGGAAAAAAAGCTGAGATTCTCCCCACTTGTTTAAATGTATACATTTTGAGACCTCAATAAAATATAAGGCAACCCATCATTTTCAGACTTTTGCCTTAGGGAAACAATTGTTTTATATTTTGGGTCAATTTGTGAATTTATTAGGCCAAATAAAAAAAGCTGTATGTTGCGTCAAGCCTGAATTAATTAACACCAACTAAGTTATTATGCTTATCTCTGACAGGTATATCATATGTTTAAAATCCCAGGACATTTTTAGGTTTAGTAATATAGGGTTCTTACATGTTTTCATCAATGATTTTCCAAGACTTCTCCAAAACCTTTTGCTAAATTTCCATGGCCAAAATATATTATTTTATCTCAATATGACCACCAAAATATAATTGTTGTAACACTAAGTAAAATGATGGTTTACACTGTATGGTGCCACCAAAACATCATGACGGTCCGTACATTTCATTATGACGAAGATATTGTTGGATTCATGAAACTTTTGGTATAGTTCAATAACTTCCAAAATCATTTTTTAAATATTACTTTCCATAAATTTACCAGGGCCTGGAAATAACATTTTAATGTTTCCATGACTTTACCAGGTTTTTATGACCGTAAGAACCCTGATAATTAGGTCTTATCTTTGTGAAATACACTTATTGTTGCACACATATGCTGCTGTAGATGTTTCGAGCCTGCTGACACTACCTTTCCACTTCATCCTGAGGAAGCATACTGTACACTGTCACCATGTCCAGAGCATCGGCATGATCCCAACCCGACAGGAGAAACCGCTCCTTCTGCAATTAACACACACAGAACATTTGAATACAAATAGCTGTTTATAACCATGGGTGTGTGGAGGTTACCTGAGAGTCCAGAGACCGGCAGACCTCGACTCCCGCCAGCGTGCACTGACGCCGCTGCAGGTTTTCGATCATTACTTGGCCAAAACGGTCGTTCATGTTCACCTAGACACACACATATCATCTTTGGGGACTTCATTTGGTGCACACTGCATTTTGATTCACATTTTTCAGCAAGCATTATTAAAGTATTGTGGCTTACCTGTTCATAGTTAATGAACATGGCCGTGTGAAAGGTGTCTGCAGCCCAGTGAACTAAACTGGAGGACTGGGCGGGCGTCATGTAGACAAGCACACACTCCGACAAGAGCAATGTAGGCAACCTGCAGCACAGTTTTACATTTTTTTACTTGCATCCCACATGCGTAAATACATTATCATCATCAACATAGTGATGAAACCCACATTTCATGCTCACATACTCGGGGTTAAGCTGGAACTTCTTCAGTTTTTCATACAAAGTAGCAATGTCTCTGAGGTCTGCTCCGATGATGCAATACCGATCCGAGTCAAGACTGTGGGCGTCTGGGCAAATAAATGTACATAGTACAACAATTTTAAGGAATTTACTGATTATATTTAAAGACATATCACTTAACAATGGCATGATTGAAGCTTTTTTAATGTTTACCTAGTAGCAAGGAGTCAGTTGAGTGTGTTTCGATGACAGGCTTGGATAAGGGTGGTTTAGTCCTGGTTAAATGAAATGATCAATATAATACAAAAATGCAAAAACATGCAAATATAAGGCTTCATGCTATATTGACAATGTGTAGTCATCACATTTCTGTTGCAAAAACGTAAGTATTGCATTGAATTGGCTGTCAAACATTACTGAAATAGAGTCGTCCCTCGCTGCATTGTGCTTTAAATGTTGTGGCTTCACTACAACGCATACTTATTTTTTTAAGCGGTAGAAAAATGGATGGATGGCAAATCTTTTTTCGCCAAAACTAAGTTACGAATTAAGTTTTATTTGTGTAATATAGTGCCATATTTTTCTTATTTTCTATAAGTGTATTATGTTGTTGCGATCGATAAATATTCACCAAGCACAACTTCCATTTCCGAGTTAAATGTGACAATGCTAACAACAGGTGGCTAATCTTGGCGCTATTGAATCATCGCTGCGACATTCTCAAGTTGACCACCTTTTGGCAGAAACTTTTTATAGACTATCTTCAACTCCTGCCCCATCAATAACACACCTATATATTGGTGAGACTTTGACACGGGCGATGTCAACAACAGCTACATGTAGCATCGGACATTCTGCGCGGCACTTCGGGTTAACCGAGACTGCTGTCAGCTACCAACAGCTGTTCTGCCAAAGTGGAGTTTAACTCTTAGGATGCACTTTGTCTTTAACATCAATGACCCAGCTTTGATTGAGCGATATGGAATGACAAAGGAGATAGTTGTTTTTCTTTGTTTTTAAGGCATTAAATAAAGAGCACAGTCTACCAAGTCAAATTCCCTATGTGTTAAACATACTTGGCCAATAAATCTGATTCTGAGACACGGAATGCTAACATCACAACGAAATGATCGTAACTCCAACCGGCATGTTAAAGTTTTTGCTAAACAAAACACAATGAGTGTAAAGGAGAATATATGGGTGGTATTTCATATTTATAGGGCTATAACAATGTTAATAAAAATGAATGTAGAACGTCTTAAACACTTTTATACGCTCTAACTATGAAAATATTTGATTAATAATAATCTTACATTGCATTGTCATGCTCGGTCCCAATTAACCGCAATAAACAAGGCATGACTGCTACTTTGTGTTATACCAACCTATTTACAATAAAAATTACATGTCCATTAGGGGTGTAATGGTACGTGTATTTGTATTGAACCGTTTTGGTACGAGGGTTCCGGTTCGGAGGTGTACCGAACGAGTTTCCAAATGGACATATTAAGTAACGTACTGCACGTTGTGTAAACAATGCACACCGAGGCACAACACATGGCATGGTATCAACGACCGGGCTACGATAGACTGACCATACGTCCTCTTTTCACCGGACATGACCTATTTTGCGGAGCTGTCAGGGCGGAGTTTCTTAAATGCCTCAAATGTCCGGCATTTTGAGTTAGGGTTGCGTGTATTTTCAATGTACGTTCAGGTTTAAGAAGGGGTTGAAAACAAAACAAATTGTGCGCGCAGCAGCATTCGTGAGGGAGGGGCAGAGACCGAGAGAGCGAGAGAGTTATGATAAACGCGCATGCGTCGCCAGGCTCTGCTTTTTATCCATAGATTTATCAGATTTAATGTTTTATTATCTATAATAGGGGTGTCAAAAGTGTGCCCCGGAGGCCATTTGCGACCCACAACTAATGTTTTAAAGGCCCATGGCACATTCTAAAAATACTATTAAAATAAACAAAAACATAACAAAAGTGAAATAAAAAAGCTTAAAGGTTAAATGTAATTTAGAAAAAGTTGCAATGTTGACTAATAAAACAAAGCTGTTTTTTTTTCTTTCAAACTGTCATTGCTCAAAACATAATATTGAATCAAAATCAATGTTATTATGAATTATTGACATATCCAAGGTTCCGATTACTTCACATCAAATATTCCACTAAGAAAAATATTTTTGGTGGAAGATTTTGCAAATCTTGTTCACGAGTGAGGGAAGAGTGGATCGTGAGATCGACAGGCGGATCGGTGCGGCGTCTTCAGTAATGCGGAGGCTGTATCGATCCGTTGTGGTGAAGAAGGAGCTGAGACGGAAGGCAAAGCTCTCAATTTACCGGTCGATCTACGTTCCCATCCTCACCTATGGTCATGAGCTTTGGGTTATGACCGAAAGGACAAGATCACGGGTACAAGCGGCCGAAATGAGTTTCCTCCGCCAGGTGGCGGGGCTCTCCCTTAGAGATAGGGTGAGAAGCTCTGCCATCCGGGGGGAGCTCAAAGTAAAGCCGCTGCTCCTCCACATTGAGAGGAGCCAGATGAGGTGGTTCGGGCATCTGGTCAGGATGCCACCCGAACGCCTCCCTAGGGAGGTGTTTAGGGCACGTCCGACCGGTAGGAGGCCGCGGGGAAGACCCAGGACACGTTGGGAAGACTATGTCTCCCGGCTGGCCTGGGAACGCCTCAGGGTCCCACAGGAAGAGCTGGGCGAAGTGGCTGGGGAGAGGGAAGTCTGGGCTTCCCTGCTTAGGCTGCTGCCCCCGCGACCCGACCTCGGATAAGCGGAATATGGATGGATGGATTTTGCAAATTTGGTAAATAAATAACCCAAAAATTTATATTTTGTTGTTTTCTTTCTGTACCGAAAATGAACCGAACCGTGACCTCTAAACAGAGGTACGTACCGAACCGAAATGTTTGTGTACGTTACACCCCTAATGTCCATTGATTCGAGATCTTGTGAAAAAAGTTTGAGAACGACTGCATTAGATGGCAGAAGGTACATAAATAACCTGCGCATTAACCTGTTGCGAGTCATACATCTGAGTAAGTTCTCAGACGCTTGATGGTTCTTATGTAAAATATGTGCCCTGACTCATTAAAAGGTTGAGAAACACTGACGTAGCATAACAAATACTTTAAAAACACATTATTTTGACACCACTCCAGTGTATGTATAGTGCAAAGCAAAACTATAAGCAAAGCTACCTGTTTGTCTTACTTTATATAGTGTATTTTCCTGGCCACAACAGTAGGAAAATCAACCTCAAAGAACTTCCTCGGCAAGATGTTTTCATCCTGAACATCCAAACACACACTATTATTACTTGCACTTAAAGCGGCCCGTGCAGAAAAATATATAAATGCAAAAATTGCTGGCTGCTAACAACCTTAAGTCTCCAGAAGGTGGTGTCCAGGCCGGCACCAAGGTTAATCACTTGACAGTCACATTTTGTTTTTCTTATAAATGCATCAAGGAGATGGTTGACACCTTTCACGCGGCTGTAGTATCCTGTCGGATAAGAAAACACAGGCAAACAAAATCAATGCCTTGATTAAATCAAACATCTGGATAATGTAAGTCTTTGTCATCACGTGACGTCATGTAAGTGTGGAAAGCATAATGTTTACCTCTGTTGATTTCAGGTGCTTTTCGCTCGCCGACAGATCTGACAAAATACTGGATATAAGGGTCTGTCCAGTATCCTTTACTGATAGCAAACCTAGAAATCACACATTATAAAGGTTTAAACAAAACAAAAAAACATGTTCATTGAATACCGTTAAAGACAACAGTGGTGTTACATGCGTGACAATTCATAAAACCTTTTGCAAGCCGTGGCGTCGTCACACGTCGCTCGAACTGCTTCATCGGAAGTATCAGTGTCTGTGAAGGGGTGGCGAGCTGCCATGAAAGATCCTAAATGCAATGTTAATGACTTAGAATGACATGTATAAAAACACCATGGCACAATCACGTCCTCTTGTTTCCACCTGCAGGAAGCTACGAGTGCTAGCTATCCCGCTAGCACGTTGACAGGTTATATATTTAAAAAACTTAAAGACAAATCCTTTTGGGTTGAATCACTCGTTTAGTACACCATTTCACTCTCAGTGACTGACCGTCAGGAATAGGCAAAGTAAACAGCTATCAAGAGAGTTTAATGGAAGCCACTCAGACTAAAACATGCTTACTAATGCAACGGGTAAAGTTCAGAGCGGAAATGTTACATGAGCATCCGGGTTGCAATTATTTCACAATAAAATACAAATGATTAGTAGGGGGAAAAGTCTAAATTTTCGTTTAAGTTTAAGAATCCGATTTGTACATTATGTAAGTTCTATCCATCCATCCATTTTCTACCGCTGGAGCCTATCCCAGCCGCATTTGGACAAGTCGCCACCTCATCACAGGACCAACACTCACAATAGGGCCAATTTAGTGTATGTATGTATGTATGTATGTATGTATGTATGTATGTATGTATGTATATATATATATATATATATATATATATATATATATATATATATATATATATATATATATATATATATATATATATGTATGTATATATATACATATATATATATATATATATATATATATATATATATATACAGGTAAAAGCCAGTAAATTAGAATATTTTGAAAAACTTGATTTATTTCAGGAATTGCATTCAAAAGGTGTAACTTGTACATTATATTTATTCATTGCACACAGACTGATGCATTCAAATGTTTATTTCATTTAATTTTGATGATTTGAAGTGGCAACAAATGAAAATCCAAAATTACGTGTGTCACAAAATTAGAATATTACTTAAGGCTAATACAAAAAAGGGATTTTTAGAAATGTTGGCCAACTGAAAAGTATGAAAATGAAAAATATGAGCATGTACAATACTCAATACTTGGTTGGAGCTCATTTTGCCTCAATTACTGCGTTAATGCGGCGTGGCATGGAGTCGATGAGTTTCTGGCACTGCTCAGGTGTTATGAGAGCCCAGGTTGCTCTGATAGTGGCCTTCAACTCTTCTGCGTTTTTGGGTCTGGCATTCTGCATCTTCCTTTTCACAATACCCCACAGATTTTCTATGGGGCTAAGGTCAGGGGAGTTGGCGGGCCAATTTAGAACAGAAATACCATGGTTCGTAAACCAGGCACGGGTAGATTTTGCGCTGTGTGCAGGCGCCAAGTCCTGTTGGAACTTGAAATCTCCATCTCCATAGAGCAGGTCAGCAGCAGGAAGCATGAAGTGCTCTAAAACTTGCTGGTAGACGGCTGCGTTGACCCTGGATCTCAGGAAACAGAGTGGACCGACACCAGCAGATGACATGGCACCCCAAACCATCACTGATGGTGGAAACTTTACACTAGACTTCAGGCAACGTGGATCCTGTGCCTCTCCTGTCTTCCTCCAGACTCTGGGACCTCGATTTCCAAAGGAAATGCAAAATTTGCATGGTTGGGTGATGGTTTGGGGTGCCATGTCATCTGCTGGTGTCGGTCCACTCTGTTTCCTGAGATCCAGGGTCAACACACCCACCACCACGAAAAGAATACCTACCGGAATCAATAAAAGGCTATCGATGCTGTCATCTAGCAAAGCTGAATTTGACCAAGCAACCCCCCCGTACCAAAAAGCCCTTGATGAAAGCGGATACAATTTCACCCTCACCTATGAACCCACGCCAGGAAACCAGCCAAAAAAGAACAGAAAACGAAACGACATCATCTGGTACAACCCCCCATACAGCAAAAACGTCTCAACGAACATTGGACACAAATTCCTCAATCTGATTGACAAACACTTTCCCAAAGACAACACCCTAAAAAAGTATTCAACAAGAACAACATTAAATTGAGCTACAGCTGCATGAACAATATACGACAAATCATCTCAAACCACAACAAAACAATTGCAAATGAGCCGTCGACCCCCAGACAGAGCGACTCCAAAACCAACAAAGGATGTAACTGTCGAAAGAAACCTGATTGCCCTCTCAACGGGGGGTGCTTACAAACATCAGTTGTCTACCAATCTAAGGTAATACGCAAGGACATTAACACATCCGACACATATGTAGGATTAACCGAGGGAGAATTCAAAACCAGATGGAACAATCACAAGGCTTCTTTCAGGAACAAAAACCTGCGAAATACCACAGAACTCAGCAAACACATTTGGGACCTCAAAGACAATAATGTTGAATATTCAATAACATGGCAAATTCTTGCATCCAGCACATCTTACAATAGTGGTAATAAAAGATGCAACCTATGCTTGAAAGAGAAACTGTTTATTATTTACCGTCCAGACCTGTCATCCCTCAACAAGCGCAGCGAAATTGTAACAACATGCCGCCATAGACGGAAACACCTCCTAGGTAACACATGAGCCAATCACCACGCCCCTAGGCCAGCCTGTACCCACCCACTCTGTGCCCTATATAAACCATGGTATGCGAATGCTCCCATTAAAATCTCTTGATGATTGAGGGTACCCCCTCTCATGAAACAGGCCTGTAGAGATGAAATAGTCTTGTGATTTTTTTCCCACACATACATATATATATATATATATATATATATATACAAATATATATATATATATATATATATATATATATATATATATATATATATATATATGTATATACAAATATACATATATGTACATATACACATATATACATATATACACATATATAATCATATATATATATATATATATATATATATATATATATATATATATATATATATATATATATGTATACACACACACATATATATATATATATATACATATATATACACATGTTTGTATATATATATATATATATATATATATATATATATATATATATATATATATATATATATACATATATATATATATATATATACATATATACATACACACACATCCATCCGTCCATTTCCTACCGCTTGTCCCTCTCGGGGTCACAGTGGTGCTGGAGCTGGGAGCTGGGACCGGCTCCAGCGGAAGGCGGTGTACACGCTGGACAAGTATGTGTATATATATATATATATATAAGGATGTGGCCGTCGGAGGAAAAAGGTTTGGACAGGCCTATACGTGGACCCCGACTTAAACAAGTTGAAAAACGTATTCGGGTGTTACCATTTAGTGGTCAATTGTACGGAATATGTACTTTACTGTGCAATCAAGTCTCAATCAATCAATCAAAAAACATCAATCAGCCTAATTGGGAACCATATCATAGTCTAAAAAATAGTGAGAGAAAATACAATTTTAAAGTATTATAATATACAATAGTATTAGTAGTTTAAACTATAATTTTATGAAACTGAGCAACTACTAGTAATAACCATAACAAATAAGACTGATTTGAAAAAGTACACCGATCCTAAGTAAAACAATAACTTCCGGTTTCCCTCGACTTCCGGTTTTTCGCTCCCTCTCTTACTGTCAATGAGTGTCTCTCCCTCCCTCCCTCGCGCCCGAGCTGCTGTCCACTCTCCTTTCTCCACAGAGAGAAAGCGCTTGGAGGGATTACCCAACATTAGCTTGTCGGCTAGCGGCTCGTCGACCGTGGCTGTCCGGCCGTAAAGAGTGATGAAAGACTGTTGGAGTCGGTAAAGTTTGCCACGGCTGACCACTTTGGGGCTTTCATGTACGGACATACCGGTATCAAGAAAAGCAAGTTGGCGGACCATGCCGTCGCACTTCTCTGAAGACACTTCCACTTCGGAAAGGCTAACTTAAGAGCTAGCAGGCTGCAACACCAACATTAATTGGCTTTGGGCTCAATGGCTAGCGCATGTTTCCCCTGTCACAGCGACAGCTGGTAGAGTTGAAACAGGGAGAGGCTGTGTGAACTTCATGCCAATCCAAAATCCACCTTTTTCCAAGTGTGCACTTCGGAGGACGCGACTGGAACGGCGAAAATGAAGAAGCAGTTCAATCGCATGAAGCAGCTCGCCAATCAAACAGTTGGCAGGCAAGTATTGCAGTGTACGTCATTTACACTCATTAGCAATAGCTCCTTGCATTAACCCAATAATACAACATATGCTGTTTCTTTCATGGCTTACTTTCATACAATCAGTTCTCGCTATGGGGCTGTAAAATGAGTGTCACATGAACACAGACAAGAAACTGTCTTTTATGAATGTGCTTCTAATGGTTGCCAGTTTAGAATCTTAAAATATGTCTATTCATTGCACAGTGTTGTCCTGAAGATGATAGGATTATTCAAAACCGGACACGCAAGTGTGGAATACAGGCTTTTGCATTCCTAACTCCTGTCAGAAGTTAAAGTCAACCAGCCAACACCTCATTGGCAAGACCAGATGGATGGAGGCAACAGGAGGTGGCTGGTGTCATATTAATGGCTGTAACCTGGCAACCGGAGCATTAAGAATCCGGTTTAAACAGACTTTATCTGTAGCTTGGCTGGTATGGTTCGTTTGGTTAAGTGTGGATGCAGTCATGGACTAACGAGACCGCTAGGGATGATGTTTGATAAGAAATTATCGAGTTCGAGCCTATTATCGAATCCTCTTATCGAACCGATTCCTTATCGATTCTCTTATCGAGTCCAGATAGGTTGTTGTATATGGAAAAAAACACACAATATTTGGTTCAACAAAAGCTCACTTTTATTATATAAGAAAAAAATAAAATGTAATAAATAAAAAAAATATTGACGGTTACCCCCCTAAAAAAATAAAATAAAATAAATAAATATTGACTGTTGTTACCCAAAGTATATTAAGTGGGATTTTTCAGAAAAACAAATATTATTATTATTATTATAACTGGGATTTATATAGCGCTTTTCTAAGTACCCAAAGTCGCTTTACATGTAGAACCCATCAATCATTCACACCTGGTGGTGGTAAGCTACTTTCATAGCCACAGCTGCCCTGGGGTAGACTGACGGAAGCGTGGCTGCAATTTGCGCCAACGGCCCCTCCGACCACCACCTATCATTCAGTTCACCGGTGTGAGTGGCACCGGGGGCAAAGGGTGAAGTGTCCCGCCCAAGGACACAACGGCAGCGATTTTGGATGGTAAGGGGCGGGGAGCGAACCTGCAACCCTCAGGTTTCTGGCACGGTTGCTCTACCCACTACGCCATGCCGCCCCAAATATATACAGTAACACAAAAACAACCTGTCTCTGTGATCACTATAGGTGTATAAATAATAATATAGTGTTAAATAAAATCAGTCCCTTGGGCACAAAACTGAAAATAATACAGCTCTCCAAAAAGTGCACTTCTGCTTCTATTTGACATAACTGTTTGTTATGATGCTTTGACATTTTTGCACTTTATTTCTTTATTGAAAGAAAATTCTATGAAGAGAAAAGTTGTTTGCAAATGTGGTTACAATGCTAAAAAATGAAAAGTTAAAGCTAAAATAAGAAATACACTTTATTGAGTTAACATTATTTCTTTATAGGGGGAAAGATGTGATGTTATGAGCTAGGGAATATAACAACTACACTACCCAGCATGTAACGGGAGTGACGAGCATGCGCGGTAGCCCCGAAAAGTGTTGTTGCATGTCGCCACCCGACAGCTAAGAATGAGGTTATGAGCACGCTGTGAAAGTAAACGTCAAGAACTCAGCCAATACGCCTCGTCTGCATTATTTATAATTAGACAGACAACACATATACAGTGTGATTTTGTTTTGTTCACAAGGAAAGAAAAACAAAAGTTAAAATAGGGAGATCATGTCATATATGTTGTGTGTGTATATATATATATATATATATATATATATATATATATATATATATACACACACAGTATGTATGTGCTGCGGTTGCTTTAAGAACGTTGCGACAACTGCCGTAAAGGAGGTGTGTTGCTAGCCTGGTTGCTATGTTTCCGGTTGGTCGTAAAAGTGTTCGTCATGTGTTTGTACCCTGCTCAAATCTCTCAGTAAAGTTATTCATTGGATTATACCTTTTGTTTTGAACTTTATTACACCTTGGAGCGCTTTTTCCAGTCCATTTTTTTCCTGCTTTCGCTATCTGCGCCTAATGACTGACCTACGTGACGTAATTTCTTGTGATGTCCCACTGGGCATTTCTGGTCGGGATGGGATTCGTTCCCAGGGATTCGAATAAAGAACCAACTCTTTTTCTTTACTATAGTGGTCTCGATAACGGGTATTCGAGTCCGAGGACTCGGTTCTTTTCTTATCGAACAACCGGGAAAATCAGTTTCGAGTATCATCTATAGAGACCGCTAGAAAGATTGGTCTTAGTCATAGTCCTGAGTAAATGCCGACCACCGCACCAAAAAGCTAAATGAGAATCTTTAAAAAATAAGACTCAAACGTGAACCCAGAAGCATAGATACAGTAAAGTAGCAAAATATACCTGGCTCCTTACAAACAAAGAGTTTGTGTTGCTCATTGCTATGTGAGAAAGGGGTCAGAAACAGTCTTCTTCCAGCACATTACTGGGAAACTTACTGACTTCATCATATAATTTAGGCAACAGGAGGTGACTGGTGTCATATTTATGGCTGTAACCTGGCAACCAGAGCATTAAGAATCCGGTTTAAACAGACTTTATCTGTAGCTTGGCTGGTATGGTTCGTTTGGTTAAGTGTGAACGCGGTCGAGGACTAACAAGATCGCCAGAGATATTGGTCTAGGTCATAGTCCTGAGGGAATGCCGACCACCACTCCAAAACACCAGATACGCTGTCACCAAATGTGAGCATAACAAGGCCAACAAAAATCTGAGTGAAAATCTTTAAAAAATAGGACTCAAATGTGAACCCAGAAGCATAAATACAGTAAAGTAGCAAAATATACCTGGCTCTTTTCAAACAAAGAGTTTGTGTTGCTCATTACTCTGTGGGAAAGGGGTCAGAAACAGTCTTCTTCCAGCACATTATTGGGAAACTTATTGACTTCTTCATAGAGTGTAATTTATATTCTCGTGTTTAGATCTTAGCTGATACAAATACTGTATGGTTATTTATCTAAGCTATATGAACATTGTCTGTTTACATTCTAACACACAGATGTCAAACTTAAATCCCGGGGCCCACCACATCATTTTATGTGGCCAGCAAAAGCCTGGAAATATGTGTCAAAGTACTTGACAGAAAAAAATTGTAAAATACATGTACTACATACAGACAATTTCATAGCTTTTAAACATTAATATGATCTAATAATATTAATATTGTATCATTATGAATTTAAAACGTTTATTTCGTTAAAATAAAAATACATACTCAAACATCTGCTTGCATTATGACTTTAAAGCAAGTTATCCATCAAATTGTACACTGTAAAAATTACAGTGTATTAGATAAAAAACTGGCAGCTCAGTTGCCAGAATTTTACCTTCAAAAACTGTAGTATATTTTTCCATTAACAGTAAATGTGTAAAAACCACAGGAAATCTTACAATAAAATGTCAGCTACCAACAAAATCTACAGATTTATTTTTACAGTTTACGTAAAAACTATACTGTTATCAAATGCATAGGCAATTGTGTAATAGTATCATTAAGGTAATCCCTACATTTATATTAATAACTTATTCATTGTTACAAACAGCCCTTTGAGGGTAGCCATGACTGCGATGTGGTCCACAATGAAAATGAGTTCGACAACCCTGTTCTAATCCAAACAACAGTTACCTTTTGACTGCAAGTCTGGCACAATCAGCAATACTGACTGAATTTCACAATTAGCGCATTCCAGATAATCAACCAGTCTTTTCTTCTAAGTTAGACAATGCAACAGCCCGATGGTTTGTGAGGTATTTGGTCCTCTGAGTTTGTGGCTCTTAGAAAACTGCACCAATAATTCAAGCTGCGTATGTGCTGATATAACACATTCTGTGCATGCTTTTGTCTCACTGTAGGTTGTTTTTGATGTGTCTGTCTACCAACCTTAAACATAAAACCTGTGAAAGGCTCATATTAGTAATTTATCACTTTCTGTTTGTATTGCTGATTGGGGCATATGTCCTGTTGCTGTGACAGATTTGCCAGAACATCATTGTTGTTTTTAAAATGATGGAGAATAGGCTATTGGCTCTTTATCTCCATCAGATTTGTATTCCATTTGTCTGGTTTAATGCCGTACAAAAAAGCCAAGAATTTAAGAGAACTGTTCAAAAAAATATATTTGCAGTAAGTCTGCAGATCTTTTCAATTATAAGCACACATTCAGAAACATGATTTGCTCTTTTGTTTGTTTTATGGACATCAATGAACAGGACCAATAGTCTGCCTAATAATGTTCATTGAGGATTTGGAGAGGTAGTGCAGCTGGTATAGCCATAATATTAATTCGCACAGTGAACCAGCTGTAAATTAAAGCTGAAAGAAATGTGATGCATAAACCAGACACGTGCGCATGACTGTGTGTGTAAGAGAGAGAGTGTATTACTTTCATGCTCTAAAAGTGTCCATCCCTCCGTCTGAGTGAATAGCATGTAAGTGTTTATGTATTTGGGCGAGCATTGAGCAAACCTTGAGGGTGAAAGTGGTGCCTGGTTGTGTATCCGTGTCTGCAAGGAGTAACTAGGCCGTCTAGGCTGCCCCCTGGGTTCCTGTGATTGTGCGAAGGCAGAACGCTATGTCCAGCATGCAGCCGCTCAGAGGAAATCTCTCCTGCTTCTTTTGCAAACAGGAAACTGCCTCCCAGACATAAGCTAGTGCTTTCTAGAGCGAATGAGTGAGAGATACTTGGCAAGATAGATTCATACAGTAAAATCGAAGGGGGGCATGTCTTCCGCACATAGACTGGTTATTTCAGGAGCCTGTCTTTAAACTCCTTGACCCCATACAGTAGGCCCTACATCTGTGTTTGCTGCAGTGGGCCAAAGGTACAAACTGGTAAAACCTTATAGTGCTACTATAAAACTAGAGTCATAGAAGATTTGGCAGCATGGATTCAAGCCCACCAGTTACAGGGTTTCTCAAAAAAGAAGGTAAAAAGTACAGAGAAGGAGAACCTGAGGCACATGACCGGTCAGTATGTCGAAAATGTCCTTATTTGGAGGCGCGAGAAATTGTCAATGTAACATGTAAGACACTGACTTGACTCAATGAAGAGGAAAGCTGAAAGAAGTTTATAGCGGCAGATAAAAAAGATATGTGATAGGGCTGGGCGATTAGTCGAAAAATAATCATAACTGACATACAGACTTTCAAACCAGGGATGAATGAATACAAAATTAACTAACCATTGGGGATCACCGTTTGTGATCGGCATTTAAAGGCATTAATCGGCAATGGCAGTGTACTTTAAAAAAAAAATCGTATTGGTGGCTGAACAATCAGCACAACCCCTGGCCGCCGGATGTCGTTAAGTGTCAAAGCTGCCAGAAGAGCAGCAGAAGAAGTAGTCATGTCATGTGACACTGTCCCATCCAGTCCACTAAACAGAAGCGTCATGGAGTAAAACACAAACACTGAGCCGTCAGTACAACGCCAGTAGCGTGTACCAAAAAGGAATTTGTTGTCAGTTGTGTGGGCATAGTTTGCCTTCAATAAGGACGACATCGTAGAAAGCAGCATCTTGTTACCGGATATAAACAATGCATGTCACAAAACAGAGAGAGAGTCAAGCTACTTATAAGCTCCCAACAACAAGCCATCAAGCAGTTGTCCTTAACAGAACAATTTACAAATGTTACACAATATGGAAAGGTTTGTAAAATAACTTAACACTATAGTTTTATTGCATAATAAAAAAAAAAAAAAACGTTTTCAAAATGTGACAGTTATTATTACACATGCCTACACACCACAGTATTCAAAATGATTTTCCTGGAAAGAAATAAAAGTAATTATTTATTTTCTCATTTTTAAGGAAAATTTGGTCTTTTAATTTTTTTTTTGCAAAGCATTTTCATTCTATCTGATGTATTTTCAATCCCATTGTTTCAAGAAATACTCCTTAATTGTTCATCTGTGCATGTGCTTTTCAGTTACTTTTCAATTACAAAATTATACAAATATTTAGAGCATAAACTGATTTCAGAGTGGAGTAATCATACACTAACCAAAATCAAAGTAGAAGGTTCTATTAATCATGATTTAAATCATTGCAAAAAGGTTCCAGCCGTAGTATGTGGTGGCTTGAGTGTGCTATTCGATAATTATAGTAACGTTAAATATTGCGATGGTTTGCCATATCGATATTTTGTCAAACACCTACGAACGGGCATAATAATAATCATTGAGAATGTTCATACAGTTACAGTACTATGTCCTCTCTTTATGTGAAATTTCTCTGACTTTAGGAATAAACACATGGGATGCTATCATAAAAAGTGATGATAAATTTCTCAAGGGCTTTATTTGTTTTGGGTTGTTTTTTTTCGTTTGTCAGCTTGTTGACTCCTTTTTGGCTGTTTAAAGTGACGATATGTTACGAATAGAAATTCAGAACTTGTTAATCAGTAAGGGTAAAAACAAACTCCTATGTATTTATATTTGCACTTCAAATCCAGATTTGGACCAAAGTTTTACATGTTTTTCCTTGACAAGGGTCATCTAGCTACACCATTTTCATGGGATAGTTGTATGTAGTTTTTGTGTAATCATGCCATCTAATAAACTAGCAAATGCTGTTCAAAACACTGTTGCACTTACATCAACTAACATTTCCTAATAAGTGTAACATACCACATGAGAGTAATTACTGCATCACTGTTGATCTAGATGTATTCAATTAATTACCACAGCAGTAATCTTATCACAATTTCTATCCTACCATATTGGTAGCCATTTACCATCTTTGTAAACCGTTGTATTCTAATCTCTCTCTAATCTCAAAAAGCTCAGTGTTATGCAATCTCATGTACTGCTTGTGCAAGTCGGTCAGTGTCAGAAAGGGCATCTTCCTCCTAACATAATGTCACAGTCCATTCAAGAGGAAATGGGTGTTTTCCTGGGTGTCATCAGACTCTACACCAGGATAGTGAGGTGTGTCAGCTGTTTGTGTAGTTCAATGACAGTCAAATGAGACTGCTCTTTGTTTACCCTCAGTAGTTTTTTTTTTAATCCAAATTATTCTTGGGTGACACTAAAACATCCCTCAAGTATAGTGACAAAACATTCTAATTGTCAGTCACTGATGACAAAACAATACATTCTGGGGGGTTTCTCTTTCTAAATAATCAGAATATTGTGATTGTATTATTTGTCTGGTGCTAGAAAATCCTAGATTGTGACAAAATGTTTAATTTAAATTAAATAAATTGAAAGTGACAAGTAGACTCATTTGTTTCAGTGTTGAGAAGCAAATAAGTTTTGTGTGTATTATTAGTGACAGCTTCCAGTAAACCAATGTCATATTGGGACTAATACAACTGACTACTAGTGCTAAACATTAAAATGTAATGGTAAATACTTTATAGGTAATCTAGAGGTTTTGGTCTGCAAGTATTGCCATATATATTATAGCAAGGGCTAATATTTATGTAAACCACAAAAAGTATGGGACACTTAGTTGGAATTGGTAAATAATTAGAGAGAATTATATGTTAGTTCTGAAATCTGAAAACTATTTGTATATAACAACTAAATGTTTTAAACTTTATCATTTAGATTGCCCGAGAAACCGAAAAGGAAAGTGTAGCTCTCTGTCATTAAAATTTATTAAAAAGTATATTGCATAACAGAGCATGTACAGAAACCAATGTTGTAATACTACTAACATGCATGTGTCTTAAATAACAGCTGAGCTGAGTGGCACAGCCAACATTTTAAAGCGCATGCAGAGGTAGATAAAGCTGCTGGATGCTTACCATTCAAAATAGTTCAAATGCAGTTATTGCCATCTCATGGAGTTGTCAAAAATCGGGGGCAGGACAGTTAATGAAATTGTAATCTTGATTTAGATTTTTGTTTTTCACAATCATAAAAATATCCTAATTGAAAAAAATTATTAATGGGCCTAACTTCCTGAGCTTGTAACGGTGAAACAAACAGGTCAGTGTATGAGTGAAAGAAAGACCCTGTCTTCTAGAAGTTTGGGATCTCACCATGTTTGCTGCATTTTATTTGACACAGCGCGAGTATATTTAATCAATAATCACTAAACTCAACAAAAAAAGTAAGGCCATATAATTTACACGTTAATGTAATATATATTATATATATATTTTTTTAATTAATTATTTTTTTTTTTTTTTTGTCATAAAGAAATCCAATCATGTGTGCTTACGGAGTGTATCCCTGCAGACTGTATTGATCTATATTGATATATAATGTATATATTGTGTTTTTTATGTTGATTTAATAAAACATTTCTTGTGCGGCCCGTTACCAATCGGTCCACGGACCGGTACCGGGCCACGGCCCGGTGGTTGGGGACCACTGCTGTAAGGTGCTCTTAAAATCCTTTAATTTTCTTAATAGACAGTGCGCCTTATAACTCGGTGTGCTTAATGTACAGATGAATTCTAATTGTGCTTACTGACCTCGAAGCAATTTTATTTGGTACATGGTGTAATGATAAGTGTGATCAGTAGATGGCAGTCACACATAAGAAATACGTGTAAACTGCAGGTTGAAGCCTGTTCAATAAAAAACACTTGTAAGTACAGGTTAGAAAGCAAGCCCAAAACTTTGATGTTTCATTGAGAATATAGAACAATACACACAGTGCTCACAAATCTGTGAAAATGTTTTAGTGCGACTTAGGGAAACTACGAAGCGAAGCCGCACTGCTTAATGGATTTTCGGTGCATTACACAGTGTTGGCGCTAAGAATTTTCACAATGTGGTCCCAGGGACCCCATCGAGTCATGAAAATGGGGTCCCACATTAAAGTTTTGGGGTCCCACTTTTGTGTAACCGTTTTGAAAACAAATGATAAATGTATGCATTATCCTGTTATAGCTCACATTCTAAATTCTGTTTTGGAAAAAGGTTGTTATAAACATTACTTAATTCATTATAAAAATAATACAAAAGAAAACACATTTTTATGCATATGTAAATGTATTTTTCTATATTTTTATTTAATGCATTTTAGGTGTATTTATTTCAGTATAAAAGTGAAAAAAGTTTTTTACTTAGGCCATGAAATTATGATAAATCGTGTGCCAGGGCATACATACAAAGCCCCTAAAGGGACATGGGGGGAAAAAAATTTGGCGGGGAAATTTAAAAACATTTTTTTTTAGATATGTATCTCGTGCGCACAAGAAACTATCTCGTGCGAACGCAAAAGTTTCTCGTGCGCACGAGAAAGCATTGGATGCGTGCGGATGGATTGAGGTCTGTGTGAAAATGGCAGTTCAGGAGTTAATTCGGCTGTATTTCCAACTAGGACTTTCCCCCATGTGTGTTGTGGCAAAATGTGAATGCCTGCCAAAAATGTATTTCCTTCGCGGGGGCTTAAAGCGCTCGCTGAACCTGCATTTTTGGCTTGGCGTGTCCACAGCGGATTACTAGGTGTAAGGCAAACACTTTATCTCCGTGGTTATTGTATCGCTACGTGTTTGACATTTAAAACTTTATCGTGTCCAGGAAAGGACAGTTTGCCTCTTCTGTGGGATTAATGAGATTTAAAGGCCTATTGTTAGTTTGATGTTGATGTGATGAAACCTCTTTCTTGTTTGGAAGATACACACAATTGTAACTGTTATTTCTTCTTGTACATAATAAATATGTTCAACGTGTTTTGGATGTAATCATTAATGTAAAATTGTCATTAAATGTAATATTGCCTGACAAAAAGTGATTCGACGTAATATTTTGATATTTACACATCCCGTATTTACACACGCGTATTTTACTAGAATACCCTTATGAGCATTACATATATCAAAATCAAGTACCTACTGTACTGTTTACTTATTGAAATACCCTTTTTAGAGCAAATATCTACCCAAATGGCCACTTTGTTGCTGCCAAAAAAATGTTTCAAGTAATATTTTGATATTGACACATCTTATCTCTGCATATTCTACTAGAATACCCTTATGGGCATTACATATATATAAATCAAGTACCTACTGTACTGTTTACTTGTCGAAATACCCTTTACAAAGCTAACAACTACCAAAACGACCACTTTGGGTTGAACAGGCTAATTGGGAACAGGTGGGTGCCATGATTGGGTATAAAAGCAGTTTCCATGAAATGCTCAGTCATTCACAAACAAGGATGGGGCGAGGGTCACCACTTTGTGAACAAATGCGTGAGCTAATTGCCCAACAGTTTAAGAACAACATTTCTCAACGAGCTATTGCAAGGAATTGAGGGATTTCACCATCTACGATCCGTAATATCATCAACAGGTTCAGAGAATCTGGAGAAATCACTGCACATTAGCAGCAAGGCTGAAAACCAACATTGAATGCCCATGACCTTTGATCCTTCAGGCGGTACTGCATCAAAAACCAACATCAGTGTGTAAAGGATTACACCACATGGACTCAGGAACACTTCAGAAAACCACTGTCAGTAACTACAGTTTGTCGCTACATCTCTTAAGTGCAAGTTAAAACTCTACTATGCAAAGCAAAAGCCATTTATCAACAACACCCAGAAACGCTGCCGGCTTCTCTGGGCCCGAGCTCATCGGACTGTCCTAGGCGCAAAGTTCAAAAGCCAGCATCTGTGATATTATGGGGGTGTATTAGTGCCCAAGGCATGGGTAACTTACACATATGTGAAGGCACCATTAATGCTGAAAGGTACATACAGGTTTTGGAGCAACATGTGTTGCCACGTGTTACAACAGTGTGGCTTCGTAGTAAAAGAGTGCGGGTACTAGACTGGCCTGTTGTCCAGACCTGTCTCCCATTGAAAATGTGTGGCGTATTATGAAGCGTAAAATACGACAACAGAAACCCCGGACTGTTGAACAACCTAAGCTGCACATCAAGCAAGAATGGGAAAGAATTCCACCTGAAAAGCTTCAAAAATTGGTCTCTTCAGTTCCTAAACGTTTACTGAGTGTTGTTAAAAGGAAAGGCCATGTAACACAGTGGTAAAAATGCCCCTGTGCCAACTTGTTTCCAATGTGTTGCTGCCATTAAAGTTAAAATTAATGATTATTTGCAAAAAAATGTTTTTTTTCAGTTCGAACATTAAATATCTTGTCTTTGCAGTCTATTCAATTGAATATAAGTTGAAAAGGTTTGCAAATCATTATATTCTGTTTTTATTTACGATTTACACAACATGCCAACTTCACTGGTTTTGGGTTTTGTACAAAACCAGCTTTTCTTACCTATTGTTTCCTGCTGTTGCATATTTGGGATCTGCGTAAGTCCTGAAACTTTGCACACGCCCGCTATTGTAGCCCGCACCGTAGGTCAATAAGCTCCTTCTTTTTCTCTATTCTCTTGTTGTGGGGCATTCATCTTCCACTGCTGCCATTTTTTATATAAAGTAGTGTACAGTTCTAACTTATATCTGTCGGTAGACTCTCTATGGAAACGCAAAATACTATCGGTACAACAAATGTGATGGGGAGAAGACATTGTCGAAGTGAAACCACAAATAATAATAAGACCGCCCACAAAGCGGCGCATCCTAAAGAGACAGTCAAAGAGTGGCTTGAAGATGGTCTGTAAAATAAAATCTAGCCAAAGTTTTGATCAAAGAACCACCATTACATTATGTAGACCACAAGGAAGTGTTTTAAATGTAGAAAAAAAGCATCAAAATATGACCTTCAATGTGCCTTTTGTCTGAAAATAGACCTGAATAGACCCGCTCATCGACTTGTGGTTAAAAAATTATGGTACTTTTATATTTTTTTACTTGTTTTTTTTAATTTTTTTATTTATGTTGTGTTGTTTTTCAAATTTGAGTTTAGGTCGTACAAAAATACTCATATTTTCAAAATAATGAATACTCGTGTTGATAATCGTGATTTCAATATTACTCAAAATAATTGTGATTATTTTTGCCATAATCATCCAACCCTACCAAGAAGTTGCCTATAGCTTCAGCTATTAATGCCAATGTTTCTTGTGACTTGCCACTAACCAGGTACTGGTAGTTAATGGCTTTTGTAGACCACGCACTCAGTAACTATAGGATACTTAGCCATTAATTGAATTGTGGTATTAATCGCAGCATTTACTGTATGTGGTTCAAAGCAGAAGATACGTAATGTTTTAGTTGAAGTTTGTGACTCTTGGACTCAAAGGGCCTGATGCATCTTGTGGGAGAAATTACAGATGAAAACTTTGTGATGTGTAATAATGTAACTAATGTTGGGTTTGCCAAAGTTTTGAATTGCTGTTGTGCAACCTGCAACAATATGTATTGTGTACACTTGCTTAGGTTGATTGCAAGCTTGACACCTCATATAATCCGCCACAGTAAGGAGACTTTATGGCCTGAGCTGCAATATTATTCTCCTAGTTCCTTTCATCCATGCCTTGTATCCATTACTTTGGTCCTCAAGCTGCCAACTGTTACCTCCCTACTCCTCAGTCTGCTGATTGTGTGGAGTGTCTGCTAACAGAAGCTCTATTGTGCTTTTGGTGGCCGTGTTCTCTTACTCCACTTCCACTTTGACAGTACATCACCATGGTTACCATTCCTTGCCTAGTAGCCATGGCTGTTAAGTAGTTGGATGCAACATGGAGTGACACAGTTTCTCCAAAGGCTGGTGATTCAATCAACTGTTATGGGGGTCAGCTCTCTTCACTGTAGGTCAGCTGATGCCAGTTCAACAATTGTTGTTTTGTTTGCTGTTGTTTGCCCTCTGCTGAGGCTGCACACGGCCCATTATACCATCTGTGACAATGTTTGTTTTTTTAGTCGTTTTTTTTAGTGACAGTACAGACAACCTTTGATTTTTTTCCAAATACACTAAAACAAAGACTGCAACCTCCACAGTTCAACCTTTCAACCTTGCACTCAAATTATTCTAAAGATATTTCTTCAAATTACAAATTGCATCACTGTGCTACACCATTCAAATTAATTTCCATAGCTAGATCATAGGTGAGTTGATGTTGCCTTTTGCATTTACACAGATGAGGCAAGTTAAGTTCTCTTCTGGAGTTTTTTCATTCAGCAAAAGTGGTCCAAATCCAAAGCAGTGTGTGTAAGGAATTTGTGCGTGTGTGTAGAAGAGTTTTTTGGTTTTTTTTGCAGTCACAGCAAATCTGCTTAAGGATTTATGCTAAAGATGACTCTTAAACAATCCAAAAATGCATTAAAAAGACAATACACTTGGTTGAATTGTTATCGAGAATCTAGCCTTATTGGTTAAGCCTGTTTGATGACTACATCAGTTAGTATTCAAACCGAACCACTAAATAGCTAGTCTGCACCAGAACAAGGAATCCCACACTGTGGCTACATAACCCCACTCTCTTCACATTTTTCCACAATGAGCTGGACGTGGTTTCTTATATGTTTCTGTAGGTAATTCTGCAGCTCCTCTCTCTACGTGTGTGACCTCACCAGCTTACGCATTGCATTGCTTTTGGTACTTTACTCCATAAACTATATAAACCCCCACTGCTTGAACCTCGGTATTTGTATTTCTTTCCATAGAACCCCCAAACTGTCCTTGTGTCTCTGTTAGTCTCGCCGTTTCTTCCCGCCTCCATGTTTGTAATGGAAAGCAGCTGTTCTTTGCTGATGAGGTTACTATAGTTCATCGAGAACACCGTTTGTGAAGGAGGCTTCATTGAAAGCCCCCTTTACCTAAATTATAGGCTTGGCAACTGCCTACAGGTCAGCAACTTTACCTGTTTAATCCTCATGTTCAGTGATAGTACATTGCAAAAGGAATAGCCATTAGTTACCACCTCCAGGAGTATTGTGTAGGCCATTGTTTGAATTTGGATGATTCCGGTTCCAATTCCTCGTATCATTTCCAGTTCCCAACAATTTTTGATTCTTATTCTTTTAAGAGGCAGAGTCAAAAATGTACTATGAATTTCTCATAAGGCTATTTTAAAACCAGTACATAAATATCAATCCTTTGAACTACAACATACATTTTATGAAGTTTCTTTCTGCAGGAGTACACTTTACAAAAGAGTCACTTATTTGATGAAAACCGCAATAAAATGTTTATACATATCCTGTTTATGTGTTAGAAATAGGGATGTTCCAATCAGAGTTTATGTTGCCGATTCCACTACCAATCTTCCGTGAGTGAAATCAGCCAATACCGATGACATGTATTAACTGTCATTGTTGTATATATTAATGGTGAGTGCTGTTAACTGAGTAACAATATCAACACATTTGAAACAGTTTTTCCATGTTCTTTTATTACATACTTTGTGGCCATTGAAGAGAAACAGAGCAGCCCTATAGTTATATTATCCTCTCTCTAAACTAGGCCTGGGCCGATAACACATTTTGCCCGAGGATATATTGACGTACAAATTATTGCAGATAAACGATATTGCCATTATTTTTTGAGACCAAATTAACCACTGATGTAATGATAGTACATAATAATAATGCATGTATAGCCTTTGAAATGCAATAAATTTGCATTTCTTATATATTTTAACATTGTAATTTAAAAATATAAACTTTTATATCTTCAAGTTAAATAAAACAAACACATAACAATAAAAAAAACAAAAGCAATAAAATAGGTTAAGGAGGGTTCCTGGGGGCCCTCAAATATACACAACAACAAAAAAAAAACAATAAATAAAATGGCTAAATAAAGGATTGACAAACAAAGTTGCACTTCAATATTGAACTTGTAGGCAGACGTAGTGTTATACATTACTTGACTGACAATCAAGTTAGAACCTTTTTAAATAAAAGTTCAGAATAAATATATAATCACTATTCCCACTCTGGTGCGGTGGTATATGGTTTTGTGAGCATTTTGTCCATTTTTGCTACTACATGTGTTGCACGGGTTAACTTGTTGCACTGTGTCAAAGACACTTAATGGAGGACAAGATAATACACCCCCTTCTTTTCATTCCGCGTTTATCGACGCTGGAAAATCTACCGACTTAGTTTTCATTTATCGTCCGTTAATTGACTTATCGAATCTCGACCCAGGCCTACTCTAACCCAATTTTCTTGTTAATTTCCTGTTAATAGCTGCTTACTTTCTGCTGTCACGTGTTTCCAACTACACTTCCTAAAGTTTACTAAACACTTATTTCTTGTGTTGTTTCCAGCGACTTTAGTGGCGATCTTTACTATTAGTTTGCCTCCTACTGCTTGTTCCTCCTCTGTTTGTAACATGTTCAGCATCGTCCTCCAGTCATGTAGTGAAAATTATACTTTTAAGAAATGTAGTTTATTTGGAGGATTATTGACTTCGGGGAGTGGCTCCAAACTGTGTATGGAGATACACAAGTAGCTGCTTAACCGCATCTGGGTTTGGACTGATCATGAAAAAATAGGAATCAACATTTAAAAATGTGGACGGTTCTGGGAAAATCTGAATGTAAGACCCGGTTCACATCAAAGCCCAACCTTAGTTATGTATTTGACGGTGTCTGTTTTTAAGATAGTTAATTAATTAGTTAGTTAGCAACTTAACTCAAAAGGTTGTTGGTGGATTTTTTGCAAACTTTTAAAAAATGTCACAAATGAGATAAGGAAAAAGTGATCTGGATCATTTCTACTACGTTACCTTACGTTTACGTTACGAGGCTCAATTTTTCTGTGTGTGTATGCTATCAGCCCCGCCCCCACCCACAGAGACAAAGAGTGGGTAACTGACAGAAGGGTAAATTTATATAATTTGTTGGTTTATTCAATAGTAACATAGTTTAAAAAGTTATGGGAAATACAATAAATGGGCTAAGGAACATGTGATATTGCCTTTTTGGAGTGATTTGGATCACCATCTGGAGTCAGAATTTTTATTGATAGGATTCTTTACTATTGGGAGATAGAGCATGGCTTTTCTGGTGGTATTTATATTTGTATGACACATTTAAATGTAAACATTCATTGTGTATTCCACCCCTGGCCAATAAATAATGTATTAGCGGAGCTGGGTCCAGAAATAAAAGATTAGCCATCCACAACCAATCACCTCAACAGTCATTCAGATTATGCAAATGTTATACAATGTCAGTGCTCTTACTTAGCTTTGCACAAAGTATGATTTGCACACAACTGCTTCAGGTATCCATTGCTAATTTGCTAAATCAGCGTTTTGTCAAATAACTCTGAATTCGACCAGTTTCATTCGGTTCAGCTTTTAGCCATTAAAGTCACCAGTTAATGTGAAGGTGTTGCTAAGCAAGCATTAGCTATTTCCCTCGCCCTCTCCCTTTAAGTGAATCTAATCTGTCTGACCTCACCAGGCCCAACTATTAGTATACTATTAATAGGCTCTGGCAGGGCACTGCTGTGTTGATGTCTTGCATGAGTCACGGCAGGCCAACTGCAGCTGAGGCAAAACAAAATAATTTGAGCTCTGCTGTCTAAACCTGTGCTAAACTTCTTGCATTGGTATTGTCTTACATGTCTGACATATTGTGGTACATGTTTATTGTCTTGATGGTGCATTTGTATAACCTCGAGATGTTTTGTGTCACGAATTGCTGAGTCTCCCGAGGCACTGTTTTGGTTCAAGTTCACTACACAGCAGTGTTTCTGCAGTATTGCTCATTACCCTTACTGTGTTCTATTTGACAGTACTGATCTCTTCCCTTTCTGTTTTTCTTTCACACCCACAGAGCGGAGAAAACAGAAGTTCTCAGCGATGACCTTTTACAGGTAAACTATTAATCTACTTGGTAAAGCTGTGACAAGCTCTTACCTCATCCAGGGAAAGGCTGCATCTGTTAGTGTGTTGGCCGCGATTATGCTTGAAAATATTTTGCTACAAAATTCTTTGAAGTCTCCAAATACTTCATGTTAATGTTATTTACAAGTTCACCTGTAAATTTTCCTTAAAAAACCTATAAACCCGCTTCCCCAATCACACTTTATAAAAAAACAGAAATTAAATACAGTGAGACTTTTTTGTAATTACTGTAACTTTTATTTCCACCCAAGCCTTACCAACTTATATTTCTTGTCCTATGTATTGTTTTTTTAGGTATTTTTTTTTTTTACAATCTGGAATTCTTCTGTCTGCTAATTAAAACAACAATAAACAAAGGGATTTACTCAGAAGTAACCATGATTGGGGGTTTCAAAGTTTGCATTGTAAAATTATTTTCAAGTAACTTTGCCTTTTAAAGTGCAACTACACTTTTTGGAATTTTGCTGTTAATTCAATCCCTATGTGAGTGAGAAAAGAACACATATCTGTTTCTCTTTTTTGTGTATTGTGAACTGCAAGAAAACTCAAGCATTAGGTGGCTAACAATGTTGCTAATTGGATTAATCTATTCTGCTTATAAAGCCCTCCAAAAGACATCCAAAAACCGCCAACAATGCTCCATTTACATGCCGTGACCTGCATGTTAACCAAGCTATAGCATCATACTGAGCCGGTGATCTGCCGTATTGCCTCTGAGCTGGTAAAAGATTGTTCCAGATTATAAATCATGTCTCTCACTACTTGTATAGTAGAAGGTTGTGGCCATAAGTCAAGAAGTTGGTCAACTTTGAAATACAACTTATACCCGAAGACACCGTTTGCTCCCGGCTTTCTTTCTTTTTTACTTGACGAGTGAAGATTATGATGACAAATCTTGTCCTGAAATATATGAAAATCCCATCAGTCAACATCCCAGTGAGAGTAGACATTGTACAGTAAGGGTTTGTTTTGTTATGTTTGTATTTCTTGTTTAGCACTTAGCAATACTGCTACATGGTGCTTAATGTTTCTGTAGAGCTGGATTTGCTTATGGCTCACCTTCTAAAACTTGTAACTCATCCTTCGTATATTCAGGCTCAGAAAGATAAGGTTCTGGATCATCGTTTGTCCGAAAGTAGTTGTTGTTTTATGAATTCTGCCACGAGTAGTTGTTGTTGTTGAAGGAAATAACGAATGTTGTTAAGTGTTCAGTGAAATCAATGCGTCCAAAAGTAAATTTTCTGGCAATGACCAAAATACAATACATATTACATGGCATTATGAATGTTTGGGTTACTACATTACATACACACATAGAGAATGTATATAAAATGTTGATGGAGGTTTTCAGATGTTTTTGGAATCCCCATGACCTGCATTTTCTGTACTGCACCTCCACTGACGTATTCAGCCACTTAGCTGAGGAGGCCTGCCTCACACTTTGAAAGCACTGACCTATGATGTATTAATTTGATTTGTTTTAATATATTGTGTTCTCATGCATTATACTGCTTAATTTTTTCCCGGCATATACTACAGAGACTACAAACCAAGGCTACATTGTAAAAAGAAAACATTATATGAATTGCCTATTTAGTGGTTCCATTATTTTTTTTCAATATCATCAACTTATTTTGTCCTTTCTTCACCTCATTAATGGACTGAGAATTGTTGACTGATACAGTTGTGAAACACTTCCACACTAACAATGAAGACAGCACTCTGGCCAGAGTTCACTGTAGTCGTGGGTGTGCTGTGTATCTTCTCTTTTTTTAACGTCAACACCTCTGGTGCAGACAGTCTTTCGGGCAGCCTATGCGGCTATCTTGAGGCTGTCTGGGGAAGAAGGTGGGGTTAACACCAGATTGTGGCTGTTCAGTGAAGGTATTGTAGCGCTTAAGCCTCTTTGTGAGCAACTGGATGGTGTCATGGACTCAAATCAAACAAAGTCTGCTGGTTTTTGCTTTGGCAAGACCGACAGTACAGTAATCTCAACAGTTCTCTCTGAACAGGTGAAAACATCAACTTGTTTATACAAAACAAACATTTTTGAATAGTTTAGAGGTAATTGGATGACATAAAACAGCAAACATGTGGTCAACCACAGGCAATGAAGTGAATGTTTTATGGCACGGGTGTCAAATTTGTTTACATTGAGGGCCACATTGCTGTCGTAGATGCTCTCAGATTGTGAATATATATGAATATAATCGCCTAATGATATTACAAAATTGTCTATGCATTTAATTATTATATTTTTTTACTCTTACAAATTGATGGATAACTTGCTTTGAGATCATAAGTCAAAGTGACAAAAGCAAATATTTATTTTTAGATTGAAAATAATTTGTTCGTAGTACTGTAAAGTATATAATATACTATTTGTCGCATAATCAGATTATATTATGGTTTAAAAGACACGCAATATCATGCAGTAATTTTTTTTTTTCTGTCTGAATTTTATTTTTCTATGAAGTATTTTATTGACGCACATGAAATCAAGGTTTACGCGGGCCACATAAAATTATGTGGTGGGCGACGTCTTAAGTTTGACAGCTGTGATGTCTGACAAATGTGTCAATTGACTTGAAACTGAACTGCCTCTGTTGGGAATCAGCTGTTGAGGGTTTAGAATCACCTCACAGTAAATTTGTTCGAATAGAGGGTCAAGCTTCATATGACACTGTTGTTTTAAAAGATAGCAGACATATTCTGTGTTTTGCTGACAATTTTGTTACAGTGCTGGCCAGAAATATTTTGTTTTTGCCAACAGTAATGTGTGCATTTTTGTGTGAATGCTGCTTGACAGTCATTCTCTATAATGTCAAAAACCAAGTTAAAACAAAACATTTACATGAGCAGCTCCTTTTGGATTAGTAAATGATAACTTTGCTCATGCCATAAACATAGCTGTTTTTAAATTCAGTGGTACCTCAACTTACGAGTACGATCCATTCCACGATCAAGCTCGTAACTCGAAATACTCATATCTTAAAGCAGGCCCGCAATGAAATGAATTAAACTCAATTTAATCTGTGTAACAACGTGTACCAGTATATTAACTCTTTATTGATCAGACAGTACAATCTTTTTACAAATTTAACTTCAACCGACTGTGAAAATGCTCATAACGCAAGATATGTTAGCAAATTAAAACATAAGAAGTTGAGAGACATTTTGTATCTCAAATTAATCATAAATTAAGGTACTCGGAAATTGAGGTACCACAGTATTGGTTCTTTACCGCTAAAAGATCAAAGTCCAGCAGTAATTCTGTGATTTAGCAGATGATGTCATGGCATTACAACGACGCACTAGATGCTATCCATTATATTGCTTATAGGCCACAGTGGACATATTTGCATATCTGGGGATTGCTTTAGTGTGGTGCAACCCACATGTGTCAAACTTTAAGCCCGGGGCCAGGTCTGGCGCTTTGTTTTATGCGAAAGCCAAGAAATAATGTGTCAATAGAGCACTTCATCTTTCTTACTAAATGTCTGTTAATATTAAGCTTTCAATTTTGACAGAAAATGTGCATGTACTGCATGCAATTGCATGTCTTTTAACTTTAATATTATTTGATCATGCGACAAACATTATATTAACATACATTCCAATACGTTTTTGTGAAAATAAAATAAATACTGTCACCTTGACTTGTGATTTTGAAGTTATTATTAAATTTCTACTTCAAAAAATATAATGATCAAATGCATAGGCAATTTTGTAATCCTTTGAGGGCAGCCATAACAGCAATGTGGCCCTCAATGAAAAAGAGTTTGACACCCCCATTAATGAACCCATCTTAGCCCTCAATTTTGCCCTATCGTAGGACTGTGGTTCACTTTTGTGCACCTGACATGGCATCTATTCCCACTGTGTACCCTATTCTCAATCACCCTGTAATTGACTGGTGACCAGTTTAAGGTGTCGTGTAGTCAAGTTAAAGTTAAAGTACCAATGATTGTCACACACACACTAGGTGTGGTGAAATGTGTCCTTTGCATTTGACCCATCCCCTTGTTCACCCCCTGGGAGGTGAGGGGAGCAGTGGGCAGCAGCGGTGCCGCGCCCGGGAATAATTTTTGGTGATTTAACCCCCAATTCCAACCCTTGATGCTGAGTGCCAAGCAGGGAGGTATAGTCTCCAACATAAGCATCAGAAAATGGATGGCTATACTTAACTGTAGCCATTATTGTTCTGTAGTCTAGTCACTCTTGGCTTCTCTAAATGGTATACTGTTCTACCCAACCACTCTGTTACATTAGTCTCCCAGCTGTCCATTTCTTGATGCTCCACTTAATAGCCATAGTGGGGAAACCACAGAACTACTCAGGAAGCAACAAGGAGTCTACTTGTGCAATGTTAAAAGTGTGCGTTCAAAAATGTAAGTGCAGCGTGGTAGGTAGGCAGTCAACCAACTCATGTCACAGCTAATTTGATGCAAACGGCAGATATTTAGTGCCTTTAATAGGTCATTGTCTAAAACCAGCCTGTGTGTCATGCTTGCTTTTCATTTCAAACTTGTCCACACCTTTCTCTTGGAAACCAGTAAACAAACAGGCGCAACCAGACAAGCACCCTCTCTGTCTTGCTGTGGGATTCCCTGGCCTGTAATATGTCATAGGATTGTCCACTTGTTTAATAGAACACACCCTGCTGTTACCCTTTAACTGCTTATGACATGCAGTATATTATGCTATAGTGTTCTGTGCTTTCTTCTATGGCATTGACGTAAAACATTTCCTAATGACGCACAAATGATACAAAACTTTTTTTTCCCAGTGGAATGGGAATCCCCTACTGTGTTTTTTGCTAACTGGACTCAGCTCTACCAGTGCAACATGCCTATATTGTGAATGTCTCTCTCTCTCCCTCTCTTTCTGTTTCCCTCTGTTGGATAAGTTTGCATTTGACCCAGCTGTTTTGGGAATGCCGGAGGCCACCATCGGTCGCGAGTGACGTAAGAGCACAAAAACAGTGGGAGGCAAAAAAGAGATGGGGAGACTGATATCTGCTGTGGAATTCCGGCTCTGTTCTGTTTTTGGAACACAATTGTCTGGTATTTTGGTTGATCCTCCCTTTTGCATTTGTCACTATGTGTTTCTGCTCTGCGTGCCCTCCAGACCTTAATGTTCCTATGTAGGGCTGGGCGATATATTGAATACACTCAATATATCGCAGGTTTGTCTCTGTGCGATGTAGAAAATGACTATTTTGTGAGTATTAGAGTATACGTTCTCACGCAGTTGCTTTTAGCTATGGGCATTACACTACAGGCTTTTCTCACTCTTTCTTGTCTTTCCTTCTCACAGAGAGATAAAACAAGCGCACCTTCTTACATACGTTACATACTGTCGCGCGTACAACGCCATACGCCCTCGCCGAGCAGAGAGGTAGCGGCATGGGTAAAGTTAGCTGTGGCAGGTGGTGCAAGCGAAGCGGTGCGAGTGGTAATACGAGAGAGAGAAGGTGCAAATCTGGTAACAAATGGAGGAAGAAAAATTAATTTCCAGGAAAAACAGCACTGGGTCCATCGTCTGGGGGTGGTTTGGCTTCAAGCGGGAAGATGTTGAGCAGACAACCGTAATATGTAAAGTATGTGGCAAAGGTGTTGCTACAAAAAGTAGCAGCACTACTAATTTGTACCATCATTTGAAAAGTCACCCGCTAGAGAATGAAGAGTGCTTGAAACTCTGCATGTCAACATCTCCGGCCGGTGCCACACCCACAAAATGTCGAAGCAACCAGCACTGACCCAATTGAGCCTGGCGTCTTCCATTTCCAGATCAACGCCGGATGAAAAAAATAGTCAAGAACAGGAGATAACGTCCGCAGTAACCTACCACATAGCGAAGGATGTACACTATTTGATTTCCTATTTTGCAGCTAATTTTTATTTGACAGTTTTTGAAATATCTTGTGTGATATCATGCGAAAAAGTGCACTTTATTTGTTTTTAAATATTGTAGTGGCGTTCTGTACAAAAAGTGCAATTTAATTTAGTGTTGTTTTGATATGTCATCGTAGTGACATCATGCTCTTAAGTGCACTAATAGCTTGTTTTAAAATGTCTGACAATCTTGCACTTTCTGTTTTGAAATTACATGAACGTTTGTGCCACTGCTTAATAACTGTTTAATAAATACAGATTTGGTAAATTGACTTAGTTGTGACTTCCCTCTCTGCATGAAAGGTTAAAATTAGCATATATTAATGCAAACAAGAATGTTTTAATGTAGACACATAGAATCATCATACTCGTGTGCTTAGAAGCATCAAGTGTTAATTCAAGGCTAAGGCAAAATATCGAGATATATATCGTGGATTGTGACATGGCCTAAAAATATTGAAATGTTAATAAAAGGCCATATCACCCAGCCCAATTCCTATGTATATTCGGAACATTGTTTTAAAACTTTCAGTTGATGCCCATGGATGCCGCCTTACAGGCACAGCTTTCTCTCCTTTTTAGTAGTGTGTCTGTTAAGCACTGCCAAGATTATCATTGATAAATAATTTCCATTCCTATTTAGTGCCGAAAAAGTGACAGAAATGTTGTGCACATTGTTGACACTGGCTGTCTCAGTCAAGCACCTGGCATCACAAGGAAAGTGCACAGCTTCACTTGGCATCCAGCCTGAATAGATGTGACTCCCAGCTCATCAATGACAGTATTATATCTCAAACACAGAGTGCATCTGTGTCGCTTGGCCACAGACAGGAGAAAGCCTGTGTCACTTTGAAACCTTTTTTAAACAGTAATGAACGTCTCAGTTCTGTGCGAAGCCCAGTGAGTGTTGCTATGGAAGCGCTTCCGATGAGCCATGCGCTTCAAAGATAACATTCGCAGGGACCAGTCTTATCAATCACGGTTGAACGCTGAACTCTATAACACCCCTCAAGGCAGCTACAAATCCAATCTATGCTCTGAGCTCAACCTCATTAGCCATTAACACATTACTGTGTTGCTTTACTATGGCAGTGCTGGTGACATTTAAATGTCGGAATAAACTGAACAAAATATGATCCAACGAGCACTTAACCCTGGATTACACATAATTTGAAGGCGATAAACAACAATGTAACTCAAAATTGTTGCATCCTGTCTTCTGCACAGATTGAACGGCGGATGGAGTTGGTGCGTGTGGTGTCCCACAACACACACAAAAGGATGGTCTCATGGCTACAGGGACATATTGGCGCAGATGCTGAGAAAAGACATGTGAGTCTACTTTTGGAATAACTGTGGAAGTGAAATTGTTAGCATTGCAGCACCTTTTTTTATTGCAAATGCCCTAGAACTATCCCAATAGACATGATGTATCTTCTGTGTTTTTTTTGCCCCATACATTCCAACATGCACTACAGTCCGTACCACGCCTCTATACAGGAAATGGTCAGGTAAAAGAAAACAATGAAGTATTTCACCTCTACCTCATTGCTCTGCTCCGCATTCACTTCCAGTAGAATCTCTGTGCATGACAACTGGGTTTATTTCTCCTTTAGAACGGGTTGTTGGACATTCTGCATTGTTCAAAGGTTCCGGGACACAACACTTTACTTGATAGATTCTCTTCTCCTGGTTGCCTCATGTATCCCAACAACATTTACTTCCCCCAATTTTCTAAGAAAGTTCACTTCCTCTTCCTGACTTTTTGAATGTACCACTACTCACTCAATGGAAAGTTTTGATGACCTTTCCATTGGCCTCTATCTCACACTTTTGAATAGCAAAATAGCATTGAATAGCTGATTATTTTAAAAATGGTTTATGTGTAAGTTTTAAACTAATCAATGTTTGCATGTGTGCCTCTTCCACACTTGTTCATGTTCGCCGCAGAAAAAGCTTCCTCTGACAGCGTTGTCTCAGGCAATGGTAGAAGGGGGAAACCAGCTCGGAGAAGACTCTTTAATAGGGTGAGTCCATCATTAATTGACACTTCAGATAATCATTAGCTTCTCAGTGGCAAAGGTTGCTTTACAGGCCAGCTGTTCCTCAGGAAGTGTTAAGGATGAGGTCACAAATTCAAGACAAATAGTCATTGTGGGACTTTTAAGAGGAACTGCACTTTTTTTTGGAACAGGCGCTTTTTGTGTCGTTCTTGCCAGTTCCAGGATTTAAATGGCTGTCAAAGTGTCCCAACTTGTCGGATTATATCCTCAACGATCTACTTTTCAGGTGAGATACATGATAGATTATCAACAAGAAATTTATAGGGAGCAAGGAAGCAGCAGACCACTCGATGATGTAAACATAGGTACACACGGAAGTGATCACGTTGCCGCTATACATAGTTTATTTGCGTTAGCGCTTATAATAACAAAATCACTAATACTTAGTTAAATATTAAAGTCACAAAATGTAAATTGAGTATTGTGGGTGCTTTCTGAATGGTTATTTATCGGATTTTGTGGGCGGAGTATTGGCGCTCCCATTGGCTCCGCTGTAAGCGGACTTTTATTTATGTTTATTTGATATTTAGAATGCATTAAAAATATTTGAAAAACTTTGTCGTGATGTGTTATATATTGTTGTGAAAAAAATGCAGTTCCTCTTTAAACATCTCCTAGTCTTGAAGATCCGACCATTCCCTGTGGCTAAGCCAAATGCATAAAATGGGATGTAAAAATCTGTTTACGTTTCTGAAATTAGTTAGCTGTCACTTCTGTCTGGAAATAATGGTGAAGAGAAAATGCACTGGATGATATTCTGATGCATTTGCATCAACTTTCAATTTATCTCAATCACAGTAACACAATGTGACATTCAGTTATGGAATAGAAACAGAAGAAAAGCATATACGCTAGTATAGTCCAAAGGTGCTCAATTGCATTTGTCCAAGAACCAGCATTTTTGAGGGTCAGGTTGTAAGTGGTAGTGGCGTGTATACATTACATTGTCTCATTGGCCTAATTGGCCATGGCATACAGTATGTGCAAGTAATGTTTTAATAAGGCTATTCATCGCACTTTTGACATCCCTGCTTTAACAAACGACATAAGACGGTCTCCAAGCTCTGCTTCTTAGCACTATCATTAGTCATGACTCTAGTTTGTGGGGTTGTTTTGCATGCTTCCCCACCTCACCTTTTAACGCGATATTATTACACAATCCTCGGGCTCGTGGAGGTACCTTGCGTGTCTGTATCTCCGGTTTCACGATGGATCCTTCGCCTTTTGTGACCACTTTCATTTGAATTACAAGAGTAAATGCATGAAGCAGGAAACACTTATTGTCAAAAACTTTTAATTCGTACAGAGTTACGATACATACCGCCACCTAGCAGGTAGCACCAAATATATTCTTCTTCTTTATTTGAGTCGTCTTCTTCTACTACTGCGTCATTCTGAAAAGTACCGCATGAATGAGCACTTCTCTTGTTGGACGAAATGTTTCCTTATTTGGGTGATGTTTGGCGGGCCACATAAAAGTCTTTGGCAAGGCACATGTGAACCACGGGCAACCTACTGAGGATCCATGGTATAGTCATTTTCTGAGCCCTCCATTGTGCTGATATAAACACAAATTATATCTAGAACACACCCTAAATATGCTTTTCCCTTATGTACTATTATGTGTTGACAGGAAGATGATGGAGGTTTGCGGTGATGCAGAGAGCCGTTTGGCATCCGAACTGATGCAACATGAGCTGCAGATTGAGAAAGACGTTTTGGATCCACTCAGCCAACTTGCAGAGGTCAGACCTCAAACAGCAGCTGGGCATCAGTCATATTCCTACTTTCGTGTTAACACAAATGTCTGACATCAGGATACAGATTTTTATTGTCTTATTGTTTTCTTTTTGATTGGTTTCTGTAGGTGGACATCCCCAACATCCTGAAACAAAGAAAACAGTTGGCTAAATTGGTGCTGGACTATGATTCTGCTAGAGCAAGGTTTGTATTAACACTTGCTACCACTGTGGCCTGAATCTGAGTGCACCCTTACTTATGAAGTTACTTTTGAAGACAAGCTAATCCTTCTATGTGTGTCTGTCCAAACACAGATGGTTGCAGGCGACCAAGTCAATAATCTCAGGAACAAACACTCAAGCACTGACAGCCAAGGCTGACCTACTCAAGGAGGAGCTGGATGAGGCCATGAACAAAGTGGAGCTTTGCAAGGTATTAACAATATGTTCTTGTTAACCACCAATTTCCAGCTATTTGGGCTATAATACAGCCATGAAACCCCTTCTGTCAACATAGCATTCGTGTGACTTATACAGCCTCGTATACTTCTAGATCAGGTGACTCCTCAATGAATATGAAGGCCAGTGGTCTTTTATAGCGTCCTAGGACTGAAAAGAAGAAACTGGGTCTGGCCAAACATTTCTCCTGTAAAAAAGTTATTACAGCAAATGAACATTCCAAGGCCTTTTGGGCTTTCTGCTCCAGGTTTGCTGATGCAGTCGGATAATTAAAAATGTCTTGTCATCGCCGAATGCATAAGTCTATCTGTGTTGGTCATTGGTGAGTTTTAATGTCCCTTTGCTGCAGGATGTGTGTGTGGTTTTCTGCCCAGGAAGCGTTAGAGCCTTGTGTTTCCTCCTCAACATGTATAGCAGGAAGTTTTATGGCTGACATAGTGCACAGCTTATTGCAGCTTACATTACTGAGCATTTATGTAATGTATTTTAGTCAGGATACGTTTTAAATTCTGTTGACTTTCATTGTACTGAGTTCCTACTTATTACACTTGCACTTTTAACACTGTATATTTCTCATACCAGGACCAGCTTGCTGCAGACATGTACAGTTTCTTCTCAAAAGAAGGAGACTATGCCTGCTATTTTGTAACGGTGAGTGCAGTGCAGTGATTCAACACGCTTGACAAATGAAAAATATATTTGCTTGAATGCTGCTGGAATACTCACAGCTGGCGTGTCACTTTGAAAGCAGAGTGAAGGCCAGCCTTACTTTCCTGTTTGGTTTGTCTTATTCTGCAGCATTCATCATTTTCTCTTCTTCTTTCTCTTCCTGTAGCTCCTAGAAGCGCAGGCAGAATACCACCGAAAATCTCTCACTCTTCTGGAGAGTGTCTTGCCCACCATCCAGTCCCAGCAAGGTAAATACAGCTAACAGCAAAATACTTGTAGCCTAACATTAAACAGTAGAAACATTATTTTTACAACATATTATTCTAATGAGCACTATGTGAGACTCATTACGGCCTCTCTCATTCTTTCACAATCACAATCACTTCTCGCTTATTTGTTGACCTCTGACTAGACTTGTTCGGTATACCGGTATTAACAAAGTACTGGGGTAATAACTAGTTAAAAAAGGTACTATACTGCCTTTGAAAAATACCAGTATTTTTTTCTTTCATACAAATTATGTTGCCGGTAATATGAGCCTGTGCATGGTTCGTGAGCCAACACAGAGAGCGGAAACAACATGGAGAAATGGGCCAGGAGAGGGGAAAAAAAGACAAAAGAAGGAGAATGGCAGAAGCGGCAATTTTACTCCTTTATTAAGAGGGTGCAGGAAGTGCAATATTGGAAGTAATTTGGCTTCAAAGCAAACAAGAAAGGTTAAGCACCGCTTTGCAAATGGTGCCTTAAACATTCCTTGCCAAAGGTATATATATATATATATATATACAGTATAAATATATATATATCCATCCATCCATTTTCTACCTCTTGTCCCTTTCGGGATGTATACCATATTTTTCTGAGTATAAGTCGCACCAGCCGAAAATGCATAATAACGAAGGAAAAAAACATATAAGTCGCACTGGAGTATAAGTCGCATTTTTGGGGGAAATTTATTTGATAAAACCCAACACCAAGAATAGACATTTGAAAGGCAATTTAAAATAAATAAAAAATAGTGAACAACAGGCTGAATAAGTGTATGTTATATGAAGCATAAATTACCAACTGAGAATGTGCCAGGTATGTTAACGTAACATATTAGGGTAAAAGTCAAATAACTATAACATATAGAACATGCTATACGTTTACCAAACAATCTGTCACTTCTATTCGCTAAATCCGATGAAATCTTATACGTCTAGTCTCTTACGTGAATGAGCTAAATACTATTATTCGATATTTTACGGTAATGTGTTAATAATTTCACACATAAGTCGCTCCTGAGTATAAGTCGCACCCCCGGCCAAACTATGAAAAAAACTGCGACTTATAGTCCGAAAAATACGCTATATATATATATATATATATATATACAGTATATATATATATATATATATTTATATATATATATATACATATATATATATATATATATATATATATATATATTTCCAATTAGGCAATATATTTGAAAATCAAGCATCGAGACCTGCACAATTATTTTAAAGACTGACTGAAAAAACTTACTTGACTAGCTCCCCTGTCATGCCCATAGGCATAAATTCTGTAGCGTCTAGACAAAATCCGACACTCTTTTTAACTTTTTTTTACAAACCTTACGTCATCAAAAGGCTCAATTACAACAATATATCCTCTCTTTAGCACAAAGGCATCAAATTAATTGTTATTGTGGGCCACATCACAGTTAAAGACGCCCTCAGGGGACCGCTTCATGATGTTACACAATTGCCCCTTCATTTCATTATTATCATTGTTTACCAACAAGCTGAAGAATTGTAATCAATTTGAAAAGCTTTTTAATGAAGAAAAATAACTTAAAATAGTTTGTTGGATCAAATAATATTGAGTTAAAAACTAAATTTGCATGCATTGCTTTTTTTCTGTCAACATTGAAATACATTTATTAAAAAAGATGAAATGCCTTATTGACGCACAAATATTTACAGACTTTTGTGGGCCGCATTAAATGAAGTGGCGGGCCATATGTGGCCTCCAGTTCTTGAGTTTGACACCTGTGCACAAGCGCACAAGTCTTGCTCTGTTTTCAATGCACCGACACAACAACACTTCCTCATTCTACACCAATCGCCCTGAAAGGGGAACTGCAGTTTTTGGGAATTTTGCCTATCATTCTCAATCATTATGAGAGACAAGAACACACGTCTTTTTTTTATTAGGATTTTAAAGATGATAATAAACGCTTGGAAGATGTCATTGGTATAGCCTTCAAAGCCCTCTAAGACAACTGCAATACACACTGCAAGTCTATATACATGTATAATGTAGTAACTGACACATTCATAACAATATGTAATATGTTCAATATTTACCTTATTTTGATAATTTTATTCAATGCCGGGACTGACTTCTTCCGCGCATTGATTTCCATTTCTATAGTAGCACACGTCCGACAACGTGTGTTCCTACTTTCGGATACAATACGCTTATGTGTGTTCCAATCATGGCAGACTTGGTAACAAACAACAAAGACTATTTTTGGACAAATGAGGATAAATAATTTCTTCTTTATTTCAAAAAGTACTGTTTCGAAATACATGTTGGTACCTGTACCAAAATGTTGGAATCAGAACAACTCTACCTCTGACAGGATATGTTATCCAGACCAGTTCCAGGCCGGGTTTACACACCTATGGGAAAGACAAGTGTTCCATATATGCATTTCTACTTTGTTTTTTGAATTGTTCATACAATTGGGAAGTTAAATGATGTAGCATCTGTTGCACTAAGTTACAAAAATTGTTAATATTTTGTTCTCAGACACATGGATGGAGAAACCCGCCTTTGGCACAGCGCTGGATGAACACCTGAAAAGGAGTGGGAGGGAGATAGCCCTGCCCATAGAGGCCTGTGTCATGATGCTGTTAGAGACTGGGATGACAGAAGAGGTAATCGGCTGAAGTAGTGTGGAGTTGTCGAAACTGACAGGTTTTGCTCAAAATGTGTTGTTTTGTTGCTGCTTTTCAATCTTTTCTCCTTTGATGGGGGACAAACCACATGGTACAGTACCAAAAGGTGGAGCTTGACACCATATTCATTGATCGGTCAGCAAATAATTGTGGAAATGGAAAGAGAAGGACACAAAATGTATACATGTGGGGATGGTTAAGGTTCACTTTTCCAAACTGTTGTTCTTCAGAACCAATCTATGACACTTTGTGAAAGTGGCCCAAATTTCACAAATGATGTATTTTTTAATGTTGTTCAGACTTCTTGGAGTAGAAACCAGAGCAATGCATTTCATATACCGGTAAATGCATTCATTCAAAATATGCAAGTTTATACTTTACACTCACAAATGACAACTGCAGCTCCTTTTCCAACAAACTCTGCTTCCATGTTTCCTGTTAGAAACATATGTCATATTTTATGACATAAAATATATTCCTAATTATCTTTTTTTATTAGTCATGCAGAATTTTTCCCACAACAGATCAAATTGTCCTTTCTTTCTTTTAAGATGATCTAGCTGCCAGTTTGTTTCCTCCTTTTGCATTATTAAAGAATCGAATAAGTATAGGGAAACTGCACTTTTTTTAAATGTTGCCTATCATTTACAATCCCTATGTAAGACAAGAACACACGTTTTTTCTTTTTTTATGCATTCTAACTTGTAAATAACTAAACAACCGTATAAAAAGTGGAAACAATACTCTATTTACATCTCGTGATCTGAATATTAACCAAGTATTAGCGCCACTATTATAGGCGCAACACAGACAATCTCTATTTAGCGGTGCATTGATCACAGAGAGCTAACTAGATTATGCTGCTATATTGACATATTGATCCAGTGCTGCTTCGCTTCTAAATTGGTAGAAGTTAATTCTAGATTATAAATCATGCCTCTCACCTGAATAGGAGAAGGTTGTGGCTATAAACTGAGAAATGGTCAACTTTGAAATCCAATTTAGACCCGGAGATGGCGAGAAAGACACAAAAGACGCTCATTTGCACGAACTTTTTTTTAACACTTTGTGAGGATTATGATTAATTTTTCATCTCTACGGGACAATATGAACATACCATCAGTCAGCATTCCACTGAGGGCAGACATTGTACAGTAAGTGATTGTTTTACAAGTTTTTTTGTATTTTGTGTTAAGCAATTAGCAATACTGATGCATGATGCTTAGTGTTTAACTAGAGCTACATCTATTAAAGGGGAACTGCACTTTTCTGGGGAATTTTGCCTATTGTTTATAATCATTATGAAAGACATGACAACGGATGGAATTTTTAAATACATTCTAACTTACGGCAGAGCAAATGGGAGGTCCTCATTCCGCCCATAAAATCCAATAAAAAAGCACCAACAACACTTAATTTCCATTTCGTGACTTGAATATTAAGCAAGTATTAGGGCTATTGTTATTATAAGCGCTAACACAGACAAACTATTTATAGCTGCGGCGTGATCACTAGCTTGTGTGTAATGTTTACATGATCGACTGTTGAGCTGTTTCCTCGCTTCCCTGCTTCCTGGAAGTTTATTGTAGATCATAAATCATGCCTCTCATCTGAATAGCAGAAGGCTGAGGACGCATTCCGACAAGTTGGTACACTTTGACAGCCAATTTAGACCCGGTAATGGCGAGAATGACACAAAAATACGCTTGACTCTACCTCCCTTTTCTTTGCAAGAATTATGAGTCATTCCTCATAATCAATAAAGTACTATCTATCTATCTAAACGGGAATATATGAACATCCTACAGTCTGCATCCTAATGACAGCAGACCTTATACAGTAAGGGATGTTTTATTATGCTTGTTGGCTCTCAAAGTCTGCAGTGAGTAATAATGAATAAAAAAGCTAACATTGTGATGTGTTTTTGAAATGAATGCATCGTGTATGCTTTAAATGACCAAAATACGTAAATATGAAATGTTATTATAAATGTGTATGTTACTACATTACATATATACTTACATCATGTATATAAAATCCAACGGAGGTGTTTGTATGTTTTTTAAGTTTTTTTAAGGGCAGAATAGAGCAACTCCCATAGCTCCATTGTAAGTGAACTTTTGATCGAATGTATTTAATATTCAGAATGCATTAAAAAAAAAGATCCATCTGTCGTCATGTCTTTCATAATGATTGTGAACGATAGACAACATTTCAAAAAAGTGCAGAGCTCATCCTCCTTATATTTAAGCTCAAACATATAAGATTCTTGATAATCATTTGTCACAAAGTAGTCATTGTTGTCTCTCATGAAGTCTGCCATGACTAGCAGTAGTCGTAGTAGTAGTAGTAGTAGTAGTTGTTGTGTCTGAAAGAAATAACAAACGTGATGTGTCTGTAAAATCAATGTGCCACTGAATGCTTGAAATGCCAAAAAAAACTAAATATTGTGTTGATTGAGGGTTTTTTTTATGTTTTCTAGAGCATTTTGTATGCGGAACAGATCAAAATTCATTACATCTATTGTTAGCTGACTTTTGCTATTGTTTATTTACGAGTTAGAATGCATAAAAAAGTAAAAAAAAAAACATCTGTTCTCAAAAAAGTGCAGTTCCCCTTTAAAAACTGACTGCTCATTGGTTTGTTTTGCTGTCATTAGTAAAATAAATGCTGACGTAGCTCATTAAAACTCACATGGAGCCGTGGTTGCAATTAGTGTTTCCGCTAACTTGAAAGAGCGCTTGAAATAGCTTGTTCACATGAAGGTTGGTGCAGATGAGCGGATAGACAAACTGTAAACAAGGGAAACTTGTACGCTGTTCCCAGAGCAGGCCAATCGACATGATGATTGATGAAAAGGTTGTGATATTTCCCTCTTCGAAAACAAACTTAGAATACAATAGAGTTCACTTGTTTCCTGCTCATAAATCTGATTTCTAGCTGTGTGCAAAAAATAAATTATTTCATCTGAAAAGCCTTATTCAGTATTTTGGTGAATCTGTTATGTGCTGTTAAGGTCTGAAGACAGCCATTGTTTACGTGTCAATGTAAATAGCGTGCTGTGCTGAATGCAGTGGTTGATATAGTGAGTGGCTTTCTTTATGTGCAACTGGGATTACAGACACTTTGTTGTTGTTTGCTAGTGATCATGGTTGTTTATTTTTGTATGTCAGGGTCTGTTCAGAATTGCAGCTGGGGCATCTAAACTAAAGAAGCTTAAGGCGGCGCTGGACTGCTCCACTTCACAGTTGGAAGAGTTCTACTCCGACCCCCATGCTGTTGCTGGTATAACCAAAACCACAAACCTGACCGGTTTTGTTTTAAGTCAGCATTTATAATACAATTTTTGTGAACGTGTGATTTCAGGAGCATTAAAGTCCTACCTAAGGGAACTCCCTGAACCTCTAATGACCCACCAGCATTATGATGAATGGTCCCAGGCATGCAGGCAAGGTTATTTTGTTGAAACAAACTTATGACAGAAGTACTTAATTTTTTGACATGGCTAAGCTAGGTTCTTCAATTATTACAGCGTATCGGATCCAGATAAGAGGCTTCAGGCCCTGTGGATTGTATGCGATAAGCTACCAAAGAACAACAAAAACAACCTGAGGTAAGCCGCCTCACCCTTGTTTCAACAATACATTAGCAAAACATCTGCATTAGTGACCATGAATGTTGGATGTAGGTATCTTGTAAAGTTCCTGGCCAAACTGACTCAGGACAGCGATGTAAATAAAATGACTCCAAGCAACATCGCCATTGTTCTTGGACCCAATCTGCTTTGGGCCAAGACCGAAGGGTAAGTAAAAGATGATGATGATGGGAAATATTTAACACCTGAGTTGCTTCTTAAAATGTATTTGATTCCATGTGGACATCCAGGAGTTTGGCAGAGATGGCTGCAGCTACCTCAGTGCATGTAGTGGCCATCATAGAACCCATCATCCAGCATGCGGACTGGTTCTTTCCTGAGGGTAGGTTTAGGTTGTTTCTATCCAGCTATTTGACACCAAGGATGAAGAGTCACAGCTTTAAGAATTGTCATGCATTCCAGAAAGGTTTTTAGACTGTGTCCTTTGCATTGTATACATACTAAAATAACACTTATTTGACAATATCCAATGTATTTAATATCATTATTTGCAAAAGCATTATGTACATATAAATGTAATGGTATGTTCTGTTTTAATGCCAGTGTCGTTTGGAGCAGAATAATGTTCCCTAGGTATAAGGCATTAATTCCCCCCCAAAAAAATGTGTGCCTCCCCTTTGGAACATCCAGCTTTTTCTCTTCATGCCTTTAGCTCTTTTTCCCTATTTTTAATGGGTTTTATTGTTTAATTTTATTTTGGGACCAAAATGCCCCCCACCCCCTAAATGTACTTCTGCTTTTACAGATTGTCTTCTCAAGGGTTGATGTCTGACTTGACATCAACTGTGGGTAATCACAACTTTTTTTTAGCTTGTTACCTTCTCATCGCGAGTAAACAATTGTAATTCAAGAGAGAAGTAGAGTTATTGTAGTTAAAACAATTTGATGCATTCCAACAGTCAGCATTAACGATCCGCAGTCGCCGTCAGTTTGAGTATTTGGAGGTGTATGTCACACAATGCACCCATCGTTGCACTGCCCATTTGTGCAGCATTTGCTGGCATCTCGACACAAGAATATTATGCAGGTTTCACAGACTTAAGTCCAAACTGAAACAGGCGAAATGTTAATCAAGCATTTGAAGGCAAAACGGCTGTGTTGTGTTAAATGTGCCTTGCTTTGCATGACAGCTGAGACGTTTCTTCAACAACTCAAAATCCTCCAAAGTACTTTTCTAAATGCTTTTTAACTTGGTCGACTTCATGCTGTCGGATGCTAAGGTACAATTTGATATGATGTCTGATGAACGCTTTAAAGCACCGTCTGCATGCTTGTCTCCATTGCAATCACCTGCTGTAATGCGCGCTGGTGCACGTGACCACGTTTCAGCTTAGCCTCAGAGCGTGCGTGGTCACGTACATGTCGTCGCAGACACCAGGAATTTGTGACATAGCTACAACTCTGCCAGATGGCTGTGACAAACATGATCTCTTTTACGTTTTGTAGGAGGTCCTCTCCCAAAATTAGTGCTTTACTGTTTCCCCTTTTTTATCGTCGTACTCAACCTAACTGCTCGTGTCCCCCTTTCATCACGCTGCGTCCTCCCAGGCCCATTCTGGGAACCACTGTCCTGAGCTGTAGCCATAGTGTGACTGTAGATCACAGTTGATATCATGTTTTTCTTCTTCAGGCTGCAAACTAGTCGAGCCTAGATCAACAGTGCCTCTGCTATTTGCAGCAAAGTAGTGCACTTAATTTTTGCCTCAATTGGTTTAAGACACAATTTGGCAACAGTTGTTGTGTAGATTATTAAGCATGTCCCTAATGTAACCACCATTATATTGTGACTTTTAAACATCTAATGCACCTTTTATGTTTTATGTTAATGCTCAAAAAGAACAAACGTTTAATTGGGAGCATCTACCAAAATTCTTAACATGACTTCCTGCCCATACCTGAGGTTTTTTAGGTCAGCAGGCTTCTTACTCAAAAACATGTGTGTTAGGCATGTTTCTTGCATTGGCATCAAGCCGCACCTTTAAGACCAATGACACACAGTCCTCTCATGTTCCAGCTTGTGTAGTTGGTCAGACGCAAACAGCTTACCTACTTTAGACCCGTATTTTTGAATCCTAATAAAACCTAAAATGTTTTTTTATTTTTATTTGACAGATGTGGACTTCAATGTGTCAGGCATGTTTGCAATGCCTGTACCTGCGTCTAATCACCTGGATTATGACAGTGGCACTATTGAGAGGAAGCGACCTGGCAGTTTGGTGGGACCAGAGACTGACACAACACGCAAAGACAAGTAAACATCTCAAATGTTGTTTAAATAGGTTTTTTGATTTTTCAGCACTTTCAACACAATATCACGCTGAAACCAACACTTTCCTGGCTTGTATGTTACACTCAAGGGTGGTTAGAATTCATACACAGCTCCTGATACAATTTCTCATAAATATGTGCACTTTTTATGTCTACAACTTGTGATTAATCTCACTTGTAAATAGAATCTGTAACACTGTTCTCAATGGCTGCTTTCTGGGCGGTAATTATTTTTCCTGGTGAAATCATTTTCTTTTTGATTTGATCAATCCTGTGGTTCTCTGTTTGTCGCTTTCACTTTCTGACCAACCGCCGTCTCCCAGTAGCACCCCTAACAAGCATTCGGACCACACCCTCCGTAGAGGCAGCACCACCTTAGGTAGAAAGCAGCACACCTCACCTGCCTTCCAGCCCCCTTTACCCCCCGTGGAGATTCCAGGGCAGCAGGGACACGGCGCCGGGCAGGTCCCGCAGCCCTCGGCCGAGCCCCTTGCGCAAGCTCCTTCAGTGGGGACGGGTGGGCCTGACAGCTCCCAAAACTTGGCACAGGGGCTCGCTGCGCTAGCTGCCGCTCAGCAGCTTCTTGCGCAGCACACAGACGAACTCAGGTAAGAGCTGCTTGTCTTCTGCTGCCGCTGCTGCTCCTGGGGAGGAAGGGGAGATAACAGTTTAAGCGTCTTTTATACTTTTAGGAGTCACATTTTCAGGCCCCTTGTCTTGTCTTTTCACAATCAGTCATCCTGCAGAAGCAGTACAATACGTCTGCTCTCATTCAATCATTCAATCACCCCATTCTTCTCTATGCTTTCTTGTTTAAATCACTGTAATCCAACCAATAAACTATATAGTGTTGTCTAAATCCGCAACAACTCTTGATTCTTCAAATGAGACACAAACAAGCATGTCTGTGCTTCAGCAAACATGACGCTAAATGCATCTAAATATATTTTTAGCAACCCAAAGCTTCGAGACCCCACAGCCGCTCCTACGCCCCTTCTCCAGCGAAATGGTTCTGGATCAGGAAGCCAGGCTGCTGGCCAGCTGGGCAGCGGGACCAGTGGGGCGGGATCCATGGGGTCCAGTCCGCATATGGCGCGCAGAGGTGAGAGTCCAGAGCCTGGATGATTCTGTTGGAGAAATTGAGACATTTAGCCCAAAAATAAGGCGACGTTCACACTGGAAGGTTGAATGTTCAGTTCAGATTTTTTGTGTCAAATCCGATCTTTGGAAAAAAAAATGCACTGCAGTATTTACGTATGTAAAAATGGTTTCAGCTCTAGTCAGTCTCAGTACTGGCGCATTTGTGGCAATTTCAAGGATTTTGTACAATCAAAATCAACATTTTCTGAACCAAATTATTGCGTGAAGAAGATTAAGAAGGACGAGGACAAGTATTTTGGCTCTCGCAGTTTTATGGGATATTTTGCTTCGATATCTGCTTGAAGAGCGTGTCTGTGGGCGAGCACTCAGAGCTAGAAGTGGTGGAACATTCACTTAAGTTCCTAAAAAACATTATTTCCACCTTTTTTCTGCTGAGTTGTCAACTATTTTGTAACCATCTATTGTGGCAAATAATTATGATAACGTATTGCTTTTTGATGACGTTCTGGTCGTATGAATGCGACCTAAGCGTTAGCATTCTCCTTGAGGACACATCACATTTATATCAGATTTATTTCTACATACAAAAAAGGCCTGGGTCGGATTAGAATAATTCTGAATTGCACTGATCACACTGACATGAAAAAATCTGATACAGGTTGAAAATGGGAATTGACCTACAGTGTGAACAAGGCCTAAGTACATTTACTCAACTACAGTAGTACCTCACCTTAAGAATGTCCCAATTTAAGAGTGTTTTGAGATTAGAGATGTCTCTCTGTTAATTGTTATGCTTTATATTTCAAGCAAACATTTGGGTTACACGCATCTCCGCCATTATTTGGCATAGCAAATGTCACAGTGAACCCCGTAAGATCCGCCCAAAACATCTGGTCTTATTTGCCAGCATTATAGAGATAACTTTGTTTTTTCCAAGAAAGGTAGGAAGAAATTGAGTGAGAATGACAGTGCTGAGCAGAAGAAGTGGATGATATTCATTGAATTAAGGAAAGAAATCATCAGAAACATGACCGTGCATGTAACTTTCTTAGGGAAGCAATTGGGGCGTACCATTGCGAGTCTGCACCATACTGAAGCAGAACGAGTCCAACGCCAGCCAGAAATGTTAAAATAGTATCTAAACAGTGGACATGTATCCATTAAAATATTGAAAAGCTGCTGATGGTGTGTTTGACAGAGAAGCAGCTGGAAGGTGATACTGTAGACGTCCACTCTCAAAGATTAATGTTTTACATTATTAATACATTATTTCATAAAACTACTGTAGTTGTTAGTAGTACATTCTAGTATATTGTTTTGTATACAATGTTTCTAATTTGGAAGTTGTTTTTCTTTTTAAAGGGCATGGTACACTAATTTGATTTCAAATTGTTTCAATGGGAGATTTTGATTTGAGATACAAGTGTATTGAGTTAAGGGCTTTGTTACAGAACCAAATAAACTTGTAAGTTGAGGTTCTACTGTATAAGATAACCCTGAATATTAGACAACCCCATTTTTATTTATGTATTTAAAATACAAAATAACTTTAATTCCAGAATCATGTTTTCAATCTTAATGAAATAACATTCTAGTATAGTATAGAGCAGTGGTTCTCAACCTTTTTTCAGTGATGTACCCCCTGTGAACATTTTTTTAATTCAAGTACCCCCTAATCAGAGCAAAGCATTTTTGGTTGAAAAAAAGAGATAAAGAAGTAAAATACAGCACTATGTCATCAGTTTCTGATTTATTAAATTGTATAACAGTGCAAAATATTGCTCATTTGTTGTGTTCTTTCTTGAACTATTTGGAAAAAAAAGATATAAAAATAACTATAAACTTGTTGAAAAATAAACAAGTGATTCAATTATAAATAAAGATTTCTACACATAGAAGTAATCATCAACTTAAAGTGCCCTCTTTGGGGATTGTAATAGAGATCCATGAACTTAATTCTAAACATTTCTTCACAAAAAAAAGAAATCTTTAACATCAATATTTATGGAACATGTCCACAAAAAATCTAGCTGTCAACACTGGATATTGCATTGTTGCATTGTAATGAATGGAATAGCCTACTTGATTTGATGTTCAGTTTATGAACTTACATTCATATTTTGTTGAAATATTATTCAATAAATATATTTATAAAGGATTTTTGAATTGTTGCTATTATTAGAATATTTAAAAAAAATCTCACGTACCCCTTGGCATACCTTCAAGTACCCCCAGGGGTAGGCGTACCCCAATTTGAGAACTACTGGTATAGAGTAATAGCTATAAATAGGATATCATATTTCTTAGCTGCTTGACAGTTGACTGTTAAATCATTGAATTTCAAAATTAGCATCATAAATCCTCCTCTGTTGTCTTGGAGCAACTTTATTTTGAGCGTGTTTCTGTGTCAGAGCTGTGTCTTTTTTAAAGGTCAGTGCGGTATCATTAACACTGCACATCTAAATGACCAATGAACACCATTTTAATATTGTTGATTGACGATGAATGCATTAAACAACAGGTCAAAAAAGTAGCAATTAGCATTTGAATTTGTCTGTTAATATATAATATCAACACAGTGCTTTATTAACATTGCGATCATTATTTACCTTGCTGATTATTACAAGCTGAGAGGAGGCTCGCAACTCTTAACGGTTCGTTCTTCTTTTTTTTTTAAACATAGTATTACATGCCATTGGACAGTAATGGTATTAACAATAACCAATGTTCCTCCATCACTCTTCAGCTACAAAGAAGCAAGCACCTGCTCCGCCCAAGCCTCCAAACCTTCTCCCCAGTCAGCATGCGGCATCAGTGAACCCTTCTTCCTCTTCCTCAAGCACATCCCAGCCCCTCAGTCCCCCTCCAAGGCCCCAATCCGGCCACTCCCCCACCTCGCCCTCGTCCCCTTGCCCTCAGCAATTCAACACACCCCGGCGCCACTCTAGTAACCAGCCTCCAATTCAGGCCCCCAACCATCCACCTCCAGAGCCGCCGACACAAACCAGTTCTCCCAGTCCGATTGGCAGCGAACAGCAGAGCACGGACCCCTCGCCCCCGGACTCTCCCACACCTCCAGACACCCCGCCACCCTCTGTTGCCTCTTGCCAGGATGGGGCTCAGGTCGCCCCTCCTTCACCGTCTCCCTACCAGACGGGGTCGCTCCCCCGTCCCCGGCCCGTCCCTAAACCCAGGAACAGACCGAGCATCCCACCGCCGCCACAGCCCGCCCCCATGGCCAGCGACAGCAACGGGATTTGCTCCACGGCGTACAAGATGATGGGTAAGCGTCGCTGCTAACACTCAATGTCAAATTTGTCGCTCCTCTCCTCTCACTACTACTAATTGTTACATGTGCGTTGTAACACCTCCACAGGCTAAAGAAGCTCCTGTGAGAGGTTTGTAGTTTGCTGATGCGTGCACAGCGTGTCAATTTCATCATTGTGGTCATTTTACACCACCTGACACACCTTTCATTCTGCACATGACAAGTGACACTGACTTAGTCATTGACTAAAATGTTAGTACTTCTGTCAGCATGAATCATATACAACCTTCATGTATTTCCTCAAATAGTGACCGCCATACCCCAATTAATTGCCAGGTACGTACCTCAAAAAAAAAATGCCTTGGGAAGAATTATGAGGTTGTAACGACCTTTACTATGACAGTCGGCGCCACCATATTACATCATATGTCACGGTAGATTTTATTACACCAAGACACATTACACCTGCATGGTAGACATCTTTACATCTGTAATGCTGTTTAAGATAGAAATTAAAGAGTAAGTACTACACATTTAACATTGACACAAAAAAAGAAAGATTGTAAATATAACAAAAGAAAAAGGTTTTGATGGTTTGATTTAAAGATTTGACATGAATAGTGTCCAAAGGCATGAATAGTGTCCAAAGGCAGCACGGTGGAAGAGGGGTTAGTGTGTCTGCTTCACAATACGAAGGTCCTGAGTCGTCGTGAGTTCAATCCCGGCCTCGGGATCTTGCTGTGTGGAGTTTGCATGTCCTCCCCGTGACTGCGTGGGTTCCCTCCGGGTACTCCGGCTTCCTCCCACCTCTAAAGACATGTACCTGGAGATAGGTTGATTGGCAACACAAAATTGGCCCTAGTGTGTGAATGTAAGTGTGAATGTTGTCTGTCTATCTGTGTTGGCCCTGCGATGAGGTGGCGACTTGTCCAGGGTGTACCCCGCCTTCTCCCCGATTGTAGCTGAGATAGGCTCCAGCGCCCCCCGCGACCCCGAAGGGAATAAGCGGTAGAAAATGGATGGATGGATGGATGGAGTGTCCAAAAAATCAAATGAGTCCTGTAATCACATCTATATCAAACGCTAATGTAATATATATTAATTTAATAATCATTTATTTTCAAATAATTTGGATTTGTTTTTTTATTATAACTAATGTTGTGTCAATGTAACAAAATGTATAATTGTATTGTAATTAGTGCTGTCAAAGTTAACTTATTGACAAAACCTTATCGCATTAATCATTTATACACGCAGATTAATCACGCAATTAATCTGCCTTACCTTAACCGTGGATGGTTACCTGAATGTCGGAGCAGGTTGCTTTACAGTCAGTGTTCGGGTCAATGCATTGGTCAGTGCAATGATGAGTGAGGAAACTCCGACTGGTGTGCTCACTGGCACATTTCACTTCTAAATACACCCCAACGGGACTCTTAGCATATTTTGAACAAATAAATAATGTACATATAAATAAAAGATTACAATAGTTCGGATATAATTTTACAAAGCAATTGACAAAATATACAAATACAATACTTAATTAAATTCAATACTATAAAAAGGAAAACCAAACATGTATTAAAAAAAATTGTTGTTGAATGATTTTAATCCAAACAATTAATTCCTTTTGGACTTTGTGTTTTTTGAGCACCCTTAACATTTTTTAATTATCGTTTTTACATAATTCAGTTTAAATTGTTCTTTATTTTTAAAATGAAATTAAAAAAAATATTTCTGTTTAAAAAAAAAATGTAAGAATAGCTAATGTTAATAATAATACTATTAGTTCATCCATCCATCCATTTTCTACCGCTTGTCCCTTAATACATTTAAAAATGCATTTGTTCAAATAAAGGTCTTCTCCCTGAAAAATACCTTACTCCTAGTAGACATCTGGTGCTCTGCAATAACCAAACTCCTTTAAATGGCCACCACTGTATGAGAAAATACTTTATAACATTATTTACTTTCAACTAGTATGTACTGTACTTCACACTCAAATCAAATCTAATGGGTGTGTATAATCCCACTCTCTTCACCTCACATTTATCCTCTAGCATCACTTTGCTAGCTCTCCAAAGCCAACGGTGTCACCTGCTGTTCATCCCCACACTGAAGTGACATCTTTACATCAGTTCTATACATATTTGTCATTATTGGCCTATTGGTTATGTCATGTGGGCATGGAGAGTTTGGTTGGGCTTTAATGATGTAACATTTTTATTTTTGTGCACTAACAAACTAATACATGTGTTTTATTACCATTCATGATACTCTTCTCGTCCGTAGACCCGGCTATGTCCTTCAAAGGACTGGGTCGGGCTTTGGTGTGCAACGTAGACCAGCAACCAGTGACAGTCTCTCCGTCGCCGCCACCTCCTAAAGACTGCGACCTGGACAGCGAGAGCACGGTCCTATAAGGAAGGACACCATGCATCTCCTCTCTTTACACTCCTGCATCCTGCTGGTCTGCTGTTTTCTCCTCCGTGCGGATTTTCTGTGGTTTTGCATCTTCAGTACGAATCCGGCATTCAAGAAAACATCAATTTTAAAGTTAATTAGCAAACAATGGAGGAAGGCTGCGTGTAATTAGTTGTAATGATGTGGGAAATTGTACCAAAATATGGATCTATGATGGGATTCTTTTTTTTTTTTTTAAGTTAAAAATGGCCTTAGAACATAAAATGACAAAAGGGTTGGCAGGTGGAACCAAAAAAGTGGTGACTGCAGGTTTCCAGTCATCACAAACACTCTTTGTCATGCTCTTCTATTTATTTACCCAAACACACACATTCCCTGTGGCTTGACACAATCGATGCAGTCAGTAGATGTCAATAAAGAAAAGCCTTAATAGGATGAAAGCATTGTAAATGTACTGTTTTTTTTTACTCCAGTACTTCCAAGAAGCTGTCTTCAGGGATGTCATATGAAGGAAGGTGAGGGCTGTCTTAAAATTTGGGTAGCGGGTTAATTTAGCAGCCCTCAAAGCAGTCAGTATTTTTGCCTTCCCTTTCCCCCGGTGAGAGTTTGAATGTAAACAGAAGGATGCGATGCTGATGTTGCACATGAGCAAAGGCCATCAAATCATCTTTAAATATGATATTTTTGCCTCCATTGAGCTGAGAGCACACAACAATGCACCTCAGTAGTGACGTGGTGGAACATTCACTTTTCTCTCTCTGACACACACGATGGTACCAATGCAGAAAAGTCTTGGATGCTGCAACGCCTAGAAATATGTGACAGTTTTGCTTTCCTTCCCCCTACCTCTGAGACAATCAACCAATATAATGTCCCACAATACTGTAACTCGATGCCTTAACCCTGCGCCCTTCTGCACATCAACGCAAAACAAATTGCCATTCAGTGACGATGACGCGTTTTTTAGCTCTAATTTTATATGTTTTGTCGTCTTGATGAGCTGAAACATGGAATAAAGTATGTTATGTGAATGCTTGGTTATATGTCCTTTCCAAAGAAAATAAAGTATATGAAAAAATATACATTTTTGGTTGTTCTTTGTCTAGTATTATAGCTAACACAGATAGACTGACAAAGGATATCTATCCATCCATTTTCTACTGCTTGTCCCTTTCGGGGTCGTAGGGGGTGCTGGAGCCAATCTCAGCTGCATTTGGGCGGAAGGCGGCGTACACATGTAATTGTTTCTTCCAAATATTAATATACCCTTCAATTTAAAAACAGAATTTTAGTAGATAAGTCTAAAAGGATACTTTGTTTAAACTACGGCACGCAGCCGTCCACAAACTGGCCTGCGGGATGTTAAAAAAAGAAAATAAATCTGTCCTGTCCAGCAGCTCGTGCAAATCCTATTGTTGATGTAGATGGCTTTTTTGCACACTTGGCCTTCTCTCGATGAGCTTCAAGAGGTAGTCACCTGAAATGGTTTTCACTTCACAGGGGTGCTTGAAGCTCATCGAGAGAATGCCAAGAGTGTGCAAAGCAGTAATCAGAGCAAGGGTGGCTATTTTGAAGAAACTAGAATATAAGACATGTTTTCAGTTATTTCACCTGTTTTAGTTAAGTACATAACTCCACATGTGTTCATTCATAGTTTTTAAGCCTTCAGTGACAATCTACAATATAAATAGTCATGAAAATAAAGAAAACGCATTGAATGAGAAGGTGTGTCCAAACTTTTGGACTGTACCAATGTTTGTGTGTGTGTATATTGTATATATATATATATATATATATATATACATTCATATACGTTAGGTCAGGAAAAAACACAGAGGCTCTATCATCCCTACAAGCTGATTTTGCAGGTTTCCCTGCTTTTCAGGGGATTTTATATATATATATATATATATATATACACATATGTCACCTGAAATGATTTTCATGTATATACATATGTTCATACATACATTTATATATACACATATATTTATTTATATATACATATATAGTTATATATATATATAAATATATAAACCATAACCATATGTATATATAAATAAATATATGTGTATATAGAAATGTATGTACCGTATACGAACATATATATATATATATGAAAATCATTTCAGGTGACGTGTGTGTATATATATATATATATATATATATATATATATATATATATATATATATATATATAATTGGTTTATATATATATATATATATATATATATATATATATATATATATAATTGGTTTATATATATATATATATATATATATATATATATATATATATATATATATATATGTATATATATAATTGTTATGGTTTATATATATATATATATATGTATATATATATATAGATGTATGTATATATGTATGTGTATATAATATATATAAATATGTAAATTTATATATATATATATATATATATATATATATATATATATATATATATATATATATATATATATATAGGGCAGCATGATGGTAGAGGGGTTAGTGCATCTCCCTCACAATACGAAGGTCCTGAGTAGTCTTGGGTTCAATCCCGGGCTCGGGATCTTTCTGTGTGGAGTTTGCATGTTCTCCCCGTGACTGCGTGGGTTCCCTCCGGGTACTCCGGCTTCCTCCCACCTCCAAAGACATGCACCTGGGGATAAGTTGATTGGCAACACTAAATTGGCCCTAGTGTGTGAATGTGAGTGTGAATGTTGTCTGTCTATCTGTGCTGGCCCTGGGATGAGGTGGCGACTTGTCCAGGGTGTAACCCGCCTTCCGCCCGATTGTAGCTGAGATAGGCTCCAGCGCCCCCCGCGACCCCAAAGGGAATAAGCGGTAGAAAATGGATGGATGGATATATATATATATATATATATATATATATATATATATATATATATATATATATATATATATATATATATATATATATATTAATATTAGGTCAGGAAAAAACACAGGCTATATCATCCCTACAAGCCCGTTTCGCGGGTTTCCCTGCTCGTCAGGGGATTAAACGCCCTGAGATCGGTAGGTTGTGAGTTCAAACCCCGGCCGAGTCATACCAAAGACTATAAAAATGGGACCCATTACCTCCCTGCTTGGCACTCAGCATCAAGGGTTGGAATTGGGGGTTAAATCACCAAAAATGATTCCCAGGCGCGGCACCGCTGCTGCCCACTGCTCCCCTCACTTCCCAGGGGGTGAACATGGGGATGGGTCAAATGCAGAGGACAAATTTCACCACACCTCGTGTGTGTGTGACAATCATTGGTACTTTAACTTTAAAAAGCCTGTGTGTGTGCATATATATACAGGTAAATTAGAATATTTTGAAAAACTTGATTTATTTCAGTAATTGCATTCAAAAGGTGTAACTTGTACATTATATTTATTCATTGCACACAGACTGATGCATTCAAATGTTTATTTCATTTAATTTTGATGATTTGAAGTGGCAACAAATGAAAATCCAAAATTCCGTGTGTCACAAAATTAGAATATTACTTAAGGCTAATACAAAAAAGGGATTTTTAGAAATGTTGGCCAACTGAAAAGTATGAAAATGAAAAATATGAGCATGTACAATACTCAATACTTGGTTGGAGCTCCTTTTGCCTCAATTACTGCGTTAATGCGGCGTGGCATGGAGTCGATGAGTTTCTGGCACTGCTCAGGTGTTATGAGAGCCCAGGTTGCTCTGATAGTGGCCTTCAACTCTTCTGCGGTTTTGGGTCTGGCATTCTGCATCTTCCTTTTCACAATACCCCACAGATTTTCTATGGGGCTAAGGTCAGGGGAGTTGGCGGGCCAATTTAGAACAGAAATACCATGGTCCGTAAACCAGGCACGGGTAGATTTTGCGCTGTGTGCAGGCGCCAAGTCCTGTTGGAACTTGAAATCTCCATCTCCATAGAGCAGGTCAGCAGCAGGAAGCATGGAGTGCTCTAAAACTTGCTGGTAGACGGCTGCGTTGACCCTGGATCTCAGGAAACAGAGTGGACCGACACCAGCAGATGACATGGCACCCCAAACCATCACTGATGGTGGAAACTTTACACTAGACTTCAGGCAACGTGGATCCTGTGCCTCTCCTGTCTTCCTCCAGACTCTGGGACCTCGATTTCCAAAGGAAATGCAAAATTTGCTTTCGTCAGAAAACATGACTCTGGACCACTCAGCAGCAGTCCAGCTGGTGTCGGTCCACTCTGTTTCCTGAGATCCAGGGTCAACGCAGCCGTCTACCAGCAAGTTTTAGAGCACTTCATGCTTCCTGCTGCTGACCTGCTCTATGGAGATGGAGATTTCAAGTTCCAACAGGACTTGGCGCCTGCACACAGCGCAAAATCTACCCGTGCCTGGTTTACGGACCATGGTATTTCTGTTCTAAATTGGCCCGCCAACTCCCCTGACCTTAGCCCCATAGAAAATCTGTGGGGTATTGTGAAAAGGAAGATGCAGAATGCCAGACCCAAAAACGCAGAAGAGTTGAAGGCCACTATCAGAGCAACCTGGGCTCTCATAACACCTGAGCAGTGCCAGAAACTCATCGACTCCATGCCACGCCGCATTAACGCAGTAATTGAGGCAAAAGGAGCTCCAACCAAGTATTGAGTATTGTACATGCTCATATTTTTCATTTTCATACTTTTCAGTTGGCCAACATTTCTAAAAATCCCTTTTTTGTATTAGCCTTAAGTAATATTCTAATTTTGTGACACACGGAATTTTGGATTTTCATTTGTTGCCACTTCAAATCATCAAAATTAAATGAAATAAACATTTGAATGCATCAGTCTGTGTGCAATGAATAAATATAATGTACAAGTTACACCTTTTGAATGCAATTACTGAAATAAATCAAGTTTTTCATAATATTCTAATTTACTGGCTTTTACCTGTATATATACATTAGGTCAGGAAAAAACACAGACGCTATATCATCCCTACAAGCCTGTTTCGCGGGTTTCCCTGTGTGTGTGTGTATATATATATATATATATATATATTTATATAGTAAATTAATTTAAACCATAGCATACTTAATTCATATGTGGGAGAGGTAATCTTGCCTGGACCATAATGACTGTGACTGTGATAAATAAACAAACCAATAAAGCTTATCAAAATACAATTGGAGAAAAGTTGTTGACATTTAATGTGACTGTGATGCGAAAACAAAATGACACATTTGTTTTACAGTATTTTTTTTTTTTTTTAATAGATCAAACATGAAAGGTCCATAACATAACATGGATGTATTCCGACAAAACCACACAGTTACAACAGAATGAAGAATAACGGGGTGTTTGCTACCAGCTGCACAATATTCCTCACGTCACGTGCACCAACATGCAACTGATTTAGAACAGAAACACGTTCACGGCACTGTCGCAGCCCTGCGTTTTACGACTTTAAAAGCTGTGCAACAAGGGGAGAAATTATTTCAAAAAATAAATAGGGGGCATTTACACAGAGAAAATTGAAAGCAGAGCTGGGAGTGCATAGCCCAAACATGTGCATTTACAAGAACACCACAGCCACTGGAACACTGTGGAGGAGTCGCGAGGTCACCATGGCAACCAGAAAAAAATAAGGTATGTACAATGTTTTGTTATTCACACTTCCTTCAGGTAAAGCCCCACTACACTAATATGAGCGGGAAAGTTACCGTGTATTCATAAAAAGACAATCCACCTGTCTGTAATGACATAAATACAAATGGCTGACCTTGTATTCTACAACCATTGTCATCTGAAGTGTGCCAAAAAATGGCACACATGAAATGGATGACATGTTTCTCCCGGTCAAAAATAAATAGTTCGACATTTTGAAAATATATGTAGTGTATTAGTAAACGGCTACAGCGAAGCACTTAGCTTGTAAGGGCAGCAATTAGCTTAGCTCGGGTGACGCTAACAGCGCTTAATTACTCCGAAAAATAACTCAAATGCTTCGGTCATTTTTTGATAAATAAGGTAAAAACGTTAGATAAAACCTTTGCTTAAGAGACACGTGTATTGTTTTCGATTATAGTTGTCGGCAGACATCTCATTAAGTTCCCTGCAAAAAATGTTCTATAGAATCTCTATAGAAATATATAGAACGCTATAGAATTTCGTCGGAATTTCTTTAGAACTGAAGATTCTATAGAATATGTATTCAAAATTCTATAGAAATTCTATAGACATCAGCTTCATATGCTGGAAGGTCTTTTCACTGGTCTATAGAGCTGGGAATTCTATAGAATATCCTATAGAAATTCTATAGACATTACATTATCCGATGAAAAGTCCATAGATTGTTCTATAGAACTGGGAATTCTATAGAATGTCTAACAGAAATTCTATAGACATTACTTTATCTGCTGAAAGGTCTATAGATTGTTCTATAGAACTACTCTTTAGAACTTTCTTCTATAGCACTATTCTTTAGAGGTGATCTATAGAACCATTCTTTAGAATCCTGTTCTATAGAACCATTCTTTAGAATCCTGTTCTATAGAACCATTCTTCAGAATTGTGTTCTATAGAACCATTCTTTAGAATCCTGTTCTATAGAACCATTCTTCAGAATTGTGTTCTATAGAACCATTCTTTAGAATCCTGTTCTATAGAACCATTCTTTAGAACCCTGTTCTATAAAACCATTCTTTAGAATCCTGTTCTATAGAACTTCGGCCCTAAAGTTCATTAGAAATTCTATAGAGTTCTATTGAGATATTCTTTACACTTTTTCTATAGAAATTCTATAGAACATTTTTAGCAGGGTTAAGTTAAGCTAAGCTAAGTGGCGCTAACGATCTCCTAGCTTTAGCATCCCTTTTTAAGATTTTTATTTTTTTCCAAAATGTTGAATCATCGTCCATCATAATGTGACATTAAATATACACGTTTAATAAATATATCATACATATATCTAGGCTCAAAGTAATTTATGAACACATTATCTGATGAATAATGTTTCCTAGTGCTTAAAATCAAGCACCTGAAATAACAGTAGTTCTCCACATGCGGGCACCATTGACCTACACAGGTGGTACATCTCAATTGTTGTCGGAGATAAAGTGCCATTGTTTGTAGTGTCTGCCTGCCACCACCCATGTGTCATTTTGGCACTTTGGTTTTGGAGATCAGACTCTGCTGGGTCTACCAGGCCAGTGGGGAGGACAATCGGGGACTTCTAGGGTTTTCTGGAGTCTGGGTCTCACTGAGCGCTCTCTGAAACAACAAAAGTAACGATCCAAAGATTGAACACATTTTTCTGAATTATCGCCACCACACACCCGGTGACTAAATGAGACACTTTGAATAGATAACGGCCACAGTTCTGATTCATTCGCTCACCTCAAATTTGTGAATAAACTCTGCAAAAATACCAAAGAAGGCCTCTGTGCTGGTGGACTTGCTGTCTTCTCCAAAGAAGGAGGCCACTTTGGAGAACTCTTCCATCGCTCGGCTCTGCAAGGACTCCAGAGACTGGATGGCAGGGTGGCTGTTCTCCAGAAAGCTCTGTTAGACAACAAACGTCAAGCATTAACAGAGATTTTAGAGTGTAGCATACTTGCCAACCCTCCCGGATTTTCCGGGAGACTCCCGAAATTCAGCGCCTCTCCTGAAAACCTCCCGGAACAAATTTTCTCCTGAAAATCTCTCGAAATTCAGGCGGAGCTGGACACCACGCCCCCTCCAGCTCCATATACCACCTGAGTGACGTGTCGACAGCGGCCAGCCTGTTCTCACGTCCGCTTTCCCACAATATAAACAGCGTGCCTGCCCAATGACGTTATAACTGTAGAATGATCGAGGGCGAGTTCTTGGTTTCTTATGTGGGTTTATTGTTAGGCAGTTTCATTAACGTCCTCCCAGCGCGGTAACAACACACAACAGCAGTCACGTTTTCGTCTACCGTAAAGCAGTTCGTCTGCCGTAAACAGCAATGTTGTGACACTCTTAAACAGGACAATACTGCCATCTACTGTACATGCATATGTGACAATAACATCTACGGCTTTTAGAGAGTGCAGTGCACAACTGCTATACTATATATATATAATAAAATATATATATATATATATATATATATAGCCAGAATTCACTGAAAGTCAAGTATTTCATATATATATATATATATATATATATATATATATATATATATATATATATGAAATACTTGAGTATTTCTTATATATATATATATATATATATATATATATATATGAAATACTTGACTTGGTGAATTCTAGCTGTAAATATACTCCTCCCCTCTTAACCACGCCCCCAACCACGCCCCCCCCCCCCCCCCCATCCCAACCCCCCACCTCCCGAAATCGGAGGTCTCAAGGTTGGCAAGTATGGAGCGTAGTGTAGTTACTTCAATCAGCTAATTGATGCATGGGTTTATTTTTGTGTTAGTTATCAGAATTATAAACAAAAATGGAGATGAAAGTAAGAGTATTTTTGTATAATTTGATATATTTAATAAAATATAAGTCATGAATCCTATGGACAACATTGGAGCATCCATGTAACGTTATGTAAATGTACCAATTGGAGCTGAATTAGGACCATTTGGCATTGGTGGAGGTCTGTGCTTGCCTGAGCTACAAATACAGGGTCTTTGATGACCACAATGTATCCCACTGGGCATCCTCCCTTGTGTTTATGACACTTGTCAAGTACATGCAATGTTTAGGTACAGTTAAACATTACTTTTCTAAAACTCCACCTTTTGTATGACGTGGTTGTCTATAAAATTGTTCACAAAAACACCGTTTTCATACAACGCCTCAGTTATCGTACAGCCAAACATTGCGTGTCACAATGTAATCCGTTCATCCATGTATCATTCCGCGGAATGGAGTGCTTGAACAAAGAATACAAGGCGTTGGTGACTCAGTCCCTGTGCTTTTTTTTTTTTTTATAGAGTGCGACTGCTAAATAACCCACCATGAGGCCAAAGAAAGTTGCGAATGTCAGCACTTTGACAAAGAAACACTACTGGATCCAGGAAAGAACTCAGAAGGTCAACAATAATCTTCAATAAAAGGTAAAAGTGATGTTAAATATTTTGTCATTATGTCTTTTACATTTATACTGTAAGTATTTTGCTTTGTTTTCTGCTTGTAAAACTATAATCAATCCCTCCAGGGTGTTCCAACCGTGCCAGTTCACACAAATTCAAACAATCCATGCGTATTATGCTTGCTCTAGCACTTTGTCCAATGCCCGAAACTTCGCCGCATATTTTAGCTAATGAGCATAATTTTCGCCAATGGAATTTGTCTCTTCAGCAGGGCTCAAACGCATACATCAATAGTTCAATCAAAATGTATGTTTGTTTATTGTGTAAACGAAGAAGGTACAGCAACATGTTACGATATACCAACTCTTTATTAATCAAACGGCACAATTGTCCTCCCACGAGGCTCAGACCTACTTCCTGTTACTGTCTAATATTAACCTTCAGGGTGATATAATATATAAACATTTATCAACATACTGGTGTCCTGACTCCCTAGTTTACATATATGTATGTTATATATGTTTACATGTATGCATATATGTGTATATCCATCCATCTGTCTTTTTCTACTTATCCGAAGTCGGGTTGCTGGGGCAGTAGCCTAAGCAGAGAAGCCCAGACTTCCCTCTCCCCTGCTACTTCGTCCAGCTCTTCCTGGGGGATCCCAAGGCGTTCCCAGGCCAGCTGGGAGACATAGTCTCTCCACTGTGTCCTGGGTTTTAAGGCTGCAATACATATTGCGATAAAGTTTTTAGGCCGTATCGCCCATCCCTACATGTGTCCCAGTTTCCCAAGGGTGGAGACCATGCTCTGCTTCAAAATATCACAGCACATGTTATTCAGGCTTCTCTCAATGAACGGCAGTGGCCCACCACCGTATTTTTGTTAACTTACGCTCATGACGGAAGCAAAGTGGTCCTCAGAGGTGAGGGGGATCTTCAGGCATGCTGCTCTGATGTCTTGGATGGTGGTGTGAAGGTCGCTTAGCTCTGTGGTTACCACCCTGTGGTTCACTGGTTCAAGAAAAAACAACATACATTCATAATGCCTACAGTACCATCAAAATGAGCAGACAAGCTTATACTATTGTCATCTTGTACCCTTGGCCGCCAGAGGAACTGCGGTGAGGTCTCTGGAAAAGTTGAGCAGCTCTGGGAAATGATGGCACAGAGACTTCGCCAAAATGTGGAGAAAAGTGGATTTACCGTCCACCGTTTTGGTTGTGCTGAGCTGGCAAACACAATGTAATGATTAAACCAAACCAATCAACCCAGAGAGGGGGACTATATGGTCTGAGTGTAGCTGGTACCTCGGTGAGAAAGTTGATCTTAAAACTGGTGGTCCTGTGGCTCTTGGGTTGGCCGTTGTTTAGGTAATTTCCCATCGCAAGTACAAACTGTAGGAAATAGCAAGTAACAAAGCATAATACCTCTCAAAAGTATGTACTTTTGTCTTCTCAGTGAACAAGACTGTAGAAATTAAACATGAATATAACTTAGGGTAGTCTGTGTACAGCTAGCGTTGTGCGATATAGATAATCAAAGTTTCTTTATATAGCCCTTACTCACAAGTGTCTCAAAGGGTAGCAGCAGCATTGATATGACCAATGCTGCCCCTGTATATTTGGATTGATACCCAAATTTGTACTATTATTTAAAACAAATATAGTGCTTATCACATTTTAACTGAAGTATATATGGACCATTGGTACAGCAGAGAGTAACAAGATATTGACAGTCAGTTATAAAGTAGATTATTAATAGATTTGACAAAGTAATACAACTGGAAATGACACAATATGTTACCGCATATGTCAGCAGGAAATGTTTGTATGATCATTCATATATAAAATAATATGTTGTGATGTATATCGTCATAGCAGAAGGCTGCAATACATATCGCGATATAGCTTTTAGGCCGTGTCGTCCATCCCTACATGTGTCCCAGTTTCTCAAGGGTGGAGACCATGGTCTGCTTCAAAATATCACAGCAAATGTTGGTCGGGGTTCTCTCAATGAACGGCAGTGCAGCCCTAGACCATGACACTATACTACTGCTACTACTACAACCACTACTCACTTGCATTGCCAGTCATTCAAAAATAACTGTTTGGGTAATTTTTAGTAGACCATAACTCTTTGCTACAACACAATAGTTGCTGAAATGTGAGGAGTTTGCTGTATAGACTATTTGTACATGGGTGAAACCTGCACTGTGTTTTACCTCAAGGATTTTAGCCAGTTTTCTGCTGGTCTTCAGCTCCACTGAGGCCTTGTAGATGCAATCAAAGGCCACTTTCATCTCCTCCGTCCTCTCTTGCAAGGTGGTCTTAAAGTGGAGGCTCCGCAGACGGGTCTTATACTCGGGCACCATGAGCATCTGCAGCATTGCACCGCTCTTACGTATACATTTATTCTATGTGTATTATATTCTGCATAGTTTATTACCTGGAAACTGAACTGGTCGGGCTCGCTCAGTTTGGCCGGATCTTGCTCGAACTGCTCGTACTGTTTGACCTCATCCTCGTCGGGGGCATAGAGCAGCAACTGCTTGATGTGGGCCGGCTCCAGTCTGTCCGTGCTCATGTCCATTAGGACCTGGCGAAGCTCGGCGGGGGAGAGCTTCAGATGGGCCACGAGGATGGCTGAAGGAGGGGCAGAGTTTGACAAGTGACTGTAAGAATGACAGCCCCTTATTGGTAAAAGCCTCTGGAATCTTAGTCAGGCCCTTGAGCCACATTACCGCTGTCGCTATGGCAACAATCCAACGTACTCGGGTTGTCACGACAACAGCAATAAAAGCATTAAAAATAATAATATAGTCCGCCACTAGGAATTATATCTTTAAAGCAGTGCTTATCAAATATTTTCTGTTACGCCCCCCTCTAGGAAGAAAACAATATTGGTGCGCCCCCCGCCCCCCACTGTAACTATAAATACTATAAATTGTCTATAAAATTGTTATAACTATACCTCTGCATAACATTGTAAGCTTATTAACATTAAAGGGAACAACACACCGGTCTTTCCTTGTCTCCCACCGTGGTTACAGTAAAGCCAAGTACTACATACGCTTCAACATATATGGCAAAAAAAACATGTTCCCTGAGATCACACGCACCCCCCCCCCCCCCCCCCTGGCATCTCACCGCCTCCACCACTCAGGGCCTGCCCCACTATTTGAGAAGGACTGCTTTAAGGGAACAATGCATATCTGAAAGAAAAACAATTAAACCATAAGTGAGAAAACAGTTCTGCCTCCTACTGTCTCCATAGCAACATCTATCTAGCTAACTGCAGCTAAATAAAGGACCAAACTATGAGAAAGATCTCTCAGCGTGATGCAGTGCAGTACCACACCATTGTAAGCCACAACGATAAATGGTAAATGGGTTATACTTGTCTCGCGCTTTTCTACCTTCAAGGTACTCAAAGCGCTTTGTCACACACACATTGACACACTGATGGCGGGAGCTGCCATGCAAGGCCCTCACCACGACCCATCAGGAGCAAGGGTGAAGTGTCTTCTTGCGCAAGGACACAACGGACGTGACTAGGATGGCGGAAGCCGGGAATCGAACCAGGTTGCTGGCACGACCGCTCTACCAACCGAGCCACGCCGTCTCAATTTAGTATTGTTTATAAATATGAATATAGGGTACCTGTGGTTTGCAAGTGCTTTACTGTACTTACATGCATTGTAGGCTTTCTTGTGTGACAGGATCTCCACAACGTCTTTTTTTTTTAAGTTCTCGGACAGGAAGATGGGCTCTGGAGGAGACACTGGGCATTTTAACAACAGTGTGAGGATGGGTTCTCCAGGCACCAGGGATCGATCATACATGCACACACATATTTCAGGATGATGTGTTTATTAACCCAGTTCTGTCATGGGACTCTCTTGAGGCCACCATTGATAAATACGATTTGTCTTTCTTGTGGCAGAACTGTGCTATTAGTGGATACTGGGTGGGGAGAACATGGTGCCTTATGGAAAATGGGTGAATGTCCATAGTACTTTATGGAGAACAGCAGTGACTGATATGACTGTAAAAGTACAAGCAAAACAAGGCATGTCATTGAACATATAAAGTCACTCAAATGATAATGTATTTGTATGACTGTATGGCAGGAGTGTCCAAAATTACAGAGATGAGGGGTAAATAGATATCCAAAAACATTTTTACTTTGAGGTTTACTGACATTTTCTGCCAATAATGGCTGTGTTGAGTTATTTCGAAAGAACAGTGATGTTACACAGTTATACAAGCTGTACACGGACTACTTTACATTGTGTGAAAGGGTTCTTACTTTAGTGTTGTCGCATGAAAAGATATAACTAAGGTTGAGTAATATGGACGATATATGATGCAAATTTACCGGTTAGTCAATGATGAGATTCTAATTCTATTTTCATATCATGATTGACACACACTGATGACACATTGGAGCTGTGTCCTAAATTTGATAGGGACAAGCTGCAACGAACATGTCCTCAACGCAACGCATATTAGCTGCACTCTTGCTTGTGCAGCTAATGTACCTCCACAGTACAAAGTCACTTCTAAGGCCCTCACCTACATGGAGGCAAATCAAGTTATTATCACTAGAGGATTGAGGATGAACAGCAGCTAAACACACTATATTACACAAGAGGATACAAAAAGCCATGCTAAGCGAGAGCTTTTGAATGTAAACAGAGGTAGGCGGAACGATACAAATGGACAGTAACGGTACCAAGTATAGTATCATTATTTGGTCTATACTAAAGTGATTAGATCGATATTTGTTTGTTGTTTTAGTTGTTTATAAACTCAAGAAGCAACACCCTAGACACAGGAAGACTTCAAGGGAAAAACAAAGGATTCAAATCAGAGTCAATAGTAGTTTTTGCTTATGTTTATGTACTTCGCACTATTGATTTTATTTAACTCAAAATATTTCATGTAATAAAAGGGAATATGGAAATAATTTAAATATTTAATTAACATTGTTACACCACTGAGGCAGCACGGTGGAAGAAGGGTTAGTGCGTCTGCCTCACAATACGAAGGTCCTGAGTAGTCGTGAGTTCAATTCCGGCCTCGGGATCTTTCTGTGTGGAGTTTGCATGTCCTCCCCGTGACTGCGTGGGTTCCCTCCGGGTACTCCGGCTTCCCCCCACCTCCAAAGACATGCACCTGGGGATAGGTTGATTGGCAACACTAAATTGGCCCTAGTGTGTGAATGTGAGTGTGAATGTTGTCTGTCTATCTGTGTTGGCCCTGTGATGAGGTGGCGACTTGTCCAGGATGTACCCCGCCTTCCGCCCGATTGTAGCTGAGATAGGCTCCAGTGCCCCCCGCGACCCCGAAGGGAATAAGCGGTAGAAAATGGATGGATGGATGCTACACCACTGTCTTGTGTTTTTGTCTGATTGATAATTGTGATAAAAAATTGCATCATTCACTGATCTTGAAAATTTGAAATATCAGCATTAGTATGATCATTCATTACACTATAACTCCTTGATATTGGATCAATTCCCACATTTGTCATATTGCCCCAAAATAATGTTAAATAGCCAAAAAACAAATAAATGCTAAGTACATTTTAACAGTAAATTAGGAAGTGGATTAATAGTTTTGAGAAACGAATGCTACCGGAAATGATGCAGTATGTTATCGCATACATCAGCAGCCAAATTAGGAGCCTTTGTACTGTAACCTGTTTTGAAAGTATTCTATTATCATTTATATACCAAACAATATATTGTGATGTAAAGGTTTATCACAAGAGGCTGCAATATAGGTCATATCGCCAATCCCTACATATAATAAAATATTTTTTTAAATGTGAATAGTGTCTTGGGAGCCCTGGTACTTTGTGTTAGGCCATCCAAACCAAAAAAAATTAAATTTTTGTGTTCTTTGTGACAAAGCAAATTAGTGTAATATCTAAAAATATATTTATACATATATATTATTCTATATTAGGAGTATATCAAGGACCAATAAAAATGCTAGCCAAAAATAACCCCCCGGGCTGCACTTTGGACACCCCTGCTGTAGGGTCCTAACCTCCTTGCCCACATAATTATAATTTGTACAAACAGAATGAGGTGGTAAAAGCATGATGATGCATGAGGAGAAAAAAACACAATAACTTACTAGATCGGCGTTGAGTACCGAAGTGCAGATCAAGGTCTAAATATTTCACCATGTCAGTTAGCTTGTCGTAGTTGGAATCTTCCCCAAGCTGAATAGAAAAATAACACGGACATGCTGTACTCTCTTGTGTGTCCAATAGTGTTGTTGTTCAGCAGGATTAAACAGTTTAAACTCATAGAGGTTATCAGCCTGTTGTGACTCATCGACACAAGTAACGTAGGTGGGGTTGGAGAAAAAGGACATCTCTTCACTCGCTATATAATAAACTGCATGTAAAGTGTTGGATTCCAAGATGCCCACCTGACCCCAAATGGTGCCCTCGGAGTTATCCACCTGCTCCCAGCGCAGCCTCTTCACGCTCATGTGGTTGGTGTCGGCCGCGTGGCCCGGCTTGGGCAACGGAGGCGGGTCACAGGGTGGGGGCAAAGGTGGAGGAGGAGGCGGCGGTGCCTGGGATAAGAATCGGATACACTTGTTTATAATCCTGTGATGTAGGGGTGCGTGATAAAGCTAAAATGAATGGCCACGTACCTGGTGTGAATCTTCGTCCTGACGGGGGGATTTAACATGGCAGGGCAGCGCAGACTTGGAATGAATTGTTGACGTAGCTCTGCTTTGTTTCTCACTCCGAATTGCGTTGTGATCTTCGAGGGATGGCGGCAACGGGCCTTGGTAGCTGTGCTGGTGGTGGAGCTGGTGATGCCTGTGCAGGACGAGTTGGCTCGGCCGCAGTGTCTGAGGGGACGGCTGAGGGGATGGCTGGCGGATGGGCTGGGGCTGGCTCAGCTGGCGTGGGAGGTAGCTAGGGCGGGACGAGCGCAGGATTGTGGTGGTTGTGAGGGTGGTGTGGCCGCGTGACTGACGACCGGATAGGGTCTGGAAGCGCTGCAGGTCGCCTGCCTCTTCTCTGGCAGGCAGCCCCTTGTGGAGAGGGGAGCGGTTGGACAGGAGGGTCCTCAGAGGCGGTGGAGGAGGGGGGATTATGGGGTGATGGGGATGAAAAGGCATCCGGCTGCGGGGGACGTGTTCCGGTGAGAAGCGGACTGGTGGCCTGTGGTCCGTGAACTGAACTGGAGGCGGTATCAAGGCCTGGAACGGTGGCGGAGGCGGGGGGCTCTGGGTGGGAGGAGGCGGGATATGCTCTGAACCTGAAGAATAGCAGGGAGAAGAAACCTCATCGCTGCTACTGTGGTCTTCACTGCTGCCACGACTGAACTGTCGAGGCATGAAGCCCATGTCCTGATCCTCTGGATAGCTCATCTGAGGGAGGAAACACTCAATTAGGCGTCAGTTTGTAAGTTCTTTGCTTAACAATCTTAACAATCGCTTTCTGACCTTGTAAATAAAAACTACAATCATTTAATGAGTATTGTTGCCTTTACGTGTTTTATTTGGATTGATACTGTCAGAGAGGTCTTACATGACTGATAATGCCAGACAAAAATAAGCTTAAATTTTGCATGCAGATTTTGTGTTGAATCTCCTTTGTGTATCATTGCTAAACTCTGAGACAAAAATTGTATCAATATCTCATCAAAATCTAAGGATTAATGTTTGAAAACACCTGCAACATAACCAGTATCCCCTCTCATCAACTTATCAAGCAAAAGAAGAATAAAAAACGATACAGGAAATAAAAAAAATGAAACCTGCAATTTAGAGAGACTCAATTTTAACCAAGGATTTCCAGTTAGTGTACAGTTAATCCCTGTCTTTTTGCGGATTTATTTTCCCTCCTAAAATTAGTTTTTTTTTAAATTGTAACTTTAATAGAAATTGGTTTGATGGCGCTATCTGAGAAAGAGTGGTTCAGCAATTAATCCAGCAGAGGGTGGCGTCTCACACCAATTCACTCTATATTTACCAGAAGGAAGATGCTTTAACAAGACATAATGGGCATGATTTACTAAGATCCAAATATCACTCGCTAAATAGCGGGTGCAAAGCTATAAAATAGCGTGTACTATGAGTGGTCATGTTGCGTGCGATCTACAAACACTGCTTGTGCAATTAAGAAGTGGTGCAGCCTGCCTGATTTAAATGAGGATTTTATATGTACTACACGAGGCATCATCACGGAGACACTCATTTACTGCACATTCATGTTATCATGCTCCTACCTGTAGCGTTTTGCTATGTTTTCAAACATGCAAGAGACATGTACTATTGTTATGGGTATTTTAGAGGCAGTTCTGCAGTGTATCTATGTACATTTGACACCCCCCACCCCTTCTTTTTTTTTTTACTGTCGAAGGTGCGCTCATTGGACAGAGGCTGCACCTACTCTGGCTCAGGATGCAAAAATTGCATATGTTTTTTTCATATAAGAAATATTATAATCATATATATTCTATGTGAAAAAAAAAGTATGTCATTAAAAAACTTTAAATGACACCAAAACGCATAAATTAAATTTGTTTTTTAATACATCTTTAAGTCCACTAGCACAGTGGTCCCCAACCACCAGTCCGGGTACCGGTACCGGTCCGTGACACATTTGCTACCGCGGCGCACAGAAACATTAATTTATAAAATACCGCATTTTCTCCGATTTAACTTTCGCCAATCACACCAATAAGCTTGTTAATAGATGTATATTACAACTCCTTTGTTATAGTATATGGGACAATGCACATTAATGGACATATAAAATGTTAGTGTGCCAGAATGTAGCCAAAAGCTCATTTGTCATGCTAATTTTTTTGCTGTTTTTATTTGCCACACGTAGAAAGCCGGTCCGTCAAAATAATGCATACATTAAACCGGTCCCTGGTAGAAAAAAGGTTGTGGAACCCTGCTCTAACAGCTATTAAATTATAAAAGGATGTTGCTGAATTGACGATATGTCTGATATTTTTTTTATTTCTGACCAGTCAAAATGTTGACACACACACGTAGGATGGACGATTCTTGTCTGCCAGTTGTCTGTCTGTGCAGTCCAAGCACTGAACCTGCAGCAGTGTGTGGAACTGTCAGTTTTTGCGTCCTTTTGACAAGTGCTAAATAAAACACTAAATAATGCTCGCAAAGCAGTTATGAGTGTTGATAAATCACTTTGCCTGTGCTAAATAATTACATCTTCTTAGTATTGTGGACGTCTTGATGATCAACATACATTTTGCATATTAATGAAGACGTAAAATGGATTGCACGCCTTATTCTGCTCACTAATTAGACACAATCCACTTTGCACATGTTTGATAGTTCATCTTTGCCTGTGCTGTAGGGTTGTTGTTTTTTAGCACACGCAAATCTTTAGTAAATGTTGTGTAACTTCACCTTTTTTAAGTACAATACAGTATACTAGATGCCCGTAATCGTTAATTGACGTGTAAAACAGAATTCAAAATATATAACAGCAATGACAGGCATTTTATAGGGTTTAGAATAGGGGTGCCCAAACGTTTTGCCTGCAAGGGCCCAAGTTAGAATGTGCCATTGGGCCATGGGCCAAACACAGCATACCCCCATATATAAAGTAGTGGAGATCGTCACATTCGATAGATGTCAACTAGTTAATTTTGCATACATGTTTTTGTGAGTTTAAAAGAGGTTATTATGAATATGTATTACATTTGGGAAGCCCTACTTTGAGAACCCCTGGTTTAGACTATCAAGCTTATGGATTTTTAGGGCTTTTTATGGGTTCAGTCATTAGTTTTTCACTAGTTGCCGCGGGTTTTGGCATGTAACCCCTGAGACTAACAGGGATTTACTGTACACAGTTTATTTAGACTCTAAAGTGTATACTTTAATCAAATGTTACTTACAGGCACACTCCTTCTGAAACCTTGACAATCACCTTGATATATCTGTTCATGTAACACAAGTGTTCATTATAGCGTACATACGCGAGCCTCCAATGTCAAAAGCAACACTAACATGTAACTAATTATACAAAATGTTACATTATAGGCTGATAAAAAAAAAAATGTAGCGTATTTTTTTGTGCACAGGGATGATGTTCTCACTCACCTCCTCATAGTCGTTCTCGCCCGCCACAAAGCCATCCACGAGAGTGACCCGGTGACCCAGCTGCTCGCTGAGGGCGTCCAGAAACTTGTCCGTGTCCCTGCTGCGAGGTGGGCGGGAGAAGGTGAACAGCTTCGTGCGGCGGCTCAACGTGTTGGGGCTACGCTGGGGGGAGGCGGGAGGGCTCTCCAGGCTGACGTAAGGGTTGGAGTCTACACTGCTTTGATGGTGGATCCCATAAACCTGAGTGGGCAGGGGTTCCTTCCAGGTGAGGGACAGGCCCGATTTACGGTTACCTGTAAGGAGGGAAAGTGAAGATGCAGCAGTATACAACATGATGACTGGACTTCATACCATGCTGTGGGGGGCGATGTGAAGTAATCACTGCCTTAAAGTAACTCTGGGGATTTTGTTGAGTGCATTGAGCTGTGTGAGAAATTACAAGTCAACCTGATGTGAAATTGTGGTTTAACATTATTGTGTCAGAAAAAATATAAGCGCAGGCATCACAGTGAGGGTGTACCTTTTTAATAAATGTTCGCCCTTTTGTGTGCAGCGGATGAGGCGTAAAAGAGTTACATACAGTAATTGTACAAATGACTCATGTTGGTCACAAGTGTGTTGTTGTTGTTGTTGTTGTAACAATGACACATCGGTCATTGCTCATTCCCCCATCTCCAACAGAAGCACTTTTGGAGAGCGTGCGTCTGAGAACGAGTGTCGTGTGTGTTTGACGAGTACCTGTTAGCGGGGGCAGTGTGAGGGGGGAGAGAGAGCGGCCATAGGCCTCAGTCTGTCCGGGTCCCTCGGGCTCAGCCGGGGAGCACCCCTGCAGCGGAGACACACTTTTCCCTGCGTACACGTTCTCCAGCTCCGTGTACACACCTGACATCTATGAATGGAGGCATGATTAGCACAGAAAGACGACCGTACTTTGAAGGTCTGTCGGCCAAATTGTTAGCTGTATTTAGGAGGCAGGCAGACCTTCAAATGATGAAAGAGCACTAAAGGAGCAAGCTCTCCTAATGCAATGTATACCTACATGACTTAGATCAGGGGACTCGGGGAAAGAGGTTCCGTCTCCTGACTGCCTCTCCTCTTGGCTTGCACATTCATCCACATGAATTCCTAAAGCACAATAAAGCATGAGGAGTGGCACCTTGCATCCTCCCCCAGCACTGAGGGGAGAGGATGAAGCCGCGCAGAAAAGCATGGAGGAGCAGATGCTCGGAAGCTGTGCAGAAAATAATGATCTCCGCGTGGAAGGTGTTATTTTCATTCGCAACTGGCATGGCCGATTGTGACAAAAACATGGTAGGAGCTGCTAAATGTAATGGTATCCAATAGAATGATTGAATTAAACCTTGTCATATGAACTGCAATAATAACTTATCACCATTTGCTGATCAATCGACCAACAATCAGTACCGGACATTGCTTATTGATGCCGTTTTATTCTACTCTCAAACGGCGATCCCCTCTGGTTGACACTGTATTTATTTTTAGTCCCTTGGCAGACAAGCTGCTAGACAGTAATAAACTGCATTTTCACTATCATTATCATCATATTATCATTACTAAGTACCTGGAGGAGGACCAAGCTAAACATGTTACACAACCAAAGCAAGCCAGGAGATAGCTAGAAACAACACAAAAAGAAATAAGTGCTTAAAGTTTAAGAAGTGTAGATGGAACTGTGTTACTTCAGAAAGTAAGCAGACATAAACAGGAAATTAACAAGAATATTAATAACAGTCTCGAGCAGGGGTGTCAAACGTACACCCCGCGGGCTGGATCAGGCCCGCAAACATTTTTTTTTACCCGGCCCACGAGATTAGTTTGCTCAGCATAAAAATGAGCGGTAATTTTTTAATGTAAGAAACCGCTTTTCTAAATGTGTCCAATATGTGTCGCAATAGAAATTATTTGTATCCCCTGCCGCGAGAGCGCGCATGACTTAAGAGGGGGCTGAGCTATGTGCTTTGTGTCACTATTAGTGATAGTATACAAAATGTGGATTGTTACATTCATGCCATGATTGTCAACTATTTTGTTGGTAATGTAATCTTTTACATTTCTAGCCAAATAATTGCTTTTGATAATCTGTACTTTTCAAATTGTACTTACAACTGGGGACACATTTTTTGAGGGCACAGAAATATGATGAAATAATATGCATTACCTTCTAACTTCATGTGTGATTAATGAAATGAGTCCACATTCACATGTTTTGTTGTAGAATAGATGATGACACATATGTACAGAACAAACCACATGATGTTAGTCCTTCAGTTGAGGAAAATTAGTAAATTGCTGTCAGGCTCAATTCCACCTTTTTGACTGATGAACATCATTAAATTATTTATTCAGAAAGCATAAATAACAACAAATGAAGATAGAATGCTATTAACCCCAACATGTAAGTATAAAAAAATATATTTGATTTGTACATTTTCAGAAGGTGCTCGTTCTATTTTCAAAATAAAAAAAACTATCTGAAGTTGTTTTTATTTTTAAGTTAACATACCATAATTTTACCAGTCCAGCCCATTTGGGAATACATTTTCCTCCTTGTGGCCCCTTAGCTAAAATGAGTTTGACACCCTTGGTCTAGAGAGAGGCTAACGTAACAACTGTTCAATTAACTGTAGGAAATAAAATAAAATAAATAACTAGTTTAAATATTGTGTTGATGTTGTTAAAGGCCTACTGAAACCCACTACTACCGACCACGCAGTCTGATAGTTTATACATCAATGATGAAATCTTAACATTGCAACACATGCCAATACGGCCGGGTTAGCTTACTAAAGTGCAATGTTAAATTTTGCGCGAAATATCCTGCTGAAAACGTCTCGGTATGATGACGTCTGCGCGTGACGTCACGGATTGTAGAGGACATTTTGGGACAGCATGGTGGCCAGCTATTAAGTCGTCTGTTTTCATCGCAAAATTCCACAGTATTCTGGACATCTGTGTTGGTGAATCTTTTGCAATTGAATAATGGAGACAGCAAAGAAGAAAGCTGTAGGTGGGAAGCGGTGTATTGCGGCCGACTTCAGCAACACAAACGCGGCCGGTGTTTCATTGTTTACGTTCCCGAAAGATGACAGTCAAGCTTTACCATTGGCCTGTGGAGAACAGGGACAACAGAGACTCTTACCAGGAGGACTTTGAGTTGGATACGCAGACACGGTACCGTGAGTATGCATGCAGCTGCGGCTTCCAAACATTTGATCGCTTGCCCGTACGTGCGTGCCGCTATGTGCATGTCACATACGTAACTTTGGGGGCTTTGGGGAAATATATGTGCTGTATGAACTTTGGGGAGGTGAACGGTACTTTGGGCTGTGGGATTGAGTGTGTGTGCAGGTGTTTGAGTTGTATTCGCGGGTTATATGGACGGGAGGGGGAGGTGTTTGTTATGCGGGATTAATTTGTGGCATATCAAATATAAGCCTGGTTGTGTTGTGCCTAATAGAGTATATATATGTCTTGTGTTTATTTACTGTTTTAGTCATTCCCAGCTGAATATCAGGTCCCACCCGCCTCTCACAGCATCTTCCCTATCTGAATCGCTCCCACTGCCCTCTAGTCCTTCACTCTCACTTTCCTCATTCACGAATCGTTCATCCTCTCTCAAATTAATGGAGAAATCGTCGTTTCTCGGTCCGAATCGCTCTCGCTGCTGGTTGCCATGATTGTAAACAATGTGCAGATGTGAGGAGCTCCACAACCTGTGACGTCACGCTACTCGCCTGCTACTTCTGGTACAGGCAAGGCTTTTTTTATCAGCAACCAAAAGTTGCGAACTTTATCGTCGATGTTCTCTACTAAATCCTTTCAGCAAAAATATGGCAATATCGCGAAATGATCAAGTATGACACATAGAATGGACCTGCTATCCCCGTTTGAATAAGAAAATCGCATTTCAGTAGGCCTTTAAACTGTCAAAAGCACTCACCATAAATAACTTGAATTAATTACAGTTAATATCGGTATTGGTCTTGGCTGATCTCACTCATTGATGATTGGTAGCGGAATCGGCAGCATACAGTAAAACCCTGATCGTACCATCCCTAAATACTATTACGGTACATGGTTCTACTCCCTCTAGTGACGACATGGCAGCCAATTCTGATCAGTTTATGTGGATTGTAATATATCAGATAAATGTGTTATGTTATGTGTGGCGCTGCCCCCTATGTTGTCCTTTGTGGAGCAAGGCGTACCCATTCCCAGGTGAGTGCCGATGATGCAGTCATCAGAACTCCTCTCTCGCATGCAACCGCCGCGATATGAGCTCCCGGATACTCGCATGGAGCTGCTCCGCCGGTGCTGCTCTGGTCCTTCCGGCTCTAACACTGCTGCAGAACACACACATTTACAAACGCATTAATTTTTCTGTAGTTTACCTCGAAAGTTCAACTCTTGCTTGCTTCCTGCGGGAAAATAGCAGTTGATATTAATAGTGGCACAATACACATGAGGATAGGAAGTCGCATGCGCTTGTTAAAAAATCTAATTTTCTTGTCCAAGCTTCTTCTCACCGCTGCTTTTGAAACCCAGGAAACGGGACAGCTTGTTCTGGCAGCGTTCCTGCTCATCGTAGGTTAGCAGCTGGTAAATAAACTGCCAGATCAGCTGCTTGGCTGGCGTGTCCAACACTGGGAACGCATCCACAATTAGGGTGTCCAAATTCCTGCAAAAAACACACAAACAAACAAATCTATATGTATAAATACATTATTGATTCAAGATGTTCAGTATGTGTACAGAGATGTGTATTGTCTCAGCATCGGAGTTGAGGATCAAGAAGGGGGTGCAAACAAGATTATCAAATAGTTGGAGGATGACATGTGTTTATGCTTTAAGGCAGACCTGGGCAAATTAAGGCCTGGGGGCTGCATGCGGCCCGTTAAGCTTTTCAATCTGGCCCGCTGGACATTCCCAAATAATTTTTTTAGAACTTTAAGATCGAAACTGTCGCTGCCATTATGATGTGCAGGGATGTTTTCAAATGACCTTAAGTCTTGAACTATACAAAGTATTTCAATGGTTGGAATCTGCGCTTTTGCATGATGTACTAGTTACTATGATAATCTAAGTCACAGCAGCTCAGACAAGGCACCAAGCAATGTGGGTGGGGAGCGTTTCCACAGAGTGTTTCCAGAGCAGCCAGCCTGAAATGCGGGTGTCAGCGACAGACGCGGAAGGAGATTTTTACAACAAAGTTCTAAAGCTTAGTGATATATCAGATGTATCAGATTGTAGGTGGGGGGTTTTTTTTTTTTACCCTTCACGGTCATATTTTGCTGTGTTTGTTGCATTTTTGTTGCGTTTCACTTGATTGTAAAATATGTCGATCGAGTGGAGGTGTGTTGTCAATATTCAGTGTTTTATCATTCATAGTAAATATTGTAAATCCCACATTCTTTATTTTCATGTGCATTCTGGGGGTCTCATTCAGTAAAAACTATTTAAAATTCCATTCCGTTTTTTAAGGCGGTCTTTCATAACAATCAATCAAACATTATTGTGAGGTTTTGTATTAGTGTTACTAAAAATAGATATACCGGCCCCCAAGCACGTTTATTTCTTTAAATTTGGCCCCCGAGTCTAAATAATTGCCCAGGCCTGCTCTAAGGTTTTTCAACCAACAATTTACAGTTAAACTCAATCTGCCATTTCTTGCCATGTTTGCAAAATACATTTCTACCTATCCATCCATCCATCCATTGTCTACCGCTTATTCCCTTAGGGGTAGCGGGGGGCGCTGGAGCCTAGCTCAGCTACAATCGGGCGGAAGGCGAGATACACCCTGGACAAGTCGCCACCTCATCGCAGCATTTCTACCTAAACTATGTTTTTAATGACCTGGGTTTGTTTCTTTCTTGGTTTATATGCAAATTCATCAACATCAAACTGCCAACATCAAGCTGCCAACACATCATATTAAAAATAATAGTTTTTTAATACCCTTGATAAAAAATTAAAACAGTAAAGTCTTGTTTACGTTTTCTTGTGGAACTACCTTCCAAAAGTTTCAATCAATCTAGATTTTCACTTTTGCAAAAATGTTCCATGCGTTTTTGTTGTTGTTGTTGTTGCATAAAACTACACACCATAAAAAAATCAACAAATCTTTGTTTTAATCCTCCAAATTTAAAGAAATCTTGTTTTTGCTTTTGTTGTTTTTGTTTACCTTGCAAAAGTTTTGATCAACCTGGATTGTTACTATTGCAAAAAAAATGTCCATATATTTTTTGTTGCACAAATTCACACATCATAAAAAAAATGTTTTTTTAATCCACCAAATTCAAATTAAAAACATTTTGTTATTGTTTGTTTCTGTGGAACTACCTTCCAAAAGTTTTAATCAAACTTGAGTTTTTGTTTTTGCAAAATTGTTCCATACATTTTTTGTTGCACAAATCTGCACGTCATCCTCTAAATTAAACAAAAAAAAAAGTAAAACATTGTTTTTGTTTGTTAGTTTATTTGGAAATACCTTCCAAAAGTTTCTATCAACCTGGACTTTTACTTTTACAAACATTTTTCTATGGATTTTGTGTTGCAAAATTCCACCCATCATAAAATCCTCTAATTATAAAACTTTTTAGTTTGAATGCAACTATATTCCAAAAATTTTGATCAACCTGAAGTTTTTGCCAATCCAAAAATGTTCCCATACATTGTTTTAGCATCAATCCATTATAAAAAAAAAAGTTTTTTAACTCACAAATTTAAAAAAATATTTCTGTATAATCCTTTTTTGTTTTAGATTGTGTGAATCCTGGATTTAAAATATATATACCGGTATATATATATATATATATATATATATATATATATATATATATATATATATATATATATATAAAAAAGGGTGTATCCAGACATCATAAAAATATATATTTTTAAATCCCCCAAATTACAAAATCCTGTAAAATGTTAACAGATTGAAAGACAATAGGCTAAGTGCTACATGTTCTATACTATCAACATAGTGGCAAGCACACAGATTGCCTGCCAAACCCTCACGTACTGTACTATTTCCAGGGCAACGCCGACTTGTCAATGTATGCCAGATGGATAACATATTTCTTTAGAACTCCAGATCACTACTCAACATTTCATGAGCTCAGCACTTTTGTTATGAGAAGTACAAAGAGAATTTGGTGTGTCCTACTGTATATACTGTACACACACCTGTGCTGGAAGAAGGTCTCCAGAGCCTTGCAGACCGTGTATCTCTCCTGGATGGTCAGAAGGTGCTCCAGCTGCTGGCTGAATGTCCGCCCGTGGACTTTGATACTTGGTGGGAGGATCTCTGCCACCCACTGAAGGGAGCTTAGGACCGGAGATCTGAGGAACATGCATTTGGTGAAGTTTGAGTACTTCATCTGCTGAAAAAGCTGCTCCTGCGTTTTTAGCACTTACCTCGAGCGTGGTAGTGTGTTAGAAGACAGGCTGGGAGTTTCCTCCGGTTCTGTGGGCTCTGACGAGTAATCAGACGGACCGTCCTCCACAACCAAAGTCGGCATCCCACCACTGCCCTGCAGCATGGACACCACCTTCTCATGGGAACAGTTCCTACTCAGTGAACATGCAGTAATACAAGGGAGGAGGGAAAAACAATGGTTGGACTTTTAATTTAATTTTAATAACATTTAATCATACCAGAGTGAAAGCATGAGAATGTGCACAGCAATCTCGGTGATGTTGACCCTGTATTTACTAATACAATTTGTAGTATCGCCCACCTTAACGCAGGTGATCAAAAACAACTCTTCATCTAACGCCTACATACAGTATGCTCTCTGCTATCCATAAGGGCGACAAGTTGTAAAGTTCAACAAATATCTTCCCACTGGCAAAGTTTTGCTTACATAAACTCACTTGCATCTGTGAGATCTTATAACACAGAGTTATGAGAGCTCCCTCAGAATATAGATGGATGATCTCATTAGTTTTCTGCTGCAACAATATTGTTTTGAGAGGGTGTGATCTCTAGCTGACAGCAAATTTTCTCTCCATGCAGCAGCAGTGTTATAATCATGACAAGGTGATGACAGTAGCAAACAAAAGTGATCAATTTGTTTGACAATAAATGGCAGTAAATTACCTGGAATTTGTAAAAAAAAAAAAAAAAAAAAAAAAAAAATATATATATATATATATATATAGCTGCTGATAACAATGTGAAACAATAATCCTACCTCATATCTAGTCCATTTAGGAAGAGGATGCGGTCGCCTGGTTTTAGTCCACATTCTTCAGCAGGACTATCTGGGAGGGGAGATAATGGCAGCAATTCAGACACAAGAGGGAATATTTTTTACGATCTCCAGCAACAAGAATTTAAGAGGAAATTGTTGAAAACAGTAAGCACTATACAAACTGGACTAGAGCTGCAATGATTACTCGATTATTTTGTTGCTTCAATTAATCGTTTAATGAGTGTAACTAATTAAAATGTATAAAGTGTCCGGAACTTTAAATATGCAGACACAGTTTCTACACAGCTGCTGCAATAGAGCACACATAGTGTATAGATAAATATAAACTTCAATCTTTTTATTACTATTATTATTTAAATGCACACCTGTTTAAAGTGCAATGTCAATGTAGATCAGGGCTGTCCATACTTTTTACACTGAGGGGCGCGCACTAAAAAATTAAAGCATGTGAGGGCCTGTTTGATAGTTTTCATTTTCAAAACCATTACAATAATATAGATTTTGTTTAACCTTTAGGGTTCCCCTCAAGTTTGGTCCCGGGGACACTGAAGGGTCTCAGTCATAAAAATATTAAAAATAAGTCATAAATGTACTGTATATATTTTATATTCAACGCTTTAATCTCCAGATCGACTTCAGATTCAAACATTTTGTAAAAAAAAAATGTTATGCCCAATTTGTCAAAGGAACCCCTGTTTTTTATAGCAAAAAAACAGAAGCAATATTTTCTCAAAAGAAAATGTCAAAGTAGAATATTTGATGTGAAGTCATTGGAGCCTTAAATAGGCTAATAATTAATAACACCATTGATTGATGTTAATACATGATTAATTTTGGAGCAATGACAGTTTTTTAAGAAACAAAACAATATAATTTTTTTGAAGATCTGAAAGGGCCCTGCTCCTAAATGTGTTTTTGGGGTTTATTTGTTTGTTTTTTACATTCAACACTTAAATCTCTAAATAGCTGTTAGTATTTTTTTTAATTATTTGTTTGTTTCATGCCTTTTTTGTCAAAGAACTCAAATTGTTTTTATATGGCAAACGCACTATCCATCCATCCATTTTCTACCGCTTTTCCCTTTTGGGGTTGCGGGGGGCGCTGGAGCCTATCTCAGCTGCATTCGGGCGGTAGGCGGGGTACACCCTGGACAAGTCGCCACCTCATCGCAGGGCCAACACAGATAGACAGACAACATTCACACTCACATTCACACACTAGGGCCAATTTAGTGTTGCCAATCAACCTATCCCCAGGTGCATGTCTTTGGAGGTGGGAGGAAGCCGGAGTACCCGGAGGGAACCCACGCAGTCATGGGGAGGACATGCAAACTCCGAACAGAAAGATCCCGAGCCCGGGATTGAACTCAGGACTACTCAGGACCTTCGTATTGTGAGGCAGATGCACTAACCCCTCTTCTACCGTGCTGCCGGCAAACGCACTAAATATACAATATTTTCCCCAAAAAATATTTAAAAGTGGAATATTTGATGTGATGTGCAGTACCTGGAGCCTTGAATAAGTCAATAATTCATAGCATTGATTTTTATTCATTATTATTTGTTTGAACAATGACAGCGTTAAAGGAAAAAAAACAGCCTGCATAACAGCTTTGTGTTATTAGTCTACGTTGCAACTTTTTCTTGCTACATTTCACCTCTTTTTTTTCTTGTAATCCAATTTTTTATGGTTTTTTTTTGGTCTTTTTGTTTTTTTTAATAGTATTTTTACAATGTGCCGAGGGCCATTAAAAATTTAACTGCGGGCCGCAAATGGCGCCCGGGTTGCACTTTGGCCACCCCTGATGGAGATGATGTGCATCTATTTAAAAAAATAATTTAAGTTATGGCAAGTAGAAAAATATTTGTTTTTTTCAACTATTTTCCCTAAAATACACATTGAGACTATAAAGTGTGTTTTAGTTAAAGGCCTACTGACACCCACTACTACCGACCACGCAGTCTGATAGTTTACATATCAATGATGAAATCTTAACATTGCAACACATGCCAATACGGCCGGGTTAGCTTACTAAAGTGCAATTTTAAATTTTGCGTGAAATATCCTGCTGAAAACGTCTCGGTATGATGACGTCTGCGCGTGACGTCACGGATTGTAGAGGACATTTTGGGACAGCATGGTGGCCAGCTATTAAGTCGTGTGTTTTCATCGCAAAATTCCACAGTATTCTGGACATCTGTGTTGGTGAATCTTTTGCAATTTGTTCAATGAACAATGGAGACAGCAAAGAAGAAAGCTGTAGGTGGGAAGCGGTGTATTGCGGCAGGTGTTATGCCGGATAACGCACCCCCCCCCCGTAGAATGCACCCCCTGACTGTTGTGCCGGATAACACAGCCGGTGTTTCATTGTTTACATTCCCGAAAGATGACAGTCAAGCTTTACCATTGGCCTGTGGAGAACTGGGACAACAGAGA